>NC_050071.1:20472039-22872039 GCF_009764565.3 Dermochelys coriacea
CCACCCCAGGACAGAGCCCCCTCAAACCCTCATCCCACCCACTCCTCACTTCATCCTTACCAACTGAAGAAAGTAGTTATGCTAAAACCCGCCCACCCACCCCAGGACAGAGCCCCCTCCTTCACCCAAAACCCCTCATCTCCCGCACACCTCAAACCCCTCATCCCACCCAGAACTCTCACCTAAACCCCCGATCCAGCCCAGAGCCCCCTCCTTCACCCAAAACGCCTCACCCCCTGCTACACCTCAAACCCCTCATCCCACCCAGAACCCTCACCTAAACGCCCGACCCAGCCCAGAGCCCCCTCCTTCACCCAAAACCCCTCATCCCCCCACACCTCAAACCCCTCATCCCACCCAGAACCGTCACCTCAACACCCGCCCCAGCCCAGAGCCCCCTCCTTCACCCAAAACGCCTCACCCCCCGCTACACCTCAAACCCCTCATCCCACCCAGAACCCTCACCTAAACCCCCAACCCAGCCCAGAGCTCCCTCCTTCACCCAAAACCCCTCATCCCCCCCACACCTCAAACCCCTCATCCCACCCAGAAACGTCACCTAAACCCCCGCCCCAGCCCAGAGCCCCCTCCTTCACCCAAAACTCCTCATCTCCCCCCACAGCTCAAACCCCTCATCCCAGCCAAAACCCTCACCTAAACCCCCCGCCCAGCCACAGTCCCCTCCTTCACCCAAAACCCCTCATCCCCCTGACACCTCAAACCCCTCCTCCCACCCAGAACCCCCACCTAAACCCCCGGCCCCAGCCCAGAGCCCCCTCCTTCACCCAAAACCCCTCATCCCCCCCCACACCTCAAACCTCTCATCCCACCCAGAACCCTCACCTAAACCCGCGCCCCAGCCCAGAGCCCCCTCCTTCACCCAAAACCCCTCATCTCCCGCACACCTCAAACCCCTCATCCCACCCAAAACCCTCACCTAAACCCCCGGCCCAGCCCAGAGCCCCCTCCTTCACCCAAAACCCCTCATCCCACCCAAAACCCTCACCTAAACCCCCAACCCAGCCCAGAGCCCCCTCCTTCACCCAAAACCCCTCATCTCCCGCACACCTCAAACCCCTCATACCACCCAAAACCCTCACCTAAACCCCCGGCCCAGCCCAGAGCCCCCTCCTTCACCCAAAACCCCTCATCCCCCCCACACCTCAAACCCCTCATCCCACCCAGAACCCTCACCTAAACCCCCGCCCCAGCCCAGAGCCCCATTCTTCACCCAAAACCCCTCATCTCCCCCACACCTCAAACCCCTCATCCCACCCAGAACCCTCACCTAAACCCCCGGCCCAGCCCAGAGCCCCCTCCTTCACCCAAAACTCCTCATCCCCCCCACACCTCAAACCCCTCATCCCACCCAGAATCCTCACCTAAACCCCCGCCCCAGCCCAGAGCCCCCTCCTTCACCCAAAACCCCTCATCCCCCCCACCTCAACCCCTCATCCCACCCAGAACCCTCACCTAAACCCCCGATCCAGCCCAGAGCCCCCTCCTTCACCCAAAACGCCTCACCCCCCGCTACACCTCAAACCCCTCATCCCACCCAGAACCCTCACCTAAAACCCCAACCCAGCCCAGAGCTCCCTCCTTCACCCAAAACCCCTCATCCCCCCCCACACCTCAAACCCCTCATCCCACCCAGAAAAGTCACCTAAACCCCCGCCCCAGCCCAGAGCCCCCTCCTTCACCCAAAACCCCTCATCCCCCCCACCTCAAACCCCTCATCCCACCCAGAAACGTCACCTAAACCCCCGCCCCAGCCCAGAGCCCCCCTCCTTCACCCAAAACCCCTCATCCTCCCGACACCTCAAACCCCTCATCCCACCCAGAACCCTCACCTAAACCCCCGGCCCAGCCCAGAGCCCCCTCCTTCACCCAAAACCCCTCATCCCCCCCACACCTCAAACCCCTCATCCCACCCAAAACCCTCACCTAAACCCCGGCCCAGCCCAGAGCCCCCTCTTTCACCCAAAACCCCTCATTCCTCCCCACACCTCAAACCCCTCATCCCACCCAAAAACCCTCACCTAAACCCCAGGCCAGCCCAGAGCCCCCTCCTTCACCCAAAACTCCTCATCTCCCCCCACACCTCAAACCCCTCATCCCACCCACAACCCTCACCTAAACCCCCAACCCAGCCCAGAGCCCCCTCCTTCACCCAAAACTCCTCATCTCCCCCCACACCTCAAACCCCTCATCCCACCCAAAACCCTCACCTAAACCCCCGACCCAGCCCAGAGCCCCCTCCTTCACCCAAACTCCTCATCTCCCCCACACCTCAAACCCCTCATCCCACCCCAACCCTCACCTAAACCCCCAACCCAGCCCAGAGCCCCCTCCTTCACCCAAAACCCTCATCTCCCCCACACCTCAACCCCTCATCCCACCCAGAAACCTCACCTAAACCCCCACCCAGCCCAGAGCCCCCTCCTTCACCCAAAACCCCTCATCCCCCCCACACCTCAAACCCCTCATCCACCCAGAAACCCTCACCTAAACCCCCAGGCCCAGCCCAGAGCCCCCCTCCTTCACCCAAAAACCCCTCATCCTCCCCACACCTCAAACCCTCATCCCACCCAAAACCCTCACCTAAACCCCCGGCCCAGCCCAGAGCCCCCTCCTTCACCCAAAACCCCTCATCCCCCCCACACCTCAAACCCCTCATCCCACCCAAAACCCTCACCTAAACCCCCGGCCCAGCCCAGAGCCCCCTCTTTCACCCAAAACCCCTCATCCCCCCCCACACCTCAAACCCCTCATCCCACCCAAAACCCTCACCTAAACCCCCGGCCCAGCCCAGAGCCCCCTCCTTCACCCAAAACTCCTCATCTCCCCCCACACCTCAAACCCCTCATCCCACCCACAACCCTCACCTAAACCCCCAACCCAGCCCAGAGCCCCCTCCTTCACCCAAAACTCCTCATCTCCCCCACACCTCAAACCCCTCATCCCACCCAAAACCCTCACCTAACCCCCCGACCCAGCCCAGAGCCCCCTCCTTCACCCAAAACTCCTCATCCCCCCCACACCTCAAACCCCTCATCCCACCCACAACCCTCACCTAAACCCCCAACCCAGCCCAGAGCCCCCTCCTTCACCCAAAACCCATCATCCCCCCCACACCTCAAACCCCTCATCCCACCCAGAACCCTCACCTAAACCCCCAACCCAGCCCAGAGCCCCCTCCTTCACCCAAAACCCCTCATCCCCCCCACACCTCAAACCCCTCATCCCACCCAGAACCCTCACCTAAACCCCTGCCCCAGCCCAGAGCCCCCTCCTTCACCCAAAACCCCTCATCCCCCCACACCTCAAAACCCCTCATCCCACCCAGAACCCTCACCTAAACCCCCAACCCAGCCCAGAGCCCCCTCCTTCACCCAAAACCCCTCATCCCCCCCACACCTCAAACCCCTCATCCCACCCAGAACCCTCACCTAAACCCCCGCCCAGCCCAGAGCCCCCTCCTTCACCCAAACCCCTCATCCCCCCCACACCTCAAACCCCTCATCCCACCCAGAACCCTCACCTAAACCCCCAACCCAGCCCAGAGCCCCCTCCTTCACCCTAAACTCCTCATCTCCCGCACACCTCAAACCCCTCATCCCACCCAAAACCCTCACCTAAACCCCCGGCCCAGCCCAGAGCCCCCTCCTTCACCCAAAACCCCTCATCCCCCCACCTCAAACCCCTCATCCCACCCAAAACCCCCACCTAAACCCCCGGCCCAGCCAGAGCCCCCTCCTTCACCCAAAACTCCTCATTCCCAGCCCCACCCTCGCTGCCACACCTCAAACCCCTCCTCCGCAGCCCCACTCCGGAGCTCTCATCCCCCTCCGGGCCTGGTGGAGAGCGAGCCGCCGAGGCAGTGGGATGGATCGAGCGGGGACGGGGCCTTAGAGAAGCGCGGGGGGGGGGGTTCTGGGGTGCTCGGTTTGGTGGGAGAAGAACGTTGGCAACCCTCTTGCCGAGCCGCCATGGCCCCAGAGCTGCGTGGGGACGTGTGCACACATGCCCCACGGCAAAGAGGCCTGCACGCCGGCGCCGGGCCGCTGCACAGCACAGCACTTCCGCCCGCGGCCCCGCGTCTGTACAGCTGGGACTATATTTCCCTCAATCTCGGAGGCAGCCCTTCAGCCTCGAGTCGATGCCGCGCGGTCGCGGAAGGATCTCTATTGCGAGGCTCCAGCGGGTCACGGCGCAGAAGGCGGGTGAGTGCGTGCGTGCGCGCGCGCGCATCTCTCTACCGCTGCCGAGAGCGGAGCCAATGGGAAGGGGCGTTCGCTATCTGGCGGTGGGACCGGGGGGAGTCATTCGCTGTCCGGTAGGGAGCCCGCAGCCCGTCACAGCGGCTCTCGCGATAGGTGTAGACTCGAACGCCGAGGGGAAGCGGCGGCCGGTTGCTGCCCTCGTCGTCGCGGTAGGGAACGCGCGCAGGCCGGGAGCGAAGCCGCTGACTTTTACCCGCCCGCTTCCGGCTTACTCCAGGCAGAGCGACGCTCTTCGCGTTTCCATGGCGGCCGCTGTGGCCCCAATCGGCGGCCAGAATGAGGCTTGATTGACGCGGGCGTTGCCCTATCGCTAGTGGCGTTTCAGGGCGGGGGGGGTGGTCCTGGCTAGTAGTCCTGTGAAGCTGGGGTGGGACGGAAGGAGGCAGCCCGCCTCGCCAGGTGGTAAGAGGCCGTCCCGGCCAGGGCGGAGGCCGCCTGGGGGGGTGCAGGGCGTGATTCCCGTTTTCGCATTGGGGCTCCCTCTTCCAGGCCTGCACCCATCCCCCGCTGGGCGGCCTGGCCTAGCCTCGTGCCCTGGGGGGCTACTAACATCCCCACGCGGTCCCGCGTCCGTGTGGAGCAGCCTGGGCCCGAAAGCGCGTCCGCAACGTAGCAGGCCCGCGGTGGGCTCCCGGTCCCTGGCGGTCAGGGCTGGCTGTGCTACCGGGCCCTCTGCCCTCGGCGTTCCTGTGGGGAAGGCCTGTGGCCTGTGCTGTGCAGGCGGGCTGTGGACCCGAGCGCACGGCACGCTGCTTTGGTGTCTGTCACAGCTGACTTAGCCCTGGTCTCTGCAGGCTCTTGCATGTGGCAACCTGCGGGGTTCTTGTAACGCTCCCCTCCTTTCCCCCACCCCCCCGTGGCGTGTAAGGAATGAGCTAGCGCCCCTGCTCTTTGATGGAGTCTTCTGAATTGCTGGCAGGGCGTCTAGCTCTGGGGATGAGTCCTGCTCTTTTAGAGCAAGCGCATGCGACCTGTGTCCCCGCTGCGTCTGGCTTCCAAGCGGCCACAGAAGGTTACTACATAGCGACGGCTGCCAGATTCCTGAGTGGCTGTGAATTTGTTAAGATTTTCAAAATAAGCAGTTAAAGGAAACACTTGCCCAGGGCCGGCCCACAACATTTTGGCACCTGAGACGGAGGGCTCAAATGATGCCCCCCTGCCACCTCGCTTGGGCCAAAACTTTGAAAGGTCTTAATTCTGCCTTCTTCCTGTTCTGCTTCTCTGCTGGTACTGCTCTGCTACCTACCTCAATAAAGGACAACTAACACTTAAAATTTTTGAACAAGGCATTTTAAGTTAACACTTAACTTTCAAACGCCTGAACAGCAAATGTAACTTTTCTTGTCCGCATACTAAACACTGGCATTTTTATCTGTTTGAATAATCAAAGTGGTGCTTTCTGTGCCTTCTTGGTTGCAAAGATTTGAACTGCTTCCTGCTGAAGGTCCTCAGTCTGGGCCAGCTCATGCTCTTTTGAGATGTTTGCAAGGCTGACCAGTGTGAAGCGTAGATGTATTTTTATTAACTTCAGCTTGGAGAAGCTGCGTTCTCCACTGGCAACTGTTACAGGAAGTGTTAGAAGTATGCACAGAGCAACAAATGCATTTGGAAAGAGGGTTGGTCATCTTATTTGTGCACATTCCAGAACAGCCTTTGCAGTTGATCCTGCTGAACTGTATCTTGAAAGAGCTTTCAGTTCATCACCTAAATCACTCGCATTAATATTGCGCATGTCATCATGTATCAACACTGTCTCTCATGCCCTGCGTTGCTGGTGTAAGTCTTCTTCAGGTATAGTGAGGAGTTTTGGAATATCATACAACATCCCAAATACACTGCTGTGTTCCTTGAGCTGCATGAAACATTCTTCAACTGACTGTATTGCACAATCTAGCACCTGGTTAAAGAATTCAACTTTGAATAATTGTTTGGGGTCTCTTATGGGATTATCCCATGCCTTGTAATCAAAATGTTGTCGTCTTCGGTGACTCTTGTATTCTTGAGTGGGTGGGGAAAATAGCTTCAGTGTGAAGTTCCTCTGCCAACTTCTGTGCACTCTTCAGAACGTTTTGAAATCCCTCATCTGATCGTTAAGACTGTAGGTATGACTTTGCTATGTCCAGTTGTTCCATTGCTCCACATATATCGAGGTCAACACCTTGGAGTCTCTTGCTTACAACATTTATTTCAAATAGAATGTCATGCCACAACACTAAGCCACACAGAAATTTGAAGTTATGTATGTTTCTGGTGATTCCATTTCCCTCTGCCACTGTTCTCCCATGAACAGTTCCTGTCATAGCATTACCCTCCATAATGGCAACAATGGCACCATTTTTCTTCCCAATTTGGTGTTTGATAGGCTTTATCGCCTCCACTTGACTTTCCCATTGTGTGGCACTCAGTGGTTTGTCAGAGAGGATGTTCCCAGATGTTGCTTCAAAATTGGCCATCGATGAGTTGATGCAGAGAAAAATACATAGTTGCTTTGAATTACATTCAAAAATTCAGCAGCCTCACTAGAAACTGATGCTGTATCACTGACCACCAAGTTCAATGAATGAGAACTGCATGGGACAAAAAAAGCTCAAGAGTTTAACTCTCGGATCCGTGTCTGCAATCTGTGTCTCTGTTCTTTCCTCTCCTGTTGGCACCATTATTGTAGCCCTGACCTCTCATGTCAGCTATCGCAATTCCCGTATCTTCCAGCTTTATAAGAAGCACATTTGTCATACCAGCTCCTGTAGTATTATCAATGTCAATACATTCTAGAAAATGCTCTCTGACGGTCACTATTGCAGGGACGTTTTCACCAGGTTCTGTTGTTACAAAATGCACCATTAAAGTCATTTGTTCTGTATGGCCGCTGTGAGGTGTGCAGTCTAGAATAAGAGTAATATCTTGCTGACTTCAGATCTGCCACAATCTTCTGTTTGACTTTTCTTGTCAGTAACTGTATGATCTGATTTTGAATTGTTTTTCCACGGTAGTGGTGTGTGTACGTTTCTTGGGTGGTAATTTTTCTTAGATACTCCTGGAGTACAGCATCAAACTTAGCCATCAACTCCACAATTTTAAGGAAGTTTCCATTGTTTGGCACGTACAACTGATCTGAAGTGCTACGCTGTGATAGGTTTTGGGTAGCCAGCATTCTCACCAATGAGCCCTTTCAGAACATTTTGCCAGTAAAGAGACTCTGATGCAATCTTCTCTTGATACTGATCGTCTGTGGTGGTCTTTAACCTTAGTCTCATCTCAAGCTCTTTCCGCTTATGGAATGCTCTCTGGTGATTTGCTGCCGTCTCATGGCATGCCAGATTTCTAGCCAGATTTTTTCCAGTCCTTTGTTCCTGTAGAACCCAATGTGGCTGGAACGTTAGACTGGAAGAGTTTGCAACAAAAACAGTATGCAGCATTCTGGGTTTTTGAGTACATAAGCCATGGCCTCTGCACTTTGTTACCATTGGGGATTTCACGCCAGTAATGTGTTTGGATGGAAACTTCTCTATTTTCATTTTCTTTAGGGAACATGAAGTTTTTCACTTGCTGTGGCCCATGCAGTACAAAGAAGTCCCTCAGGCTACTGCTCAAGTGGGTCCACAGTCCTGGATCATCTAGACTTAAGGAACTAAACTCAGCAGCAGCTGTTTCTTGCGCCTCCACCAAACTCTTTTCTGAGCTATGCTTTTTTTCAGGAATGTGCATGGTTACATCCATTTGAAATGGAGATATGGATGCTGCAGTAACTGCCAGATCACCTGCACTGTGACTAATTGGAAGATCAGGCATCTCTTCAGCACTCACATCCTCACTGAGGCCAGAAGGCTCACCGTGAACATTTGTGTCTATGAATCTCAGCAGCTCTCAACACTCAATTGAAGGGTGTGATAGGTTGGATCACAGAAACCCCGTTGGGACTGCCACCTGATGTGCCAAGACTACATCTGCCCCTGATTTCCTGCCCTGTCTCTTTGGACTTCAGTGCGCTGCCTGGTTTGAGCCAGACCTGCTAGCCTGCTGCAAACTGAGACCCAGGTCTGAACCACGTCCCCTAACAGCAATAGGCTTAACTGAAAGCAGTTTACAGAAGTGTTCCTGTCTTTAACAATCAGATGCCCAACTCCCAATGGGTTCCAAACCATAAATCCGTCTTTCCCTGTATAAAGCTTATACAGGGTAAACTCATAAATTGTTTGCCCTCTAAAACACTGATGAGAGATATGCACATCTGTTCTCCCTCCCCCTGATATTAATACATACTCTGGGTTGGTTAATAAGTAAAAAGTGATTTTTATTAAACATAGAAAGTAGATTTAAGTGGTTCCAAACAAAGTGAATTACCAAGCAAAATAAAATAAAACATGCAAGTCTATGTCTAGTATGGTAATAAAACTGAATACAGATAAGAACCTCACCAGTTCCAGTAAGCTTTCTTTTATAGACTAATCTCTTTCTAGTCTGGGTCCAGCAATCACTCGCACCCCATGTGGTTACTGTTGTTTGTTCCAGTTTCTTTGGTGGTGGAGAGGCTCTCTCTTTAGCCAGCTGAAGACAAAATGGAGTCACCTGGGCAAGTCACATGTCCATGCATGACTGAGTTCCTTCCTTACCAGCCAAGGCACATTGCTGGGAAAGCCCAGATGTGGATTGGCATCTTCAAGATCATTGTTGGTTATACAAATAAGCAGGCTGGTTGCAGGGCCTGAGTGAGGGAAGATATCAGCGTTTTAAGGGCCTAACTCGCTCCTGCTACTTCACTTGACTGCCTATTCTCCTCAAGTGGGTTCAAGGAAGCAGCAGGAAACAGGAAGCTTCCTGAGAAGCTGGTGTTAATCAGTCCAGACTCCTGGGGGTGCTGGAGAGGTACATAAGAGGCTCCTCCTCTCTCTCCCTGTGGTTCCTGCTGCTTTCTGTTGTTTCCTCTCACCTTTTCTCCTGCCTTCCTGTTATGTGTCTTGTGCCCTCCTTCCTCCAGCACAGCACTCCACCATCTCTGTGTATCTAGTGCAGAGAGAATACATATGTACCAGTAGCAGACACAATTTTCTACACTCTGGGCCCCCCACAGTCTGGCACCTGAGGTGTCCGCCTCAGTTTGCCTCATGGTAAGGTCATACGGTGTCTCAGATAAACATACACAATGTGATGGTTTACCTGTGCTAAAAAACAACTGAAAAACTGCCTTTTTTTTTAAAGACATCCTTAACAACAGGTTGAGTTGTTTTGAAACCTACCCAAAACTTCTAGCTTATACCCTGAACTAATCTAAACAAACAAACAAACAAAACCAAAAAACCCCCCACCACCTTTCCTTTGGATAGTTATAATGGGAGTGAATCTAGTGTTCAAAACGGAACTCTGGTTTTAACCTTAATTATAGAACTTGTGCATAGTGGCCCTGTTCAGGTTAATTCTTAATGATCTGCTACTCAAAAACAACCGTTTTTTTTCTCGTATCCCATCTTTTCATACTGTGGTTTTGCAGGGCAGTGGAAACACCAGTCAGGAGCCACTTTGCAATTAAGGTACTACTATAAACATAATTACTAGATAATCCTGACAGACCTGCACAGCAGGGACTAGAACTGTGGTCCTTCACCTGTCAAAACACAGGCCTTGAGCTAAAATAAAACCTCAGTCACATTGTTGAAGTACATATGGACCCTTGGACCTGATTCTCCACTGTCTTGGACCTTGCATAGTCATATATACACATACATAGTATGTGTAAAATATTACCAGATCAGAATAGTCATATTTTTTGACCACTTTGCACAGGAATAAATGATTACCCAAGGTCCAAGACAGTTCTTTCCAAGTTTTGGCCAGCAATGACAGGGCACACAGTGCTATTGCCCTGATCCTGCAAATATTTCATGCATGTACTTTTTTCATGTAAGTATTGCATGATTAAATTTAAGCACCTGTGTAAATCATTGCAGCATTAGGACACGTAACTCATTCCAATTATATAAAACGATAATTAATAGCTTAGTCTTCAATTAAACCTTCTTCACGTGTTTTCAAGAGATTTAACTGTGGAAAGGGGTAAAATAAGTCACTTTGATTGTTAAATGATGAGCAGCCACCTGGTAGTTTGTTAGCACAATTCTGTTTGTTTAAATAGAAGATTTAAAATGTACAGTTTAAAATTGTTGGACCATTTGTCTAAATCTAGTGTGACTTCCCTGAAGTCAGTAGAGTTGCATCTCTGCAAAACTGGAATATCTGACAGTACAATCTGGTTTACTATTTCTGTGTTTAGGATTCCCTCCCACCCAAAATTCAACTTATACAATAAATTAATATGGCTGTTCCTTGTAGGGAGTGAGGTGGACAAGACGACACATCCTGCAATCAGATGTTTCCTACTTGATCTCCTGACAGGTCAGGTCACTGCATGGCTGTTGGACACTGTGTTCTGGGGAGGCGTAGTTTCCTGTGAGCGTCCTGCATGTGATGGCAAGGTGGTGTCTGGCCCGGACTGTTACTGTGGTGTCCCTCACTGTAACTCTGTCTGCTGTTGCTGTCAGGTACCCTAGCTGCCGACTCCTCTACCCACTGCTCCATCCATTCAGAGAGCTGGCCTACAGGTATTTAAATTATAACACAGCAGTGACGTAACCCTGCTACTTCACATAAACAATAAAGCTAGGTTGAGGTCTAAGGCCTTGATCCTGCAAATATGTATGTGCGTGCTTAACTTTATATGAGTAGTCCCACTGAAGTGTCTTGTGGGACTATTTGTGTAAAGCTATGTATGTTTTGGCATGATCAGGGCTTATTTATCCTTGTTATTTACTTATTTACCCTTGTTACACTTTCGATGGAGTGGCAGGATATTTCAGATATTAAAATCAAAATTCTGCCATCAGATCTGTTTAACTTGGAGTTGCAAATATGTGAGTTGCACGTGCATATCCAATGAGTAAATTTAGCTCTTGGTATGGGACATAGTTTTGGTAAAATCCCAAAAAGCAGCAGATGATTTTAAGTAAGTTTGTCGCAAGTAGTCCGCATTGGAGACAAATTACTCACTTGCATATGTTTACAGTTTTGGGCCTATTATATAATTTTACTGCAAGTCATGACAGTCTTGATGTATTAATTTTTCATTCTTGTAGAGAGGAATTAATTTTTCCAAATTATAGGAAGTATACCTAGGAAAAGAGATCTCAGATGGAAAGGTTGGGGTCTAGTTGAGGAATGGGGCAATATTTTCGCCTATTTATTAATTTGGATTTGTATACTTTTTTATTAATAAAAAAGAAGCAACGTGACAATTCCTGATGTGTGTATTCATAATACTTATGTAACACTATAATGTAATTCCGATGAGCTGAACTATGCTGTAATTTTGGAATGTCACCACTTCTTTACTCAAAAAGTATTTTTGGTCATATAATTGTTGTTATAATCTGTTGAAGAATTATGCTGCAATTTTGCTCATATCATCCAGTTTTTTGAGTTTCTGTGGTTTTCGTAAAAGTGCGTTGTTTGGCGAGGGCTGAAAAGGTATTCAATATTCAGAGCCTGTGAGTAGATAGATCAGAGGAAGAAATTTCTCTGGTTTACTCAACTACAGCTTAATCACTGGGCAGATGGGACTGGGTGTGTATTTGTAGGCTTAATATGTTACTACTACTTTAACAATTTTAACACTGTCTTTTTTTTCTCTCTTTACAGTCTGGAGTTCTAAAACTTGGAATTAAATAACTTCATTAATATATTTTCAGGAGTGTAACACTTACTCTTCTTCACCCCTCAATAGCTCAGTTCCAGTACATTGGTTCCATTTTTACCCTGTCAGCATGCTGAGCTGTTACAATCCAAATGAAAATGTCCACAACAAAGCTCACACCTCCCCATATCCAGGGTCAAAGGTTGAGCGCAGCAAAGTACCTACTGATAAAGTGGCCTGGCTAGATGAGTGGGAGGATTACAGACCTGTGGAATACACTGCAGCCTCTGTCTTGGCTGGACCTACGTGGGCAGATCCACAGATCAGGTGAGCAGTGTCAGACCAAAAGAAATTGGGGGTTCTTCTAGATAAATGTGGTTCTGCTACCCAGTGTAGAGAAAGGAAGGAATTTGTTTTGAATACAGCTGACAGAGAGAAATTTGATCTACTTCTGTTTTAAATATCTTTCTTAAAATTACATGTGCACCTGGTACTTGTGAAAGTGAAGGATTTAATAATCCTGGCCAGAGTACTGTATAATATGGATAGGCTCTGTGAACTGTCCACACATCTTCTACTGCACTGCACCTGTGACTATAGAATAGGTAGTAATTTTCTTCTAGAATGAACTGGTGTACCAGGCACAGCTGGATGGATATTCATATGAAGCTAGTTCTGTAACACATGCATATTTCTATGGCAGTGAAAGTGATTAGTAACATGAGGAGGGAGCTTCCTTTCTATATGGGATAAAGATGAGTAAAATCTCAGTCTTGCTACATTGTCCTTTCAGTCGTTATTGACATCAGGGCTAGAATGCTGCTGCAGCAGCTATATAGAGGCAGAGAAAGTGTTTCATAATATGTACATTTCCATTTGTTTATCTTTGTCTATGAAATGCAAACAAACAGTAATAATACAATGTTAGAATTCTAGAATTGACCACTTGGATTCAAGAAATTCAGAAGTTAAGGTTGAGTGCCCAGCTTTAACTCTGCTTGCTTGTACATATGTATATCAATCCTGTTTAATATTGTAATCATACACTATTTATTAAAGAATGCAATCTACATATTTTGCAATACTAGATATATATGTGTCTAAGATACCTTTTGATGCTGTATTTAAACTGTATGCAAACACATGCACAAAAGTGGAGAAATAAAGTTAGTTAGTGCTTCAGTCTTAATTTTCATGTTTCCTGACTTTGCGTTAATATTTGATTACATTTATTATAGTATTATTTGCATAGCATCTAATACCAAGGGCTCTTGAAAGACTTAGGGTAGAAATTACTATACTGTTCTAGTGCAAAGTAGCCATAGCACAGGTATATTCTCCATCTAAATGTTCATAATTCTTAAAAGTGGTGATCCAAATGTTATGTGTCAGTGTAATTTTCCAAGCAAGCCAGGTTTGAAGAAAACTGGGTCAATGGTTGTAAAGTTATGAATATTTGATGAAAAAACCTTTTGAAATATGCACATTCTATACGTCTGTGTGTGCATGCCCCTCTCTAGACTCGTGGCATGATTTTCAAAGGCACTGATGGGAATTGAATGCAAACTCCTACCGAAAGTCAGTGATTTAATTGGAAAAGTGTTTAGTGTGTATTTTTCATATGCTCATAACTTTGATAAATCACAGCCAATCAAAGGTTTCCTTGGGGATTGTATCTATGTCAAGTTTCAAAGCTTGGCTATTTTGTCCTGTAGACCTGACTGAAAAAAAATTGGTTAAACATTTATAAAATGGGAAAAATAAATGTTTGCCAAATTCAAAAGTGGACAAAGGGATTTTGTTCAAACTTTAAAACAAACACACACTTTTGGGCCAGAATCAGTCATGGAAAGTATCATCCCAAAAGACGGATATTTTAGAAACTTAAAATGTCAAATCCATATATCACCTGTTAGAAGTATTTAGAGATTCTGCAGTTTGCAAATACTGACATTTTAATGGGGGCAGGGAAAAAGCTTAGAAAAACAGGGCTGCAATTCAGTTATAGACATTTTGGTGGACCAAGGGCCATCCCTGAGACATTTGGTGTTGCAGATCCTTTGGATGGCATTACAGCCTCTATAAATAACAGCTGTTGGTTAGTTAGTAACTTAGTCTATACTACTCTTCCCTGAAACAGTGCCAAAAACTTTTCTCCCAGATTCAATGAGAAGGATGGACAAGTGGAGAGGAGGAGTCTGAGTGGCTTGTATGAGGTTGAAAATGGGAGGCCCAGGTAGGTGTTTTTACTCAATCTTCTGTGACAATGTTGTGACACTGCACCCCGTGTTGTCATAGTAATAATATTATGATATGATTATGACATAATTATGGTGCATTTTGTACAAGATAAGTCATGTGAGATGTCATTGAAAAAGTTGATTTGCTGAATGTGGTTAACCATTTGTATGCATGTATCATTTTTGTAGTTGAAGTTATGAATATTGACTCTGTATCTGTATTTCAAATGTAGTTACACCTGTGTAACGCCCACTAGACAAGATGCTTTCAGTCTAGATGGCTGGTTGGGAAGAGCCTATACAGGGCAATGAGCCATTAGGGAAAACAATAGGCCTTAGGAGAAGCTTATCTCCCACTTGGTGAGCCTTGCTGAGAACACTCCAGATAGCCTGTAAGTAATGGCTGCTATGACTCTACAAGGACATGTGACCCAAGCCATATGATTCTGGATTCCATCTTGAGATATCAATATTACAAAGACTGAACTTGGGGAAGTGCTGGACCCAGGGTAAAGGAATTTCTAGCCTGTATATGAAAGACCTGGGGATTCTAAGCTGTAAGGCAAGTGCAGCTTGTCCCTTAAGAATCTGCAGCCTGTTTGTATCATCAGGTAGGGTGAAAATTTGCTAATTCATGTCCTATCTTTCTAGTATCTTAGACTTAGTTTGTGTTTTTGTTTATTTATTAGGTAATCTGCTTTGATCTGTTTGCTATCACTTAAAATCTATCTTCAGTTAATAAACTTGTTTTTGCTTTATCTAAACCGGTGAGTTGGAGTGAAGTGCCTGGGAAATTGTAGCTCAAGGGGCAAAGGCTGTTGCATATTCCTTTCCACGTTGAGGGGAGGGGGGGGGGCGAACTCTATGAGCTTACTCTGTACAGTTCCCTGTGCAGCTCAAGATGATATAATTTTGGGTTTATACTCCAGAGGGGGTGCGTGCCTGGGGAGCTGAGAGTTACCTTGGCTGTAGCCTTTCTATTGTTTCGTGTAGTGGCTAGGCAGAGAGACTGCATGTAACTGCAACTGGATGTGTCCCTAGGGGGTATGCTGGTGGAAGTGTAGGACCAGGAGCATGTCTGCAGCTTGTCACAACAGTGCAATGTGAGAGGGTGCCCAGGCTGGTGGGTCAGAGGGCTCAGTGTACTCCAGTTCCAGGTGGCACTCTGAGGGGAACTCCTCACAAATGTCATTTGAGAAGGTCTGTTTTTAATGTCTTTTGTATCTGATTTAGCATGTTTTACATACTAGACCAGAACAGCACATTGTCTGTGCTGACTTCAATGGTGCAAAGTCCCACACCAGAAAGTCTGCTTAGAAGAGAACTGTAAAGGAGCAATGAATTGGTGGGCCTGTAGCTAACATAGCTCCCAAGATGAGAGGATGTGTTGGAGGTAGATCTACATGTGTGGGAGAATGTGCTGTAGGATGTGTTGTATCAGTGCATTCCTGCTTTAGCTTCTGCTGGCAGAACTTCTAAGGAAACCCCACCTCCTTCCCTGAGGTGTAAGTCTCTCAGACTGGATGCAGCAGTTCTCACTGACACAGGAAGGTACAGTTTGTACCTCTCTGCAGCAGAGGTGAATCTAGCACACTATATTTAAACTCTTTATTTTCTATGAGGTAAGTGTTTATAATCTCCATTCTTGTGTTTCACACATCAGAGATGAGATTGGAAAGCTGACTAGCAAGCTGAGGGCAAGATTGTGACCTTCCCCTACCTGCTAGTATACAGTGTCTCCTTACTCTTCTCGATGAACTACCTACATAGCCAGCTCATGTGTGAGGCTAGAGAAGACTGTGAAGGGGTGCTACTCTCCCCAGTAAAATGAGGTTGGGACCTTGACCCCCATACCCTAGCATGTCTAACTGCTCTTGCAAACCACTCACAATTCCTTCCTAGACTGCTCCTGGGATGGTGTAGCTACGTGCTCCGTCCTTTTTACCCTTTACCTTGGAGTAGGAACAATTTAGACCCCTCAGGAGAGTTGTTGTCATGATCTGGAGGTGAGACTACTTTAGTTCTTTGACATCATTTCATTTTTTCCTGTGTTTGGTTTGGTTACGGATTCCAAGGTAAAAGAACAAACCAAAGAATGTCCCTCCAAAGTTCCAGGATCCCTTGCCATATTTTAAAATACAGTATTATAGGAGTTTAAAAACAAAGTTTTGTGGTTTAACTTCTGTATTTTATTGTCAAATTTAGGAAATGTAATGGAGCTTGATCTCACTAAAATGTTTAATAATATTTTCTGTCCATACCTTGAGAGAGAGAGGCTGAGGTATATGTCAACACTAAGAACTTGACCAAATGTATATTGTTATCCTCCTCTTTCCTTCTTCTGTAGTTCCTTATTATTTGAATGAAGCTGGGGCTTCCCAGAATATTTGTACATATGGGTGTTAGGGTTCTCTTCCCACTTTGAACTCTAGGGATACAGATGTCGGGATCTGCATGAAAGGCCCCCTAAGCTTATCTCTACCAGCTTAGGTTAAAACTTCCCCATGGCACAAATACTTTCTTGTCCTTGGAACGGTATTGCTGCTACCACTAAGTGAGTTAGACAGAGATTTAGGAAAAGGACCTCTTGGAGTTCCTGTTTCCCCAAAATATCCCTCCAAGCCTCTTCACCCCCTTTCCTGGGGAGGCTTGAGAGCACAGACCAGCCCCTTGGGTCTTTAAGACACTAAAAACCAATCAGGTTCTTAAAAGCAGAACTTTATTATAAAGAAAAAGTAAAAGAAGCACCTCTGTAAAATCAGGATGGAAGGTAATTTTACAGGGTAATCAGATTCAAAACACAGAGGATTCCCCTCTAGGCAAAACGTCAAAGTTGCAAAAAAAAAAAAAAAACAAAACAAAAAACAAAAAACAACCACCAGGAATAAACCTCCCTGTTAGCCTAGGGAAAATTCACAAGCTAAAACAAAAGATAATCTAACGCATTTCCTTCCTATTATTTACAGTTTGTAATCTTAGATGCTCAGTTCAGGTATGGCTTTAGGAGATGTATTTTCCCTGCCCTGGTTCCTTGCTGTCCCAGAGAGAACACAAAGAAGCACAAAACAAAAACCTTCCCCCACAGATTTGAAAGCATCTCTCCCCTTATTGGTCCTTTCGACCAGGTTATCTGAGCTTCTTAATCCTTTACAGGTAAAGGAGGGATTTTATGCTACTCTTAGCTGTATGTTTATGACAATGGGGGATTTCATATGTACCACCTTCTCTTTCAGAAATCCATCAGGCAGGACGGGACTGGAGGGTCGAGGATTATTAGGGCGCTGGGGACCAAACCATGCTGCAGATCCTATTATAACTAGGTAAGGGAGACCGGCTCAGAGGATGATAGGCCAGCAGAATGGAAAAATGTAGAACTTGCATTCATGGGTACATGTCAGATACATGTATATGAAAAACAATGTTTATATTTTGATAAATATAGCTATTACATGGATGTTACCTATGTGCAGTTAGTTTAATGAAATATTAGGCAAATGCTTTATTCTCATTTTTGGAGAGGTGAATGGGAAGTAATCAGTCAGGACAGACCATTACTTTAAATGGGGAAGCTGATTTAAAAAAAAAGAGGAATAATGCAGCTGATAAACCACTGTAGGAAAGTATTCACAAGGTGACATATGGTAAAAACATTTGAAAGCACAATGGTGTTGTGTAATAACAATCATAATCATCATAATAAAATAATCATAATAATAAAAAAATCATGCAATACCTTGCATGATTCTCATCATAATATGCCAATCGGCCTTTCCAATGCTCTGTGTAAAATTACTAGTTATCCTTTTTTAAAGATTGCAGGTTTGAAATTCACAACTGGTAATAACTGAAATTCAGCACAGCACATCTTGAGATGTGTATCTCCGATGCACTATTTGAGATGCTGTCTGGTTTTAATGCCTTATCTGAGGAGGTCCTCTCTGCTGTTCAGGTCAAAATACATAGCAGTTTTATGATATTATTGCATTCAAATTCAATATATATATAACATTGCATACAAAAATGCATTAAAATAAAAATTGTTAGGTGGCAAAGTCAAGCACTCAAAAGTTAGATATCAGAATTAAGGGGATCTGTTTAACCTTAATTTGGCCCTTTGGGCATATACATTGTGATACAGTCTTTAATAACATGATCATATACCATTTTTTTTTTCCATCGCACCATTGCCTAATCCAATTTACAAGATGAGTAATGCTCAGGAAGTGAGGCAACAGATTAGTTTTTCTTTTTATGATCATGGTTCAGTGTAGGCCCTGTAGCTTATTTATTGCATACCATCTAAACCCTGCTCTAAGTACAAAATTATTACTTTCTTCATAGGCTTTTAGGCGGCTCATCACCATAGTATAACTCTAATATCTGAAAAGGAGTACTTGTGGCACCTTAGAGACTAACAAATTTATTTGAGCATAAGCTTTCATGAGCTACAGCATCCAATGAAGTTTTCTTTTTGTGGATACAGACTAACACGGCTGCTACTCTGAAACCTAATATCTGAATACTTCAGAAACATTAAACTCCCTGTGGAGATAAGAGAGCATTTTTATCCCCATTTCACAGATGAGGAAACTAAAACAAGGACATAGAGACTTAACAGGGCACACAGTGAATCAGTGGAAGAGCCAGGATAAGAACTCCCAGATAAGCGGTAGCTAACTCCCAAGCCCTTTACTCATTCCTCTAGACCACGCTTTCTTGATGTCAGAGTGTCTGAGCAAACACAATTCATGTTGACTTGAGTTTCAATTGCGAGTACTCAGCACTCTTGCCTCAGGTATTTAAAAGTGGGCATGTAAAAAAAAAAAAGGAATCCACAATTTGTGTGAAAAGTTTTAAATGTCTTGCCCAGCATCACCTAGGAACTCTGGCAAAGGCAGGGATTTAATCCAATTCTCTTAGGGCAGCTTTGAGCTGCCTTATTACAAGATGATGTTTTCTGTTTTACAGTCTTGCATCAATCACCACACCATACCTTCCAATCTCAAGAGCAAATACTACAGGGGCAGAAACAGTCTCATTCACTTGATGACCTTGATTAATTCCAAAGAATGGAAAATAATTTTCCTCGTTTGTCATTCCCTGCAGGTGGAAGAGAGATAGCAGTGGCAATAAAATAATTCACCCAATCTCTGGCAAGAACATTTTACAGTTTGTAGCAATCAAGAGGAAAGACTGTGGGGAATGGGCCATCCCAGGGGTAAGAACCAAAGCACCAAGCAGACATGACAATTATTGTCTAGTAAGGCTATGAAAATGTAATTTCTATTGATTTGACAGCTAGTGTGCATATCCTCTGAATGACTTCCCCTTGTGAGGCATATGAGGGCTCTTCAGAAAGCATCAAGGAGAACTAAAATATTGTTTTATCAAAAAGCCATTAAACTGTTTCGTTTTCTTTTTATTGCCATGGTACAAGACAGTATTTGCATCTAACTAGGACTATTCTTTCCGGCTTCATTTATTTACAGATTTCACACTTCTTTTATTATTGTTGATTAATGTTGGTGTTCATAACTCTTCACGAGTGCATATACCTCCTTGAATGATTTGCAGTCTGACACAGACCAATAGAACATACTGAATAAAGAGCAGATGGAATAATGAGAGCAGACAGGGTCAAAGAGAGATATCAGCATTGGGTGTTTTTGTTTTTGTTTAGGGTATGGTAGATCCAGGAGAGAAGATTGGTGCCACACTGAAACGAGAATTTAGTGAGGAGGCCTTAAACTCCTTACAGAAATCCAGAACAGAGAAGGAAGAGATGGAGAAGCAAATGAACAGACTCTTCAACCAGGAACATTTTGTGGTAAACCTTTTTTCTTCTATGGTAACCTTGTATGTTATTAAAAAACATACTCAAACATCAATAGAATTTATAGGGGACTAAAGAAAAACCATAGCAGAATGGTTTCATCCATGACACCACTGTGCTGTACTGTGGGAGTGGATTCTTCTTGTGTCCTTCCTCACTTGGAAATATCCCTACAACTGAGGTTTTCTGAACTTTAATATGTGGTTTCCTAACAGGGAACTGTGCTTTGGTATCAGTCAGTTGCATGTTTGAGTGTAGAATTGTAACATGAGAGAGAACTGGATAGAGCCCTGCTTATCTGGATCTATACTCTGGAAAAGGCATAGTCTGGAAAAGATAAATTACATCCTCATTTTCTTAGAGAGACTGATGTATTGTTTTGATGGCCAAGTAGAGTTACTGGAGGTACGAGCCCCTGTGAATCTTCTGGCTACAGTGTCCTTAAATCTTTGTCTAATGTGGGTGATTACAGTGCACTTAAACCACATTCTGTGCCAGTCCCTTAATGGAAAGTGCATGTCAATAAATTGTGTAAGGATCAACATTACTGATTCGCCTCAGTTTTTCAGTAAAGGCTGCTTTGCATTGCTTGGCACCTCAAGGCTGTGGAATGGAGTTGGGGAATTGATAGGAAATTGATAGGAAAGAGAGCTTTGGACAGTGATGCATTTGTTATGCCTCACCAACTACTAGTCTCTCAATAGATAAATATCACTATAGACGTGGAAGAAAGCCCAGGATCATGGATTATTTTCCTCAGGAGACATTACATGATTATAAAACTTCAATAATGGAGAGGGACCACACAAGAAACCATTCAGTTCAAAGGACAACAGTCAAAGCAGCTATCGAAAAATAACTGAGACTGTTAACTGGAACTGGTTGTAATGTCTATAATAATTTTAAATCTTTTTCCCCCTCTTTGCAAATTTTCTGTGGAATTTTGAATTTCAGTGAAAAATGGTTCAGAGCTTTCAGGAAGATTTCATTTAGGTTTCTCAGATTTTTAAATGTTTTGACCAGTTCTGTTAACTTTTTTGCCTCACCAATGGATAGATGCAGACTGCCGCAATCATAGCGAGTCTGTGAAACTTGTTTAGAATGCCATTCTATTGAATATTCCAATCTTTATCCTGTGGATTAATTCCCTTTCTGCCAACAATAATTAATGTCTGAGCTCAGTGTGTTCTAGTGGTTAAACGATTAATACCATTTATTATTGTGGTTGCATGTAGGAGCCCCAGGCTGTGCTAGGCACTGTACAAATGCAGAACAAAAAGACAGCCCCTGCCCCAGGGCGCTTACAATCGAAACATAAAACAAGAGACACTGTGGATACAGACTGGGGGTGGGCATAAGGAAACAATGAGAAAATATTGGTCAGCATGATAGGCAATGGTCTCAGCACACCAGTTGCGTAACTGTTAAGATTTTTTGTCTGCATTATGGGAAAGGAGAATTTTTTAAAGAGGGATTTGAAGTAAGCCAATGAAGTGCTTTGTGAACGTTATAAGGAGCTCCTCCCATGTGTGTGGGGCAGCATGGGAAAAAGCACAAACATGGTTGTTTGCAAACTTAACAGGAAAAGCTTTTGAATGTGCTGACTCGTTTGGGGGAGCAGATCATGTACTCCTCCAGAACACTGCAAACTAGTACAATTTAAAGTCATTCCTTAACCAACGGTGAGGCCCTTTAAGATTCTGTGTCATCTCATATAACGTTGTGCCCTCAGCTTAGGTTGTCTGTTGTCTTCTTAGGTGTATAAGGGATATGTGGATGATCCTCGTAATACAGATAATGCCTGGATAGAGACAGAAGCTGTGAACTACCATGATGAACCTGGTAGGTATCCACATTTTTACCTTTTTAGCAGTTGCTCCCCTAAATATGCTGTTACAAACTAGGGGGAAGATGACAGAAAGGTGCTACAGGTCCTGAGATGCATCTTACTCATCAAGTGTGAAAATTAGGTGTTAATCTATGGAACAAGTGTCAGTGGATGAGTTTTTTCCCCAGAGGGGTTCACCCATGGCACACAGTAATCTCTTTCTCCAGCTCAGCCTCTTCCAATAAATATTCATAAAGGTTAGTTGGCTAAATTAAGTTAAGAAAAATAGGTGCTTTGGGAGGATATCTATTTCAATCGAAACATATTGGAAGAATCATGAAAATGTAACTTAATTTTTAAAATTTTATATATATTTAGTATAAATTATTGGCTAGAGACCAGACATTTAACTAAGCCTTGTTCTTGCTACAGTATCTCTTTAAATTTGGTTTACTCTTCTGTCCCATTATGAAACTTGGGAGGAGGGATTTAATTTTTCAGAATTGTTCCAGTAACTAGCCAATGCAAAGGACTTGTTGCTTGTTTAGAGGCATTGTTTTTGGTGAAGACCTATAAAGACACCCAATTATTGTTGTCTTCACTTTTCATTATTGTGTGGGATTAGGCCATTGGTATTAGCAGGTACCCTGCTGAAATAGTAGTATCAGAATCTGGTTTACATCTTGGTGAATGGCATGTGGGATGGAAAGTTTCCAACCATTAGCTATATAAAGGGTATAAAACATTGGAGCAATAGAGGCAGAGGAGAGCAGAGATCAGTTGAATCTAAAACTTATTGTAACAGGAAGACAGTGCATGTAATCACATTAATTTTACTAGGTAGCCATGGCACTTGTAAAACTGCAAAAATGGTGACACAAGGGTTAAGGCTACCTATTCTGTTTCCAGCGAGACAGTATAATCTTAGTTATGCATGTAAGTATGAGAGAGGTAATTTTAACACAGAGGAAGAATGTGCTTAATGTCCTAGCTGCTGTTTTAAAAACTGGAGTGGTATTTTCATAGCAGTAGTTGGAGTGAAACTGACATGAACAGGTCTCCTGCAGCTGAGAGTAATGGAGCATGCAGGTTAGTGAGAGGGCAGGAAAGAAGATAAAATACTGTCTTAAATCTTTTGTTTGGCAATCAGGTGAGACAATGGATAACTTGCTTCTGGAAGCAGGAGATGATGTTGGGAAAGTGAAATGGGTTGACATCAGTGAGAAACTCAAGCTATATGCAAATCATGGCAACTTCATCAAACTTGTAGCTGAGAAATGGGGAGCACACTGGAGTGAAGACCCTGTTCCTGGCTGCCATAAATGATGCTTCTGGAATCCAAATGTAAACTGGAAACCGATGCAAGTATAAAAAGGAAAAGAACATGTTACTTTATTTAGAGAGGCCATCTTTTATATCTTCAGTTTTTTGTTAGTCTTCAGTACTGGGAATAAATTGGTACATTAATTGCCTTTTGGTCAGAAACTAGTGCTATACGTGGTACATAATGGTAAATACATCAAACATGAAGGGCAGAAAGCATATAGAAGTGTTCCAGTTAAATAGCTGGAGTGTTCTATGACTGCAGTTAGGCATGGCTTAAACCAAAGCATCTATAAGACTTTCTCTTCACAAAACTCTAGAATCCAAACTGGGATGAGCTCAGACTAAAAACAGACTTTGCTATCATGTTCTCCATTGCCTTCTCCTTAGTGATTTCCATTCAGCTCTTAACAACTGCAGACAGATATGGCAGTGCTGAGATTCTAAATTGTCTTGATTTTTATACTAATTTGTAGGCTTGGAATTTAGCTTTGTGTGCATTTGCTGATATCTGTCAGGAAGAGAAACTTTTCAGGTAGGCATGAGGTTCAGTGTGATGAGCTAAGTGATGTTTTACTAATTGTGATATGAAAGCTATATAATAAACCAAAAACTAAATGAATTCACTTTCACTTTAGGAAACCAAAAATAAAAAATAAAATATCTTGTCTGAGAAGTGAGTACTCGTGATGTTGAGTATCATAAGTATTTTGCTAGACTGTATTGTTGCTGTGTTAATCACTCATGAACAAATCCAGTAATGAATTTGAGTTGTGAGGAACCTCTAATACAAGGTTGCCCAAATATTGTGACACACAGGGTCAAACTGCTAATTTGCCAGAAAGCTAAGGGTAGGATCCAGTATGCATGTATTTTATTCCAAGACACATTTATAAGTGTACATAACTGGAATATTTGCTTGTACTTGTGCCTTCCTTGATAAGAGACACAAATGTTTGGTTGAATTTGCCAGCAACTTAAGAACCTGTAGCTGATCTGCTTGTATTTTCCCGCTGTTAAAGCATGAAAATGGCTTTCTGGACTATATATTAGGACTCTGTGGGCTAAATTTTACTCTTGGGCTACTCTTGAGTCAACTTTGCTCTGAGTCACCTCATCTTTCCCCTACCACCGTGCTAGAGCTGATCTTTGTTTTCTTTTTTAGCTCCTCCGTAGAACATCCCTGATTGATGTGTATCGTGCCTGGCTAATTGAATATCTCTAATAATGCTAACCCTGATAATGCTAGGTTTCAGAGTAGCAGCCGTGTTAGTCTGTATTCGCAAAAAGAAAAGGAGTACTTGTGGCACCTTAGAGACTAAGGTTGCTGACAATCCCTCAATGTTGCAGTACTTTCAGGGATAGCCTGATGACTCCAACATTGGAGGGCAGAATTACATCAAAAATGTCTGCTGGCAAGTGACTAAGATTCAGCTCTAGAAAGGACTTTGAATGTGGTCTGCTGATTGGACACACAACTACACTCAACCATGAGCATCATAACGGAGACGTTTCGACCAGCATCACTCCTCCACACATCCATTGTGAGGATGCTCTAGCCCGAATGGTTGAGAAGATCAGGGCAAACGTGAGCCTACCACCATACACAAACATCTTTGACCACCCAACAGTACGTTTGTTGTCAGGGTCCCTGTTGTGGGCCCACCTGTCCTGTCGAGATTTCTCTGTGATGTCAATGTGGTTTGAGCAATGGTCTGCAGCTGATGTCAGAAACCATTCTCTTATAACTGACCCAGCCAAGTGTGGACCCAGCCGTGATTTGCCCTAACTGCTCATGTGTCATTCTGAACCAATTTCAAATGGGCCAGGGTAAATATGCAGGCAGCCTTCACGTCTGGGGCCAACAAAAGGATTCCATGTGCAGCTGTGGCCAAAGATAGACAATGTCACACATCACTGGTGCCTGCCCTCTGACCATATTTGATGGTAGTCTGAGGGACTGAACTTTGCTGCTGCCATAAATTGACTTGGCAAACTCCACTTTTAATAAGAAGAATACCCTGCATCCCTCCCCCCCCCTTAGTAGGGTGTTCCGATGTTTAGCTGTTCTTATGTATGATGATCTGCCAGTGTTTAGCTTGAGTTGTCCTTGCTTTCACTTAAGTTCACCTTATTTCTGTCCACTTACTCTAGTAATTGTCTGTAACACATAAAGGATTGGTATGTCTCCTCCCACCCTCCTTTATATTTAATAAGTCGAGCTCTTTACCTTTCCTTACAGACCTTGCTTCTAAGTATGTTATCCTTCAGGTATGCTTTATGCTGTCTGCCTTCAAATTCTAAAATAGTGTGACACCCAAAAATGAATTCAGCATTTTATGGCTGTTGTGCTGAATAGTTAGAATAACTTTTTTTTTTGCTTGTTTTACAGGAGATGCACCTCTTTAATATAGCACTTGTCTTTTCTGTGACTGTCTGCTACGTAACTGCAAATAAGCTCTTCAAAACCAAACGGTATCAAAGTGTAACTGCTGCCAGCACAATGTGTATTATCAGAGTTGTTGACAGTGTTGGGTGGCTGAAGCTCTTGTGTGGATTTCTTGCTTCCCCCCCATACAAATCATATGGGCAGGATGATATTGTCAACGTGAATAGAAAATTCCATTGCCTACTATATTCTCTTGTAGTTCATTACTATCTCAGCTTCACTGATATCTGAGAGTGATATATCAAACATGTTCACCTCAAGAAGGCTGTTGAGGAAAGTCGGATAATGATTTTAAGGCTCATTTTTCAATGCTCTCCGATCAGGAATCAGGGCCTGGAGCCGAGCCAGTCTCTGGGCAACCTAATAGGCCTGTAGTAGGCCGCCTGATTGGCTACACTGTCTTATTAGTGGGAAGAGTCTGCTCAAAGCATTTTCAGAATTGGCTGCAGTAGCTCCTGTGCCTGCTTGTTCCTAGCCTTGCTCCTACCTTGTTTCAGTCCTGGTGTTGCCCTGGACCCAGCCTAGCTATGAGATCATTGTTAGCTCCTTCATAGGAAAATGCATAAGTGTTATTAAAGGCAATTGAGTTTCTCCAAATCCATGGAACACCTACATGCTTTATGATTACTTGCTATGTGTGTGTCTCCCAAAGACTCTTCACCTTTAACTTCACACAAACAATTTAAACTGCTATTTCTTAAGTTTCCCAATGTCTCCTAATATGACTGGCCTTTTGAAAGCCATTTACTTAATGGTCACTCTTTCTTAACACTAGGGCAAAACTCTGCCAGTTGCAAGTGTGGTTATCCAGTCCTCACTGTGCTACAAAAAACATATGGAAGGGATGGGTAGTTTTATGCTGTAAAAAGTTTAAGGAGCTGATAGTATAATTCAGTGTTCATGAGGAGTTATTCTCATCCCTAAGTTGACATTGGTTGTAAGGGAATGGGAGCCACAGGAAAGCACGTGAGGACTATTTAGGAATGCAGTTTATTTGTGACATTTGTAGCGGTTTGTGAAGTTTGCCTACCTGTTCACTCCAGTCTGCAAAATGGCTAATTGAATAGTTGCAGTCTAAAATATGAGAAATAATGTATATCCCTTACTGTTTCTATTGCTTACAAATTTTTAAGCACTACTAAGTTTGATTTTTTGGGTGTTGCTTCTGCCACTACACAGGATTAATATTTTGGAATAGGGTCCCATTATCTGTGATACCATCACAACTAAGAATGGACCTTAATGTTGATTGACTGATTTGAAAGACTATTCAGTACTTTACGCTATATTTTTTTTTTTACTATTCCCAAGATAGGGAAAGTGGACTTTTTTTTTATTGGCAGTGAAGAAATAGTGGTATAGTTGTTGCAAGAGTAGGAAATGAGAAAAAGGCTCTTGTGGAAAGTAGCTTATGGGAAAGTGTAAAACTAATTTAGCCAAATTATGTCTACTTATGGCTATATTATAATGTAAAAGGAAGGACTTAAAACCCCACTTACATGCCATCTATATGCTTGTTGGACAAACTGCAATCAAATTTTTATACAACTGTGCATATGTTTCTGGCAGTGTTAAGAGTCAAAAGAAATACATCTTGCTGAACACTGCAAAAGTTTAGAGCTGTATATTGAAGAAACATTAATTGTTCTGATCCATGAATGCTGTTTGTTAAAATTTCAGTCACATTGTCATTGAATTTGTTTAATCAAACATTACTGAGTTAAAATCAAGTTAAATATAGGAATGTTTTATGCAGTTTTCATTGTGTTGTATGCAAAAGATTTACATTTCCAGGAGTGGGAGGTGACAGAGGAAAGAGTAATACTCGGGGTTTTGAGTAGGGACAGTTTTCTGATTTGTTCTTATGGATAGTCTCCATGTATCATTTAAGTTTCATTACTGAAACAGAAGAATTAATTTGTTTCAATTACTAATATAGGAAAAAAGCTAGTAGTCTTTAATTTTTCTGTAAGAGCAGTCTGTAGTTAGATTTATTTTAGTGTCTTCTCCCACTTTCTCCACCACCCTCCAATTCACTTGCATAAAGTTGTTCTAACTATAGAAGTTGTGCTGCTATAGTTAAGCCAGCCTGCAATTTCATTAGAAACCTATTTTCAGGGTGTTACAAATCCTGTACTATAATAGTCAAATACATTTTTCTGTTTGAGGTTAAAATCTGATGGGGCCACTCTTTTCACTTCTATACAGGGAGGAGATCTGGTGAATAAGAAAGTAGTACTGTTTCTACTGAAGTTTCTCTGTGGTTACTACATGGTTTTTGGACTCTACAGGTTAGGAGGAACAGTAGATGTGACTAAGAGAATGGCTACTATCCAGTGCTTTCTCCCACTAGAATTACCTGAGACTGACCCTTGTACAATCCTAAATAATTTCTCCCTCCTTGGTATGTACATCTTTCAAAGATTGGTGTCCTGTGTCACTGCACATTCTTTGTTCCCTTGTTTATCTCCACACTCTATATAATTAACTTAGTATATCATAATCTAGCTCTTTATTTTCAACTGAACTTTACCACAAGTACAGTAGAGAACAATTCTATATAGGAGGGGAGATGGATTTCATTTCCTGTGGAAAGTAGTCATGCCACAATTATGTTAATAGAAAATCAAGGACAATAAGGAAGTGAAAATGTTTATTTAAAGAACAAAAATGAGGATGACAATTTGTGCCTGTCATTTAAGCTTTCAAATAAAAATTGCTTATAAATAGACCTAGGTGTACATTTCTTATTGAGTAGGCGTAAGTTTGGCTCATCTTTAAGAGGAGTCCTTTAAACAGACTTGAAGTCAGAAAAGAAAGTGTTCAGTTTTTATTAAAGTATAAAATGATGTGGAACATATGGTTTGGATGAGTAGAATCTGCTGTTAAGGGGTTAGATAAAGAACACAGATGAATGTTAGAGGCATTTATAGGTGTACTGTTTAGCTCCAGAATTTTCAGTGCACCCGTAACATTAAAGATTCATGAGAATACAAATTCAAACAAAAGCAAAAAAAACCCAAAAACCCTTGACTTAGTAGATAAGTTGCATGGAGGACATTGTTAAATTCCCAGTGTCATCTGCAGAATGAGAAAACTGATTATAGAATCCCAGATGAGAATGAACAGCTGTTTCTGCTGTTCTTTATCATTAAATACACACTAAATAGAACAATGTTTAATCATAGCACTAGCAGTGAAGTAAACTGTTGTAAATAAATGACCACATGAGCAAAAGCAGATCTGTTGTGTCAATGGGAGATAACTGAGGAGCAGCTTCATACATATGAATGTACTGTAGTATTGTTTAGTAACCTTAACAGAGTTATTAAAAATAATCCATGTTTCCATAAAAAGTAAACATTTTCACAAAGTATTCATTAAATAAAACGATTTACCCACTCTGAACCTGGAACCTTGGTAGAAGTGGGGGGTGCCAAAGCAGATTCCTATGCCCCTTCTCCCCTAACTCTGCCCCCTGTACCCTCTAGTCACATGGTCCAGCCAGTCTCCTACCTCCAGCGGCTGCATGTAGTTTGCCAGGAACAAGCTGCACAGACCATCATCTTTCTGCTCTTCCCACCAGTCACCTGCAGCATCATGATCAGCTCCCCCACTGCAAAGCACAGCCCCTTCCAGTGTTGCTCTATGTCTGCCTGAGACTTGCAGTTTGTGGGTGTGTGATGGGGCATCTGCCCCACACTGGCCCATAAGGGGTTAATAGAGCCCTAGGGAAGCTGTGCAGGAGGCAGCCAATTAGGGCTGGGGAGCTGAGCAGCTTCAATCACTCCCTGGAGCTTGAGGGAGGAGGAGGACTGGCTGCCTTGCAGGCTGCAAGCACCTGGGACAGAGCAGTGTGTAGCAGAAGTGACTGTGGCAAGATGCCACCAGAGGATGGCGCACTGGCATACAGAGCTAATCCCCAGGACAGCCAGCAGGAGGTACCACAGTGGTGAGTTGCACCCTGTCACAAGGGTGAATGTCCACTCTGCCCTCCAGATTACTCACATTAAAAAGTGGGGGGCCCTGGCTTCCCTTGTTCTGGCACCAGTGACTGAAAGTACAGTATTTACTGAGAGGGGAAAAACTGCACCAGTTCCACAGACAGCCTGTTACTTCTCTCAAAGAAAGAGAATATCCCTTGAATCAAATTTTTGTTTCCTTCAGTTAAGATTTATTAATGCACCGTTCTGTTAGCTTAAATGGATTTTAGTATATATTTGCCATGTTTTTCCCCAGGAAGTTTTCCAGTTAGGCTGAGCTTCCTCTTTGATCACAATGCTTGATCTTAGATTGTAAACTCTTTGGGTTAGACAGGGTCTTTCCATTTTGAGTGTTTGATACAGTGCCTCACACAATAAAGTCCTGAGTAGGCCTCTAGCTAATATTGCCTTACAAATATTTAATAGTATTGTTGAAAGTTAATGTATAAATTAGGTCAACTTTAAGGTTTAGGATTTTTGTAGCTGTTTAGGATTTTTTGGTAAACCTATGTAAATCACTTGAAATACAGTAAGTTTTTCATTACAAATGAAGTCGGTAGCCTTTACACTAAAGCTGGGAAAACTTTTGGTGGGCTGGGGGAAATGAATACTTTCTCCTGCTGCTCCCTTCATCCATCTTACAGTTCTCTTTTTATACTGCACTTATCAGTGTTATCTGAATGTCAGATACCTCCATGCATTGGTGGATTAAGACTATATGGGGAATGGATCAAACATAACTAAAATGCCTCCACCAAACCCAAGGGACTCCCACAAGAGATTAGTTTTGCAAAACTGCTTGTGGTGCTCCAGGCCCTGCCAATACTACTCCCTGCTCCCCAGGCCCCATGGAAAGTGTCCTCTGGAAAATCAACCAAAATATGCAGGTTTGGGGAGGTGGCACCCCGGTCTACTTTGTGTCTATCTAATCTAAGAAACTTTGTAATTTGAAATTCATGAGGCCCCAATTCTCTGTTCTGCACCTGGTGCAATCATGAACACCAGAGCAAAGTGGGTATAAAATGCTGCCAGATCAGAATGGCAGGATTTAACACCCACTTTGCACTGGTGTAAATGATGGCCCAGTGCAGGGCAAAGGAAGAAGAGCCCCATGAAGTCCCACTCCCTTATGTGGAGGATTTCTCCACAGGGCAACAATGGACTATTTAAAATCTCCTCTGTAAGTTTTCATTTCAAAACAGGAGTGAGAGAACTTGTTGATATTTCTTAGTTTACTAGTTTTACCACCACCAGAAATGATCCTCCACCAAACCAGTATGACCCATGTTTACTGTTTAATTGTACAGCAACAGCTATAAATACAAAACCAATAACTTATCCCATAACTTATCCCATTGAATGTCAGAATCTAAAAATTACAATAACTTGTTTGGTTTAAAGGCAGATTCAGATTTAATCTAAAATAAGGTGTCTTTGGAACAAAGAGGACTTAAAAATAGACCATCATGTAGACACCTGATTAAGTGCAGGACTGCAAGCCAGGACCTTCTGATTGCCAATTGGAATTCTGATACTGACTTGCTCTATGGCCTTGGGCAAGTCACTTAGCTTTATTGCCTAATTTTCCCAATCTCTAAGCAGGGAATAATATTAGTCTCTTATCTGGGTACCGAGGAGTCATTACTTAATACTTTGTAGATACCTATCCTGCAATTAAAAACCTCTGGCTAGCTCATGCCAGCTGGCTCAGGCTCACAGGGCTCAGGGGCTGTTAAATTGCAGCGTAGGTGTTCAGACTGAAGCTGGAGCCCACTTCCCAGATACTGTGTATGTAATTATCATTTTATCCCCTTTGGACCTTGCCCTCACATGGAAAAAATAGGTATTTGTTAACAAGTGTAAATTAACATGTTAAAATCCTAGTGTAGGTAAGGCAGTTCTGGTTTTAACACCTGTTAAGTGGTTGAGGTAAACTCTAGACTCTCTCCTTGGGAATTAAGCTCTCTCTCCTTGAGCTGCTAACACATTTAAAACTACAACTGCCTTGTGTATGCTAGAATTTTAATGTATTAGCATCACACATTCTTCCTAAATGTAGACATGACCATAGTCAGAGTCCAATCACTTAAACATGTGCCTAGTTGTATTCCTGGGTGTATTCCAAATGCAGTCTATTTAGCCAGGTCAGAGGCTCCATTATTTTATGGCTAAAATTAGGCACATGCTTGTGTGTTCACAGAAGTTGAGCCTTAGTTTCTCTTGCTAAAAAACACCTGTGTAGACATCAGCAGAGGAGCAGGAAAATCTTATAAAATATTTTTAAAAGAATCCAGAAAAAAGTAGAGCTGCTGTATTAAACTGCAATTTAGGAAGAAGCACCACTCCCTTACATAGCTTGTTTCTCTATAGAGAAACAATTGGCTCAAATATTTAGACTCTCATTCATAAGCTCTCTTTTCAATGAGAGAGGAAAACTTGTGGATATTCCTTCTGTAACTAATTTTAATAACCCTAGGAATAGTCTTCCACAAAACCAATCTGTGCAAGACCAGTGTTTATTGTAAGATAATTATACAGCCATAGTAATCATAACAAATACAAAGTATGGGCTTACTCCAGAGGAGGGGGAAAGCTAAAAAGACACAAATATCCAATAAGTTATTTGATTTAAAGAGAAACTGTCAGATCAAAGAATGTTGGCCCAAAATTTAGGCTTTAAAAAAAATAAACTGTAAGGGGGCAGGACTCACCAAGCAGCGCCTCCTGCTGGCTGTCTAGAAATTGGCTCTTTTACCATCTCCAGAGCGCCTTCTGCTAGTGTCTCGCTGTCGCTGGCCCCCTTGTGTCCCTCCAGGCAATACCCCACAGATCAGGGTCTCCGCTCCCTGGGGAATATCCCAACTCTGTATCCCTACCTTGCCTCAGCCTATGGGCTACTGCTAGTTACCATCTAGCCCCCTTTCACTGGGGCTGACTGCAGTCTGTATAAGCCAGTCATCATAGGCAAGGGGAGTTTGGACCTGCTGCCTCCACCTACCTTTAGGCTGCCCTGTTGCAACCCCAGTACCTATTTGGTCTTCTACTAGGCCTGCAGCCAGGAGGTGGGTTTCCAGGCTAGAGCTCTGCTCTGCTCCACCTCCCTCTCAATAGGTGAGAGAGCATCTCTGTGCTCCTGGCCCTCTGCCCTCTTATAAGGGCCAACTGGGCCCTGATTAAGCCAACTGCAGCCTGATTGGGGCATGGCCCGCAGCTGAGGCTGCTTCTCCCAATCAGCCCCGCTTTTCATTCCCTGCCAAAGCCCTCTCCCTGGGCTGTTTTAAGTCTTTTAAGGCAGGAGCAGGTGACCACCCCACTATATTAACCTAAAACAAATAGAAATGTTTCTTTGAAATTGATAGATTACATCATGCTAATGCATAAAAACCTGAAAATAAAACTGGCTAGTTTCTTTGGATTGTCCAGCCTAGGAGAAATTCAGGAAGTAAAAACACAGCAGAAATAGTCAAATAGTAAATGAGTTTTAAAATGTATTTGTTTTAATAATATGAAGTGTTGTATGCAACAAGGGCAGGGCTTTTTAATATACCAGTATTTTCTAACCTCACAGAGGCATTAATTAAAAATACATTTATTCCCTTATTAATGTACAAATTTCTATAAACTTGAGTGTTCAATACAAACTATGCTGCTTTTCTTCTCTACATCTCCATATGGGTTCAGATATACAATAATAATTGTGAGACTGTATTCTAGAGAATCATTTGATATATTTTGAAAATCTAATCTGGCTCTTCAGCATCTGACTTGATAGCTTTATGCTTGAGCTAATAACCTTAAAGTTCTTGTAATTTTATTTAGTTCTACAATCTAAAATTAGGTCTCTGAGGAACAAAGAGGATTTACAAATAGACTATCATGTACTCAAAATTGATTAAGTACAGACCTGAAAGCAAGGAACTCCTGATTTCTAATCTGTGTTCCGATACTCACTTGTTCTACGGCCTTGGGCAAGTCTGTTAACTTTATCACCTCACTTTCCTTATCTTTAACCTGGGATAATACTAGTCTACCTCATATGGGTACTGAGGATTCATTACTTAATGCTTCTACAATTTTTTTTTAAGATATAAAGTACTGAATGGGCCTGATCCTGCAAACACTTCCGTATATTTATTTATTTATTTACTAGGTGGATGAGGTAACCTCTAGGCTCCCTATTCAAGAATTACCTTGAGTTAGCTAACATGTTTAAAACGACAGCTACCTTGTGTAAGCTAGGATTTTAACATTAGTCAGTTATCTAGTTAGTAACAAATCTACCAACATGTGATAGCAACACACCCTCTTTTCCTGTGTCATAGTCAGAGCCCAATCTAGCTCTCACTTAAACTGGTAGCTAACTTTATTCCTGCCTGTAGTCCAAATGAAGTCAGTAGAGCTTCTTGCATGGTTAAAGTTAGGTATGTGTGTATTTGTTTACAGAAGAAGAGCCTTAGGTTTTCTCTTCTAAAAAGACCCTTTTAGACATTTTCAGGGGAGTAGAAAAAATCTTATAAAAATATTTTTAAAGAATTCAGCAAAAAATCAAGCTGCTGATTCAAACTGAAATTTAGAAAAAAATTAAAATAAGTTTAGTTGACTGTCCCTTTAATGGTCAAGATATTTCACTAAATCTTTGTAACATCTCATAAAGTAGTACATACACAAAAGTCTTAAGGAGCAGCACTGTCCTTTTCCACATAAAGAGTTTAACTGCTTCTGATTTTTCTATTTCCTCTTGACATGCCAATTCATGCTGGAAGAAAGAGTCTCAGCATGAGGTGCATTTTGCTGCTAAGGATGGGGGCCTTTTCATGCACAAATAAATGTGGCTCTGATGATGTGCAACAATACAGATGCAATTGTAATATAATATAGAAGACTGGCCTCACTCCCACTGGGATAAAGGGAGCTGGAAATGGCTGAAAAAAATAAAACAGTAAAATCAAAATAGCAATCCAAAAATCAAATTCCTACGCTAGATGTGTCATTCAATCCAGATTTTAAAACTATTTTAAAAAATGGGTTGTCTTTCAACTCGCATATCAGAGAGGATAAACAGGTGTGTCAAATTTAGTTGCTCCATGACGTTCATCATTTTATATGCACTAAATGCTTGGTCCTGTACCCATTGAAGTCAATGGCAAAGCTTTCACTGCTTCCATGATGCAGGAACAGACCACAAGTTAGCAGTGTGCTATTGTAATTGCTACAGAATCTATTCTAAGGCTAAAAACATGTAATATAAATGCCTTATTTTAAATGAATGGCCTTGACATCTATATGAATAGGACTTAGCTTTGTTCTGTAATATTTTTTTGCTTTTATTAACCTGATTTGGTGCCTTGAGCTTTATCATTCTTCCCTTCATTTTTCCTTGCTTTTTTAATCTGCTGCTTTTATAATTGAATCAAATTAAGCCCCTGATGCTATAGTTTGTACACAGTCAAAATTTCCCAAACAATGGGAGATTTGCCAGTGTAGGGACTGCACATTCCAGACCTGAGTTTGGACATCTAGGTCAGTGGTTCTCAATCTTTTCAGACTACTGTATCCCTTTCAGAGGCTTATTTGCCATGAACATCTCAAGTTTCACCTCACTTAAAAAATTACTTGCTTACAAAATCAGACATACAAATACAAAAGTGTCACAGCGTACTATTACTGAAAAATTGCTTACTTTCTAATTTTTACCATATCATAAAATAAAACAATTTGAATATAAATATTGTACTTACATTTCAGTGTATAGTATATAGAACAGTATAAACCAAGGCATTGTATGAACTTTTAGTTTGTACTGACTTCACTAGTGCTTTGTATGTAGCCTGTTTTAAAACTAGGCAAAAGCTAGATGAGTTGATGTACCTGCTGGAAAATCTGTGCATACCCTCAGGGGTACGCATACCCTGGTTGAGAACCACTACTCAAGGTGAGCAGCAGGATCTTGATTTAAATTCCAGTGTCAATATTTTGATGTGGGACGTTTGGTCAGTAGAACTGGCATTGCTGTATTCTTTTCTCTCCTTTCTGGCACTAAGGTAATTGACTCAATTTTTATTTCTGAATGCATTCTGTTGCATATGTTAACCGTGGAGAATACAAAAAGCAGCCCAACCATATGTAGCTACTCTCCATTAAAGCATTAGCGAGACAGATGTAACACTAATGTGGTAGGTATAATATATAAAGCAGATTGAATTTACCACTCCTGTGTGGTTAAAACGGAAAGGCAAGCCGGTGGGGCGGGGGCAGGAATTCTAAAAGTCAGTTGGTTCTAATTCAATACCTTCCCTTCTTTTACATACATACTATGGACCTACCCCTGCAATCAGATCCATGCCGGCAGAATTCCCCCTGTGTTAATTCCATTTTAGAATAAATAAGTACAATGTTAACACAATATATCTGTTTAATTTGCTTTGATTGTGGATGGGCAATATATATGCAGGGTATGCTTCAGCATTAAAGAAAAACAGATGGTGTCTCTGTTGTTTGTATTATACTTGTATACAAAATTTTAAGTGTGCTGTTTTTATACAATTCATGTAATATGTATTAAAAAACCCTACATTAAGGTTGCAAAGTCAAGCATTCAGAAATTCGGAAGTGTTAGCAGTCAAGTTAATTCCTTTGTGTGTAACTAGCATGAGGGGAACCTCTCTGGCCTGTGTTATGCAGGAAGTCAGACTAGATGATTAATATGGTCCCTTCAGGCCTAATATTTATGAATTTCTGAAGGTTATAGATAGAGTAAGCAGGAGTACCCATTCACAAGAAAAACTGAAATGCAACAAATTTAAATCAGATAAAAGGAAATAGCCTGTAGGACTTATCATTACTACATATAATTGAGACAAAAAGCTTAACAGGATTCATATAAGGATTGGACATTTATACGGCTAAGGATCACATTCATGGTTATGTGAGAGTAAAACATATTGTACAAGGCGAACAAACTCTCATGTCTCAGATCTAAACAAATCTATACTCCTGGGGTTATAGAGAAACTTCCCCTGTGGGCAGATAATTCCATATGTTCTTATGACAGTTTAGTGTAAAAGTTCTAAGGAACTTTCTAAAGGAAATGTTTAAAAGCTATAGTAATGTATATTTTGAATAAGAATAGATGACTCCAGAGGAGCAACATAGCTGAATTCATTCTCTGGGCTTGGTGGCTGTTGATAGAACACTCAAGCTATTATTATCTCAAAGTCAAATTCTGACCTGGTCTGAGAGGACACAATTCCATTAGCTTCAGTGGGTTTACAGCAGGCTTGAATTCATCCCTCTCTATCTCGGCTGGAGTTTTCATAGGAACCAAGGAAATTAGGAGCCTAACTACCATTGAACTGTGATCTAAGTCTGTTAGGCATTTTTAAAATCCTATGCTAATGCATTTTCAGTATTGTTGAAATGCCTTTCAACTTGATATTTAAGGCCCTCTGAATGTATAGTGTCAATCTAGTTCTGCAAAAAATGTAAATTTGCTGTGGGGCCATTTAATACAGTAAAGAGATGAATGGGTGAATTGGTACTTAAGTTCAACTACAGTATTTTCTTTTTAATTGTTTGCTCTAGTTTATTATATGTTTCTAGTGTTTTAGGTTCATTTTAAAGATATTAAAAAGTGAAGATATTAAAAAGAAAAGTTACCTGAGCTGGATCATATAGAACAGGGATATAAATAAGGCCCTACAGAGGGAAAAATTATAAAAAAAATATTGTTTTTAAATAGTACTAATAATAATAATTTGAAAATGTTTAATGATATTTTTATCACTGTTTCTTCATTGAGATTTAAGATTTCATTTGGTTCCAGTTTAAGTGATCATTTTGCTTAAACTTTGGTCCCAGCATAGTTTAACTAGATTATTATGGCAAAAGTAGGATACCTATTTTTGCCTAATGAGATTTCCACAAATATATGGTCCATATATGAATATCTCATGCTGTATGAACATGCAGATAGTCATGTATGATCCAAGACTGGGACCCCTCACTGCTGTTATAAAACAAATATGTAACAATATAGAGTTGCCTTTCTTTCAGTGTGGGATTTGTGAACCTTTGCTTCCCCTCCCTCCTTTTCATTAAAAATTGAATAGCTAATGTAATACTGACAAGTCAGGAAATTCAAATTTATGGTCCTCATAGCAATTGTAACTCACAGCCACATTGCTTATCCATTAAATGTTCAACCAGAGATGAAGTCTTTAATATATTTATCCTCATCTATGCTGAGTTACAGGGGTGTGTGTGTGTTTGTGTCATCAACTAGATTCTCTAGTAGTTCAGAGGTCTTGTGCTTGGACCAGGCTTGTGTTGACTTGTTTGAAGCTGCAGTGCCATCTAGTGGTATGAGTATTATAATCATTGCAGGTTTCAGAGTGGTAGCCATGTTAGTCTGTATCAGCAAAAACAACGAGGAGTCCTTGTGGCACTTTAGAGACTAACAAATTTATATGGGCATAAGCTTTCAAGCTTTTCAAAATCAGAAACTACTGTGCTGTATGTATCGCAGGCTTTGTCTACCCTGGCAAATGAAAGACACAACTTTTGTCATTCAGAGGTGTTAAAGCCCTCCCCGCCCCCCACTCCAGAAAGCCAAAAGTTTTGTCAACGACAAGCACCAGTGTGAACAGTGCTTTGTGGGGTTGGAAGTTTTTTGTCAGCAGGAGAGCCTCTGCTGCCAACAAACTCCGGCTACACGGTGCGCCTTTTAGCAGCATGGCTGCAGTGGCACAGCCGTGTCGCTGAAAGCTGTGTAGTGTAGACTTGGTCTTAGTTTCACCAGGGTAAATCCAGAGTAACACTGGATTTATACAGATGCATATGAGATCAGATTCTCCCCCAGTACCTTACCTTTCAAGAGTTTCACAGCTGATGCCGTTAGTGTTTTCAGTATAACAACGTGAGGTTGCTTTCCGTTACCACTTTTGGGACTAACGAAAGGACCTCCTAGAATTATTTTAGGCACTGTGGAAAGGAACTCTCACACCAATGGAAGTTATTTGAAAGGCCTCTGACATTATTATCCACAGATAGTTATTACTAAACAACCAGGATGCACCCTTGTCCCAACTCAAAAAGTAATTGTCACCACTGCTGTGTGAGCTCCATTTGATGGCGATCCTGAGATAATGTCATAGTCGTGTATAACTGTAATGGTAATTATTTTGCCTCCTATTATAAGGCTGAAATGGGACAAGGAGAAGGTACTGGGGTCCAGATTAGGTTTGGGCTTAGGTTATAGTAGAATTAGATTTCTCTACAAACTTCCAAAAGCTTGAAAAATAAGAATAAACGTTGAAAAAATATCTTGATGGTAACCTGTCAATCAGAAAGTGCTCTGATATTCTGAAATTAGAGCTTTTTTCTCTCTGAAGTTACTGAGTCTTTTTCCCCTCATCTACCTCTAATGATTACATTACCTGAGGAAGCAGTTGAAATGAAGGAAACTGTTGTGGAGGAAATGGAGCTGCTTGTGGAGGAAACTGCGATGGAAACCTTGGGTGATTCCTACGCCACAGTGGAAAATACAAATATATTGTCAATATCAGTAAATTCAGACTCAGGATTATAAATAGTTTTGAGTCCATTTTAAAGCTAAGAAATTAAATTCAGAATGTTAACAATAAGCAGGAGGTTTACCTCTCCACGGGCACTTCTCTGACTCTCATCCAGCTTTGGAAAACAAAAGAAGATATCATTAAATCTTACACTTACGTAGAGCACCTTTCATCCCAATATCTATAAAATAATTACAAAGTACACCCTTCTAGCTTTAATTAAAGTTCCACATGTCCAACAGCAAAGGAGAGACATTTTAAAAGAGGAACTCATTGGAACTTCAGTGGAATTCACCCTTGTACATCAGGAAACCTGCTTCCTGAAAGGTGAAATCTGCAGTGCTGATGACTCATGGGGGGGATTCCTTGCTGGTGCTTGTGATCTATTTGCTTGTTGTCGGTAAAGCTTTGAGGTAGAATAGGAATAACATAAGAAACTATTTCTTTACCATCTATCAGGTTTAGAAAAAAATGTATTTTAAGGAAGTTCTTCCAATAATGAGAAGCAACATAGTTTCCATTTTTAGTAGTTCAATATTTCTATAGCTGCTTGTTCACTACTTACAGGGACTGGTACAGCAATTGCCATGCTCAAAACACAGGAGAGAAATAGAAATCTCATTCTGTTGGAGTAACCAATGAAAATGGAGATTAGAAATAAATAAGTGTGACTCAGTAGTTTTGGAGAAAGGAGAAGAGGATGCTGTTCTGTGAGTAGGGCACAAGAATATGGAATCAGGCAACGCGAGTTCTGTCTTATTTCTGCCTGTGTCTTGCTGTGTGACCTTGAGCAAGTCACGTAATCCCTGTCCCTTGGTTTCCACATCTGTAAAGTGGGGCTAACATATGATAAAAAATGCTTTGCAATTTAAAAATGCAAAGAGCTATATTAAGGGTTAAGCATTATTTTAAATTATTTGAGCAGAGTTAACTTAAACCCTACCCAGACTACTACTTACAATGTTAAATTCCTTAGCAAAGTTTATAAGAGTGAGTAACTTGGCGTTGGTCTACACTTTGCAATTTTTAAGGCATGCTTCTCCGGTGTAACTGCACTATATTCAAGCCCTGACTCTGACTGACAGTTTTAGAGCCTCCAGCAGGGCCTGTGGAAAATGTAGAATGGACACACTAACATCTGAAAAAGCACAGTGTGACTAGTAAAATGTGGAAGTTCTCTGCGGATATTATTGTCAGAGTAGTTGAGGGAAATTAATTGGAAAGTCATCCACTGCAAGGCACTGAGTGCTGTCAACATTGCCTCAATTGAGACTTGAGCTCACAGAGCCCCTGGTGGCTGGCACAAAGCATCTCACAGGACCTTGCCCTAAATTTAGACCTTTTAGATATTCATCATCATCACTAATTTAAGATCTGGTCCAGTGCTTTCTGAAAATTCACACATACTGCATCCCCTGAATTTCCCTCAGATATTGTGGCAAAGAGCTCCGATGTGTAAGTTAATCAAACTACATTGTTGCAGATGTTCTCTAACTTTTCTCCACAAATGGCCCTGAATCTAGTTAAACTCTCTGACCTATGATTCCTTTGTTCATATTGGTTCCTATCCAGAATATTGGAGTTGTAGATAATTGCCAGTTTCCAACATTTTGGAATATCTCCCAAATCTAAAAGGACTGGCTGATTTTCTTGCTTACTTCCCTTATGCTCATAGATTAATGTTACATAGATCTCTTTCTTTGTCTTCTTTTAGCGACAGAGATGTGATGTGTGTGGCTAATAATGCCACAGTTTTATCACTGCCATGAACAACTGGAAACTAGCAAGAAACAGGAGCCAAGGTTTTTCAAAAGTGACTAGTGATTTTGAATGCCCAGCTTGAGACACCTTAAGTCCTGATTTTCAGAGGGTGAGTTCTTAGCACTTTTTGAAAATCAGGTCCCTTTAAGGCATCTCAACACACAAATTTATGTACTCAGAATCGCTAGTCACTTTTGAAAACATTAGCTGAGTAAATGAGGTAAGAGCTCCTAGTTAAGTTAAATCCAATTGTCCTGATTGTAAGCTTGCTGACGTGTAAACTTTACTACAGGTTCCTCATATTTAATTTGGGGGATGGCAGTCTCCCATATGCTATTGTAAATGTGCTAAGGCTCATCCAGAGGTTCTGAACCTCCTCACCTCGTGCACCAGAACCTGTCATTCTTTGTCTATTGCATCATCTATATTTTGGTGGGGGAAATGCTTAATTTTCATTGAGATTTTCTGCAATTTGTTTCTCATTATTTCTGTTCCTTCTCTTTACTTCTGAAACTATTTCTAATGTTACCATCCTTTCCTCCTCCCATCTAATGCCCATTGAGATCCTACATATAAAATTAATGTCTAATGATTATTTAAACTCATCCCAAATTACACGATAATACTTGCATTACGTTGGCCTGGCAGGGTGATCACTGCAACACTCAAGAAATCAGCTTGTCCCAGTGAAGTCTGCATGTGCCTGGCTAGTATTTAAATGCTGTTTCTAATGCCTTGGCTTTAATCAGAAAACCACAGTTCACCATGAATCACAAATTCTTAATACCTGTTGGAGAATTAGTTTAATTTCTTGTCAACTGCTAAGATTACAGAAATCCCAGAGACTCACACTGGAGCATGTTAAAGGGCTGGCAAAGGAAATGCATGTGGAGGTTATTGCATACACAGCATGTTTTATGTTGTTCTCATTATTGGTGCTGTTCTGATTTATGGAAAAAGACTTCAGAAGCTGATCTCGTTTGCATGGATACAGCCACCCTGCCTAGGTGCTCAGCATGATGGGACTGCTTGCCCAAATGATCACTTGTGGCTGGTGTTGAATTCCCCAGTCTCCTTGTTATTGGGGCAGGAGTAATAAAGGGTTGCTATCCTTGTGTGAACCGAGGGCAGCAGAACTGTACCTGGCATATCCCAATGGAGGGACTCACCCTCAACTGAACAGCACTCACTAGGCAGGGGACATGGGCTCCAAAGCCCAAGGAGTTGAGAGAGGGTGGGGACAGGTACTTGTACCTGGTGGTGTGGGCCCTGTTTAAGGGTTGTAGACACCATTTGACTCTTCCTCTCTCCATGGTATAATAAAAGAGCTAATTTAGACTGAATTTAGAGTCTTGTTACACGCTGCAGAGCTGAAATCACTGATACCTAAGTCTAAGTATTAGACCTACTTTGGGACAGTGTCTCTATTGCAAGATATTGCCCAGTGTGCACCAGCAGTGAGGCTCCCCCACTAACAGCTGAAATCATTGAGAGCTGTGTTAAGTGGTGGGGGGCCCTGAAGACATCTTGGCGAGTGGCTAGTAGGGTGGCTGGTGGAGAGGCGTGACCAGCAGGGCGACTGGTGGAGAGGTGTGGCAAGTGGCTAGCAGGTCCCCACAGAGGTGAAGCAATTGGCCATTGGGGCAACGAGTAAGTGCCTGAGTAGTGCAGCATGCAAGGTGCCTCCTTGGTGCCTCCCCCCATCTTCCACACAGGGTGGGAGGTAAACTCTGCAGATGAACCTCTGAACTTTGGCGCTGCACTGGCCAAGGGCAGCAACTATGAGTGGGGAACAGAGAAGGGACGGGCTTGTTAAAGGAACTTTTGGGTTGCTGGACTTAAGACCCTGAGGGGAAAAGGATACTGCCCAACTTACTTGGGGTGGGTCTTTTGCTCATGGTTTGTGTTTATGAGCTCTAGTTGCAGTATTTTCCCAAATTAATGCTGAGTTAATTCCCTCCTTCTATTAAAAGTTTTTGCTACACACAGTGTTGCTGCTAGCAGGCTGGCTTACAGGACAACTGACACAGTTGCTGGTAAAAAGCACTTTATTTCCCTTCCCACAGCAATATATATACAGCACTTGTTTATTCCTTTTCTGTTGTTTATCACCCAATGTTCTCATCATTCTTATCTTTGGGTTCCATTATCTTGTGGTAGTAAAGACTCTCAGGTGCTGCTTATATCATTAGTCCTTAGTTCAGCCAAAATCTTCTGGCCTTGTCCTTTATCTCTTGTACTGTTATTTTCCATTACTTGGTACACATTTCTAAAACATCTGATACTCAGCATTTCCCACATCTCCCCCTTTTTGTTAAAAAGCAGCCTGAATCATCCATGACATTCCCCAACGCATACATTGAACTATATATGGACCACACAAACAAATTATACCAATACAGATACCAATTAATAAAAGAGTGTGCTATAATGATGTTATTCATATTTTGTTCTAATTTTGCAAGTAACTCATGAACAGAGTGAGAATGATCTGACAAATTAACACAACACATACTCTCAAAATCTTCACATCCGTGTCCATGTGCTAATAATAAAAATTCAATTGCAGCACTATTATATAAAACTGCATGGCAAATGCTATCTTCATTGATTAATAACTCAGTTAATATTTCAAAAATTAGATTAACCTGTTTAATACTCCAACACACTAATTTCTCTAAATTAAAAGCATTTTCCATAATAGCAACACCAGGGATGCTTAAGCAATAGAAAATCAATCGCAGCTCGATTATCTAAAATGGCATCTCTTAATTCCTGTTGTTCCATACTTAAAAGAGCAGTTGCCTGTAATATAGCATTAAGCGCTTTAACAGCAAAACAAGCTAATGCATTCAAAGTTTGCACCGTGTAATAAGTTGCAAAGCCAGGAATGCCTGCAATAGCATTCAGCAAAGCCAAATATTCTGAGTGACTATATAAGGTAACATCGGCGGAACACGTATTTTGCAGGGCTGTGCTTCGCCGATTTCGCTGCTGATTCTTTCCGGGCAACAAAAGGGTCATTCGGCTAAGACAGCACAAGGTATTATGACTAGATTGGCAGGAATATAACTAAAGGTTCGTTCGCCGCAGGTAAAAACCAACCAGACGGCAAAATAATATGTCCATAATTAAAAGAAACATTAACCGCATTAGTACAATTCAAAAGGGGGTACTTACGGTTTGGCAGCCCATGGGTACCTTTACGCGTGTGCAATTAACCACTCGCACACACGTTACATTATCTGCCCCGGCTGGGTAGGGGGTATGTAAAGATAGGGCCCCAGGGGGCAAGGAGTAATTGGCGGGCCCCCAATTTGCCATATTCGAATACTGTGAAGACAAATTGGCACAAGCTGCAAGCATGGTGTGACTGCCAATTTCTTCGGGATGATGACATATGGGCACAAAACAAGTGCCCAGTAGTTCCCCGGCTGCCACAGAATCAGACAAACAAAAGTGTGTGACATTGGCTATCAATGCTAGACGTTCCCATAGGTTATACGTCTTTTGCACGCGTAGGGGTACAAGGAGTCCCCCCTGTAACCCAAGCAATAACACTATAACAATATCGATAACCCACATCCTCATTCTGGAAATAAACAGGATATGGCCACAAGCACAACCTCCTCTGATGCGGATCAATTCCTGTCATTACGGTTACTCTTTTCCGCGCTTGCACTATTAGCATGGCTATTGCTTCAATTCTGGAAGTTACCGTACGCACATTTTTACACGGTGGAAATATCCATTCCAAACCGACTAGGGGGTCTTTATCCCTAGTATCCCACTGAAATAATAGCGCTTCCAATACTGCATCTAGGCTAAAGACCGCTACCACGAAGGGTAAGTTTTCCTGATATCTCCCGGAATAACCCTCCCCCACCTTCTGTCCTATTCGTTGTAATGCTTGCTTCTGTAGTACCGACAGTTGTCGTTTATCTCCAGGGGCTCTCCCCCCTTCTAATAAGGGAAGAAGAGGAATTATATCCTGATTTGTGATGCCACAAAGGGGGCGAAGCCATTGCAGTTCACCTAGCAGTTTCTGTGCATCATACAGTGTGCGCACATGAGGAGAGATTTTCAACTGCTGGGGGCGTACGGTGCAGTCAGTGATCCGAAGTCCCAAATACAAAAAAGGGGCTTTAGTCTGACCTCTTTTCTTGGGGCAATCCCGTTTTAAATGACCCATCTTTCCACACTAATAACACGCCCCCTCCCTTTCTCTACGCCAATTTGACTTGGAGGTATTTAAGGCTACCGCCAAGGCGCGTGCATGAATCTTTGCCTTATCCTCCTCCTCCACCAAGGGAGCACGAGTGCAGGCTTCAATCATGTCGACTAGGGAGGCCGATTTTGGTAAAGTCACCAAAATCTTCTTACACGTGGGGTTAGCATTTTGAAGGGCTAAATCTACCCCCAATGCCGATCTGGCGTCTGGTGTTAAATTAGGGGCCCTATCCAATGCCGTCCTTAGGCGGTCCAAAAAGAGGGCAAAAGATTCGCCCACTCCCTGCGTGACTTTTAAATAGGGAGGTGAAGGGGTGACCAAATCAGGGAGCTCTTTGAATGCCTCCAATGCTAGAAGCTGAGACTGTTGTAATATTTGGGGTACCAATCGCGCCTGTAGCTGAAGCTCTTCAAATCGCCCCTGTCCCAACAACATGTCTATTGATGCTACCTGGAGAGGGTCGTCCTGGGGTCTATCTAAATTAAGCACTGCCGTGTGCTCAGCCTTTTTTCTCCATGAATCCTTCCATAATAATCTCTGTGTGGGTGTTAACAACATGTCTGCAAATTTCTGGGCATCAAAGGGACACATCGCTTGCCCTGAGAATATTTGTTCTAATAATGCTTGTACATACGGATTTTTCAAGCCATACGCCACAATAGCTTTCTGAGCCTCCCTCATCAATTTCCAGTCTAACGGCACCCAAGATTTAACCCCCTCCCTTGATACCGATACCGGGAAAGTAGCCGGCATGGCATCCAAAAATTCCCCTTCAATTATAGCATCCTCTATCAATACATGCCAGCGCTTAATTGGGTCAGGAGATCCCACTCCTCCCCCCCATCCCTCCAAATCACCCCCGTCCCCCATTCTTCTTGCCCTCGTCCAATTGAAGAACACGTAGGTGGCGGAGGTTTCACTTTTGGTTAAACCGGTTGCGTAGCGGGGGCATAAATTTTGCGATATTCTTCCTCTGCTGTCGGTCGCAACTCTCCCTCGGGAGTGAGGTGCTCCGTACAACCATAATATCCACACAACCTACAAATATGGGGCAAATGTGAGGGGTCAGGTATGCCGTGCTCTTGAAGCTGTTGCAGCAAATGCGATCGTGACGATCCTTGCTGTCTGTTTTCCTTTCTATCCAGCTCATCCATCATCTGTTGAGCTGCAATACCTTCCTTATATAACCACCGAATTATCTGGTCCTGCGTCAAGTTATCAAACTCTCCAGTTTTAGGCAAGTCAATAATCCGAACGTGTCGGGGAGGGGCTGATGGCACAACTGCGGGCGGCAATCCTGACCCCCCTTGTAACGGGTTCTCTGGATTGCCCGATGACAATTCCCCCGACATAGGCTGATCCACGGCCATCGGTTCGCCCTGATCTGAGTCGTCAGCCTCCGAGGGCAACGGTACCTCACTGGGGTCCAACGGCGCCAAATAAATCATAGGCGTTGTTTTACCAAAAAAGTCTTTCGCTCCTACCATGAAGGCCCCTTTCGCTGATGATTCTAATGCCTCGCGTAATGCAATACGCGCCCCTGCCTGAGCCGCTGCGGTGGTAACGGCTCGATGAACAGTCCGCCAGATATGGCTCAAGGCAGCAGCTTCTTTATTTCCGACCCCCACAAAGTCCCACAGGTCTTCCCCCACTGTTTTCCACACCGAGGAGTCAAACACATTCTTTGCATTAACCAGGAAACCCTGTCGCTTTCCCCACCGAAGCAATTTTTGAAGAGCTTCTGGGGAAAATTTTTCTCCCTGGTTATTAAGCAGATTGCTTAAGACCTTAAACACGGCCTGCTCATCTGCCTATGCTGCCGCTCCCATTATGAGAGATATTTCCCGCTGCTCACCTTTCAGTGGGAGCTCCCCCGCCTCAGTTGGGCATCCCGGTTCCTCACCCGAACGGAGGATACCGGCAGCGGCGGTCCTTGCTATTTCTTCCTCTGTCCGTGGTATCAAATTCACAGAATTCTATCACGTCGGGGTCACCATTTGTTGCTGCTAGCAGGCTGGCTTACAGGACAACTGACACAGTTGCTGGTAAAAAGCACTTTATTTCCCTTCCCACAGCAATATATATACAGCACTTGTTTATTCCTTTTCTGTTGTTTATCACCCAATGTTCTCATCATTCTTATCTTTGGGTTCCATTATCTTGTGGTAGTAAAGACTCTCAGGTGCTGCTTATATCATTAGTCCTTAGTTCAGCCAAAGTTTAGTCCTCAGTCCAGCCAAAATCTTCTGGCCTTGTCCTTTATCTCTTGTACTGTTATTTTCCATTACTTGGCACACATTTCTAAAACATCTGATACTCAGCATTTCCCACAACAAAGACTCTGTGCTTGCAAGAGGGGAAATATTTCCTCTTAGAGGTGCCCAGGGGATGGTATGTAATTGTCCCAGGTCACTGGGTTGGGGCTCGAGCTGGTTTTGTGTTGTATTGGTGAAAAGGAATCCCTAGATACTGAACCTGGTCCTTGTTGCTGCTGGCTTCACCTGGCAGAAGGGTTACATATGAATGTACATATATTTTAAAAAATCCTCACAACCTTAGCATTTGCTTGGACTTGTATCTTTCTTGATAGATTAAGAGAAATTATGAATTCACAAGTTAAAAATAAATGGTTTAAATAAATGAAGAAACCAAAAGCTATTCTGAGGAGGGGAACTATCACTTGGGGTGGGATTTTCAAAAGCACTCAGCATGAACGTAACTTTGCTTTCCCCGGAAGGTGACACAGTGCTTAATTGTAATGAAAGTGGTGCTGGGTGTCAAGCAATTTTTTACTTTCATAACTGTTGCGGCAAGACCAGAGGTGCCAGGGCAATGAACTGCCACGCCCAGAAGTACCAGGGCTCAGCCCTGGCAAGCCCTGGCACAAATTAAGCACTGGCTGACATACATTGACTTCAGTTGGAGTGGAGTGAGGCAATTGACACCAATAGGAACAGAGTTAGGCCAATACTGAACAATTTGAAAATCCCACCCTCTCTTTCCAGTTTTTGATTAATTGGAGTAGAATTTATACCTAACTCTGATAGGACAGGAAGTGAAATATATGCTGGAATATATTAAAAATATAACGAGAATTAATGATTATTCTGATATTAGGCATAGTGTAGAGATCAGGATCTGATTCTAACTCAGGAGTTACCATATTGAAGTCAGCAGGGTTACAGTGGTGTAAAAGTGGAGTGGAAACAAAATCAGACTTCTAGTTGCATTTATCATGACTAGACATTTCTGTGAAGGACATAAAGCTTAATGGAATGCAAGTGATTTTGAAGCTTATAATTGAGTAGACAGTTGAGAGTGGGGAACGTACTAATTATACAAAGCCATTTTAGAAAGTTTTTATTAAAGACGACTTGGTAGGTTCAGTACAGATCAAAACGTTGGAATTTTTACCTCACTGCCTGTTAAGAATTAATGTTGAAATGATTATAATCAATCGGAAAGTCAAGTGTGCTGTGGATAAGCCTCTTTAATCTGTCCGTCTATCCGTGAGTTTTAAACTGCTGCCTATTGCCAAAATATCTGAGTGCCTTCCATGTAAAGTAGGTAGCGATAGTGTAGTCCTCTGTAGACTTCACAAGGTCTCTGGCTCGTCTCCCCAGTGGGCTAAAATCTCTGCATAGAACAAGATTTTGTTTTTGACTTTTTTTAGATTTCATTAATTTACTTTTTTCCCCCTTTAGACTGATTTATTTCAGTTTGTTTTGTTTTTTATATTTATTTATGGGTTGGTTGGGTGTTTTGGGTCAAAAAGGGTCTCAAGTGTTGTAGCACAATCTCATCCCACTCATTTTGGAGTCGTGGGACCAGATCCTCTCAAGACTGGGTCCATCTGTTCCCAGTGGAGTTTGGTCAGGGGATGAGCCAAGGGAAACTGCAAAGGTGGCATAATCAGGTGCTAGGCTGGTCCCATTGAGAACTTAGAGTAGCCTCAGGGCTGTTCTATCATACACTGGTTTCAGTAACCCCAAAGGGGTTTGTACTAAATGTTTGGGCAATCCAGTAAAGTTGGTTATGTCATGACGGGGACAAGGGTGTTCAGACCTAGTGGTTGGAGCAGCAGTTGGGAGTCAGGCTGAGTCAGATACTGGGAGGTCAGAGTCTAAGTCAGGACAGAGGGCAAACTGAGAGTCAGACATCAGGTAGGGTCAGGTTACGAGGAGATCAGGGTCAGGCACCAGGTTGCAGATAGTAATCAAAAAGCAAAGCTAAGGACAAACTAGGGTCAGAAGCCTAAATATAGGGTCTGGAGCATAGACAGGCAGGCACACGCAGCTTCCTATCATGGCTTCCTGATTTAAGTACTGGTACCAGCCAATCAGTGGGCTGCGAGAGGGTGCCACTCAGGTCCTGCTGGGCTGTACTTCCTGCCAAGCCCAGCCTCACAGAGTCCTCCCATGGAGCCCAGCCTTAGCCTGCTGCGGCAATGTAGTGCCCTCAGCATCACAGATACTCCCAGGTTCCCCAGCCCTGCAAGTTTTTACAGGTTAATTACCTTCACTGTTAAAAACATCCACCTTATTTCCAGTCTGAATTTGTCTAACTTCAACTTCCAGCCATTGGCACGTTATACCTTTCTCTGAGCCCATTGTCAAATATTTGTTTCCCATGTAGCTACTTATAGATGGTAATCAAGTCACCCCTTAATCTTCTCTTTGTTAAGCTAAATAGATTGAGCTACATGAGGCTATCACTATAACCCTTTAATCATTCTTGTGGCTCTTCTCTGAACCCTTTCCAATTTTTCAACATTCTTCTTGAATTGTGGATACTAGAACTCGACACAGTGTTCCAGCAGTGGTTGCACCAGTGCCAAATACAGAAGTAAAATAACATTTCTATTCCTACCCGGGATTCCTCTTTTTATGCATCTAAGGATTGCATTAGCCCTTTTAGCTACAACGTCACACTGGGAGCTCATGTTTGGCTGATTATCCACCACAACCCCGAAATCTTTTTTCAGTTTCCTGGGATAGACTCCTCTCTCCTGTAAGTATCACCTACTTAGCCTATTTAGCCATATTAAAACACACATTGTTTGCTTGCGCCCAGCTTACCGAGCGATCCAGCTCTCTCTGTATCAGTGACCTGTCCTCTTCATTATTTACCACTCCCCCAATTTTTGTGTCACAGTGCCCTCTTTCTGTTCAGATGTTCTGCACCTTTGGGGTTATAGAGGGGCCATGAAGCTATTTGTACTACCTCTCTGTGACCTGGAAGGTTACAGGAGGATTACTTTCCCATAACCTCTATAAAATTCCCCCTTCCACCAGATGTGGGTTATAGTGTTTGGTGTGGGATGGAGTGGTGGTGGTAGGAGGATATAGCTGCTTTAGAGAGCAGGATAGATCCTTTATGTATAAATATTTCATAAAAGTGTCAACAAACTATGCCTCCAATTCATTGAAGCTGGTTAGGTGACTCATAGCAGTGGAAAGAGCAGACAAATAATGGTATACTGTGGTCAGACAGAAACAAAAATACAGACATAAAATTATATCCTCTATAAGAGATTTCAAGCTAAGAGTCCCATGGAAGGGATCCTCCTTCATGGGAATAGCATAGGCAATGTACTTTGTAAAAGTAATATGCTTATAAGAAGCACACGAGCTTTTTTTTAGGGGAAAAGGCAATACGCCACATTTATTGAAGATACAACAATTAGCATATGCATTTAATTACACCACACACACACACACGCGCACACACACACACACACACACTGTTCTGCCAGTCGGTGTTATAATTACCAGTTTAGAGTCTGGATCAATCTAGTGGCCAGCTAGGTTGATCATGGGTAGGAAGGAGACGGGTTCTGTCGGTTACGACAGAATGCTTCGAGGAAGTCTTGGCAGGATGAACCCAAAGTTTTATGGCAAGGCACCCTGTTTATGTAGTGATTTTTTTTTTATTGGGACCAATGAGTTTTGCACCGTTGTGCTGGAATTAATTGTTGTTTGATGAGTGCTTGGTTTTTTTAAAAATTGGTTTTTTTAAATTTTTTATTTCAGCTATTTTGTTTTTAATTCATTGGTGCTTGTTTTATTTTTAAAGTTGTTAATTTGCCTTTTTTGACATTTTATTAGGGGCGTTTTGCAGCCTTATGGTGCCCTTGCGTTTGTGTTTGTGTGTGTGTGTGTGTGTATATTTGGCTTAGCAATGGCTTTTATACTTTTTTATTTTTACATTTTTTATTTATATGTAAAACAGAATTAATGTACACAGAACATTTTAAACAGAAACATTAAGTTGCATTGCACAAGAAAAAAATTATGGCATTTTTAAATTTATTTTAAAATGCTATACCTACAATAAAGTGAGGTTTCAGAGTAGCAGCCGTGTTAGTCTGTATTTGCAAAAAGAAAAGGAGTACTTGTGGCACCTTAGAGACTAAGGTGCCACAAGTACTCCTTTTCTTTTTACAATAAAGTGGTGACCTTAAAACATTTGTTACTGCCTTAAAATCAGCCAGACACAGATTGTGGCTGATGCATTTTTACCAAATGGTCCATTAGGCCATTCCTTTTTGCTATTTAAAAAGGGAGGCTGGCAGGATATGATTAAATTATACACCAATACATTTAATACATGCTACATTATTATTTTTTATTTTAAACTATACAAAATTCAAACATAAAATTTTATTACTATATGTCCCCCTTTTGGCCCCTCAAGAACAATTTTGAGTGGATCATATTTTATACAATTGTTTTATAGAATCATAGACTATTGTGGGAAATGCTGAGTATCAGATGTTTTAGAAATGTGTACCAAGTAATGGAAAAGAACAGAACAAGGGGCGAGGCTGCGGGTAACAAGTTGAAGGACAAGGCCAGAAAACTTTGGCTGAACTGAGGACTAAACTTTGGCTGAACTAAGGACTAATGATATAAGCAGCACCTGAGAGTCTTTACCACCACAGGATAATGGAACCCAAAGATAAGAAGGATGAGAACATTGGGTGATAAACAACAGAAAAGGAATAAACAAGTGTTGTATATATATGGCTGTGGGAAGGGAAATAAAGTGCTTTTTACCAGCAACTGTTTCAGTTGTCCTGTGAGCCAGCCTGCTAGAAGCAACAAATGGTGACCCCGACGTGATAGAATTCTGTGAATTGGGTACCACGGACAGAGGAAGAAATAGCAGGGACCGCCGCTGCCGGTGTCCTCCGTTCGGGTGAGGAACCGGGATGCCCAACTGAGGCGGGGGAGCTCCCACTGAAAGGTGAGCAGCGGGGAATATCTCTCATAATGGGAGCGGCAGCATCGGCAGATGAGCAGGCCGTGTTTAAGGTCTTAAGCAATCTGCTTAATAACCAGGGAGAAAAATTTTCCCCAGAAGCTCTTCAAAAATTGTTTCGGTGGGGAAAGCGACGGGGTTTCCTGGTTAATGCAAAGAATGTGTTTGACTCTTCGGTGTGGAAAACATTGGGGGAAGACATGTGGGACTCTGTGGGGGTCGGAAATAAAGAAGCTACTGCCTTGAGCCATATCTGGCAGACTGTTCATCGAGCCGTTACCACCGCAGCGGCTCAGGCAGTGGCGCGTATTGGATTACGCAAGGCATTAGACTCATCAGCGAAAGGGGCCTTCACGGTAGGAGCGAAAGACTTTTTTGGTAAAACAACGCCTATGATTCCTTTGGTGCCGTTGGACCCCAGTGAGGTACCGTTGCCCTTGGAGGCTGACGACTCAGATCAGGGCGAATCGATGTCCGTGGATCAGCCTGTGTCGGGGGAATCGTCATCGGGCAATCCAAAGAACCCATTACAAGGGGTGTCAGGATTGCCGCCCGCGGTTGTGCCACCAGCCCCTCCCCGACAAGTTCAGATTACTGACTTGCCTAAAACTGGAGAGTTTGATAACTTGACGCAGGACCAGATAATTCGGTGGTTATATAAGGAAGGTATTGCAGCTCAACAGATGATGTATGAGCTGGATAGAAAGGAAAACAGACCGCAAGGATCGTCACGATCGCATTTGCTGCAACAGCTTCAAGAGCACGGCATACCTGACTCCTCACGTTTGCCCCATATTTGTAGGTTGTGTGGGTATTATGGTTGTACGGAGCACCTCACTCCCGAGGGAGAGTTGCGACCGACAGCAGAGGAAGAATATCGCAAAATTTATGCCCCCGCTACGCAACCGGTTCGACCAAAAGTGAAACCTCCGCCACCTACGTGTTCTTCAATTGGACGAGGGCAAGAAGAACGGGGGACGGGGGTGATTTGGAGGGATGCCGGGGAAGGAGCGGGATCTCCTGGCCCAATTAAGCTCTGGCATGGATTGATAAAGGATTCTATAATTGAAGGGGAATTTTTGGATGCCATGCCGGCTACTTTCCCGGTATCGGTATCAAGGGAGGGGGTTAAATCTTGGGTGCCGTTAGACTGGAAATTGATGAGGGAGGCTCAGAAAGCTATTGTGGTGTATGGCTTGAAAAATCCGTATGTACAAGCGTTATTAGAACAAATATTCTCGGGGCAAGCGATGTGTCCCTTTGACGCCCAGAAATTTGCAGATACGTTGTTAACACCTACACAGAGATTATTATGGAAGGATTCATGGAGAAAAAAGGCTGAGCACGCGGCAGTGCTTAATTTAGATAGACCCCAGGACGACCCTCTCCATGTAGCAAATATAGACATGTTGTTGGGACAGGGGCGATTTGAAGAGCCTCAGCTACAGGCGCGATTGGTACCCCAAATATTACAACAGTCTCAGCTTCTAGCATTGGAGGCATTCAAAGAGCTCCCTGATTTGGGCGCCCCGTCACCTCCCTATTTAAAAGTCACGCAGGGAGTGGGCGAATCTTTTGCCCTCTTTTTGGACCGCCTAAGGACGGCATTGGATAGGGCCCCTAATTTAACACCAGACGCCAGATCGGCATTGGGGGTAGATTTAGCCCTTCAAAATGCTAACCCCACGTGTAAGAAGATTTTGGTGACTTCACCAAAATCGGCCTCCCTAGTCGACATGATTGAAGCCTGCACTCGTGCTCCCTTGGTGGAGGAGGAGGATAAGGCAAAGATTCATGCACGCGCCTTGGCGGTAGCCTTGAATACCTCCAAGTCAAATTGGCGTAGAGAAAGGGAGGGGGTGTGTTATTAGTGTGGAAAGATGGGTCATTTAAAACGGGATTGCCCCAAGAAAAGAGGTCAGCCACAAAACAATGCACTTCCCTCCCCATTTCCCGGGACGTGTAATCGATGTGAAAAATTCGGTCATAAAGCTACTGAGTGTCACTCCCGGTTTAAAAAAGATGGGACCTCTTTGTCGGGGCCGGGAAACGCCCCGCGGTGCGCCAGCGGGCAGGGCGTGAGGACAAACAATACGCCGTCTGCTTGGACAGCCTCCGCGGGGCAACTTCCGGCAGTGCCGGAGTTGATTTGGCCACCGCCGCCGACGTCTCCCTAGAGAATGATAGGGTGACGCTCGTTCCATCAGTGGCATCTGGACCGTTGGGGCATGGGTTAAGCGCATTGTTAATAGGTAGATCATCCGCCTCCTTACAGGGGCTTTTTGTGCTTCCAGAGCTAATTGATGCTGATTATAGAGGGAACATTGGGATTATGGTACGAGCTATATGCCCACCTATTACAATAATGGCCGGAACCAAAATTGCACAATTAATACCCTTTCGTGCGAATGTTCCTGTGAAGTCATCCCAGATAAGAGGAACTGGGGGCTTCGGGTCGTCCAGTCAGGTAGACCCCACACCACTAACAACGGCATTTGTTTTGTCAGTGGGACAAGATCGTCCCACTAGATTAGTTCAATTTAAGGGCCCAGATGGTGATTCTTTCGAGCATCAGGTCCTTATCGATACTGGGGCAGATGTGATGGTGTTGCCCCTGCAGGGTTGGCCAGTGACATGGCCACTTCGACCGGTAACTACACCTCTTCAGGGCATTGGCGGACAGCGTGAGCCTATGCTAAGTGAATTTTTTATTGACATTATTGATGCTGCCGATAATGCATTGAAGGGGTCAGTCCTCCCTTACCTTGTCGATACAACTATTTGGCTGTTGGGGAGGGATTGCTTGAGTCAATGGGGGGTGGTGATCAGCTCCCCCCCTTTCTAGTAGCGGCCACTGAGGAGCGGCCAACCCTGGCATTGGAATGGAAATCCGATGAGCCGATTTGGGTTGCTCAGTGGCCGCTGCCAACAGAAAAACTTGCCGCATTAACAAAACTAGTAGAGGAGCAAGTACGTCTTGACCATCTAGAACCCTCAGTTAGTCCATGGAATACACCTGTATTCACTATCCTAAAGAAATCAGGAAAATGACGTTTGCTCCAAGATCTGCGTGCCATTAATGCTATTATGGTCGACATGGGTGCTTTACAGCCCGGTTTACCTGTCCCATCCATGCTCCCATCGGGGTGGCCATTACTAATCATTGACCTGAAGGATTGTTATTTTACTATTCCATTACACCCGAGAGACAGAGAGCGCTTTGCTTTCTCTATTCCGATGGTAAATCGTGAAGCACCTTCCGTACGGTATCAGTGGAAGGTTTTGCCCCAAGGAATGAAAAATTCCCCTACCATCTGCCAGCTCTTCGTTGCATGGGCAATATGCCCAATCTGAGTGAAATATCCCCAATGGAACATATATCATTACATGGATGATCTTTTATTTGCGGCACCAGTAGCTTTTGAACCCATGGTTATAACACAGATCACCTCCACGTTAGCCGAAGCTGGTCTGTTTGTGGCCCCAGAAAAGGTTCAGACTAAAGCCCCTTTTTTGTATTTGGGACTTCGGGTCACTGACTGCACCGTACGCCCCCAGCAGTTGAAAATCTCTCCTCATGTGCGCACACTGTATGATGCACAGAAACTGCTAGGTGAACTGCAATGGCTTCGCCCCCTTTGTGGCATCACAAATCAGGATATAACTCCTCTTTTTCCTTTATTAGAAGGGGGGAGAGCCCCTGGAGATAAACGACAACTGTCGGTACTACAGAAGCAAGCATTACAACGAATAGGACAGAAGGTGGGGGAGGGTTATTCCGGGAGATATCGGGAAAACTTACCCTTCGTGGTAGCGGTCTTTAGCCTAGATGCAGTATTGGAAGCGCTATTATTTCAATGGGATACAAGGGATAAAGACCCCCTAGTCGGTTTGGAATGGATATTTCCACCGTGTAAAAATGTGCGTACGGTAACTTCCAGAATTGAAGCAATAGCCGTGCTAATAGTGCAAGCTCGGAAAAGAGTAACTGTAATGACAGGAATTGATCCGCATCAGATTTTGTTGCCATTTTCAAAAACAATGATTACACATCTGTTGATGTATGACACTGTGTTTGCTGTTGCCCTAACAAATTATCAGGGACAATTGAGTTGTCATTACCCTCCCCACCGCCTGTTTTCTTCCCCGTTGCAGTTGGAAAAACACCTTATGAGACAGGAGAATCCAGTGACAGGAATAACAGTATTTACCGATGCGACGGGGCGAACAGGGAAAGCAGGGGTAGTCTGGTGGGATGGACATACTTGGGCCCATAAGAAGGTTATTAGCGAGGGGTCGGTACAGATATTAGAACTCCTAGCTATACTTTTGGCATTTGATCACTGGAACCAAGAATCGCTCAACGTGATGAGCGATTCTAAGTATGCCGTGGGGTTAGTAAACAGGTTGGAGAGAGCTATGCTGGGAAAGGTTCATAATCTGGCATTGCAACAGATACTCTTGCGCCTTTGGCATCGACTCAATGAAAGAAAGTATCCATACTTTGTAGGCCATATAAGGAGCCATACTGGCCTGCCTGGATACTTAAGCACGGGCAACGATCAGGCGGATGCACTGGTGGGATCCGTAGTAGTACCCAATTGGTTTGAGCAAGCTTGCCTGTCTCATGGATTTTTCCATCAATCTGCGAAAGCCCTAGCGCGACAATTCTCTCTACCTATATCCCAGACCCGAAGTATTGTAGCCTCTTGCTCAGAATGTAATAGGTTGACACCCACCTTTCCCGCCGGGGTTAATCCCCGAGGTCTAGAGGCTTTAACATTATGGCAATCAGATGTCACCCAATATAACCAATTCGGAAAGCAGAAATACATCCATGTGTCAGTAGACACCTTCTCTGGAGTTATCTGGGCTACACCCCACGTGTCCACGGGCAGTAAAGAAGTGATAAAACATTGGCAGGCATGTTTTGCTGCATTAGGGGTGCCCCGATGGATAAAAACAGATAATGGAGCTGGGTATGTGGCCAGGCGCACCGCAACCTTTTTGCAAATGTGGGGGATAATACACAAAACAGGAGTGCCAGGCAATTCGACAGGCCAGGCCATTATTGAACGATCTCATGGTACTTTGAAAGGAATGTTGGATAAGCAGGCATGAACTGGACAGGATGCAGTAGTTCAGACACCAGCTGGGCGTTTAGCTAAGGCGATATATGTCCTTAATTGGTTACAACCTAGTAGTGCAGATAATAATCATGTTCCAATGCAAAGACATCTAGGAAGTATTAGGATAGAACATGAGCAGAAGAAACCTAAGGTGAAATGGTTTGATTATGCCTCTCAACAATGGAAGGGGCCAGCACAATTGCTAACCTGGAGACGGGGTTATGCTTGTGTCTCCCTTGATGAAGGTCCTCGGTGGATACCTGCTAAGTGGGTGCGGCCGTGGCTACAGCAACCTCGCTCGCCCTTGAACCCGGCGCCTGGAGAACAAGATCCCGCGCTTGGAGGGGAAGCATCAGAGGAGGTTGTGCTTGCGGCCATATCCTGTTTATTTCCAGAATGAGGATGTGGGTTATTGATATTGTTATAGTGTTATTGCTTGGGTTACAGGGGGGGCTCCTTGTACCCCTACGCGTGCAAATGACGTATAACCTATGGGAACGCCTAGCATTGATAGCCAATGTCACACACTTTTGTTTGTCTGATTCTGTGGCAGCCGGAGAACTACTGGGCACTTGTCTTGTGCCCATATGTCATCATCCCGAAGAAATTGGCAGTCACACCATGCTTGCAGCTTATGCCAATTTGTCTTCACAGTATTCGAATATGGCAAATTGGGGCCCCGCCAATTACTCCTTGCCCCCTGGGGCCCTATCTTTACATACCCCGTACCCAGCCGGGGCAGATAATGTAACGTGTGTGCGAGTGGTTAATTGCACACGCGCAAAGGTACCCACGGGCTGCCAAACCGTAAGTACCCCCTTTTGAATTGTACTAATGCGGTTAATGTTTCTTTTAATTATGGACATATTATTTTGCCGTCTGGTTGGTTTTTTACCTGCGGCGCACGAACCTTTAGTTATATTCCTGCTAATCTAAGTCATAATACCTTGTGCTGTCTTAGCCGAATGACCCTTTTGTTGCCTGGAAAGAATCAGCAGCGAAGTCGGCGAAGCACGGCCCTGCAAAATACGTGTTCCGCCAATGTTACCTTATATAGTCACTCGGAATATTTGGCTTTGATGAATGCCGTTGCAGGTATTCCTGGCTTTGCAACTTATTACACGGTGCAAACTTTGAATGCATTAGCTTGTTTGGCTGTTAAAGCGCTTAATGCTACATCACAGGCAATTGCTCTTTTAAGTATGGAACAACAGGAATTAAGAGATGCCATTTTAGATAATCGAGCTGCGATTGATTTTCTATTGCTTAAGCATCATATGGGATGTGAATCTTTTAAACACATGTGTTGTTTTAATCTTACGGATAATAGCCGATCCATTGAAGAGCGTCTGGATGAGTTAACTTCCCTCACTGAGCACTTTCGTCAGGATACCGGGTTTGCGGGATTTTGGGATTGGCTTACAGAGTGGTTGCCTTCTTTGGGGTGGCTTCGGCAATTATTTGGAATTATAGTTTTTGTATGTATTGGCCTTATTTGCCTATGTTGCTGTTTGCAATGTCTCCCCTCCTTGTTCAATATGTTCCGTGAAATGCATCGCTCTACCCCTGTTGGGTCGCCCCTGCTGATGAATGAAAATTGGATGGAACTATGCAAGTAGCCGGTGGTTCGTGTGTCATGTAATAATAAGGGGGGAGATGTGGGAACATGGTGTATTGGTGAGCTAGTTGGGAGCGCAGTGAATTTTTTAATGAACTTTTAGTGAACTATTGAGAGGTAGCTACAGGCTGACCCATTTGCAGCGTTTTTTGCCCCTGGTGTTGCTATTATGGAAAATGCTTTTAATTTAGAGAAATTAGTGTGTTGGAGTATTAAACAGGTTAATCTAATTTTTGAAATATTAACTGAGATATTAATCGATGTAGATAGCATTTGCCATGCAGTTTTATACAATAGTGCTGCAATTGAATTTTTTTTATTAGCACATGGACACGGATGTAAAGATTTTGAGGGTATGTGTTGTGTTAATTTGTCAGATCATTCTCACTCTGTTCATGAGTTACTTGCAAAATTAGAACAAAATATGAATAACATCATTATAGCACACTCTTTTATTAATTGGTATCTGTATTGGTATAATTTGTTTGTGTGGTCCATATATAGTTCAATGTATGCGTTGGGGAATGTCACGGATGATTCAAGATGCTTTTAAACAAAAAGGGGGAGATGTGGGAAATGCTGAGTATCAGATATTTTAGAAATGTGTACCAAGTAATGGAAAAGAACAGAACATGAGGCAGGGCTGCGGGTAACAAGTTGAAGGACAAGGCCAGAAAACTTTGGCTGAACTGAGGACTAAACTTTGGCCTAACTAAGGACTAATGATATAAGCAGCACCTGAGAGTCTTTACCACCACAAGATAATGGAACCCAAAGATAAGAATGATGAGAACATTGGGTGATAAACAACAGAAAAGGAATAAACAAGTGCTGTATATATATGGCTGTGGGAAGGGAAATAAAGTGCTTTTTACCAGCAACTGTTTCAGTTGTCCTGTGAGCCAGCCTGCTAGCAGCAACAGACTGTCAGGATTGGAAGGGACCTCAGGAGGTAATCTAGTCCAACCCCTGCTCAAAGCAGGACCAATCCAAATTTTTGCCCCAGAACCCTGAATGGCCCCCTCAGGGATTGAACTCAGAACCCTGGGTTTAGCAGGCCAATGCTCAAACCACATAGCAATATATTGAGACAATTTGAACTTGTGGTTGGAATTTAACAAACTTTTTTTTTTTGTTTAATAGCACATACAACACATTTTTAGCAAGCAAACACAAACACAATTAGTAATGGGTGAAGCATAATAGATAATATGCTTTTAAAGGTTGGGGACCAGCCTGTAAAAACGTTGTACGAGTGATAGGCTGTTAGGTTGGGTTGTTTTTTTTTTGATTTAGCAATTTTTAGCATGTTTTTATTTGCATGTAATATTTGAATGACACGCTTTTTTATATTTTTTTGTGCAAGTTGTAAAAATTGAGTTATTTTTGTTTTTGATAACAAGTGCTAGTTGGATTGTTCTAATTTAGGCTAAGGGTAACAGAAATTAACAGGGGCAGTGGTTATAGTGCTTTGTGCTTTTTTTATTTTTGGTAAATAGTACATGTGATTCTAGTATATAATACACGGGCCTTACATTTATTTATTGACTGATATATTTGTATTTTTTTAAAATACTGTTTTTTAGTATGTAACATACACATTGTTTGTTGTATAAAACGTGTTACATTTTTAGTTTGTTTTGCACATATGTTTTTAATGAGGTATTTTTGATACATGGTTTTGTGGTGACAGGTAGGTTCAAGCAAACCCATTTTTGAGGGCTTTATTTTGTACATTTTTGGATATTTAATTTTTTTTTAATTTTATTGATTTATAACCCACGGTAGCCAAAAGGATTTTATGGTTAATTTTGGGAGTGGGCTTACTTTTTATATTTTTCTTTTTATAGATTTTTGGTGAGTAATTTTAATAATAATTTTACCTAATAACAAATTAGCCTTAATTATGCTGGAAACATATTGCATTTATTTGTATTTGTAGGTGTTAAATAAGGATTTTTTTTATTGTTTTAAAAGATGCGTTAATACCTGAACATTTTTAGATTCACCTAAAACATTTTGTGTGTCACTTTAGCATTAAGTGATGCTAAATTAAGAATTTGTATTTTAGTACTTTTTATGGCTAAGGCATTTTTATTTTTTAATTGTATTTTTTGTTTCTATAGCAGCGAGGAGGTGGTGTTTAGCCACCACCACATATTTTATGTTTTAGATTTTTTTAGATTTATTTGTATTAAGTTTATAGTGGTATTTGCCAGCTTGTGCATGAGACTATTTTGCAGTTGTGACAAGGAACTTAATTTATTTTTAATTACCTTTAGGTTTATAGTATTTATAATTTTTGCTTTAAAACCAATTTTTTTTAATATGGTGTTTACTACATGAGAATTTTTTGATTTTTGCCTTTTTGCAATATTGTTTTTGTAAATATAGTTAAGATGCTTTTTTTTTGTTTAATGTAGTAGGATTTTTTTTGTAATATAATATATAACAATGCTAGCAATAAGACAAACAACACAAGCTAAAACACAAAACACATTTTTTTTTTTTTTGCAACAGATGGTATTTTGGGTTGTTTGTTAGCTGGTACCAACTTTTTTTAAAGTTTAGAAAGACAAAAAGAGCCCTTTTGGGGTGGCAGATTATTGCTTAAATTTTTTTTTAATAAATATTTTTGCCGATTGCAGGCAAAACAGAGGAATTACTCTCATACTTTGTTGTGTTTTTGTTTTATAGGCAGGCCATGTTTTAATGGCTTTTATAGTTATTACATTTATGAGGGAGGGTAAAAAACCCAGTAAGGATTGCTGCTTTATTAACCTTGGTCAAAGAAATATATATCATGAGTTAATGTACAGTACAGACAAAAACTGGCAGATCACCTCTGAGGGTGCTGAACTTCTAAGGAAGAAAGTTAAAGTGATGGTGATGACGCTTTTAAAGAGGTCACTTGAAACATAATGCATGCTATATTTTGTCTTCTCACCTTATGATTAGTTTAAAATAATACTTACGTTAAACATTTGTGCTGATGCCTGTTCTTTTAAACAAGGTTTTAAAAAAATAACAACTCCAAACACACTTTTATTTCATGCTTTCTTTATTAGAATATTAATAAACTAGCAATGCAGTACATTGACAATAAAAATAAAGTTGCAGTATACCACACAATCCACACTATATGTGTTGACTTGAAGAACGGTATGCTGAACAATTCTATCATGTGCACAATTCTTTCTATTGTGTACAGAGAGATATTATGGATTGTTGAACTCCAGGCAGGAAACAAATGTTTAGATATGTCACTCAAGAAGTTCTTCAATTAGAATTTTTATTTGTTTGTTTTTCTTTGGGAGTAATCCTGTCAATCTACAAAAATCTGTATGTAAGCTCTCTGTTCAATCTATCAATCTATCAGTATCACGGAAATATAATGGCTTCACAGATTTGACTGGATGAGGACAGCGTGTTGGAACTCTATCTTGCTAGATTCAAAACAGGAGGTTTTCATCCCTGTTTTCTCTGAAATAGAGAGTTACCATCATGATTGAACCTTTAATATGAAAGACTCATGATTGTATCATGAATGGGTTATCATTAGCTAGTCAGCACTTTCTTTCTAAAGTTTCATAGGGCTCAGATACTGGGCTATTTTATTCACACCTCCGTACAAACACAGATGCTCATATCAAATTGAGGTGTCATCCATCACATATTTTCTCTAATCAAGCTGCTTTCTCATTGTGCAATAAATTCCCAAAGTGTTTGTTTTTCAGTAATCATCTCTTGCCTTTTCAAAATCATTGAGAACACCCCAACCCACAAAGGACAAACAGAACCATTAGGAACAGCACATACCATTGACTATTACTCCTTCAGTACCTTCATCCCTACCACCGTTGCTCAGAACTGTGGTTGGTAGATGGTGTCATTGAAAAAGCTGCTAATAATTTAAGAACAGAAAAAGCTCTGTGTATTGATAAGTAAACCTCTTTTCAAAACCAGCTCTCAATAAGTCTTTTTAAAACAGAGAGGTGCTAAAAGGGGTATGAACAAATTCGTTCAATCCCAGGTATTTTCTTTTTTGTAGCCGAAATCCTACTATCATATAGTAAATGAGGGAATAGTCTGTAATATTGCTATTCCTGCTTAACTGGTTACTGTTCCAGATAGAAGTGGCTTCTTAGTATAATGTGATCATAGTAGTTAGCAGCAGAAAAGACTTGTTATGTGGATCCCTCTCCCTGCAAGGACATGAAGTCATATAAGATATGACATTAATACTACACAAGGCTTTTTCTGAGACTTGACCAAAACAATCAACCTGCATTGATCATGTCTAGAAGGTGCTGAAGAAAAGACCCTGAGTCTTGCCGAGTTGCACTTGATACAGGACCAAGGAAAGTGGGGAAGTTGGCTTTGACTTTCTTTTCCCTCAGTCCTCAGGCTGATGTGGGACTGAAATGGCCCACTGCATTACTTACAGCAGTCTCAGGGCTACTGTAAATTACACTTGTAGGACTGAGACCCTTCCACCACTTGGAGACTGCCAGAGTACAAGGGACCCCAGTCATTCCCCTCACCATTCCAGGACATGAACTGGAATGTCCCCTGCATAGAAAGGGGGATAGTATAGAACCATCTACTTTGGCTTTATTTCTCATGTGGAGTCCCCTATGTCAGAGGAACCTTCAGTTTTCTGGAGTAGCACATGGAACAGGAACTGAGAACCTGGCCCAAAGAGTTTGGGGACCTGTTTGTGACAAGTTTTAAAAGATGACTATGCTTCTCCTATTGAAAATCAAGTGCTATTGCTGAAAAGAGGTTTGGTTTTCTTTTTTTTTTTTTACATGTGCATCTCACTGCTACTTTTAGTATTTTTTTTTTAAAAATGACCCTTCGTATTTTGAGGGGGAGGCAGGAGGTGGCAACGTATCCCGTTTCTTTTAATTTCTGATATTTGCATCCTGCTGCCCAAATGCTAGAAATGGCCCACCTTGATTATCACTACAAAAGGTTTCCCCCCTCCCCCGCTCTCCTGCTGGTAATAGTTCACCTTAAGTGATCACTCTGGTTACAGTGTATACGGTAATACCCATTGTTTCATGTTCTCTGTGTATATAAATCTCCCCACTGAATTTTCCACTGAATGTATCCGATGAAGTGAGCTGTAGCTCACGAAAGCTTATGCTCAAATAAATTTGTTAGTCTCTAAGGTGCCACAAGTCCTCCTTTTCTTTTTGCGAATACAGACTAAGACAGCTAGTACTCTGAAACCATACTGTCAATGGTTTCAAAAGAATGGAGTGCAGTACCATTGTAGCAGGAAATAGGCAGGGTCCAAAATAAGCAGGTTTTTTTGACTGAACATTGATAGATTTCCTAGAGAGGTATATGGAGATGAAGAAGACACCAACAAGACATTATATGCAAAGTGAGCCATGCTGTAAATGTGTGTGCTATGGAGCACCAGATTCTGATTCTAGGCCTGATTCTCCTTTCATTTAAATCAGTGTGAATCAGGAAGTTAATGGACCAGTTTTCAGAGTAGCAGCCGTGTTAGTCTGTATTCACAAAAAGAAAAGGAGTACTTGTGGCACCTTAGAGACTAACAAATTTATTAGAGCATAAGCTTTCGTGAGCTACAGCTCACTTCATCGGATGCATTTGGTGGAAAAAACAGAGGAGAGATTTATATACACACACACACAGAGAACATGAAACAATGGGTTTATCATACACACTGTAAGGAGAGTGATCACTTAAGATAAGCCATCACCAGCAGCAGGGGGGGGAAAGGAGGAAAACCTTTCATGGTGACAAGCAAGGTAGGCTAATTCCAGCAGTTAACAAGAATATCAGAGGAACAGTGGGGGGTGGGGTGGGAGGGAGAAATACCATGGGGAAATAGTTTTACTTTGTGTAATGACTCATCCATTCCCAGTCTCTATTCAAGCCTAAGTTAATTGTATCCAGTTTACAGCCAAGCGCTAGGATATAACCGCATTTGCTCCAACCCCTCAGACAGAGACAAACACCTACAAGATCTCTATCATGCATTCCTACAACTACAATACCCACCTGCTGAAGTGAAGAAACAGATTGACAGAGCCAGAAGAGTACCCAGAAGTCACCTACTACAGGACAGGCCCAACAAAGAAAACAACATAACGCCACTAGCCATCACCTTCAGCCCCCAACTAAAACCTCTCCAACGCATCATCAAGGATCTACAACCTATCCTGAAGGATGACCCATCACTCTCACAGATCTTGGGAGACAGACCAGTCCTTGCTTACAGACAGCCCCCCAATCTGAAGCAAATACTCACCAGCAACCACACACCACACAACAGAACCACTAACCCAGGAACCTATCCTTGCAACAAAGCCCACTGCCAACTCTGTCCACATATCTATTCAGGGGATACCATCATAGGGCCTAATCACATCAGCCACACAATCAGAGGCTCGTTCACCTGCGCATCTACCAATGTGATATATGCCATCATGTGCCAGCAATGCCCCTCTGCCATGTACATTGGCCAAACTGGACAGTCTCTACGCAAAAGAATGAATGGACACAAATCAGACGTCAAGAATTATAACATTCAAAAACCAGTTGGAGAACACTTCAATCTCTCTGGTCACTCGATCACAGACCTAAGAGTGGCTATACTTCAACAAAAAAGCTTCAAAAACAGACTCCAACGAGAGACTGCTGAATTGGAATTAATTTGCAAACTGGATACAATTAACTTAGGCTTGAATAGAGACTGGGAATGGATGAGTCATTACACAAAGTAAAACTATTTCCCCATGGTATTTCTCCCTCCCACTCCACCCCCCACTGTTCCTCTGATATTCTTGTTAACTGCTGGAATTAGCCTACCTTGCTTGTCACCATGAAAGGTTTTCCTCCTTTCCCCCCCTGCTGCTGGTGATGGCTTATCTTAAGTGATCACTCTCCTTACAGTGTGTATGATAAACCCATTGTTTCATGTTCTCTGTGTGTGTGTGTATATAAATCTCTCCTCTGTTTTTTCCACCAAATGCATCCGATGAAGTGAGCTGTAGCTCACGAAAGCTTATGCTCTAATGGACCAGTGTAAAACAGGAGAGGAATTGTGAGTGGAGAATCAGGCCATGAGCATCCAATATTTAGCCTGATTGCGACCAACTGGCAGATACCCAAAATACAGAAACCAAAGCAAGAGTGCCTCCGCACGCATCTGCTATTGGACTGGAATCTAAAGAGTGAGGCATGGGGTTGAACAGCCAACTGTTAAACAGCCATTAAAGGCCAAATTCTCTTGTTTATATAGGTACAAATTGGAAATCAATAAGATTCTGACTGATAGTCTATATATAAACCTATAGAGCTCCTGCTCTGATCTTTGCATGCAGGGCACAAGCTAGGTCGCTGTGTATGTGATTAGATATTTCACCCACTGCAAAATAAGTTGGAAATTACTCCTAATGTAAAACTTTTGCATTATTTTGGAACCCACACAGAATGCTGTATCTTCTGAGGTTCTATCATCCCTGTATGCCATTTCATTCACCTCAGAACACAGCTAACATGTTCTGACCAGAGTGAAGGGAGCAATTCTCCCTACCCATCTGTCTTTCAACCTTATGGCTTTACCTTCTTTAATTCTGAAGCAGTGGCACCACTCCTTCAAAATAAATGCTTATTCTTGTCAGCATCACACTCCTGGAAAAAATGAGTTATGCAGTGTTCCATGGTAACTAGAGAAGCTCGCAAAGGAGCAAGCTCTGTGTGCGTCAATAACCTGAAAGGAAATAAAGGTAGCATATGATCGCTGTTTCTGGAAGTAAGAAATCAGGGTCAGTGAAGAATGTCAAGGTTACAAGGAGATAATAAGGAACATATCCAATATTAGCTATCTTAATAAACTGGTATATCTTTAATGTTGTGATAATTCTGTTCAAACCACTATGGATTACTCCCTTGTTCTCACAGCCTCACTAACATCCAACCCCGGTGAGTTTGGTGCTTTTGTTACAGGATTAGGCCCTTAATATTTTCTGTGTAATCCAATAATTGTGCTATATATATATTTATTATGAATTTAGGGTGGGTAGCAGGTATTTGCGGTTAAATCCCGTGTCCTTGTAAAACCAGACAAGTATCATACAGAGGAAGACTGTGAGGTGAAGGATCCCATTTACATGCACCACAGAAGTTACTATAGAGAGGCCAATTTACACTAGCTGAGGATCTGGCCCAGTATGTATGCCATTGAGAATAGTTGCACTTTTTGAAATACATAGTAAAGTAGGTTTCAGAGTAGCAGCCGTGTTAGTCTGTATTCACAAAAAGAAAAGGAGTACTTGTGGCACCTTAGAGACTAACAAATTTATTAGAGCATAAGCTTTCGTGAGCTACAGCATCCGATGAAGTGAGCTGTAGCTCACGAAAGCTTATGCTCTAATAAATTTGTTAGTCTCTAAGGTGCCACAAGTACTCCTTTTCTTTATAGTAAAGTAGAATAATCATGACTTAAAAAATGAATCAGAACTGAGCATAGAAACAGTTTCTACCTGTTGCCAGGGTACCGATCAAGCTGGCTAAACTGCCAGTGCACTGGGTACACATACATATGATAGTTTTTCTCAAAGTCATGTAGCAGAAGCTCAACTGGATGATCTCCAGCCATCAGACATTTTTCATTCTGATAAATTTTCTTGACTTTCACCAATAAAGGAGTGGATTGTTGTTTTCTGACAGAAGAACTAGTCTGAATAACATTCACAGATCCTCATTCTCCACTCCCCCACCCCCGTATCTTTGAAATATCATGAGAGAGGTGTTTTTGCAGTATTTGTGGCTGGAAATTGCACTAAAGAACCTGTCGTTACATGTTTACCAGCACATTTCTTCAGACCTAAGCAATATGGGTATTTCCAATAAGCTTTGGATACTTGTCTGAGCTGAACCTGAAATCCTAGCACCTGATCTTCAGGTCTAGCAATGATGTGTGCTCAGTGCAGGATACAGGGAAGTAAAGTGGCTGTATATCGCATTACTGTCACCCGGATGCTGGGTCAGCTGGGTGCTAGTTCAGCCTCCAGCATAAGATTCCCCTGTACCAGAGAATCTTTGACTGCTCATTTATGGCAGCTTTATAGAGTCTGTATATATGTGCTGAGTGAGTGGAGGGGGAAGAGAGTGAAAGGACCAGTTTGTGCCTCCTCAGTCCCGCACTAGTCTGCCCTAACTGGGAGCTTGATCTAACTTATCTCACCTGTGTACGGTCTGTAATTTAGTGGTGAATAGGCACAGCAGAGTTCTGCAATGCTAAACCCTGGCTATTCACTTTCCTCTCATGACACATCCACTATGTTGGGGAAAGGGGCAGCTGGCACAGGAGAGGGCTCTGCCAGTCTTGTCAGTTGTATGCCAATGAAGTTGTATCCCCTATTCAACAGGAATCATCCATTGATTAGCTAAGGCCAGCGTCTCTCCACTTTGCACCTTCTAAGCAACAAAAAGTAGCAGTAGTGCGTTTGAGAATCTGGCCACAGTCTCCATGGTTTTAGAGCTGAATTCTACAAGGTGTGGAGTATCTCCAGTTTTCACTTAGAATTGTAGGTGCTCAGCAGCACCTTGCAAGAGATGTTCAGCATCTCACAGGAGCAAAAACCTAGAAAGTAGCTCAGTGTTTGCACCAGTTCAGTCCTTGGCTTCTCTGTTGAGCCTGCCAGCAAGGTTGCCAATTCTAGTGATGATGACCCCTATCCACTAGGAACTAGACTGTGGCCACCAACTCTTGTCACATAAATCATTAACCGGCCAGAAGATGGTGCAATGATATCATTAATGGAAGTGGAATAGACCCACTGGTTTAACATCCTTACCCCATACTAATCCTCTGTAACCTCCAGTGGTATGACAATGCCAGAATAATAGTAATGCAATTATACAGGATAGTTGAAATAGCTCTCTCCGTCTCTAACAAATAATGAATGTCAACAGCACCTTGCAGTTTCATAGATCTCAAATGTATCATTAATGAGTACTGGTTTTGTTTAATTGTAAATTATTAGTGTATAGATCTGGATGAGTTCTGCAAACAATTTCCCATGATTTTTCAATCCAATTTTAAAGTAACTTTTGCATTGATTTTGTTTGCCCACTCTTTTGTGTTCATGTGCTCTGAGTATCATGGCAGGAATTTCTTTGGAAAGAACAAATTGATGCAAATATTGGGGATTATTCATGGAAAGCAGATTTTGAACTTGTAAAAAGTGAGAATTTGCACCAAAAATCAAGAACTTTGCACCAAAAACTTCAAAGAGTTACAGTTATTTAGTTGGGGAAGAGAAATGTATCATGTAACCTGGGTATCTAATGAAAACATACAGCTCACATTCTGAATTTCATGTACTGAATAGTCACAAAGAACTTCACACAACCAATCCACAGACTAAGAATTATTCACAAAAAATCCCAAACTGTCAGCAGACATTTCGCTAACAGAAAAAAGGGGCAATGTTTATTAAGTCAATTATGTGTCACACATGATTTGCCCAGCTCAAGTGACATGGCTGCAGCTGTGTTTTATTTGATACTAATTACTGACTTTACTCCTCTGTTTGTCAGATAGAAATCCAGACCTGTCCAGATCACGCTCATAGAGCTGCATGAGGATGTTCTTGAGCCAGTCTCTCATCCGGAGAGGGAACTGATCCACTTCATAGTTGGTGCAAGGAGGAATGTCTGTTACAAACCATAAAGGATTCTAGTCACAAAGGATTCAAGACGTGCATTAAGTCCCCAGATTCAAGCATCTCCAAGCAAAGTCTGAGTCTTACAAGCAAATTTTCAGCTCAACCTTAAATTGACATCTATTTTTGTGATGTAAAATTGGGAATGCCATTGTAATTTTGTGCTTGCAGCTATTTACAATCACACTTTAGGTTACTTGGATGCCCAGCTCCCTGATTATCTATGTAAGACAGTTGCTTAAGTGTCTGTGTGAATTAAACAACCATCAAATATAATTATGAGCACAGAATTGCACCAATAAGTATTTTTGCCTGAAAAATTTGCCCCTTACTGTCTTTGGCTTAATTCTGCAAATGCTTAAACCTATGCTTAATTTTAAGCATATGAGAAGTCCCATTGACTTCATAGGACCTATTCAGAAGATGACTCCTATGTCTAAAGTTGAGCATATACATAGTATTTACACGATCGGGATCATAGGGTATTTCTACATTGCAGTTGAAGGTGTGATTTCAGCTTAGGTAGACATACCTGCACTAGCTTTAATCTATCTGGCATGGCTAAAAATAGCAATGGGAACGACTGCGTAGCCTGGTGGTTAGAGCCCTCAGATGGGAGATCCAGGATCCAGTCCCCCGCTCCAAACTGGAACAGCTTCCACAGGAGAGATGGAGGGTGTCCCACATCAAAGTATCTCAGAGCCCAGTGTCATCTGAGTGGTGGCAGATTCCAGATAAAATTCCTTCTCCCGCTCTGATGGATGGGGAGCATAAACCAGTGGTCACCCACCTCTTAGTGAGTATCCTAACCACTGGGCTACAAGTTAAGAAGGGGGGCCTCCCCTTCACTAAAGCAGCATAGATGCCTCCCACCAAGAGACAGTTGGCAGCTGAGAATTCCAAGCAGATGGAGGCACCTCCCTGAAGCCCAAATTTGGACACCTATCTTTGAGAGACGGCGGAGCTTAGCAGACTCCCTTTGACTTAGCACCTCCCATTGGCTAACTTAGGCGTGGAGTTGACTAGAGTTCTAGCTTTTGTGAATCCCATTCTAAGGCACAAATCTCTCTCCATTCATTGTACAGGGAGCTTAGGTGCCTCATTGAGGCTTTGTGAATCCCAGTGCTTTTCTAGGCACTTAGAAGATAGGCATGGTGATATTCAGCCTCCCCATGCCTGCGTTCCTTTGTGAATCTAGCCCTTAGTCTCTTTGGGTATGTCTACACTACGAAATTAGGTCGAATTTATAGAAGTCAGTTTTGTAGAAAGCGTTTTTATACAGTCAAGTGTGTGTGTCCCCACGCAAATGCTCTAAGTGCATGTTGTCGGTGGATTGTGTCCACAGTACCAAGACAACCGTCGACTTCCGGAGCTTTGCACTGTGGGTAGTTATCCCATAGTTCTTGCAGTCTCCACCGCCCATTTGAATTCTGGGTAGAAATCCCAGTGCCTGATGGGGCTAAAACATTGTCGCGGGTGGTTCTGGGTACATATCGTCAGGCCCCCGTTCCCTCCCTCGCTCCCTCCGTAAAAGCAAGGGCAGACAATCGTTTTGCACCTTTTTTCTTGAGTTACCTTTGCAGATGCCACACCATGGCAAACAAGGAGCCTGCTCAGCTAACCGTTACCATATGTCTCCCGGGTGCTGGCGGACGTGGTACTGCATTGCTACACAGCAGCAGTTTATTGCTTTTTGGCAGCAGACAGTGCAGTATGACTGGTAGCCATCGTCGACGTAGTCCTTGGTGCTCTTTTAACCGGGCACCTGGGTAAACATGGGAGTGACTCAGTCAGGTCATTACCCTTGTTTCATCTCATGGCGATTGAGTCCTACCGGCAGTGCACTGTCTTTTAATCTGCAACCAGCAGAAGATGATGGCCAGCAGTCATACTGCACCTTCTTCTGCCGAGCACCCAGGAGGTGATGATGGCTAGTGCTTGTACTGCACAGTCTGCTGCCAGCAAGATGTATAAAGATAGATGAAGTGGCTCAAAACAAGAAATAGACCAAATTTGTTTTGTATTCATTTTCTCCTCCCTCCCTCCCTCTGTGAAATCAACGGCCTGCTAAACCCAGTTTTGAGTTCTATCCTTCAGGTTTTGAGTTCTATCCTTGAGGTGGCCATTCAGTTTCTCGCAAAGCCACCCCCTTTGTTGATTTTAATTCCCTGTAAGCCAACCCTGTAAGCCATGTCATCAGTGGCCCCTCCCTCCGTCAGAGCAACAGCAGACAATCATTCCGCGCCTTTTTTCTGTGCAGACGCCATACCACGGCAAGCATGGAGCCCGCTCATTTCACTTTGGCAATTAGGAGCACATTAAACACCACACGCATTATTCAGCAGTATATGCAGTATATTCAGAACCTGGCAAAGCGAAACCAGGTGAGTAGGCAACGTCAGTGCAGTGACGAGAGTGATGAGGACATGGACACAGACTTCTCTCAAAGCACGTGCCCTGGCAATGTGGGCATCATGGTGCTAACGGGGCAGGCTCATGCGGTGGAACACCGATTCTGGGCCCGGGAAACAAGCACAGACTGGTGGGACCACATAGTGTTGCAGGTCTGGGATGATTCCCAGTGACTGCGAAAATTTCGCATGCATAAGGGCACTTTCATGGAACTTTGTGACTTGCTTTTCCCTGCCCTGAGGCGCAAGAATACCAAGATGAGAGCAGCCCTCACAGTTGAGAAGCGAGTGGCAATAGCCCTGTGGAAGCTTGCAACACTAGACAGCTACCGGTCAGTCGGGAATCAATTTGGAGTGGGCAAATCTACTGTGGGGGCTGCTGTGATGCAAGTAGCCAACGCAATCAAAGATCTGCTGCTATCAAGGGTAGTGACCCTGGGAAATGAGCAGGTCATTGTGGATGGCTTTGCTGCAATGGGATTCCCTAACTGTGGTGGGGCCATAGACGGAACCCATATCCCTATCTTGGCACCGGAGCACCAAGCCAGCTAGTACATAAACCTCAATGGGTACTTTTCAATACTGCTGCAAGCACTGGTGGATCACAAGAGACGTTTCACCAACATCAATGTGGGATGGCCGGGAAAAGTACATGATGCTCGCATCTTCAGGAACTCTGGTCTGTTTCAAAAGCTGCAGGAAGGGACTTTCTTCCCAGACCAGAAAATAACTGTTGGGGATGTTGAAATGCTTATAGTTATCCTTGGGGACCTAGCCTACACCTTAATGCCATGGCTCATGAAGCCATACATAGGCAGCCTGGTTAGTAGTCAGAAGCTGTTCAACTACAGGCTGAGCAAGTGCAGAATGGTGGTAGAATGTGCATTTGGACGTTTAAAAGTGCGCTGGCACAGTTTACTGACTCGGTTAGACCTCAGTGAAAGCAATATTCCCACTGTTATTACTGCTTGCTGTGCGCTCCACAATATCTGTGAGAGTAAGAGGGAGATGTTTATGGCGGGATGGGAAGTTGAGGCAAATCGTCTGGCTGCTGGATATGCACAGCCAGTCACCAGGGCGGTTAGAAGAGCACAGCAGGATGTGGTGCGCATCAGAGAAGCTTTGAAAACCAGTTTCATGACTGGTCAGGCTACGGTGTGAAAATTCTGTTTGTTTCTTCTTGATGAAACCTCCCGCCCCTTGGTTCACTCTACTTCCCTGTAAGCTAACCACCCACCCCAACTCCCTTCGATCACCGCTTGCAGAGGCAATAAAGTCATTGTTGCTTCACATTCATGCATTCTTTATTAATTCATCACACAAATAGGAGGATAATTACCAAGGTAGCCCAGGAGGGGTGGTGGAGGAGGGAAGGACAAGGCCACACAGCACTTTAAAAGTTTAAAACTTATTGAATGCCAGCCTTCTGTTACTTGGTCAATCTTCTGGTGTGGAGTGGCTGGAGGCCCCCCCATGCATTTTTGGGCATCTGGGTGAGGATGCTATGGAACTTGGGGAGGAGGGCGGTTGGTTACACAGGAGCTGTAGCGGCGGTCTGTCCTCCTGCTGCCTTTTCTGAAGCTCAACCATACGCTGGAGCATATTAGTTTGATCCTCCAGCAGCCTCAGCATTGAATCCTGCCTCCTCTCATCATGCGGTCGCCACCTTTCAGCTTCAGCCCTCTCTTCAGCCCCCCACTTACTCTCTTCAGCCCACCACCTCTCCTCCCGGTCATTTTGTGCTTTCCTGCACTTTGACATTGTCTGCCTCCATGCATTCATCTGTGCTCTGTCAGTGTGAGAGGACAGCATGAGCTCAGAGAACATTTCATAGTGAGTGCATTTTTTTCACCTTCTAATCTTTGCTAGCCTCTGGGAAGGAGAAGATCCTCTGATCCTTGAAACACATGCGGCTGGTGGAGAAAAAAAAAGGGAGAGTGGTATATAAAAAGACACATTTTATAGAACAATGGGTCCACTCTTTCACGGTAAACCTTGCTGTTAACATTACGTACATAGCACATGTGCTTTCGTTACAAGGTTGCATTTTGCCTCCCCCACCATGTGGCTAACAGTGGGGAACATTTCTGTTCAGCCATAGACAAACAGCCCACCAGGAACGGGCACCTCTGAATGTCCCTTTAAGAAAAGCACCCTATTTCAACCAGGTGACCATGAATGATATCACTCTCCTGAGGATAATACAGAGAGATAAAGAACGGATGTTGTTTGAACGCCAGCGAACATACACTGCAATGCTTTGTTCTACAATGATTCCCAAGTACGTGCTACTGACCTGGAGCGGTAAAGTGTCCTACCATGGTGGATGGAATAAGGCTGCCCTCCTCAGAAACCTTTTGCAAAGGCTTTGGGAGTATATCCAGGAGATCCACGAATGTCAGGGCAAATTAATCATTAAACATGCTGGCTTTTAAACCTTGAATAGTATTTTAAAAGATACACTCACCAGAGGTCCCTTCTCCACCTGATGGGTCCGGGAGGCAGCCTTGGGTGAGTTCGGGGGGTACTGGCTCCAGGTCCAGGGTGAGAAACAGTTCCTGGCTGTTGGGAAAACTGGTTTCTCCACTTGTTTGCTGTGAGCTATCTACAACCTCATCATCATCGTCTTCCTCGTCCCCAAAACCTGCTTCCGTATTGCCTCCATCTTCACTGAAGGAGTCAAACAACACGGCTAGGGTAGTGGTGGCTGACCCCCCTAAAATGGCATGCAGCTCATCATAGAAGCGGCATGTTTGGGGCTCTGACCCGGAGCGGCCATTGGCCTCTCTGGTTTTCTGGTAGGCTTGCCTCAGCTCCTTAAGTTTCACGCGGCACTGCTTTGGGTCCCTGTTATGGCCTCTGTCCTTCATGCCCTGGGAGATTTTCACAAATGTTTTGGTGTTTCAAAAACTGAAACGTAGTTCTGATAGCACGGATTCCTCTCCCCATACAGCGATCAGATCCCGTACCTCCCGTTTGGTCTATGCTGGAGCTCTTTTGCGATTCTGGGACTCCATCATGGTCACCTCTGCTGATGAGCTCTGCATTGTCACCTGCAGCTTGCCACACTGGCCAAACAGGAAAGTGAAATTCAAAAGTTCGAGAACCTTTTCCTGTCTTCCTCTCTCAACTCAGTGCATCTGAGTTGAGAGTGCTGTCCTGAGTGGTCACAATGGAGCACTCTGGGATAGCTCCCGGAGGCCAATACAATCTAATTGCGTCCACAGTACCCCAAATTCGACCCAGCAAAACCGATTTCAGCACTAATCCCCTTGTCGGGAGTGGAGTAAGGAAATCTGTTTTAAGAGCCCTTTAAGTCGAAAAAAAGGGCTTTGTCATGTGGATGGGTGCAGGGTTACATCGATTTAACGCTGCTAAATTCGACCTCAATGCTTAGTGTAGACCAGGGCTTTGTGCCTTAGGTTCCCATCTGTAAAATGGGAATAATAATGCTTCTTTACCACAAAGGGGTAGTTGTGAGGATAAATACATGAATGACTGTGAGGTGCTCAGCTATTATAGTAATGAAGGCCATGTAAGCACCTTAGATAGACAGAAAGAGAGTCCTTTATATATAGGTAAATTATATACTTATAAATAAATAGAGCCTTACATTTGCAGGATCCCATATAGTCCAAGTGCAGCTGGTGTCCCATTTTTGTCCCTTCAAGTTTACACTTAGTACCAAAGAGCTGACATGTGCCATCGTAGGTTTTATTATCAGTGCCACAAACCTAGATAGCAAACAAATCTATTCAATAACACTGTCAGATCATATGAACATTAATGTATAACATTGATGACCAGCAAATAAAACACATGGACACTGATGTGAGAGTGCTCAAAGAAAATGGGTGCTCAGAACTTCTGAAAACCATCCCTTTTATTTAGGTGTCTAAATATGGATTTGGGTGCCTAACTTTAGGCACCCAATTCTAAGCATTTTGGATATAATTTTGTGGAAATAATGTAGAAACCCCATAGCAACTCCGTTGGAAACATTACTAAATAGTGTCCAAAATACATAACTCTGTGTATGTGTTTGCACATGCTAAAACCTCACAGATGCAAATGTATCTTTTAATTTTATTCTTGGAGTAGGTGTAGAGTTATTGCTGAGCAATTGTAATTTTATTTTTTATTAAAGTAGTGTATTGATAGTTCTATAATCCCAACAAATAGCAATCAACAATATTTTGGGTGAATTCTTCCCTTTGTGTATATGATTATTAAAATAATTGGGAACCATTCACAAGCTCCTTAGAATTGCACTAATTAATGTCAGAGGAATGGTATATCAAGGAAGTGCTGTTCTTTCTGTGCCTGTGTACTCCATGGAATACTTACATGCTCATGATCTTTAGTTGGAGGGCAAACAGCCGGATCTTGGCAAACGCAACTAAAAGTTTTTCTTGTTCATCTGCTTGGCAGACCTTGCCTCTTTTACAGTAGAAGTTCCTATAAGGATCTAGAAAAATATCAGACGAGCCTATTAGAATAAAAGGACATTAGGGCTGAACTGAGTATTTGAGCCAAATGTAACTGACAACCGTATTTAAACCAGAGTTGGGCAAATTTCAAAATATACCAAAGCTCAGTTCAGATAAGCACCCAAATGTTTGAGTGCTTATTGAAATTTTATCAAAACACAGTTGAATCTCTTTAATCAAGAAATCTCATTAGAACGAGATTTTTAGTACTTACTGGTTCCAGTTGGACTGGAAGTACCTCCTCCTGTCATCCCCTCCTCCCCCTGCAAAAAAACCCTCAAACCCTTTCTCAGTAGTTTGATATTTCTACTTCCCAACCCAGCCCAAGTCAAGCAGTAGAAAAACATGAAAAAGAAAAACGAAAAAAGTTTAGATTCAGTTTCAGTATTTGTTTATGGTGAAATTTCATATCTGTTCTTGTGGAATCCAAATCATTTTGCCATTTCATGATTTAAATCAAACTAAGATCACATCCTCTCCAAGGTGATATGTTTCAGTGGAAAATAACTCAACTTTTATACAGATGTTGCAAAAAGCAAGGGTTCTGTCTGCAATTTTTTTTTTTTTACCATTTTTACAATTCTTTCAACACTTAAATCCAAGGGCATGCAGAACAGATTCTTCCTTGTGCACAACTCTGTAATATACAGAATCAAGTGCAAGCAAAATTCAGTCAAGTGAAATCACATCATGAATAAAAGAGAAAAAAATCCACAACAGCAAATTCCACAGCTTCATAGTGGTAGTAGTATTCTAATTGCTTTGCAGATAGATTACTCACTGAGAAGAACCTTCATACTGCTATCACTGGAACTTTCATCCTCATTATATGAGCTGCCTGTCATCTTAACCTTTACAATCACAAAATCAAAAGTAGACGTTAAAATAGATCTCTTGAAGGGAAAACACATTTGCCCCCAGTTACAAATGTGCAACTTCATTAACTTGATGTAAGGGCAAAATCTGGTCCAGTGGTGAAAATAATACGGTCACTATTTCCTTTTTCCTAAATATATGCAAGGACAATACCCCCATAGTATGAGGTAGCCCTGTTTTCAGAAAAAGATACGGTATAAAAACACTAAAGCCCCAGTTCAGAAAGTGTTTAGGCATGTGCTTAAGTCCAACTTATCAACAAAACACTTAAACACATGCTTAACTGCTTTGCTTAGTAGAGCTGGATAGCTGAATTGGGACCTAAGTCCCTATAAATGCACATTACTGAGGCCAAATTCTGTTCTGATTTACACCTGGTATAAACCCAGAAAGTCAATGGTACTCCACTAGCTATAAGTCAGTGAAAAATCTGCCTCTAAGAGTCTATACCAGAGGTGCCCAACCTTTGTGACACCAAGTGCCCTCATACAACTTGTCAGGAGCTGAGGGGCTATATCTAATTTATATACAAGTATAATACTTAAAAATGAAAAGTAAACCTGTGTAACTATTGTATAATATTTGTTTGTGCTTAGACTATATCTTCCTTTATAGATGAATACAAATGTATCAAGAGTTAACCAATAATAAAAACTTGTAGTGGATCAGCTATGTTCTTATGCTGAAGACACCAGGGAAAATAAAGGATTGTTACATATAATATGAGGAGAGTCTAATCTTAAAATAAATTGTAAACAACAAAAACTGCAAAGCATTCACAGAGCAATTAGAGAGGGACAGCAGATGCCTTTTAGAATCATTCTTTCTCTGAGCCACATGTTTACATGTAGTAAACAGCAGTGGTTTATTTTTTAGGACATTGATTTAAGTCTCACTCACAGAGCAGACATTTTACAGACGGGTGTTAGATTGGTATCCTGGTTGAAATTCAATATATATGTTCATAATGAAGACCTGACTCTCAAAAAACACTGGAAATACACAAAGGTATAGTATTCTGGTACTACTAGTCCAATCAGATCATTAAAGTAAATGTTCAAATTGAAGATTGCTTTGTGTAAACTAGGGTGAAATATATCCCATTGATGTGAAAAGGAAGATTTGGATAAAGAACCCTGTTTATGTAATTTATGAACTCTCTTGGTCTTAAGTTTGGCTACAGCTTTACTTTTTTAGCACCCATATTTTTAAAGACACTTACATTATCTTTGGGTTCCATTGTGTTCACACTCCTTTGCACAAGGCTGGTTATTTTCTCATGTTCCTCACTGTCAGAAATGGCTGGCTCATGACTATAATAATCTTGTTCAAAGTGATGAGGTGTTTAATGATGACATTTCGGTCATCCTCTGTCTCATTCGTCACCACACTTTCATCTTCATCCTTTCCTTCCCCCTGCTCCTCAGAACCGATGCTTCTGTGATCATTAGTCTGAATTCGTTCACCCTTGTGGTAGGCTGCTTCCTTCTGACTTTTGTTGAAATCATCTTCATCACTGTCAGCATCATTGTTAGAATCATCATCGTTATCAACACTGTTGTACTTAACATTGCTGGCCTCCATATATGCAGTAGCTTTTTGTGGATTCAGTCTTTTCACCACTTCCTCCTGGTCACTAATGCTCTGGGTACTATCTTGGAACCTATCTTCATCCTCCTGGCTTTGCCATTCAGCGTTCTGATCTTGTTCAGTACTTTCTGGTGAGATAGTCACCTCTTCTTGTTTATGGGACTGTGCTGGGGTATTATCCCTCCCCCCCCTTCTTCTTTTTGGCCAGCCTCTTCAAATTCCTCATCCTGCCTTAATTATCTGGAGAGGCTGACTGGCATCTCTCAGCATTTCATCAGATTGGCTGCTATCTTCATTCTGCTCACTCCTGTAGAGATCCTCTTGAATTTTCACATGGGCTTTTTGCCTCCTGTCTCTGTAGCCAGTTTTAGCCCATTTCTCTGTCTCCTCCTCCATTTCTTCACCACCTTCACTGTTGTTTTCAAATAGTCCAATGGGTTTTTTATTATATTTCCATGTGTCTTGTTCCTGACCAACTGTGAGACCTTGCCCTGAGATTTCCTGATCATCGCTAGCCGTATTGCTTTTCTGAACATCATTCTTGAACTGATAATGCTCAGTGTTAGATTGATAGCTGCTGCTTCTCTCAAAGACTCTCTCCTGACTGTCAGAAGCCAGCGTTATACCCATGTTCTGAGCAAGGAAGTGACTATGCCCTAAACTACTTTTCACTTGATGCTCAATACTGTTTCTCTCCTGATTGTTAGCTGTCCTACACTCATCCTTGTCTTCATCATCCATCATCAATGCATGCTCCTCCCTCTGACTGCTGTCCTGAATTGAGAATAAATCATCATTGCTGTTCATATAATGCTCAGACTCTGTGTTTTTCTTCTTTGAAGATTAAGAAGTATCTTGAACCTTCCAAAGAAAAATGCATGTTTATTGAACAGATTAATAAAGATTTCATTTTATAACTGTATTTCTAAGTCAATATTTAATATGCTATTTTCACTCAATTAATATACAGGATGAAACGTATCAGTGCATAAATTAGTGGAACCCCGTGTGACATCAGTGGATTTATGGGTGCTCAGTAAGTTTGACAATCAACCCATTTTTATTTGGGGCTGGGATTTCCAATGGAGTTAGACACCTAAATCCTACTGAGACTTGATAGGAGTTAGATCTCTGACTCATTTAGGCTCTTTGGAAATCTCAGTTTAGGTGCCTAAATATTGACTAACATTAGGCACCTGTATTTGCAAACATTGTCAGCAGTAATTATCAGTTATCCTAGAAGATAAATATTGTGCTAGCAATAATAGCATTGGAAGAAATGTTCAACAGGCAGGTTGGGAAGAGAGGATAATGGGAAGCGAGGAGATTAAAATACTTGACTAGGTATCTTCCTGTGTCGTTCCTGGGTAGTAGCTGTGCCTTATCATTTCAGGATCACCATATCTATCCTGTGTGACGGTGATACAGCTTTGCTTCCTTGCTGACTTAAGCAGGAGTCCCATTTGATTTGATGGCACCAGCAATACCTTACCGAAACCAGCTGTGGGCATCAATGTGTGCATTGAGGGGATGATCCTACAACCAATGAAGACAATGGCAAAATTGGAGGATCAAGCCTCATGTAAGTGTGGGACCCAAGAATGGAGTGGGAGGAATGGTTGAATGTCAGAACTCACCTAAAGTTTTTTACTCTACATTGAACTGAACCAACATTGGACCTTTTTAAGTTGAAAAAAGTATGGTTTAAGGATTCCACCCATCTCCTTCCATCTACCTAACCAGACAGGGAAAGGAAGGAGCTGAGGGAAGTTTAAGATGTTGGTCACTCCCAATTATCTTCCCTACAACCCTGCAATAGGGAACTTTCTTCTGTTGGCAGGGGTCAGAGTCAGTGACTGCTAAAGAATTACAAGTAAAGGAGGTTGCAGAACATTCACATTAACATGTAGAACTCTTTATGTTTTTGTGAACCCAGTCTCCAGACCTTCAGAGGTTTGCTAATCAAAACCATAGAGCTTGACCCTGATCCTATTTAAAGCCCAGACTTCATTGCCCTGAAGGGATTACTCACGTGCATGGGATTACTGTATTTACAAATGCTTAAGCTACTGGCAAAATACTCCCATTGACTTCTGTGGGTACAGGATTGGGACCATTTTATAATGAACACTTAATGCTATAGGACTGTGTGCGAGTCAACTGCATTCTATTTTGTAAAGCCAAGCTGGTATAAAAAATATTTCATTAGCATTTCCATCTAACCCAATGCACCTTCTGATATACAATATTTCTGTATGAAATATTCAAAATGAAATTCACAATTCTATTTTTTAAGTGGGAAATAAGTACATCTTTCCTCAAACATACTATTTTTGAGTCAAAATCTTTTGGTATTAAACTGCAAAAATGTGCAAATGCATTTTTGCATATTTTGACTGTAAACTGGTTATCCTGCAAAAGTTGAATAAAAAGCAAAATTTCTATGTGGCAAAATGGTCAAGACAAAATTAGTGCAATGTTTCATGAATGTCATTAACATCTTTTCACCTTTTTGTACAACATTAGTTACAACACTCTATATGTTTTTAGCTTACCAATTTTTAAAGGAACCATATGGGAACTTTTTTGGTTATGTGAAACAAATAGCTGATTTAGGAAATTTACCTGCAATTGACTATTGTCAGAGGACAACTGGCCTTCTGTAAATGTTGCGTATTTGCTTGCAACTAGTGAATCACCCAGTATTGGTACTGCAATATTTTGTCCTGCTGTCAATGTCTTCTCTATATGTTGTTTCTCGGAGACAGTTACAGCCTGGGAATTGTCTGGCAAGAACCTGAAATTTATCTGAAAAAAATTAGTTGTACTGTAAATTGTTCTGATGGATACATTATGAAATATTAAAAGTCATTTCTCCCCCACTTCCCCCCGTCTTATAACCTGTAAAACAATCCAGAGCACCATGTGTAATGGTAAGTAACTTACCTGGAAACCTGTTAGGAGCAGGACATAACTCATTATAACAAAAGGTAGGCAGAGGGAGGCTGGATTTTGCATTTGGTTCTAGAAAAAATTGTGTGTGGTTTTTTTGTTTTTTTTTAACAAAACATCACAGTTAGTTTGGCTCCAGGCTCCATTTCTTTCTGAACCACCAAAGTTCAGAGGGTAGGGGAGTAAGAGACAGAGGTCTGGTTTGGGCCCATCTCTAAATATGAAAACATGAGACTGAGCTTCAATTGGTGTACACTGACACCAGAGGAGGATCTAGCTCAACAGCACATTCTGCCCATCTTCGATTAGATTCACCTGTTTCAAATATGAACAAAGAGCAATAAAAGCTACATTAGATCAAAATGACATTTTCATGTACAGTAACTGTTACGATACCTTTGAGAGTCTCCACTATATGATTGTTCATATAATAGTTTCTCAGTTGGGCCCAAATCCTGCTAGCTTTACCGGGGTGTGTGGGTAAGGCAACCAGGATTTGACCCTTGGTTTGACCCACTATTTTCTACAACAAATAAACAGATATAATGTTTAAATTTATTAATGAGTTGTGGGAATTTCTCCAAATGCTATGAAGACAGCTTTTAGGATGTGTAAGAGATCTTATCAGGATTTTTGAGCATGCTTTTCTGCCATTGGCTAACTGACATGTGAAGGGTGAGGAGTTTCATAGTAATTCACGTGAGGGAACTACTTTGCCTAAATGAACCTGCAAACAAATACCGAATGCATCCGATGAAGTGAGCTGTAGCTCACGAAAGCTTATGCTCAAATAAATTTGTTAGTCTCTAAGGTGCCACAAGTACTCCTTTTCTTTTTTGCGAATACAGACTAACACGGCTGCTACTCTGAAACCTGATATACAGAAATGTATTTCATGTATTGGAACTCAGTATTATATTGTAGTCTGGTACTTGAAGAAGAAGAAACAAATACTTTTTCTGAATTTTTCTCCCACGGATTCCAAGTTTGTACATTAAGGGATAGGTCTGCAATAGAAAATGGGATTAAAACCTGCATATAAACAAAATCTTTAACAGGTCACTGGCAGTCACTAGAGCACAATGATCTCAATACAAGAAAATTCAAATGCATGGTAAGTGATTGATTGAAAAGAACTTACTGGAATAGCAAAAGCTGATCCCATGAAGCAAATGAAGAAAGTCACAGTCTTCATGTTTTTCAGGTCTCTAAAAGGACAATAAGAAACTCTAGAATGGTGGACTTTGGAGGTTTTCTTTCAGAAAAAGTGTGTCAAGGTTTGGTTATAACTATTTGAAGCTGTCTGATGCAAAAAGTTTAGTGGACATTTGGGTGAGTGGAGGGCAGTTGGGGGAGGGGAACACAAATCAAAAGCCACAAAGTTCCTCCACAGAGTCCAGTAGTGTGTGATTTTAATGGAGTTGTGCCTGCTTATGCCAGTAGCCACTTTGGCCCAATTCTTTTACAGTATGGTGTGTGAAGGAATACAGGGTTGGGTCCTGGGGGGACTCATGGGCTGTATTGTTAGTTCAGCTCTTCTGAGTGCCCAGATTTTTGCCAAGTGGCCCCTCTGTCCAGTTCCTGGGCCCTGTTCTCTGTCTGAGACACTGACTGACTATAGACTTTTTTACAGCCACTGCTTCCTCCATTCCATGGATCAGCTTCTGTAGCTGGAAGGCCCCAGCTCAGTCCCTGCTCTGCTTGATTCAGACTTTTCAGACCTGGGACTTAAACATCGGTCTCCCACATCTCCCAACCATCTCCCACATTTGCGGGAGATGGTTGGGAGATGTCCAGGTAATCTCCATGCCGGATTTTAGCATTGAGAGGGAAGAAAACAAAGTAAGAAAGGATACAGCCGTGGGTAGGAGAATGGACATAAGGAGGAAAGCAGTATGGATACCAGTCTAATAGGTTATACTGGCTGTAGAATGTCCGTGCCTAATTGGGTACAGAATGTGAGCGAGGCCAAACAGCAAAAATTAAGATGTTTGTACACCAATGCTAGGAGCCTAGGTAACAAAATGGAGGAACTAGAGCTACTGGTGCAGGAAGTGAAACCAGATATTATAGGGATAACAGAAACATGGTGGAATAGTAGTCATGACTGCACTACAGGTATTGAAGGGTATGTGCTGTTTAGGAAAGACAGAAATAAAGGTAAAGGTGGTGGAGTAGCACTGTATATCAATGATGAGTGTGACAAAGTTCCTACTCTACCTTGGTGGGTTTTGCGCTTTTTGGTGGATTTGCTCACCTTGGAGCTTCACGGCAGCCCTCAGCTTGGCCATTTTTCTGAATTCACAGTCCAGGTTGACTCCTCCTGTGTCTGATCAGGAGTTGAGAGAATTTAGGGGGAACCTGGGCCCACCCTCTACTCCGGGTTCCAGCCCAGGGCCCTGTGGAATGCAGCTGTCGAGAGTGCCTCCTGGAACAGCTGTGCCACAGCTACAACTCCCTGGGCTACTTCCTCATGGTCTCCTCCCAACACCTTCTTTATCCTCACCATAGGACCTTCTTCCTGGTGTCTGATGATGCTTGTACAACTAAGTCCTCTAACAGTCCGCGTTCTCACTCTCAGCTCTTAGCTCTTGCTCCCAGCTCCTCATATGCACACCACAAACTGAAGTGAGCTCCTTTTTAAAAACCCAGGTGCCCTGATTAGCCTGCCTTAATCGATTCTAGCAGCTTCTTGATTGGCTGCAGGTGTTCTAATCAGCCTGTCTTAATTGTCTCCAGAAGGTTTCTGATTGTTCTGGAACCTTCCCTGTTACCTTACCCAGGGAAAAGGGACCTACTTAGCCTGGGGCTAATATATCTGCCTTCTATTACTCTCCTATAGCCATCTGGTCCGACCCTGTTACATGAGGTAGAATGTAAAGAAATAAGAAGACAGAGTCCGTCTGGGCAAAAATCACACTGGGGAAGAAAACTACAAAAGCCTCCCCTGTGATAGTGCTTGGGGTGTGCTATAGACCGCCGGGATCTAATTTGGATATGGATAGAGCCCTCTTTAATGTTTTTAATGAAGTAAATACTAATAGAAACTGCGTGATCATGGGAGACTTTAACTTCCCAGATATAGACTGGAGGACGAGTGCTAGTAATAATAATATGGCTCAGATTTTCCTAGATGCGATAGCTGATGGATTCCTTCATCAAGTAGTTGCTGAACTGATTAGAGGGGATGCCATTTTAGATTTGGTTTTGGTGAGTAGTGAGGACCTCATAGAAGAAATGGTTGTAGGGACAATCTTGGTTCAAGTGATCATGAGCTAATTCAGTTCAAACTGAATGGAAGGATTAACAAAAATAAATCTGCGACTAGGGTTTTTGATTTCAAAAGGGCTGACTTTCAAAAATTAAGGAAATTAGTTAGGGAAGCGGATTGGACTGAAGAATTTATGGATCTAAAGGCAGAGGAGGCCTGGGATTACTTTAAGTCAAAGCTGCAGAAGCTATTGGAAGCATGCATCCCAAGAAAATTCATAGGCAGGAGTTGTAGACCAAGCTGGATAAGCAAGCATCTCAGAGAGGTGATTAAGAAAAAGCAGAAAGCATACAGGGCGTGGAAGATGGGAGGGATCAGCAAGGAAAGCTACCTTATTGAGGTCAGAACATGTACGGATAAAGTGAGACAGGCTAAAAGTCAAGTAAAGTTTGACCTTGCAAAGGGAATTAAAACCAATAGTAAAAGGTTCTATAGCCATATAAATAAGAAGAAAACAAAGAAAGAAGAAGTGGGACCGCTAAACACTGAGGATGGAGTGGAGGTTAAGGATAATCTAGGCATGGCCCAATATCTAAACAAATACTTTGCCTCAGTCTTTAATAAGGCTAATGAGGATCTTGGGGTTAATGGTAGCATGACAAATGGGAATGAGGATATGGAGGTAGATATTACCATATCTGAGGTAGAAGCGAAACTTGAACAGCTTAATGGGACTAAACTGGGGGGGCCCAGATAATCTTCATCCAAGAATATTAAAGGAATTGGCACCCGAAATTGCAAGCCCATTAGCAAGAATTTTTAATGAATCTGTAAACTCAGGGGTTGTACCATATGATTGGAGAATTGCTAACATAGTTCCTATTTTTAAGAAAGGAAAAAAAAGTGATCCGGGTAACTACAGGCCTGTTAGTTTGACATCTGTAGTATGCAAGGTCTTGGAAAAAATTTTGAAGGAGAAAGTAGTTAAGGACATTGAGGTCAATGGTAAATGGGACAAAATACGACAAGGTTTTACAAAAGGTAGATCATGCCAAACCAACCTGATTTCCTTCTTTGAGAAAGTAACAGATTTTTTAGACAAAGGAAATGCAGTGGATCTAATTTACCTAGATTTCAGTAAGGTGTTTGATACCGTGCCACATGGGGAATTATTAGTTAAATTGAAAAAGATGGGGATCAATATGAAAATTGAAAGGTGGATAAGGAATTGGTTAACAGGGAGACTAGAGCGGTACTTCATACTGAAAGGTGAACTGTCAGGCTGGAGGGAGGTTACTAGTAGAGTTCCTCAGGGATCAGTTTTGGGACCAATCTTTTTATTACTGACCTCGGCACAAAAAGTGGGAGTGTGCTAATAAAGTTTGCAGATGATACAAAGCTGGGAGATTTTGCCAATTTAGAGAGAGACTGGGATATCATACAGGAAGATCTGGATGACCTTGTAAACTGGAGTAGTAGTAATAGGATGAAATTTAATAGTGAAAAGTGTAAGGTTATGCATTTAGGGATTAATAACAAGAATTTTAGTTATAAGCTGGGGATGCATCAATTAGAAGTAACGGAGGAGGAGAAGGACCTTGGATTTTGGTTGATCACAGGATGACTATGAGCCGCCAATGTGATATGGCCGTGAAAAAAGCTAATGCAGTCTTGTGATGCATCAGGCGAGGTATTTCCAGTAGAGATAAGGAGGTTTTAGTACCGTTTTATAAGGTACTGGTGAGACCTCACCTGGAATACTGTGTACAGTTCTGGTCTCTCATGTTTAAGAAGGATGAATTCAAACTGGAACAGGTAAGAGAAGGTTTACTAGGATGATCTGAGGAATGGAAAACCTGTCTTATGAAAGGAGACTCAAGGAGCTTGGCTTGTTTAGCCTAACCAAAAGAAGGCTGAGGGTAGATATGATTGCTTTCTAGAAATATATCAGAGGGATAAATACTGGAGAGGGAGAGGAATTATTTAAGCTCAGTACCAATGTGGACACAAGAACAAATGGATATAAACTGGTCATCGGGAAGTTTAGGCTTGAAATTAGATGAAGGTTTCTAACCATCAGAGGATTGAAGTTTTGTAATAGCCTTCCAAGGGAAGCAGTGGGGGCAAATGACCTATTTGGCTTTAAGATTAAACTCGATAAGTTTATGGAGGAGATGGTATGATGGGATAATATGATTTTAGCAATTAATTGATCTTTAAATATTCATGGTAAATAGGCCCAATGGCCTGTGATGGGATGTTAGATGGGGTGGGATCTGAGTTACTACAGAGAATTCTTTCTTGGGTGTCTGGCTGGTGAATCTTGTCCACATGCTCAGGGTTCAGCTGATCGCCATATTTTGGGTTGGGAAGGAATTTTCCTCCAGGGCAGATTGGAGAGGCCCTGGAGGTTTTTCACCTTCCTGTGTAGCGTGGGGCATGGGTCACTTGCTGGAGGATTCTCTGCTCCTTGAAGTCTTTAAACCATGATTTGAGGACTTCAATAGCTCAGACATAGGTGAGAGATTTATTGCAGGAGTGCGTGGGTGAGATTCTGTGGCCTGCGTTGTGCAGAAGGTTGGACTAGATGATCATAATGGTCCCTTCTGACCTTAATATCTATGTATCTATGTATCCCAAGTGCGTGCCTGGAACACCATGTGATTGGCTATTCTGGATTGGGGTCTCTCTCTCTCTTGCTGTTCTGGGTTGGGCGGTGTCTCTCTCTTGCTCTCATTGTTCACGAAAACTGTGAAAGGCCTTGGTTTTGTCCCAATGCAGAGTATATATATATTTTTAAATCTCAAAAAGTTCTGTGGGATGGGAGAACCATTTCCCGCCAAGTTCTCGTGCTTTTCTTGCTTTATTTATGCTAATGTCAACATGTAAGAGAAACAGAGACAGCTCATTTCTTTTGCTTGCTGAGCTAACCTGCACAACTAGAACTTAAATCTTATACCTGTGTCTGTAGTGGCAGTTTGTGTGTGTATAGCTACATTTGTGCAAAAAACCCAACCCTCTGGGGACTCAGTATTTTCTATTTCTTTTCTTTTATCTTATATTTATTTCCCTTCTCTTATTCTTGTTCTTTAATTTTTCATTTGCTCTTCTTAGGCTTTCTCTCCACTTTCCCACCTTTCTTCTTTCCTCTCACTTCACATTTCTCTGCTCTGTTTTTCTCCCCCATTTCTCTTTCTCCCCACCTCACTTCTTTGATTCTCCCCACACTTTTCCCATTATCTGTATAAATGGAACATGTATTGCCCTATTTTTAATTAAACCAAACAGTGTCACAATTTGCCGGTTGAACGCACTGGTATATGAACAAAGTGGCTGTATCCTCAGTCAGTATGGTTGGGAATGTCAACTACAATAAGTGTTTGAGACTCAGTGTATGGTATAAGAATGTTATTTACCCAGGCAGTTGTTTGCCAGTGCTTGGAAAAAAACATTGGAGACCAGAAGGAAGAGTTCCAGGCAAGCCTCTGTTCTGGGAGCTAGTTCATAGACCAAGGAAACAATGGCTTACATTGATCGTTGTATTTAGTTTGGTAGGAGAGCCTGCAAAAGCATCCTAGACAAACAGACAGACAGAGACACACACACACAATATTGGTTGGAAGTTGCTTTTGTGTTCTGATGTTTTTAATTCCTTAATATCAACACTTTCCTCATAGTTTATACAGAACAAAACACTTCCCGAATATGTGCCACTAATGATGCAAACCTCCCCTCTCCCACCACACAATTAACCTCCAGTTATAGTGCAGCATAATAAAGAGCTTCAATTGTCTGTCAAGTTTGCAGGGTTAGCTTTTTCAGGTGCACTCAGTACCTGAGACAAATAGAATATAACGGACAGCGCAAGGGAAAATGCGTGAAATTCCTACCACATATCTGCATGGAAACAAGTGGTTTGGATCAGTGCTGTCCAAATTCTTTTGTATTTAGGATCCCTTTGGCAGCATGCCAGAAACACAAGGGCAGAAATGAATTTACATGTGAATTTCCATACTTTTTTTTTTTAACATGACAGAGCCCTAGTATTTGCTTGCATTTCAGTATTTCTTGGTACACGAAGCAAGGAAGGAAGTGTTATCTAGCAGTTAGAGCACAGGACTGGGAAACAAGTAGTTTGAGTTCTGTTCCCATCTGACCTGCAGCGTGGCTTTGTGTCTAAGTTTTCCCATTTCTAAAATGAAATGAATGACACGGACCTTCTTCTGTCAAATGCTCTGAGATCTACAGAGGAACAGCACTATATAAGAGATGTATTATAATGTCTAGGTTCACCATCAACTTTAACTTTTCTGGAGTTTGATTCTGCCACCTTTACTCAAATTAAGCCTTTGTTACTGGAATGAATGGGACACAGGGAAATTGTGACTCATCTGTAAAATGGGGATAATAGCACTTACCAACTTCACAGAGGTCTTTGTGAGGCTTAAATTTTTATCATTTGAGGCATTTTGAGAGTCTTTGATTGAACATAGGAATTGCCAAGCTGAATCAGAACTGAGAACGATCCAGTCCAGAAGCCTGTCTGTGACAGTGGCCAGTACCAGATGCTTCAGAGGAAATGTAAGAACCCTGCAGTAGGCAGATGTGGGATAATCTGGCCCCCCTGGCCAATGTTAGGTCTCATCCTGATCTCTAATGTTGGAGATTGGCTTAAACCCTGAAGCATGAGGTTTAATATCCCTTCCAAAATGAAGATACTGAAGAAGTGATTTGCCTTTGCAAATTCATCAACAATAAAAATCTCCAGTTGCTCAAGTTGTGTTTCCCCTATAGTTACAGAGGAAGTTTACCTGGGCTGAATTAGATCCCCATCCGGGCATTTTGAACCTCCCTGCTCACTGGGCAGTCATATGCCTTGGGTCCCATCATTTATATCTTTACCTTTTGGAAGCAGTTCTTATTTAGTGTCCAATCCAATGTGCATTGACATAAATTGGAGCCTTACCACCTCTTACTTTAGTGGGCCCTTAGTTTCTGCATCAACAGCAAACTTTTCAAAAGTGGCTCAGGCACTTGGGAGAACAAGGCCAGGTGTACACTAAGAGCGCTTTGCCTGTATAGCTAAATGGGTATACTGAGCCAGCAAAACATTCCTAATGTGGATGCAACATCTGCAAAACTGGGCTTTTGCTGGCATAGGTTATTCCGGCTCCATACAAGTGAAATAAGCTGTACCAGCAAAAGTGTAGTTTTGCTGGTATAACCATGTCTCTGCTCAGGTTTTCTGCTGGAGGGATCACACCTCATCACCCCCCTGACTGACCTAGGAAAAGTTTGTAGTGTAGACCAGGTCTTAAGTATCATAGAAAGTCAATGGGTGTTAGGCTTCTAAGTTCCTTGAGCTACTTTTGAAAATGGGAAAATAGGCTTCTAAGTGCTTCTGAATTTTTGCCCTAGGCTTTTTGGATCTCTAGCACACTGGTGCAAATCAGTATGGCCCTGTGGACAACAATGGAGCTACACTGAGTTACACCAGCTGAAAGGACTGGCCCTTTATATGGAATTAGCAGAATGGGTTCTGTAGTAATAACTACAGTGTTACCTTTGTAGCTGAATAGAATGTGATGAACTCTAGTTTTCCATTGGCATATTGGGATTATTTCTGTGGAGCAACTGTAATTTTGACAGTTATTTTAATTGTATTGCAGCACTGACATCCGCCCTTTTTAGCACATACAGAAATTCTAGGAGATAATACTGAATTCCAACACCTGATTGATATGTGTGGGATGGAAAAACACATTAATGAAAATTTGACCAGGGCATGAAAAGAGGTGAGACAGTAAACAGAAAAAAGAAAAGGAGTACTTGTGGCGCCTTAGAGACTAACAAATTTACTTGAGCATAAGCTTTTGTGAGCTACAGCTCACTCATGCATCCGATGAAGTGAGCTGTAGCTCACGAAAGCTTATGCTCAAATAAATTTGTTAGTCTCTAAGGTGCCACAAGTACTCCTTTTCTTTTTGCGAATACAGACTAACACGGCTGCTACTCTGAAAAGTAAACAGAAACAGGCCAATAGGACTGGATTTTACCAACTGATAATTTATTGCATTGACTTTACTGCGTACGGAAACAAGTTATACTTTCCTCTACTTGCTGTAATTATTTATTGTATATGAGATGCGTAACATACCTTCATGTTCCTACAAATTATAACAATGATGGGAAAACAGATCCCTGTTGTGATATTTGGGAATTAACTGAACATAGGGTGGCAAAATCAATGGGAATTGAGTGCTTTTGAAAATTCCACTCATAAATCATAGAATAGCTCTGCCTATATATTCAAAAGAGTAATAGCAAGTTTATAAACTAGTGTAAAATGCATAGCTAATTTACTATTAATGTTGAAGTAGATGTAAAGTAAGGACACAATTCAACAAGGCACTTAAGCACATGAGACAAAGAGATTACTCCTATGCTTAAGTACCTAATTCTTTCCTTTTTTTCATTGTGCCCTAAGGGCAGTGTTCTTTGATCCCACCTGCTTGTTGGTCAATATTTATCCTTACAGAGTTATTCCACTAAAATCCACTCAGAAAACATTAGGACTAAATCCTCACTGCCAGCGTGTGACTATGAAGCATGAATGGAGCTGGTCTTTGGCGGCTATGTGTCCCATGTATTAGCCTCAGCAGCCATTGCATCTCCCTTACATGGGAGACATAGCCAATGGACCTCTGCAGCTCGCAGATCCCTGTCCTATCCCAGAAGTCCTTTCTGCACGACCGCAGATAGAGCCCACAAGGAGCATGGCTCTGTGACATGTAGGTGGATGAACATTCCTATTCCGCTGATTCTCTGTGGTTTGGGACTCCTGTGCCATCATTCCTGCTGCTCTTCAGCCCTATATGGACCCGAAGAGGGAAAGAGGGTTTGGGCCTTGGACAAGATGTGGGAACGGCAATGATCATCCTAGTGTAGGAAAAACAAATCCTCAGGCTGATTTTAAAAAATGCAGGGTTCTCATTGCAGCAAAATCCTACACAATTTTGGTTACACTGAGATGAAGGTACAGCAGGGTTCAGTGGTATTTTCCTGCTCAAAAAACTCCACTGAAACCATTGGGGCTGCAGAGTAAAGTACTATGCAATGTGAGAATCTTGCCTGATATTAACTCTGCACTAAAGCTTGAGTTCAGCCAAACAATTAATTGTAAGCAGGTGCTGATTTGGGGACTATAATTCTCTGTATTACACCACATTAATTTTGTGATGACTTCAGTGTACATTAAATAAATAACTGACATGCATTTGCTGCTCAGTCTGTTGTTATAATTTCCTAAACGGAAGACTTCCAGAGTCCTGCGCGGTGTGAGAGCACTTCCAAATGACTTTCCCCTGATGAGAGAAAAGGGTCACTGTCATTTCAAATTTGGCCCACGGTTTAGACTTTCTAAAAACAAGCCGATGTAAAACATAAAACCAATAGAAATATTTCCATCAAAAATATTCCAGGGGGAGCAATTTAAAAAACAAACATTCTCTTGCAGTGTTTGCAACCCAAATGTTGCAGTGTTGCACTAGTGCAGGAGACTTTGTAAGTGCAATTGATAAAAGGCTGTCTATAAAGAAGGGGGAAGCTGACATTTTCATTGTCCAAGCTGAGAGGAATACAATGAACATAAACACTGAACATTAAATTAGATATTAAAAATTAATTCACAAGCTCTTTCCTTCTTTCAGAGCAAATGGGTCAGCTTTATTTCTCCAGTTTATCTTTAGTGCCCTCTTAAAAAAATAGTACTTCTTAATTCTACTAAGCTTTCCATTTTGCATGATAAATGATCTTTTAAATGCCTCTGAGATTTTACTGGGAATGATAATCAGGTAAGTATTTTTGTATCAACTTTTCTCCCTTAAGAATTAATTGTCTCATGTCCTTTGGTACTGTGCAGTGTGTGCAGGGACTTGCACAATGATAGAAAAATGGGCAAGGACAACACTGTAGGCTTTATCTCCTAAAGCAAGTTTTAATATAAGAGTTACTTTCCTAAGCTATCATGGAACTCTCTCTCTCTCTCTCTACTCTTCCATTACTGCAGTGAGCCCCTGCTATGCACAGCAGAATAAACAGCTAAAATGTTTGGACTACCAAAATGAAATAGTAACAATACCTCTGCTTGTGGGGTAGAGAAAGAAACACCCATAAAAAATCTTTTCCTCGTTTCTGAAAAGGGAAGACATTTTGGGCTTTTCTCCTTAAATCTAAAGCAGGCACTGCTTGACTGGATTATATAACACTGGGCTCTTGTGGTATTCATACAGCTCAGTTTAAAATGGAAAAATACTTTTTGGCTTCTTTTGACATTGCTATGATGGTGCTGCTAATCAATCAATCAATCAATCCGTAATGGTCATTTCTCAGTAAAGACCTCCACATAGCGGAGTTAAAGAGCTGAGATGAAGCCAATGATGCTTTCGTGCACTTAATCCAGTCAAAACCAGGTACACTGGGCAACATGAAACTATGCCGAGGGTGGATCCTGCAACCCTTCCATACCTGAGTCATCCTGACTCACATGAATACCCACAATGACGCCAGTGGGACTGCTGACATGAATAAAGATGGCTGGTGTGAGTGAGGGATGCAGCATAAGGTGGGAGAGGACATGATACCGAACCCTGAGTTAGTGTCCACCCTCGCCTGTAATCAGCCATTCTCTTTATGTGGAGAAAGTGGGTGAAAGAATGTGTGAAATCACTGACTGATCAATAGTTTTTAAACCACTCGTTGGTTGGGTGTTTACAGCCCACTTTGGTTGCCCAATGTGCAAGCAATAACATTTTCTATCCTGTAATGAGGATTAGCTAACTGGATTGCCAGCCAGGGGCCAGACTGTGAATGACTTTTGCTTGGCCTCACAGGGCAGAGGCTGACAAGAAGACTCCTCTCCACTCTTGCACATCTGTGCAAGAGGTTCCAACTATAGCAGATACTGTGGAGCTGATTCTGGCCTTGCAACAGCACCTACGGATCATTCCCGTTGCATATAATGGCTGTGAAGGTGCTGTTAAGGGCCTGTGAGAAAATTACCCTCGCACAGAACAGGCTAGGTACAGCTGACATTAGCAACTCTGTTATTTGTTCTTGTAATCTTCAATGTAGGAGGTATGCCTAGGCAGGGTTGGAGGAGACAGATCGGGGCAAGATGGGGCATATATGCACCACTTTGCATTACACAGGATTCTGGGCTGCAAAGCAGCCATTAGGCAGCCCAGACAAGACTGCCATAGGTTAGAGCATCCAGGGGGGCTGCTCTACATTACCCTGGGGGTGGACACACAGCACAGAATCTGCCACTATACTTTCTATATGCTTGGGGCATCATCTGCCTGCTTGAGGCCCAATCTAAGTGGTTCTTCTTTGTTCCTGGGTGATATAGAGCCAGACTATCCCATGCTGAGGGCTGTGGCATAAATGATACAATCTCTCCTCAAGAATTTGATAGAAACTCAAGATAGGCCCAAACCCTGAATTCATACACACACATACGGATGCTCACACACTCTACACTTCAAATTCTGCATTTGTTCCCTATCCCTAAAATGGGCTGAACCGAAAGTGCAGCTCAGAGCTGCTCTAAACTTTGGGGAAGTTCATATCTAAACTCTGTAGCTTGAAGTCTTTTCTAATGTGGACAAACAATGTATATGTAAAATGTAACTCTCACTTTGGCCGTGATATCGACAAAATACACACCAATGACTGGATAGCTGGTGTGCTGTGACCAGTGCTGATTACAGTAATAATTATGACTGCACTTTTACCTTGTGCTCCTCTATCTGTTGGCTGTATCTGTCTGTTGTCTCTCTCATCAGACATTTAGTCCCACACCTGCATTAAAGTCAGTGGGTGCAGCAGTCTGCCTGCACAGATGACATTGCAGGATTGGGGTCTTAGGAAGTTTTTTGGGGGTAGGGACAACATTTCCATTATATATATGAGTGTCCAGGGCCTAGCAAAATGTGGTTCTGATCCTGACTGGGGCCTTCGGGTGCTACAACAATACAAACAATCATAATGCAGTGTTAATAGGAACACCGCCAACAAAGTGAAAACAGGCCAGGAAAGCAGGGCCTGTCGCATGAGTTCATATACATATGTATATAAAAACAACCCCCCACCTGCCTAACAAACTGACTCACAGCATGACCTTACTATCTGAATTCTTGTTCGACCTCACCTCTTCCCTAATTACCATCTGCCACCTGATCATTCCACCATAGCTAAAAATTAGGGCCTGATCCTGCAAACTATTATGCACACTAGTGACTTTACACATGTGAGTGACTAATGGGATTAGCCACATGAGTATATTCATGTATGTAAATGTTTTTGGGACTGGGCCTTTAAACCTTAATGCTATAAAGTCTTATGCAGGTGCTTAATTTTACATACTGCAAGTCTAATTAGGACTAATAATGCATATAAAGTTAAGCAAGTGCATAAGCCTTTGCAGGATCAGCACATTAAACTGTAAGGCCCACATCCTCTCAGGTATTTAGGCATCAAACAACCATCAATTTCAATGGGAGTTAGCCACCTAAATACCTTTTAGGATTTTGGCCTATGGTCTTTGGGCAGTATCCTTGTCATTTAATATCTCAGTAAAGTGCCCAGAACACTCTGGCAAATAAACATGACAATAAATAGTAATATGGTGCATCATATTCTGTTATAGCATCACTCAGTTTGTACTTGACATTTCTGATGGTGTTTCAAGCCTCAAACTCTTTGCTGTGGCAGAACCCAAAAAACTGCCTTTTCCCCCCAGTTGATAAAGTATCTGAAGTTTGAGTCTGGCAAACATGGTAGATTCTTCAGGTTAGTGTCCTCTAAAATCAGTAAAGGAAAACAATATATTCCTTCACTCGTGACCCTATCTTGAGAGAGGTAGTGCAGCTTGGGAGACAAGATGAAATATCATTACACAGACCTCTTATCTATGGTCAAAACTGAATCTGCAGTAAGGCCCCTGGAATGCTGTTGATATTCAGCATAGTTTACAGAAGCAAGGGAAGGAGAATTACATAGCAACTTCATTCCATCTGCCCCCTGCAGTAGGGCACGGTCATTGGCTGGCCGACCCTTTGAAACAACCTGGGTACAGCCTTGCCCATGACTAAGCAGCTGTCTCTCAGCCTAACTGATGAGCTGGCAATATGAGGCTAATTAGTGACCCCAGCTGAGTGTAATGTGGCTTAATTGGAAAGACTGAGCCCCAGCTGTAGGGGTGCAGAAGGTGAGCATTACTTAAATAGGGCTGGGCCCTCAGAAAAGGGAGAATCAGATTTTCTACTCTCTGGGAAAGGCTTAGTGGAAGTAGTTTAGAATTAGCTGTGGTCAAGAAAGTAAAGCTACAGGTGTAGGGTTAAAACTGGGGGGCCTAGAGTGGAGAGGATCCCTGAGCTAGGGTCTGTGATGAGCAAGAGATAGAAAAAAAAAAGTGTGTGTGTGTAAAAGACCAACTTAAGTAATACTTGGATTCTGAGCAAGAAAAAGTCTGGGGGAATTAGCACCTTGATAAGGGGGAAGAATTGCAGTTTATCTCAATGGGGTGAAGGACCTTTTTGTTTAGTCAAGCTCTAGGTGGTGTGAAGGACCCTGTATTAGCTTACAGCTGAAGCCCACAAAGGGACTGGACTGTTGTGTGAGTTGGCTTGAGAGCTGAGCTAAAGAAGACCCAGCAAGGGAGTCTGGGGAAGAGACTAGCTGGGAGTGGGCCACCAGAGTGAGAGGTCAAGTCTCCTGCAATACTGTGTCTCATAAGTCCCATAGCACTTATAGGAGGCATGAGATACGCTTGATGTAGTAGAAATGACATGGGGCCTCAAGGTTAGAGGATCATAAGTGGGAATCTCGGGGCTCTAATAGTAAATTGGAGGATCATCTCAAGGTATAAAGATCTAGCACTCTTTATTCAGTGGAACACAGTTATAAATATCTCTATCAGCCACAAATGTTGAGATTCCAGAACATTTTCATTTATCATTTGGACAGTCCATAAGGATTCCAAGCATTTCCCAAAACATGTAATGAAATGTCCAAAGGATCAGATGCAAGCGATATCAAGAAATCTGTAAATTAAACAAAGTAACTATACCAGCAGTGAAACAGATCCTCCTGCTGGGTTAACCACTGATGAACTGGAAACTTTTGATGCTTCAATTTTTTGTGGTTTGTCTTAATATAAAATACAGCGTAACTCTGCATGACTGGGTGTTTTGCCATTGACTTCCATGGGAGTGGAATCAAGCCCTAATTATCTAAGGACAACTAAAGGAAATTCCTATAAATAGAGACCCTTAGGAGGGGGAAGAGAATTAGTTTAATTCTGCTAAGTTGCATTGAATCACTATGACTATTCAGAGTTCATGGGCTTTGGGCCAGTGGAACTCAGCCATGATGCAGCTTTCTGAGGAGTAGCAAGGATGCAACGTTTTCTGCAACACCCCTTGCCAACTGACTGCAGAAAGGCTGTCCTAAGAAATTATCACTGGTGATATCTCAGTACAGGTTGGTCTTTGTCTTTAGAAGAAATAAAATGTGGAGGAGTCTTGATGCCAGCACATCAATAGTTGTATGAAAAGCAATAAACATTAAATCTTGACCTCTGTCTTTCCTTTCTAACTTTCTCAGTGTTCTGTGAGTGCACTGGGAATAGGATATGTGTGTCTACGAATAGGTAGGAAAGTGGAAAGAAAATGAAGGAGAGAGAGAGAGAGTTTGGATCTATATAAAAAAGATGAGAAAAATCAATTGGAGAGTCTTATATAAATCTGGAGGAGCAAAGAGTGTTTGCTAGTTTCTAAGTCGTTGCCCGGCTGCATTGACTCTGTGATAGTATTGTAGAACAGAACAAGTTGTTAATGCATGGAAAACTTTACAGACAAGATCTACGTGAATCATCCTCTGTAACTGTTTGGTTCCTGTAATGATTCAGCTGTAATTTGTTAATCCCTTTTTATTTCTGTTCCATGAAACACACATCATATATTTCAAGCCTCCTGCAAAAGTTCTCAGTTCAGAACATAACTAATTATTGAACTTGATTCTGATCTCACATGCACCAATATAAATCGGGAGCAATTCCAGTGAAATTATACCACTGTCAAAATCCAAAGTAAATTGGATCAGAATCAGGCCTGGTACATTTAACCGTCTTCCAAAATAATCTTCTGACTAGACAGGGCATTTTGGACATTGTGCTGACAGAAGTGGAAGAAAGATGAAGGGAAAAAAAAGTTGCATTACCAGTGTGTTCCCCTGTGCAAATTCTGAGAAGAAATTTATTTAGCATTGTTTTTGACAAAGCAGCTATCCCACTAGCATCTGCCCTGAGTATACCCAAAGGCTACAGACCAATACACACAATCAGAGAAGATATAAATAGTAAATGTAGTAAAATTTACCTTGATTTATGTAGCCAAGTCCAGAATTTATTCAGTAACAAGTTAGAAAATAACCGAGGTTGAAATTGCAGCTAAGCCCTTTCTCTCTGGACCAGTCAGGAGAAAAAACTTTGACAAAAACCCAGAGAAACTCTATAAATCCCTTCCCCTTTTATCTCTGCCTCTTTGCCTGGAAACTAATTCAAGCTTATTGGAGTTGAAATTCTGCCGCTCTGTCAACCAGTCAGTGTTTGAAGTGTGAGATGAGAATTGAGTGCATTACATGAATTTTTTTTTCTTTTCAGCAATGAACCATAATTTTTGTTACAAATTTTTGCAGTACTCAGGGGACACTCCTCCTCATGTGCAATTAGTTTCAATAGAACAAGGCCAGACTCCCCTCATATGTACTCCTATGGATATGATCATATCCAGTTTTCCACTATTGGGCCAGATCTCCAGTTGAATTGGTGTCGTTCCATTGAAGTTAACACAGCTATGCCAATCTACACTAGCTAAGAATCTGGCCAATTAACTCTGTTTGTAGATTCTAAGGCCAAAAGGAATCACTGTGATCATCTAGTCTGACCACCTGTATAACACAGACCATAGGTCTTCCCTGAAACATTTTTCTGTTTAATTAGAGAATACCTTTTTAGTAAAACATCCAATCTTGATTTTAAAATTGGCAGTGATGGACAATCCACCACAAACCCTGGCAAGCTGTTCCAATACTTAATTACCCTCCCTAATTTAAAAAAAAAGTCTTATTTTCAGTCTGACTTTGTTGAGGTGTTTGGATCTTGACTGTAACACTGGATTGACACTTGACTAACAAAAGGCCAGATGCAAGACTTGGTTATAGTAATACTGCTGCAGCCAATGAAACTACACTGAAATCGAGTATGGTTCAAATTTTCATAAAAAGGACTTTTATTTCTTTATTTTATAAACATTTGAAAGTTGAAATCTGTAGAAATATTTGTTATCAGAATGTAGGAAAATAAGACTTGGTGATTTTAGAGGCATCATTGCATGTGTGTGTCTCTAAACAGATTTTTTTAGGTTGGTTGGATTGGCCAAAGCATTTGTAATGGTGCATGCAGCCTTTCATCTTTAATAAAGTCTTTCCATTGACTTCAGTGGGTTTTGGATCAAGCCCAAGTTCTTCATTTCCAATATAGTCCATAGAATTGGTGACTGAATCAATTTAAATTCAAGAACATAGGATGCATTTGTAATCCCTGATTGGATATACATAACTCTGAGGATCAGGTTTTCAGTGCAGATACCTGTGGTTATGTCTTGTTTCCGATTATTCTCTTAAAATCCACTGTTGCTGTGAATGTTCTGTTAGTAAACTCATTGCTAGAATATTTGGGGAAAGCAAACACAAAAAGGGTGTGAACATAGTCAAAACAGATTTCAGAGTAGCAGCCGTGTTAGTCTGTATCCCCAAAAAGAACAGGAGTACTTATGGCACCTTAGAGACTAACAAATGTATTTGAGCATAAGCACTTCATCAGATGCATACAGTGGAAAATACAGTAGGACGATTTTATTTACACAGAGAACATGAAACAATGGGCGTTACCATGCACACTATAACGAGAGTGATCTGCTAAGGTGAGCTATTACTAGTCAAAACAAATTCATTTAAAAAGTCTAATGAATATTTACAGAAGTATTTGACCAGCTCTGTTGAAAAATATTCCCTATTCAGCAAGGTAGCAAAAGCAAGCTAAGAAAAGACCATCCCTTAGCTTCAGCATAGCAAGTTCAGAGTCTGCTCCGATCAACATGATGTGCAACTCCTTCTACTCATGAGCTTCAAATGCAGCTTCCCTCATCTCACATGCATTTTTTCTGCTTGCCTCTTAATACACAAAGCCCTTTCCTCCTGGCCTGACAGCTAGGGCGGTCTTCACAGGGTGAGGCAAGTTATTTTTTCTTATCCTAGTGAAGAGATCCAGTGCCTACAGTCGTTTTGAAGAGTAACTCATTAAAGAAATTCTCCCCCATTTACCAGGATCATTGTGTTACTCATTCAGCAATAAATCCCTAACTCTTCCTGCACTTACTGATATCCATCCTAGGATTCTCTCTATTGTCATTTAGGACAATTCAGAGTGACAAAAACTCTGGCCAAAGTCTTTGGCATATCCACAGCTTGTCTGTGAGTCATGCAGCAGCAGCAGTTTGAGCACAGCTTAGGTTACTGCTCCATACTTCTGAAATGCACTTGTATGGAATGGAAGTCATGCCTTCTGTGTATCTCTTGTTGCTGGGAGGGAAGTTTGTTTCCATGGTGAGGTAACCCTGACACATTTGGCCAGAAATGGTCCTTTGAAAAAAGGACAAAGGTTCTTTGGCTATGGGCTGTCAGTCTTCAGGGTGTACCATGTAGCTATTTTAAAAGAAAAAGTGAATGGTCCAATTCAGCAGATTTGTGCTAGGAATGGTAACATAGACTGCTGCATTCTCAGGGGCTGTTGTGAAGGAGGAGAACAGGTTTAAAACAAAACATGATGTTAAATGAACCATATTGGCATATATATATGTCAGTATGAACATGGGTCATTTGGCACATATGTAGAGGAAGAGTGGAGGATGAAAGGAGTAACAACACACTGCTCTTCTTTACCAGCTCCTCCCATCTGATTAGTGCACTGGCATTTGTGCCTGTCCGAAGAACAGAGATCACATATTGAAAGCGAGGGGTGATGTTACACAGGGATTAGAATACAAAGAGATAAATCATGAATTGGGTTCTTTGGGGAAAAGGGTAGCGGTAGAGACCAGTGAGGATAGAGCTGACATACACATGTTTGTGACAAAATGATAGCATTTTAATCAGTTTAGAGTGAACTGTCTTTAATGAACTCAGGACAACGAAAGTGCCTTTGTTTGCACTGGTGTCCCATTTAACTGTCAGAATTTACCTTGGAATTACTTTGAAGTTCTACATTAATCATAAAGGGTGAAATTCATCCCTGTGCACAGGGCCCGTGCACCAAATAAGTCCCATTTCAGCTATATTTTGAGGATTTATGTGGTGTTTGGGTCTTGCATGAGTCTTCAAAATGGGGCTGAAATGGGACTTATATGGCACATGTGCCTTGTGCCAACCCTGTGCACAGGGGTGAAATTCATCCAAAGTCCTTAATCCTATGCCCATCAAAACTATTGTTTTCCTTTAATATGTTTAATTATGTGGCATGGCAGTGATCCAGGACAACATGACATTATGTTTGGTGTGGTAGCAGGTCTGTGTTCAACACAGGAAAATGCATACTGTCTCAGCGACTGTCCACCAAGACAGAAAGAAACCTGAAGGTACTGGACTTTAGAGTTGGCCATGTCTTGGAAAATGGGTGGAGGAGATCAGTGTTGGCTGATAAATACCATATTCCTGACACTTAGGCTGCAGTGAGAGAAGAGAGATGGGGGCAGATGGGAGGAAGCAAGGAAACTAGACAGATGGGACAGAGAATATAAAGGAAACAGTATGGAAATTATAGGAGCGAATCAAAATAGGAGATGGTAGGAAAGAAAAAGAAGGGAACAGAGGAATGAAAAATCCAATCTGTCCATAAGCATTGCTAAAACACATCTCACAATAGTATATAGGCACTGAGAATAGAGGAAAAACAAGAAAAGGAACAGAAATGTTGATTAAATTGATTGTGTTTTCATTTCATTGTGGTCTGTGGCAGAAAAGTATGAGGGGATATTTGTTTGTGAGGGGGATGAAAAATTGAGACTGAAGAAAAAATGTCATTTCCCAGTTGTTGGCTGTACATTTGCACTTATAGAACTGCTATGTTCATTTAGATCATGCACACACAAGGGGTGGTAGAGAGCCAGTTCACTGACAGCCACACCCCAGAAATTCACTTCTAGTTTTATGAATGAAACTTACAATGTTTGTTGCAACCCCACTCCTACTCACATTTGATTATGACTCAGCATCTGACACAGAGTGTACAATTTTTTTAAAACAGCTAAATCCAGATTGAATTGAAATAAATAAATTCTGAATTCATAGTGCAGAATAAAATATATTTCTATATGATGCTTCAAAACTTATGGAAAGTTAATATTTTTCTATTAATCCTATATAGGAATTTTTCATAGGTGTTAATAAACTTCCTGTGTCTTATTTCCCTATCAGGATGCTAGTACTTATCTACCTCACAGCACAGGGGCTTTGTGAATCTAAGTTCATTAATGGCGATGTCAGTGTTCATGCTCACTCAATCCCTCATGGTACCTCTGTTGTTATTCTGGAAGAGTATGGGGACGTTATTTCAGACTTTGCCCATCAGGCTTCTGTAGGAGTATATATACAGGTATAGGTAAATGTAAGCCGGAAGAGCTTCATTAACTCTCCCAATTACTGATAGCTTGAGGAGTGGAGGATGAAGGTGAAGCCAAATTTTCAACTGCTTGGCACCCACAGTTGGGGCAAGATTTTCAAAAGAGCTCAGCATTCAGCAGCTCCTACTGACAGCAGTGGAGAATCCTGCCCTCTCTTCTCTATTTAGAAACAATTGCCTAGCTTGAGTAGGCCAGGGTGAGGGAGAGTAAGAGAAGGATGCAGTCTAAGGTAATGGGCTATGTATTGTGGGCAGGGAGGTAGCACTGGAGAACAGAAGTAGTTGGTGCATCCGGCCAGTTGTCAGTTTCTCTTTGGAAAGTTCAGTTACGTTCTGAGGAATGAAAGGAATAAGAGTGGTTGTATACTTGTGTACCTTATCCCTGAGGAGTTATGAGAATGTCTTATGTGTGCAGTTTGAAGTTTCAGAGTAGCAGCCGTGTTAGTCTGTGTTCGCAAAAAAGAAAAGGAGAATTTGTGGCACCTTAGAGACTAACAAATTTATTTGAGCATAAGTTTTCATGATAGCTCACGAAAACTTATGCTCAAATAAATTTGTTAGTCTCTAAGGTGCCACAAATTCTCCTTTTCTTTTTTGCGAATACAGACTAACACGGCTGCTACTCTGAAACCTGTTGTTGTGCAAGGCACTGAATTTAGCCGTATGGAGTGGAAATCTATCAGATCAAATGCATCCAATGAAGTGATCTGTAGCTCACAAAAGCTTATGCTCAAATAAATTTGTTAGTCTCTAAGGTGCCACAAGTACTCCTTTTCTTAGTTTGAAGTTTGTGGTTCTTTAGCCACTTGGACCTGAATTAATGAGAGAGATTTTCAAGAGGAAATTCTCCAAAAGCTTCCTTTGCAAACATTAGTAAATACTTTACCAAAAATAAATAAATGGAAAACTCCATTGTCCTCTGAAGAGTTAGTGTAGTAAATAGGCATTAATCATTAAAGTACGAGAGAGATGTTTTAATATGGCTTTAATTGCAAACACTCACTCCAGTCTTAACCATTGATTGGAATGGGCACCTCCATAATACTGGTACATGTGTGGATAATCTAATAAAGATGCGTTGGATTTTCAAAAGCATCTAAATGATTTAGGAGCTTTTTAAAATACTACAAATACAAATACTACTCACAAACGCACTGTATTGTGGAGAAAATGCTGAGGGGGAGACTTTCATAGTCAAAGCATTGTTAAGAGTCAACTCCCATTGAAAGTCAATGAGATTTAGGTCCCTAACTCCTATTTATGCATTTAGAAACCTCCCCCTGGACTCTTAGCTGACAGTGATTTGGGTTTATTATACACAATGGCTGACTCCCAGCACTTGGCACTAATTATGTTGAAGGAATAAAGAAGTATTTAAACAACTGGGGTTGTGGTAGAGGGAAAACTTGTTGGGAAAAGTGCTTTGTCTGAAACCTAGCTAGAATACATTTCATTGCCAAGGTACTTCTCTCAGCAAGTGCGCCTTAATTCTTTTAGATGAACTTACCCTTTTAGAGAGAACTGTATTTAATAAATAGCAGCTACACAGTCTGTTGGAGGAGACACCCCCATAAATAGTATAGGTTAATATAACCCGCCCCCAGATCACTCTGCGAATTATGTCTGAGTCACATCGTGCACACACACACACACTCTGGTTAGCCTTTATTGGCAACATAAGAATAAGCTACACCACCAGCTACCACTCCTGGACACTACCTCACCTCTAGCTGGTGTCTCACACAGCTTGCTCAAAATGAATTTCAATAGAACACAAATCAAAAAGAGAGAAAACACACGAAACACTAGGTTTTGATCAGGCAGATTAGGAAGTATATATTATAGCTGGAAAAGGTGTGGTTTGATCCTGTGATCTTTCGCAGAAGCAGTGGACCTTTAAGTAAGTATTGGGGAAAATTAATAGAAATGAATTTGAATTTATAAATGTGAGTTTTCACACAAGGATCCCGTTTCTAAGAATTATATTTACCAAACTAGGGAACCAAAATGTACAATATGATCTGTGTCCAATTAAAATTAAAGAGCACTTGAATCCAAATTTCAGATACTGAAAATGAACTCAGTGTGAATAATTGACCAGTCAAGTTATTTGCAGAAGTTAATCTGTGAATAATTTCAAATAATGAAAAAAGTGATATTTCCTTAAAACTTACAAACCGAGAAGAAGAACTCATCATATAAACTATTTGCTACAAATTATTCATTCAGCTGTTTAGAACTTGGCATCTGATATAAATTACAGCAAATATAGACTAATCACATGCAAATTTTAGTATGACGCAGGTGTTCAGATGCGAGGGTTTAGTTCACTCCATCTCTACTGTGACTTGGAGCTAAACTTTTCATGGTTCTGAAATTCATTTTCATAAATACATAGATTATAGGGCCAGACGGGACCATTGCAATTATGTAGTCTGACCTCCTGCATCCCCCAAGCCATAACACCCCTCCCCCTGCCCCCCCTGATTAATTCCTGTTTGAACCAGAGCATCATTCTGGAAAAACATCCAATTTTGATTTAAAAACTTCCAGTGATGCAGAATCCACTACAGCCCTGAGTAGGTGGTTCCAGTAGTTAACTGTCCTCACTGATAAAAATTTCTAGTCTAAATTGGTCTAGTTTCAGCATCCAACCAATCTTGTTGTACCTTTGTCTGCTAGATTGAAGAGCCCTCTATTGTCAGTTTTCTGTTTCCCATGTAGATTTTTAAGTCACCCCTTAACCTTCTCTTTGTTAAACTAAATAATTGAGCTCCTTGAGCCCTTCACTATAAGGCACATTTTCCAATCCTTTAGTCATTTGGATGGCTCTTATCTGGATCCTGTCTAACTCCAGCAATTGACACACGTTTCCCAGTAATGGTTGCTCTGGTGTCAAATCGAGGTAATATAGCCTCTCCATTCCTATTTGATAGTCTCATGTTTTTACATCCACCCTTTTGGCTACAGCATCACACTGGGAGCTCATGTTCAGATGGTATCCGCCACGATCTCCAATCTTTTTCAGAGTCACTGCTTCCCATGATTAGTCACCCATTCTGTACATATGGCCTGCATTCTTTGTTCCTAGATGTATACTTTAGGAGCATATTAGAATGCATATTATTGTCTCGTGCCCAGTTTACCAAGCAATCCAGATCCACTGATATGTTCTCTTCATTATTGATCACTCCCCCAATCTTTTTGGATCATCTGCCATCTTTATTAGTAATGATTTTATGTTTTCTTCCAGGTTATAGCAGGGTGGCCATTTACTGAGCACCTCCTCATGGCCAGCAGTCACTTTTCATGCACTCATTCAGTTCAAAGGTAGTTCAAACCATCCCTCCTGGGGGTCCAATTTATTGGGTCCTCTGGTACACACTGGCCCTCTCGATCCCAAGCCTAGTTCAATCTCTCTCGTCATAGTCCAAAATAAATCTTTCACATAAAACACAGACTCTCACAGTCTTCATCCCAGTTTGAGCTGGGCACATTCACTCCTCCCTGAAGGACTGTCTTTCTGTTTCTCAGCATTTCCTGCTTGGAGTTTGCCCTCCTCAGGCTTTCTCAGCAGCTGCCTTTCCTCTCTTGACTTAGGGCCCTGGAGGACCCTTCTTACTACTATCTACGGGCATAAAGCATTTTCCTAATCTTTCCCCCTTCACTGCAACTTCCTGATTTTTTTTTGTACTGGAATTACCTGATTCCTCTCTGGTGGAACTTATTTTGTAATTAGGGTTGGCTTAGCCCCAATACTCTGTAGCCGGTGGGGCAAGTAACCCTATAACTTAGGTAATTGATAAAAGTATTAAATAGTATAGGGCCAAGACCTCACTAGAAACGCACCCACTCGGTGTTTATAATCACATTTTCAGACCTATCAGTGAGCCAGTTTTTCATCTACTTAATGTGGGCCATGTTGACTTTGCATTATTTTAGTTTCTTAATCAAAACATCATGCAGCATCAGCTAAAATACTTTATGGAAGTCTATACATCAACACCTTTACCTTTATCAACCAAATCTGCAATTGCATGAAAAAAAGACATTGTTAGTTTGACAAGATTTATTTTCCATAATCCCATGTTGACTGGCATTATCTATGTTACCCTTCTTTAATTGTTTACTAATCGTGCTTTATTAAATGCTTGAATAAGTGTTTTTTTCTTCATTTCCAGTTTTCAGACATGCCTAGAAATAAAAATTTTGGAGTTCAGACTTTGGCTCATTTCTAATAAAACTAAATAAGACTTGCACCAATGCACTGCCAGGCCACTAGAAGAAAAAGACTGACAAAGTGGTAGAAGTCTTATTAATCTGCTTGTATATTTCTGCTGATTAGAATGAGGTATCACACAGTTAATGGATATACAGAATATAACTACAACTTCTATATGCATTTGTAACCTTTCCAAGTACAGCTATATGAGCTGAGCTCCTTCGCTTGCCTGGGTTGCTTTTGACCACGTCGCCTACTCAAGCCAAAATTAAACATTAAAAAACAATAAACATTGTTCACAGCTTGGAAACATTTTGCTCTTGTTAGGGAGAAACTATTTTAAAGTTCAGACTCAGGAATGGCTATTTTTGCACTTCAGCCAGACAGACTTAACTAATGGACTGTACTTATTGTTTTGTTGACGAGATCTTTAGAAAGCAAAAAAAGAGGGAATCGAGGTAGATCAGAACTGCAAAGTTCTTATCTAAATTGTACTGATTTAACAAGTATCTGAATCTTTCCAGGGTTCAGAAGTGCTAAGATAAAGTGCTTTGTCACATTATTATAGATATGGGAGCCAGCTACAAATTCAGATCCAGATCTGAAATTTTTCCAAAGTACTGGAATGTGCACGTTTTAGTTTGGGTTCATTTCATAAAAATCCCCCAGTATCCTCCCCTAGCAAACTTGAAAATATGGAAACATTAATATACTGATCTGTTTTAATGAATAGGAGTAAATAGTGGGGCAAATTCAGAGAAGCAATATGAGCAATGGAGCAATAACATTAGTGGAGTTGCATTATTTACACCATCTCTCAATTTGGCCCACTGGCTTTAGAATTATCAAACACACCCATCTGACAGGAAGTCAGCAGTTTTCTGACAGGCAAATGAAAAAAAGATCCACAGCAGAAAGTTATCCAGCAGCAGTCCCTAGGCGTGTGGTGGTAGATGTTTAAAAGTATTGGGTCTAAAGTATACTATATACGGATGCTCCATTTCAATATTTGTGAATGTAAGGCTTAATATATACAGTGTTTTTCATCCTGATGGGTCATAAGGAGACTTTGCAATTTACATATGGGAATCATTTCATCCAACATGGAAATTCAGCTTCATGCAGAGTGTTAGCAATGAATAGTGATACTTACAAAGTTTAGGACAGGAAGTAAAGAAAAATACTAGATCTAATTGAAGCTACAGTGGTGATTTCTTTAAAAAGAGTGTCAATACTCGTATGGGAATTTGGCCAAGACACTGGTTAATATCTCAACTTTTGTGAAAAGTGTCCTGGGATCTTTAATGATTATAAGCCGTCAGCCTTACTGCTTGTCTAATTGCAAAATCAGGCATAAATAAAGAAAAATATTTCACTTTAGCGTAATCTATTCATTTTTCATTCATTGGGGGGCACCACAGTCTAGTCTATAGGGCTCTGGACTGGGAGTCAAGAGATCTGAGTTTGATTTCTGGATCTGTCGCTGACCTGTTCTGTGACCTCAGGCAAGTGACTTCATTTCTTTGTGCCTCTGTTTCCCTTCTTGCCCTTGAGCTGATCTCCACACAGTTTTAGTACTGACATAGCTAAACTGGTTCTAAAACCAGGTCAGTTAAATTGGTGGAACTCCCCAACCTGGACGCACACATCCATTTAAGCTGAACTGATATATAAACAACTTAAAATTGACATGACTGCACCCACAGCAAGGGAATTGTACTGATTTAACAAGATCAGTATTAATTATATCAGTGCAAAAACTGTGTAGACAAGCCCTTTGCTTGTCTTATGTATTTAGATTGCAAGTTCTTCAGAGCATAGACTATGTAGAATAAAGGGCTCCAAGTCTCATTTGGGCCTCTAAGCACTACTGTGACACAAATAATACATACTAATAACCTAGAATAAACATCTTTATTGTTGAGTGACTAAAATAAGGGCCAGATTCTGTCACCCTTAATCATCCTGAGTAGTACATGACATTTTACCAACTAGTTATTTCTCATGTAGTTCCATTAAATCTATAGGCTGCTTCACAGAGTAAGGATCACAGAGTCAGATACTGGCTGAATTTATTCTGTTACCAGCATGTATGTACGATAATCCATGTGGTCCATTTTCATCATCTTCTGCAATCATGAGTCTCTCCTCTGGGAAAAAGAACAATAATTCCACATAAATGATGAATTTATTTCGGGCCATCTATTGTCATAAATCAGACCACTCCCACTGATCATATAGGGGAAGACTTTGAAAGGTACAAATGACAATTAGGCACTCCGTGCTGGCCCAGCTCTGCTCCCACTGCCGTCTGAGGGAGTTTTACCTTATACTTTAATAGGAACAGAGTTCAGTCAATCCCGAGGGCTTTTGAAAACACCTACCATAGTGTAAAAGTCACTCACTGCCCCAGATTTTGTTTGTGCATTTCCCATTGATGTCAGTGGGAGTTAAACAGCTGGATCTAGGGCAGGTTTTATTATAGGTTTTGTACTGTTTATCAGCTCTGTCTTAGTCTCTATATTCTCTATGTAACAGTGGTGGGCCACACCTGGTAGGAAAAATTAAGGTCTGCATGCTGTCTTTTAGGAGTTTATGGAGGAGTTTTGCTGAAGTAGGAAGTCGTTCTAAGTCATTCTGATTGATTGATTCCAAACAAATAGTAGCTAGCCTTTGGAATTAAACCATTCTCTGACCTGCCCCTTCCAAACGTAGCGTTTTCAGAAAGTACAAAGTAAATAATCCAAGTAAAGGGAAGTCAAAAACAAACTAACATAAGTACATGCCCTTTTAATAAAGTCTCAGAGAAGGAGTAGTTGATGCTGGTTTAGAGCGTGCCACCTAAGGGCTTGTCCACATGAGGGAATTAGTGAGCAGCAAGCTAGGGTGTGAATTTTCAGCTCACTAGCTACTCCACACTAACTCTCTGTGTGGACACACTACTCTGCCCTAAGTAGGCCCTCAGGTGGTTTAGTTTAGTATGCTTGAAAATTTACTAAGCTTAAGTGCACAGGAAGTGTGTTCATGCTGGGAGTTTGTGTAGAGTAGTTAGTGTATGGTAAATTCACACCCTAGCTTGCTGCTCACTAACTTCCTTACATAGACAAACCCTTAAAGTCTAATAAATTCTGTGGGCAAAGTTAGGCTAGTTCCCTGGGGCCTGAGAGAAAGTGTCCCACACTCACAGCAACCTTTGTAACTTCTTACCCTCCTCTGCCCTACTCAGCTTCTGTTTCTCTTTCAACAGGCCAGCCCCGAGACGAGTAGGGAGCCTCTTTGATTACACCCAGGCTGTTCTGGTTGTGAGCACCTGGTAGTCCCATCACAGGCATCATATCACTATTTATGGTTGATTGATAATATGCAATCCAATATGCGAAGGGCATATTATGAGTGGGTGGATGGCATGGAGATTAAAGCACAGGACTGGGAATTGAAATAGATGGGTTTATTTCCCTGCTCTGCAACAGACGTCCTACAAGTAACTTTTGTCAAGTCACTTAATTTCTCTCTGTACCTTTGTTACTCCATCCATATAAATTGGGGATAATAATCTTTACGTACCTTATAGAAGGTATTGTGAGGCTGAATTCAATGTTCATAAAGTGATCTGACATCCTTGTATAAGTCATGTTATAGGGCATAGTATTTTTATAAATTATATTACAAACAGGTGATTGTAACTGGAAAACATCTTCCCCAGTAAACCTCTACTTGATGAATACAACAGATAACAGTCTTTATAATCACATAGTTGTGGATCCTGGAAACTAGAGAAACAGGAAACCAGTGTTGATCCATAACTCATAAATGTTCAGTACTGAAATGTGTACATGGTTTCACAGATCTCAGTATGATGGTTTTGGAGAAATTCCACTGAAAGCTTTGGAATTTTTGGTAATTACTATAGAACTATACACAATGATGGCATAAAATGGAGGCTTTGTACACTCTAACTATAGTATCTTTCAACAGTTGGATCTATTGTTTTTTTCTTCTTTTGCTGCAAACATACAGGATGCTGGTTTTTTTATCTCATATAAACACAAACTAACCAAGACCTCTCTGAATAAAGCTTTAAATATCTCTCATGTCTGCCATGAGACAAAACAACTTCAGCTTTAATAGGCACAGGATACAAGATGATTCATGAGACACAACATGCCTCCATCTCCACAGACACCTGTGTCAGCCTTCCCAGGGTTGTGCCAGGTCATGAAAGCACATTGCTCAGGATTCCAAACAAACGGATTTTGTAATGAGCTGCTATGGGAAAGCAAAATCCTGTACTAACGCTTTAAATTTTAATACAAAAATAGCAAACATTTTATCCAGGGCCTTTTGGCCTGAATGATCCCAAAATGCTTCATAAGGGTAACAAATTGATGTATGACCTAAAGCCCAAATTAAGAACAACCATACTAGGTTAGACCAGTGGTCCATCTAGACCAGTATCCTGTCTTCTGACAGTGCCCAGTACCAAATGCTTCAGAGGGAATGGACAGAACTGGGCAATTAACAAGTGATCCATCCCGTTATCCAGGCCCACTTTCTGGCATTCAGAGGTTTAGGGACACCCAGAGCGTGGGGTTGCATCCCTGACCATCTTGGTGAAGAGCCACTGATGGACCTATCCTTTGTGAATGTATCTAATTCTTTTTGGAATTATACTTTTGGCCTTCACAATATGCCTTGGCATTCTACTTTCATCACACCACATCCAGCTGAAACTGCAGAGGGTACTCAGGGCGTAGAATGTAATGAACTGGGTTTGAATTTATCAGGGGTAAAATCATTGGGATTTAGGAGCCTAAGTCCCATTTACAAGCTTTTGAAAATTTTACCCAAGGTCCCTCGTTATAATATCCCTATTCATATGAATAGGCTGACTGAAGGTTTAATGATTTGTTTTTCATGCCCAGAGAGCAGTAACCCTCTATTTTCCATCTCATTGATTTTTATTTTAGATTGAGAGAACTGAAGTCTCCATGAGAGAGCACTGTGCAAATGTGTCTCTTCTATCACACGCTGCATCTTGAACTTAAACTACACTCTATAAATGAGTGCCTCATAGCCACAAGTAGGCAGACTCCTTAGAATCTGGAAGGTGCCATACACAGGAACAGGTTATTACAATTCCATAACTGCATACAGCACAATGATCACAAGTGGTTGAGGCCTCTGTTATCCATCTCACCCTAAAGTATTTCAAGCAGTACAGTGCTCCCTAACTCTCTGCTTCTGTATCACTTCAATGCTGACTCAGAAGAAGTATCTATATGAGTTCTGGTCTCCCACAAGTAGCTCCACAACTCCCTGGAATGGAGTTGAAGCATTTGGGACTTGTTTGCTTTTCTGCAGAAGTCAACCGTTCCCTGGATAAGTTGGCCACTTGGGGTTTGCAGGGCCTAGAAGGCTGCAGATATCTTCTACAGGACACATATTAATGTTCGTTCTTCATCTCATTCTTTTCTCTGCCACATGTACTTGGACTTGGACAGTTGTTCCTTTTCCCACAGATTAGTGAATACCGCATGTGGATCTTGTTTGTTTGGGTTGTTGCAGACAATAGACCTCCTGAAAATCAAGCTCCTGTTAATTTTTTTGCCTCTATGAAGCATGTTTCATGTGACTTTTTATGACCTTCTCTCTCAAGATAGAGTGCGAGCACTCGTGTGGGAGGTATGATACTTGTCATTCATGAATCTGTGGGTTTAAAGATATGACTTATGACATGCCTAATGAGAACAGTTTTAGAAGGCATTTTATGCCCAAAGTATTTCAATTTCTTAGGAGAACAAAAATAATTTGGTTGAAATTTCTATTTAAAAACACAATCAAGTAAGCACAAACAGGAAGGGGTTGGAGCACACTGAGACATGACAAACATAATGCTATGTCCAGCGATGTCTGAATTTCATCATCTGAATTTTATCCTGACTATTGCCTTGCATGACAGCTCTGGTGGTTCCTTGCAAGCCAGTTAGGGTTACTGATGGGCGGAATTTGAAAGGTTCAGAAGTCTGATTCAGAAAACAATTGCTGCTTATCCAGAGATCTCCCAAACTCCTTTTTCTCCTAAATCAAGACTGAAAACTTACCAGTACAGGCTTTTTTCCTCAGATTTCTAGTCCCATGCTTCTGGTTAGAGCTGGCGGGAGCCTGATAATTCCGCTTCACAATAACTTTTGAAGTTTTGAAATTTTGTTTTTGTTTCACAAGGGAATCAAACCAAACCTTGTGAACATGTTTACCAAGTGGAATTGTATCAAAATGTCTATTTTTTCCATGTCTCTTTCTGGTCATTGAGAGAAAGAAAGTCCACCAAGGACTGGAGAAATTGTCTCATCAAAAACTTCATAGAAATCGATATGTCTCTGCAAAACATTGCAGTGTTGACGAAAGAGCATTTTTCAATGGAAAAATGTATAGTCAAAAATGTTCTGATCAGCTTTGTGTCTGATCAGTTTTTATTCCAGTGTATTAGCATTTCTGTTCCCAGTCCTATATTGAATCAAAGGGCAGAAATAAGTTGAAATATTATGTGGCCTTGATATTTTAGACTGGGCTCACCCCAGCAGCTCCTGCTTCCTTCTCCTCAAAGCTTTCCTCCCAAGGCCTTCCATATTGTGACGTCAGTGCAAGATCCTTCAGCCAACACCATGGGCAGTAAATCCTATTCTTTTCTCTCCTGTGAACTCGGGTGTGTGGTTGTGGCAGTGGATTCTATCCGTACAATCATTGCAATCATCCCCCATGGCAATAACCCTTCATCTTCGCTCATGGCCTGGGAAGGAATCGCAGGAGAAGCTCCTCTGCTCCCTTAGCAAAACTAGAAGCAGGGTCTCATATTCACTCAACTGTTTTCCACTATCATTGGCTCCATTGACAAGGGCTGTGTGGGATGGCATAGAATAGACCTCTTGGCTCTTGCTGACTCCTGGAGCAGAGGAGTTGTATAGCAGCATGAGCTCGAACTCCGTCAGCTGCCTAATAACCACTGAAGAATGTTCCTGGCCCAGGGTGGACGGGCACAGAAACAACAGGGACAGGATGGAGAAAGCGTCACAGTGGTTTCCTCACTCTCCCTGTCACAAGATCTTGTCCATGGAAAGGTTAGGGGTGGCTGGAAGGCTTGCCCTTCTCCCAAGCCTATTACCACTTCCAACTCCTCCAGAAATACAGAAGCATGTCAAAGTGGGAGAAGAGGTGATGCATTTTTTTTGAAACCTCTGATTGGGTCCAAACTAAGATGTAGGCAAAGATTTGGGTTGTTTAGCTAAGCTAAGATTTCCTCTGTCTGGACTGCCCTAAGCTTGCCCTTAGACTGTCACAATGTTTCTCTGTTCTAGGAATCAGTCAAGATCTCCTAATTAAATTTAAGATTTGACAGCAAGTGTAAGCCCAAGTCTGACAATTCCTCCTTCCCTCCACTTTAACTAACTGGCTAATCTGTTCTTAAGCGGAGGATGGAGCATGGTGCAGATATAAAGAGCCTGGGGTCAGGGGATGGAGAGTGTGGCAGTATCTCAGCAGTGTGTGCTGAAGATGCTTTATTGGAACAGTCATACGAGAGCAACAGACAGTTAACAAGAAGCGATGGAAAGTGATGGGTCTGGATTAGCAACAGAACACTGATTTCGGAGGGGAGAGAAAGAGAAAAGAACTGAACACAGCAGACACAGAGAGAGAGAGAGATACAGGAAAGCTGGAAGGAGAAAGAAATAACTAAGGCAATGATCAGAGCAGAAGAACATCATCATGGAGGGCTGCACTTTTTGAAGACCATGGGGTAGCAGAGGCTTTGCTGAAGGCCTAACTTGGCTTGCAGAATCTTTATTAATGGTGAGGGAAGGAGAAGGAAAGAATCCAGCGTGACGCTCAGATTGCAGACTGAGTATGAAGGGCTGTCAGTTTAAAAAACATGTAGTGAGCCCATTTGAATATGGGGGAGAGAATGAATATGGAGCAACATGATGCCATCTTTGCAGAGCCACTTTTCAAAGCAGAACCACACTTCAAGCATCATATTAAAGGCTTAACTTGCTCACAGAGCATTATACCCCAGTGAACTGGGGTGAATTTCACTCTTTTGAGTAGTCATGCTCTAACACACAGAGATGTACTTAAGAAAACTATTTCACATAGTATTACAATGACACACAAAAATACCTCCTTTAACACATGTATAATGCCTGAGAATACCATCATGGATTTGCATCCATCTAGCATGTTTCAATCGTGTAGTATCATGGATGTGTAAACATGAGTAAAATCATGGCCTAGTGAAGGAAGCTTTAATTAAATTATTCTTAGCTCTTTTTTTGTACAGTAGGTAGGATATTATTGACAGCAGAATGTAAAGACTGCTTCAGACTGTAGCTTTTTGTTCTTTGAGGAATGTCCCTGGGGGTGCTCCACTTCAGGTGTCTTGGCACCCTGAGCTTCTAATCAGAGATTTGTAGTAGCAGTGCCCCGTTTGGCCACGCATGCACCACTCTGAGTGGTTACACCATGTGTGCAGCCAACCGTCCCCCAGTTCCTTCTCTACCGCCTTTGGCTTCGGTCGGAACGATAGCAGAGCCCTCATTGATTTAGTTCTTTCCCAGCTAGTACCCAGCCAACTGGGGCACTGCTACTACACATCTCCAATTAGAAGTGCAGTGCGCCAAGACCCCTACTGTGGAGCACCCCCAGGGACAACCATCTCGAAGAACCTCAGTTACTGGACAAGATGAGTAACCTTCTCATGTACTTAGTATGCAGATATAAAAGGGCTCTAAATTTGAAGTTTTTGTTTTGTGTTTATTTTTGGGGCACAAGATTTGCAGTTTTTTTCTGTATTCAGATCATTTCACTATTTTAGCTTCATTACAGGAGCTTTGTGATAAATTCTGGAGTATTTTAGCCTTTTCCATTATTCCACTCTTCTTTTCCTTCATCCTTATTTCACGTATGCAGACTGTTTTCTGTTATGCTTTTCAACTTTTTTCCTGGAGATTTTCTGCTTCAAATGCTCATCAGAGCTAATGCTGAGAATTTGTACTTGTGAGGTAAACTATATTTTAAAGATGAATGGAGAAAAAAGAGTTTTGAAACCTATTCCTTTTATACAGACCCCACGACATTTTGAAGATTATCGGTAAACAGTCCTATGAAATTAAAAATAAGAGAGCCATTTCCACTTAATAGGGAAAAATTGGATGTCCGTGTTCCTTCATACCCCACACCCTGCCACCAATCCATTTTCATCCTAAGACATTTTAACCATAAACTGTTCATGTGGCTTATAATTTTGGAAATTAAATTATATCTTGGATGGATACATCCGAAACTTACAAGAACAAACAACCACCATAGAAGCGCCCACCAATTTGGAAATTGTTGGGTAAGCAAAATCCCTGGGATCATTGAGTACCCTGGACTTGGCCTCAAAACATTGTCATCTTCTGGGCTATCTGAAATTCAGTCCACTGCTTTGGCCTACCTGTTTGGCTTCAAACAACCCTTGTGTCTTTTTAATAGGCTCTTACTAAGTTGTTATCAAAGAAGAATAATTGTTTTAAAAAACCCTATTAGTCCTGTGCCAAATGACTTGTAGTAACTTCAGATTTTCTTTCAGTGCTGAAAACCCAAAAATAGCTGTAGGGAGAGGAAAGAACTTGGGTCAAATTATAGTTTTACTATGGAATGTGGTGGTGGGAAAAAGAACCATATGATGGAAACACAGCTTTTCCCTGTGCAAGCAAAGTTTTATGCTTCTGTGAACTTTAGAAGGAAGTAAGAGCCAAAAAAGAATAAAGTATAAAGACATCACATTGCAGGAAGGTATGACTGCTACTTTCTTTTTCCTGGAAATTAGATATTTAGGGTCTGCTGCCTAGAAAAGCCAGCCTATCATCAAAACGTGCATTTACAGTCAGGATCTTGCTGAATCCTTCATGTTAGCAGTAGATCCATGCAACAACTGCAATCAAATAAGAAGCTGTACAAAACTCACCCACTTGTTGTTTGGTTTTCCTAACAGATCTAAATTTAGAGATTAGGTTTGTTGAAAACTCCATTAATGCTTGCACATTTTTTGAGGACACCTGGGCTAATTTATGATTTCGATTAAAATCATACACAATGAGGGTTCTGTGGTTTGAATGTGTTTTAAGAGGTGAAACTTGACAGATTCAACTGAGTTTTGTTTTGAGTTCTTGGCTTCATTTTAATCTGAAAATACAGACAGGCCAAAATCAAAAATTATTCAGTTTTGTGTGTATAGGGTGAGGGCTTGGGCAGGTTGATAGGGTCTGAATTTAAATTCTAGGATTGGAACACATATATAGATATGAGAGCTTTGATTGTGGGTTGAGTCCAAAATTGGAAGGGGCCTATTTTCAGGTAATGAGTTTGATATGACTGACATATGGAGAGAATGGCTGCTCTCTTGAGTATTCAACCTGGTGGAAATCTCTTGAGGGAAAAACTCATTTCACAAGATTTCCATCATTCACGAAAGTGGGAATCTCAAGAGCCCAGATGAGAGGTTCTAACTCTTTAAGAACAGCTTGTGAGATTCCAGCACCAGTTAACCCAGACCTAATCTTGTATATCAGATGAGACTTGGTCTCAGACCCCCAGTTCCAAACTCTTGGCTAAACCTGATCTGACCAATCTCATTGTAAAACTCAGGAGATTCATAAACATGAAAATGAAGTAAATGATTCCTGTGAATCCAAACCACCGAGTTTCACACAGCTTTAGTTGCCGGCTGTGTACATTCCAGTCTAACCCATAGCATACATTTTATAACATTGTGTATGTTCTCACATAACTCCTTATGGCCAAGTAGCATAGATACACTGTGCGCTCCTCTCCCAGCCCTAATTTTGCAACCATGCCTGGATCCCTGTGACTCTATTTATGCAACCAGTTCTGAAAGCACCACATATATTTCCAGGATCCCAGGAAGCATGTAGCTTTTCACATTTGCATTCAAAGAACAAAATCTGGATGCTATATATGGAGGTTTCCAAGAGATTCAGTTATGCAAAGTGTACCTGACAATTCCCTGTACACAGTTTTTTCCCTCCATCCATGTGTATTATCTTGATATCAAAATTGACAGTGTCAGATACAAGTGTAATAATAATAATTTACCTTTTGTGTAGCACCTTTCATCTCAGGATCTCAAAGCATTTTATAAATGTTAACTATGCCTGAAATACCCTTGTGAGACAGGTATTGCTATTAAACCTATCTTACAGATGGAGAAAACTGAGGGACAGAATGATGATCACACCGTGAGTGAGCAGAGCCAAATGTAGATCCCAGGAGTCCCAACTCAGTCCTTATGCTCTAACTATTAGGCCTTGCACCTTCCTCCCAGAAAGGGAACCCAATAGATGTGCTTGAATCTATTTGGGCTTTGATATATATTCAAAGTAGCTAAGGCAAAGGCAAATCTTAGAGTGGAAAATATTGTTAAGAGCTTCCAAAGTTTTTCTGGCTCTGATTGATTTTTGGGGTTCTTTTTCAGGGGAATTCAGGCTAGAGAAGGAAGTCCTTATATGGAATTTCCCGTTGTTGTCTCTTGAGTGATGTCTTATTGAAGAAAGTGGTGTTTGCGCAATTTCCTTGAAGACGACCACAAAGCATACTGTATAATTACTTGCAGGAACAGCAAAGACAGCTCCAGTAATTCACAGACTTTTTGGTATAAACGTGCCTGGCTTGAAAAGGTGTGAGGTATTTGCTATGGGGAGGAGGAAGGCTGCAAAAATGTATTTTCAGTGGCCTAGGAATGTTTGAAAGGTGCAGGTGGTGGAGACCCTTAGGAAAGTTTCCTACAATGTTTTGGGTTCCCAAATTATTGTAAAAGCTGAAGCAGAAGAGATTGTTGTACAAGGCTGATACCCTCAAAAGGGAATTACACTTTAAAAGAGCTGGTGGAAAATTGCAAAACAGTGGTCACAAACAATCATTTGACTACAGAACAGCTTTTCATGTTGGTGCCTCTTGTTGCTTGCTATTTACAAATGCACAATTTCTTGGTGAATGGCTACCCTATGTAAGAAGAAGGAACTAGTGCATTAATAAGATTAGCTGGTATTCACTCATTATTTGTCTCACTTTTTGTTCAAAGAGTTTCAGCCATGCAGAAATAATAGTTGGTGATGTCCCATCATACCTATAAAAAGTAATTAGCAAATAATTGAAGTCAGCAGTTTGTGACTGATTCTGCAAACATTCACACAGGTGCTTAACTTTGTCGGTGAGGAGTCCCATTTTTGTTCAGCGGGTCTCCTCGTGGGAACAAATATAAGTGTTTGTGGGATGGATCTATAATGCATCTTATTCTTAATTAATACTTTAACTAGCTCTAGTCATGAGCGAGAGTAAAGGAACAACAGAAAAGTCTCCCAATATCGAACTCCCCCCACTTTGTTTAGGTTATAGGCTTCAGAGCTGGCCAGAATATTGTGGGTAATTGGCAGATATTGTCAATGACTAAATGAGAAAAATATACAGGTGCTCAGGAAGTGGGAAACTTACAACCATTTATTCTGCATTTCAGTTAGCACAAACCCACTGCCTCTGAGGCTACGTCCTCGCTTGGAGCGAGGGGAGTGATTCCCAGCGGGAGCAGACCTATTCATGCTAGCTCTCTTTGCACTAGTGCACTAAAAGCAGCAGTGTAGCGGCAGTGGCACGGGGAGTAGCATGCAGCAGCACGGGATAGCCATCCGCAGGGGTCTGGGAGGGTTTGTACCTGGGGCAGCTAGCCTGTGCTGCTGCTCACCGCTGCCATGATTCCCCAGCTGCACTGCTATTTTTAGCACTCTAGCTTGATGAGAACTAGTGCCAGTATGTCTATGTGGGCTGGGACTCACCCCCCTAGCTCTGAATGGAAACATAGCCACAATCAGCTGATCTAAAGCCCAGTGAAATCAATGGGAGTCTATTGTTGAAATACCTTAAGGAGACGTTTAAAACATACATAAACACACACTTGTATCAAATTCTATAAATCAACCCATAAATAAAATATTAAATATAAAACTAGGCTTTGAGTAGTTTTCTGATAGCCTATGTCTCATTCTGCTCACTTTATTCACAGGAATGAGCCCTCAAACTCAGTGGTAGGCTGCTCATATTAAAACAGCAGGAAAGATTTGTTCCACTCTATTGTTTTATGCAGGACAACATTGCAATCCGCAGTTATCATGTAAGGTAACAACGTGACAAAGCAAGATGCAGCATAAAACAAAAATCCATCAGGTAGAATACCAACTACACTGTCTGAGTTTGGGCACATTTATTAAATGGTCAAGCGTTTGATAACAGAGGAGTGGAATGGAATTTTTTTTTGCACATCTTTTGAACAGATTACATTTACAACAGACTCCCATGTGTGCGGTGGGATTATACAACATTATAGTGAGAAGATGCAATGGCTATATTACAAGGATCTAGGACCTCATCCTGCAAAGACCTGTGCACCATGCAAGATGAATAGTTTCATTGAAGTCAACAGGACTATTCACAGTGGATAAAGTTAAGCATGTGCATATCTCTTTTCAGGACTGGGATCACAGAATGCAGCTTGGAGAAAAACTACACCAGACGTTCTATATAAGCAAATTCTTAAAAAGAAAAAGGACTAAAGTAAGAATTAAAAAGTCTCAAAAGCTTTGTTTCATTGCGGTTAACCTATGTCATGTCTAAAATCCCAAATGGCCTGCAGGACAAAGTTTTCTCTCATGTTTAATACACTCTAGTTTATATATTTAAAGATAGATTCACATGTAAACTCATCCCAGAAGTCTACTGTTTTCCCAGACAGATAATGATCAGTTTTGCATTATCCTTTGGACTAGACTCCCTCTTTGCCCTTGGTGGGGAAGAGATGTCAGAAAGGTAATTTTGTAAACCAACCCCAACTCTTTTCTCCTCCCTCCTTACATTAAAAATATTTTCTAAAAGAATTACAGCTTTTCCTCAGCTGAAAGAAAAGTTGAACTACACATCTAATCCATGACTTCATCCTAAATGAAAATTTGCAGCCCAGGCTTAAATTCAGCTGGAGCTGTGTGGAGTGGAGCTCCAGACAATATTTTCTAACACAAGGGGCAGAGGCCTGGGGCTCCATGAAATACTCCTGTGAGAATTTAAGCCCTGCTTGTACCAAACATTTTTCTAAGATCCTATAATCTTGTGGGGGTTTTTCAAGCTTTCAAGAAGGTTGTGGTGTTGCTTCCTTCCCAGTTACACACAGCAGTCATACATTTAAACAAAATGAAAACTTAATTATAATAATATACAAACAAAAAAGGATATAGATTTCTATTTGACAGAGTATTTATGTGTCCCATATAGACTTTCCCTCCCCTCCACTAGACAACCAAATTTCTATCTTTACTAGCAACCCTAATCTAATAAGAAAAGGAGGACTTGTGGCACCTTAGAGACTAACAAATTTATTAGAGCATAAGCTTTCGTGAGCTACAGCTCATTTCATCGGATGAAGTGAGCTGTAGCTCACGAAAGCTTATGTTCTAATAAATTTGTTAGTCTCTAAGGTGCCACAAGTCCTCCTTTTCTTTTTGCAAATACAGACTAACACGGCTGCTACTCTGAAACCTAATCTAATAGGCATTGATCTCACTTAATTTTGCCCATGTCTTTTCCATTTCTTACTGTCCTTTTATAGTTTAAATAGTTGGACTTTGCTTCTGTCTCACTCTACTTTTCTGAGCTTTACAAACCAGAGTGGTGTAAAATCTTCATGAGAAATCTTAAACCCAGGAAAAACTCACTTGGCTTTATTTCAAACTTGAAACTCAGACTAGGTTAATCAAAATAGTAATTAAGCTTCATGTACTTCCATGGTGAAATCTGGGCCCAGTTTTGAGCCAGCACAGGACTATTTACAAATTTTGCATTGAAATAATGCCAGGCTGATGTAATTGTCCCCCAGTGTCGACAGGAATGTTCCCATCATGTTAATAAAAAGGCCGATAACGTGAAAATATTAGTCTGGAAGAAATGAAACAGTAACAAGAGAAAAGCAAGGAGGCTGTTTGTCTTAGGTGCTTTGCTTATGCTCTACAGAACAATTTCCAGTACAAGCATTGTGTGGTCCAGTAATTGTTGTACACATACCACCCCAAGTCAGCTGAGTCCCTAGACTGGTCATCAAATACGTGTTTTATACCTGAGGTTCAGCCACATTGCTTTTTTTAATTAAGCTTCTCCAGAGAATATTGTAGTTTTTGGCTTCATGAAATAAATTACACAGCTCTCATAAACATATGGTTTCTGCTTTTGAAGGCATCTGCAGTGACCAAATTTCCCTGTGTGATGGAAAAAAGTGATGGAAAGTGATTTTTATTACACTCATAAATGTGGCATTGCATATATTCCATTCTTCAGACATTTATATCACCCTTCTGTAGTTTTATCATGTGGACATTAAAGCAATATTAGAAACTTGCAGCAGCAATCCTGACACTGAAACATGGACTGAGCAGTGTGGCCTGATGCTGTAATATATGTTCCCAAATTCACTTCAGGAGCATGCCTGCTGCACCACCCCTTAGGATGCCAAATCCAGTCAATTCAATGCGCCAGAGTAAAGGAGAGAGAGACACAACCTTTTGCCCCAAGATCAGTTGGAGGGTACTATCTCTTCCCTCCCCTGATGAAATTCAGCCCCGTGCCAAAGGCCAGCAAGAGAACTATGCACCACTAATCAGTGCATAGGATTTGTGCTGGCCTTCAGCACAGGAGAGAATTTCACTTGGGGAGAACAGGGGTTATGATTGTGACTGGGTAGGTGAACTAGAGAGGGGGAGGCATCCCTCCTTTCTGGTGTATCTGCAGAACAGCCAAGGGCAGCCCAACCTTTTCTTTAAACAGGATTTCATGTATTCTTCTTATTTTCATGCCACACGCTATGAAGAGGTATAAGCCCTATCTCGGCACACTGGATATCCGTTATCAAGAGTTGTCTCGATATAGTTGTCTCGATATAGCACGGAAGCCGCTTCCTCATTGTTTCATGAATTAATATTTCTTGCCTCTTGGAAGAATTTTAAATGTTAAAAGAATTAAATTTTAAGTATTTTTAAATTCCCTTTTTATAGTCTCCTATAGACAGGACCATGCGTCCTTTGGAGCACATCGGAGTCATTAAGCGGGGTTATTTCTTCAATCACACCATTGCATTCATTACTATCTATCTCAAGCGAGACAGGCAAATATTCACACAGGCAAAATATTTATGGGAGAAACCTAGAAATTACAAAGTCTGATGACCAAAACAGGAACTGAAATGTAAGGATGACAGTGTTTAAAGACACTGCTTGGTACTTTAGTGTGTTGATTCTATATATTTAACAGGCTAACCTAGCCTTATGTAAAATATGTAATTAAGTGGAAAGCAGTCTAGTCACTTTGGAAACAAAGAATTTCTTGAGGCAGATGCCTATCAATGTGTGAAGGAAGTGTGGGAGCTTAATATGTACTTCACAAAGTGACACTTTTCTGCCCCATATCAGAGTCCATGAGCCACCACTGGCTAATATATTTGTGAGCAGAGTTTAAATTTTGGTGGGTACAAAAGTGTTGCACAAAACTAAGACGTAATTGGCACCCCCATTCTTCAAAACAAGGGAGAGAGACACAAGAGAATTTCAGGCTCTCCAAATGCTTTGCTAGGTAGCAAGGTAAGATATGGACATTGCTCACAGTCTTAACCTACTGAAATGCATAAATGAGATCAAAAGAAAACTTGATCTCTATCAGGAAGGAAAACAGTGCTGTTAGGGTTGTAGACAGTGTATTTTCTCTCTCGCTCGCTTTTTTTATTTTCAGTTCAACTTTGCAGAAACAAGAGCATCCAATCCAGATTGTGAACCCATTTATCCCACCAGTGAGCACTTCCTCACCCAACCAGTTCTGCCGACAGTACTTCGTGCGAGTAATTGCTCACCAGTAGAATCAAAGGATTCACCATCTGTCCCGCAGTAAGCAGGTGCTAAGTAATTCTTCTCTAGCAGCATTATCCTAAGACTGTGGTTTCATTAAAAACATAAACATGCATAATTAGCATAGGATCCAAACTGTGTTACTGGATTTTCAGAAAATAGAGAAACAATATTAAGGGAAACTGACAGATTAAAACTTGTATATGAAGAATATATATTTTCTTACCTGTGTTATGGATACCAACTTACTGTTATTAAAATGAATATGCATTTAAAAATCTTGGGGGCAAATCCTGGGTCCTTCTCAGAGTTTACCCAGACAAAACTCCCATTAAAGTGAAAGGCAGTTTGCCTGAGTGAATTTGGTTCCTAATTTACTTGCACCTGGATATAACTGACAATTTTTCATCATTTATGATGCTTTATTATGCTTTGCTTTTCACTCCTCATTCAGCCTGGACAATGAAAATACACGAGCAAGGTTTACTTTTGATGATGTTCAGTTTCTGCTTCTTATGTTCTTAGTGCCTTCAATGTTTGAATTGGAACCATTACAGGGGAATGTTTCCATCCAAACAAAAAAATATTTTAACTGAATTAAGAAAACAATACACAAACATCTCTATTAACATAGAGCTACATTGTGACTCTCTTACTCACCAAATGGTCCCAATTGGAATGAATGGAACACTTTCGGAGTAAGTTATTATACACCATGTTTAAGGGAAGCAGAATCTGGTACTGAACAACTTTTCTTTTGTTCCCTGGAAATTCAGACGAGACCATCTTGCAATATAAGAGCAGCATGAAACTTGGGTAAAACAGAATAGTAATTTGAATTTTGCTTATCATAAAACTGCTAGAAACAATGATAAATCATGCATCCTTGTGTTGTGAATGGGTTATATGCTTAGAACCTGTCTATAGAGGACTCCATCCTGCAAGCCCTTGTGTGGTATGCTGCAAGGTGCATTGTACAAGGTGGTCTTGCTCCCACTCATGTGCTACATAAGGATAAACCCTTTTTATCTTTTTCTTATACAGGCAATATTCCACATTTGTGCTGTGTGTGGAATCTGTCTGAAAAGTTTCACTGCATTTGCCTATAGTAATTTTTTTCTTGATGCACATAATGATTCTTACTGTACCTGGAATTTACACACTATGTATCAGTAGAATATCTGGCTTTAGGGACCCAAGTTTGAAAATGTTGATTATAGAATCAGATCTTGCTAATACCCATACACATTTAGGTAATCCTTTCTCAAGTGAACATTCCCATTAACTTGCATGGGGTACTTGCATGAATAAAGACTACACAGGTTTGAAAAGAACCCTGTATTTTTGTATTATTTCAGAGATTAGAGGCTATGCATCCACAGTCCATGCTGGTCTTGGGATTGGATACTGTACCAGAAATCAAACCCAGGTCTCCTGCCCATCACTGCAGAGTACTGCAAATGGGTGGCTGAAATAATTGTGATTGAGAAAGTGAAAGAGACAGCAGCCAGATCATCAGATGATGTAAATCAGTGTTGTCTGTTGTCACCAGCAGAGCGTTGATGATTGAGGACCTGGTCCACAAAATGTGTAGTTTGGTTGCATCTACTTACAAAACTTGTAAAATAAATTGATTAGTGCGGTATTGGCTTTAAGAGCATTCACATATTTGTACTAAGGACCAGAGATACTTTATACAATAATATGATGTACACGTCTTAAGCTTGTATACATCCTCTGATTGTATACTAATTTTATAGCATTTACATTTGATACATGTGTTCAGATTTCTGATTCATTTTATAATCTGTTTCTTCCCAGTCCATTTATATTGTTCCAGACTGAGAACACTAAAGAAGATGAAGAATATCATTATACTTCTTTGCAGTCTGGCAATAGTCTGGGCTACTCCATTAAGTCTCTTAAAAATCTTCTTTAGTGGGGACTACATAATCAATCCCTTACCCATACTGGCGAGCAATTACTCCCATGAATAGTCCCACTGAAGCCACAGGGGACCATCTGAGTAAGTAACTGGTTGCTATTGTAGGTAAGGGTTCCATATCTGGCCCCAAAAGTCGGAAAATCAAACAAACTTCCTCTTTACTTTTTATTGATCACTTTTATTTTTATTCCCTTTGATTCATATAAGAACCTTTTTAAAAGATACATCGAGGTGAAAAGGAGAATGACAGCATTGCTGGAGAACACCAAGCGAGCTATGCGATTTCCCCCCACCTTCCCCGTAAGCTTCAATTCTCCTACCTACCTCCTTCCTCACTTTGAAAATGCCACCCAGTCTTTGTCCTCCCACCATTTTTATAAAGTGATCTACCAGATGAAAGCCAAAGAAAGAAATAAAGCCCCTGTACAGTTTTAGAAAGGTCACTGCAACCAAATATGGCTTAGGGCTCAGTCCTGCAATCACGGCCAGATTCTGCTTGGCTGTTACGTGAGTGCTCAGTTAGTGGGGAGTGTACAAAAGCCACCCCTGCCACTACTGCAGGCTGTGTGTGGGCCAGACATACTTGCAGTCCTTGTGCTCTCACACAAATAACTAGATTGTGAGGAGAGTAGCTAGGACATGAGCTGAGCCTTTGGGTTTGTGTTTGGTCTCTCATCCATGCTTCTCTGAATTTCCATGGGTTTGATGACTGCATCTGAGGTTTTGATTCACCCCATCTCTAAAGATAACTTTAAAAAGTGACATTGTAGGTGAGCAATGTGGACCAAGGAAACTATACAAGTTCCCCACATTGTTTCCTGCTTCACTTTGTAGAAAAAGACTACAAAGGAGATGGTCTGGCCCTTAATCCCGGAAGCGTGATTTGCTACTGCTTGTTTTACAGATGAAATTTGGAGGACTGACTATACCAGTCATGGGCAATATTCCCTCTAATTTTTGACATGCCGTGTGCACAAAAAATGTCCTCTGTGCAAATTGTGCTTCTGTGCAAATTGTTGTGCGTTTGGTTTTGTCGTGTGCACGGGGTTTAGGATCTGTGTGTGTGCGCACACGCGCACAGCTTAGAGGGAACAGTGGTCATGGGTATTTTCGGTAGTTAATTGTTCATCTCTCATCTGACAGGTGGCTCAACTCCACACCCAGGCGGAGATGCTATTGACATACATGTGTATTTGCGTTCTCCAGAAAAGCCAGAAGTGACAAAACAGGTGTATTTTTGGAAAAAAAATTGATTCTGTATTTGTCTAATCTCAGGCGTGAACTCCTTTACATGGAGGGAGGAGTGCAAGGACACTGGCAATGAAAAACTGGTGCGTGAGACTGGCAAGAGGGCTGAATCATGGTGGGAGGGCAGGAGAGAGGAATTTTAGTGTGTTTAACTTTAAAAAAGCAAACACTTAAATAGGCACGGGTGAGCCTAACAACAAACTCATCACTTTGCTTCAGTCTTGTAAGACTTTCCCCCACCATTCATATTTAGACTATATTCTCTTTGGGGCAGGAATTGTACCTTTCTCTTTGTTTGAGCACATTTTGGGTATGACCATAGTCTACATAAATAAATAACAATGAATTAATATCTGATTTCTGGTCTTTGGATTACATTTTGTAATATGGTGCCAGAGTTTGGAGCAATGGCTGAGGAGCGGGTTGCATAGATGGCTTTAAGTCGTCTCTGCATTTTCCCGGATCTTGGGTCTACACTGTAACATAACAGGTGTTTTAGTCGCTATGAGCGAGAGATTAAAAAACAGTATTTACCATCAGACTTCCTAAGCATAGTCTGGGATTTTCAAAGGATCTTAAGGAAATTAGATGCACAACTCCTATTGAATTTCCCATTGAAAATCTCAGCCAGATCTGGGTCTTTGGCTTGGGCTGATCTCTAATTGCAATGTGCAGGCAAATGAGTAAATATATGCAACATTTCTGCTACGGCCCACAGGACTGTTTGTGATCCACAAATGGATGTGGAAAGTTTGAGGGCACCATTTGAATATATAGGTTTGAAAATATGATGCTTAAAAAGGAAATGGAAAAGCTGACCTGAAGAAAATTCACTCTATGAAGAGGCAGCAGCAGCTTGCTAGACTTGGACTTGTTGATAGAGCTTGTGATCCTAGACTTAGGGGATAAGCCTATTTTTCACTTTTTTGTTCACCATATTTAAGCCTTTACCTTGAAGAATGCATTTCTTTGACAGGTGTTTACAAATAATTATTTCATGGGATCGATCTATCCTTTCTTTCATTTCCAATCATATAGGAGCCAGATAATGAAAGCACCAATGACTGCAACAAGAATGAAGTTGCTATGAATGGTGGCAACATTGGTGATGGAATGGTAAAGTAAACACTGGTGACACTGGAAGTGGAAATGGCAGCGCTAAAGGTGACTGGCAATGTGACTGGCAATCCAAATGCAAACAGCCAGAAGAGTGAACCCAGAGGTACCAATGAGAAGTCTGGCAACATCAGCAGTGAAGACAATGATGAAATGCATGATTCTAATGAACTCATACAAGGGGATGGCCCCACTGACAGCAATGAATCTGATGGCTCTGTCAGTACTGAGAAAGGATGATGATTAAAATCCTGATAGTGAGAACAAGTGCAGTAGCCAGCAAGATGATACCAGCGAGTCCAAGGAATCGGGCAGTGAGGACCATGAAAGCACATCATTAAGAGATAACGAGGATACAGATAGTGACAATTACAGCAGCGAGAGTGACAGTGACACCAAATCAGACAGTAGTGATAGCGACAGTGATACTTGTAGTGACAACAAATCAGATGGCAGCAACTGTGATAGCACTAGTGACAGTGATGGCAAATCAGACAGCACTGATAGAACTAGTGACAGTGAATCAGATGGTAGTGAAGGTGACAGCAAGTCAGATAGGAGTGAGCGTGCACCTAATATTAATGAAAGTAGTGGTGATAACAGTGGCAATTCACCCCATACAGAACTCCCAAGTGACAGTGAATCTGAGGAAAATGACAGTGATGGTAGCACAAAGTCAGAAGACAAAGACTGTAAGAGCGAAAGCCAATCATAAAGTGAAGGCAGTAATAGCAAGGACTCAACAAGTGATGATTAGAACTGGGGAAATGAAAATCCGTAGTGACATTGACTCTAATTTACAGCAAATGGAATTTGTGTAGGTGGGAAGGGAAAAAGGACTTGAACAAAAACACCAATAGTACCTAGACATTATCTGAACTGTAATCAAAGATACTAAGTAACATTAGAGTAAGGCTAGAAGAAAAATGTATTCCCTCAGTGCTGTCCAATTCCAGTCAATAAGTATGCATATGTTAAAGTAACATTTTCGGTTGCTATAATTTTATTAAATTGTACATCATGTTCAAATGAAAACTAGTGAGTGTTTGAAACTGTGGGATGATTTAGAATCAGAATGTAACAGTAAGTTATAATACTTGAAGATTTATAAATTGTCCCTCAATCTAGGACAAACCACACATTGTGGGTAACATTATTATTAAACATGTATATTGCTAATCTCTCTCTCACACTCACACGCACCCACCCACCCCTTGCTGTGTGATATTCCTGTATGCTGCTGGTAAACCCACATTCTCCATTTAATGACAGTTGTATGTAACTTTCCCTCTCTTTTAATCCAATCATTTCAAAATTGTATTTTTAGAAGATGAAATATGTAATCTGTAAAATAAAGATTTTTTTTAAATGTAGTCTATTTGCCTTCTTATTGGGAAGGAGTCTTGGTCTTACTGGCTGTGTTAAAAGAATGGCATAGAAAGTTTGCAGTAAAATGCAAAATTCTTCTTTCATTAATATCAATCATTTTACAACACCTGAAAGTGCACTAGGCACCTCAGAATGCAGTTAAGAACACATAGTCCCAGCTTAAAATGTAAAGATGTATGTATTTACAGAACCCAAAGGCAAGGCCAGTGCAAGGATGTTTCGCACCCTAGGTGAAACTTCCACCTTGCGCACGCCCCCCCCCGCCCCAGCCCAGCGGCAACTCCCCACCCCCCCGCTCTGAGGCACCCCGCCCCCCCCCGCGGCAGCTCCCCTCTCTTCCTTCCTCCCCTCTGCCCGGGGAGCCATATGGCAGCTCCCCGCCGCCATCTACCTTGGCCTAGGGAGCCGCGTGTGGTAACTCCCCGCCCCAGCTCACCTCTGCTCCGCCTCCTCCCTGAGCACGCCGCCGCTTCTCCCGCCTCCCAGGCTTGCGGCACCAGTCAGCTGTTTGGCGCGCAAGCCTGGGAGGGAGAGAAGCAGAGCGGGGCGGCGTGCTCAGGGGAGGAGGCGGAGCAGAGGTGAGCTGGGGCGGGGAGCGGTTCTCCTGTGCACCGGCCCCCCCTCCCATTACTTGCTGCAGGCGGCCCTCCCCACGCCCCCCTGCCCCAGCTCACCTCTGCTCTACCTCCTCCCCAGCGTGCATTTTTGGCTGCCCCCAACCACTTGGCGCCCTAGGTGACTGCATAGTTCACCTAGTGGTTGCACCAGCCCTGCCCAAAGGCCTGTGCCCCGTTCTGCTGGGCACTGTACAAAAACAGAAGAGACAATCCCTGCCCTTAACAGAAGTAGTCCCCTTAAGTTCAATGCTATTACTGTCCCATACTAATTCAGAGAATACAGTGGACAGGATTTTGGCTGGTTTCCCCAAAAGCACCTGCCTCACCCTCATGCAACACTAGAGGGACTTGGAATATCCAAACCAAATTTATTTGAAAGATCATCTCATCCTTTGACAAGTCCTGCATTTAGGGTTTGTTCCTGCTCCTATTAAAATGTAGTTATTGACTTAAATGGGACCAGAAGAGAATCTTTAATGTATGATTTACTCTGCAGCCCATTCACATGAAAGTTACAGGCAATTCTGTGAGCTGCTAACCACACTCAATTCTTGTTGATCTCAGTGGAAGTTGATGGTGCTGAGTGAGTCACAAGATCAAACTGTAGGCAATGGCTGATGTGAGCCCATAATGCCTATAGCTAATCATGGTATAAAGATATGCAGGGCTTGTTGGAATAAAAAGGAAGGCTGCAAGGAGTATTATCAGGATGTGCAAGGCTCATGTTTATCATTTACCCAGACAGCGACATTTTGACAGAAGACAACATCATCTATTGTTTGGAGCTTGAGTTAAATGCAGGTTCAACCTAAAAAAACATCACTATAATTGTTTATGGCACCAAAAATGGTTTGTGATGTGAAGCCTAGGAGGGTAATTTTGTTTGAAGTTCAGAGGAAAGCACATCCCAGGTTATTGAGCGTGACAGACAACGAAACTACAAACAAACAAACAAAAATCAACAAGAAAGGAAGAAAGCCTTTTATGGAAGAAGGGAGTAAAAACACAAAATATTTGACCCAGTGCCTATGGAAGTCAACATCAGTCTTTCCGTTGACTTCACTGGGCTTTGGATCAGACCCAGATGGAGCTAACAGAAAGGAAAGCCAAATGTACAATCGAAAAAGGAGAGAAATAAAGGGAAAGAGAAAAACAAAGAGGAAAGAGAATTACAGCTGCAAAAAAGGTAATGAAGCAGTGAAACAGAAATGAAGGGAAGAGGATAGTTATAAAAGGAATGCACAAAGAGAATTAAACTAAAGGCACAATGTAAGAAAAGGGATGAGAATCAAAGAAAGCACAAGGAAATAGAAGAGACTATGAAGCTAAATGGCTGCTGTGGGCAGATTCAATGGAGAGAGTTATAAAAACTGAAAATGATGGGGACGAAAATTAACGCTTGAGAAAAGGGAGCCAGAGAAACTGGTCTAGGCGACAGGCTACTGGAGACCTAGGGTTTATTCCTGGTGCTGCCACTGACCAGCTGTATGAGCTTGGGACTCTGTTTCTCCTAGTCTTTGTCTGTCTTGTCTTATTAGATTGCAAGGTTTTGGGGACAGGTACTGTTTCTTGCTATGTATTTGTACAGTGCCTAACATACCTGAGTCCCAATCTTGAGTGAGGGCTTTAGGTGCTACTGGAGTATAAACATCATGACAGTAAATTTACCCCAGTGTTGAGAGGTATCTAATTCATTATGCACCATTATACACACACACACTCTCTCTCTCTCTCTCTCACACACACACACACACACACACACACACACACACACACACTTTTTTGCTTAATTCAAAGACCCAGTACCCATACGGAGAAGAAAGTGGGGTATCTCTGCAGTGGGAGCCCACAAGGGAAGGCGTCTTGATCCAGACTATAGGGGAAAACAAGATTTATTTTACAACATTGTTTTAAAATTCACAAATATCTATGTGTCAACAATTAAAGACTATGAACAGAGAATAATAAATATGATTAATCACATAATTAACAGTTATTCAGCACCTATGTTCAAAACATCTGACATTCATTAATTTATTAATCCTCATGAAAACTTCATGATGTAGGTAAATATACTCCTTTTAGCGATGGGGAAATTGAAGCAGACACAATTTAGGGTAGAATTTTCAAAAGCATCTAAGTCTCATTTTTCAAAGTAACTGTGGCCCAGATGCTCAAAGGTATTTAGGCTCCTAGCTGCCATTGAAATCTGTGGCTTCGGGCCTTATGCATTTAGGAGTCCAAGCCTCACTGAAAGCCCCATTTAAAAATGTTACCCTTAATGACTCATCCACTTGACAAAGGATGCTGGTACCAGAGGTGGGATTAAAATCCAGAAATAAGGAATTTCTGACGTCCAGCCCTAGGCCAGCTAAGAGTAAAAGACTGGAAGAAATCCCCTCCCACCAAAGCTGTTGTATGACTGCTTACTCAGAGGGACTCCTGCACCCAAAGCAGGGTTTCCATAGCACTGAGGGGAAGCTGCACAAAAGTCACTGCAATTTACAACTACATTACATTTTTGGCAAATTACTGATAGTGTGGTTTTTCCCATATTTCTGCTTCGAAAACTGTTTGTCTTTTACTGCATTAGGAGTACACTTTTTAAAAAAAAAAATGGCGTGAACTCTGCACTCTCCTTGTTTCAGTAATGTTATCGTTGTACTATAATTTTGTAAATGTGGAAACTAAGGGCTCAATTTTCTGTTTCTCCCAAAAGCGGATTATTGCACAAATGGAAGGGCAGTTCAAAGAGGGTTGTAAATGCCCCCTTCCATGCTTTTTTCCCTGCAAGAACAATTCCACCCCATAGTAATATTTTATAAAGAGTAATTTCCATTAAAGACTGGAAAACTCATTGCAGATGACTGAACTGTGGAGTTTTGGGTGCCCACACACAACAGAAAAGCAAGGAAAATAAATCTCAAAATTTACTTTGGTTCTGACCCTGTTCCCACTGACTTCCACAGGAGCAGGATATTGTGCTAATTGCAGTTGTTTTTATTTGCCACACTTTTTGTGGTCTTACCTCACGATACGCAGCTTCTGAGAGACATGCAGCTAAATGACTGGAAAAGTTATTTCAAGTGCTTTCCCTCAGTGATGTGCAGCCAATGTCTTAACATAGAGGACTCCCACCATTTCTTTCTGCATGGCCTGTACTAAACTTGACATCTCCTGGGGAAATGCATTACAGAGAGAGGGACTGAGGGATGGGAGAAATCTACTCATTCCTTTACCCCGTTAAACAAAAATGCCTTCTCATAATCCACGAGGGAAGTGACACCACTTGGCAAAGAAAACTCGTAAGGTGCCCTTCACTGGAATTGTTTATACTTTTTCCTGAAAAAGAAACCAAGCCAAATTCCATTCTCAGTTACATCAGTGTAACCTTAGAGTAAAGTTTCTGAAGTCAGCAGAGATACTTTGGACTATTGATGTTAAACCTGAGAGTTGAGTTCAGCCTACTGAGTATAGTGAGAGCATAACACAACGTTGTGTAGTGTGAAGTTGGGGAGAAAGGTAAGAACTCTTTAGGGAAGTCTGGAGTTACCCTTCATTAGGACATCACTTAAAGAAAACTCCTGCAATTTAGTGGAAGCTGGTCCATTTCAAAGGCAAAATATTTGCACTTCAGGCATACTTTTATGAGCTGAAGAACTAAGTCATCTCCAGCAGGGATGACTTAGCAATGTCCAAATGAGGACATGGAAACCATTCCAACCTTCCTTTCAGTTTGGTGGCAGCATTTTAAGAGACTCTCTTGCAACACATCACTACTTTTCCCTTTAGACCTTAAATCCACTTCCTTGGAATAAACCTGGGTAAAGAACCAAGGGGAATGTGTGTTTGGTATTTACTAATATTGGCTAAAATTTTCTCTATCTATTTATATATATTATTTACATATATGTGAGAGACTAATAAAAAAGCAGTACTAATTATGTGAAACACATACATAGTGCTTTTCAAAGTATTTAATCCTCATGACAACACAGCAATGCAGATAGGTATTATTATCCTCATTTTAATGATGGGGAAATTGAAACAGAGCGGGTTAGGTGACTTGACAAAAGTCATATATGAAGTCTATGTCCAACCCAGGATTAGAAGTCAGGAATTCCTGGCTCCCAGCCCCAAATTCAGACCTCTAGAGGATGATAAAAGAAGGCAAGAAAAACCTCACCACCCAAACTGCTGTATGGCTTCCTCTAGCACATGCATCTATTTGGCTCAAGTCCTATTTAGCTTTTTGTTTCCATAAACAGATCTAGGGCCCGATCAACAGAGGGTGATGGGAGAATGCCCACTGAGTTTGAGAAAAGTGGGACCAGGCCCTCCGTTGCCAGATTTACTGTGTGAAGATAGCACCTGCGAAACAAGGAGATTTCATCCTGATCCTTTTCAGCATGTTCTCACAAGGTGGTTAAAGACATACAATTCCTGGAGCATAAGTGTACAAACTGTCTGCTTGTATGACCTGAAAATATACATTAACAGGAAACAACCCCTGCCTGAGTATGACGGGGATCTGGCCATGTGTGTGGGTGACACTCTAATTGTTTGTGCTCGTAACTCTGTATGTATGTGAATGGCATAAATTTAGAAATCAAAATAAAGCCTTAGCAAGATCTTTCATTATATGAAAACTAGGCTAGTCATTTTGAAACCGCAAAAAGCTTTTTTTAGGGAAAATCTCTCTCTGGAGGCTGAAGGAAGTGTGGGGGTGCTGGATTCCCAGTGACACCTTATGACATCATTCACCCTGTGAGAGTGCAGATTGGTCACCATATCTGCAGCAGAGTTTAAATTCATGCACTAGTGGAGGAGGATCCAGCTACCAAAGCGACAGGGCGATACAGGTATTTAACTGGTCTTATGCCTTTGTGACATCTGACGTGCCAAAGCTAAGAAGTCCTGAAGAAAGCCTGTGTGACGTGCATACAGAAGTAACTATTTTAATTTCTTTGGTTTATTCTGAAAAATGAAACAGCATGTACATGTTAACAGTTCTTGAGCTGTGATTTATAGAAAAGCACAGCAGAACATCTCTGGGAAAGAGAGAGAGAGGAGGAGTAGGGGGCAGATTGTTTTCTAAGGAAAAAGCAAAAGCTCATCTCTCATTTTCAGATCTGTGTGCGCTTATTTAAGCGAGTAAAATAATGTAATGTTTCCTTCCTAGAGCACATTTATCTTTTGTTTCTGTGTCACATGTTTATCTGATTTACCCATTGTATTAATCTGTGATAAATCTGTTTATATGTGAGGCCTTATAATTCTGATTTTCTTTGCCTTGGTGGGGAAAAATGCAGCGAATTTGTGACAGACAGCTAGGGTGGTAGATTATCCCGTGCAATAGACTCAGTCTCAAATATATCCTTTTGCACAAAGACATTATGGAACAGATTCTGCCACCTTTACCCTTATTGCAGCGCGCCTTGCTCCACAATTATTGTGTAGTTAGATGCTACTTAGTGTGAGTTGGGGTGGCAGAATCAGGCCCCCTGTTAATCTGAAAGAGTGAAAATGTGTTGACTTACCCATTGCAATGTTTATGGTTGATGTTACACAAGAGGGTTTAATTCTCAAAGAAAAATTACTTAAACCCACTCCTAAAATCTGTTCTTTGGGAGGCATTAGACTGATTCAGTGAGACTGAATTTACCCCCCGGTACATAGTTAGCCTATTCCAGAATTTTGTTTGGGATGGACAGATGATTGTGTGCAAGGCTCCATGTGATTTTTCTCCACTATTAATTTAGGATGAAAATGTAAATATTAAAACAAAGTACCAATAGCAATAGCCAACATTGGTACTGTGACCGTGATCTGTGGTACTAAACTTTTTAACAGGCTGATAAGCTGCCCTGGGTGACACAGTCATTAAGGAACTAGCGAATCATAAACTGTTTTGCACCCTGTCATTAAAGTTTAATCAAGAAAAATCTCCATTTCCCCAGGTATCTCCTATTCCGAACCAAAATACGAAATTTAACTTAATCTTCATGGCCAAGCTTCAAAAGCCACTAGAGATTTTGGGTGCTAGACAAGAGCATGTGCTCCACACTCTTTCCAAATCAGGATCTTTTAAGGTGTCTCAGGTTGGGCACCAAAAACCGAGGTATCCAAAATTACTAGGTGCTTTTGAAAATCTTATATGCTGTTATAATCAATCATGATGAATTTCAATTAAGAGCATGTGAAAATACTCTTTTGTAACACCCCTACTTCATTGCAGCTACAGACACTGTAATCAATATGAAGACAGTGCTCCTGTTAATCTCTCTCTGGGCTTTATCCTGTGCTCATCCTGTAAGTACTTATTATAAAATCATTAAAACCCCTAGTCTCAGCATTTTAAGCATGCCCAAGACCTTCTGTACCACTTCTGTTCATTCATAAGTTGTCTTTTCAATGTATATAGGTGCCCAGCCATCAAAATGCCCATTCTGAGAGCTCTGAAGAACCGGGGGTAAGTTGATCATCAAGAGCTTTTCAGAAGACTCTATTTCAGCAAATAGTTTATGAAACAGTATTGTAAAGCGGAACTGGTCTCTGGTTAATAGCGCTCAAAACACTACTTGATTAAAATAGCTGCTACACCTCTAGGCTTTGAGTTGTATCCATTTTTCAAGGTCATTTTAATTCATAATTGTTTCAGCCATTTCTACATACACCCTCCCCCCCATCCCATATGTGGAGATGATAACTAGGTGATAAATTGCATTACATGCTTTCGGCCACCTCAGCTATGTGCTGCCCACTAATCCATCCCCACAGGACTTACTGTAACAATCCAAAGATCTGAATAGCTTCAGAGAGCTGCCATTTGAAATAGGAATGCTCCCAGAGCAATGTTTCCTCCTCCACCACCAAATATGGAATTTCTTCCTGATCTTCCCACAATGCGAGGCACGAGACAGACACGGTTCAGCCATGGACCAATAACTACTCTTTTAGATGTAATAATATCACAGCTTTCAAGTTTGGTATCTCCCAAACCCATAATGCTAGAAATGGGAACTTTCTTCTTTCCAGTGGTATAAAGTTCCATCTTCCCAGTGGGGGACAAATAATTTGTTCCTGACTCTGAAAGCTTATACTTTGTTGGTTCTAAAAAAATGGAACTGGTAGACTCCAAACCACTTGTGGTTTTGGTTTTCCTGAGCCCAAAAGCCTCGCATGGTTTCGCAAATCTCTACCAATGAAATTTAAAATGACGACACCAAATAATTTCTGGATATAATTTTGAATGATCCCTTTTAAAAAAACCCAATTAGTTCATTTGAAACACCAGCTGCATCCATGGCAACTACAATAAAAACACTCTTATTTTACTCAAACTGAAATTACTTGAGTATAAAAAGTCTCAGAGCACTTCAAAATGCATGAGCTGAACCGTCATACATATACCCATCTCTTTTACTCAATAAAAACTGCAAGATGAAGCATAACCAAATGTTTGGGGTGTCTTGCATAAGGCAAGCTGTGGTTCTCATTAGAAACAAATAAAAGCCATGCAGAGGAACTGGAAATTAAGACTTCTTTTTGTGAATACAGACTAACACAGCTGCTACTCTGAAACCTAGAAATTAAGAGTCTTCACACTGCTTGCCTGACCCAAAGCCAAACAGTAATAAGCAGTTTACTTTACACCAGTGGACACAATGTGGCCCTTACCATGGCATCAGTAAAACCGCAATAACACTTGCTTAATCAAAGTACCTTAATTTCGCCTTTTTGTGCAGGACACAGCAAGTGAAGAAAGTCTGAATGAGGAAGCAGATTGGGCTGGCGATGCTTACAGCAGTACTAAAAGCAGTGCAGAAACTGGAGGAGAGGACTCCAATGCTGATGAGCATGATGGCACTGATGAAGAAAACCACGACCCATCTGTGGTTTCTAGCAGGAGCTCTGAAAGTCATCCAGATGATGTCGATGCAAGGAGCACTCAAGACTATGAAGAGGATGACAGTTTCCGAATTCAGCAGGCTCATCGTAAAAATTGGGCTGATCATGAGGATTTTGGTGACCTTGATGATGTGGAAGAAGTAGATGAAAACAGTCACGGTGATCAATCAACTGAGAAAAACTCTTTGGTAAGTGTACATAGCTCTCCTGTATAAGGCTCAGTTTCCTAGCAGATAACATTCTTCTTCTGCCAGTTGTCTGAGCAGAAAAAGTGATTAGCAGTCTTAATTTAATCTGCCGTAAACATAGGGCTACAACATAACACATCTCAGATAATTTGCTGTAAATTAGCACTGTAATCAGATCAGGTTCTGTTTTCAAGAGACAGAGGATTGTGCTAACTAAGCTGAGTTTTGGAGAACAAATTTGGATTTGGTAAGTGCATGGGAAATAAAAAATAGAGTAAAAAAATAGAGTATCACTCCTCTGGCTTTGTAATGGGAGCAGTGTGTCAATTAAAGACAAACAAATTGGATGTTTGAAATTCACACATATGCAAAATTGTTATAGGACAAAATTTGACTACATGGAAAAACATAACCAAAAATATATAATTGTGTAAAATTATATCTGAAATGAAGCCCTATCCCCCATTTTTTTTCACCACTAGATTATAGTCCTTTAAATGAAAAATGTTGTTCAGATACCTAACAGACCTGTGGATATATGGAAAGCATTATTTTTTTATATCTTTATGGTCAAAAGCATAAAAACTCAATATTCATCCATGGGTCAGATTTTCAAAAGAGCTCAATACCAGCAGCTCCCATTTTTTATTGCACAAATGGGCCTGAAATCAATTACTATAAATTTGAAAACAACACTGGTCAAGATTTTCCAAAGAGCACAGCAGCATGGAGTCCATGTGGAAGTTCTGGCTTTTTTCAGAATGGTGCAATGGGCCAGATCACTGCTTTTAGTGTTGTGAACCATTACTGTAGAATATTATAGGAGTTATATTAAGGTATATACAGTTACATGTAGAAATGGAACAAACCAAATCCCTGTATCCAAACACCCAGAACTTCAAAAGATGGATCAGAATTTTGTGGCTTGAGCCATGCTATATCACATCATGCTCTATTTATAATGAGTGTGATGAAGCCATGCCATCCCAAACCAAGTAATGCCATAAACTAAAATTCACCCCTCTCCTGCCATAAATCCAGTGATGACACACACTTTAAATGAGTGGATTACTTATTTACAGTATCTAAATTGAATCCCTAGTAGCACAGCAATTTCTAGGGGGACTTATTTTTAAGACTCCTAAAATGTTAACTGAAGTAACATTATTATTTTATTTGGTGGTTTGAAATCTAATTTGTTAGATATACATTTTAAGGCATACTGGGCCAAATTCTGCTCTCAATTACACCCATATAGCATTACGAATTTTGATGCAGTAGCACGAGTATAAATGATGGTAGTATTTGGCCTACACAATTTAGTAAACAAATCACATTTGTAAAATACAGCAAGGAAGTGTCTACAATAATTTCTCTTTGCCACATCTCTAGGAGGATGTAAACGAGATTCTTGCTATTGACAGCAGTGACAATGGAGATCACCATGCCAGGGGCAGCAGAGAATCAGAAGACAACGGTGACATTGAAAATGATGGATTTCTTTATCAATCCAACGGCTTCGATTCTAGCAAGGGGGACGAGGAAAAAAATTATCTGACAGATGAGGAAGATGAGAGCGGAGATGATACCTTTGATGAAGATAATGAGGAAGAAATTAACGGGGCAGACCCTCGACACGCTGTTCGTCCCACTGGAACAGATGAGCATAATGCAGTTGCTGATGGAGATCTAGATGGTGACCATAGAGCTACCGCTAATGCGGGAAAAGACAGCAGCAGCAGCAGTAGCAGTAGCAGCAGCAGCAGCAGCAGCAGCAGCAGCAGCAGTGAGAGCAGAGGCTTTGGTAATGGGGAGGATGCCAGTCGTGGCAGGCATGTCCACAGCAAAGGAAATCGAGGTGACAGTGCCAGCAGTAGCCAAGAGGAGAGAGATGATTCTGATGATGAAGGAATGCAAGATGAGGACCCATCCATCTTTGAGAGCGAAGCTGGCAATTCCAACACGGTTCATGGTGCCATTCATTCCAAAGAGAGCAGCCAAGAAACCAGTAGGGAGCACCACTACAGCAAGCGGAAAAGCACCAATAAATCTCAGAAACATTCCCAGAGCCATGTGTTCCGAAATGGTGGTGATACTTCAGAAGAGGATGATAGCGCAGAGCACAATGACAGCAAATCCAAAGAGGACAGCAAGTCCACAGAAGACAGCAGTTGTTCTGAAGAACATGTTGCCAGCCACTCCAGAGAGGATGTCACCAGCCAGTCAAAGGAAAATGTCACCAGCCACTCCAGGGAGGATGTCTCCAGTCAATCAAGTGAAGAGAGTAGTGAATCCCAAGAAGAAAATGAGGAAAACTCCAAAGACTTGGATAGCAAATCAGATGAACACAGCGGTAGCAAATCTAAAGAAGGGCAGGAAGACAGAGACTCCCCTGAGGATGACAGCAATACATCAGAAAGTGACAGTGAATCCACAGAAGACACGAGGGACCCTAGCAAATCAGAGGAGAATAGTAAATCCACAGAGGACAACTTGGAATCAGAAGAAGATAAGGATGGACCATCTCACAGTAAATCAGTTGAGAGCAGAAGTGCTTCAGAAGAGAGCAGTAGCAGTGAAGAGGGCAATGCCAGTGATTCGAATGAAGAGGACATCAGTTCTGAAGAGCTGCAAGGCCAAGACAGCAAGTCTGCAGAAACCAGTGATATTGAATCTAATGAAGAGGAAGATAGTGAATCCAGAGAGCACACTGCAAGCCAATCAAGCAGCCAGGAAGATCATAGTGTATCAAGGAGCATGGACATTGAAAGCAGAAAGTTAATGCTTGATGTTTATCACAACAAACCCATTGGTGATTATGATGACAATGACTGCCAGGATGGGTATTAAAATATACATTAAAAATCCAACTATATTTGACTGGGGGGGGGGAGGGAAAATCTTAATTTATTTACCCTATAGACAGTATTAAGGTCAGCGGTTCCTTCTGAGAAATATTCTGTGAACAATAAGGGCATGATGATTTTGTAGGATTTCACTACTTCAGCTGATGTTTGCCCAATGTGAAATTAAATGAAAAATGATGCTTTAAATATGAAAAGGATAAATCTAAGTGAGAAGCTGATTTATGATCCTAGAACTGAATTAGTACAAAAAAAGGAAAAGCTAAATATTAGTTAGGAGAAGTGTTGGCAAATAAAACAAAATCTTGTATTTTTCAGGGAAGATAGACCCACCACTGTGCTAGCTTTATGTTCTCCTATAATTCATTGCATTATGTCCATGAACATTGTTAGGAGTGATGGTTGAGCATTAAAGAGAGAATGGATACTTAGATTTATTACACAAATATTTGCATCTACAACTTCTTTAAATTCATTTGTCTACAGTCCAAATGAACGTTAAATTGCCACTACTGCACATAACAGGGAGAGCAGCTAGTCACTGCATGTACAGTGTATGAAATATCACTTCAGTATGGGACGTATGTAATATTCTATAATAAATGTACAGAAAATGTGTTGTATCCTTTTGCATTGATGGCATCACTATTTCAACGTTAAAAATAATCCTATTTGACTTCCCTAATTAATATTAAAAACACCAGACTAAATAGTCACATGGTTTGAGTTTTTACTATTAGATTATATTAAAATGAAACATTATTTGGAGTCTAACTGCTGTGAGCAGAAACAAAGAGTTTTCTAAATTGATAACTTTAACATATGCAGCATGGCCGACTCAGATGGATGAACCATTTAAGGAAAAATAGCGACTGATTCTGATCTCACACTGTTTTTGTACCAGTGTAAGTCAGTGGAGTCATTTTTGACTTGCTCTCACACCAATGAGATCAGATACAAACCCTGTACTTGTGCTGATTTTGCAGCAGGAGGCCAGCATTTTGAAGCATCCCTCTTCAAAATGCCACTTTCAAAAAGAGATCCTAGGTGGAATATTATTGCAATATCAGCTAATCATCTTTCTCTAATGCTCTATTACCATTCCCAGAAGCGCAGCCTCCACTAAATGCACTGGGAGTACAGTTGTCTCTATGCTAGACCAAACCAAGGACAGTCCTGTATTCAGAGGTGCGCACACATACACATACCATTGACCCTGACTGACCCACCTTTGTTCAGAATGCAATCATTCACATTTTAAAAGCTTACCAATCACATAGGGCTGAAATCTCCTATTGCCAGTACTGGACGGTAGAAAGACCCAGAGGAGCACCACTCTGAACATGACTGAGGATGGGGCGCTTTCTCGGCATGCACCTACATGGCCGTGCTAGTAACAAGATGCACTGAAGGTGACAGCCCTTCTGGATCCTGCTCCAATCCTCTGGTGTTGGTTAGGAGAAGGAGGACGACAGGAGCATTCTGAAGGCTGGGGCAGTGTAGGGAAGGTGGTATGGGGAAGCTGGGAGGAAGGGAGCAATCAGAAGTGTGGCCATACATTGGTGATGGAAGAAGAAAATGGAGAGAGAAGGGAAAGGGAGGTTAATGAACAAGACAAAGGAGAGTTGAGAATGTGTCCGGGTTTTAGTGATGGTGCAGGGGGTGGGAAAGGAGAAAAAAAAAAAGGGTGCTGAAGCTGGAGGGGAGTTGGAATGGGAGTCTATATGGGTGCTGCCATTGGGGTTGCAGAGAGTAGCGTGGGAGGAGGATTGTGGGCTGAGTTGGATTTGGAGCTGGCGATGGTGGAAAGGAGTAGGACAAGGAGGCTGAGAAGTTCTTCCACCTCCAATATGTTGGGAACTTAACTCTAGAGCTGCTCCCTGGCTGCAGCATCCTGGCTAAGGGCAGGTTCTGGCAGTCCCTCCCTGCTTGTTTTAAACCTATGTTGACATAGCTGTATTCCCAACATCAAATTCTTCATGAAGGGCAAGGAATGCTTTTGTTCAATACCAGCATCATGTTCAAGTGTTTGTGGGAGGGGGTCCCCTGCAAATACATGTTGTGGTACCAAAGAACATGGAAAGTTAAGCAGCCTTGATGATGCTGATCCACAGCAAGCAATTAAATGTAAGGACCCGCAGGATGGACAAATTTCCTAAATGAAAGCACATCAACTGGGTTAATTTTTGTAATTAGACGTAAAACTCTGAGTTGATCACAGAGCGGATGATGTACTGTGCTTACATGATATTCAAATTCATTAATTGCTCCAGTTCTGAGAAATCCTGAGTCAATCCTGCTTGAAATCTGGAAACAGGAATATATGTAAAATACCAGCAGATGAAACTGCATGAATTTTACCTCTCGGTGAAACATTATCTAAGGTCAGAAGCTGTAAAATTACAGACCAGTAACTCAAATCAATTCGCAAATGCAGTTAGAATTATGAAAAGGCAATGTCAAATAAAGTAGCTCTTATTTTGTTAACAATGACCTCACATTATGGGTGGAGTAATGACCCCTTGATATGGAGTCAGTATTTGCTGATTCAGCAGAGCATTTTCGCTATGTAATTTACTTTAAGCTCATGCGAAGTCCCATTAAAATCAATGGGACTATACATATACTTAAAACTAAGCATGTGCTGACATGCTTTCCTGAATTGGGGTATGGAATCTGGGTTACGGGACTACAAACAGGGTTTTATGGATGTCTCTCCCACTACTTTTGTCTCCTGATGTAAAATGATTAAACAACAAGGGCCAAATTCTGGAAAAGACTGAAAATTCACAGAAATGTCACAGGAATGTATGGGGGAAAGTCTGGAAGTGTGAAATATTGGAGCTCCACTGAACAACAGATCCACTGGCCATGCCCCTGGTGTGCCAATGTTTCTCTCTGCAGGACTGTGTGTAGAGCTCATCGAGATCTGATTTGTGCTGTATAAAGATCAGTGGTTTCCCCATGTAGTCTTTTGTGAACAAGTCCCATGGAATTTAATCGAATGTTAAAAAAATTGCATAACCTTTTTTAAACCAACATACAGTGTGAAATTCATGCTCCACTTTAGTCAATGGGTGTTTTGCTATTGACTTCACTGGAGGCAAGATTTCACCCATAAAATGTAATAGAGAATTATATCCCTATTATAGAATTCTGTAGGATGGCTCAAAAATCTATTCTATGAATCTAGTGATTTGATAAATGCAAAATACATTTTAAGAGTAATTTTGATACAACTCTAAGTTTTATAGCCTTTGACTCATTGAAAGCACATTCTTTGCTTCAGAATCCCCTGAGTATTTGGGCCTGTATCTGAAGAACACTAACCAATACAGACTAACATGGCTACCCCTCTGATACTAAGAGCGTTTTGTTTATCTCCACATTGTGTGGATGTTGGTCTTTCCTTCTCAGGCTGAATCAAAATCCGTCTTCAATTTAATCCAGAGGAAATTTGAAAAACTGAGATGTGGTTTTGTTTGTTTGTTTAAAGAAAGAGAGAGAAGGTGTAATCTGGGCTCTATTGAAGTCAGTGGAAGTCCCATGTCTAGGGGGAAGTGATGTAAAATAGTCAGGGGAATGATTAGGTATACACAAATCAAACATATGCCTGGTAAATGTTGGAATTCATGCAGCAGACTATGTACCTGGGGCCTGCTGAAGTTAATGGGAGTCTTTCCTTTGACTTTGGCTCATGCCCTAACATGCTGGAAAGATTTCTAGGGAGAGCGCAGAGTTCTAACATTAAAGTGATAGCTAGGCTTTATGAATTTCTTAGAATAACTTAATGTAAGAAGCCCCAGACGGCAATATAGCAAGGAATAAGGACTTTCAACAAGAGATTAATCAGATCAATGGCTAAGGCCTTTTACCTTATAAACTATTTTTTTCTATCAGCAAGTAAGACTGTGTGGGCTACATTCACAAATGGACGTAGGCACCTACCCGCTACTTTAGGTGTTTAAATCCCAGAATCAGGCCCCACGAGGATGAACAAAAACCCCCACTCAGCTGCCACCAAATCCCAAAAATTTGTCAATAAATGTTCTCTAGGAACCTGAGTTTCTGCCTCTGAGTAAATGAACTACAGCCCCACACCAGATGCCTAAGCCTCAGAGTGATGCACGAACTGGGGGAAGATGCATGTTCCTCTGCCTAACTTGCCAGCAGGCCGAGTCTAGTAAGTGTGCTCAAAGCTCACCTACCAGATTGGGCCCCGATAGGCGATCAGGAGCCAGGAGAGGAGGAGGAAGGGAGGCAGTGGACCTCCCTCATAACTTTTAGCCTAGAGGTGAGGGTGCTCACCCTCCTTCTCATTCAGATTCTCCTCTGCCTGAGGGGGAAAGGGATTTGAACTGGGATCTGGGTGAGCGCCGTAATCCCTGGGTGCTGGGATATTCTGCAATGGTGTTCCCTCAGTCTCTCCTGTTTAAAGCTGTTCCACTGTGGATATATCATTTTAAAAATACATTGGTGCAGGGGGATTGGCTGCTCAGTCTCTTACCTCCCAAGTGAGTGCTCTAACCACCAGAGGGCTCTAATACACAGTCCATTCCCATGGCTGCTTTCTCTATGGTCCAATGATTTTTTCCTTAGTGATTCACAACGGAACAGTTTCACCAGGAGAGACTGAGGGCCACCTCCCCTTAGAACATCCCATAGCCCAGTGGTTAGAGCACTCACCTGAGAGGGGATAGTTCCCTGTTCAAACCCTTCTCCCCTCAGGCACTTGAACCCATCTCATGTGAGTAGCCTAACCACTAGAAAAAGTTACAAGGGAGGTGATCCTCTTTCCCTGCCCCACAAAAGGGAAGGATTGCAGCTGAGACGCTCAAGCACAGGAAGGTGCCTCTATGGCCTTAAGTGCCTATCTCCAAGGGAGAGGGGGGCCTTAGCACACATCTCATTAGCTACCTTAAGATAGGAGCTGCTTAGTGTGTTGGCTTTTGTCTATCCCATTCTGAGGCACCAATCTCTTCCTGTTCATTGTATAGGGAGCCTAAACTCTGTGAGTCACAATGATTTTCCAGGTGCCTAAAAGTTAGGCATCATGGGGATATTGAACGTCACCATGCCTAACTTTCTTTGTGACTCTAGCCCTAGCTGTTTTACCTAGCATACAGACTGTTTGTTTATTCTTCTTTATATAACAACATACATAACATTAGCGGTTTGTATTAGATGCACAGTAGACAGATCTTGACTTACTCATGTTTTGGCAATGTGGAATTATTAGTGGATAGATGTACTTACACAGATGCATGCTGATGCAATTGCATTTAAATTCCTCTGAAGCCAGTGATATGTCTGTGGGGAGTTGGACTAGATCTACAAATTAAAGCCCAGAAAGGAAGTTAATTCAATTTTAACTATTTATAGCAAGAAAAACGATACTTAATTTGTGAACTCAAATACTCTCTCGCGCACTGAAAAAGCTCTTAATTGACCTTCTGGTTTTAGAAGATCTGCCTTTTTATTTACAAACTAATCAAAAGAGACTCATAGATAAGTGGTGGAAAGTAATTAAGCATCTAGCTCACGATACAGGCTGTGTAACTGTATTAAAAGCCACAAAATGTTAAAAAACCTTGAAAAGTGAAAAAATACTGATTTGGTGAAACCATTTAATTCAGCCCATTTTTTAGCATTGTTATTTGGAAATATGTCAGTGTAGGAAGTTGCATTGTGATTTCTCAGATACCCAGCAAGTGGCACTGCTGTACAGATCAAATGATAGGTTTCAGGGTAGCAGCCGTGTTAGTCTGTATTTGCAAAAAGAAAAGGAGTACCCGTGGCACCTTAGAGACTAACAAATTTATTAGAGCATAAGCTTTCGTGAGTGAGCTGTAGCTCACGAAAGCTTATGCTCTAATAAATTTGTTAGTCTCTAAGGTGCCACGGGTACTCCTTTTCTTTTTTAGATCAAATGATGCAGCCCCAGCTAGCACACTGAGTTGAGTTTATAGGCCTACTGTGTAAACACCTCCAACAAGCCTGGGCAAAATAATACAATGAAAGGAATGGCATAAGAATCAGATTCTGAATTCCTCCCAAATGTATGTAATAATTTCTTTAATAAAGAAATGAGTCTAACTTCCCAGGAATTCTAAATCAACAACAGGGTATGCAGGACCTGTTCAGTTCCCTAATTAAAATGCCCAACCTGACACAAAGCAACCATACAACTGGGGGATTGCAAAAGTTGCTTAAAACTACTGTTTCATACACACACATACATAACTACCACTCAGCACTCATGAGCTGGACCTCAAAATCAGGCCCAAAGTATTTGGATGCTTGGATGTGTGAGAAAAAGTAGCAAGTTTCTGTCCTCTGCCTCATCTTTTCCCTCTATTCCTCCAAGATGCCCAGATAATACAGTAATGGGTGACAGTATAAAACTCTAAGGTAGAATATGATTTAGTGGACAGAACACTTACAAATATCATTTATCTAGGACTTACAATAGCCCTTGGAAATAGATAAACAGAATTTCTTCATTTTATACTTGGAGAAAATGAGAACTAGAGAGGCTAAGTGTTGAGCCTACAGTCACATAGCAATTTAGTTTCAGAACAGAACCATGACTAGAACCTGGGGGGGAATCCTGGTTCTGTTCAAGCCAGTGGGAGTTTCACCCCAAGTCTCTTGACTCCCAGTCCTTTGCCTTTAGGCCATAGTGTCTCCAAGCAAATCAAACAAAATCTCCGGAGTTGACTCTGTTCTCATTTATACACTTGTACATAGGGAATAATTCCCACTGAAGTGAGTGGAGTTATATCAGTGTGACAATAGAATCAAGCCCTAAATCTCAGTCTCCCATCTAAAATGAGGATAATAATGGCAAACCTCCCCATCTCTAAAACAGGGATAATATTTGCCACTCCAGGGTACAGTAGGAAAACTAAATTGTTTGCACATTGCTTTGAATAAGAAAAGTGGTAAGTACACCATAAATTATTTCAAGACACTGTTGAAAGAGCATTAATGTAACTCTGAACTGCTGCTTTATTTGGATTTCCACAATGTCTCGCAATCTGTTTTTATACACGAGTATACAGCTTTGAGGATCTGCAGCCTTCAACTGACGATAGCAGAGCCTATGCTGAATACCTAACAATGAGAACTGCGCTAAAGTCATGCTTCTTCTTCATCCATATCCACCTATATTCTGAGAATAACGTTATCTGTTTCATGCATGACATAAAAAGACAGTTTAATAAAACCACTGAAGTGCTGCTGTCTTTTTGAAACCTTCACACTTCATGAATTTGTGAGCAATTTCATGAAACCAACATGCTCCCATCCAGAAGAATGAGAAGAAGAAGGAGAATAGCCATTTTTGCAAAACTACTGAAGGAATGCTGAAAAGAACCCTACCATGATTGTTGGAAAGATTTGTTAAAGATTTTGTTAAGAAGATTACAGGATGGTAGCAAAATACACAGCTCAGTGTACTACTGTTCTTTTTGATAACCCAGGGGATACAATGCTGCATCTGTAACATAGGGATAATGATACTCACCTTCTTAGGAAAGCGCTTTGAGATATACTGATGAAAAATGATATTTAAAAGCTATTATTATTACCAGCCTTATTACTACTTAGCATAGCACTAATTGCTAGGAGTGTCCCACTGCAGTTTACTTTTTATTTCCTTGCTTAAAAGCTACTTTTGACTTCAGTGGAACTACTCAGACTAGTCAGCACTACTCCAAGTAGTCCATACCTGGCAGCAAGTGCTTGCAGAATCCAGTACAAAAGTCCTTCATGAAGACATGCACTGTATTTGAAAAAAAGTTACATCCTTTGACATTAGCAAAGGGCTGTGGCAGCCAGTCAGATCACTCTGTGTCAATAGTCATGTGACAAGTTCTAACTATTAATGTAAAAAAAAAAAGAAAGTTTACAAAGGGATATAAGAAGTATGCTTTGTACGACACCTGTCCTAGGGATCTTGGGAACAGAAACACATTTGGATACTGTGGGGCACTAAGGATAAAACATCAGTCTGGACTCTTTATACCCTCACACCTCCCTGATTCCTCGATCCCGGAGGACTGAGGAGGTAAAGGTGAGTTGTATACCTTGCCTGCAAGCCCAAAGCTAGCAGAACAGCTCAGCCATGTGCTTTACAAATGAGATCATGCAATTTGATAAAAAGTCATTTCTCTCCTACTGCTCCAAAAATCTAAAGGAGTTTCCTTCTTTTGGGCCTGGTTCTCCTCTCATATACACTGGTGTAACTCCACTGGTTTCCACAAAGTTACTGCTCATTTGCACCAGTGGGAAGGGAGACTCAAGTCCTGTAGGTCAAATCCTATAGTCCTGACTAGTCTTTCTTCAGGTAACACCCTTTACCATCACCAGGACCTGCAGTGGATGGTTTGCTTCAACGAGAATTTGCCCCCTTATTTGCAGATAGCAAATGTATGCCACACTCTCGTAATCAAATCAGACCTCTCTGGGCAAACACTTGTGCTGTGCAGAATAATTAAACTCAACCATCCAGTTGGATCCCATTGTGGGACTGGGGGCTTAATTGCTCTGCAGTGTATTCAGATTTGGGAATATTAAAATAGCTCTGCCACCACCTCTTACAAAGCACATGGCCCACCACGATTCTATGTCATTTCTTCTTCTCTGAAGAAGAATCAAAGATGAATCCTTTGGTTTGCACCAATTTTCAGATGCAGGTTTCAACCAAAGAAGAAATAGCTGTGTAATGATTAAAATTACAGAAAACAACAAGTTTCAGAGTAGCAGCCGTGTTAGTCTGTATTCGCAAAAAGAAAAGGAGTACTTGTGGCACCTTAGAGACTAACAAATTTATTAGAGCATAAGCTTTCGTGAGCTGTAGCTGTAGCTGTAGCTGTAGCTGTAGCTGTAGCTCACGAAAGCTTATGCTCTAATAAATTTGTTAGTCTCTAGAAAACAACAAGTTTGGCAAGATAGTTAAAGCATTTCAGAAGTTTGATAGACTTCAGTGATTCCATTAAACTATACATTTTTTACTTCAGATAGCTGAATAATGGGAACATTTTTTGAGAAAATGTGGTCTTTTTTTTTGTGGAAATGAAAAAATGTTCTACTAGCTTCATAGCTGGTCAAAATGTAGGATGCTGGTTTTGTGAAAAAAAAGTGGATCACTTTTTTTCCGTTGAATAATTCTGAATTTTTTTGACCAGCTTTTTTTTTTAATGGATATCACGAACCAATTAATTTAATCCATCCAGGATAACCAACACAGGGTCAATAGTAAAAGCTCCATGGACTCCAATGGGAACAGGATTGGACCCTGCTCTTTAAAAATGTAAGATTTTTTTTCCCCTCCAAGAGCTAAATACCATTATTACTGTGGCATATTGATCTCAGGGACTGGAGCAGGAGATGCAGCGACTCTCTGAGGTGACTATACCACAGTAACGAAGCCACACCAAAATGGCAGGGCACACAGTAACCAGCTTTCCCACCTGTCTCTCTGCCTCTCATCTGACAGTCTTACTTTTTTTTTCCAGATTACATCTGAAATGGAGAGCACTAAGCAGCTCCGGAAACTTTCCCCTCCTTTCTGGTGCACTGGGTTCTAAATATGGTCCCAGTACCACAATACTGTGGTCAAATCAAAATGCCAGTTTTCAAACTGAGCGCTTGGTCACCTTTCTCCCTCCCCACCATAGCTGGGAACTGTATTTTTAGGAGCCAGGAATGTGGCCAGATAAAATTAAATGGGGATGAGTAACTTTCAAACTGATTTAGCACACACCGAGACTGTCATATACGCCTCATTCCCCCACTGAGGGCTCTGTTTTTTTCTTATATAATAGCACAGGCTTGTGGTCATCATAAAAATAGGAGAAGGGTTTTGAACTTTTTTTATTTTTAAAAACATGGTCACTTTCTCTTATTTTCTGTAACTCAGAGCTATATTTTCGGAATACCACAGGAATGCAGTTAAAAAAAAAACTTTATTTCAATTTTTTTTAAGGAACTCTCCCTATTACACCTTGTGAGGTTATGTTGACTGTGCCTTTAAATCTTCAGCAAGAAGTCAGGCAGGAGGGCCTGAAAAAGAGATCTAGGCAGAAGCTCTACAGTGTAGCAGCAAAAGATACAAGATCTTCATGAGCAATACTCTTCTCCTTATTATAATAAAGTTGCTTGTACAGTATTGGAAGAAAGTGACTCTTTTTATGATTTCTTACCATTGTCACATGACACTCCTCAGTCTATGTCTAGGGACCATTTCCCCACCCTATAAATAAAAAGTAAAATGAAGTTATTTATATAGGAAATATTCAAGACTATTTCACCCTCTACCTTTTTTTCTCTCCACTATAAGAAGATATAATAAGCTCTTCCAAAGTTGCTATTTATTGTATTTATTTTAGTGTTATTAAACTCTATTTTAATATTGCTAAAAGAGCAGACTTCTGACCAGGCTGTAAATGAAACACAAAGAGATCTTCCTCCTTCGTTGTTCTGCTAATCTCTCTAACCCTTGCCAGATATTCACCACGAGTCTCATTCTCTATCCATGACTTGCACACACTTTAGGCAACCCAAAAAGTTCAAAAATAAGAATGGCTTAAAAATCATGATTTTTTAAAAGAAAATCTGAGGTTCTTTCACTTTGCTTTCTTGTTACTGAGCTTTTAAGGTGAACTCACTCCATGTTTTCAAGCTTTTCGCCTCAGTTATGAGGAGTAGAAACTACTACTACTATACTTTTTTCTTTTTAAATGAAAGCTGAGAGTCTCATATTAGTGTAATCTCCTGATTCAAGCAGCTAGGGCTTCAAGAAAAACACCAAGCATTGCAAGACTCATGATAATGTTGAGAGAGTTGGCAACACAACATGTGAGTAAGCTTTGCCCACAGAAGAAGCCCCATTCTCTCCAATAGGACTATTCACCCAAGTAAAGATTGCAGGATCAAGCCCAAAATAGGCAGCCCCGTGTTCTTCCCCTCAGAAAAACTGCAGCTGAAGCCCGCCTGCTCACTTGTTGTTACATTAAGCATGGACTTCAGTGCTTTACTGAATCAGGCCCTTTAAGCACAAATCACAAATAAGTGCTAATAAAGCTCTCTAATAATTGAACCGATATGGCTAGCTGCACTTTTGACCTCTCTCTCTGGTCTTCAGAGCGACAGGCCCTGCATCTTCCCTCAAGGTGGAATTTTCCCACTCTTAGACTGGGTCCTGTGCTACCTCTGTACCAATCATGATTACTCAGCAGGCCTGACTGGCTTTGGCATCTGCAAGTCTTCTCTTTGGGAGCTTTGACCACTGGTGAATAAAGTGACTCAAACCAGCCTTTTCAAAACAAAGTATTGTTTAATCTTAATAGCAGAATCCCAGTATAACAACAAAAAGGGCTTTTAACACAATAAACAGTCTACATGCATATTAGTCTTAACTAAAGTTTAGGTAGGCCTTGGATACCCCCACCTCTGGGAAGTGGAATTTGGTGAATTTGCAGCAGTTTTTGCTTTTCTCTCTCCCCCCACAGTGCTTTTTGGGGCTCAGTTTTGTCCATCCTAAAGTTTCAGTTTCCCTAGCTTCCCCCTCCCCAAGTCCAGGTGTTGAACTCAGTGTGGTCAGAGTCAAACTTCAAAGGGAATGACACCTGCATTGTCTTTTTTAAGTATCGGTAAATGGAATTATCTGAAGTGACCATCTGCTTTCCTGCCTATAAGTAGTTAGCTGCTGTTGGAATTAAGTCTTTGGAGCCCTATAGCCAACATCACAATAACAATCAGCCAGATTGAGTGTATAATATTCATAACACATTTCAGGCATTTCCTTCGCAATATGTACTTTCTATTTCATTCTGAGGGCTGTCCCTCTGATCAGGCCAGGCAGACAACAACTTCCACTAATGTCAGTGGGAGTTCTGCATTAAGCAAAAAAGGAATAATCAAGGGCAGCAAATGGCTCTAAATGAAGACACAATTGTATGAGTATAGTGCAGCTCTGTCATGCAGTGGCCAGTCAGGGTATGTCTACCCTGCAATGAAATACCCGTGGCTGGCCTATGTTAGCTGATTTGGGCTTGCAGGGCTCGGGCTGCAGAGCTAGAAAACTGCAGAGTAAACATTTAAGCTTGGGCTGGAGCCTGGGCTTTGGGACACAGAGCCTGAGCCTGAGCCTGAATGCCGACACTGCAATTTTATAGCCTCTCAGCCTGAGCCTCATGAGCCCAAGGCAGCTGACCCAGGCCAGCTGCAGGTGTTCTATCACAGCGCAGACATACCCTCTGTGCCTTTGCACTGCCTAAGTGGGTTGGGTTTTTTCTGCCTGCTGTTTTTGATAGCAGCATATTTTTAATTAAATGGAGGTAAATGGAGGGGTTGAAACAGTGGCCGTCTTTCCTGTTCGGAACTGGCAGATTGTGCCTTTGCAACTTTTGATTCAACAAGGGTTAGATGAGAAGCTGGAAAGTATGAAACTTGGGGGTCAGCTCTGCTCTATTCCCACCCACTCCTTAAAGCTCAGTCCAGTTTCTGAGACAGACAAAGGAAAATGAGCTGACTGCAGATTGTAGCACAACGTCCTGGGGAAATGAAGCCCCATAGGGTTGGGACTCACAATCAGGGCTAGATTTTTCAAAAAAGCTCAGCACTCACTTAGGAAGTGAAGCGAGTGGGCAAATTTTCCAAATGAGCTCAGCACATTGGGAGACTGAGTTCTTCTGTAAATCTGGCTGTAAGTGTCACAATGTGAGCTCTGGGTGCTGAACTCCTGAAAACCTGCCCCATAATCCCTAATGTGTGGTTGCTGGGAATCTGCAGGGACTGATTTGCTGCCAACTGCTGCAAATGGACTCTGCAATGTCTGGCTTCTGTGGCTAAAAATTACTGGAGATTTTGCTTAATGAGTCACAGATCATCACAATAGAAGAGTGGTCACTAGTTGTCCACTGGTGAATGTGGATTTCTGTCCCTTTAACTTCAGTGTAGTGGCATTGCTTTTAGGAATGCTTTCCTAAACAGTATTATATGCTGTTAGGTATGTAAAAGTGCAGGTGTAAAGACAATTTCCCTATCCTATAATCAGCAATTACCCCCATATTAGTAAGGACTCAGTTCTTTACCATTCACTTATGTCATGAGGATGTAATGTTAACAGATTTAAAGATGTTAAATAGGCAAAAATAGCATCAAGTTCTTCATCACAAACCACTTCAATGGTCATAAATAATTTTAGAGGGAGGCCATTGATTTGTTTTTGTGGTGTTATTTCCTCTAAGCCACCACATCCACACCCTTGAGTGAATACTGGTGGGACATCTGTGCCCACGTTATTTGACATATGGAAAAATCAACTTGAAATATTTACAAACAGCTCTATTTTTGTTAAAAGTTTGTGTTTGTACATTAAGTTTCAGGACTAATTTTGTTATTAATTTATCTAGCAAACATAGTACCTGATGCTTTAGGCCAGAATGCAGGATGCATATATATTTTTCAATATATTTCTGACTTTTCATGTGGGTTTTTATTTTGGTAAATATAATTGAATACAGTGATTTAGCCAGAAATAGTATCTGGGAATTTAAAGGGACACTGGTCGAGGTTGGTTTTAAAAAAAAAACAAGAGTTTACAAAAGCTTAAACCAAGAGAAATATTTCCATTACTTTTTTGTCAGTTCCAATGGGGAAAGCTACTTTAAACAAATAACCACTCCTTTGACATGTTTGCAACTCAATCATTACAGCACTGTGCAAACCTATGACAGCCAGAAAGTGAAACCTGACCAGAAATAGAGGTGAAACTGACCAGTTTATTTTCACTGCCTAAGCTAAGAGGGTGGGGGGAAAACCCAATAGCATAAAAGGTGCCATTTTAATTCAATATCTGCTTTATTAATAACACAGATAAATACATTTGCTTTTTAAAAATATTGATTTATTTTAGAGATACAAGGTAGGTGAGGTAATATCTTGCATTGGACCAACTTCTGTTGGTGGAAGGGACAAACTTTCACTTACAGAAGTTGCTCCACTAAAAAAAAAGATAACCTCGCCTACCATGTCTCTCTCATATCCTGGGACCAACACAGCTACGACAACACTGCATGCAAGCACTGATTTATTTTAGGCATCTCTATTGAGCTCATCACCACTGATTCTTTGCACATTTACACTGGTATAAATCAGGAGTGATTCCACGGAAATCAACAAAATCATACTGGTGTAAAAATGGAGTAAGCACAAGGAGAATCAGGCTCCAGGGTTTTTAACTTGTGAGTCTCCCTTTAAGCTAAAAAGTAATGAGAGGTTGCAAACCCAAAGAGCTTATCATGTGCATTTCATTGATTTATGTTTATTTGCTTAACACAGTTTAATCCTCCTACCAAGTTGTGTGTGTGTGTGTGTGTGTAAGTATCCTGTAAGAGCCCAGAAAACACAGTACTGAGCCATGTAATTTTTTTATCATACTACCTATGCCGTCTTCCTGCTTTCTAAAACTGTGCATCTCAGACGTGTGTGGTCTAGTATTTGTTTCTGCTAAGTGGTTGGGGGGTGGGGGTGAGGAGAGATGTTAAGAATAGGAGGGACTTTTTTTTTTTGCCTTGCTCTGCAAAATACTACGTAGACTAAATGCATTTTCTTTGTTGAAGCAGATAATTTATGACTTCTTAACATAGATATTGACTATAATTGAATATAATCAACAAACCGCTGAACAAAAGCTTTTGAGTATAGTCATATACAGTGATATAGTCAAAGAGTCCCATTGCAGTAAGCATTTTACACATAGCTGGACCTTTTCTGACTTCAGGTAAAAGAGGCCTGCTTTTCATCACAGAGGTCTGGTTCTTGCTTAACTTTAAATACATCTCTGTTTTCCTCATAGTAGAAAAACAATTGCACTATGTCCCAAATAAAAACTCAACAGAACTGACTATTTGAAAAACAACAAACTTATTATTTCCCGTATTTCCAAAGATCCCTTCATGTAGCTTGCAAGATACAGTCAAATATTCAAAGGGTGGCATCTAACATTCCCCTGTAAACTTTGTAGGTGCATCAGTTGCACTAGCAAATCCTGAATTTGCTTGCACAAATGAAGAACTGCACATTAAAAGTGGTACTTATGTGAGCAATTGACAGCTGTGCACTCAGAAATGTAGGATTGCCTTGGGCTGCCTCATAAAAACCTTTTTTTTTTTTTTTTTTACCAAAAAGACCTTTCTGAAAGAAATGAAAATTCTTTTAGAAAATTTTAGTTTCCTTCCAAGATTTTTTGTTTGTTTGACAGTAACAAAATTATTTTCAAAACCCAGACTATTTATTTTAAAAATGTTTCAATAAGTGTTGGAATTGTTTTGTGTGTATGTGGCGGTGGGGAGTTCTTGGCTTTCTCCCTTCTCTAAAACAAAAACAAACAAAAAAATTGAGGGAAAAAAAACCTTAAAGACAACATTTTATGAAAAACAAACAAAAAAATCAACATTTCAAAAAACAAATTAAAAACTTTTTTCTTAAGTCAGTTGGGTGCTTTGGAAAAATCCCACCCTTAGATATCCAAATATGGATTTAGGAGTCTATCTTTAGGCTCCTTATTTTTGAAAATTTTGGCTTACGTGCTTTAATCCAACACCAGGCCTACATTCCACTCAATGATGCATAGACCTTGTGATTATTCTTTGTACAAGAATGAATTTTCCCAACACTAAGTATAATGACGATTGCTGGGCCAAATTTATGCCTGATGCAAACCAGCAGCGGGTTTAATCTTTGAGTGAATTTTGTTCTTTGCAGTTTTAAAACATAACAAACTTGCAGAGAATTTACGGTAAATTTCCTGCTTCCCACACTGATTTTCATAACAGCAGAATTACTAAGTGGTTGGCCATCCATATTATTATACTGTGACACCCTAAAATACAAGGTAGAAGAGAACCACAGGTTTTTTTAGCATAAGTGATTAAATCTCTACAAACAAGCACAAAGTTTATAACTGAATGGTGACAACAATCCTCTCCCATTTGAAACCCTGCTCTGCCTCTGTCTGGAATGCATTTGTTAATTTTATTATGGCCTGAATTCTTTCCAAACCTTCATTTTTCAATAGCATAATCACTACTTTAATTTTAGGGTGCTTATTATATGTGTACATGTATATGCATAATGTGCAAAACTATTTTTTCCAAGGTTAATGTCAGCTTAGCAATTTTATGTCTGAACTAGGCACCAGGGATAAATTTACTAGGAAAATGGCATAAACCAGTCTCCTTGTCTGTTCAGAAAATCTGGGTTGTGTAAATCAAAATGCAGTTTAGTCAGAAATGTGACACTATTAAAACAGTACATTGGAAGTACAGGAGAAAGGAGAGTTTTATGCCTATAGCACTGGGCTTGGAAACAAAACAGCTGGGTTCAATTTTTGGCTCTGCCACAGATTTTCTTGTGACCTTGGACAAGTTGCTTAATCTCTTTGAGCCTGATCCACAGTCCATTGAAGTCAATGGGTGTCTTTCCATTGGCTTTAATGTGTTTTGTTCTCCATCAGTAAAATGGGGATAATATTTCCTTTCTCTGACCCGTTGTCTGTCTTGTCTATTTAGATTGTAGGCTCAGGGACTCTTTCTTACTATGTGTACTACACTTAGCAGCTAGAGGCCTGAAGGCATTACTGTAATATAAATAATAATTCTTACTCAACATATGTTCTCCTTGTGTATCCCCAAGTCGTAGCTTCTTACAATAATTGTCAAACATGTTTTTCACTCCCGTAAGGAATACAGAGACAATGCATCTGTGGAAGCTCGATCTTTCAGCTAGATTCAGTTCAATAAAACCCTTAAAACCCCCTAATATTCTATTTTAAAATGAATCCTGTCCTAATACAGAACAAAACACCAAGGCTGAAATTCTCACCCTATGGACATCAATGGCAGTTTTATCGATGAGGCCAGCATTCCGCCCCATATTCTGCTCTCCTTTACGCTAACGCTACCCACTTTTGAAATCAATGCACTGATGTGAACTATATTTGCCTCAAAAGCATTCAAAAAAAATCTGGGCAATTTTGTATGCCTCCTTTACCAATGTGGATAAAAATCCATTCTGTGCCCTTCAAGGGCCTGATCCTGCCTACATGGATGTCAGTGGCACAAATCCTGTAAGAGCAGTTATACTAGACACCCCTATTACTGGGGAGATGGAAAGCACTCACAAAGCATGCAGAGGCAACCAGGTATGCAGTGTAACTGCAGTGTGACAGTCCCCAGGAGGACCCAACGTTGAGAGGTCCCAGGGTGGCCCTTAGCATGAGGCAGTCTTGTCTGTGCCTGCTGTGGATCAACTCCCTGACACCAGTAGCCTCTGGCAGCACAAGCAGTTCTTCTAGACCTCCACAGGGCTTGCTCTCAGGCACACACCAACCCCCCAAGTCCTCGGTGTCCAGTCTCTTATCCACTAGACATTCACAGAATTACCAGGCCCACTGTTCCCAAAGGAACAGCAAACACCAGCTTGTAAGATTCAGCTCAGGACCAGAACTTAGCTTAACACCACAGCACTGAGCTATATTTAGAGTGAAACAAGGATAAGTTTATTGTCAAAGAACAGAGATTCAAGAGATAGTGAGTAAGAATATTGGTTACATATAAAACAAAATCATACCACGCTTTCTAGAGACTAAACTTAACTAACAAGTGAAGCTTCTTTAGACAGGAGGTTGTCTCACCCAAAGTTCTCTCCAGCCAAACCTGGTTGAGACCCCTTCTTTCATGAAGCAAACACACTCTGTTTACTTCCTAGGTGAAGGATGGCAGAATGCCTGTTTTGTCCCCCCCAAATATAACAGAGCAAACCTTTGATGTGCACCTCAAGATAGGGTCCGCCTATCAGGTTGCTTCTTCCAGTTACCTTTCTCTCTCTCTGATGTATTTACAATCCTTCAGTAGCATCCAGTTTAGACTGGTGAGAGGAGACCCATTTGTACCATGCAGTACCTAACTTACTTGCAAACAGCCAGATAGCTAAACAGTTCTTGTCTGACAGAAAACCAGTTTTTCACTTTGGCTGGTGACCAGTCTCTCGTTGCAGACCTAAAGAACATAATGTTCAGTATATATATAACTCCTTGTATAACATCCATCCATACGTTTTGCTATGATGACATTGGCTTTTATTTGAGGCTCCACATGGCACTTTTTGGTGAACTATAACGTACATACAGGAACCCTGTAACCCGTATGCATCCCCTTGGCTCCAAGAGATCTCGTCATGTGCTCTTGATCATATAGATCATCATGTACACACATACCTCCTTATTGTTACTTCCTCCTTTCAACTCACGCCACCTTCTTTGTCTGTTTCTTGCACCAGTTGCATCCTGTTATATAGATTATGAGTTGTTAGGGACAAAGAATTTCTTCCTGTACAATGCCTAGTGCAGTGAGGTTCTAAACCTTGACTGGGACCCCAAAGTGCCACTATAATATGAAGAAATGGCACATATGTATCAGTAAATTTCCCAAATTGTTACAGCTTGCTGGTTGCTTGCACTAAAATAAAGTTATATAGTGAAACTATTTTTTGCATAGCATCTTTCATACAAACTTTATTCCAAAATTATGTAGAAAGTTAGACATAGCAGCAGCAAGTATAAATAAGGAAAGGAGGTGTGTTTTCAGAGGATTTTTGAAAATAAAAGAGACAATGAAGGAGGCAGAGGTGCAGGAAGGATCACATCACTAGCACTCAGAAAGTGGCTATTAAGGGGAAGATTAAAAGATAACTCAGCAGGATTAAGAGTGTCAGAAAAATTTTACCTTTCATTTACAAGCGTGGATAGCTCACAGAAAAATATAGATAAAAAAGTGTCACATAATCATAATGCCAGGAAATAATGTGGTGTGTGTGTGTATATATATCTTCAAGAAAAATATACTTAACTTGTATTTCACATAGGTCTTTCTATAATGGAGATTTTAATTAACTGGAAAGTAGCCTAAAAGTTTCAAGAACAAAAGGGCAAGTAAATACATCTCAGATTCTATTGTGGGAGATTAGTGGGGTTTAGTTTAAGACTTTGTGAAGACATACTTAAGTTACTGTGTTACAATTGGTTGTTTGGAAGCTTGAACAGAGTTTAAATTACTTCGAGGTATCAGATTAGGCTCATATGCCTAGGGGCTGATGCACAAAGAACATAAATGCTATAATATTGGCAGATTCTTTTTCAGAAGTTCTTTAGAAAATATCCCTAAAAAGTGTTACTTTCTGCTAGATTCTTTACTGCAGTGCTCCAACAAGGTATGTGGGTAGCTTTAAAATAGGTTTTCTGGAAAAATTCAAGTTGAAGTTTGATTTCATGAAATATAAATGCCAAGAAATGTATCTAGGATGTTTTGTTTAAATCTTGTTTAAGCTTATAGTGTGTTATTTTGTATATGTGTATGATGGTCACACATAAAATGATATTGCCACTGGAGAAAGCAGCTCTTTTTGGTGATACAATCCCTTTCTCATTCATCAGACATATAGGGTTAAGATATGCAATCTGCACAGTGCCCTGTGTAGGGAGCAGGGAGAAGCCACACCACAGTGGGAGGAGCACTGACAAATTGTACCTCAGATTGCACAGTCTTTCCTGGGACTGCTTAGATTTCATAGTGGCTGAGCAGTCTGCATTACCCACAATAATGGCTCAGTGCATGGGGAGAAGGCAGCCATGACCCAGCCCTCCCTGTTTAATTTGCTTCCCAGAGGGAGCAGGTGATTGACCCCTTGCATGGTTCCCTCTGTGCACTGGCATAAGGGCTGATCACAGTCTGGTACACAATGGCGAGTATTTTTAAGGATGTTCTTTTCACTAACTTCTGCAAGAGTTAAAAACACTAAAGGCCCAGCCTGCAGGGTCTGCAGTTGCTGGCTGTGGACTCTTCCATTTTTCCCCTCACCTCAGCACCCACACAGAGTTAGAGCAGGAAAACACTGGGTTTTGTGGGCTTGTATTACTTTAGGCTTTAGCCACATCATCTGATTCTGTGGCTCTCCCTTCAGCACTTGGGCATCCAGTATAAGGGACGCACATTTTAGAAATGATTTGAGCTGGATGACCCTGGGTGCAAAAAAATTCGGAGGTACTTGATTTTCCTAAATTATACCCCTGCTCCATACAAACCACTGATACAGGTCCTTTGACGCTTGAAGTGAGAATCCGATCCAGAAGTAATTACATTTCCAACTCAAATATTCTGACCTTGGTTTCTTCCAGAAGGTGATCGGAACCAGCTCCCTTTGGGCCAGTTCAGATCTCCTCTAGATGCTCCCAGCACCCTTTCATAAATTCCTCAACAATACTAATAAGAGAGAGCTGGCTTGATTGGCACCTACAGTAGGACATTAACATTATCATCCTTCACTCAGTGGCAACCCACAGAGCCATAATGGCCTTTACCAAGTGGAGGAGGGCATTCACTCAACTCTGGTAATCTCATAGACAGCCAGGCCAAGACCATCTGATGTATAGGTTGTTGGTTTAGCTCTTTTGTTAGAGCAAGGAGTACTTTTTTCAGCCACATAAGGAAAGTTTCTCTCTCTCCTGAATTGGGCAGTAATACCTGTGAGGTGAGGAGTCTCCATTATTATGAGTTTTCTACCTCCCTATGGTTTTCCACAACTTGGACCCTGTGTTAATGAGAAAATATATAATATGGTTTGGCCCATTTCAGTGCTGAATCGCTTGGCCAGCCACAAAACAAAGATCGGCAAACTGATGCGGCTTTTTTGTTCTCAGGTGGCACATAAGGCCTGAGACCTTGTCTTGATAATTGAAGCCTACATTTGTATACTTAGTGCTGTATCCACAGAGAACAAAATCAGTTGACTATAGAATTACAGTAGTAGATGCCAGATGTTCCCACTGCAAATAAAGCCTTTTGACAATATACGTTAATTCGGCAGACTGGCTGTCCTTCTGAGATTGTAAAACTCATGTGAGGTTAACATCCTGTCAATGTTAAAGGTAAGAAAGGTCACACAGACCCCAGACATTGTAGTTAAAGAGGAGAATTATACATATCATAAGGAGGCCGGTGCTTCCCAAAGATATTTTTTTTAAATGCATTTTCTTCTCAAAAGGCTTAGTGAGACTAGCACATGAGAAACAAAGAGGATTTGCCTGAGACTTCTGGGAAACAGCCTGCTACTTTCCAAACAGAGCTCTCACACTAATTCCACTAATGCCTCACAAAAAAAAAAAAGACATAACAGAATAGCAGTCGTCACATGCAGAGTCCATTTTTAACTATACTTCTGCTCCACCTGTGAATTATGTGGTGGATGTGGCTATGTAACTGTGATGCCTTGTTTTGTGTGCACTGCACCTTTAAATTTCTAGGAACTTTGTCTGTGTGTAGCAACAGCCATTTAGATCTCACAGTTGCTGCAGCCTCTTCAGATATCACACTCTCTTTCTCTCATACACACACACACACAGAGAGTTCTCTCCCACAGAGACATTACTTTTGTTCCTCTTTATTGTTGTTTTAGATTAAGGAAAACAAAATAATTGAGACTGAAAGTATATAACTGGTCTGTGGGAAAACATGGAAAACCACAAGTTACATATGTGACAGATTTGGAGCTGCCTGTAATAATTTATGAATACTATATCTTGACTGGGTTATGATAATGTGTATTGTCAGTCTAGTTTGAATTAATCCAATGGCAGGATTGTCGGGAAACGCACATGGGCTGAGGTGGGGTGCTGGGTCCTGATATACACTTCTCTACAAACACTAGAGAAAAGACAAGAGCTATTCATTTTGATGCCCTGGCTTGAGCACCTGCGGAGCTCACCAAACCGGTTTGTAAATTGAAGCCTAGGAAGAGAGAACTGAAACTTGGATGGATTAAAAAAAAAAAGCGACTCTTTTTCTTTCTGGTGTAGTTATTTTTAGGGAACAGATAGGCCAGATCCCCAGAGATTAAGGGTCTGGGATAAAACTGACCTGCTAGGACTCTAGGTAAAACTGACATGCATAAACAGACATTCTGTTGTTTTAAAAATCCATTTCTTTTATGTTACGCTTTGTTCTTATTGTTAAGATGAATCTTTGTTTTAAGAAGCCTGTTTTGGGTTACTGGATTCACTGCTGGTCACAAGCTGCTAAAGAGAAGATTTTCAGGACTGACCCCAGTCAGACCTGCTGAGTAAGCACAGTAAATACACAGAATAAGGAACCTTATGGTCTGATTCAAGAGTGGGAGAACTGTGGAATTCCACCTTGAGAGAGGTGAAGGAATGAGACCTGAGACAGAGAGACCAAAGAAAAGGGGTCAGAGGTGCAGCTAGCCCTGCAACTGTGACAACATTGCTGCAGGATGACAAGTGAAACGTCTGCTTCGCTTCTTCTTTTTACCAGTAAAGACTGGTCCTGATCTCAAAACTGAGACCAAACTCATAAAAAAGCAGGAGGAGCTGGTCCCAGGCAGGCCAGTTGGGCATTGTTTGCCACTTTTGTCAGCATCCCTGTGCAAACCTGGTGTAGTAAGACAAAAAGAAGAAAGCAACAGTGGGAAAAGAACCCAATCCACAGAAAATAATAATACTCACTTTCCAATGCCACTAGCCTGCATGATGAAGAAAACACTGTTCTGCATCAACTGAAATTAGACACAGTCATTATAACTGAGACCTAAGCTGCACATTGGAAAACAGTTCAAACTGGAAGTGGGGTAGATATGTGGAGCTTCCTCCTTGTTCCAATCGGAATCTAAATGCACTTTACTTAGTCCAAACATTCTGATAATAAACATAAACCTCAGCCTAGCTCCAGGTTTCAGAGTGGCAGCCGTGTTAGTCTGTAGTCGCAAAAAGAAAAGGAGGACTTGTGGCACCTTAGAGACTAACAAATTTATTTGAGCATAAGCTTTCGTGAGCTACAGCCACCGGTTGTCACCGAGTCCCCGGGCGATGCTCTGGAACTGCTCCCTACGAAGCCAGTCAGGACTCTGGGGAAGTGTCCTTTCTGTGAGCAGGACACACAGCTCACACAGCTTCCACCTTCCTGGGTCTGACCTTGGAGCATTCAGCATCCTCTCTGCCCCTCCGTGCACTTCCCACAGCAAGTCCGCCCAGGCAGGGTCCTGGGGAAGCCAGAGGGTCCTGCACCCCAACTCCGCAGTCAGACGAGACTCTCAGCCAGCCAGTAAAACAGGTTTATCAGATGACAGGAACATGGTCTAACACAGAGCTTGTAAGTGCAGAGAACAGGACCCCTCAGCGGGGTCCATTTTGGGGGGCAGTGAGCTAGACAACCATGTCTGCTCTTCACTCCATGTCCCCAACCAGCCCTAACTGCCTCCCCCTCCAGCCCCTCCTCCTCTGGGCTTTGTCCCTTTCCTGGGCCAGGAGGTCACCTGATTCCTTTGTTCTCCAACCCTTTAGCTCTCACCTTGCAGGGGGGAAGGGCCCAGGCCATCAGTTGCCAGGAAACAGGGTGTTGGCCATTCTCTGTGTCCAGACCCCTGCACATACCTGTCCTCTAGGGCTCTGCAACGATCATACACCCTTATCCCACCACTTAGATACTTAAGAACTGCTTAGGGGAAACTGAGGCACCCCCACAATAGTCAGAGGAAACATTAAGAACAGTCCCGCTTCGTCACATCTCTTCCCCCTTCGAGACCGAACTGAACAGGGTCACTTTAGCCGGTGACCTTGGGAAGTTCGAAGCCACCAACATTCCCATGGATGCCCCAGCATCTCTCTTGTTTCTTGGTGGGAGTTACACCAGGCCCTTCCAGTTTCACGCCCACCCTATGGCCCAGATCCCTGTGCAGACCCAGGAGGGGTGAGGCTGGCTGGTCATTGGGGTTCTTCAGGATACCAGCTGCAAGACCCTGTTGGGGAGTGACTGTGTCTCTTTGAATGAAGTGAGCTGTAGCTCACGAAAGCTTATGCTCAAATAAATTTGTTAGTCTCTAAGGTGCCACAAGTCCTCCTTTTCTTTTTGTGTCTCTTTAGGACAGAATCCAGGCCGGGATCCTGTAACTGCCGAGGGTTTGAATTTGAATCCAGGGAACCAATCAGTGGAGAGGGAAATGGTCAGTGAAAATGCAGATGACCTGGCTGGCAGCGGGGAGGAGCTGCTAGGCTCAGGCTACCTGCCTGCCTGTAACCAGACCTCTGGGGCTGGGTGGGACAGAGAGATGCTCCCTGCCCACTTGCACACTGGAGAGGGGGCTCACGCTGGCTCTGATGCAGTGTGGAAAGCAGCGAGCTCGCTGCCTACCCCCACTGGGACAGCAAGGGCAGCGCTGAGCACAGTGGGAGCTGAGACCCCAGCTGTGGGGGGGGAGGGGAGACAGAGGCAGGGCAGGGTATAGGTCCCATTATCTTCCATCAAGAGAACCACTTCCTCTAAATTGAGGCCCACGTCAACAAGCCACAGCTGGTCCAACGAGCCAGCAGGACTCAGTCAGCCTCTCCCTGTAAGGTCCCAACACGTGCTTGTAGGGTGAGTGAAAAGGAGAGCTCTGCCACTCTGTTATAGCAATGAATAATTCAGCCAGCTCTATTAAAACACACGGTTGACAAAGTGCCCATCTGTGCTGATCAAATATTATTGCTCTATTATATTGTGAAATACTCATGGGCATTGGTAAGAAATAACATACTTTCCATTTCTTGCAGGGAGTAGTTCCAAGCATGAATACTCTGCTTCTGTTTATGAGTGTTCTAGGTATATCCTTTGCTTCTCCAGTAAGTATGACCCCCCCGCCCCCGCTCCCACCCCGGCAAGCATCAAACACTATCAGAGTTACTGGTATCATCCAGTGATTTGCATCTTTGTGTATGCCAGGTGCTTCATTGGCCCTTATATTAACTTAGCTGCCACTGAAATCAATGAGAGTTGGCGATTACAAGGACTTCATGATCTAGTTATAAATGGTCATCCATTCATTACTTAATTGACTGTATTATGCTTCCCTTTTGTACACTGTAGCAAAATTATTATTTATGGTTCTGCCTAATACTCTTAAATAACATAACAAATCTGGTGCAGCTTGCAAAATATAAACAGAGCAACTTTTTTTCTTGATCTGATCCTACTGTTCAAAGAGACAATTTAAAATTATCTGAATTTTTTTATCTGACTGGTGCACATTTTAAAATTTGCATTCATAATGACTTTTGATGCTTTGTTTTACTAACATCTCCTCTTTGCAAAAATATGTGCATAGCAAATCAATTGATGCTTTTCTCCATCTCTAACTATACATCAATTTAACTTTCCAATTTTGAAACATAAGCCCGTAATCAAGCTGTTCCTCTTGAGGCAATAGCAGAGTCTGCTAGAAGGAAGAGATTGTGTTACAAATCTGGTCAAAGGTTTACCTGGACTTGTTACAATATCCAAGTCTTCTACCTGTCTTTTAAAAGGGGCAGGTTTCATTACCTTTTAGCTAAACTATTTCTTTTGAGAGTCTTAGGTATTGTGCAAATTGCACTGCATTTCCTCAGCCTTCAGAAAATGAGACACAATCCTGCAATCCTTACCCAGGGAAAGCTGGAAAAGGACAACAGGATCAGGCTTATGAGGCCAGATTCTGATCTCTGCTACACTGCTGTAAATCTATTTTCACTTTAATTTGAAGCAAAAATAAATAGTTAGTGCTTTCAATGTGCCTAATGTATTAGTGAAATTGCAAATTATTTAAATTGTTGTCAACAGGATTAGATGTTTTGCTCAACTGTAAGAGAAGTCCATTTTGCCCATAGCTTAATGCTGGCTACTGCAAGTAAATTGAAGTCACACAGGCTCCAGTTCAGCAAAATGCTGCAAAACACTCAAACGTGTGCTTAAGTCCCATTAAAGTCAGTTGGATTTAAATATGTTTCAGTATTTTGTTGAACAGGGGTGGACTTGCTGAATCAGGGCTAAAGAGAAGATATAGATTGTCACCAAACACTGGTAACACAGGTGACTATTACATTTCCAACAGAGGAAATGGTAATTAATTTGTATTTTTAAGTGGATTTTTTCTTTAGTCCTCCGTTACTTTAGTACATTATGTAAGATATTCTATTCCTTCATTGTGCTTTAGAAACATAATATAGTTTGGACTGTGTCCTCTTGACAGATCAAAGGAAGTATAAATTTGCTTGGAAGTGGCTATGCGGAAAATGTTGCCAATGTTAATGCCATTAATGCAAACAAAGAAATCTTAAGCAATGGCTCTGGGAATGCTGGGAGGAACCAACAGAATGGCGAGAATGAAAACAATGGGCACCCAGAAGGAGCAAAATTCAGTAATTATACAAGAGGACCCAATCAAACTGGGGAGGTGTCTGCAATTGATATTAACAATCCCCAGGGGGCTTATAAGGACAAATCCAATAATCAACCAGCCCCTGAGGACCTTGATAATACCCAGGAAACACAAAACATTGATCAAAATGCTGAGCTCTGCACAGGGAAAGGAATTAACCATCCTCATTTAGACCTACATGTGAACACAAACCACACCAGTGAACAGAATCCATCTGAACATTTGCCAGGGAAAAACAGCATTTATGGTTTAGCATGGGCAGAAGAGGGTTTTGCACCTGAGGATACAGAGCTCTCCACTGACAAACAAGATGTCATAGAAGCCCACAGTGACAGTGGCTTTAATGTAGAGGGAAAGGATGAGGATATGGATAATAGCCGCCATCATTCTGACAGCTGTTCTTTTAATGATGAAGGCATGCAAAGGGTTGATCCAGGTAATGCTGGCGATAGTGGTGACTCTAACTCTAGTGAGCAGGAAGAAAGCAATGATGACTCTGAGCAACCCACTCCAAAACACTGCAAGAGTATTCCCAGTGAATCAAAGAGTTCAAGTATATCTGGTCATGAGAATACTAGTGCCTCCAATGATTCTGTCAGCCATAGTGCCGCTAGTGCCTTCAGCGACCCCAGTGCCTCAAGTGACTCCAATAATTCCAGTGAATCCAGCAGCTCCAGTGAATCCAATGAAACAAGACAGTAGAGTTCAATAAGTCAATAGTGACATTCCAAAGGCATCAGATACTAGTCGCCCGAAAAACAGAGAAAAAGGCAATAACCTACAAACAGGTGAAAATAAATCAGTGAAAATAATTCTGATGATTCAAGTAACTAAAACTAAATTGGTAAATGGTAAACAACCACAACTGAAAAGACACCCTGCCAATAGTATCCCCAAATAAGTACTGTAGATCTCTAAAGGACTCTACTTAATTTGCTTTGGTGGTTGCATAATTTCATTAGTGTTAAAGCTTTTCATAATAAAAGAGAATATTGTGTTGCATGAACAAGCATATTTGCCTTCTCCATTTGCAGCCTGTGGTTCAAATTCTCTTTTCACTGACACCTGTGCAACCCCTGTGACTTGGGTGTCACTTGGAGATGAATTTGTTTCAAATTCAAATTGTTCCAGAATGTTTCAATGACATTGTGTAACGGTGCCTTGTAGCTTAGCACTGCAGAATCTTAGCGTAATGTAATATTTCAAATTTTCTTTACACATTTGTAATTTCTTAATCAGAGCTACAAGAAAGATTGTTGTTTACCATGCTGTGTCAAAGACATTTCCTACTGCTGCCTTGTATCACTGTTATCTGTAATCTGTTCATTCTCTCCAGCTATTTTCAGCCTCATCTATTTACTATAATACTATAACTTCCCAGGGTGATGTGCATTAGAAAGAAAGGGGTGGTTTGGCAGAATATGTGAATTTAGCTGGTAGCACCAGTCCAGTCTCTACTGAGTCTATCACATCACAGAAAGCACATGTGGCAATAAGTGATACCCTTGTTGGCATAAAGACGACAACTTTCTCTGCTGTAGTTGGCCCCTATACATCATAATTGAGTCATATTAGTGGAGCAATGTTGGTGGGACTGTACTACTGAGGTGGCTGAGGGAGTTTGGTCTCCAATATAATAGTTCTCCATAGTCCTATTACAGATAGTCTTACAAATGATGTTTAACTAAACGTATAGGCAGTTAGATCTTGGAGAAAGGTGTGTTCTTACATTGTCTTGCCATTCTTTTTTAGAAGTTGTGAGTATTACCAGTAAAATTGGTTTCCTTTAATGGACTCTTGCTGATTAAACAATTACTTAGGTGCACAGATGCTGTCTTCAGGATATACCCCCACAAAGAAACAGAAATCACTACAAGGTCAGGAAAACTCACATCCAAAGCTATCAATCTGGCATCTTTACAAACAGCTACCACAGACATCAGTGCGAATTGAGGATGCTCAGCACCTCTGGAAATCAGGCCAGTGGTCCCTGCCCCAAAAGCCTTACAATCTAATTAGACATCAGGCAGACAGTCACTGACAGACAATTTGTGACAGTAACAAACAACTGAGGTAAAAGGCAGGACGGAAAGAAAAGAGTGAAAGGAACAGGATCACATGCACATGTACTCCTTGGCAGGTCCATTAAAGTTAATTTGGTTATGGTAAATTAACTCATTTCCTGTAGTCATTTCTATAAATGATGGGGGAGATTGTGATTGTCTTATTCACACAGGTGAGCAGTTCTTCATGGGACTTCAGTGAAACTCCTCATATGAGTAACTGCTTGTTACATAATTGAACTGGATTTAATTCTATGGCCTATGCTATATAGGATATCAGACTTAGATAATCACAACCTTAAAATGCATGAGGCTGTGACAATATATAACAGCTCAGGATCAGCCCCTTATGAATTTGAGTAAGGGGTTCACAATCTGGCCCTATATTTGTTCAGACCATCATGAAAAAGGTGAAAGACCCATAGCATATATTAAAAAAAACGATTATAATAAACAAACCATCCTCTCTCACTTTCATGAGTGCTTGTTTGTTTTTCTTTTCTTTTCTGATTTTTGGAATTGTGGTTCCCTTTCAGAATAGATCTCGGGTGTGGAAACACAACCATATAACAGAGCCAGTGGATTAAGGCTGTCAAAATGACAATCACTGCCTTCACCTGCCATGAGACACAGAGAACAAAAATTCATTCTTCTTTCACCATGCTACAAAAAATAATAATTAAAACTCTACATACAAACTGTGTCCCCAAAAGGGATACCCTAGATTTAGCTTTCAAAAGCTTTGTCAATTAAAAAAATACCAGGCCACTTCTCTGCCAAGTTTATCAATTCCAGACACTAACCAGCCCATTTATAGCACTGGTAATAATTTTCAGCCACCGTTCAGGCACCAAACATTGAGATTACTGGAGAGATCAGCTGCCACGAAAATAAAGCATGGGGCCCTTTGGGTGTTGCTGACTCCAGTTTCAGAGTAGCAGCAACCTCTGAGTGGTGTGACCCCTCCGCTCTCCCCTCAAAACTAACAGGGTTGGTTTTGGAAAGCAATGATTGACTATGGTTTGGTTTCATATAGCAGTAATCCAGCAAGCTTCATGTTCCTTCTTTGTGCAACATGAAGGACATGCCTCCAAAGAAGCATCTTGGGTATTTTTTTTCCCACTTCCCTCCCTAATTTTCTCACTAAAATGTTTCATCAGCAAAAAGACAATGTATTTATAAATAAGAAAACAGAAAAGGAAAAATACAGTTTAAATTCATGTATACTGTGGCATGAACATGCCTGGATATTATTTTAAAATATATCTTTATACTTTCTTACTCCCGTAAACGTTTTTCTAGTTTTACATTTATGTTTTCTATTGCTAGGATTATTCACCTTAGTAAATCACCAAATGGGGTTTCAAAGGTGGGCAAGTGTTTGGAGAAGAGAAAATGAACTCTCACTATTAATAGGGGAGAATCACTTCTAATTTGAATCTTGTGATATCTATGTACTGCACACTCAAAGGAGGGAGCAGGGTTTGGATTTTTAGAACCACTCAACACTGATCTAACTCTGCTCCCATTAAAGTCAATGTAAGCTGTTGGTTTTTTTTTTACTTCAATGGGAACAAAGTTAGGCCAACACCAAGCACTCAAAAATCCCACTCTGTGTTTTTATGATGTCTGTTAACTAATGATGGGCAAGGATATGGTAACAATTTTTATTAGGGATCCCCTTCTGATCTATAATACTTCACATGAATTATCCCATTGTTACTGATTATCTTTTATACTACCCAGGCTTATGCAGTATACCTAATATTTCATCAATAAATTACTGTTAGATCTGGTGAAGTTAATCATTGTTAATAACATGCACTAACAAATTTAGTCCTCTTTAATGTTTATAAATTCTTTACAAACCAATTTTGATATTCTGCTATGTTATTTATAAATATTCACCCAGATGGTTTAGATAAACAATTGTTCACTTAAAAGTTTTTCCACAAATTATTCAATTTAACTATTTGTTGTTCATGATAGATCACCTAAATGACATAGTATTGTTTCTGCTCCCTGACTGGTTGAGAAACATTTTAAACAGGAGAACAAATAATATTCTTGTTCACATATGAATACTCTTGTCTGCATGCAAATATAATAATACTATTCATAATAAGGGCAGCCAATCCCCAAACACAGGTGTGAAGAAAAATACCATCAAATAAATGTTTGCAAATTGTGAACAATAAGGGACACTAACAACTGTGCAGAATTCAGAGTATTTGTGAAACCTGTTTTGCAGTATTTGGTCAGTTCTAAAAATGAAACCTGCAGGGAAAACTGGAGAAGTAGAATGATGCATTACACTTCACTATACTAACTTTACTAGGGGTTGTTCCTCTTTCATTTCCTAGCCAATGAGATACACTTATAGAGCCAGAGGTGTTAAGTGTGACTCCCACTGTCTCTTAGATGCAGAATGTACAATAGGCACTTGGTTGGCATTTAGCCCTGGTGTGAATTATTAAAGACAATTACTTGGTTTTTAGTGTGAGTTTAGAATCTCCAGACAATTTGCTCTGAGCCCAGAATAAGCTGTATCTAAAATGGAAGAGGGTAGTTAAGCTATTAGTTTTTATTTTAGATATATCAATGCTCTCTCGCTGGTCTATAACTGATACACTAACACATAACCCATAAAAATTTGTAGTGATGGAGCTGAGGATACTAATTTTGAATGCCACTGATGCCACCAATATACAGTTGGCAGCTGTCTATGGTGCATGCATGTTTGTGGCCATGGATCATTGCATACTGTGGGAAGTCTGCTCTTTCTAATGATCGCTTCATCAGTGTCTTAGCCATGCTTAAAGGAGAATGCCTTGGATGATAAGGAATAACTGAGCAACAGGGCATTATTTCTGACCTGGAGGATTTAAGGGGAGACGTTCAAATGCTACAGTGCAAGGAGAAGATCCAAAATCATATCTGCGAGGACTAAGAAAAAACTCTTCATATCAGCTATACACAGTCTCAGAAAGAAGTTCATACTCTTCTACGTTTCCATTCTGTGTTACTCATGTATAAGATTTTATATTTCATTCTGCATTTCTCATATATAAGATTTTGCATAGCAATGGGACTATCTGTCAACACAAACATCCAGATTCAGATTCCAAACCCATCCAAGTTTGGATCAAATAATCAATTGTGCTTAAATTTTTGAAACTTTCACGATTCATGAAAATTTTCCCAAACACCCAGTGGCTAGCTGAATCCGCACAAATAACATTTATGGCCAGAGCTGGTGTGATAGTGGGGGGAAAACAGCACCCCAAAACCCACTGAAGAATATTTTCACAAACTAAAAGTGCTGATGAGTATTTTAAGGATAAAGTCATTAATGGTTGTGAGGTGCTTAGTATTAAATTGAGGGGGACAGATACAGAATTAGAACTGATTATTTGTACTGGAAGTGCTTTATTCCGTTATTTCCCTGTTTCAAGGTTTCAGTCACCTACTTAGGGAGCAGAAACAATCCTATGCAACTTAAGTGACCAACCCCAACTAATGTCTATTGAACAGCAAATAATCTTACCAACATCCCAAAAGCAATACATTTTCTTCCAAACTATTTAGCAAATAGGTATGAACAATTAATACATTTAAAAGAAAATTAGGATGAGTGCACAAACAATTTAGTAAAATTGTTAAAATTGTTATTGTCAAAATAAAAAGACCAAGTTTGTAACAAATATGCTTCATGACAAATAGAGCAACGTTAAACATGAGGCCACTAGTCACAGTACGCAGAACCTGGTGTTTTGGAACCATACTGTGTCACTGATTTTCATTCAGAACTTGCACTGAAATCAGTAAGGAGATCTACTTAAGAATATTGACATTCATTTCCAAAAATATTAACAGATTATTTTTTCTCTATTCAATCAGCTCTTCCCAGGATCATGCATCTTTTAACTGCAATGCTGTGTGTTGCAGGAGCACTAGCTGTAGGCTTGAAGGAGGGCTCCTCACAAGTTAAAAATGGTCTTGGTTCTGGGAATGATGCCCCAGCAGTACAGTGGTTTGGCGTGTCCCTTGGGTACATGGATATTTTTGTGCTGGCTCATCTCTAGCTCTCACATGAAAAACATTCTTCTATGACATTGTGAGTTTCTCTAACCTATTTTCTTACACTGCTAACTGAGTCTGTCAATATAGAGTACGTATAAACACAAAGGCCATATATTTTTCTGTTTTAATGGGTTGTCTTTACTTCCCCACTTCCAAAGAAAAATTCTCTTTCCTAATAAATCATTGTATTAAAATTAATGATTTTGTTGATTAATGATGTTCTCCACCAACCTATAGACATCTCTAATGGAGTATTTAATGTGCATGTTCAAAGTATTACTTGGAACTAGGCTATGTATATTTCCTAAACCATTAAAATATGTACAATGATGGTAAATTACATTTATTTTTCAGCACAGTGCTCCTTTTTAGTAGATTTCTTTTTTTGCTATTATTTCAGCTACTGATTGTACTAAAGCCCAGGTGCAGCCAGTTCAAACAACTTCCTTCATGTCTGTAATTATTTACACTTTGATTCTGAAACTCTCCGTTATGGCTGCTAAATCCATCATAGCTAAGACATTCTATACACTATCTATTACAGTAAAAAACCTTGTTTTTATTGGATACTCTTCTACGAGCACTTTTCTCCTGCCCTCTTGACCAAAATATGAACATAGATGCTAATCCAGCATGCTGACTATTTACATGCTTTGCTGGATCATGGCCGAAATGTAGATGTTTACTTGTAGAAAAATTCTGATTCATCTTTTGACACAAGAAATCTTTTCTTAGTTTTTTTTTATTAATAGGCTCCTTTATTTATATACAAAAATTGTTTCCCTCCATTATCCCAACATTCCCTGGCTCCAATTCAATTTAATCATGTGCTAAAATGCTTTGCTGAATAGGTACCCCTGAAATGAGCTACCTGTGTTGCTGAGGGGCCTTCAGGGCCAACCAATCCCCACCACCAAAAACTACTTTTTAACATTGCTAGTATTGTACATTTTGGTATTTGGGGAGCAGATTTCATACAAATCCAGTCTCAAATTTTTGCTTCTATGTGGGTTTTTTTGTTTGTTTTGTTTTTAAGTTAAAACTGGGAAACCCAACAAAAATGTCATTTGACACAATGCTCCCAAACTATTAGAAAGCCACATAATGTAGACTGAAATCTTATTATTAACTTGATCTCCATAATCTGCCAAATATTTTTGCAGGAAGTTGTTTGCTTTTACATGTAAATTAATGAGCTAAGATATAATTTTTAAAAGAATTAGGAATATGCAGTTTAGTCCCCAATTCAGCAAAACACCAAAACCTGTGTTCAAATGTTAAGCATGTTCCTAAGTGCTTTGTTGAATCAAGACCTTAGAGAGGGTTATTCTGCTAATCAATTCTTGGTAGAGAAAGAAAGAGGCAACATATTTATATGGCTTTTATCAATCTAATGCAGCATTTTATATTATAAATAAGAAGACTAGAGGCCAAAAAGTGGGACTATGGACTTGTCTACACGACGCAGCAGTGCGCACTAGAAGGGTGTGATTGCTAAAGCACACCAATGCACTGTACACTAACTGGTCTATGTAGACCCTGACGATGCACACTAATAGTGCATGATAATGGAGTGCACTACTATTTGTGCCAGCAGCGTCCACATGGGCCAGTTTGCACGCAACATGTTGCTGAGCTTTAGAATTCACACCCCTCTAGTGTGCATTGTAGGCACTGTGTAGGCAAACCCGCAGTGGAGTAGCTGCTGAACTGAAATGAGAAGATTTCTGCCTTCTACTCCTAGAAGATACTGTTAGAGTAGACTGTGGAGGACCAGTTCCATTAAGCCACCCTGGTGGTACTGAATGAGAAACTAACGGTCCTGCTACACTATGTGCTGAGACCATTTATGTGGAAAATAAAAATTTGTCTCTGAGAATTTTCCATTTTTAACAAAGAGTGGGGAATGTTCAGATGTTCATACAGTTCTACCATCTGGAAACCACAGCAATGGCACATTGATTGGCACTCAGAGGCTAAATGGCACATCTCTTGAACGAGTGTTTCATAAAAGGTGAAAAACAGCTACTATGCTTGGCTTTTTCCCTACTTAAGTCTGCTGAGCTGGCATCGGATAACAGGGTCTGCTTTTGATTTTGTGGGTTTTTCTGGCCTGAGGCTTCCATCAAAACCCAAACCAGCTCTAGCTCTGCTTTGTAATTAAAGTTCATTACGGTAGCACACTGGGTCTCTGCTAGGCTTTGAAATTCATACTTCATTAAGATGAATGGCTAAAGTTTACATTGACAGTCCACTTGGGAGCAGAATGTGTATAAATGCACTGGTTTACATGGTGAAAGCAATCTTGGACACCAGAATGACTAAGAAAGTTCATTTTTGAATAATAATCAACATTTAGATCTGAAGAAAAGGTTGTAACCTGGAGGAAGACCCAAAAGCTGACATTTTCAAAGTTAGGTGTCCAACTCCCATGAAATTTCAAGTTAGGTGCCGAACTTATTAGTTTAGGCTCCTCTGAAAATCCTGGTGGAAATTCTCAAGAGTTTAGGTTTTAAGATGATGAAGAATAAATAAAATTTCTTCTTCTCCTGGATACTAGTATTATCTTTTGAAGCCATATTATCAAACTGGGTCTCTGGTTTTGGATGCCCAGTTTGACACACCCTGACCTTGACTTTCAGAGCTACCAAGTAACCACAGTTCCCATTGATTTCAAATGGAGTTGGCCTCTGAGATGCAGGCCTTAACTATCCTGCACTAAGGCCTGTTTTTATATCAGAAATAACTCATGCCAGTTTTCATAACTTGGTAACTTACACTCCTTCTATACATTAGTAATCATCACCAAGGAACTGATTTTTTAGTCCCAGCGTTGCCAAAATGCACAATTTTAGCACCAGGTTTGTGATATTTGCTGTGTTTCTTAAAGCTCCAGCTCTTAGAGGCATGTGATTAGGTGACAATCTCAGCTTTCATTTAAAAAACCTTATAGTCTTCATGATTCCAGAGAAAAGCTTGAAAACTTGGTCCAAGTACTTAGAAACTCAAAACCCAGAAGGCAAATTAAAAGAACCTAAAATTTATTATAAAAAAAAAAACTGTGATTTTTAAGCTGATCTCATGATCTTCTGGGGGCCCGATTCATGTTTTGTAAATGCTTGGGGTTGCAATACTGTAGTCCTATAATTACTGTAGCAAAATTCCTACTAAAAATAAATGGAAGATTAGCCTGTTTCTCAGGGAATTTGCAAATCAACTGATTAAAATGAAGTTGCCTCATTTTAAAGAGCTTTTCTCTAAACCTTAAAGAGCTTTTCTCTTACTCTGTTAATTCAAACTTTGGCAGTTCCAATTTCTTCCTCATCATCTATAGTCCATTTAATTTTCTTCTTATTAATGCATCAAAGATTTCTTGCCTTTAGTGGAGTTGCTCTACAGTAGAATCTGTCAGTTTTTAAGGAATGAATTAACACTTTAAGTACCAAATGGAAACTGACCCATCTTTTGCTCTACCAATTATGCAAAAGTACTTTAGTCACAGCTAGAAGTTCAGTTCTATAACGAAATCAGTAGTGTTGACCCTTTCTGAGGAAAGATTACCTAGAATATCACTGGGGTTTCTTCTCTCAGTTAATCCCTTTTTCCTTGAAATGGGTTTAGATATTAGATAAAGTTCAGCCCTTATTCAGGAAGATATTGGAATATCCCAAATTTCATTTTGTAATGTGGCCCCTCTGATTCTTTAATACCACCTAACCATTCCAATCTTCACTAATGATCAGATCATTTGAAGAAAATTTTCCCCTCAGCCTCACCAGATGCTTCTTTAACAATATCCAGGGGACCTGTAATGAGTGTACATACTTAGGAGGTTTACAGACATTTATTTTAAAACCCATCCAATTTTGCTTGATGATTAAACTACAGCAACATGGCAATAGTCTGTGCTCGTACTGGTCAGGCCACCTCTGCTTAGTTTTCCACTATTTTGTCAAAAAACAGAAATAGGGAAAACAAATCACAATTTAACTAATATCCCTGCAATTCACGAATATCAAATATTTACAAGCCTTCCAATCCTTGTCCAATAATTTGTCCTGCTCTCATCGATTATAAAGGTTTTTTTTAAAAATAAAGGCATACTTTGAATATCCTGCTTCCTGAAAATAAGGAGTTAAAATTAAAACTACTGAGATGTTTTCTTGATGTTCTAGGATTTCATAAGCTGTCCTTGGAAAGGAACTGAAAAGCTTAGTCTTTAGTCTGTGATCCAAAGTCCCTTTCACCTTCTTGCTTCAGACTGGTACAGAGCATGCTAATGAGACCTGGTTTATACAAGAACCCCTTAACTGTATACATTCAAAAATCTGGAAAAGCAGGTAAAATATTCCATAGAAAGTTAAAGTAATGTAAGAGCTACAATAGTCACACTGGCACTTCAAGAGATAGTAAAAATATATAGGGAAAAGTTTAGCAAGACAATTACTCTTAAGGAATGATAGATTAACAGGGTAGTATAATTGCTTCTTTCAAAAGGCACCTAAAAAGTCACACTCCCTACTCCCAGAGGTTTTCTGTGGTACCTTAACTCACCTAACGGACACAGGACAATAACACCAGCACCAGCAAACTCCTCGCAGGAATGTTCCTACTCAAAATAAACAAAACCAATTTAAAAACTAAACTTTAGCTTCCTAATTTCCAACCAAGGTGTTTACAACGTAGCCCAGGGGAAACAGCCAGTCCTAAGGAATTTTAAGTGACATAATCTAGGTTTTCCTGCCAGAAGGAGCTTTCCAGTTTGCCAGGAATTCAGAACATTTGATTCTTTTCTTTGGCTCTTTTTCATTAGGTGGCAGTCACACTGGTTTGCTTTGCTGGTTTGGAGAGTATCAATCACAGTGTCATCACCGTGGCTTCTATACTAGTGCTCTCACTCTGTGCCTAATCATCCAGAGGTTAATATTCAGTGCTAGCCCCGTTACAGCTATCACAACTGAAATAAAAATAAATAATAGTGACAGTCAGTAGCTAGGTTTCAGAGTAGCAGCCGTGTTAGTCTGTATTTGCAAAAAAGAAAAGGAGTACTTGTGGCACCTTAGAGACTAACAAATTTATTTGAGCATAAGCTTTCGTGAGCTACAGCTCACTTCGTCGGATGCATTCAGTGGAAAATACAGTGGGGAGATTTATATACATAGAGAACATGAAACAATGGGTGTTATCATATACACTGTAACCAGAGTGATCACTTAAGTGATCACTTATTACCAGCAGGAGAGCGGGTGGGGGGTGGACCTTTTGTAGTGATAATCAAGGTGGGCCATTTCCAGCAGTTGACAAGAACGTCTGAGGAACAATGGGGGATAGGGGGTGGGGATAAACATGGGGAAATAGTTTTACTTTACCATCCACTCCCAGTCTCTATTCAAGCCTAAGTTAATTGTATCCAGTTTGCAAATTAATTCTAATTCAGCAGTCTCTCACTGGAGTCCGTTTTTGAAGTTTTTTTGTTGAAGTATTGCCACTTTTAGGTCTGTAATCGAGTGCCCACAGAGTGAAGTGTTCTCCAACTGGTTTTTGAATGTTATAATTCTTGACGTCTGATTTGTGTCCATTTATTCTTTTACGTAGAGACTGTCCAGTTTGACCAATGTACATGGCAGAGGGGCATTGCTGGCACATGATGGCATATATCACATTGGTAGATGAGCAGGTGAACGAGCCTCTGATATTGTGGCTGATGTGAGTCAGTAGCTAGTGCATTACGTTTTCAAAGTGTGTCAGGGCAAAAGTTGGAAACTTTGGTCCTGATCTAAACACCCAGATCTGAGCACAGTTTGGGTTCAAGTTTGAGAGAGAGGCAGCTGTTCAAATTGATCCTTACTGTAGATGAATTGGTTTACCCCTCTAAATGTGGCCAGCTCTGCCAAGTAGTTCCTCAAATGTCTAGCTCCCTTATCAGTGTTCTGGGGGTGGGGTGGGGAAAGATGTCTGTGGCCATATAAGAAATGGCCTAGTTACCCAAATTGCTACACTTCACTGATGCTTATAAATGTTTAAAGCGGCAGATCATGCAACTCTTTCCTACTCATGGCCCCTGCTCTCAACTGGGCACTGAACACGGTCTGGAAGCAAATGTAAAGCACAAGGAGACTGCATGACGGAACCGAATTTCTCTGTCAGCAAGAGATGAGGGGCCTGTCTGTCCCAAACCAGCTTGGAACAAGGATTCATTCTTTGGCTAGGCTGGGTCTTGGAGCACCTTTGGCCCAATCACGAGAGTGAGGAAAGGAAAGAAAGGGGAAAAAATGAGGGAGGCAGGGAATGGAAAAGAAGGATGGGAAAAGAGAGTGTGGAGAAGTAGAAAGGGGGAGACAGAGAGCAACAGAGGAGAAGAAGCCTGATTCAAAGCCCATTGCAATCAATGGATGCCCTTCCACTGACTTCAGTAAGCTTTGGATCAGGCACAGATAAAGAAGGGGGTTGTAGGGTATAACTATATTGCAGCATAAGCCCTGCAATAGCAGAACTCATATTAGCAGATGCTGGGTTTGCTAACCTAGGACTTGAGCATCTACGCTACTGACATACCCAGAGAGTCAGAGTTTAAGGCCAGAAGGGACCCCCCACTCATCTAGTCTGACTTGCATATCACAGGCCACCATCAGCACCTGCACACTAAATGGAACAACTGAAAAAAAAATTAAATTAAACCATTAATTACAACAGACTAGACCTTTATGTGCCATACACAGAGAATAGGAGTGACCCATGTGCACCAGACCCCCACAATGGCAGGGAAATGATTAAGTGACATATACCCAGTTAATTCTGCCACATGCTGCAGAGGAAGGCGAACAATCTCCAAGGTCAGTGCCAATGTGACCTGGGAAAAATTCCTTCCTGACCCCACATGTGGTGATCAGTTAGACCCTGAGCATGGGAGCAAGAACCAAGCACCTGAGAGGACACTTGATGCTACCTCAGAGCCCAGGCTCTTCCCAGCTAATTTCCAGTCTCCAGCTATGGCCCGCAGGATGCTTCAGAAAAAGGAGATTAAAAACACACCAAGAATACATTGTGTGGGGGGGAATCCCTTCCTGACTCCTGCAGGTGGCCAGCTGAAACCTGAAGGATGAGCTTAGGAACATAAGAAAAACCAGAAGTCAGCCTCCCCGCCAGTTGTTGAGCACCCTACCATCACAAGCAACCCCATTATACAATTGCACATAATTTATCCAGAAGGGAGGGATGAAAGGACATGTTAACATGAGGGTTAACATGAGGGAAGAGAGAGGTGATTAGAAACAAATGTATACTACATGGATTTGGGATCTGATCCAGAATGGCAATTCCTATTAAATCTCAAATCTGAGAGCCTTGCTTCTCAAATTGATAGGCATTGCAGGTGCTCAGCACCTCTCAGGATTTCACCCCAAGGGTATGTCTACACTGCAGCTGGGCGGTGTGATTCCCAGCGAGGGTAGGTAGACAAAATAGAAGTGTGAACATTGCACTAGCCTGAGCTGCCACAGCCACATGGCTATTTTTAAGACACTAGCTCGAACAGAGCTAGCACAAGTCTGTTTGCCCACTCTGAGCATCACTCCTCCCAGCCCCAGGGTGGACACACCATAAAAGAGAAAATGCCAACAGGAAAAATAAGTCAGAGAATAAAAGACCCAAAATAAATAAATATATTTTGCGGAGATAAAAAAAGAGAATGGATTTAGAAGGTAAAAACTTTGAAGATTCAAAGACGTATTAAAGAATCAGTTTGAAGAGAAACTGGTGTTGAAAAAGATTTAGAAAAAGGGAAGGGTAGAGAAAGAAAGAAAGAAAGAAAGAAAGAAAGAAAGAAAAGAAAAGAAAAAGAAGCCAGATCCTCAGCTGATATGAATTAGTGGAGTTCCATTGAAGGCAATAGAGAGATGCTAATTTGCACAGTCCTGGATTTAGCCCAAGGGATGAAGGAAAACCACCAGCCCCCTTGCCTTACTCAAAAAAAATCCCCCCCACAACCCACCAAGAAATATAGAGTTTAATTTTTAAAATTGGTATTTATGATTATTTAAATGAATGTGACTTTTGCCTGAATAAGGCCCTAAAGAGCAAACAAAAGCACATACACACCCGCACTTTGTGCACATATAATATACATCGCCATTGTATTAGATAACTGATATCAGACACACCCAGGGATGGGCTGGACAATTCATTCGATATCAGATGTCCATTTCAGATATTGCTAGTCTATTTTGCCCAGGGTAATGGGCACATTTCAAGCCCCAACATCCACAAGAAGTATAAAATCAGCTCTGCCCTGGAGAATTAGGGATAACAAACATACCTGTAATTGCCTCTCTTTGTCAGCATCTTGACTTCCTGAGAGAAAAAGATCTGTCTTAATTATTCAGTTAGTAAAACTCCCTCCTTCAAGCAATGTCAGCTACTCCTTCCTGCCACTTGATTCCAGTCTGAGTCCAGTCCATTGTTCAAGAATTTCCTCTCTCTTTGGTGGTGTGCAATACCCTCCTGACTGCAGATATCTGACCCCTCTAATTCTCCTAAAAGTCACCCAATTGGACTGCACTGCATCACTAATAAATAACTGATTGCTATCCTGTACATATAGTTACACTCTCATTCTTTGCCTCTTTGTCCTTCCTGGTATCAATAATAACCACCAGGTTTGGCTCCTCACAGCCAATTGTAGAATCCAGTCCTCCATATTTTGCTGCTAAAGCCTTAGCACTAAAACAGTGAATGTAACCCCTTTTCCAGATACCTCAAACCATACTGCGTGACCACCACATTGGGATATCAGCATCTGTTAGGGCAGTCAGCTCTTAAGTGCTCCTCACTGTTTATTGTAAGGTTAGCCTTTGGTCAGAGACAAGCCAACACTCATGCCAACACACTGAAGTGCTTCATGAATGTAAAATCCAGCCTGGACAGTGCTTTGATGGAAGACCACCAACGAACACTTAGCGGCTGTTGGAAGTGGTGCTAGTAATTCAGTAGGTGGTCATTTACCCTCTGAGTCGGTAATGAACCAGTATCCTAGCATGGTGTTAATGGATACTGCTGCAGTAGGTGGCATCTTTCAGATGAGCCATAAAACTAAGGTCCTGACCACTTGTGGTCATAGATCTGAAGGCATTTCTTCAAGAGTAGGGTTGCTAACTCTGCTGTCCTTTCCAAATTCTAACTTAAATAACTACATTCTGCCTATTTAGCTTTCCCCCTGTACTTTCAATTGCACAAGCTATTCTTCACATTAGGTTCTAAACAGTTGTTTAGCTTTGCAGTACGCCATCAAACAATTGCCACGTTTCACCTGAGAAGTGACTGCTTTTCAGTAGCGGGTCAAGTGATCTCTGTGCATAGTTTGTAAAGTGTTTTGGCATTCTTTGAATTGAAAAACTCTATGTACATTGTATGGTATCCAATGGTTATTAATGGCAACGGTTTCCCTCCTTTCTTTCTATAAAACAGTAAAATGGACCAGGTTCTCCAAAGGTGTAAAGTAGCAGAACTATGGTGAGCATCTGGCTTCGTATAATATATATGCTGTGTTTAATTCATATTCATGAGCTATATCAGCACAAATGACACTATGGACCAAATAGTCCTGTCACACTAGCCTTACACCAGATTGATGCTGGTGTTAAGTGAGAAGAGAATCAGGACTGTTGTGTTTCCACTTCTTTTGTATATAACATTTTCCAAAAAAGAAAGTGAAAAAGCACTTAAAACAGAATTCCCAATATTTGTTTTAATTTATATTCAGAACATTATTATACATCTCAGCATCCAAACCCTTCATCTTACACGAGACCTTTAATTAAATGAAACTATACAACCCTCTTGGCACTAGAACAGAGCTTTATGTTTATAAACTAAATCTGTGTCTAGAAAAATGTTGAAACTGGGGGGTTTTATGGTGAGAATCCACTTGCTGACATCACACAGGCAAGGTGATGATTGGCTACTGGAGGGTAAAAAGAGAGTTTATATTCCAGTAGGATGACAGTGAGCAAGCTAAACTATTAAATCTGTGTCCACTGACTTCTTTTAACTAGGCTGTACACTTCAGGACTGCAAACTGGTAAGATTTCTTATGTTTAGTTTCTTTATATCTTGTATAAATTGAGACCAACTTTTTCCACCTGTTTTTCTAATCTGTTGATTCTCTATTTCTAACTGGATTGCAAAATTATGCTTTGTATACTTTGTAAAAAAAGGTATGAATTTACAGCATGATTGTTGTGATAAAGTTGAATGAAAAAGGTAACTAAGTTGTGCCATACCTAATTGTAACTTGTCAACCACTCCAATATGAGACAGAAAATGTGAACAAAAAAATTTCATGAGTGAAATATAATCAAACCCCCTACTGAACAACCTAAGAAAACAATTTTCCTGACTCTTTTCTAACCTGTGTTTAATACAGCATGGGAAAAATTCGCAGAATGGAAGAAACAGATTTTCCCATAACTTAAAAAAATTAATACAACTTATCTTGTTACAAACTTAAATATAGAAATGATCCCAAAAGCAGGGTTTTTAGGTGTTATATTACAGACAGGTGTAATTTGCAAGTTTGGGACCAGATCCTCAGTTGGTATAAATCAACATAACTCCACTGAAGTCTACAGAGCTACCCTGATGTACATCAGCTCAAACTCGGACTCCTTATGGCTCAGTGCCTTAATGAAATAAACAGTTGTGCAAGTTATGGATATTTTTGCTTTCAGGATCTGTGTTTATTACCTCTTCCAAAGAGAAATCTGTAATTCAGTGAAGAACCACGACAACCACTTTAGAACCAAAATCAGACCACTGCAAGTTCTGAAATGTCATGAACTACAGTGCAGTTGCACCCACTTGCACATATCTGAATTTGGTTCCTAGTGTTTAGATCTCTCTGATTTACTTTTACTGGGGAGGCGGGTAGGTAGGAGTAGGAGTCTGGTAAGATTCCTAATCACCTTAGCACTAAAAGGTAATTTCCCACCAGCTCTCAGAGCCAACCCAGCTTTAGAGGACTTAGAGAGAAAATTGAATGAGAACTAGAGATGTGTTTCCTGGTCCTGTTCTATAGAACAAGGAAGAAGACACTTCTTCACTTCAAGACATAATTGGGTGGATCTGGCAGGGCTGATGAGGTAGTAGACCTAGCCAGTTATCTCAAAGACAGTAAATAATGGAGTCAGCTGTTCCTCAGAAACCCTATAGCAGGCCACTATTTCCCCCTGGAGACAACTAAAAGTTAAGTTTCAGAGTAGCAGCCGTGTTAGTTTGTATTCGCAAAAAGAAAAGGAGTACCCGTGGCACCTTAGAGACTAACAAATTTATTAGAGCATAAGCTTTCGTGAGCTACAGCTCACTTCATCGGATGCATTTGGTGGAAAAAGCAGAGGAGAGATTTATATACACACACACAGAGAACATGAAACAATGGGTTTATCATACACACTGTAACTAAAAGTTAAGAGAGTGATGTCCAGAGCCTGTCAAAGTCATGAGGTCTCAAGCAAGTTTGAGGAAAGGTGCAATAGACCATTATTCAGATCAGGTGATTCAGGGGTCTAAATATCATACAAATATCAGGTGTTCTAAACATAAATATTATTTAAGCCCACATTGTGACCTATACTCTCATTGCTAATCAGCTGATTACCAGGGTTAGAGTAGTTGATTACTTGGAAGGGACACCTATGAGAAAAACCCACGTTTGGCAGCCCTGATCATGGTGACATTAGCATTCTTACTATAGTGAAACCTCAGCTTAAAGTTAGGAAAATGTGCCTTCAAACATAAAAATCTACTCAAGATCATTAAAGTTTCCTTTCAGAAGGATGGAGGAATTAACCCTAAGGAATTGGCCAAATTCCAGGGTCGCTAATTACATGCTACCAATCTAAATATTTCCTCCTGAAATGTCAACATTCTTGACTTCCTGCACTAACATGTTACTGTGTTCTGTTGAATTTTCTGTTGAATAATACAGAAAGTGACTCATTAATATTTTCATGAATTAACGTGACAAGCTTGCGCTGCATAATGTCACTCCATGAATTATTCATGAGGATTCAGACAACGGCCAGTTTATTTGTGAAAATGAGTGCAATTCCCAGAGGTTTTGTGAATTCTTATATGAAGGATTATTTGGCCAAGAACTCAAACTAGATGTACATTATTCATTGTAATTGCTCACTATTCATCACTCACTAGTCTCCTATTTTAAAAACCAAGTTATCCAATCAGGGAGCAGAAACAATGCCCATGTGACTTAGAAACCCAGTCATGCAATGCAAATGAAGGATTAGTTGACTGAACTAATTACTGACTAAACATTGTTCACAAACTATTTGGTGTGTACTTGCAAAGGACAACTACATTCACAGATCAGGATTTGTTAATGACTGATTCATCAACAGAGAAAGAAAGCTAAATTAATCAGATAATTTAACTGCAATGAAGTTGACACACTCTAGGGGCATATTTACTCGGCAGCGGGAAACGTGCCTCCCAGCCTGGGTAGACAGATTTGTACTAGCTGTGCTCTAGCTAGCGTGCTAAAAATAGCAGCGTGGATATTGTAGCTTGGACAGCAGCTTGGGCTAGTGGCCTGAGTCTATGCCCTCCCAACTCAAGCTCGGATGGCTAGCCCATTCCATTGCCTGAGCACTAGATCCATGTTGCTCTTTTTGGCGCACTAGTTCAAGCAGTATTAGTGCAAATCTGTCTACCTAGGCTGTGAGGCATGCCTCCAGCTGCAGTGTAGACATACCCTAAGTGACATATTCAAGCCCAGAAATGGCAGTATTCCACTGATGGGAGAAGCGATTCCCCTATGTTTGTCTATCTCCATACATATATATGTGGGTGTGGGTGTGCATGTGCACACACTTCTGTCTGTCTGTCTAAATGTCACTGGGGTATTTCTGGATGAAAATACTGCATAAGTCATTATCCCAGGAGCTCCCTTGCTGTGCTGATGTTTCATAAATGTGAAGTAAATATACTGACATTACCCTTCTTGTTACTTCCAGAAAATACAATAATGAGGACTGCACTTATCTTTATCTGCCTTTTGGGAATAGCCTGTGCTTTCTCAGTAAGTGGCTTCAACAACTGACTAACTCTTCTAGATCATTTATGAGGTGCTAGAATACCACTTGCCAGTGACTTTGCCTTGCTAGTGTTTTTAAGTAGGAGAACCATTCATTAACATAACCTTTTCCAACAGGCAAAAAGCTTCTATAGAAGAGCAAAATCAGATGATTCGGAAGAAAATGCGGTATGATATCAGCCTTTTTGGATTATTTTTGTGTATTAGAATTACACTCACTTGTTTCTTAAACTCCAATACCTGAAACCAAAATTGATTTAGTTTTTTTTACTTTTTTGCTAGGTTTTCAAGAACAGACATCGATATTATTTTTACAGATATGCCTATGTGTATCCACCACACAGAAGAATTCAGGTAAATGCAGCTTTTTAAAAGGAATTATGAACATTGCCTGTTGCATTATGATCCATACATACACTTAACATAATTAGATACCTCTTGAACAAAAATAATTGCCAATTTTAGATAATTTAAAGTTATTTGGAACAATTCACATATATTTGAGCTCAGCTTTGGCATAAGCAGGAATAATTCCATCAACATCACCTGAAAGTAGTGGAGTTAAACTCATTTGCACCAGGATTGAATTTGGCCTGGGGTGTTCCAAAGACAGTTAGGGATGTTAATTTATTCTTATTCAGATGGGTGAACATAATCTGCTTCAAGATCCTGCAAATCTCTTAAATTCTCTTTTGGGTCTGTGAAATTTTCTCTATATAGTTTAAAATGGAGCAAAATGAACCATTCATATTGATTTATATATATAATCAATTCAGTTTTTCCAAACAAAAGCCTGTAGGTGAAATCCTTACCTCATTCAACTCAATCCTTACCTCATACAAAAATCCCCTGGACTTCAACGGGGCCAAGATTTCACCCCAAATGTTTCTCTAGCCAAAATGAAACAAGACCAGCTATGCTTTAGAGAAAGAAACCTCCAAAAGCTGAACTGGCACAGGTGCGGGTCCTATGGTGTGTGTGTGTGGGGGGGGGGGGATTGGGTGTGGGTGGATTCTCAGCTAATTTAAATATTGTAGCTCAGTGGAGTTTCAGAAATTCACAACGGATGATGATCTGGCCTTCTGGGTGGTGTACATGCACTGGGCCTGATTCTGATCCATCTGTAGTGGTGTAAATTAGGATTAACTCCACTGAAGTCAGCAAATTTATACTAGTGTAAGTCTGGGGTAAGTGAAAGGAGAATCAGGCTCATTATATCCATTTTTTCAGCCACCCTAACTTATGCCCAGGTCCAGCCTTTGGTGTTTTGCTGCCAGAGCAAAAAATATTTTTGGCACCACCCAAATGGCCAAGTTAAAACAACCCCCCCGCAAAATTAAAAAAAAATAAAAAAATTCCCAAATGGCTGCGTCAGCCATTCAAGCAACAGCAACAACAGGAACAAAAAAAAGAGATAAGTAATGTGGTGCCCCTGGAAGTTGCCATCCAGAGCCCCCACTCTGGCTGCCCACCCGTAGGGCTAGCCCTGCTTATGTGCAGTTGACTGTGGGGTTGGCTGACATTCAGAAATAGTCAGATGTGGGAATGCCCCAGGCACACCTCTTTCTCCCCAGGAACATCCCCCAGTGTAACCCCTGAACTGGGGGCTGCTGCAGGTAACAGATGAGAGCCAGTGAATTCCCCAGGAATTCCCCACAGTATCTTTACAGCTGTCAGAGCCCGTGGAAAGGAGCTGGAGGTCAGTCATAAAAAGTGTTTTGGTACATACAGGTTTTGAAAAGAGCCTGGTACCCAGCTGCCCCCATTGTAACACTTATGACCAGATTTACAAAGAAGAGCTCAGCACCCCAATAAGTTGGGATCTTTTGAACATCTAGCCCATGAGGTTCATGTTCCATAGACATTTGGTGTGACTCACAGGGGCACTGACACAAAACATGTCATTTAAAAGAGACTCACTGTTATATAAGATAAAATAATTACACCCATTTTAAAGCAGTAAACAAAGGCCACTTAATTCCCAGACCTGTCCAGAACTTTGGCCAGTATAGCCGTATGGATTGCATCCTGCCTGACGGTACTGCCAAGAATATGACATCATTTACCTCAGTATGGCCTCTGGAAATGGCACAGACTGGCATGGCTCAGGGTTACAGGAAAGCAGGATGTGTAATTGCATAATGCATCACACAGCAAAGGAGACTCCACTGGAAGAAGTAATTTTGCTTATAACTGAAAAAAATAGGAGAAATGGCAGAATTTACTGTATGCTTTAAAAAAAAAGACAGCAGTTTGGAATTATTTTTCATGGACTCAATATCTGTATCTTTTGACTGGCATGCAGTTAGATGCAGAAGCACAGTCATAGATTTCCTCTGAAGTTAAAAACAGTCTTGTGTCTGGGAATGATGCTCCAGCAGCACAGTGGTTTGGCATGTCCCTCGGGTACAAATATATTTTTGTGCGGGTCCATCTTTAGCTATCACTCACAATGTCAGAGAAGAATCCTGTAAACCCATCTCTTATCTAGTCCCCTAATTATGCTGAACGCAAATGTCAATGTACAGAAGATACAAGCTCCAAAGCCAAAAAGGCTTGTGGGCTTCCTGAGTTTCCCTACACCTTTCCTCTTCCCACCTCCAGAAATAATAGTCATAATAAAGCCCTGTATGGAAAGCTAATGATTTGGTTCCCAGATAATATTAGTAGAAATGTTTACTGCCTTTATAAGAATTCTTAACATATCCAGTCAAAACATTACTTACACCTGGGATGAAAAATTGAATGATGAGAACTACATCTATTTCAAAGCACATCCATTCTATCCAGAAATCGATGTTTACATACCTATCTCATGGAGGGGTGCAAATCTAAATTAGTTAAGGCCAGATTCTGGTACCCTTTTTGCCTGCATAGTAACAAATGGCATAATCATTTTAATGGCTGACCAGCACTTTGAAAGTGTTAAGTGCTGTGTAAGTAACTGGGTGAACCAGGGTGGAAAACCACAGCATAGCACTGAATGGTGGCAGGAAAAAGGGAAGATTCCATCCCCCTATAGCTTATTGTCCAAAGCCTCTATTCTTTTCCATGAAGCTCTGTGGTTACTGGGAAAGTCTGATGGTATATAAGAGAGGATAAGTTGTTGGAGAGGCAAGATATTTGGCAGAAGATTTCTGTAGACAGAGAAGCAGATTTACAATGAAAATGAGAGGTAAAGCACACAACAGCAATGGAGCTTTTCAGTCCAGCAAGTGGGATGGTTTAGTGGGCTGGCTACACACCACGTTTGAAGAGTTTAATCTCCCAGGAAGACAGATTCAATCAACTCTAAGCCAGTTTGATCCTGCCCTCCATCCTCAATGTACATAATCTGAGTTCCACAAAGTTTTCAGACAAGACCATAAAAATCTGTCTACTGTGTGTGGACTTTGAAGGACCTAGGAGGCCTTTTGAAAGGCTCAGGGTTTATCAGTGCACAGAATCATTGTGCAGCTCTGGTGTGCTGCCTGGTAGCTGTGCTCCCTCCAGAAGGTCAATCTCGTTCAGTAAGGTGCATGTATATAATTGGTGCTGAAAGGCATAATATAATTGGGATGAAAGGCATTGTCCACATCAGACACTTTTTGTACAACGTGCTCCGCTGAGAAGCTGGTGGAAACATCAGTATAACTGTGATATACACACGTCTCAAGGGTCCATTGACATTACAAACCCTTCTCCACATGACTCTCCACCACTCTCTGCATCACAAGTTTCATGTTTGCCATCATAAGGTCACCAGAATCCTTTAACTGTCTGGCTAACCTTGTAGATCAATTATCCATGTAGAATCTTTTCTGTGCTTTATATGCAACTCTCAGAAACACACACACACACACACACACTCTCTCTCTTTCTCTCCCATTATCTGGAAGCACAGGAAAGGAAATACTCACAATTTTCCCTCTGTTTAGAGCAGTGACTCAGAAGAAGAGGGGGATGGCGACAGCTCGGAGGAGGAGGAGGAAGAAGAAGAAGGGGTACGTAACTTGCGTGGCCATTGTCAAAACAAACCAAGTAACACAAAAAAATCAAACAAAAAATGGGGATTTTTTAATAGTCTGGACTCTTTGAATGGTCATTGTCAGGATTGCTAACTACCCACAGGTTTCCATTCTGGACTGCTGCTATGTTTTTTAAGCCCCGAGTCATTTTTTTTTTAAATGGGGGAGTAGTCTTTGAGATACAGTCCAGACTTTCTGGTTCCAACAGCTTAGAAATGGGCAGGGCTTGATAATATTGCAGAAACAGACCTGCTTCAGGCCTAAGAAGATGAAATGTTAATAATGTTCAGCACTTCAACAGTGCCCTTCATCTAAGAACCTCTTTAAAAACAACATTGTGAGATAGGTAAGTATTGTTACTAGCTTTTTTACAGATGGGTAAACTGAGGTACTAATGGTAGAAAGCCCTGCTTAACGATTAGACCATAGAACTAGGTTTACTACATTTAGATCAGGATAATAGCAAAGCAAAGACTGTGCAGAATTATGGAACTAAACTCTTCTTTCCTTGGAGAGTCAGTGGGCCAGATCCTCAGCTGATATAAATCTGAAAAGCTCCATTGACAGTAATGACAGGTTTCAGAGTAGCAGCCGTGTTAGTCTGTATTCGCAAAAAGAAAAGGAGTACTTGTGGCACCTTAGAGACTAACAAATTTATTTGAGCATAAGCTTTCGTGAGCTACAGCTCACTTCATCGGATGCATTCGGTGGAAAATACAGTGGGGAGATTTATACACACACACACACAGAGAACACGAACAATGGGTTTTATCATACACTCTGTAAGGAGAGGTTTCAGAGTAGCAGCCGTGTTAGTCTGTATTCGCAAAAAGAAAAGGAGTACTTGTGGCACCTTAGAGACTAACAAATTTATTAGAGCATAAGCTTTCGTGAGCTACAGCTCACTTCATCGGATGCATTTGGTGGAAAAAACAAAGCTTATGCTCTAATAAATTTGTTAGTCTCTAAGGTGCCACAAGTACTCCTTTTCTTTCTGTAAGGAGAGTGATCACTTAAGATGAGCCATCACCAGCGGGGGGCGGGGGGGAAGGAGGAAAACCTTTCATGGTGACAAGCAAGGTGGGCCATTTCCAGCAAACAAGAACATCTGAGGAACAATGGGGAGTGGGGTGTTTTCCCCATGTTATTTCTCCCCCCCACCCTACCCCCCACTGTTCCTCAGATGTTCTTGTTAACTGCTGGAAATGGCCCACCTTGCTTGTCACCATGAAAGGTTTTCCTCCTTCCCCACACCCGCCTGCTGGTGATGGCTCATCTTAAGTGATCACTCTCCTTACAGTGTGTATGATCAAAAAGAAAAGGAGTACTTGTGGCACCTTAGAGACTAACAAATTTATTAGAGCATAAGCTTTCATGAGCTACAGCTCACTAGCTCACGAAAGCTTATGCTCTAATAAATTTGTTAGTCTCTAAGGTGCCACAAGTACTCCTTTTCTTTTTGCGAATACAGACTAACACGGCTGCTACTCTGAAGTGTGTATGATAAAACCCATTGTTTCATGTTCTCTGTGTGTGTGTATATAAATCTCCTCATTGTATTTTCCACCGAATGCATCTGATGAAGTGAGCTGTAGCTCACGAAAACTTATGCTCAAATAAATTTGTTAGTCTCTAAGGTGCCACAAGTACTCCTTTTCTTTTTATTGACAGTAATGTAACTTTGCTGATTCACACTAACTGAGGATCTGGCCCTACATCCAGTTCTTTCGGCTATATGTGTTTGTGTGGGACATTATGTATAGCAGCATGCAATCTTCTGCACTGTTCTTGAGTTTGGTGATTCACCAGTCCTTATTTTACCGACACATAAGTTGTTCTCCCTGTTGGCACACCACAGAATTCTGCAACGTAATTCTTAGGGGAATAAAGTGACCCAGAAACAAGAGTGGCTCCAGTGTTAACTCATAAAACAAGCCCATCAATACAGAAAAAGGAACACTGACTACAGAGAGTACTTCCATCACATAACCATGGGGTGTATTTGCAGTACTGGTTAAACATCCTCTCCTATTATTATTTACCTTCTAAATTGTGTTGTGTCCTTCAAAACTGATATAATCTCTTGTGTAAATATGTATTTTGGTGTGATACTATTTTTGGAAATGCATATTTTGACCTGGACAAGCAATAATAGCTTCTTTGCTACCATTATGGTCTCTTGAGTCAATGTGTGCTTAGACATTACTGTATTTATAACAGTGAATTTTTGGCTTGAATGACTGTTATGGGTTACAAAGATGCCATTATATATATATATATATATATATATATATATATATATAGTGCTTACCTGGCTTTCCACACACTTATACATCAACCATTGGTGTTAATTATACAGGTATCAAGGGAAAGGAATTATATTACACTCCTAAATCTACATACTGAAAATAATTATGCAATTTTATTTACAAATACTTAGGGTTAAATCCTGGGGCATGCTACATGGATGCATAATGCCCAAAGGCAATTGAAAACACCACAAGCAGGAGAACAAACAGTGGACCTTACCCCTCGACTCACCTCCTTGGCATGTATTAGTAGCTGTGGCCCAGCTAACCAGATATCCTGACTAGTTCAGTCTGAGTCCACTCCTCAGTCCAGTGGGGCTTTCATGCGGAGCAAGGTATACCTTCTTTGCTCTGTTTCCATGAATTTGGCCTTTCATACACAGTCAGGAAACCAGGATTCTAAACAGAGTAACTCATTTGAAATTTATTTCCCAATTGGTATCTTTGTTGGCAGAAAGGTGAAACTCGATCTGATGGTGAATAAATTGCCCTATCAGTTTGAGAGAAAAGAGGAAAATATATTTCAAAATACCCGCCCCCCCCAAACATGCCCATGTGGTGGAGCACAAATAGCTTAAACATTTATAGACTAGCACAGCTAAGATTTTCCAAAGTGAGGAGTGATTTTTTTGGGTGCCCAACATGAGTAATTTTAAAGGGACCTGATTTTCAGAACATGCTGAGCACCCAGCCCTTGAAAGTCTCTCAAGTTGAGTACCTACACACTGAGACATCCAGGACCATTAGTCTGTATGGAAAATGTAAGCCTATATTTAAAGATGGGTCTTATCTGGAAAGGGCTTCAACATGGTCTCTGTTCTGGTGGGCACAGTATTAATTATGCATGGACTGCAGTTGCCACCAGGTAGGTGAGCATTTAATCTCTAACTTTGAGTTTACATTATTCACAAGGATAAAAATGGCATCCAAAAAAATAGAGGCCACATTTTAAAAGGCAGGGATTACCATGTATACTGAGTCTGTATTCATCTGTAGGCAGAATACTGTCATCTAAAACCAATCCCTCTATTATCTACCTGCCAAGACTAGAGTCAGGTTTCTGCCTTTCCTTTGGGAAGTGTTGATGACATGCAGACAACCTGCAGCAGAGCCAGAATCTGCATCCTGAAACTGTTTAGGTGTTGGTGATATAAACAACTCTGGCAGGAAAAACCCAGACCCCTGAAAGCATAAAACCAGGTCCTGGCTGGATTAAAAAACAACAACAAAAAATAACCCTTTAACTTCTCCTTTAAAGTGCTTTTACTTGTAACTCTTAAATCTTCATATGAATTTCATTTACATGACTTGAGGTTTCAGATAGTAATTTGTGAAGTGAACCAAAGTGGCTTGAAGAAACATTGACTTTATTCTCTATTGTTTTTGTTTTTTTAAAAAGCAGTTTCCAGGCTAAGACAATTCTGTGGCACGCTTTAGCCTTAAAGGCAGTGGAAAGAAAGATAATTTATAATGAAAAGGCAGAACCTCAGCAATGGCTATATAAACAGCATAACTATGATAATTATTTTATTGGGCACATGACAAGTTCTGATATCTATCTGCACAGACGACCACACCATGCAGTTCGGTGGCTCTTTCAAGAGAGTAGAAAATAACTTACGTTTTAACTGGCACTAAATTAACCCAAGATTTTAGGTTTACCTTCCTTGATTCTTCTTTAGATACTGATCAGAGTGTGTGGAAGGTGATCACATTAGACTGTTCCTCTCTTTAGTATCTTACTACTGGTCATGTAAACAAGGCAGTCCTCAGAAGACAGGGGGAAAGTCTATGGAATTTTTACAAATTCTAACACTAGCAATTGGCTGTGTGCCAAAATAAGAAAGAGAAATTGAGCCAGGCTTGCCAGAGGAACAAGAGGAATTACTAAAAGAACCAGCACAAGCACCATGTACAGGTATCTATCTACAATTTAAGAAATAGGTTTCTCTCTCCCCCAATCTCAGCCTTGAGAACAGCTGAAGCTAACCATCAGGAGCCTCAGAAGTCAAATGTCCCTCCCATTCAATTGAGCACTAAAATGATATACTCAGCTCTTCAGTCCACTTCCCAGGGAAGCCAGGGACTTCACTTCCACCCCAAGGATAGGATCCATCACCAGACCTTTCATATTTTTTTTTCCTCCCCAGCCCTCTTGGTATCCAGAATAGATCAATACACGGCTGTTTTACTGTGATGTGTTAGAGATAGAAAACAAACCTTAAAAGTCAGTCTGGCAGAAGTGGGCCTCCTATATAATTTTTATTTATTGATTACAATTTTTCACTCTTCCCTCTCTGCTGCTTTGTCATTGTATCTCTGTATTTTTTCCACTCTTCCCAACAATCTGATCCACTTTGCACTGTATTTCTTCAATGGTGTTTTTTCATCTGCTCCCTTTTCCAGAGATACTCCAAAGCAGAAAGCAAACCCATTAATGTCTGAGTTCAAATCAAAACTTTCAAACCCACTATGTTTGGGTGCATTTGAAGCAAAACAAGTTCACCATCCCTACTTCAAAGCTTAATTTGGTTCTTTCAAATGATATACTTTGTTAAACAAGAGACCAAAACAAAACCATTCAGCTTCAGTCACAGATGTGTAATTACAAAGGAAGGATGGGACTAGTTTTGGTGTTCATTGAAGTCTCAAAGCAAAAAATCCTGGGAAAATACAAAACCCAAAGTTGTCCCAGTTTTCTGAACAGTTCTTTGGGATGTTGTGTGATTGTGAATGAGACTTTAGTGGTCAGTTAGAGGTTCGCTATATTAAGATATGGTCTGCACTGTGAAAAAAGTTGGACAAACCTCAGCTCTAGAAACACAAAACCAAAAGTGGTCCCAGTTATCCAATGTTAAAGTATCATATTTAAATTCACACAAACCCAGAGTCTTACTTGAGCTGCTCATTATGTAATTACAATTACTACATGCGCTATAGCTGTAACTGCTTGTACATTAGGGTTGCAAGTGCATGTGCTTTTTTGCATGTGCAACTACCTGCATATATGCAGATTTAACAGTTTAGCCATAGAGCTTACATTTTACCATAGAGACAGTGGTGCTGGATCAATTTTTATAGTGGGGGTGCTGAGAGCCATTTAACCAAACTGTAAACCTGTATATAATGGAAACCACTTCAAGTCAGGGGGCGTGTCAGCACCCCCAGCACCCCTAGTTCCTGCACCTATGCATAGAGATACAAAATTTCACATGCAACTGTGACTACTAAATGGCTGGTTGTGTATTATATGTGCATAATACTAACGTATATAAATAATCATGGTAGCTGAACACACCAACTCAGGCTTCTAGAAAAAATATGCCCCTTAAGGTGAAATTATCAAAGCATCCTCTACCTCATTACTAAATGTGTGCTTGTAATTTTGTTCACACAATCATTTCGTCCTGCAGATAATGGGATTTTCATGCAACCTGTTTGTTTAGATTTGCAGGTGACTGTGCACACTCAATTTTGAGGCTGCTTTTGAAAACGGAGGTCTAAAATTATTTGTTCTTGAACTCCACAGCCAAGACACAAATTCAGGATTCTTTGTTTTCCCTGCAAGGACTGGCATCACAAGCTCCTAAGGAAGAGTGCTTTCCTTCAGTATTTAAGGCAGACAGAGCAAGGATAGAAGGGAAATATTGAAATATTTACTGCTCACATGATGAGATTATTTTTACATCTCCGTCGAAACTAAAACAGCCTCTGTGACCAGTGCCATGTTATATCTCAGCAGGAGCAGTCAAATGAAGGAAACAATGGAGAGAATGAAGGTGAAGAAACTACTACAGAGGCTCCCACTGGAAAGAAGGCTGTAGGCCTTGGTAACGGAAAAATCAAAATCCCGAAGAAGGTAATATTTGCAGCCCTCCAATAAGCTCATAAATACAATGAAGCCAGTACAAAAGGCTACCCACCTCCCCCTCCCCCCGCCCCACCTCCTGGCCCAATAGACTGGCCCAAGGAATCCCAAAATACATTGAGCTTGATTCTCTGCTCACCCATTTTACACCGGTGTAACTCAATGGACTCCTGATTTACTCTGGAGAACAGGCCCACTAAATACAGTTCAGCTCCTTCTTTATTAGACAGTTCCCATTGCTAAACCCCAATTTGTGTCATAACCATTAGTAGTAGTATTTATGTTTCCAAGAGTTCCTACAGGTCTAGACGAGGTAAGGACCCTCACTATGGTAGGCACAATACAAAACACATATATAGTGACAGCTTACAATTTGAAGGCAGGCTTTACAGTGCCTTAATGTCTTTCTGTTCCCCCAAACCAGGGGGAAATACCAGTGCTATAAAATACAGTATGTATTCAATGCTTCTTAGTCTGGAGCACATTCCACTTTTTGGCATGGGCTTAGGAGCCAATGGATGATATTCCTCGCTATATCTGCTGGGAGGTAAATATCCTGAAAAGAGTCTCTGACTGCAGCCATGTATTACCAGCTCCTCAGCTTGTGTAAGTCAGTGGAGTCAACATGTGCCTTTCAGACGGGCACAATGCTTTTTGCGTGTTCCCAATTGCACTAGGAGTAATTTATTGCACCATTTTGAAAACTCTGTCATACTGCTGCCCAGTGGGCCAGCCACTGTGGGTGAGTTGGGTAGAGAGCCATACCTCTGCTTATTTCCCAGCCATTTTCCCCTAGAATGTGCAAAGCTTTTGAAATACAGTCCCTGCACCACCCCCACCCCCAACTGACTGAGTTGCAACTAACCATCCCTTACATGGGTTATGCAAGAAGCCAGGAGGGAATCCTTCCTTCCTCCTACCTGTCTGTGGTCCATTAGGGCAAGACACACCTCGCCTGAAGTTCTCGGAGCTCAGGATCTGGCCCCATGTTAAAAGTTTTCGAATGACTGCTTCTTTCTCTTGTCTATTTATCCCTTTGTAAATCCGAACCCTTTTGCCATATGTGACACAGGAGCAAGACAGCCAAGGTCCCGAGAATGCTGAAACGGGTGAAAGCTCTAAGAATGGCGGGGGAGGCAAAGCTCCCGGCAAAGGTGGGAAGAGTGAAGGCTCTGAAGGCGAAGAGGACAGCGATGAAAACGAGGAGGAGGAAAATGAAGAAGAGGAGGAAGAAACTGAAAAAGTGGATGAGAACGGCACCAGCGGCAATGGCACGAACACCAATGGTACGGATACAGAGAATGGGAACGGTGGCAATGGAGAGGCTGAAGAGGAGGAGGAAGAGAATGAAACTGAAGCCACAACCATCGTCATCACCACCCCGACAGATCCGGGGATAGGTGACACCACGCCTACCGAGGATGAGGGCGTTTATGACACCACCACCCCTGGGGATCTGTGGGGTTATGAAAATGGAGAAACCACCACCCCGGGCTATGAAAATGGCTACGAAAGCCAAACAGATTATAACGATGGTAGGGAGAATGGGTATCCCCGAGGGGACAGCTACAGAACATATGAGGATGAATATGGCTACTACAAGGGGCATGGGTATGATGTATACGGCCATGATTACTATTACAATCAATGAACAGCAAGACAGTGATTGATATTGTTAATGCTCATACTCTGCATGGCAATTGTTTTCAACATTCTCAGGAAGGTGCAGCAAATTGTAACACGATGCCTGTAAAAAAGGGGAGGGAGGATCCACCTTTAATGAGTGGCATTACTGCTAACTACTAAAATGTGCTATTTGTTAAAGACATGCTTTTGGACATTATATACGCTCCTGGGGTTTGTAGATTTTTAATCCGGGTGCTGAGGAATACTATATGTCAGGTGGAATTATCCAATGAGTTTTGTTGTATACTATATATTTGCAGTGTATCTATCCATTGTTTATATTAAAGTCAAAATGAATTTTAAAGCAACCAAAATGACCAACGTGTTGTAATGGAGAAGAAACGACTTTTTAATTATCTGCCCAATACCATGTCACTTGCTAGTTTTCCACTAACGGGAGCAAATGCTCAGCTGGTGTAAATCAGCATAGCTCCACTGGAGGCAAAGGAGCTACATAGGTTTTTACCAGCCGAGGATCTGCCTCGTGTTTGAGACTGACTTCTTCCTATCTGATCCCATGCCAAAATGCACACAAGACACCCTGGCAAGAGGAAATGATTGATTAAAAACAGAAAAACTTCTCTAGTCTAACCTCAGAATAATTGAAGGGAACCCTTTTAGGGAATACTTTATCAACAGATTCACAGTTGTCCTGCTGGCATTATAATAAGATATGGCACTGACCTGGTACAACTGAGATGAATCTGTAAAATTTGGAGTCAGTGAAAATCTTATATTATCTTTCATTGCTAAGTTAAATGATCATACATCAAGGCCATACCATATCAATAAGCAACCAATGGGCTAAATTCTTCTTTATGTTATGCTGTTGCAAATCCAGAATAACCCTCTTGTCTTTAATAGTTACTCCAGATTTACATACCAGTGTAGCAAAGAAAACAGTTTGACCGTAAAATCATAACTGCGTCCTGACAGTCTCTGTGTGATAAGGATGGTACTGTGGTTAAGGCACATAGGAGCTTCTTACGAGGTTCAGGGTGCAATCCAGACCAGTAAAAGTGTGTGTCACCACTTGCCCCTGCAACATGGGTGCTTTACAACACTTCGCTGCCATAGCTGCCAGCCAGGGACGCTCACAACCAACCTACAAGCCTGAAGTGCCTTTGTGCTGGACAGCCCTGGTTCAGCAGCTCTGACCCTAGCAGGCTGTCTACAGCCCCACTCTGTACTCCATCCTGTTAGCCTGATAGTTTTGTTTGCCTAATATGTGAAATGGACTTTCATTGTCTTTCTCCGAATACGAGGCTGGTCAGAGAATCGAATACACAGTCCTTGGTCTAGGGCAAACCTGTTTACCAACACCTCCTGACATGCCTGCTTTAAACACACTTAAGTCATAATTCTAGCATATATCCATCACTCTTAATGTACATGTGGTACATACCCCACACAAGAACGTTAGTGATCAGTGACAGGTTTCAGAGTGGTAACCTTGTTGAAAACAACAAGGAGTCCTTGTGGCACCTTAGAGACTAACAAATTTATCTGGGCATAAATCAGTGAGTTATTAGTTTTCAGATGATACTTTTCAAGGCATATTTTGTATAAAGATTACTACAATAGTGAATAGGCTGTGAATACAGGAATGTCCAGGGTCACTCCCCTCCCTTACAAAGTTTCAGGAGAGTTAGCCACTGGCTGACTCAGAGGCAGCAGGTCAGAGTCCTCTTTCCTGAACGGGACATCTGCCACCACATTTTATTTCCCCTTTTTATAGAAGAAACCTGTTTTGTCACCCTTGGGTACAGTCTCCAGGACATAATCCCAGAGAGTATCCATAATTTCACCGACTGAGTTGTTACAAACATTTCACAGTGACATTAATGATCAGCATGTGAGGTGTAATGAGTATGTCAGGCCTTATAAGAGTTGCTGACACAGTAGTGAACTACCAATGGGCCTTTGTGATACAGTTCTGATTTTCAAAGAACATATGTCCCAACGGCACGCTCAATTCGGCAGTTTTGCACACAGATACATCGTTCACACACAAGTGGCTAGTTCTTTGTTTAACTTTGCAATTTTGAAAAACCAGGAAAGCCCAGGAGGATGTGAATAAGCCTGGTAGAGTTGGGGTTACTCCAAAGGGCTGAGTGAAGGGGAGAGGCAAACATAAGCAACCCAGTGGTTGACAGTGATCAGGCAGCTTCTGTGCCATGACCACTGACTTTCTTGCTGACCAATATTGTCTCATCGTTACTTTGGGCTCCCCAGTCATTATTTGTTATATTTGCACTGTAACCTCTTCAGGCAGGGACCATCTTTTGATTCTGTGTTTGCACAGTGTCTAGCACAATGGGGCCCTGATCCATGACTCAGGCTCCTCGGTATTATTGCAATAAACAACCAACCAACCAAAAGGCAGAGAAAGAAAGTGAGATGCATAGCTGTGAATGGAGAGAAGAAAAAGGAAGTTAGGAGTGATATTAAAGAGAGTCTGTAAGGAAGGTTAGAGATCACTATTCTGAGTTTACATTAGATATGGATGAATTCTCTCTTTCATCCCAGACCATCTTTGCAGACATGGAGCAGTTACAATGTTGCCATTCAGTGTTGTCCATGGCTTGTTCCTCCATTGAGCCCAACTTGGTCATAGAATCATATGACTGGAAGGGACCTTGAAAGAGAGGTCATCTAGTCCAGTCCCCTGCACTCATGGCAAGATTAAGAATTATCTAGACTATCCCTAACAGGTGTTTGTCTAACCTGCTCTTAAAAATCCCCAATGATGGAGATTTCACAATCTCCCTAGGCAATTTACTACAGTGCTTAACCACTCTGACAGGAAGTTTTTCCTAATATCCAACCTAAAACTGCAATTTAAATCCATTGCTTCTTGTCCTATCCACAAGGGTTAAGAAGAACAATTTTTCTCCCTCCTCCCTGTAACAACCTGTTATGCACTTGAAAACTGTTATGTCCCCTCTCAAATCTTCTCTTTTCCAGACTAAACAAACCCAATTTTCTCAATCTTCCCTCATAGGTCATGTTTTCTAGACTTTTAATCATTTTTGTTGCTCTTCTCTGGACTTTCTCCAATTTGTCCACATCTTTCCTGAAATGTGGCTCCCAGAACTGGACACTATACACCAGTTGAGGCCTAATCAGCATGGAGTAGAGCAGAAGAATTACTTCTTGTATCTTGCTTATAACACTCTTGCTAATACATGCCACAATGATGTTCGCTTTTTTTTGCAACAGTTTTTACACTGTTGACTCATATTTAGCTTGTGATCCACTATGACCCCCAGATCCCTTTCCGCAATACTCCTTCCTAAGCAGTCATTTCCCATTTTGCATGTGTGCAACTGATTGTTCCTTCCTAAATGGAGTTTTTGCATTTGTCCTAATTGAATTTCATCCTATTTTCTTCAGACCATTTCTCCAGTTTGTCCAGATCATTTTGAATTTTAATTTTATCCTCCAAAGCACTTGCAACCCCTCCCATCTTAGTATCATCCTCAAACTTTATATGTGTACTCTATATGCCATTATCTAAATCATTGATTTAGATACTGAACAGAACTGGACCCAGAACTGATCCCTGTGGGACCCCACTTATTATGTCCTTCCACCATGATTGGAACCACTGATAACTACTCTCTGGGAATGGTTTTCCAACCAGTTTTGCACCCATCTTATAAGTAGCTCCATCTAGGTTGCATTTCCCTAGTTTGTTTATGAGAAGATCATGCGAGATAGTATCTGAAGCTAAGGTTACTAAAGTCAAGTCATGTCCCCACATACAATGTCCTGCCATCTAGTCAGTGGTTGTCTCTAGGTCTGACTGACCTTGGTTGCATTTGCATTATTTTCTTTGGCATTCTATCACCTGTCTTCTGCAGCACTCACACCACTGTAAACTTTTTGATTGTAAACAATCCCATACCTTGACTTCACATTTTGAGACCTATCAGCAGGTTTTAATGCGTTTAATGTATGCCTTGTTGAGTCTACCTTGTGCTGTGAGATGCACAATCTGGTTATTGGCAATGCTTGGTTTCCTCACAAAGACATGCAGGAAGTTACCTGGAATTCATTAGGTGGCCAAACCAAAAACCAAAACTGAGCACATTATCAGTAAGATGTACAGACGGTCACTTTTGGATGTCAGAATCCATACAAGTGCCGAGTGTGGTAGTGATCATGAACTACAAATGGAAAGATTAACTTAAAGATGAATAAAAAGATGGGTGCAAATGGAACTAGATTTGATCATGATAAATTAAAGATTAGCTTTGTGAAGGAGGCATACAAGGTGATGCTTGGAAAGTATTTCAGGCCATTCATGTGTGCTAATGAAGAAGTCTCATTACAGATCAGACGGGGAATATTCAAAGCAGTGATACAAAACACAGTGATACTGGAAGGCATAAGCAAACAGGGAAATGCTGGAGAAGCAACAAAACAAGAACGTTACAAACAAGCCAAGACCTCTGGAAAAGCAGAAGAAGTAAAAGCATCCTGCAAAGCAGTGAAGAAATCACAAATATTGGGATAAGCATAAATTTTGGAAAGAAGAGGCTCAACAACTAGAGGAGGAATCAAGAAAACAAAACATGAAAACAATATACAAAAAAGGTTAAGTTGTATGGATGAACTATATGTAATAAAAAAGCTAAATGACACAGAATTCATGCTTTTTGTTACAGATTTGACAATGAGCAGTTTTGTGAAACATTGTGCAAAGATTTGAACATTTTTGTTTACAAGCAAAATATGGCCATTTTTCACTGATAATGACCCAATTTTCAAGCAAACATAGGTCTTTTTCCAAGCTAAAAGGGGCAAAAATGAGCCTGCTTATCAAATAAACATAGCAGCTGCAACAAAAAGATATATAAATATATGCTTTTAACATACTTTCATTGTGAAAATAGTCATTTTGCCCAAATAGCAGATAAAGCTAAATTGGAGGAGAGGTGAAATCACTGGGCATGGGGAGTATTTTTCAGATGAAAATAAAATGTTAACTTTTCCACAACTTCATCTATCTTATATATAATGTTTTTGTCTGAGGAGCTAAAAGGGCTGAAGAGGTGATTAAAACACCCCTCTAAAGTAGGTAGATATTAGATACATTTTACAGATGGGGAAAGTGAGGCCTGGTATGTAAAGTGATATCACCAATATCAAACATTGCATGCTCATAGCAGAGCTGTAAATAGATTAGACTGGAGGCCTGACCCACAGTCTCCTGCTCTGACCACTTGACAACACTCCCTTGTCTTTAACTTAATTCCCTTCCATGTATCTTCTGTGGTAAACATGCTGAAAGTTGCCACAAGCCTCTTATTAATCACATAAGTGGAAGCACAAGTCCTAAAATCTATTCTAATTATTGAACAGTTTAAACTTCAGAATAGATATTTATATACTGTACTTTCTGTTTATTCAGCTAGATGGAACATTTGATAGCTGCCTTTTACCACAAAAACATTTTTAGAGTAAAATTACCCCCCATAGTTATCTGTGGGCACTTCTAGTTCTGACAAATTGCTGGTGCTAAGGTAGCAAGAGCTGATTGGCTACTGGAAATTATAACAAACTTTACATTTCAGCGAAGTGCACAAAGCCTACAAAGTCGGCTGAAGAAATCTTGCAGTCTGAACATAAAAAGGTAATTTCTCTTGCCCCACTGCCCTATTGCCTTTTAACATTTAATTTTTCCCTAGTAGATTTGCTCCATCTTTCTCTGCAAGCACAAATCTATTGATTAGTGAAATGAAGCTGATAAACTGTAGCTGAACTTAGTTTAGGTAGTGCATAATTTGCTTAATGCATACCAAATAGAATAGAATATATAGAAATGTCTGTATACAAGTGATAAAGTATGGTTTTTCTGCAGGTGTTTTTTATATAAGCATTAATGTAACAAGAATAATTCATGGACTACACCTATGTAATCCACCAATGACCAAGCAGGACAAAGGGAATATGCTAACAAGCATTAATAAACAAATTATTTGAGTTTATTTACATATATCACAGACACATGGCACCTGTCTTTTATTAGTTTTGGTCCAGCAACTAGCAGCACTCAGAAGAGATAATATTAGTGAAAGCTTTCTACAGTAGATTAATTTAGAATGATAATGAAACACCTGCTAAATTAATTACTTCAGTTATGATTGTATTTCTTTCCTTACACATGTTAATGTACTCATTTGTTTACAACATTCCCCAGAACCTCTTTCATAAAAACTGATCTTTAACAAGGGGTGTATAACAATACCTTAAATTACTTTGTCAGACACAAAACTATATCACTGTAACACTGAGCTGACATACACATGTACTACACATTGTAAGACACACACCCACACACCATATTACTTTGTTCTTAAAGAACAACAATCCCTGCCATTATAGGCTTCTCTGAGAGAGACAGAGCCACACAGGATCAGGTACCAAAGGTCAGAGCACACAAGGGACCCCTAGGTAATTTAATCACCATTGAACTGCCTTTGGTTACTAGAGCTCTGGAGTGTATGAGAACCAGAGATTCAGAGGAGAATGATCCCATGTTCTGATACCGGTCCCTCTCAGACATCCAGTCTCTTCAGAGCAAGTGTTTTACTTCTGAGGAAATTACTGTAAGTCACCTGGAGACACTTCTTATAGTGCTTATGATGCACTGCACATCTCTAGAAAAATGAAACTAGGTGAAGCCAGTTGGAAGAAAACTTTAATTACTCAAAAAGAAATTCAAACAGGCCGCATTTTGAGGTTTCAGCAAGTTCTTCCCTCCAGTATGGAACACTTTATTTGCCATGGAATACTACAATTTATATTTGAGGTAAAATCACGTGTCAAATAATTTATTGCTTTGTGTTTTTAGGAATCTCTGAAGATGAGAGTTTCCCTCTTGTGCCTGTGCCTCGTTAGCGTAGCCTGTGCTGAACCAGTGAGTATTTCTTTTCCTGGTGTCTAGATGTATATTTAGCATGGCACGAGACAGTAACCTGTCAGAGCACAGTCAGAAGAGATCAGAATTGCCAACATCACCATTTCTGCATTCTTAGGGCTCCTAAATTAAAAAACAGCAAAGAACCTGAAGGTGTCTTTTATATTCCAAATGCTCGTGCAGTTATTTTGTGAAGCAAAGCAAACATCCTACATTGAACATATCCTGTCAGATATTAGGATCGTTTCAATGCCACTGGTGGAAATTATTTTTTCCCAGTTTTCTTATGACAAGTCTCTGCCTCTGATAAGTGCCACAGCTTTTTATGGGCACAGTAACTGAAGTGAACCAAGCAATACAATATACTTCATAATATAGTTGTCTAATATATCATTTTAATGTCATTTTTTGCCGATCAAGATTTTTTGCAGGTCTTCATCAAAAGCCCACTGAAATCAGTAGGAATCTCTCCATGAACTTCCATGGCTTTTGGATCAGGCTCATTTGCTTTTTATATAGGCACTGGGAGAAGTAATAAAAAGGCAAGCTGCTCAGGAAGTACACCCAAAGTATTAATCACAATGGGATGGATGGAACAAATATCTTTACAGTGAATTCCTATGTTCTTTTCATTTTATGAACATGAAATATTGCTAAAACAATAGTTGAACTAAGATAAAAGTGTTTATTAATCTTCTGTGTTTAAAATGTTTTGTAATTTTTTGCCAGAAACTATTCCCAAGAACAATATATTTGGAATATAATGGCAACATCTTAATTACATGGTCAAATTCTGCCCTCAGATACATGGTTGCAACTCCTAATGGGGTTGAGCAGGATAGGAACTAATCCATTAGGCTAGAATTAAGGCCCATAATATGTATAAATTACTGTCTGATTTACACCCTGTACAAACCAATCATCTTCAATAGGATTGCATGGAGAGATGGATGTAAGTCACAGCAGAATTTTGACAATGTAGTTACAGTGGTTACCATTACCAAATAGAGCTGGTTAAATAATATTTGCAGAATAATTTAGTTAATGCATTCCATTATATTTTTCAAACAAATTATTCAACATCTATGGCATTTTTCCATTTGTATATATTCACTAGTAATTGAATAATTCAAAATATTAAATATTTTGGAACATTTTTCTAGGTAACTTTCACTTATTCAAAAATGGGCCTATTTTGAGGGTATTTAATTTGAAATTGCCATGTAGAGGGCTACAATGACACAAAGGAAAGTAGCTAGACAATTGTTTTATCCACTGCTTTTTTACAGTAGTTTCACCCCAGCTTTCATACTATTCTGGTAAGTTTGTTTTCTACCTCTTGTTAAAATCGCAGCAACTGAGTCTTGATGCTCAAGGGGGTTCCTTGTTTGCTAGTTTGAATGCCACACAGTAGTCACTAAAGTACTTAAACAGCACGGGAAAGATTTTCAAATGCTCCGTGCAATGGTCTAACCCTGCTCTCACTGAAGTTAAGGGGAATTTGACCATAGATTTTGATGGGAGCACAGTTAGGTTGACACTGAGTGCTTCTGAAAATTCCACCCAATATGAAATTTACAGTAAAATGTACTGTAGCCAATTTAGGCACATGGCTATTTTGCTGTGGGGGATTGGCACACCTCACTATACCTCTATAGCTGGTTAGACTAGCCCTCCCTCCTCCTATAATTCTGTATGGCTAGACACCTCAGGGTGCCATTTCCCATGTGATGAGGCCACTACTCTTTGCCCGCCCTATAGGAACACTATCCCTGATGCATAATCTATCATAAGACGGTTGTACAAAGCTCAATCATGTTTCTGTGACGGTCCTAAACATGGGAGCGTCCTACCTACACTTAGACAGTTTTCAGCACCAGGGAGTTTCACCAGTTGCTGACACCTGTTGTGAAATTTGATATATAATGAAAATGGTTTCCACTACCTTCCTTCCCACATGGAAACCATGGGCCAGCGCCTCAGCTAATGTAAATTGGCATTGCTTCATGAATGTGAATGGTGCTACACCAGTTTACACCAGCTAAGTCATCTCAGACTTTCAAGACATGTAGAACTTTCACCAGCTATCCCTCAGTTATTAAAAAAAAGCATCATCATCACTGCATTTTACAAGCATCTTTTTGCAGCAGCCTGCAGTGTTAGAAAAACAATTTACCACCTGTCACACTCCAGTAAAGTATATGATCACCCATAATACTGGTCTGATTCTCTTGTATCAAATCCTGTCAGATGCCTAATAAAGACCAAGGAATGCTGTTAAATAAGAATTAATTTATTATTACACCCAAAGAAATTATTGTCTGACATCAGATTAGTCAAGGAGAACAGGCAAACTAACAAAAGGTATCTGACATATGCACACATCCTTGCTCCCAAGAATTCACTCCTCTTTTTCTTCCCTTCCCCAATTCTGAGTAACCTGGCACAGAGCATCTCATCTAAGTCTTGCCCATCTAGTATAGCACCTTTCTCAATGGGGTCCTGGTCCATGACTCGGCTCCTAAGCACTATGGGAACACAAAAATAAATACAGAACTATTAGTAGTAGTCAATAGGGCTCTCTCTATTGAAACGCTCACTTCCAATATAATCTCTCCCAAACTCAGAGAGGGAGCAGCCATCAGTGCTACTGGCCAGTCTCCACAATGCTATGGCAAGTCTCTTATCCAGAAGAGCTGTCATTTGCATGTGTATGTTTCTTGTGCTTGGTCCACATATTCATAAATAGCCCATTTTCCTTAGCATATGTAACTGTTCCAAGGTACTGTGTGATTCGCCGTCCAGAGTGCATTCAAAATCGTGGTGAGGCAGGTTGTTTATTGTGAATGCAAGCACACAATTATGGCACAAAAGTTGTTGTGTGGATACAAACCAAATGTTTTTACTTCTAACTGATTAATGGGGCCAGGAACAAAATCATGACTGTAAGTTACAGCGTGGGCATGATAGTATTATGAAAGTCTAACTACAGCAAATTACTATTTTCAGAACATCTGTAGAGAATCCTTCAGTTGTAGTACAGAACCCATTACTTGATAGCTTTGCTCTTTTGTTCCTCTCAGGTGTTTCAGTCACACTCTGGGAAAGCTAAAGAGAACTGCGGTGAACACCACAAGGTAAACTCAGTTATCATCCTAACAGAAATCTGATTTCCCTAAAGTGTTGTTAATACGTGTGTGGATATGGGGCAGGGAGTAAGGTGGGGAAGCGTACCTAGAAAAAAAATATTCTTCTTCAAGTTAGCCAAGAGAGCACTGGGAAAGGAGACTGAAATTTCACAAGGTTCTTAGACTGTTGTGTTGTACAGGAACATTGGCGGATCAGTTCAGAAAGATCTATGGTGGAAGGGAAAAAGTTATGGTGAATCCAGACAAGAGAGAGTCAAGAACTGTGTCTATAAAAGGGCGCTGGAAGTGGGGGGGCCAAGGCCAAAGTGCCCCCTTCATCTCTGTGGCTGGCTGCTCTGGCAGTGAGCCAGCTGCCCTCTCTTCTGGCGCCTCAACAGCCCCTGGTGGATGAAAGGTGTAGTTGCAGTGCCTCCTTGGCAGAATCTATTATTCTCCGGGGGGGGGGGGGGGATCTGCAGAGGACATGAATTCTACGCTTATGTTTCTTGGGACATGGCTCCCTGGCTCTCCTGGTTCCGACACCAGTGTCTCTATCATCTCCCTGGACAGGACAAATTTGAAATCTTTAAATTTTCGCGACACTGAACTCTATTGTATTTTGTCCCTAAGCAAAAGGAGTGGACCCACTCCATTTTCACTACAAATACAGGCTCCAATTCAGCAGTCCATCATTATTCAGCAAAGCACTAATGCTTAACCTTTTTGTTGAACAGGGATGGACTTAAGCACGTGCTTAAATGTTTTGCAGGGAGTGTTCACCCTGAACCTTGTTTCTATAGTTGAAGTACAGGCACTAGTTTCCTGAACCATAGATGAGTAGATTGACAATGGTTTTAGAGGTCCCAGGCCCAGTTGTTGATAAGGAGATTTACTTAGGATGATAGAGGCTGCATTATTAATTGCATATAGCTTGAATTGTTTTTTTTGAAAGAGTGAATTTGTCTAGGCAAGGACTCAGACTCATAGACTTTAAGGTCAAAAGGGACCATCATGATCATCTAGTCTGACTTCCTGCACATTGCAGGCCACAGAACCTCACCCACTCACTTCTGTAATAGGCTCATGTATCTTCTTTTGTGTTTGTACAGGGTTTGTGTTTGTTACAACTCATTGTGAGCACTACCAGAAACAAATAAATATTAATGAAAGAACCTATTACCGTTACAGGAACTAAATTATTTACATTGAAAATAATGTAATTTCCTCCTATTATTTCAATCAATTTGGATCTTAGGCAAATTTATCTCATTTGTTTACCACCAGTGACTGAACTGTTATTTTGCCTAACAGAGAAAGTCCAAATTCTAAATGAAAGCAAAAGATGAGAGTTGAAAACAGATCCATTAACAAAAAAAAAAAGACAAACTAAATAATTCTCTATTCAGATGAACATGGCCATTATCCACCCTGCAATGATGTTCTGCAGAAGACAAAATATGCCCCCTGGTGGTCATATGGCTGTCATCATCATGAGCCACTTACATCATTCAACGTGACAGGAACAGACTTGATTGAAATAAATAGAAGGCAGTGAACTGTAATTAAAACTTCCTCAATAATATTTAAGTTTTTAAAAGTCATATTCTGTTGTCCTAGATACTGGTGAGAGGCCACAATCTCAAGCATGGGTATTATATATTTAAGTATGTGTATGCATCTTCAATCCGAAAAAATCAGACCCAGATAAAGGTAAGAGGACTCTAAATTGATATTTCTTTAATGTGTGTGTAGGCAACAGAATAGAAGAACTGCTACTGAAGAAACCACAATTTTCACTTTGTCCTTAGGAGTCCAGTGGTTGAAGAGTAGCCAACACTTCATGGGCAACTATCTAAGCAAAATTCTTTCTCAATAGATTCTGATATATTTTCTGATTTCTCTTGTTATATTTTGATTGTTCATGTTTTATTATTGCCATTTTTGTTCTTAAAGTGCCCATAGCCCTCTGAAGAATTAGGGAATCCTCTATTTGTGACATCACACCTGCTTCGTGTGGAAAGTTAGATTGGTCACAAAGAATGGAAGTATACTGTGCCTGTTTATTTTAAAATTGACTGATTAATGCCAGGATGCAAGGACTAGCATATGGCGTTACTATTTATTTTATATAAAATAATCCTGTGCAAAACATATTATAGAGTTAAAAATGCAGAAGTCAAGGTTAGACTACAAAAAACTAAGTCCCCATATTGTACTTTAAGCACATGAGTAATTGTACTGAAGTCATTGCACATTGATAGGTGCCTCAGTGATATAATGATTGACTAGTAATGACTAACTATGAGATTAATTTGTACTGAAGCTCACCCATTAATATAGCAAACCTATTATTCTCACAGTATATTGCTCATATTCATTTGAAGGTTAGTCACAGGTGGGGGCTAGAACCAACTTTCTTAAAGAACTATCCCATCCACCCTTTGTCACCTCCTTTATGGTGAAGGAGTGAATGGGCATGGAGATTGAACTACCTTCCTTGCCTCCAGATCAGACTGGATGCACATTAATAGGGCACAATGGAGAACAGTCTACTGCCACTGTCAGTGCTGAATGTGTTCTGGGAATAAATACAGTATTTCAGTTTCCAGTACTATCCAGATAATAAATTCACAACAAAAATTTGTGTGTGTTTGTATATATAGATAAACAATAGATACAAAACATATACATATAATGTGTGTATATATATCTAATATTGCATAAGAATATTCTCAAATCAAATCAACCACCTCACTTTTATACCACAATTTAGAAAGAAGAAGAAAATAATAAAAGCAATGTTTCTACTCACTGGTTTAACAAGGGAGATGAATTAACAAAGATGGCAGAAGATGACTCCAGGTTCCGAGAGAGAGGTGAAGACCAGAAATACATTGGTGAAAATGGAATTGACAGAACATCTGAGAACAGAAGCATTTCTGATAGCAGACAGAAATTTATTGGAGCTAATGGAAACACCAGCAGCTGGGACACCCATCATCACTTAGAGGTCATTATACACAAAGATGACACTGAGATTAGTACTGGGAATATTATTGCTGATATAGAGGGCAGTGGTGACCTATATTTTCTAGACCACATTTCTGTTAATACCCACCATGCCAGAGGTAGTGGCCATAAGGATACAAGGGACACTGGTCACAAAGATGAAGCTGAAATAACTAGTACTAATGAACCAGAGAGTACTGATTCTAATGTAACTGGAGAAAAAGATGAAGCCAAGGACAGTGAAAGTGCTAGAGAGATCTCTAAGAAAGACAAAAACATGAGTCAGGACCCAGAAAGCACTGGCTATTCAGACCAAGCTGGCACCAAAGATAGAGAGTCTGGCAATGAGGGAAGTGGTTACACAGGCTTTCTAGACAAAGAGGAAGAGGATTTTGCCACGAGTAATGGGAATGCCCACCATGATATAAGAGGCAATAGTTCTACAGATATTCCAGAAAAAATGGAACATACTAGGGTTGACGCAGAAGGCACAGAGGATTACATATATCTTCCAGCCACAGATGAAGTTAAGACAATTAAGGGGAAGTCTGAAAGTCATGTGGAAGGGCCTGGTTTCACCAAAGAACATAAAAAAGGTGAAGTTAATATCCTTAGCATGAGGGCTAGTAGATGTGGAGAAGAACCAGCTGTCACTGATGCACATAAGAAAGAGGAAAGGAAAGGTAACATTAATGGGAGAGCTAGTAGCCAGAGAGAGAGACTTGGTTCAACCACAAGACATAAAAAAGATAAAGGTGAAAGTAAAATCCCTAGCAGGAAGGTTAGCAGTCACATACAGAAACTCGATGTCAACAAATCACTCAAGAAAGATAAAGGTGAAGGGAGCAGTATGAATGTGAGTGGTAGTAGTCATGTGGAGCAACCTGGTTTCACCGAGACACACAACAAAGATAGAGGTGATGTTAACAAGAGTAATGGAAATGCCCATGATGGTAAATTGGGAATTAGTTACTCAGAAGCTCCAGAAAAGGGGAGAACCATTACTAGAATTAGATTTAGAGATGGCCACAATGGTTTGACAGAAAGAGGTACCAGTTACAGTAAAGCCCTTGGAAATGGTGCCAATGTTAAGATCAGCGCTAGAGTTCCCACCACAAAGACAGAAAACATTAGTCAAAAGTATATTAGGGGCAAAGATGATACTCGACTCCATGCATCTCAAGACCACAGCGAGCATATTAATAAAATTAAGAAAACTGATGCAATTCATATTTTTTATGTCCTTGGTAATGATGGAAATGTTATAAAAACAAGTGACAAGAGCAAAAAGAACAATGCTGGAACTGACAGACAATATTCAGCCAAGACATATCAAGGGAGTGACAGAGTCCTAAGGAGAAAGGGCATTTGTCATGATAAAAAGGAACAGTCATCTAAGAGCTTCCGTGACGACAGAAGCCAATCGTCTGACAGTCAAAATTCAAGCAGGAGTGATAGTCACCAGTCCTATGAGGTTTACCAGAATGATCAGCCTGGCAGTTACCAATCAGCTCAGGGTATTCAGGATGAGGAATATGGTCTCTCAGCTGAGAATAATCAGAGTGACAACCATAGCTAGATGGCAGAGCAAGAGACTGATTATTCTCATGAGCACTAGCCAACAGGAAGAGTTTCATTTACTGAGGTATCATTTCTGAGAACCAAGTTCCATAGTCAGCAGGTCTCACACTGAAAGTGATACTGAAATGTCAAAGTGGGATACATACTACTAGTAGGACATGGGCTGCGATCACCTGACATGAGAGTTGCTTTAGACTATAGTATTGGAATAAGAAGCCATTATAACCACACTGATTAATATTAAACATAGCACACCAACTACTTTTGAGTTTTTAGGCAGGGTAAGTTTTAAAGTCATTACTATAAACTATAATAGTATAGCCAAAATATAATATATAGGTTGAGGGTTGACTACACTTCATATTTTGAAAGCAGTTTATAGATTTGCTGTAGCTCAAATATGTTATGAAGTAATCGAGCAAAATCTTAAAATACACCATATTTTGGCATAATATGTTGCAATTAAATAAACAATAAGAAAGTCTCCTGTCTTAGTTATTTATTTTAAAATGAAAACATTATGTGCACATATTATGGAGAAACAGTTACTTAGGCTGAACTGACATTTGCATTTGAAATGTAAATTATTTTTTCTTCTTATGCCTGAATAATACCATGTCACTCTTTGGGCACAGTATGTCACTCTTTGGGCACAGAAGGAGTTTTCTGAAAATTTACAGAAGAATCGCCTCATTAGTTAAGGAGCTAATAGCGATTGAAGCAATTCCAGACAAAACCACTGATTGAAAAGATGAATAATATAAGAACCCTAATCCTGCAAACATTTACTACGAAACATAGTGGTAAATCCTGTGCTGTGTCTTCTGAGAGAAACAGCACCGAGAATGCAGCCCAGGAATAGGAGAGGCATTGATGGCTTTATGCTACATTTGTGCCATCTGGATTCTGGCCTGCTGTGGTGGCCAATAGCACACCCTGGCACACCCTGGACACCAGAGTCTGTGAGACTAAGTTATTTAATAATAATATAAAAATAATATCTAGCTCTTGTATAGCAGTACTTTCATCAGTAGATCTCAAAGCCTTTCACAAGAGAGGAAAATATCATTATCCCCATTTTATAGATGGGGAAACTGAGGCTTCAAGTTGCAATGACTTCCCCAAGGTTACCCAGCAGGTCTGTGGCACAGCCATTAATAGAACTCACATCTCCTGCATCCCAGCTAGTGTTCTACCCACTAGGCATCTACCCACGAGTGTAACTAAGGCTGCTTGCATTGGCCCCATGCTGCCCACGTGTCGGGGTTCTCCCCCTGCTCCTTTGCGACTCCTTTTCAGACACCAGAATGAGGCCTACAGCAGGGCCCAGGATCAGCTCCACAGTGTCAGTAACCAGTGGTTAGAGCAGGAGTCAGGTTTAGTGGTTAGAGCAGGAGTCAATAGTTAGGGATTGGAGCCAAGGGTCCGAGCCAGAATAAGAGGCCAGATGTCAGAGCCAAAGTTAGGAATCAGAACCAAGGGTCAGAACTAGGTTCCCTGAAGTAAGGCACAGCTGGGTTCCAGGCAGGAACAGGCTTTATCAGAGCCATGGGCAAATGTTCTGAGCATCCACTGAACTGCTGCTGCTGGGTTTAGAGCCAGTCTGCTGACTCTTCCAGCCAATCAGGAAGTGTAGCCAGTCAGGTAGCCTACTCCAGGCTAGCTGCACTTGTTAGGTTGTCTGGAGACTGGCTTTACTGCAGGCCTTCATTCCTGACACACAGTGCTTAGAACCTGGAGCAGTACCGTTGACTCCAGAACATTTAGAAATGTCTCAGTTAATGCTTCAGGTGAGCGTAAGGGGAGGGTGTATACCCTTGTGCTGCTGACAGGGATCCAAATACATTGCAAGTTAAAGCACAAATTTGACCATGGATAGATTCCTCTGTGCTTCAACCTGGGAATGCATTTTCGGTCCTTTTCAGTAGCACAGGAAGCACTAACTCAGAACATGCAAAACATTGTGGAGCCTGCTCTTCACTTGGGAGGTCTATCCAGGAAAGTCTGTTTAAGGCCATTTTCAGAGCTGGCTCTGGCCTTCCCTTTCAACAGAAAATCTGTGAGTTTTTTGTATTTTTTAGCCTGAGTTAGCACTGTAATATAGCCCAAAGACAGCTCTGCAGCTGTTTATTACCATCTATGGGCCATGTTCATAGCCAGACTTCAGGCCCTGGGCTGTTCATGGGCATGTGCCCTTCTGATTTGGAGAAAACCAGAAAGGTAAAGAAAAAACTCAGCTTTCATTGAAAAGTAAGTAAGTGTCTTTTCCTTGCAAAAATAGATTTGAAAATGTAAAACCATTCCTGGGGTTGTACGAAACATACAGTCACAGTTCAGGGCATCTGTCTTTCCCCCTCATGGTCCAGCAAGGGCAGACACCAGACACACTGAGGCTCCCGGCTCCCCAGCAGTTACCTTGCCTAGGTAGAGACACACGTCTCTCTCCCTCCTGACCAGGGTATTTCCAGGATGCACAGCTCCCTGCCTACACTGTGAATTCCCCAGCAAAGGGGAAAGTAAGCCAGCCTGCTCTCCTTTTCTCCTCAAAGACTATAATGGTGTAATTGCCATGGTGAAGTTATCACACAGCTCTTTCCAAACCAGACCATGTATTCTTATGGTAAAAGCATTACAAAGAAAACATATAAAAAGAACCTACACGCATGCTAATAAGCTTACCAGAGATCACTCCAACTCCACAGGGCTCTGGCTGGCAAACAGTCCTTCAAGGGGTTTTTCAGTCGTCACAGGTTCATAACAGCTGTTAGCTCAGAACAAGCACACCCAGGACGCGAGTGTCCCTCCTCTATGCCCTTTGGGCCTTTTGATTTTTGGAATAGCTAATTCCTAGACAAAGGTCCCCTCCCCAGGCTGGACCTTCGAAACATCAGGTCTGGAGGTAGGCATTTACAGTCCCCTCCTCCCAAGTATTTCCTAGGAAACCTGCTCAACTAACAGTTCATTCTTGTCTCAGCCTATTGTTGAAAAGAGTCCTTTGATGCTTGTAATACTTCCCAAGGCTTACATTAGTCACGTCTCCTTATGCAAAACAACACAAACACTTGCACTTCTAATAACTCTTAAGATACTTGCATGTAACTCAGTAAGGTTTGTCCAGGACAGTGCAGGCAATTACCACACCTGTCACACATACAGCTTGCTCCAGTTCTGCAACAGAATGCTGGGAGGACCGGGCATGGGGTGGGGAGAAGAGTATCCAAGAATTCCCCCCGGCCCCCAGCGTACACAAACTTTGTATGTAAAGTGAGGCAGTTGAATTTGGAGAGTGTACCTCACCGAATCATTTCGCTAGCGCTCCCCAAAATCTGCAGGCTGGCTCTGCACACACCAGTGTGATAAATGACCACGAGTCTGTTACATTGTGGGGTGGGGAGCAGCAAACAAAATGGTTTCACAAGATGCCTCAAAACTGCTAATGGTTCTGTCAGCCTCCTCAGCTCTGCAGCCATCCCTATTCCGCAGGGGAAATAACTGGTAACTTAACCTGCCTACGCCTATCTCTTTCCCAGTATTGCCAACCCCAAACTCCTGATTTTTTTTAAAAAAAGTTGTCTTGGTTTTTGGTCTGTCTTTTGATTTTTGAACCCCCTACCCCCAGTGTGTGTGTGACAGTTACAGTGTCACCAACTGTCCCAGATGTATACAGTAAGGTGATGCTGGCCCCTGAGATCTTGCTGGCTGCCTGATGGTGCAGAGCTTCCAGTTTCTCCCTAAACTTCTAATGAATTTTGTGCCCCCACTCCCGTCCCTTTGCAGCTGCCCTTGCCCCTCAGTGCACCTCTTCTTCTGCGGCAGCTCCTCAGGTTCTTGACCATCCACACCCAGGTCTGGGGGGTTAGCTACAGAAGGGTGCCCTTCTCCCCTTCCCAGCTCCCAGCATTCTACACCCCCCCACATTCCCTATCCCAGCCCTGGTGTTGCATGGATGGGAAGGGTCAGACTGAGCCATCGTGCACTGGAAGGGAGGAGGAGGAGGGAGCGGAGCCACTGGAATCTTGCTGCTCCCTTTTCCCTTCCCCTCCCCCCCCAAAGTCCTCTGGGTTCCTAAGGGGAAGGGGAAGAGTTCTGCCTGTTTCCTCCAGCAGCCCTGATTAGCTACTCTTCCCCAGGAGGTGGGCAAGTGGGCAAGGCAGCCAATCAGATGGGGTTATTCCCTCCTGCCAGGGCTGAAATTCCCATGAGGGCTGGAGCGTCTCACATCATTCCAAAACTGGTTCCAATAGGGGCCAAAATCCTGTCACTCACAAGAGTTGGCAACACTAATTTCCTTGGGGCAGAGTCTGCAATCCAGCCCTGTGTGGTTGCCAGTGATGCTGGGGCACATGTGAAGCAGGGAGGCAGTGAGGGAGCAGAGGATTCTTTTCTTGCTCATTGGTTTGAAGTAGTCAGGGAAGGTGTTTTTTAAAAAGGCCAAGTGCCAGAAATGCCCGTCTCAGACTGATAATTTGGAAATAGAGTTTAGCCATGGAAGACAGGAAGAATGGTTAAGAACATAAGAACATAAGAGTGGCCATACTGGATCAAACGAAAGGTCCATCCAGCCCAATATCCTGTCTGCCAACAGTGGCCAATGCCAGGTGACCCAGAGGGAGTGAACCTAATAGGCAATGATCGAGTGATCTCTCTCCTGCCATCATCTGACAGAGGCTAGGGACACCATTCCTTATCCATCCTGGCTAATAGCTATTAATGGACTTAACCTCCATGAATTTATCCAGTTCTCCTTTAAACCCTTTTATAGTCCTAGCCTTCACAACCTCCTCAGGCAAGCAGTCCCACAGGTTGACTGTGCGCTAAGTGAAGAAGAACTTCCTTTTATTTATTTTAAACCTGCTGCCCATTAATTTCATTGGGTGGCCCCTAGTTCTTATGAAATTAAGTGGTTCAGTGGTTAGGTGTTAGTTTGGGAGACCCAGCTTCAATTCTTAGGGAGATGGGAGCTGTAGAAGTACCTCAGATAGGCCATACAACAAAAAGACATATTTGGAATTTGTAAACACAAAATTCCTCTATGTGTGTTTTTTTTTCCTTTCCCAACCTGCTCCAAAGGAAGCAAAGGATGCATTCAGCTTCACTGACTGTTATATATAGTCATTGGAGATGCCCTCGCCCAAATAGCTGTAAGACAAAGGTTACAACAATGAAAGATAAAGAGAGCAAGGTTATATGTTCACACCTTCCAGGAGAGACTATCAGACCATCTTGGCTCCTTCCTGGTCCCCCCTCCTTTCTTTTGATACAATTTATATATCTCACTTATTTCCCATCATGTCTTGTCAGTAAAAGCTTGACAGGCATGCTGTAAAATAAGTGGAGTATTATAAAGAAAGAAATGTGACCTTTCTGCATACCCAATTGCCACTGTGAATCTAATCCTGTCAAATCAAGATTATTATACAGATCTATCAAAACTAAAGTCCGCTAGTTGACAATTATATGAAATACCATGGTGCCATCTCGTGGGGAAACTATGAAACATTCAAAGCAAAGGGTTTTATTTTAATCTCTATTCACATAACAGACCTCTTTCTGTAATGTTCTACAAAAGGATTTCTATGCTCCTGCAACACACAGAGGGGACTAGTAAGTAGTTCCTATTATAATACACCTACATTCAAACTGCATTTGAAACTCTTGTCAAATTTGGATTTTTCGTGCTTGAATCAAGGTCTGACAATTTACTTTCATTTTATATAAGCTTTTATCACAGATTCTCGAGCCACAACAGTCTATATTGGAAGGAAAGTTAAAGGATATTTTCCTTAAAAAGAAAATGAAAAATAATGTTCTCTCATTAGTTTCTAGGGTATTTTTAAAAACTTGAATCTACCTTTCATTCGGTGCTACTTAACTGTATCTATTACCAAGGTCCTGCAGCTCCCACTGGCAGCACCTTGAAGTTCTGGTCCATAGTGATTATATCTGCTTGCTTTTGCATGGCAGAGAGATTTAAAGCCCTAAAATGACATCTAATACCCACTGGCCTCTAGCACTGCCAGGTTCAGCAGCATTTCAGTTTTCTGAACCAGTTCAGCCCATTTCTAATGTGGCATACTCAGTACGTTTCGTAGTGGAAATTACAATAGGGTCCATTACAATACTTCTGCTAGTCTCTGGAGAAACCAAAAGTTCAAAAAATCCTTTTGCTCTCTTCCAAAATCCAGTTGCCATATGGAAAACCTTGAAGACAGATGATTAATTGCAGCTTGAATTTCCAGTAGGGAAATTCTGTATTGTATTTTTAGGCCTATGTATACATCTTGTATACTATTAATAGGAATAACTAAATTAAAAATATTCTTGTTAAATATTAAAGCTCAGATTTCCCGTCATGCCCAGGAGACTGTGGTCACAGCTGAAGGGGTGGAGGGCACCTGATTGTAATGCCTTGTTCCTGAGACTCATTCCACAGCAGTATTGGACCCAACCTATATTATAGCAGCCTCTAATCTATGCACGGCTGGTTACAGCTCCCCCAAGGAGTACTCCACCAGTCAGGGACGGCCACAGTGCATTGAACTCTGATCAAGGATCCTGCCGGCACTTCCCTTCCCTAAGACATATCCAAGGGCTACTAGGGGGTGGCAGAGAAGTCCCCACCTAAGGAGAAGCATCTGCTTTTTGGTCCCTTTCCATTATAGGCGCAGTACAGAGGGAATGGCGCGTAGCTCAGAGTTTAGGCCTCTGGATTTGGGGCTTACTTGCACTTCTAAGGCACAACCCTGCATTGGAGGTCAAGACATACCACTTCCCCAGAAGCCCTGCTGAGCACTGTGCCTCACAAAGGCACAACCACCCTGATTCTTCACTGCATTTGCACCTGAGCAAAGGGGGGTAAAAACCCTGCCGCTGACCTGAGAAAATGGAGAGTTCTGCTCTGGTAGCACTTCACGCCTTCTTTGTATGGGCACAACTGACTACACAAGGCAGGAGCCCGTAGGGGCGTGTAGGAAACACACAGCTGCTACAGACCCCTCTCAAAGGAGGCAGTGCCCATTTCCTTTCTCTGCTCACTGATGCATAAAGGGTAGGGCCTCCTTGCCATCTCCTTTTGGGAGGCTAGTCCTGCAGATAGCACTATCCTCATGCAGTTACTGAGCAGATGGAAGGCCACTGTACCTGGCTTCTGCCTGGGAAAAGTAGGGAGGTGGTAGCATGCTCTCAACCCCTTATGCACCCACATAAGGGCCAAGCATACTCTTGCTGCCATCGACAGCTTGCAGCAGCATGAGAACCTTAATACTAGCACTTTAGTGTTTTTGACCATTATTATAGAATTCTGTAGGGCTTTTTTAAATAAAGGGCTTATGGATAAAATAAGCCCTACCGAGGAACTTTCACACAAAGCTTGAAGTGAGCCTTTTATGTGATTAGAAAACAGTTCACTTAACTACTTCCCATTATTTTATGTTTGTAGTCATCTCCGCACTCTGGGGATGTGTCTGGGTCTGCAATCTCATAGGGAAGCCTTTCCTCAAGAGAGTCCAGGTTAAAGATCCAGGAGTTTCTGATAACCATTTAAAGTGTTGATGTTTATCAGGCCCAAACACAAACTCTAAGTTTTTTTAGGTTCACCCATTGGTAAATACTGACAAATACTCTGTGTTCCTTGGCAAGTTTTATTCCTGGAGCTGTAAAACTATATATACACACATCAAAACCAAACAAGGATTTCCGTTTTGTGTTTCCTTTTGGTTTATTATAGAGAGGGAATGAACTGGTTCAAGACCTTCTGCCTGTTTCTGACTTACACAGTGTAGAGCATTTTATGGGTCTGCTGCTGTACTTGCTAGCTAACATTTGGCAGGTCAAGCAGGTCAGACTATAATCGCTACACCAAGTTCAAATCAAAACAACAACACTAATGTGACAAGTATGTCTCAACAAACATGCCATGAGTCAGAGCTCCACCAAAACAAATCTGTCTTATTCTCACAACAATTCCACCCACTTCTTCAGGTACTTTTCTTACATTTTTTACTCTGTTTTTCTTATTTCATTTCCTTTGCCACTAGCGACTGCCATGTCTAAGTCTTAATATACGGGACAGCCATTTCAATGTTGGCTTTTGTACATTTATATTCCCTGCATGTTGTGTTTTGTCATCACCTATGGTATATACTTCACTCCTGAAAGCTCCTCATCCCATCCTTATCTGTCTTTGTACAACAGCCATACAATGCAGCCCCAATCCTCATTGGAGACTTTGGACACTACCAGAATAATTTGCCCCTCCAACACCCTCCTGTGTAGAAGGAATTCTGTTTTTCTGAAAACTCCAGTAGTCTCTATGAGACCTGGGAGCTTTGTGGTATGTGGCACAGTATCATCAAAAGAGCATAAGCACATGATTTTCAGAAGAGCTCCACGCCCCTTTGAACCGTAATGAACTGTCCAGTATTTCAGTTGTGCTCAGATCTCACCTTTTGGTGACCTAGAAGCTGTATTCATATTACATCCTCCGTACTGTGCTAAAAGGACATTAAAGTTGCAAAGTCAAGCACTCAAAAGTTAGTAAATATCAGCATTAAGGTTGTCTGTGCAACCTTCAGTTGCACCCTCTGATCATGTGCATTAAGATACAGTCTTTAACTACAAGATCACAATACATTTTCCACAGGATCTTCTTCCTCATTCAGTGCATAGAATGGACAGTGCTGACTGACTGAACAGCTATTCATTTTTTTGTTTTAGCCTCATTGTTTGGTGTGTGGCCCCATGCCTGTCCCTTCCAGCCAATCCCCACTTGAGAGCATACCTAGGGTCCCAGGTAGGTGGGGCTTGCCCATGCCACCACCCATCATGCAGCAGCATCACTACTATTATTATTCAAGCTAGCTTTGATCCAAATCAAAAGCTAGACCAAAGCTTACTGTGACATCTCGGGTCTTGAACCCAGGCCTGGGAGTCCCCAGACAGCTGCTGCCTCCTGGCCTTCACCCAATGTCTTCTGAAACCTGGAGGGCTGAGAAGCCAGTAGGACGATAGCCTCAGGCAAGACACCACCCATTGGGAGCCCTGACTGGAGGATCACCTGGCTCCACTGATTGGTCCAACCATACTATTTAAGCCAGAAGATGGCACAGGAAGTTTGTCTCAGCAATAAGGTGGTTTCCTGTTGTGCCTACCGCCTGCACCCTGCTCTGCTTCTGCTTCATCCCTGCCTTCGCTCCTGCTCCAGGCTAAATCCTTGCCTCTCCTCCAGTTCCTGCCCTTATGTCTTGCCTCCAATCATCAGTTACCAGGCCTGGCTCTGATCCCAGCCTCTGACTTCTGACCCTGGCTCTGGCTTGACCCTTAGCTCTGGCACTTGGTATCTGACCTCGGCTCTGACCCTCAGCTTCGATTCTTGGTTCTGGCTCTGGCTGGATACCTGGCTCTGGTAACTGGTGCTGATTCTTGGCTTCGTTCCCCAACCTGGGGCACCCTGCTCCACCCACTAGACCTGACTCCTGCTCTGACTACTAGACCATGTCTACATCCTGGTCTATAACACTAACTCAAAAGTGTCTCCCCATGCAGTCATGCTTCCCAATTGCAATGTAGACATACCCTGGGTGGACCTCTTCTTGGCAGCCTCAGGAGAGAGGCCAATAATTGAACAGTTTAGGGCATGTCCCTTGCTCCTTACTGCACATCTCCAGCCCACTGCCATAGCAACGATCTGCAGTAAGAGAGAAAAAGCTAGTGGGAGTACAACAATTAGCCCAGTAACCCCAAATTACCTAGCCCTGTTCTTTCATTGAGGACCTTGGCATTTGTACCCAACCAAATTAAATTTTTAATTAGCATGCAGCACTCATTTCCTTTTGCTGACCATACAATTATTTCATTAATCTGACATCAATGGCAGTGCTACTGAAAGTGACAAAACTGGAACTCTCATCACACCCTCTGAACAGGATACCCTACTATTATGCCAGCCTTCTTTCAGTTCTTCATCTGCCAAATTCTATGTGCCTTACAAAACTGCAAAAGCCTTTCTAGCTCCATTTTAAAAATGGGGAAACCAAGGCAACTGAATGATACGCAGATTGTAATAAATTATAACAGTTTAGATTTATAGCTCATAGACCCCAAATCCCAATGTGCATTACAAATGATTTTAAACTTTTTTCTAGGACATTCCTATGTTTTAAACAATTAAAAGGATACAGTTAAACAAAGACACTTGGTTACTCATTAAGAAAGGAATTTTCCTGAAAAGTGAAATATCTTTGTTAGATACTAGAAATCAGTGATCCCTCACTAAGTGCTCTATCCTGTGAAAAGCTGAGTGCCTTCTAAAAGCTGCATGTCCTCAATGCCTACCAAAAGCAATGGGAGTTGAGGACCTCCCCTGTTTTGAAAGAGCTGCTCACAGCAGCAGGATCCAAAGTTTGGGCATGTTTGGATCCAGGGTTTTAATTTGGGCTCATTTCTAACACACACTAAAATTGTAATGCAAAAACAGACATTAAAGTCCTAGGGAAACAGGAAAATTAAGTTTGATAATGACTTGTCATGTGAATCAGACTTGGGCAATGTGACCTATGTTTTCCATGATGATCCAAAAAGTGGAAGTTGCCTAAGAAAAAAGTAGGTAAACTGGTTAAGGCATGAGTCACAGCTGTGAAAATTACATTTCCTTGAAGCTTGCATGACCAGAGAGGTTTTCCAGTAGCACTGGAAATAGCCTTCTGCTGACAAGGTCAGGATGGCATCACACGTACACATCACAATTGGAGAAAACCTGTTTACCACAGAATTTTTATTTCTGTCCTGTTGTGCAAATATTTCCAAACTGTTTCTGGATACTGCCAGCATGCCCTGAGATCTCTTCACAGTTACTGACTATTAAACAATATCTAATGTTCTTACAAACACAGATCAAAATCCTGTCCTGTGCCATAGGGATGTGCTAGGGTGATACTGGGAGGGTAAGAAGAGAGCGTACAGAGACTCCTCCACCCAACACACCTGCTCAGCACCAAAGCTATCCTTGGACTGTTCTGAGCACTAAGAGAGGGGTTCTGGCTAATGTGCTCACATTGCCCAAGTCCTGAGTGTGTGTGGTCTAGCTTGATCAGGACACCTCTGTGTATACACTTCAGTGTTGAGCAGCTGCTAGAGTGGTGTGCTGGACTGCTCCTTTCTGATGGACAACTCCATGTTTTCAATATAAATAACCATTGTAATCATTTCTCAGCCACTTTAAACCCCTTGGGGCTTCTCTAGGGCTTATTTTGTCTTCTAAACCAGTAGAGTACCTGGTCAATTATTAAAATGGAGCAGGAACTTGTGCAACTGTGGTCATATGCAATTTTCCCAGACCGGTTAGCCAAACCTTAATTGGCACCGTTCTGTCACTGGGCACCTTGAGACTTGTGCAGTGACCCGTTCACTATCCAAATACCATCTTTAATTATAAAGCAGCAATTATTTCTCTTCACCTTCACTGCCAGTAAAATAGTTTCATTCATCTCCTGCCATGGTTGGTCTAATGATATCAGTGGCAATGCTGCTGTGAACAACAGCATTGGAAAACTATTATTCTGATTCACTAGTTTTATTTATTTATATCTATGAGTGAATCTTTTAATGAATACCAGAATGGGCAAACTGTATTATTCTGAATAAGAGATATTATTAATCTCTTACATTTCTAAATCTGTCTCTATCTCTAGGGATTGCAGGGCGCTTTACAAATTGTACACTATCTGATACACCTTTTCTATCCTAACCAGAATGTAGTAAATAAAGTAAAAAGAAAAGGAGTACTTGTGGCACCTTAGTAGTCTAGCAAGTCCCTCACATGGGGGCTAGAATTCATATTAGTTCCTTCTCTCTCTCTTTCCATGCCTTATAAAATAAACTATGTCAGATTAAAAAAAAAGGTGAACATTTTTAATTTTCAAAAATTTACAACCAGATTTTCTCAATTCTTTATTCTGCCCAACTCTACCCCAAACCAGCCATCTATAAGACATTCAAAACTGGCTTTAAGAATTCCTCCAGGATGCTGAAGGTATAGCCAAGAAAGTGTTGCCAACTAAGTGCCTGATTCTGTCATTGCTGAGTGCCTCCTGTCAGGTGGTGAGCATCTCTAACTTCACTTGAAATTAAGGAGAGTTACAGATGTTCAATACCTCATAGAACTGGTCCCTCCCTGGCACATTTTTTGGTCCTGCTTGGTCATAAAAGCACAATATTGTCACAATAGTGGCCAACAAGATTGTCCAGGGTTTGTGACAGAAGGGCAACTTGCCAGGAGCCCAAGGGCCACACCTAATTTTCATATATAATGATTTAATGAGAAAGCAATGCAAATAGTTGACCTAATTGCCATTTTGTCACAGTGGTATTCTGCCAGGGTAATTCCTCTGATATCAATTAAATGGAGCAGTGAGTCAAGCCCAGTATTTGCTTGCACTCGAGTCTTCCAGGAAAGATGATTAGAAACTGCTTGCCATTTGAGTTCCCCGCAATAAAATCCTACAAATGAGCCTCAGCTACATTTATCTGCATTTTAGGAGTCCTTGGACCACCTGTGATATATGTAGTTCATGCAGCTGTAGAATTTACACTTTCTACTAATCTTGGTACACTGGATACTATACAGGATGGTTTGCTTTTTCTTGCTAAACCAACCCTTGTGAAAAAGGACATGTGTGGTAGTAGGTCTGTCATGTTTTTATATTTCTGTGAACTATAATATATGAGACTATCCCCTTCCCTATATAGGTCATATAAGCTCATTACAAAACAACATATACTGACTTGTATGTCATATATGTTACATTTATTTTTGTTTCAGATAGGAGGTGGCTTTTCACTACCAAAGTAACAGCTAGGAAAATTGTACTGACACTGAAAAAATAAGGCTCAACCCAGAGATGCTAAATAGGTGTCTGACAATCACTATTATTGTTCAGATAGAAAAGTTAAAGCTGCATTAGAAAATATGCGTGAATTGATTATTCCTTTGATGAGCATTTCAACAGGGTATGCTTCCCACCTCCCTTGGGGGGGGTGTCTGATCCAATGCCCATTCAAGACATTGGGGTGTTTTCCATTGATTTCAATGGGTCTTTGTGTTGTTTTTATTAGTTGATATGGTACAAATTGTGACGCTCATAATTGGTTTTCTCTCTTCTTTTCTGCTAAACAAATCCAGTGAAGATTTTATTTAAGTTTTAAGGGACTCCTATCTCACCTCTGAACATGTGTTTATGTTAAATCAACAAAAGGATATGAAATATTATGTCAGTGATATTTTGTTTCAGCTGGGTTATTTTCAACACCTCCACGTTGCATCTGATATGTTGTTGCTTGTGGGTATTTTGAATCAGAAATCTGTAGGTTTGTTTTTATACTAGCAATTCAACCACTATGCTTTTTAACCTTCTGTATGTTCAATGTTTAATCATGGATGAGAATGAGAATGCCAGACTGTATGAAAACACGGGTTGCAGACGTGTTCAAAAAACCAAAAGTAAACTGTAATTTACTGGAAGAGAAGGTCCTCTTTAAACTTACAAAAAGGGCATATATAGATCCCTAACAAAAACATGTAATGATTCTTTGTCACTGTCCACAGTGGCATCCATTTGCCTTTGCCAATGTGGAATCTGTCATATCCGTCACATGTTGGACACAGTTTGTTTTTGTCAGATCATTATACCACATCCTTGTTGGGACTTTCTCTTTCTATTCCCATTGTCTGCCTCATCCCTCTTCCCCCCAACTTCTGGGGGGAAAGTAAACTTTCCATGTTGCTTGTATATATTTTTCTTGTTCAAATATTTTTGCATAGATTTTTCAACTTAATCATATTATTTATTTGTATTACAGTGGCACCTAGTGGCCACTGATCAGCCAAGATCATGACTCCACTGTGCTGGGCACTGCACAAACATATAGTAAGAGACAGGCCTCTGCCCCAAAGAGTTTACAATGTAAGCTGGCAAGCGAGACAAATGAATGCTACTTTCCTTGTTCCTTACAGGTGGAGAAAGCATCTTGCCCAAGGTCACACAGGAAGTCTGTGGCAAAGCCAGGAATTGGACCTAATCTCTTGAGTTTCAGTCTGGTCCATTTGCCACAAGATCATCCTAAACTTTTTCTACCAGCCCAGTCACAATGCTGTAGAATATGACACCTTCAGTTCTATGTTCTTTCTCCTAATTCATTTGGAATAAGTTATTACAATATAAATACAACTTAATCTCTACACTGTTCTTTCTACGAGTCTTTGAAACTCTTTATGAACATTAATTCTCACAAAATTCTGATGAGGTAAGTATTACACCATTTTTCACCTGGGCAAACTGAAGCACAGAAAGATTAAGTGACTTGTCTAAATTCACATAGCAATCCAGTGGTTGAGTCAGGAAGTGAACCCAGTTGTCTCAACACAAAAGTTCATACTCAAACCACTAGGTAGCATTACCAGCTAATACTCCCCCCTCCCCATGCAGTCAAAAATAACTCCCAGAGTGACCTTTTGGACTCTGAGAACAGACTGTGCAAAGATCCCTGGCAGAATTACCAAATCATAGATGGATGTGAAGTAATAACTATTCAAAACCAACATCTTAATTGATTAATTTTGTCTTTTTCCTTTCTGTTATCACGTTGTTGTCCAGCAGCTTGCAATTTTGTCAAACTATTGATAATTTCAAATAATTTCTTAAATATGAGTGCCACAAAAATGCCCATTGAATGTTTGTGAGCAGTTTGCTGCAAATATTCTATATTTGAGAGATGTTAGACAGTTTTCAATAGACACAGTCACACAGTGTTGTTTCTGTTCCCTGATTGGACAAGCATAACTCTTACAATCAAATTTATGGTGCAAATTCTCCTATTTTGAGTTCAAAGCCCTCTTTCCATGAATACTGGCTAACAGTCACTTAAAAGTCAAAATGTATTAAAAGGAGAGATGGAGTTGATTTAGCTTTGATTTTTCCAAGCTCAAGCAAAGATACAGTGCATGCCTTTTAATAGTAAGGCAATAAAAACAGCATCTTTCCAGCCAGTTATGGGTCTCTGTACCTGTTTTCAGGATGCTTAAGAATTGCTCAAGGAGAAGAGCTCATTTGGTTGGTTTGTTGCAGTCAGACAGTGGAGCTGCGCTCACACAGTTTCCACAGGAAGGGCCAAAGAAATTTGATTCTCCACAATTTCTTTTAAAATAAAATTATGTCTTTTAAGATCCTTGGTTGGAAGTTTAAGCTTATTTCTTTTTTCAGCAGGACAACTGAACAAATGCATTAAGGGTGTGGGGGTGGAATCTGGTGGAAACCAACACTGCCTCTTTCCACTTCAACACCAGCACACTGAGTGAAATGTATGGGGAAATCTTTTTTGTCGCATGGAAATATTCCCTAAATGGGCTGTTGCAGCCCTACTAATTCAGGCTATCATCTCATCCCCAGTCATTAACTAAACAGGGTTGTGCCAGGTCAGTACTTTGAGGTGAGGTGACCTGGAAAGCAAATATAAAGTATCCACGGGAAGTGGTACTGGGGATTCATTAGGTGGCTCTCTGAGTCTACAGAAACAATGATCCAGCATGGTGTTGGGAGAGCAACATGTCACTGAAGGTGATGCAAAACAAGGTCATGACCATATCTAGTGGTTATAAACCCCTTTGCACTTTTCAGGGGAGTGGAGGTGTTATGCCACTGTCTGGCCAAATTCCATCAGTGTATTGGTAACTGCATTCTGCCCACTTAAACATTCAACTCCCTCTTCACTTTCAACTGAACAAGTTATTCTGTAAATGGTTGCTCTGTATTGTTAAACAGTCACTACCCTTTCCCCCAGCCAGGGGTTAGAGCACTAGGTAAAATGAATTCCTATGGCATATAGACTTTGTAAGTCAGTCAGTAAGGTGTGATGGCAAAGTATCCCTTATTATCCTTCTGGCTGAAAGTTGCTATGTTATTTGTAGTGCCCCCAGAACTCCAGTCTATGTCAAACCAGGGGAAAAAATATTAGTTAAAGAATGAGCAAACCTGAGAAAGATTTAACCATACAGTACATGCCAGTCACCCAGTATTTAATATACTACCTAGTAACCACTGCTTTCTATCCAATTTTGTGATATTCTTTGAGAAGGACTTTACTGCAGTCTCTCTCTCTTTCCTAACTTGGGCCTCTGTCCTACAAACTTGAAATGAATGCAACTACTACCTGGCTAAAGTGAGGCACACTACCACTAGTCCACATATCCATCGCTATTGTGTTGACCCTTCCAAAGGCAGTATTTTCTCAAATGGACTGATGGCTGATTCCAGTTTTGGAAGTGCCAAATTGGGACTTGATCCAACTTGCATGGGACACTCCAATTGACTAAGCTCAAATTCTTGTAGCACTATGATAATGATGGAGGCTCTCAGTACCAGTGGCAGTGAACTTCTGTAAAATTCCTAAACAAAACAGTGTTGCAAAAAGTTGCAATTGCAACTGTATTTAAGTGGAGTCCAGCTAACACCCAAAACAATAAGCTATACCTTTAAAAACAAAACAAAAAACCACCCATGTTTAGAATATTTGGGAGCTTCACAATAATAATGTCATTCTCCCCCCTCCTGATTTACATCATCCACTCACATTTAAGTTTGCCCCCTAACATTTGCAGAAGTTTGTTCAAAAGATCAAAACAAAAAGTTCTAAGAGTCAGTTGGGAATGGATCCCTTGAATAGGAAATAAGATTTCATAATCTCCTAATAATTTGTAATTTTGACTTTTGCACATATTCTTGCAAGTTTTAGAGGGTTAACTTAAGGTTGGGTGGATGTTGTAATATTTTAGGGAGGGGGGAATCAGAGGGACTCAGCTGAACACACTCTCAGCCTTATTATTAACTGAGTTTTTTGTTTAGTAATTTCCATGTTTTTTGACAGAATGCAAAATGTTTGTCAGGTTGATATATAAGGTTTGCAGGAGAGGATCCCTGCTCCCACATATCTTCTTATGTCCACCAAGTCAAGGCTTCTCTTCTGCAGACTTTAGGAAGTTCATAGAAAGTACGTGTAGTGGAGAAAATTATACATGGAAAAGAAGGGGGGGGCTTTTATCCATTTAGAAAACTTTAAGGACTTGAAATGTTTTATTGTATCTAGAAAATCTAGATCTAGAATGTTGTTAACATGGATTTCAAACTGCCTTTCCCAGTCCCCCTGTATGCCCCAGTTAGTGGTACCCTCCATCTAATCTCAATCTAGAGAATATGGGTTTAGAGGTCTACATGTTACAAGGCATATCTGCCCAGCAGTTCAGTAGAGAAGTAACTAAAATCAGTAATGGAATTAATTTTCCTGCATTGTCTCTTTTTATTAGTCTGAGACAGGGGTCTTCTGTGGACCATCTCAGGTGTTCCTCCTGAAGCTCTTTCCGGGTGGAGGAGGTAGCCTCATGGTGCCTTTCTGGAGATTTGAGGAAGGTGATAGATGGAACCCAGCGCAGAAACAGATGTCAGGCCATTGGGCTTAAGACACGGAAATACATGGCAAGTGGGAGATCTGTGGGTCCAGGTGTGCTGAGGAGGAGGAGGAGGAGGAGGATTGAGCCAGGTGCTACAAACAGTATCAGCAGATGTTTGAGAACATTTCTGAACTTGGGCTGGTGTCCAGGCATATTAGGGAACCTGAAACTCATCCCAATTGCATGTGGATTCTGGGTTTGATGCAAAAGATTTGCACAACCTTAGTGCCAACCTACGTAAACCAAAGCCATAATACAGGTTTGTCCAGACCCCTGCCAACTGAAACCATTGAATTCTGTGGCTCTCTAGCTGTGACCTGCCCCTCTCTGATTGTTTCCATGCTTCCCAGTGACAAAGGCTGAACTTTTATCCTGGTTTGTGTTTAGCTGCTGCCATTGTTCAGATGACTTAACTGCTCATAGTTTTACTCCCACCTACATCCTTTCCTCACATACCTGTACAAAAATTAAAAGCGAACAGCCTGCTGCTATTCTTGTGTTGTGCTTAATCATTAAATCAAACCCATGTGAGAAAGGATGGGGGGGAAAGAAAGGCTTAATTTTGAGCAATGCAACCAGGAAGATCACGGGAACCTGCCAGAAAAGAGTCGATGAGGCAATAACAGTCATTAGTCAGTGGTGTGTCAGCAAGCAGCAGTCGGGATGTCTGGACTGCACAGATCTTTTGAAAGGCTATTCAGGACTGGATTTAAGGATAACAGTCTATTGGGCAGGAGGCTAATGTTTAGCAAGGGCCTGGATATTGTGAGCTGGAGAACTGGAGTGAGGGGAACAGCAGAAGGAAAATGAGGTTGATAGATAGAGTTCAAAGGGAACTGGATCCAGTAAAGGAGTGTCATCCCTCCATAGCCACAAGCTGGGAAAAGTTTTCGATTTTTTTTTTCCTGGAAACAGCAAAACCACAATGAAATCAGATTCAAAACACAGACTAAAGTAAGCATTCTGTACAGGGAAACAGCAGTAATTTAAAGTCTCTCTGTGGTTACTCCTTTCCCCATCCAAGCTCTTGATGAGTCTCTTCTTCATTCTCTTATGTTGTTGAGTTTTCCCTCTGCTAATTATCACTGATTTTCAAACCCCTTTTAAAAGGTTTTCTCTCTCTCTTTCTCTCCCCTTCTCTGATTCAGCTTCTTCCCTTCTTACTTTTACCTTCATTTTTTTCTCTCCCTCCCACCTTCCTACCAACCCTCATTCTAAGTTTTCCCTCGTCCTCCTTTCTGCAGTCCTCCCTCTCCCTGCTTCTTACCCTTGGTCCTCTCTGCTGTCCATTTCATCCATGTTGGTGCTCTTCACTCCTGTTTCCCCAACTGCATATTTGTACCCGCTTCCATTTTTCTCCTTCATTTCTATGCCCCATTTTTCTGGCTCTGTGGCTTTGCGTCCTCTGTGGCTGCCTTACTCGCCCCGTCTTAGTTACAACCCTGTTCATATCCATGCACCCTGTTAGTCCTTTCCTCCCCTTTCCCCTCCTGCTGGCCATCGCCCCCATGGTCTCTTTCTGCACCACCCACCTTCACTCAGAGAAATGGGAGCTAATGTTTTACTAATATATTACAGAAAAGAACATCAGATTATTACTTAGAGTTTGTAGAAAGCTTGGGGATCATTTAATGAAAGATGTTTAATAAGCATCAGTTGTCACTAGTAAGCAGCAATTTTCTCCTCTTTCTATGTTTATTTATATCAGGCTCTCCCTACATTTATGGGATTGGAGATCCGCTTTTTAAAATAGAAACAAACCAAAAGAGAGGAAGGATGATTTTGTGACTCAGACCCTGGACTGGGACTCAGGAGATGGGGGTTCAATACCTGGCTCTGCCACAGATTGTGATTTTGAGCAAGCTATTTAATCTCTATTTGCCTCATTTCCAACTATAAAATGGGGTGTTAGAAATTTTCTCCCACCTTTTGTCTGTCTTGTCTATTTAGACTGTAAGATCTCCAGGGCAGGGCCCATCTCCTGCTCAGTAGATGTACAACATCTAGCACAGGGATAGGCAACCTATGGCACGTGAGCTGATTTTCAGTGGCACTCACGCTGCCCGGGTCCTGGCCACCGGTCCGGGGGGCTCTGCATTTTAATTTAATTTTAAATGAAGCTTCTTAAACATTTTAAAAAGCTGATTTACTTTACATACAACAATAGTTTAGTTATATATTATAGACTTATAGAAAGAGACCTTCTAAAAACGTTAAAATGTATTACTGGCACGCGAAACCTTAAATTAGAGTGAATAAATGAAGACTCGGCACATTACTTCTGAAAGGTTGCCGACCCTGATCTAGCACAATAGGGCTCTCCTCAGATGGGGCAGCTAGGTGATACTGTAATACAAATAACAAATAATGATAATAATAAAGAGTGAGAGCAGAAACACGTAAGAGAGCTTACTGGGCTGGCAGTTCATTGCTCTCAGAGTTCTCCTGACTAGGAGGACTCAATCATACTGCAGGAACAAAGGCATTTTAAGGAATCTGTCTCATCTGGATTATATTTGCATTTTCTATTTACAGTATTTAAGCAATCCAAAATTTCATGGACTAAGTGTCCCTTTCTTGCTGCTGCTCCTCTCCAGGCAGTGACTATAAGACAATATTGAATCACAGTCTTCTTCACTTGCACCTAAAATTGATTGCTAAGTAAGTTACATTCTTGTTAGTTATAACTTCAAGAAAAAGCTATATACACGTGACTTAAAAGCTGCAGGATGCAGGTCAGTCCCAGGAGGAAAAAAAAAGAAAAATTTGCTTGCTGTTTCAGCCTCCAAACATAAACATATTTCTCAGCTGAATTCTGAATTAGCATTTCAGGGTCCTATATCTCCATGTAATGTTTGTTCAAATACTACACTGGTAGGGAACAGCTTGGATGTCTAAGCATCAGGTGAATGTAGGCTTTATAGAACCCACAGTTCTAATCCCAGCAGGATCCACCAAACCAGCCTCATTTCCATGGTAGATAAGTCAAGATCTATCTTTCTTCCCTACAGTCTTTCAAATTAGGTTTTAAAAACCAAGGGTCTATTCTTTTTCTATTAACTTTAATGAGACCTTACTAATTTTTGTCAGACATGGTGTTGGCTCTAATGTCCAGGGAGTTCCTTCCCCACACGGTTATAGAAGGTTCTGTGCACTAGTGATCCATCCGGATGCACTTTCCTACCGAGAGGTGGTTGGATGATTCCAATCCATACACACTTTGCTAAATGTTCCAGGCAGACAGGCACTGTAAGAGTATGGCATTAGTACTGGTTTGAATTTTGAGGTGTTTATTTAGCTAAACTCTTTCTATTGTCCTTAATAGAAGCTTGCATGAATAAGAACTCAGTGAATACCTTGAGATTTGGTCCATTTTATTATAAGAGGTACATAGAACTGGCCCACTACACACCAATACCACACATAGTACTGTACATTGCACTAAATCAACATCTTTTAAAAATGCCCTGTACAATATTTGCTATATGTTAGGAGCTTCCTGAGCAGCTGTCTTGATGTAATTTATCCCTGGTATAACTAATGAATTCAGTGCAGTTATATCAGGGATACATTTGGTCAGGGGCATGAAGTTCAAATGGTTAGGAATGAAAAACATTAACAGATCTGCTAAAAAACAAACTAAAGGAAAGAAGCTGAAACAATTAATCACCCCCACATGAAGGGAAACCATTGCAATGGAAGAGACATTCTCCAGCTATCACATGAGCAGCTGATTATGTAGTCATCTCTTTCTTTAGACTCACTGGTTCAACTGATCATAGACCAGTCTGAGATAATGTAGGTTTAAATCTATAAGCAAAGAATGTTAAAATTGAAAGTGGGCAAATTTCGGATAAGAAAGAGAAACAGAAAGATAAATCAAAATCTCCGTGCAACAACCTAAGCGAATTCTCTCCCCTCTACTCTTTCTGGAAATGATTAAATCGTACAAGAAAAGCAAGACAACAGGCAAAGCTTCCAGGAGGATAAAGAGACACCTGAGCTTTGCCAGCTATTCCTGGTGCCCATGAGGGTTTCAGTAACCAATGACAGTGTGTTAAAGCTTGTGTGTCTAACTACTTCATGTTAGCAGCACCCACTTCAGTGCAAGCTTCTATAACCTTCAGGACCACTCCTCTCATAATTTTAATCTGTGAACAAGGGGTGCTCTGGTGCTTCCTACCAGGTGTGAAGAAAGAGAAAGGAGCCTTTGAAAGAAAATGGCAATGGAGAGATCATGATGGACAAGTCTGTGCACTGAGGTAGTGTCTGGGCTTTAAGTAAAGTGCTTACAACCAGCATTTGGATTCTTCTAGTATTGCACATCAGAATAAGTGTAGGAAAACCCAAAGGCATTCCAAAGGAGCCTCTCTAAGTGAGGCTGAAAATATCAGACATTAGTCTGAATACTGAAAACCTCAGATCTGAAAAACTGGGCAACAGGCTCAATCATATACTATTAAACACTGGAGTCAGTGAATATTGTTGCAAGACTATTAACCTTTAGAACTGTAACCCTGGTCATGGGATTGCCACCAGGAAACAAAGTTTCTTGCCAGAACTCCTATGTATCAGCCCTTTATTACAAACTATACAACTCCATTCTGACCCCGTCTGAGCTAGCAGAGATCAGCTGTGTGGTGGGACCAGTGCATCTGATGGTTGTAGAAGGCAAGATGAGAATGGGTGCCATGACTTCTCTAACAATGGTACCTGTCAGCCAGTCCTGCACTAACTCCATGGGAGTGGCTCATTTTTAAACTTTTCTCCTGTTAAGAGACAGTAGATTTGATATTTTCCATATTCCAGCCACAGAATGCTTAGAGGTGGGGAGCAGCCTGAGACACTAAAAGAGGAGCAACCATTCATTCTTGCTTGGGGTTGGGCTCCATTTATAGAAAAGGGGGGTGGGGGAGAGAACACAGCAGTGAATTGGGGACCTCCAGCTGGACTCAATGAGTCCCCGTCTGTAGTTATATAACGACTGATACATATGGGGCAGGAAACTAAAACGTCATCATTTGAGAACAGCCACCCTGGTGCTAAATGGAGATACTTGTGTAACTACGGTTTGACATCTTCTGATATTTCCTATACAGGGTGCACATGTCACCGCTCACTGCTTTTCAGACTTCTTTGGTTTTGAAGCCAGACAACTTTTTTTCCTCTCCCAACTCTATGGGTCATTAGAAAAACAAGTGAAAGGAAACCAAGGCAGTTACTATTTTACCACATACACAGAAGCCCCACTTCAATGGAATCTGATCTGTTTACTTGAATCCAGGCAAAGGGTTTTAAGCTAATTCACCTATCCCAGCAAACACGCCAACCTTGATTTGCCAACAAGTCTGTCTACTGGATACAGAGGCTGGAGTGTGGGGGGAGGAGGTGTGAAGGAAGCATAAGGACATAACACAAGAGGAACCATCATGATTGCTTTAGGACTGCAAGCTCTCCAGCATTTCTTCTTCAGTGTTTGTGTAGTGCCTAGCATAACAGAGCCCCAATCCAGATTGGAGCCTTTGGTAACGTATATGCCAGACTGTATACTCTTACTCACATTCAGTAGTGATTCGTCCAAAAGCAAGTAATTACTTATGGTGAAAGCCATTATTCAGGATGAGTAATGGTATTGCTATCTGGCTGTAAAGATTAATAACAATGAATTTCTGTGGTGAACGGATCCAGTGTGACAAATCCCACAAGCCAGTGTGCCAAAGCTAATATTTTCTGATCTGCAGTTTAATTAATTCTCACACATATTGTAATGGGGAACTACCAAACTGAAAGGATAAGATAGTCTTTACTTTCATATTTTAGCAAATAAATGGATACAAATCTTCAGCACTGAATCCTCCATGTGGATAGAAATTCAGCATCTCATGAGCACTGAATGGTGTATCTGCTCACCTTACGCATGTGTCGTATTTTTGTTGTAATAGTTTATATCTGGTAATCACTCTCATGTGACAACAGTGAAGAATCACAGAAAAGGTCACTTTCTTCTAAAAGTGAGCCAGGAACTTTAACAGAGTAAGGAACACAGTATTATCTGTGAAATTAAAAATAATAATTAATAATAATATATTTGAGTTCCTTTTTATTTGCCATTTGGTTTTTGAGCCTATTGAACACATTGTGGTCATATTTGTGCGCTTCTTTTTATAACCAAAAGGGAGGGTAGAAACTTACTTTTAGAAAAAAAAATAAAACCTGAGATTCTCAGTCAGATGGCTCCAAGAGCAAGGGTATCAAGTAACAGGTTTCAAAGTAGCAGCCGATGAAGTGAGCTGTAGCTCGTGAAAGCTTATGCTCAAATAAATTTGTTAGTCTCTAAGGTGCCACAAGTACTCCTTTTCTTTTTTGGTATCAAGTAAAACACCAGATATTGAGAGTTGACAATACTGTACCCATAAACTATCCTTTTCCTTGGATACACTGGTTTCAGAGTAGCAGCCCATCCGATGAAGTGAGCTGTAGCTCACGAAAGCTTATGCTCTAATAAATTTGTTAGTCTCTAAGGTGCCACAAGTACTCCTTTTCTTCTTGGATACACTGTAGAACTCCTGCCTTAAACCTTTCTCAGCTCCCTCTTGTCTGGATTCCTACTATAGAAGTAAAGAAACACTATCCTCACTGATATCCCTACATCTGAGCTCTGGCAACTTTCCTTATTACAGCTCTGCCTTCTCTCACTCTTGACTGTGACTTTCCCATGCTTCCTCCTTCATCTGTAAAGTTCCCCCAGCTCCATTGTGCCAAGAAAACTCACTCTGTCTTCATAATTCCCTTCTTTCAGCTAGACTTCCACCCATAGCACCTACTCCTGCTCTCATGGCAAGTCCCCAGTCCGTACCCAAGCAGAACTGAAGTCAATGAAAGTTTGGTCCAAGTAAGAATGGAGTATGTTCTGCAGGATTTGGCCTCTTATTTAGCCTCCATACTCCTAAATTTTAACTCACATTAACAATGAAAATTATAAATACAAAAATACAACACACATTTGGAGCTAATAAGATGCTCGCTAAACAAACCATATTACACAATATTTCTGATCCATCCCATCCTCCTCTTATGATTAATTCAGACTAGAAGCTCCTCAAGGTTGTGCCTTTATCTGTAAGATGCTATGCATAGCTATGGTTTGGAGAACTACATTTATTTGCCCCGCTCTTTCCTTTTCACTAGCTGACAGCTATCTCCATTAGACATCTTCCCATACCCCCTGCCTAACTCCACTGTTCTGAAACACATATTGTACTCATACAAAGAAGGCAGGAGACAGCACAACTGGAAAGTAGAAGTCAGCTGTTCATTGTCAGTTTCCTTATCCTCATTGGTGGTCTTGGGACTGGGAAGGGTACATAAATTGTAGATCCATTCCCCAGAGGTTTCAACAGAGATCAGTAAGGAATATTGCAGAGTACCTTCCTGAGCTGCCTCATACTCATATACAGACTTTCACCTGCTTTCACGAACAGCAAGTTCACCTATGACATTGTAGCAAAATCTATCACTAGATAAGGTAAGATTGTGACAGATTTGGTATCAAACGCCACAGCCTCACTTGTCAAGTTATCATAAATGCCAGTGCATTTGGGGAATGTAAGTGAAAGCTTTCAGGTATGCATTTATGCCCCTCACTTAGTCCTCATTGGCTGCTGAGTAAATTCTATTAAGCATCAGCGTGTTGCACACTAACTGGTCCATGCAGACCCTGCTGGGATGCACTAAAAGTTCCATAGTGTGCATTAATATAGTCCTGTTTCAAACAGGACTGCATTAACACTCATTAGGAAACTTTTAGTACATGCCAGCAGGGTCCACGTGGGCTATTTAGTGTGCAACACACTGGTGCTCATTAACACTTTCTCCACAGCCGGTGCGGACTAGGCACTGCGTAGAGTGAACCCTCAACAACAAAGCTGGTTAACAATTTATCTCTTGTGCCCATACAGGCCTTAATAAAAGGGTTTCATATAAAAGTGTCCTACAATATTTCTAGTGAGGGAACAGCTATAAAAGTCATCTATAGAAATGCCACAGAAAAAAGGTTAAGGTGAGTGAGGTGATATCTTTTATTGGACCAACTTCTGTTGGTGAGAGAGAAAAGCTTCTGAGCTACACAGAGCTCTTCTTCAGGTCTGGGAAAGGTACTCAGAGTGTCACAGCTAAACACAAGCTGGAACAGATTGTTTAGTGTAAGTAGTTAGCACATATTCTAAGGGAGAATTCAAGGTGAAGTGGCCCGTTAACACCCCTGTTGTCATACAACAAAAGGAAACGGGGGCTTAGGGGGTTACAGATTGTTGTAATAAGCCATAAATCCAGTGCCTTTATTAAGACCATGATTTTTAGTGTCAAGCTAAGTTATGAATTTAAGTTCCCAGGTTCATCTTTTGAAAGTGTTGTGCGGGTTTGCTTTGAGGATGAGGACTGATAGGTCAGATATAGAGTGATCACTCTGTGAAAAGTGTTCACCCACAGGTGATATGGTGTTTTTGTCTTGTACGATTTTCATGTGTGAGTTCATTCGAGGGCGCAGTGATTGCTTGGTTTCACCCACGTTGTCGTTACTGGGGATTTAGTGCACTGGGTGAGGTACACAACATGTTGTGATAGGCATGTGTAGGATTCCTGGATCTTGAAATGTGTGTTGTGGGTGGTGTTGATCATTGTAGCAGTGGAGATACGTCTGCAGGTTTTGCATCTGATGTTCTGGCAGAGTCTGGTGCAGCTTTGAGTTGGTGTGTCCTGGTCTGAGGGAAGCTTGCTGTGTCTCCCTCATCAGCAGAAGTTGGTCCAATGAACAGATATTACCCCACCCACGTTGTCTCTCTAATATCCCGGGACTGACACAGCTACAACTACACTACATCAAAAAGAGGAACATTCTTCTGTTCAGGGTGTAGGCAATTCTTTCCACAGACATTCTGTTGCTACAGAATGTAACTGAACAGTTGTGTAGAAATGCAAGTGTCATCTCCAGATCAAACTTGACAACCCTCTTCACTATTTTGAAGACAGTTGTAAGTTCTCAAAGTGTGTTTCCCCTCCCCCCACCCCCGCTGGGGGGAGAAACTTCCTTAACCTTTCTTAAAATCATGGATTCTTGTGGCACTGTCTTAGCCACACTAAAAGCTGCATACTCACTAGGCCAAAAATATCCTTTGTATGATAGGGATACTTGTATTTTACATAATATCCCAACAAATATTCTATGGATAACAATGTCTAACCTTTTGATTTAAATTATTCCAAGCTTATAGGGTCACAGGAACATCAATAGTCCAGTATCCAGACTCCCTATTGAGAATTTCAAGGAATTTCCATAGCTCCCACGTCATTTTTCTGAACAGTTAACTAGTTAATATTTGTAAAGCATTTGGAAGATGAAAAGAGCAATAAAGAGCAATAAAGTGTCAAGTCACTGTCCTGCTTAAGACCCTGATCCTGACTATCTTCTGCATACAGAAAGCTCTTTGAAGTCAATGGAGTTCTGCACATGGAGGGTTTTCAAAATATGGCCCATAGTAATCAAGGTCAAATCCTGCGTTCCTTACTCATATAAGACTTCCATTGATCATAGCAGGAGTTTTGCCTAAGAAAGTGGAACTGGTCAGTGTGTATTGCATATCCCGTTCTGTGCCTATCCACAGAGGATGAAATTCCGTAACAGCTTTCTGCTTGGCAGCTTGGCTCTTTAGCTCAACTATAGTGTCTCATGCTTTTAGAAAGACCCCAGTTCAATCCGTCATGTTGGCCAAACTGGCAGATGCAACACAAGAACTGCAAGATTTGTCACTTAGAGACAGATCCAATGCTCTTTGATATCAATGGCAGCCCTTCATTGGACCCTATCCATAATTATCAGAGAGGAATATAGCAAACACAGCAATAAAAGCATATCCTTCAAGGGGAAAAAAGTAGTTTCTATCTCAGGTATATATATTCTGTTGTGTTCTATGTGTTTACTATAGAAAATGTTTTTCATTCGATAGCTTTCTTTGGCTAGATAGAGTATCTCCATGGAGATTTTCTCCTATCAAGACTCTAGCATTTTAGAAATGCTTAGGCTGCATCCTGCTCCCACAACAGGAGCACTCTCAGTCATTCATAAGGGACTACCACTATTGCATCCTAAATGAAAAAAGCTGAGCAATGCTGAATATTCATTAGTACTTCAGTCCCCTCTATCTTCTCAGACTAACTGCACTTTGAGCCTGAGCCTGAAAGCTGGTGACTGCTCTCAACTTTCAGTGATATCAACAGGAGCCGATGGCACTCAGCAGCCCGCAGGATGAGGTTCTTGTCACTTTCTGTTTCCCAGAGCACTGTGCAAAATCCCAGATAGACACAGCTTATTACAAGGCACACACTGTGCCATGCCTGCCTGTAAACACAGACGCCACTATTTAGAGCCGATTGCTTCACTCAGTTGTATTTCCTGTGTAGTCAGACTGGCATCATCACATGTCCATAAACAAAACAAATTACTCTTTTTGATCTGTCTGCAAAGTAGATTTTGTAGAATTCTATTGAGGGTGTAGGGGGAAGGAAGCAGTTAATTTTTCCACTTCCTCTTACTGCAATAAAGAGCTAACTGTTACCACTTAGTGCACTAAGTAAGAGACTTTGTGCTGTTTAATTAGCCATACATCACCCTACTGTATTTTTAATTCAAAGGGCAAATCCTGTTAATCAGCATAGTTCCACTAAAATCAATGGTAGAATATAATCTACACCAGACAAGGAGCAAGGTCAAAGTGCCCCAGAGTGAGTTTCCCAAGGAACTGGCCAGAGTTAAGCTATAAACAATTGCAACAAAATATTTTTAAAGTATCAACCTAACAAAAAGATCTGAGCAATGACTCTGTTCTTTCAGTATACAAAGAATGAAATTCCACAGCTAAGGAGCAGAGATATGTATTCCCTTCAGCCACTTGATCACTTTCTCCACGAGATGGGCCCAACCTACAAAATTCAGACCTGGATCTGGAATTTGAGAGCAGTTTGATTCAGAGTTTAACTTTGGTCCATTACAGAAATACAGGCCATTTGTGAAATTCAGAATCCAAACTGGATCTGAACTTTCACCCAGAACAGTTGGGAATGTTCCAATATGGAATTTTTGTTCAGACCCATCCCTAGGAAATGCTACTATGGGCCATGACTATTGACATATGAAAGATCTTAACATGAACATTTTGGGGAAAGGAGGAATATGGCCTGAAGCCTTCACTGAAGTGTATTAAGGATGATGGACCATTTGTATATACTTGGAGCGTATGGAGAGGTGAGCTGGAGAGGTGATCCATATTTAGATTAGATTTAGACTGATTCCAGGCTTTCACTTTGAATTAAGTCTGGCGCTGGGATTCAGGTTCACTGTACCTGAAGGTGCTGAAATCTCACGATACCACTGGAGTTGCTCTGCTGTGTCCATTGCCAGAGAAGGGACTCAGCTCTCCATCGTACTAAGGCTTCGCAGAATATGGTTTTCATTTTTTATAATTTTGATGGATTCTAACAATATTTATTTGTAATCATTGTTTTAGATTTTTATCTATTGAAATTTTCACCGTTGCAGGAAATTATGGGAGGTGTCGCACAATTATTAATATCAGTAGCCCAGAGATTCAAAAAGTTAATGCTTTTGTTAAAACACAAATTGTCAACATCACATGTAAAATATACAAAGCGAATATCCTTAAAGCAAGCTCTCATAAGTTCTCAAGCAGCATTTTTCTTACTTTGCCTACCTGTAAATTTCTATTGCGATCAATTGGAAAGATTTTTTTCTGTTTGTGTTTGTACAGTGAAATCAACATTTACTTTCATTTAATCAATAAAACCGTAATCCCTCCAAGCCTAAATGCAGCAAAGGCAACCTCATTTAAGCATCCCTAAACTGAAAGTCTGGCGAGAGCAGCTGGTTTTGCAAGATTTTGGCCACATTTGTACAGGAACTGGGAAAAAGCCCCAGTTCATCTTTACATCTGACCTAGAACCAAAACCAGTGTCAGATCCAGGGATTCAAATCAAAAACAAGCTCCCCTAAACTGGAATTCTAAGTGTTCAGGTGTGAGATACTGGTTCTTGCCCATGCTGAGTTTAGAAGCCCTCTACACCAACATTCCACACAAGGATGGACTACAAGCTGTCAGGAACAGTATCCCCGATAATGTCACGGCTAACCTGGTGGCTGAACTTTGTGACTTTGTCCTCACCCATAACTATTTCACATTTGGGGACAATGTATACCTTCAAATCAGCGGCACTGCAATGGGTACCCGCATGGCCCCACAGTATGCCAACATTTTTATGGCTGACTTAGAACAATGCTTCCTCAGCTCTCATCCCCTAATGCCCCTACTCTACTTGTGCTGCATTGATGACATCTTCATCATGTGGACCCATGGAAAAGAAGCCCTTGAGGAATTCCACCATGATTTCAACAATTTCCATCCCACCATCAACCTCAGCCTGGACCAGTCCACACAAGAGATCCACTTCCTGGACACTACGGTGCTAATACGTGATGGTCACATACACACCACCCTATATCGGAAACCTACTGACCACTATTCCTACCTACATGCCTCTAGCTTTCATCTAGATCATACCACACTATCCATTGTCTACAGCCAAGCTCTACAATATAACCGCATTTGCTCCAACCCCTCAGACAGAGACAAAACACCTACAAGATCTCTATCATGCATTCTTACAACTACAATACCCACCTGCTGAAGTGAAGAAACAGATTGACAGAGCCAGAAGAGTACCCAGAAGTCACCTACTACAGGACAGGCCCAACAAAGAAAATAACAGAACACCACTAGCCATCACCTTCAGCCCCCAACTAAAACCTCTCCAACGCATCATCAAGGATCTACAACCTATCCTGAAGGATGACCCATCACTCTCACAGATCTTGGGAGACAGGCCAGTCCTTGCTTACAGACAGCCCCCCAACCTGAAGCAAATACTCACCAGCAAGCACACAACAGAACCACTAACCCAGGAACCTATCCTTGCAACAAAGCCCGTTGCCAACTCTATCCACATATCTATTCAGGGGACACCATCACAGGGCCTAATCACATCAGCCACACTATCAGAGGCTCGTTCACCTGCGCATCTACCAATGTGATATATGCCATCATGTGCCAGCACATGTACATTGGTCAAACTGGACAGTCTCTATGTAAAAGAATAAATGGACACAAGTCAGACGTCAAGAATTATAACATTCAAAAACCAGTCGGAGAACACTTCAATCTCTCTGGTCACTCGATTACAGACCTGAGGGTGGCTATCCTTCAACAAAAAAACTTCAAAAACAGACTCCAACGAGAGACTGCTGAATTGGAATTAATTTGCAAACTGGATACAATTAACTTAGGCTTGAATAGAAACTGGGAACTGATGAATCATTACACAAAGTAATACTATTTCCCCATGTTATTTCTCCCCCCCCACCCCACCCTCCCACTGTTCCTCAGATGTTCTTGTTAACTGCTGGATATGGCCTACCTTGCTTGTCACCATGAAAGGTTTTCCTCCTTTCCCCCCCCTGCTGCTGGTGATGGCTCATCTTAAGTGATCACTCTCCTTACAGTGTGTATGATAAAACCCATTGTTTCATGTTCTCTGTGTGTGTATATAAATCTCCCCACTGTATTTTCCACCAAATGCATCCGATGAAGTGAGCCATAGCTCACGAAAGCTTATGCTCAAATAAATTTATTAGTCTCTAACACAAGAGTGCCACAAGTACTCCTTTTCTTTTTGTACATAGGGAATGCCACTTGTGCATTGTCTAGCAGCACAAGAGGGACAGAAGGCTGCCAAATCTGCCCAGCTAAGAACTTGCCTGACCTGGAGGTGTGGAACTGCCATCCCCTGCTCTGGCCACTTCCATCACCACCCTAGGTATGGGGAGTGCCAAGGAAGTTGGTGCTAGGGACACGGGCTGGACCGTGCCATGCTCCAGCTGATGTACACCCCCTTGGGGACCACTGCCAGCAGAAGTAGGTTACAGCAGTCTGGAAGCTGCTCTAATTTACGCTGGGGCCAGTGCAGATGTGCCCTGAAAATCATGGAGCTGTAAACAGCATTCTGACAGTTCCCCCCAGCCCAACTTACACTCTGCCCAGCAGAAACTCAGTGGCAACGCCGCTGGGAATCTGGGCTATAGTTCTTAGAACTAGCAAAAGCCACCTAACTAGTATGTGAAGAGAGATGATGAACAAAGAATAAAATGATCACACAAATCCAAGAGCCCAATCATACAGTGACTTCCTAGGCCTTCATAGCTCCCTAATTGTTTACTAGAAGTTGATAAAACTTGTTTTAGGTAGAATTAGGGATTAATCACACCCTGTAGACGTCTAGCTGGAGGGTAATGTCTGGAACAGTCTCAAACAAATAAAGAACTGCAGTGTGCAGAGAGTGGTATTACTACAGGCTGAAAGAGAATGAGGCTGCCAAATTCAGTCCTTGAGGTCTTTAAGTTTAAGGCAGTCTATTTACAAAGTATGCAGAAGTGCAAGATGCAAACACCGGTGAGCAATATTTTATGATGACACACACATAGCAGTAATATACAGACTATTTTATTGCTATTTATAAGTGGTTGGTCTGGACCTTGCAGGACTGGAGACACTCTAGCAGGCCACCCAGGGATCTGACCAGTTCAGGGCTTCTGATACCCTGCTGGCTGCTTTCCCATTCCCTCCTGTCCAGCTAATTTCTTACCTCACTCAGTCTCAAGGACTAGCATGGTTTAATAGCCCACAGCACCATTCATAAACAATTTTCTCTCTCTAACGTAGACTTCTGGCCTGCTTTCAGAAGTCATTATACATTTACAGTGGATGGTTTAAAAACACAGACAGCATCAGGTTCCGTTCTGGCAGCAAATAATTTAATAAAATTCAGGCAACCAATAGCCACTTATAAACAGCCACCACCCTAAGCCAGTCCTAGAATCTGGTTACATTCATAAAACAAAATTGTGTGTGTGTATACGTGCACTCACAAACACACACAAAGTTCTCTTAAATTTTACGTCAGCAAGATGCACCCATTAATATGACTCAACAGCAATTACATCTGACAACAGGACAACTCGACAATATATCCTTATGGGGCTAGACTCTATCGAACTGGTAACGACAGAGAAAAGAAAGTTCCCAGGGCCCAATTCTCCCCTCTCAGGATAGGAGCAATAACATACCAGATCCCAAGGACCTTATTCTGGGCCATATTCTGTTTAGCCTTTTAGTGGGCGTGCAATGAGGAAGAGTGGAAGAAGATCCCTCTCCCTTGAGTGGCTTATGTAGGGACCAGGCAGAATTGCCACTCTGGCACTGCACACCAGCCAATTGAACTGGCCATCTGCGCAACAGGGAATATGCTGTATCTCTGAATGGTGTGCAGTAGTAAATATACACCTTCTGTGTGCCTACGAGCTCCAGTAGCTATTTTGCCTCCCCGTAGGGCAATGTGGCTCTGCCCCGGCCCTTACTGGGGGCTATGCCTAAATGGGGCAATTCTAGCCCTCATTACCACGGCAACCTTCCACTAATCTGCCTCAGTCAATGACAAACAGAGCAAGCCCTCCAGGATGCTGTCTAGAACTCAGCCTCTAAGGTCCATGGTTTTAGGAAGGAAGTGACTCATGTGCTTGTGATTTGATTTTCCTTCTAAGTTTCCTGTCAGGAAGACAGCAGGCAAGCATGGTGACAGTCATGAAATCTGCCTGCCACACCAGGCTCAGCTCAGCATTGCCTAGGGTTTGTTTTACCATGGGATGATCAAGTTTTTCCCAGGCAGAAGGCCAGTTCTGAGGGCATTTAGTGCTCACACAGTTACTGTGTTCAGAAATGCAAGTGTATATCTGTTCGTAAAAGGAGCAGTCTTATCCCTTACTACCCATCATGGCAGGAGAAGACTAGACACATATTATAATTCCTTCAAACTGCGTTAGAGAGACTAATACTACCCTAAACTTTACACATAATGATCAGATCTCCATGAAAACACATATCTTATCAAGCTGCACCTTGTAAAAGCACTGTATTCATCCTGATATCAGTTCACTAATATAATAAGGATCACCTAATTAGGGGAAAAACACTTAAAAGTCATGGGGAGGAGAAAGATTTTCAGAAATGATTATGAGATTCAGGAGCATATTGACTTTCAATGTTTGACTTTCAATGGAACTTGTGCTCCTAAATCCCTCAGACTTTTGAAAATCTTCCCCTTAAGCCAGTCCAACTTGCATAATGCATTATAAGCCAAAGTATTCTTGTTCATCTTTGTTCTTTTTTCTTTTCTGCAATAATCTTGCCTTTGTATTATGTAGGTACATGTGGGTTTGCTACTTGATGAAGGCCACTGATGAGCTATCTGAGTAAGTCTTTTCTCCACAAAAAGGGGAAAGACGATTACTGGGTTTTTATTTTAACATTACTAGAGCGTATAGTGTCATTATGCTTGCCAGTGGGGTACTGTCCTTTTCATTGTTTTCATCTGTACACAGGTTTTCTGTGATGGTATGAGCTTACCACACTAGCTCTGGAAGAGCTGAATTAGGCCATCTGAATTAGGGCCTAATCAGCTAATTAGGCTACAAACAGGGAGCTTTAGGCTGGAGACAGTCAATTACAGAGAAGCTCACCTGTGAGGGACAGGCAGGGCTTCTACAAAAGCCAGGAGGCTGGAAACAGAGGGAGAAGTATGCAGCTACTTCCTGGGAGAAAGGAGGTGTGTTTTGAGGGGCTGTAGAGATAAGCTGTCAAAAGTTCCTTCTTTTGGGAGGAGGGAGTGAAGAGACTGGAAAACCCAGAGGAGTGGCGAATGCCAGGAGATATGGAAGTGGCTTAGGAAATAGACCTTGACTACTGTGTAGAGGGTCCCTGAGCTGGAAACTGGAGTAGAGGGTGAGCCTGGCTTCCCCTGCTAGCCACTATGGGAGTAGCACCTGAGGCAGTGAGTGGGAAGACTGCCTAAGAGTGTTGAAGGAAAAGAGTGAAGGATCACTGAGTGAGCTGGCTGGAGAGCTGAGTCATGAAGAGGCTGCTGTGGTTTCTGGAGTGAGAGAGGGGCTGCAGACCAGAGAGAGAGAGATGGAGTGATGGCATGCAACTGCAGAAATGAGTGTTGACCTGCTGAGCTAATTTACTTTGGAGTGGCCAAGAGGAGGTGCTAGACTGGTGGTGAGTGAATTCCCCTGTCCTGTTTCCCCTCAAGCTATAATGTGCATTGTGGTGTTGTTTGTTTACTAATGGTAGCACTCATGATGCATGAGGCACTTTCCAGACCTTCAGGTATGGGTGGCCAATGCATCAAGGATATTGGTGTCCATCCAGGGATGGACAGAGAGACAGGCAGGTTATTACACAGAGGTCATGGAAGAGAAAGCTCAAAAGGGATTTATTTTTTTTTTAATGGAACTCAACAAGAATCTTGATAGGTAGTACTACAGAAATGGGTTTTAAGAGGGGCTTAAAAGATTTAAATGGTAGGACTCTTTCAAATGAGTTCAGGGAGATTGAAACATGCATAAAAGAAGGCACCAAGTGCTGGTTTGAGGGATTGAAAAATGGGCATCTAAGGGTGGGATTGTTGGTTTAAAAAGGGGGCAAGGGAATGCAGGGCTGTAAACTAGAAGTTAATACATGGCATCTATGAAGATCAGAGGTCTAAGATCTATATACATGGCTCTGAATGGTAAAAGCTCTCCATTTCCCAATGACTGCACAGATCTCTTTGCATAACCCTCAAACAGAATTGGCTGACTGCCTCCATCCTGTCAGGTGCCCCCAGTATTATTATGCATAGCTCAGTCACACATTGCCATATTCCTTTTTCTTCCTTGTTTCTGTGCATTTCACTAGAGTACTCATGAAAGATGAAACATTCTAGCATTGTTTCATGCTGTCATAAACGAGGGGACATCCTCCTGTTTAGTCAATATCCTCACAAACATTGTAAGCTCTTTGGAGCAGAAATGGTCCATTTGTTTGCGTGTACAGTGCCTAGCACAACAAAGCCTCTAGGTGCCACCACAATAAAAACAAAATTTATGAATTTCAACTATGCCTGTCCCTGGAAAGTGAACTTCCAGATATGGCCTGATCTTGGGAGCTAACCTTCACTCTCTCTCTGGGGTATTTACATATCACCAGTCACTGTGAGAGCCCAGTTTACATGATTTTAAAGGAGTTAAACTATATGCTGCACAAGGGGCCAAGTGTTAGGTGAAACCATTTTAGCTAACTTGCTTTGAAAAGGTTTCTTTTTACCTAACACTCTTCTTCACCACATCTAAAAGAACCCCTCTTGATGAACTCCAGGCCTGACAACCCTCCCCCCGCAACCTCTAACATGCCTGTGACCTCTTGCTGTCTCTTACTCTTTCTTTCCACAGGCTCATGAATCTCCTTCCCTGCCCTCTGCATTTATTGCTACTATTCTTACTATTTGTATTGCTGTAGCACCTAGGAACCCTCAGTCATGGGTCCGTGCCCCTATTGTGCCAGGCACTGTACAAATACAGAAAAAGACAGTCCTTGCTCCAAAGAGCTTATCCTACACACACTGATGCATTATGATAATAAGAGGAGTTTTTTTGTTTGTTCTATTCAGTGTTCATGTTTTCTGGGGTTTCTGTGTTCTGCGCACCTCTGATAAGAGAGCTAATGAGATCTGAAAGGATAAGCCAGCCCCAGAACACAACACAGATGATAGAAATTTGCAAGACCTTGGAAGGGGATTTTTTTTTTAAATACAGAGGGAGGTGACAGGTGGGAAAGACTCCCTTCATGGAGAAGGAAGGGATATTCAAACATTTGTGGGGAGCTCTTGAGGTGAGCAGAAGGTGTGGAGAAAGGAGGGCTCTGGGGGAGAAACCAAGAAAAGGATGCTTAGCCAAACAACACTTGAGGGGAGGAAAAAGTGGAGTTCAGTTTGAGGACGAGTCTGAGGTTCGGGCCTGTTCCAAATTGTTTCACTCACCCACAGTCTAGCACGATTGAAAAGAGTGATTATTTATCTTCTTGCTGTTAATTAAAGAATGCTTTGTAGGTAGAAGGGCAGGGAGAGGTTGGTTGACTGACAGGAAGTCATGGACATCTCCTGTCCCTACTGGAGCCTACACAGCCTAAAAGATGTCTTGCTATCTTCCTGCTGCTACTGGCCTGCATTCGACACACTTCCCTCTAAAGTTTGAAAGGTTGCCCAGCCACACTTGGGTCTGACATAAAAATATGACACACACAGGAAGAGTTGGGCAGGCTCCCATGGCAAGAGGAGAGAGTGCATAATAACAGAAAATGTCTTTCCATGGTGCTACAAATTCCCTGGAAAAACTAGGCTCCCAACTGAGGAGTGTCTCAAAGGGACTCTCTATGAATCCAACTGTCGCAGAGTCTCTGGGTGATGCTCTGGAACTGGTGAAGTCTCCTCTCTATGAGCAGACTGTCTTCAGGACAAGAAGCTCACACAGCCTCCACCTTCCTGGAACTGACCTTGGAGCGTTCAGCATCCTCCATGCCCTTCCCACAGCGAGTCCACCCAGGCTGGGTCCTGCACTCCAACTTCGCAGTCAGACGTGACTCTTAACCAGACAGTAAAACAGGTTTATTAGATGACAGGAACATGGTCTAAAACAGAGCTTGTAGGTACAGAGAACAGGACCCCACAGCTGGGTCCCTTTTGTGGGGCAGTGAGCCAGACAAACACGTCTGCACTTCACTCCATGTCCCCAACCAGTCCCACCTGCCTCCCCCTCCAGCCCCTCCTCCTCTGGGCTTTATCCCTTTCCTGGGCCAGGAGGTCACCTGATTCCTTTGTTGTCCAACACCTTTAGCTCTCACCTTGCAGGGGGGAAGGGCCCAGGCCATCAGTTGCCAGGAGACAGTGTCGGCCATTTATGTACACAGGCCCTTTGCTCTGCAACAATGACACCCCCTTATCCCACCACCTAGAGACTTAAGAAATGCATAGGGGAAACTGAGCACCCCTACAGTATTCAGAGGAAACATTAAGAACAGTCCCACTTCACACCAACATGTATAGATCAAGTAGAACAAAACCAAACATGGAGACTCTCCCATAAGCAAATTCCTCTCGGCTTTATGACAAGGCTGTTTATGCAACCACCCGGTGTATATGATGTTAGAGATGTACTGCCATCTCTGCTGAATGAAAGCCAGAAGTGAAATAAAACCCAGCTATCATGACCTAAAGAAATAAGGAAGGATGCTATTGATATTGTTTAAAACTGTAGCTGCTTAGAAAGATTTGTAACCAAAATGAGATTGGACATATGATTCATTGGCATACTGAAGTCAATGGAGCTATGAATATTGACTCTAGCTGAGTATCTGCCCTATAGTATCATTCTTGTCCCATTATTGGCATATTCGAAGAACCGTGAGAAATAATTCACATCTTAGAAAATGGATTATCTGGTTACTTAATCTGCCTTGATTAGCTCTCACTCCATTATATGCAAGACTATAATGGAACTACATATCTGACTAAAATGACTCGTGCAGTAACTTGTTTTGTTTGTTTTGTTTTTTGTCTTTTCCAGGATCAGCTTCTTGGGTCCCAATCTTGCAAACACACACTTACTTAGATGTGAATAGTCCATTGGCTTTAATGGGAAAATGCAGTGGCTTTAAGTTATGCATCTGCTTACACGCTTTGTTCGTGTGGGGGTTAAGTGTGAAAACTTCATGGGGGAAAATAGGATCAATTTCAAATATGTAAGGGAATGGGAAAATGTTCCCATTTTGAGTCATCCAAATTTCATTGCAAATATCTTTGCCACCTACCTTCTAGTTTTTTGCAAACTCTTACTGTGATTTTTCCTAAAATCTGATTCATTTCTATGTTTGCCCAACACTAATACTTTGGTGGTTTGTCTATCTCCAAGGCAAAAGAAACCTCATATTTCTCAGTGGGTAATGTTTTTGTACAACTTCTTGCAATTACTCAAGATCAGAGTTTGGCTTACCCAGTTCATGTCGAGTCAAGGATCAGAGCACAATATGTGCCTGTGGTGGTGTCTGTTTAATCCTCCTGAAACTACGTTTATAGACGGAGGGAAACAAGTTTCTTCCAGTGAGCAAACTGTCATTATAGGTTACGGTGGCCCTTCCCAGACTGTTGACTTAAACAGGAAATGAAAGAGACGTTTGCTTTTTCCTTAACAAATCTAACTTTACAAATTATGTTGAAATGCATAAACCATAACCCAAAATAACTTCATTCTTATGCTTCAATTTACTGTCACAATTATACCTCATAACAGGAAGAATACTCTGTTAATTACATTTTACTAAAGAAACACACGTCTTATTGTGCTTTCCTAAACATTGTGTAAAGAAAAAAATAAAGATTCCTACCACTCTTTAAAAGATCATAGGATATCCATTTTCATCGGGGAGCCCAATCTTGCCATCTGTACTCCGATGAGGAGTCCTTGCACGCTTGGGTAGACCCAATAAGTAATAGCAATCTAAATGCATGAGTAAAAGCTCAAAGGTTTGGGGTGTCAGGTACCAACCCTGTATACAGTTATTCACATGAGCAACATTATGCCCAGGTATAAAAAGTGTTTCCAGGACTGATGCCTCGGATACCAATCCTGTGAGTTACTCTCGGAAAGCAGACTCCTATAATTGTGCAAAGCCCCATTGACTTCAGTAGAGCTCTGCATGATGATAGGGGTCCACCCATGTGGAGTTACTTTTGCAACTGGACTCTTTTAATTTGTGTGTGTATATATTGTGCTATGTGGATTACATTCATGGCTGACCAACACATAGAGGGGTTTTTTCTTTTAATTCTAATTTTTTTTTCTAGAGGGATTCTGGACACTTATCCTCTTGATTCATGGAAAGAAAAATCTGAATAGAATAACACACTGCATTCAAATGTCTAGTGTATAATCCTGCTGCATCAGCACAGATATAGACTTGATGATTTAACAGGTCTTTTCCAGCTTCAATTTTTATTCTGGCTTTTAAAAAAGAGGCAAAGAAGAAAGTTCTTTGTGGATCTCAGAATTCAGCCAGGGCAGTGGGGGATGGAGGAGAAACACATTTCCTAGAAAGCCAGTGGCGGCAGCAGCAGCAGCAATAAGCCAAATATTGCTAAAGATCTATGGCTCAAGTGTGCTGATAGCATGTAAGAAGGGGCAGAGCACAGCTGCACCACATTAGAGGGAATGCTAGAGGCATTGTGCTTCTGAATCCAGATGTCTCCGGCAACATCTCAGTAGAGCTGATTGGCCATCAGAAAATACTTACTTGATGGAATTGAAATAGCCTTTGGGAATGTGTTGATTCCATCAAAACTTTACCAAGTTTCCTGTCAGACCAGGCACCTCTGGTTCCCCAAATATATCCCTGGGCTGCTGGCTCCTTGGAGAGCTGGGCTGCATGGGGGAGGAGACGACTCCTTGAGAAGCCAGTTCCTCAATGCCCTGGGTTGCTGGATTTCCCGAAGCAGAGTGGTCTCTGGAGAATGAGGTAGCATGGAGAGACGGCTGCTAGTTCCCTGACACCCTGAGGGTCTCGTGGCTTGGAACAAGACAAAAATTCCACTTTGGGAGATCCAAAATGGAATCTTTCAGAATCTTTCTTCTCCCAAAAAAACCACCAAGATTTTTCATAATACTTGAAATCCCATTTTCCAGTCTGTTATACTCAGTGAGTGAGGCAATGGACAAACTGCTATACTCCTTTAAGGGGTGAAGCCAGTTCCCTGGAGGAATGACCTGTTAGCTCCACAGGCCAGAAGAAGGGAGGGAGTCAGAGTGGCTTACTGTCTGACACACACCCCACCCTTTGTGAGCAGGAGTTAGAGTAAAAGGAGACCATGGAAGCAGGGGAACCGTTCTCCTTGCTTCTGGGAGCTCGCCTCCTTCTGCCTCTTTCACTGCCTAGAGAATTGAGGACTTAAATTCTCCAGCCTGCTGAAGTGAGAGTGACAGGAAAAGCTGGTACCTGGCTGGGGAATTTATTGGGGTCCTAGCCTTCCTATCTGCAGGTGGAATTGCACTGGGACCTGATGGGGAAAGAATTGTCCAAGCTGGAAGTCCTCTATCTGTCCCCATTCTTCCACAGGAAGGCAATGTTGCACCCTCTGATAGCAGTTGTGAATTTTGTCCTGTGTGCCACATGGTGTGTGGGTTTTTTTTTTTTTTTTCAATCACCCTGGGAGGTAAGGAATCTCTCCCTCCTGGAATAGTGAAGATCCAGAGGGAGAGACAAACGCCATAATCTGCTACCTCTTACTCACTTTGAATAGTACATTTCTCCATGGGTTGTCCCCATTAGGCCAGATTCTGAATTCAGTGGAGTTACTCCAGCTTTACACCACTATAACTGAGATCAAAATCTGACCAAATTGATTTCAATGAGCCAGAATATGCCACACTTACTCATGCTGAATAGTAAATTACTCCATAAGTGTCTCTGCTATTGGCAAAATAATGGAAAAGCTTATACAGAATTTGATCATCAAAGGATGGGAATATAATTAATGTGAATCAACATGGTTTTATTGCAAATAGCTCTTGTCAAACTCAGCTGATTTCATTTTTGATTGTGTGATTGATAAAGGTAACTGCATAGTTGTAATATGCTTATACTTTTTGTAAGGAGTTTGACTTAGTACCAAACAATATAAAAAAAAATTAACACCATATTGTATCAATAAAGCGTATCTTAAATTAAGAACGAGCTAAATGACAGATCTCAAGAAGCAGTAATCAATGGGGAATCCTCAGCAAATGGTTGTGTGTGTTGTGGCACTCCACAGAGGCAGTATTACAGCCCAGCCTAGTCAATATTTTTATCAATAATGTGAACAAAGAATGCAGGCCACACCTACTGAATGGGGCACTCTATCTGGAAAGAAGCCACTCTGAAAAAGATTTGGAGGTCATAGTGGACAAACAACTTCGCTTGAACTGCTAGGGTTGCTGTTGGCGGGGAGGGTAATAACATGATCTTTGGACGTATAAACAGGGGAGTAGTGAGTAAGAGGAGGGAGGTGATCTTACCTCTGTATGTGGCATTGGTGAGACCCATATTGGAGTACTGCATTTGATTCTGGTGTCAACATTTTAAAAAGGATGTTGAGAGTTTGGAGAGGATGCGGAAGAGAGTCACCAAAATATTTGATGGGTTGGAAAATATCTTCTAGTAAAAGATTTAAGAAGCTGATTTAGCTTATCAAAAAGATCAAGAGGTGACTTGATTACAGTGTATAATTTACCTTCATGGGAAGAAAATACCAGGTATTATAGGTTTCCTTTAAGTAATGGAGAAAGGCATAACAAGAACCAATGGCTGGAAGCCAGACCACTTCCAGTTAGAGATAAGGCACTCCTTTTTTAGAAAGGTTTCAGAGTAGCAGCCGTGTTAGCCTGTATTCGCAAAAAGAAAAGGAGGACTTGTGGCACGTTAGAGACTAACAAATTTATTAGAGCATAAGCTTTCATGAGCTACAGCTCACTTCATCGGATGCATTTGGTGGAAAAAACAGAGGGGAGATAAGGAGACTGATTTAGCCATGGACACGGACTACCAAGGGAAGTGGTAGATTCTGTCTCTTTATATCTTCAAATCAAAACTCGGTGCCTTTGTGGAAGATGTGTTTTAGCCAAATACAAGTAATTGGGCTTAATATAGGGAGTAATGGCATGAAAATCTATGCCCTGTGATAGACAGCATTTCAGACTAGATGATGATCTCTTATGGCCTTTAAAAAGCAGCATATATTTTATATATGTGTGTGTGAGATTTACTAGTTCAGTCCTCCAGCACTGCTAATTCAGCCCGAGAACAACGCTCTTGAAAAGATTGTCACGTGTAGCCCTCTGCCTTTTTTATAGCAGCTAGTCCAGTGTGCAGCAACTCAGTGCACAGACTTCTCTTCCTTTTTTCCTGTTGTTGCTGTGGGTGGATAGGTTAGGGATAGGACGCAAACCAGCACAAAGCAAAGAGGCCAGACAATTGTCAGGAAGGTGATGTATTGGTGAAACCAACATAACCCTAGGACAATTGCTATCCTACGCTTCAATTAGTAATGTCTGCATAGCCACATTATAAACAGCTCTTGGTTCCCATATCTCCAGTGTGCAATCTGCACGCATGGGTGCATCTCATTTTCCCACTTATGTCGACCAGACAGGACTTCCAGTAAAAGGGAAGATAATTAAAACCTATTTGGGGTGGGATTCAATTACACAGCCAGATTACTTGTCCCTGTGCGTGTGCTTTGCTTTCAGTATCCATGTTGATGGTAAGTTAGTGTAACAGGAGGGGGGATGTTAAAATATAATGCTATGCTGCATTTGAGGTTGGCTTGTCCCAAATAGATATTTATGCCCTGTCTGTTTTGCAGACCATCCTTAGTCAGAATCTGATTAGCCTTTGTATCAAGGAATGTTCAAATGGTTATTCCATGGACATTCACGATGAGCTCTTAGTGGACTTTCTTATATTAATAGTCACCACCTAGGGCCAAACATTTGACTGCTTACATAGGCAAAACTCTCACTAAGACACTCCCTGAGTAGAAATTGTAATACAGAACTATGATAAATGTCAGTTAGGCTTCAGCTGATTTGAATGATCTGCTGGTACATAACGGGTCTTGTTACCCTATGTAACAGGACTGGTTGGGAGGGAAAATTCCCACCATTTTCATTTTTTATTTTTCAAAACAATTAAGTGGGGTTTTAATTTTGGTTTGGTAGTGTGTGTGTGGGGGTGTCTCTTGTCTACAAACAAAATGACCAGCTCAAAGACTTAACTAATTTGAAAGGTCAAATCATTGGGGGGCGGGGGGGAATGCACCTACCATAGAACACAGGGTAACCCAACAATCCCATTGCTTAAATACCATAGTGATTGAGGCTTTAGGATTATCTAAAATAGATCAGCTTGATCAGCCCATAGGGAACATTATTTATGTTAATATAGAAATAAAATAATCTGTCATGATCAGAACCTCATTGCACTAGGCCCTGCACAAATATGTTCCAGCCCTGAGCAGTCAAGAAGCTTAGATTTCGGAGGAAGCTGTCATTCTTGGGAGAGAGGAATGGGAACAGTTTACTCGCATTACAATCATAGTCTCTGTTATTACCTGGAGTAACTGCACAAGCAGCTGCAAAATGTGCATGTTGCAAGTGTAACATCACTTTTAAAATGCAGTGGGGGTATGTGTCAAGGTTCCTTCCCCACTCTGAACTTTAGGGTACAGATGTGGGGACCTGCATGAAAACCCCCTAAGCTTATTTTTACCAGCTTGTCCCCAAGGTACAAACTATTTTACCTTTTGCCCTTGGACTTTATTGCTGCCACCACCAAGTGTCTAACAAATTATAGATAGATAGATAACAGGGAAAGAGCCTGCTTGGAAACATCATTCCTCCCCAAACCCTACACGCTCTTTCTTGGGGAAGGCTTGATAAAAATCCTCACTGATTTGCATAGGTGACCACAGACCCAAACCCTGGGATCTTAAGAACAATGAAAAAGCCATCAGGTTCTTAAAAGAAGAATTTTAATAGAATTAAAAGTAAAAGAATTACCTCTTTAAAATCAGGATGGTAAATACCTTACAGGGTAATCGGATTCAAAACACAGAGAATCCCTCTAGGCAAAACCTTAATTTACAAAAAGACACAAACACAGGAATATACATTCCATTCAGCACAACTTATTTTATCAGCCATTTAAACAAAACTGAATCTAATGCATATCTAGATAGATTACTTACTGTCATTGGTCATTTTGGTCAGGTGCCAGCACGGTTATCGTAGCTTCTTAACCCTTTACCGGTGAAAGGGTTTTTTCCTCTGGCCAGGAGGGATTTTAAAGGTGTTTACCCTTCCCTTTATATTTATGACAGTGTGTCTACCTTGCAGCTGGGAGCATGCCTCTCAGGTCAGGTAGACTCACGCTAGCTCATGCTGAGCTAGCGCACTAAAAATAGCAATGTGGACATTGTGGCAGTGGTGGCAAAACAGACCACCCACGCTCAGACCCAGGAGTCAGGCGGGCTTGTACTTGGAAGGCTAGCCTGAGCTGCTGCCTGGGCCACACTATCCCCACTGCTATTTTTAGTGCGCTAGTTTGAGCAGAATTAGCGTGTGTCTGTCGAGGCTGGGAGGCACCATTCCCACCTGCAGTTTAGACAAACCCTGTGCTTCAGCATTTACAGACAGTACTACCAGTTTCCTCTCTGACCCAAAATATCACTGTGTTGTTTCCAAGACACTTGGCCTAAATTTCCTCCTCCTTTCATCAGTGTAAATTGGGAGTAACTCCACTGAGGTCAATAGTTACTGTGATATAAAACTAGTGTTCCTGGGAGCAGGGGCACAACCAGAATTTTTGTAAGGGGGAAGAGGCCCAAGTTACCTGCCAAGTAGCAGGGGTTTCCATTTGGTCAGAATCTGCTTTATGCATGCATTGTGTTCCAAAGGCGCACATATCTGCATGGGGTTCCCTACCTATTGCATTGCCATGCAGCACAAGTATGTCCTCACTAGACAGCCTGGAATGGACCTGGAAGAGATGGAGGAGGTAGCTTGAGAAGCTGCTGGCCCAGGGTTCTGCAAAGTATGGAGTTTGGGTGCGGTCTATGGCCAAAGGAGGGGCCTGTCCCCCCTCAGCCACCACCTCGCTATGCCCCTACAGTGGAGGAGAATCGGAAACAGCTGTCTCTCAGCCCTACTGCAAACAAATTAAAAGTACTGGCCTTCATGCCAAAAAAAAAATCCCTGCATGCTAATCACAGGGCCTGAGAAACTAACAAAAGCAATTTGGGAAAGGTGAATCCATTGAGGCTTGTTAGATGACAAATATTGAGTGACTTCACAGCTATACAGAGCAATTGAACACACATGCCTAAGCATTTGCTTTTACATCTAAGGACATCTCAGGTAGGCTGTAAGTATTTTATCTATTAAGTAAACTTCTAAATAGAATACACACACTCGTATATAATTCAGACATATCTACCACGGTTTGTACTGAGATTCATTTGACCTCCATATTATAAAACCAACACTGCTTTGTTTTATATCTAATTTATATTTATGATCAAGCAATAAATTTATTCTAACCCCCCCCAAAAATTCTTGCAGTTTAAGTTTGACTTGCAGCTGCCTGACATGAAAAATATTGCCCCCCCAAATGACTCAGCTGCACAGAGTTAGAGCGTGTGAAGAACAAAAGTCCCGACCCACCAGCGGCTTACCATGATGGGCCAGGAGCCAAAGTTTGCCAACCCCTGAAATATAGCGCCCGCTTATGAAAGCGTCATACAGCTTTTACTATTTTTACCTATCCATCTTGTGGAGTCGGCTTATAAACAGGCTAATAAACAAGTATATACAGGTTTCAGAGTAGCAGCTGTGTTAGTCTGTATTCGCAAAAAGAAAAGGAGGACTTGTGGTACCTTGGAGACTAACAAATTTATTAGAGCATAAGCTTTCATGAGCTACAGCTCACTTCATCGGATGCATTTGGTGGAAAAAACAGAGAAGAGATTTATATATACACACACACACAGAGAACATGAAACAATGGGTTTATCATACACCCTGTAAGGAAAGTGATCACTTAAGATAAGCCATCACCAGCAGCAGGGGGGGGAAAGGAGGAAAACCTTTCATGGTGACAAGCAAGGTAGGCTAATTCTAGCAGTTAACAAGAATATCAGAGGAACAGTGGGGGGGAGAAATACCATGGGGAAATAGTTTTACTTTGTGTAATGACTCATCCATTCCCAGTCTCTATTCAAGCCTAAGTTAATTGTATCCAGTTTGCAAATTAATTCCAATTCAGCAGTCTCTCGTTGGAGTCTGTTTTTGAAGCTTTTTTGTTGAAGTATAGCCACTCTTAGGTCTGTGATCGAGTGACCAGAGAGATTGAAGTGTTCTCCAACTGGTTTTTGAATGTTATAATTCTTGACGTCTGATTTGTGTCCATTCATTCTTTTGCGTAGAGACTGTCCAGTTTGGCCAATGTACATGGCAGAGGGGCATTGCTGGCACATGATGGCATATATCACATTGGTAGATGCGCAGGTGAACGAGCCTCTGATGGTGTGGCTGATGTGATTAGGCCCTATGATGGTATCCCCTGAATAGATATGTGGACAGAGTTGGCAACGGGCTTTGTTGCAAGGATAGGTTCCTGGGTTAGCTTACCCGATAACCTCAGCCATGCAGAACACAGTGCCATCCACAGCCTCAGAAACAACTCTGACATCATAATCAAAAAGGCTGACAAAGGAGGTGCTGTCGTCATCATGAATAGGTCGGAGTATGAACAAGAGGCTACTAGGCAGCTCTCCAACACCACTTTCTACAAGCCATTACCCTCTGATCCCACTGAGAGTTACCAAAAGAAACTACAGCATTTGCTCAAGAAACTCCCTGAAAATGCACAAGAACAAATCCGCACAGACACACCCCTAGAACCCCAACCTGGGGTATTCTATCTGCTACCCAAGATCCATAACCCTGGAAATCCTGGACGCCCCATCATCTCAGGCATTGGCACCCTGACAGCAGGATTGTCTGGCTATGTAGACTCCCTCCTCAGGCCCTTCATTACCAGCACTCCCAGCTGTCTTCGAGACACCACTGACTTCCTGAGGAAACTACAGTCCATTGGTGATCTTCCTAAAAACACCATCCTAGCCACTATGGATGTAGAAGCCCTCTACACCAACATTCCACACAAAGATGGACTACAAGCCGTCAGGAACAGTATCCCCGATACTGTCACGGCTAACCTGGTGGCTGAACTTTGTGACTTTGTCCTCACCCATAACTATTTCACATTTGGTGACAATGTATACCTTCAAATCAGCAGCACTATGATGGGTACCCGCATGGCCCCACAGTATGCCAACATTTTTATGGCTGACTTAGAACAACGCTTCCTCAGCTCTCGTCCCCTAATGCCCCTACTCTACTTGCGCTACATTGATGACATCTTCATCATCTGGACCCATGGAAAAGAAGTCCTTGAGGAATTCCACCATGATTTCAACAATTTCCATCCCACCATCAACCTCAGCCTGGACCAGTCCACACAAGATATCCACTTCCTGGACACTACGGTGCTAATAAGCGATGGTCACATAAACACCACCCTATATCGGAAACCTACTGACCGCTATTCCTACCTACATGCCTCTAGCTTTCATCCAGATCATACCACTCGATCCACTGTCTACAGCCAAGCTCTACAATATAACTGCATTTGCTCCAACCCCTCAGACAGAGACAAACACCTACAAGATCTCTATCATGCATTCCTACAACTACAATACCCACCTGCTGAAGTGAAGAAACAGATTGACAGAGCCAGAAGAGTACCCAGAAGTCACCTACTACAGGACACGCCCAACAAAGAAAATAACAGAACGCCACTAGCCATCACCTTCAGCCCCCAACTAAAACCTCTCCAACGCATCATCAAGGATCTACAACCTATCCTGAAGGACGACCCATCACTCTCACAGATCTTGGGAGACAGGCCAGTCCTTGCTTACAGACAGCCCCCCAATCTGAAGCAAATACTCACCAGCAACCACACACCACACAACAGAACCACTAGCCCAGGAACCTATCCTTGCAACAAAGCCCGTTGCCAACTCTGTCCACATATCTATTCAGGGGATACCATCATAGGGCCCAATCACATCAGCCACACTATCAGAGGCTCGTTCACCTGCGCATCTACCAATGTGATATATGCCATCATGTGCCAGCAATGCCCCTCTGCCATGTACATTGGCCAAACTGGACAGTCTCTACGTAAAAGAATGAATGGACACAAATCAGATGTCAAGAATTATAACGTTCAAAAACCAGTCGGAGAACACTTCAATCTCTCTGGTCACTCGATTACAGACCTAAGAGTGGCTATTCTTCAACAAAAAAAACTTCAAAAACAGACTTCAAGGAGAGACTGCTGAATTCGAATTAATTTGCAAACTGGATACAATTAACTTAGGCTTGAATAGAGACTGGGAATGGATGAGTCATTATACAAAGTAAAACTATTTCCCCATGGTATTTATCCCCCCCACCCCACCCCCCACTGTTCCTCTGATATTCTTGTTAACTGCTGGAATTAGCCTACCTTGCTTGTCACCATGAAAGGTTTTCCTCCTTCCCCCCCCCCTGCTGCTGGTGATGGCTTATCTTAAGTGATCACTCTCCTTACAGTGTGTATGATAAACCCATTGTTTCATGTTCTCTCTCTGTGTGTGTGTGTGTGTGTGTGTGTGTGTGTGTGTGTGTGTGTATATATAAATCTCTCCTCTGTTTTTTCCACCAAATGCATCCGATGAAGTGAGCTGTAGCTCATGAAAGCTTATGCTCTAATAGATTTGTTAGTCTCTAAGGTGCCACAAGTACTCCTTTTCTTTTCAAGTATATACAATAATTCATCTGGAATAATTCATCCAACCCTTTCCGCTTATGACATGAGTACTACTGCCACCCACACACTCTTCTCTCATTCCTGTATCCATCTAGGAATAGGTAAGGTGACCAGATGTCCTGATTTTATAGGGACAATCCCAATTTTGGGGTCTCTTTCTTATATAGACTCCGATTTACCTCCCCCCCATCTGGATTTTTCACATTTGCTGTCTGGTCACCCTAGGAACAGGCCATTGGTAAGGCACTGCTATAATATCTCCGCCTCAAAAGGTTTTGGACAACATGGATAAAACATGCAATCAGAAAACTTCAATCAACTTGTGATGTAAAAAAAAGAAGTGTGGATTATGAGACAGCTGGGTCATGAGTGATCCCTCAGACTCTTACCCTGTGTATAATTTTACAGTATCTTCTCACTGTTTCCAACACCTCTGTAATTTTTGCAGTAGGTTCTACATAGCTGGTTACATTATATTTTATGTTCTAACCTTTCATGTACAGTAAGGCACACGTATTGTCACTAGGGCTGAGTGAATCAGTTTGGATGAAAGAAGAAACAGCCTGAAACGTCAACAAAAACTCTCTGGGAGGCTATATACTTAGCTGCTATAAGTCAGCATAGCTTCATTTTCTTCAATGGAGCTAAACTAGTGTATGCTAAGACCCTCTTTTGAAGTTTGGAAAAAGTATGGTGAACTTTAGACTGGATGCTGCTCCTATTAGAGTCAGTGGGACTTGTTTAATTTCCACAGGGCTCTGCACTCCCACTTCTGGTCCCAGATGGAGCTGGAAGTGCTAAAATACTGCAAGAAAGGTCTATTTGACTTGGCCAAAACCTGGGAGTGCTTGTAAGAAAGCCCTTCTAAGGAGATTCCCAGCCCATAACACAGTCAGGGCCCCCAACTTTTTGATCAAGGAATTTCCGGCAGTCTTTACATATGTGAGCAAATGGCAGGATGCTTTGCTTCACTTGCAGGTACTACACAAGCAACTGGACTCTCTGCAGGTGAACAAACTACCCCACAACAGAGCTGCAATGCAGACACTCCCCCAGCCCACCATCAGTGCCCCTTCCATACCTGCCTATAGGAGGCCAGGGCCGAGACCATCACCCCCACAGTGTGAAAGGGGAGGACAGACCCTACCTGCAAAGCTAGTGTGGCCAGAGAGCAAATACAGGATGTAGGGTTAGCACTTGGGAGCATGTCAGAGTTTGAATGCTACCCTTCTTCAGCTCCCATCATATAGGAGGAACAGTCTTCTGACCTGAAGAAGAGCCCTGTGTGGCTCAAAAGCTTGTCTCACCAAGAGAAGCTGGTCCAACAAAAGATACGACTGTGCCTTATGTCTCTACTATTCAGCAAGGTATTGGGGGTGGGATGCTGAGTTGATGATTCATCTTTTTCCCTTTTATAACCTGTTTATTAGGCTGGTATTTTAAGACTTGCTCACCCCTCCCTGGATTCTTATTGTTCTGCTGGCCGAGATAGGACCAACACAGTTCTAACAACAAAAACGCTTTGCTGCTTTGCATTGTCTAACCAATTGTTTAGATGCAAATTAGGTTGTCTTTTTATTTTTGGTTCAACAGAACAAGTTTCTCCCTTTTAGGAAAGAGGTCGCTTCCCAAAACTGCCTGTCACCATCTCTAGTCACATTTTTCCAGGGGTGAAGGGAAGTCATTTGACTTCAGTGTGCTAAATAAGATTCTATGAACAGCCAGCAGCACTAACTGACTTCATGCCTCCCAGTGATCTGGTCCCAGATACTGAATGCTTCCCAATGCATGGCTGCCTCTCTCATGGTTTGCTTTAGAGCCTGGTGACTCGAGATGTTCCTTTCCTCTTCTGAATGTATGTCTACTACTCGTTTTCCTTCTGTGTATATGTGCCAACCACAGTTTGCCATTTGCTCTGCCAAATTTATATTTACAAGCTCAACCGATAATCTTTCTGTAGAGCTAGCATGAAATTATATGCAAAATGTTCTCCTTAAATCTGGATGCTATTATCTTTAGAATTTTACATCCCAAAACAAACTCTCCTCAAAGATTTCCCCTCTGAAGAGTAGTTGCAAGGAAGGTGGGGCCTCCATAGCAATGTATTGCACACAGGTAGAGCTGGCTGAAATATTTTCAGCTGAATAGTTTTGTGGGGGAAGTGCTGATTTGATGGAATTAATGCATTTTTGTGGAAATGCATTGATTGTCTAAACTTTCAACAGAAACTAAACAGGTTGTGGGAGGCAGGTTTCCTACCAGTCCACCCAGCTCCCCAAGAACCCAGGCTTGGTGGGTTGCTCAACTCCCTGGTGTGACCCAGTATGGCCGTTCTTAGGGTCCTTCAATGGTCCATCTAGCCCAGTATCCTGCCTGCTGATGGGGGCCAGTGTGGTGCCAGATGCTTCGGGGGAATGAACTGAACAGGGCAATGATTGATTGACAGACTGTCTGGTTCCTACCCCTACTCTCCAGCTGCCTGCCTGGTAGACTGCTGGGCTCCTGGCTATCTGGGCTTCCCATCTTACCTGCTGCCTAGTTCCCAATGCCTGGGTAACTGGACAGCCCAGGCAATGGGACCTTTTTCAGTGCTTCCAAAATGAAATATTTCAGCATTCTAGTCCTGTGAAAAATTTTGACTCTTCGTCCCAGTTTGAGGCACCTTTTTTAACTTCAGAATTTGTCATGGAACAAAAAATCCATTTCCTGGCCAGCTCTACTGCAAATCTCATTTTGTCTTAACGTACATTGGTTTCAGTTAACACCTAGTTCCTGGGATGTGTGTACTGGGCAAAATCTTACCAATAAAATATCTTCAGGCCATGTCTGTATTTCTACTTCCAGCCCTGTCCTAAAAAAAGAAATGCATGCAAATTTTAAAAACTGTTAAAGTTAACTAAACTTTCCCTAAATCTCAGTACAAAACATAGTTAGATATGAGTTTGGGACAGTTCTTACTGTATCTAATCTGGTCACCCTACCTGAGTTAAAATCTACGGAACCAAAATATGGTCATGCACACTTCCACCAATATATCAACTCTGTCTTGTTTCTTCAGCTCCTGTATTAAAACGACAAGCTTCAGTACTGAAGCTTTATCCTGCATTACCTCTCACTGGGTCTTTTTCAATCCAAAATAATCCCTTTACCATTAAGCTTTAAAAAAATAAGTAAATAAAAAAGAGATTCTGCTTGTGAGTCAGGGTGATGGGGTGGGGTGAAATCAAGGACTCATTCAATGAGCTCTGGTTCTACCACAAAATCAGACCAGTTCCCTGGCCAAGATACTTCCTCCCAATTCCGGCCCAGCTCTTGAATCTTCCTCCCCCAACCCTACAATTGGCTTTTTTTTTCCTCTCTGCCCCCTCACCATGAACCTCCTCCCCCACACATGCATGCACACATCCCGTAATGGATTATTGGTGTTTTTCTGACTCACTGCTGCATCAGTTCACCTCAGACAACACTTGGCTGGGATCTGGAGCTGGGCAAAACCTGAAACCACACAACACTCACTTGGTTACTGGGTTTGTAACCAGACTTGGAGCTTAGACTGGGCTAATTGGAAAGACCACAAACCGTTCAAGCAAGCCTGAACCTATCACAATGTCCCTACCTTAATCCACCCCAGGAGCTTGTAGAGATAGTGGACAGGTCAGAAAGGATGGCAGACAAAGAGTCTCCTGTACAGATAACCACAGATATGTGGTCTAGGGTTCAAGGGGTTAATTACATAACACTGGGCAATTTTCCAGATTCCCAGCTCCAGCTGTTACCAGGGAAGTGGACATTTAAAAAGATTTGAAAAAGTCTGCGTCAGGGGATTTGTGGCACCATCTTGAAGACTAGCTCTTCCCCACACTAAATGTGTGCCCACTCCCCAATCCAGGGGCCTAACTGCAGCACATGTAGACGTGTCCGAGCTACTTTATCATAGCTAGTTGGGGTACTGATGAAGTGAAGCTGCACCATGGCGGACTTCAGTGTGGACTAGCTAGATTAAACGATCTCAAGTTTGTCACTGAGCTCTGAAGTTGCCATATAGCACAAGGGTATCAACGTAGGGTATGTCTACACTTACAGTGGTGTGTAGGGTACAGACATTGCATGCCCAGCTAGCCTGGGTATAAATAGCAGTGAAGCACAGCTCCCAAGGGTGTATAGCCTACGTGGGCTCCCTACATGCCCAAGCAGCACCTCCGACTGCAATGTCCTGGTGCCTCCCCCGTGCTGGAACCATTCCCGGCAACATGCAGCTACACATGTAGTACCTGTACTCTACACCCTGCCTAAGTGTAGGCCTGGGGGTTAGACTAGATGACCCTTGTGGTCTATGCTTCTACAGCCTTAGTATAATGTATGCAATGTGCTAAAGGAGGGCGGATACAAATGTATCTCACCCTCTGCCTTGAAAAGGGTCAAATGCACACATTTACCTAGCACACTGTGTAGACTTGCTCACCCTTGACTTCTTGTATCATAGCTCTGGAATTAAAAATAAACACAGAGCAGCACCCTGCTTTCGGCTACTCTAGTTGCAGTTGATTGAAAAGGATCATTTCATTAATCAACAGCTTCAGAATGTGGACCATCATCTCTGTGCACTCAGTGGCTTTACATCAGTGTAACCGAGAACAGAAGTTGGCCCCTAGTCCTTCGCTTACACCTGCTCTTTGCCGTGCTCTCCTGTTACCTTTTCTCCCTCCTGTTTTCCTGGCCGTGTGAGGCTGGAGGTTTCCTTCATGCTGTGGCAGCAGTGATGAGTACAGATAGTCATTTCCATCATGCTCTGCTAACAAGTTTCCTGCAGTCGGTGAAACAGACATCTTGTGACTTTCCACAGTTTCACAAGACCAAGAAAACCCCTTTCCTCCCTTCCACTTCTGCAGCTGCAAAAAATTCCATCATTCCCCATTTTGTGCTTGTGGAAAGAGAAAATGTCATTATAAGGACCAAAAAGAGGAAAATAAATCAATTCAAGAAAGTGGGGGGGAAACAATTTTTATGTCACCAGCATTTTCTCCCCCCCCCACCCCAAAAAAAACAACTCAAAGTAAAGTCCCAGCACTTTCAACCAGCTTCAGTTTTCTTTGGAATTAGGACCACTTCTGGCAAGATGCTAAGTGTCCTCAAATCCCACTGACTTCATTTAAGGGGAGATTCTCCAAAGCACCTAAAGGATTGAGGAGCAGAGGTCCCATTGCCTTTCCTTAATTCTGGAGAAATAGATCTGCTGAGGTGCTGAGGCTTTCGGATTAATCAGAAGGGTAGTTTCGAAGCTCACTTCAGTGGGCACTGGTGGCACTCAGCACCTTGCCGGAACTGCTCAGTATGCTGCAGCATTACACCCTTTGTTTGGCTCTCAAACACTTGACCCGAATGGTATCCAATACCTAGAGAGTCCCTAACAGCATACTCAATTCCCCAACCGGGAACATGGAATTTCCTGTAGGTAACAGGGACATGTTTTCTATTCTAATTCATATATAATACTAGTGCAAACTAGAACCAGATTCCTAATTCATGTATAAAGTCAACACGTTTAAACTTGGCACCCAAATCCATAGCTGGGCAACTAAATGAAAACTGCCTGATTTTCAGATTAACTTCAGTCATCCAGGTTTGAACATTTTTGCCCATTTTTGTTTTTGATGGGAACAAAAAATTGCACCCAGAGCAAACAAATATATGTAGATGTTTTTCAGTTATTTTAAAGCTTATATTAGATACTGAAATATATGGTGACTCACTTTTCACACCAGCGATTGAAGTGACTTGAAAATAACCTGACATTTCTGAGTCAAATTCATCTCTGAGCTGTTACTCCATAGATGGCAGTATTAAATATGTCAATGGGGAATAAGAATTGGAGAAATATCTTGCATGGACTTTTGTAGCTGACATTAAATGTCAAAGGACAATAGTTTAGCAGGATTAAATTACAGTAAACCACAGACATCTTGATTCTATATCTGCCAGTGTCAGAGCCAGCTTTTGGGCCCTACAAAACCCGGACCTACTTTTAGTTCACAGCACCTCCGGTTTGTGGAGCTAGAAATGTACAAGAGAAAATCTCAGCTCTCAAATTCTGAAAAGTTTCCAAACCTTTTCTCTTAAAAAGAAGTTTGAAAATGTAAACGGATCTTCAGGCTTGGAAGGAGCAAGCAGCTTGGCTCAGTTTCTGTAGTCGGGGCAGGGATGTGCAGACACTTCTAATGCAAAACAGTTAAATTTGGAAAAAGAAAAGGAGTACTTGTGGCACCTTAGAAACTAACAAATTTATTTGAGCATAAGCTTTCGTGAGCTACAACTCACTTCATCGGATGCATTCAGTGGAAAATATAGTCGGGAGATTTATATACACAGAGAACATGAAACAATGGGTGTTACCATACACACTGTAACAAGAGTGATCACGTAAAGTGAGCTATTACCAGCAGGGGGGACAAGGGGGGAACCTTTTGTAGTAATAATCAATGTGGGCCGTTTTCAGCACTTGACAAGAACGTCTGAAGAACAGTGTGGGGGGAGGGGAATAAACATGGGGAAATAGTATTACTTTGTGTAATGACCCATCCACTCCCAGTCTTTATTCAAACCTAAGTTAATTGTTTCCAGTTTGCAAATTAATTCCAATTCAGCAGTCTCTCGTTGGAGTCTGTTTTTGAAGTTTTTTTTGTTCAAGAATTGCCACTTTTAGGTCTGTAATCGAGTGATCAAAGAGATTGAAGTGTTCAACGACTGGTTTTTGAATGTTATAATTCTTGACATCTGATTTGTGTCCATTTATTCTTTTATGTAGAGACTGTCCAGTTTGGCCAATGTACATGGCAGAGGGGCATTGCTGGCACATGATGGCATATATCACATTGGTAGATGTGCAGGTGAATGAGCCTCTGATAGTGTGGCTGATATGATTAGGCCCTATGATGTTGTCCCCTGAATAGATATGTGGACACAGTTGGCAACGGGCTTTGTCTCTGTCTGAGGGGTTGGAGCAAACGCGGTTGTATCGTAGAGCTTGGCTGTAGACAATGGATCATGTGGTATGTTCTGGAGGCATGTAGGTAGGCATAGCGGTCAGTAGGTTTTTGGTATAGGGTGGTGTTTATGTGACAACAAACACCTAAAAGATCTCTATCAAGAGTTCTTACAACTACAATACCCACCTGCTGAAGTGAAAAAACAGATTGATGGAGCCAGAAGAGTGCCCAGAAGTTACCTACTACAGGACAGGCCCAACAAAGAAAATAACAGAACGCCACTAGCCATCACCTTCAGCCCCCAACTAAAACCTCTCCAACGCATCATCAAGGATCTACAACCTATCCTGAAGGACGACCCATCACTCTCACAGATCTTGGGAGACAGGCCAGTCCTTGCTTACAGGCAGCCCCCAACCTAAAGCAAATACTCACCAGCAACCACACAACAGAACCGCTAACCCAGGAACCTATCTTTGTAACAAAGCCCATTGCCAATTGCCCCCGCACTGTTCCTCACACGTTCTTGTCAACTGCTGGAAATGGCCCACCTTGATTATCACTACAAAAGGCTTTTTCCCCCTGCTCTGGTTTCTGTATATAAATTTCCCCACTGTATTTTCCACTGCATGCATCCAATGAAGTGAGCTGTAGCTCACGAAAGCTTATGCTCAAATAAATGTATTAGTCTCTAAGGTGCCACAAGTACTCCTTTTCTTTTTGTGAATACAGACTAACATGACTGCTACTCTGAAACCAGTTAAATTTGGGTTGTCTCCCAAATAATCATCTCCTAAGATCTTTGGGCGTGGACTGTGCATAGTGCTGTAATGAGCAGAACTTCCTAAAAATGCAAAGGCAGGCTCTGGAAAATGTATTGCAACCAGTCTCATTCACTGAATAAGTTGTTTAGCCTGACACACAGTCATGCTTGGAATGGTGGAGGGAGTGATTGGGAAATTAACAGGAACCCATATTGTTATGGAACTGCCTCTAAATCCACACAATATTTTCCTTTGAGGAAACCAGTTTCTTCCTGATCTTTTTTTTTTCTTTATTTAATGCTTTTAAGGTTACTCAGGAAACAAATATTTAGAGTTTGTACAAAGCATTTGCATGGAACCTTGATCACCCCCTTGATCTTATCCTGAGTTAGAGATTCAGGAAGTACAGTGAATGAGGATGGAGGATGTTCACACAACTACAAAATTTGAGAACCCAGAGTAGACTCCCTTTCCTTTAATTTTTGGCTGCTTCTCTGAACTGAATCCTTGGAGCCTTTTGAGGATTGCTTCTTACTAGTAAGAATAGAGCAACATGATGGATCATGCACGTGAGAGAGTCCATGATCCTAGGTGGCTTGAAAATAAAAACAGGATATTAACACCGCCACAAATGACTCCAAAGACAGTATAAAGTCCACTTGAATTGAACATTTAGGATTAGCCATAACTTGGTGGTGGTTATTTTGCATTAATAAAAGTCATTCTGATGCCTGAGAGTGAGACAGCCTTGTAACCAGGGCTAGCCCTAGATCAAACAGCACCCCAGGCAAGGAGCATCTTCGGTGCCCTCCCTCTATTTGTTAAACTTTTGAATACCTTATTTTTTTATTGCATGTGTAGCCAATTTCATGACTTTGATGCATGGTTTGCAGGTATGATTTATCCCTGTTATATAAGATGATAAATTTGCAGTTATTCATGCTAACAACAAAAACACCTCCTCCCCAAGCCCAGCACCCCAGATGCTTGCCTGGCTTGCTGGCCCCTAAATCTGGCCTTGCTTGTAACATCATTATGAGCTCTTGAGACATTTGGGAGGCCATTGTATTAATCCAACCTGCGGGTAACCAAGTATATTCAGAGCAAGTACCAAGCAATCTGAAGGAAAAGAAAGAAGAATGTTCTAGGTATAAATTGGGTGAAATAATCATTTTCTTGTCCGTAGTCTCCCTTCATCTATTTGTTTCTATGTTAGAAGGGGTAGCATTGACCTGTGCTAGCTTTGATTGAGCTAGTGCCAGGGCAGCGGGAGGGGCTAGCTGTCCCAAGTGTGTACCTAGGGCCCTGTCACCACCTGTGCAGCTGCAGCTATGCTTCTATTCTTAGTGTATGAGCTCGATCAAAACCAGCGTGGGTGTGAGTACCCTAGCTGGAGAGTACACCTCCAGCTCCAGTGCAGGCATGCCCATAGGCTACAAACTCTTTAGGACAAGGATTGGTTTTTGCTTTGTTTGTGCAGCACCCAGCATTATAGGGCCCAATCCTGACGGAATCCTTTGGGTGCTATCCAGGGTTGCCAACTCTCTAGTATTGTCCTGGAATCTCAAGAAATTAAAGACTAGTCTTTAATTGAAGATTAATGTCATGAGAGGAAACCTCCAGGAATACATCCAACCAAAATTGGCAACCCTGATGCTACCATCATATAAATATTGACTTCTAATATAATATTCTAATATTGCACAGATAGTAAAGGGTCTTTGTAATGCTAGAAATATGGGCCTTCATTCTCATTTACACTAAGGCCCCTACTGCTCAGGCAGTATAGAAGGACCTTAAAGAAGATGTAAATTATATGGTGTAAAGGGACTTTAGTGTAAATGTGCATCAGGTTCATGCTTCTACCATGACAATCACCATGAGAGTCAAAACAACACCCAAATTCTGGATCATGAGACTTATTGACATGTTGCATATAAAGAAAGAAAAACATCTGGGGCCAACATTTTCAAATATAGGTACTTAAAGTTAAGCACCTTATTTAGGTGCCCGCATATGGGGTTGTGTGTTTAACTTTGTGCACCTACATTAGAAAATTCTGACCTTTGAATGTAATAAGCTTTTGTGTGTTCAACACAAGGATCACTGGTGCAGTTTCTTTTCCAAAGTGTTCTGCAGACAATTTTTCCCTCTCCACCATGGATGTAATTAAACTAAGTAGAAAGAGTGCCCTTCAGGGAATGGAAGCGGATGTTACAGTCTAGCGAGATATGTTATCTGTGCAAAGGTAAAAAATGTGAACTGTAACTATGAACCTGTCTCCTGCTCTGGGGCTTTTGTTAGCTAGGAAATTCAGGGGTATTTGGGATATATACCATAAGGCTAAAAAGTCCATTTTACGAGGCACTTTTCAGCAACATCTCGTACCAAGAAGCAGTGCAAAAATATTTTGGCTTTTGGTTGTTTTTCATATAAACCACTATTTACTACTAAGCCTGCTTTTTCTTTGGGAAGTTCTGACCGCAAAGATGTTATTTACAGGAGCACTGCCAAGTGATTTTTTTTAAACAGTTTTTCATTTGTGTTCTTAGAAACTTGGAGATAACATGTCTGCCCTTCCCAGTTTTGTCCTTTTTCCATCAGGAAGACATTGATCCCTATCCCTCCCACCTCCTCTTTATTATGGGGCACAAGCCAACAGGGGTTCACATTCTTTTTGTTCTGTTATTATCGTGCCTACCAGCAAGTGAAGATGTCACCAATGAAGTCAGTGCAGTGTCTGGTACATGGCTTTGTTAGTTAAATTTAGCACCCTCTGGTGGCTGGGTGATTTCCCCCAGGCAGTAGCACAAACAGGATCATGAAGTAACAATGGCTGTAGTTTTTCTTTTTGGTTAACAGAGCTTTAATTTTAAAATTATTAGATGGAATCATAGAAAGAAAGGGTATGCCATATACGATCAGACTGTTGGTCCATCTGATGTGGTGTCTTGTCTCTTTCAGTTGCCAGTATCTGATGCTTTAGAGGAAAACAAACCACATGGCACTTACAAACAAATGCAATACTTTACAAAGGACAGAAGAATCTCTTCTGTACCTCCTGGGGGGATGAACTTGCACCTGGAAGCAAGAAGAACTGATTTCTATTATCTTTATCTCAGATGGCTAGTTTATAATAGTTTATAGTATGGAAAATTTGGAGCTGTCCCCCTAAACTAACAACCAGAAACTTTCACTACAAGTAATACCTTTTACTGACATCATAAGAACATTAGGGGTGTGATCTTATAGTCCTCATACAAGCAAACTCCCACTGAGTTAATGAGAGTTGTCCTGTGTGGGTACTGTCAGATAGTAAAGGTGTCCAGACTGAGTCGGGAGATGTGCTGAGTGTTTATGTGATGGAAGTACACCAAAAAATCATCATGAGGCAACCTCTTATCTTCAGCAACCACTGCAAAGTGACCCCAAACCTAGGGAATAAGTTCTGCTCCAGCTTTATTAGGAGATGGCTTCCACTAAGCAACCACCCGTTGTCGCTTCCAGGAATAGTCATTTCAGAGAGGCTTCAATGTACATATAAACCACCCCAAGGAGAGATGGGCTCAAGATCTAGATCTAAACCTACCCAGAGTCAGGGTGTATTTGGCTCTCAGGTTTTGGTTCAGACTCACGTCTAGTTTAATGGTATATAAAAAAGAATGGCACTGATGCTAACACAGATTACTACTCCAAGCCATAGTCAGAGCATCTGCACAATACAGTATCAGACAAGCCACCCACACCAGCTAAGACAAAGTTCTGAAGGGAAATACTTCATCAAAAGAAGGAAGTCATTCTACGGCAGGAGAGAGGAAGATAGTGGGGGGTGGGGGAGATGGATAATGGCCCCATGTATAGGCAGATTGGAATTTCCCACAGAGGTCAGAGGAACTATTGTCAGCTCCTGTCACTATATTGAAGACCTAGCCCATGATTTTAGAAAAAGGTAGCAGGTTGCATACAGAAGCTTTGGTAGTGGATTTCTACAATGAAAATAACCATGTTTTAACAGTCTAACACCACATTCCTGATGTTATCCAAAATGGAACTAAGTGTTGTTAAAAGATCATGTGTCAAGACAAGTGAATAGCAGATCTTGCCTGCATGCAATGAATTGTATCCCTACACAATTGCATTTTGCATAGTCCCAGTTACTTTGTGGAAACTCCACCCTATGCAGATTCCAGAGAGCTATTTATGTTGCCCCTGTTTATACCCTCTCATGCTCTCCAGATTTAAGCATTTTAAAATGGTAAATAAAAATAGCACACTGATCCTTCCATTCCATTCTATCAGCCAGTTTGCTTCTGCTTTCAGTAAGCACCTACCTACCACACAGCACCATCCGTAGGAGGGAGACCTTTAGTATTACTGTACTATGTTTCTTGCTGATGGGTAACCACAACTGACAGACATGAGACAAGTGCTAAATTTACATCAGCTGATGTTGCATGAAAATATAGCAGTTTACTGACAGTCACTTTATGTCCTGTTCCTGAATTATAGCAAAACATCACTGTCGATCCTTAGCTTTCATGAAATCAATAATTCTATAACCCCGAGCACTGCATAAACAACAGAATCAGGCTACCTGGTCAGCCGTCACAGCAGTGTTCAGAAGCACTGCCCTCTGGTGGTAGTTTAGAAATATAACCTGCTTACTATGAGTATCCTATGGGGGCGGAGGTCATAGGGTTAACCCTTGGAAGTCAGGGTTCTAACAAATACACCAGAAATCATTACCTATAAGTAACCAAATCATCATTTATTCAAACGGGTGGTTACTGAATAAACTGTAGTGTGAATAAAGTTGTAAAGTGTCTGAGCTCCACCAACCAATTTATGCTGATGTGCTTGTGAAATTCATAGGTTCCAAGGTCAGAAGGGACACTCTGATGATCTGGTCTGACCTCCCATATAGCATAGGCCAGAGAACTTCCCCAGAATCATTCCTAGAGCAGATCTTTCAGACAAATAAATAAAATCATTCATAATCACCGAAATAACAATGCATTTAGCAGGTTTAAAAGTTAGTTTGTGCACTTACAGATATTGAAGCAATTTGCATAATAAGGTAGTACCCCTTAGGTCAAAAGATTGGCTCTCACAAAGGGAAAAACTTAAGTTTTGAAGGACAAAACATCATGATTTATTTTTTCTGTGCAATGTAGTAGTCATTTCTCTAGTGCTTGATTAATGGATGAGCTAGAAAATGTGGGCTTCACTGAGCTCAGTATGGAAGGCAGCATACTAGTGGTTAAAACAGGATTACACTTGATTTGCTCCGCATTATGTGCAAGTCACTTAATCTCTCTGTGCCTCAGTTTCTCGCTCTGTTCAAATAGAGGTAATACTTGCCTAGAGAGTTTTGATATTCTTGGACTAAAGGTGCTATGCTATTTAAGGGCCTGACCCACTAAAGTTCCAATGAAGTCAGTGGGAGTATTTCTAATGACCACAGTGGTCTTTGGATTAGTCCCTAAGTGCAAAGAAATATTAATTATTATTTATAAATACTAGTTTTTCCAGCATCACTATAATTAATATTCAGGCCAAAACTTTCAAAAATTAGTATTGAAAGTTCAACTCCTAAATCCACATTTAAGTACCTAAATAATTGGGCTGGTTTTCAAAAGTCCTAAATCACCGGGAAACACAAGGTGATCAGCATTTTTGAAAACCAGGCCCCTCAGAGCCTAACTTTAGGCTCCTATTTTTGAAAATCTCGGACTAAACAATATAGTTCCCTTTACTTCTTTTTTACGTGTAATCCTTCATTTATATTTTTAGATACTTAGACTAAAGAGTTCATGAATGCACCGAATTGAAAACATTAGTAATAAACTACAGCAACTTGACTTCAAAAGTGGAGATTCTTACAAAGTGTTTAAATGATTCATTCTAGACATACAGGTTCAGAGTTTGATTATACACTTTTAGAACTATTACTCAGGTAACACTTATGTCATACTTATAATGCATCTTTCCTCCATGGATATCAAAGCACTTTACAAACAAGAATTAATTTTCACAACATCCTTGTGAACTAGGAATCTACAGCAATATTTCAAAGGTCCATATATTGCTATCAGCAGCAGCCATATGAATAAATTAGGTGAGGGATTTTCAAAAGCTCTCTGCATTGATCTAACGTTTCTCCTACTAAGGTCAATGATTAGAGTTAGGCTAGTGCTGAGTATTTTTGAAAATCCCTCCCTGGTGTTCAAACTGTGCTTTGCACAGTATTTCTAATCATCCGACAGAAAAGTTCATTATTTCCAGTCTACTGTACATGGGCTAACTAGATTAGAATAATGGGTGCCTGTTAAATTCCTATTAACTAGAAGTGCTTGGTAACAGACAAAAGATGATACCTTGTCACAACTGATGTTCTAGTATGCACCTATGTTTAATTAAGCAATCTGGCTTTGTCTGAGATCAGAGAGAAAGAGAAAGATGCCCTTTTCCCAACAGGTTAGAAATTAGAATGCTGTTTTGTTTTCTAAAATACTATTTGGACTTTTCTTTCTGTGTCAAATTAAAGTTAGTTATTGTGTTGAGGAAATCAAGGTGGGTGCTTAGCAATTCTTCAACACCCAACAAACTAAGCCTGGTCTGTCTAGGGCAATACATTTAAGGAAGGCTTTGCTGGAATAGTATTGAGACCATCAACTGGCTTGTACCACTTCACTCTTTTACAACTATGGAGTTTCAATCCACACTGTCCCTCACTTCCAAAGGCCACCACTACTGTAGTTCACTCTTGAGCAGTGGGTGCCTTTAGTCCTAAACATATCCAAGAATCTGACTGCACCTGCTTTAAAACTTAACTACATCAAAGTACTCTGGGGTGTATTTGGCACCAAAGATACCCAATGTAAATGATTGCATTGACATCAGGAAACATCTCTGAAGGCAGAAATGAAAGAGGGAAGGAGCCAGAGGAGTGGCTGGAAGAGAACAGGGAGAAATATGGGAGATAAGGCAAAATCTTGTTTTTACCTAGGGCTCCAGTGACTCTATAGCCAACCCTGCTTTCTGGAAGCAGAACACCGACTGAGAGATTTGCTTAAAATATCAACATCCCTATCATTTATATGCAAAAGCTAGTGGGCCTGTTCTGCTCCCAGTGCCCAATGTGCAATCCCATTGAAACCCACGGGGTTACACACACATATCACTGAGAGCAGAAGTTGACCCATTCTTTTTTAAGGGCAGTTTTTTATCCTCTGTGACACATTAACTAAGAGCTTTTCTCTCCCAAGCTTGGAAGGAGGAATGAAAGACTTCTGGACAGCTGCTGATTCTACCTTAAACAAAAGTAGAACACGTATGTGCCCTGAAGTCCTCCTACATGATACTGAATGCTGTGTATTCTAACTGTACTGAACTAAACGATATTGAACATAAGTAACATTTTAACCATAGAGTAGCTTTTGTTTACTTTGAAAGCCACAAAACCAAAGAGGAAGTGTAGGAGAATGTGGGCAGGACAGTGGCAAGAAACCTCATGACCTCATCCTTTCCGCCTCCAGTGGATTGGCTGTCTGCTGTCTGGAACAGCATTTAAATTCCAGAAGGCTGCAGATGTCAAGCAGTAGAAGAGGAGAGAAAGGGAAGTCTGAATGCTTTCAGAGCAAATTGGCTTGAGCTGCTGCACAGTGAAAGCTAACAACAATCCCGTTAGATTCTACCCTTCTGATCCAGACGCCACAAAAGGTAAACGCACATTTCATTACCTACCATTTGGTGCTGCATTAAGTTTTTATTCACATGAACCTCAGGCAGTAGAGTTTTGAATAGTCTAGTGTTTAGTTCAACTTTAAAAACATTCTAATTCCTCTTCTGAAGGGTGAACTGTCAGAGCCGTAAAATTGTCTTAAAGAGGGCTGCAGCACGCTTTGTTAAATTACGATTTTAGATCTGTTTGTACGTTTAGGGATGGAGAAAGGAGGTGGTTTAAATTCCTGCCACTGAGTCAAATGCTGGAAATTTGAAGCTGCCATTTGAAAACAAAAGAATGTACTGCCAAAATGTAATCATTGTCTTGTCACATGCCACTCTCTTCTGGCAGACTTGCAGGGCTTTGAATGAGCGCCCTGGATGGGATATTTTACTTTTCTTTTATAACAATTGAAATTTCATTCCTTCTATATAGTATCTGTTTAATGCATTGTTTAGAACATAAGAACAGTAGGAATAAGTGGTTCAGACCAATGGTCCATCTAGCTCAGTATACTGTCTTCTGACAGTGGCTGGTACCAGATGCTTCAGAGGGATGAACAAAACAGGACAATTTATTGAGTGATCCACCCGTTGTTGTCCAGTCCCACCTTCTCGCAGTCAGAGATTTAGGGACACCTAATGTATTCTTTCCTTAAAAGCAAATATCTCTGCCTCAAACTTCCCATTCTCATAGACTCTGCATGGGCTTTTTTGGTTTTTGGTTTAGTTTCGTGTTCTGTTTTGTTTTTTTAATTTGTCCTTCAATACCTAATCAGATACATGGTCTCTTGGCTTCAAGTTTCTGGAAAGACTTGATCTACCAAAAAGCAGCTTTTGTTCATATGAATTGATTTTTTATTCATTTTATTGCAACTTTAATTCAAATTCTGTTCTGAAAACTAGATTTATACTAACTGTAAGGGGGACAAAAAATAATTTGTCTTGTTTTCTCTGTTTGTATGAAACTAAATCTGTCTTTTATCAGCATTTTTCTTTTATTTCTAACGCTTTTCCCTCATTAGCTCAAATCACCAGATCGCAGGACTACATTTTGTGAGGGACTGAACATTGTCAGCTCCTAGCTTAGCACTTTGAAGTGTCAGGTTTTAAATTCTCTACACCCCTTCTGGTGTGGGATTATTGAGATTCTGCTCCCCTCCTCTGATTAGCTGCAGAACGGGACAGAGGGTGTAGAGACAGAGAGAGAGAGAGGTTGGCATGGAGAGTTTGAATCCTCAGTGGAAATTTCAGCTGAGCACAGTGAAACACAAGGAGAGAATCAAAAAGCCTATAGAATGTTTGCAATTTTTTCGTATTGTCAACTCACAGAGACAATATCTTTTCCAGGTATAATATCACAATGAAGATTGCAGTGCTTTGTTTGTGCCTCATCAGCATCGCCTTTGCATTACCAGTAAGTATATCAGACATGTAACAACAAGCAAAAAGTTGTATATTTCCTTCACATATTAATAGTGAATGTATACTGAAAATTGCTTTCCTCTCTTCTCCCCTCAAGGTGAGTAAATCAAAGCGTCATGCCATCTCAGAGAGCTCTGAAGAAAACCATGTAAGCTCTTTTTACAATTCATCTTCTCTATCATTCATTTACTACTTATTTAATCATCACCACATCAGCTATGTTAAATTGCACTTTCTGATTCATTGTAACTATATTTGTTCACAAAACTTTACCTAACTTGAATTTTATGGCCAGATTCTCATCTAGTGTAAATCAGTGTAGCTTCATTGACTTCTGTGGAACTGTGCCAATTTACACCATCTGAGTATCTGGCCTAATACCTTTAAAAGATGTGCCCTTGCGTATCTTTATAGATCCATTTGTTTAATCACAAACTTTTAAACTCAAGCTTTGGGGTTTTTTTTGTTTGTTTGTTTTTTTAAGGAATTACAGTATGGCGTAGTCTTGATGATTCACACCAATCTCTGTGGGCCAGATTCTGATACTTTTATTCATCTTGAGTAGCACATTACTCCATGAATGGACCCATTAATTTCAATGGAACTGTTCTCCGGGTATGGTAGTACTCAAGGTCAATAAGGGTATCAGAATCCGGTGCTGTAAGCTCACCCCCAAATCTCGCAAGTTACCATAGAAGTGGAACTAATGAAATTTAAAAATCAAGGACATCTCATTATAACACAAACTTGTTTTGATACGTTTCACTTGTATATTTATATGCACTACTCCACAGGATGCTGTTAAATGTATTGCAGAATATTTTGCAAAAGTCACAGTATATTTAAGGATGAGTTTCATATTCAAAAATAGATAGATCCGCATTAAATGCATGGACAGAACACTCTGATAAATGTATAGAACAACCCACTATCCAAAGGCCTGATCCTGTGAAGTACTCCACCTCCACAGCTCGAACGGATTCGAAGGCACTCAGCACCTGACAGGAGGTGCTCTGCACAACACAGGATAGTGTCAAAGGAAAGGTTAATTTATGGTGTATTTGGATGTGTGTGCCTGCATGTATTTGTCAAATAGTTCTAAATCACATATTGCTGATTTAACGAGCACACACCACACTTTGCCCTTATACTCTGTGCCGCCCCAGTGAAGTCACTGAGACGCGACCAGATATGTTTGTCAAGAGAGAGTTGGGCTCCGACAGGCCAGAAAATGACTAGCCCCAGCAGAGGTGTTCAAGGAGGGGAAGAAGCCAGGGCAATCACAGTCCTTGCATAGTAAGGGCTTCCTCCTACTGCATCTGAAGCATTGGCCACCCCAAATGAGCACAGAGTGGTAATGAGGAAGTGGGGGATATAATTTCTCTCCCTCCATTCAGCTCCGCAGGTGCCCAATGGGGAGTATGTGGCACCCCTTATGTATTGTGGCAGAAAGCATGCTCACCCCGCACCCTGGGTCCCTGAGCTCCAGCCTGAGCTGGAACACAATGAAACAGCCCTTCAGCTCATTCCCTGTGAGCCCTGGCACAGGCCAGCTGTAGGTTTTTCTTTGCTGTGTAGATATACCCTGAAGGAGATTGTGCATCCTAATGATCACACTGGGTCATTGCCACTCCACACAGCTCCTTACTTAGAGCTATATCAGTCAATGACATTCTCGTTTCTTACCTTGAGAGAGAAAGCATCCTGTTTGGGCAAGGGACTCTTCTGTTTTTTTTCTTTAGAAAATAAATGACATAATTGGTCCAGGTGCCAGTTAATGCTTAACCCTTGTGCCTCACATACCACGATTGCCTAGTAACCACAGGTAATCAGGTCACACACAAACACAGGCTCAGACCAATGACTGAAATAGTGATAGGTTTCAGAGTAGCAGCCGTGTTAGTCTGTATGTGCAAAAAGAAAAGGAGTACTTGTGGCGCCTTAGAGACTAACAAATTTATTTGAGCATAAGCTTTTGTGCATCCAATGAAGTGAGCTGTAGCTCACGAAAGCTTATGCTCAACTAAATTTGTTAGTGTCTAAGGTGCCACAAGTCCTCCTTTTCTTTTTGAAATTGTGATAGCATGCCTGCAGGGTTGCAATGAGTAAGCTAATAAATGCACTGGACCTGATTCTCCTCTCATTTACATTGGTTTTACACTGCTGTAACTACATTGACTTCAATGGAGTTACTTTGATTTACGTCAGTGTAAATGAGAGGAGAATTAAGCCCCTTGTTTGATTATATGTATTTTATGTAGAGAGTGGTGCAACCCACAACATTTGGATCCAAATCCAAAGTTCCCAAAAACTAGGAGGTGTTTGGTTCTGCGGGTGGAGGAGGAGAGAGTGTTCTGACTATTAGTGACACAGGAACCAGCTGCAAAATTCTGATCTGAACCTTCACAAGGTTCAGGAATGTTTACCTCCAGGAGTTTGGTAACAGGTACACCTCTAATATTATGTCCTTTCACATATAAATGTATATTTGGATTGTTGACTTCTTCTGCACTTTATTCCCATCTTAGTAAATGATTAAAAACAAATGAGATCCAAAGGGAGCAGGTATTTCACATGCCATATCTGTGTGAAAATGAGTTGCTCTGATTAAAGCAGATTCACCATTTGTGTTCTCCTCAAGTCATATGCTCCTATATGTTTCATCTTGAATTGTGACCTTGTGATTCTTATTATTTTCCAGGATTCCAGAAGCCATCATTCTCACAGACATCATCACCAGCATGTGCATACACAATCACCTGTGAGACCAGCACAAACACAAGAACTTCTGGTGCCACCTCAGCAGGTATCCAAAGCCACACTATACAGCTACCTGCAGAAATGGTTAGAAGAGAAATTTATAGAAACCCTGCTTTTGTAGGAAAATTTTGTACAGTAAGAAAGGTAGCATACATAGACCCGTACTGATAGCCACAATGGTAACTAATGCAAGCGTGGAACTTCTATCATCTCCCAGAATAACAGACCTAGAAGAAGGTTAAAATTAGACCAGGTGGAATTTTTCTAATTTCCTATAAAAATGTGTCACAATTCTTGTTGTTGCCATTTTTAGACCAGCTGGTCAAAATTTCTCAAAGTCGAAAAAATTTGAATTGTTTCCACAATTTTTGTGGGAAACTTGTCATAATTTTTTTTACCAGCTGTATTAGGTATGTTTCTCCACATTTACATGTACTTTTCATATTCTTTTTCAGAGCCATTTTTCTTCAGAAGAAAGTGTTGAGGACACGGAGCAGCAGGTAAGTTTTCATCGACACCTCAAGCCTTATTGTGTACAGCACAGCAGCAACCCTATCACAATATCTGTTTCTTCTAACAACAGCCTCTGACATCTGTTCCTAAGTAAAACAGAACTCCTGGCAGGATCAATGAAACATAAAGCAACCAGGTTTCTAAAATTTGCACAGCATCTTACAGAACCTGAGGCTCTATTCTCCTGCTGCAAAATGTAATTAGTTCCCACTGAAGGGTTGGGAGAATGGGATCTGAATAACAAATTATATTGAAGAAATCAGCATAGTAGATCCCCAAACAATCTACATAGTGTTAAACCAGAGGGATCCACAAGTGCGTATTTGATGGACGTCAGCCTCTAAACAAATTCTGCATCTGTAATGAAACCATTTACGACAAAACCTCAATTAATGAACAAACCTACTCAAACATACATAAACCTGAAGGACAAACCTTAGGACAAATCATAGTCTCTTTGCTCAAGGAATGTGTCTCATCATGGGAGTAGCCTGGAGCTGCTACTACATTTACCATGCCATGGTAGGATCTTATCTGCCTGCCTCAGCTTTAGAATGTACAACTGTGTCATACGCTTTGAGGGAGCCGCAAAGAGACACTGTAATAACCTCACATCTATAACAACGCAATTGCATGCTGCACTATTAAATTGTTTCTATGCTTTTCAGAGCGTTCCCAAATCAGCAAGTGTAAGTAACGAAGATGATGGTGATCATGATGATAATGATTCCAATGACACGGATGAATCAGATGAGGATATTGTCACCGATTTTCCCACTGAGGCCCCAGTAACTACGCCTTTAACTCCTGCCATCCCCACAAGAGGAGATAATTCAGGCAGAGGAGACAGTGTGGCCTACAGAATGAGGGCAAAAGCAAAGTTGGTAGACGTATACCATAAGGAGAAGTCTAGCAAGCTCTACAAAGCTTCAGGAAAGGTAAATACCATTTGGCAATGGTTCCTGGGTTACCATAAATGGAGGATGATGTTCAAAATGGAAATTTCTTTGTGGACATTACCTGTGGAGGGGATTGACAAGTCACAGGCAAAATTAGAGGGGTATATTTCCACTTGTTATGGATACATAACTCATTAAAGTTAATAAATATTATATTCCTATATGCACTGAGACAGGAAAATAGTCCCACTGTTCCAGGTGGCCAGCAGCCACATAGTATAATCATGTGTGAGACCTGAGGCCAGTACTGAACTGATGTTTCATATAGTACTATAAAACATTTGTTATAGCTCTGTAAACGTACACAGTGCTTTGAAGAGCATGGATAACGTTGGGGACAGTGGAACCAGGAGGGCAAGCGCCCTCACAATGGAAATATTATGGGAGCTTGACCACTGCCTAAACTTGTGCACATCTTGTGAGTGGGTGTGGGGGGGGGTGCAGTGGTGAAAGCAGGAGGAAGAGGGGCTGAAGTAGCTGCCTAAGGGGCTGGAATCAGGATAGGGAGCAGGAAATGGGAGGGGTGGAATGTGCCCAAGAGCAGGTAGGAACCCCCAGGACCCTCCTTCCCAGCCTGGAGCAGGCTGCCCTCGGTCAAGTCTCAGTACCTCCCCTTGCTCCCCCTCCGATCTCATGCCCTCCCTCCAATAACCTATAGGTTTTGAAGATCACCTCTTAGTCTCTAAGGTGCCACAAGTACTCCTTTTCCTTTTTTGAACTCAAAAGGCATGCCCTGTTTCAGTGAAGTATTGCGGTGTTCAGTGATTCATTGGCTCTTCATAATCTAGGATGCCTGTTAATTATGTTTTACCTTTATGTTTGGCACAGTTCATCGTACATGATGTCACAGAGGAGGATGACAGCACACCAGACGCAGAAAGCCAGCAGGTGGATTCCTCCAAAGCCCCGTGTGCTGCATGCCGCTTTCCAGGGAAATTTGACATGAGCGTGGAACTGGATGACAGAAGTAACATGCAGGACAGCAATGAAGTCAACAGGAGGTCACATGATAAGAGCATGGAAAACGACAGCCAACAGCAGCTTGACAGTGTGGAGGCAGACAGCGACAACAGCAAACCTGATGTCACAGAAGACAGTCACATGAGCAGTGAAAGCACAGAACAGCAGCAGGCCCAAACTGAGGACCTGCAGCAGGTTGATGTGGTCCCTGAAGTCAATGACAGCAGTCAAACTGCTGAGAGCACTGAAGACACTCAAGGCATTGAAGACAATGAAGTCATTCTTTAAAACAGAAAAAAAAAATCTTAAGGGGAAACATTCATTTCAAGAATTGTTTGCAAATGTAAACACATTATGATTTTGATCTCTAGCTGTAGCAGTGGTTTCTGGCAACTTTATTAACCAGGCAAACTCAAGTATGCAGTATTAGCTCTCCTTTCCATTACAGAAATGTAAGCCCTTCTACTGCATATTTTACTGTGCTTCTGTTATGTGATTCTGTTATGTGTTTGTGATTCTGTTATGAAGAAAAATATAGAGAAGCAAGACAAATATAGTTTTACACACAGAGCAAATGTTACCTGTTATGATACTGTACTTTAATGGTTTTAGAATTCCAGTGTATATTTTGTTGTATTTTGTGAGTTCAATAAAACTACAAAACCCTGTACTTAGTGTCAATGTAATTAATGGAGTCTACGCATCATACTGATCTCACCAATTCTTGCTCAGAAAAAATGAGCTATTTGTTTTGATGAACGTTACCACTTTAATTTCCTAAAATATGAGCAATATTTAGTCACAAAAGTTTTAGGAGTATACAAATGCATTCAAAATTTTCAGGGACTTCTTCCATTATCACAAAGAGTTATCGTTACTTTAACAACAAATTGTTCTTTTAAAAAAATGGAATCTTATCATCACTATTTATTTACACTCACATTGGCTGCTAATGTCACGACTTCAGATTTATCCTGTCCCCACAATACACACACCAATTGACTGCAAAATAATTTAACTGTACCCTCAAAATATTATTTAACATATCGTTAAAATTAAATACCGTGCTGCCCACTATGGGCCCAGTTCTGCTCCCAAAGAATGCACTATCAAAAATTTTCATCTACTTCAGTGGGAGCACAATCAAGCTCTTTCCTTCTACCTATCCCTTCTGTATTTAAACTACCATTTCTACTTTTTTGGTCTTGCATGCTAAACTGCGGCATTTCAGTTGCCAAAGTAGTGAGTTACTCCGGTTTTAATCCCACCCAAGACAGTGATTGGTGATTTATGTGCCACTCTCCACCTCCCGATAGAAATCCAAAAAGGAGTTTGTCATCTGTAACGTTACCTAGTAACGCAAACAAACAAACGTGTTCCCCCAAAGATTTTCTCAAACTGTCCCTATTTATACAAGGACTTCGTAAAATTCACATTTTGGATCCACATACTAGTATCCTCCTTTTGTATTCAGCAGCCATTAAACAACAATCTGACATATTTTTGCTTTGTAACAATGGCTAAACCAGGACAGAATATGAAAGACAGAAGAGATTTTTTGGATCTAAAAACTCTCCATGAAGCTGCAATAAATTTTCACTTTAGTGAGTCTGTAAATGATTTCAAAAGGGGCCTTGTTTTTGTTTTGCATTTCACATTTTAAACTTAAAAGTCTGACAAGTATTTGAATTTTTTAACTAAATCAGTAGCTTCCAAGTATTACCTCTAGTGGCATGATTCTAAAGCTAAAAAATGTTAATTTCTCTTATGTGCATGTCTTGCCAATAGCAATACAGTGAAAATTACTTCTGTGTTGAATATCAGTTTTGAAAAAAGTACAGAATGAGTAAATTTAATCCAATTACGGAGTACATTTAATCAACTGCTAAAAGAATTTGTGTCCATACGGAATATTTACTCTGTGACAAGAAAATGACATTCTCTACATGTTCTAAAATCTTTAAATCATAGTCTAGAGCAGAGATCATCAACTGGTTGATCACAATCGACTGGTCGATCCTGGAGCCTCTGCCAGTTGATCGTGGTCTCCGGCCACTAAAAGTCCAGCGGTGCAATGGGGCTAAGGCAGACTCCCTGCCTGCCCTGGCCACATGCTGCCCCTGGAAGCCCTTCTGCCCCAGGCCAAGAGTTCCCTCCTGCACCCAAACTCCCTCCCAGAGCCCACACCCTGCACCCCAACACTCTGCCCCAGCCCGGAGCCCCCACCTGCACCCAAACTCCCTCTAACAGCTTGACCCCCCTCTTGTACCCCTGACCCAGACTCAGCCTGGAGCCCCCTCCCACACTCCGAACGCCTAGGCCCCAGCCCAGAGCCCTCATCCCCACCCCCTGCCCCAGGCTGGTGAAAGTGAGTGAGGGTGGGGGACAGTGAGTGATGGAGGAAGGGGGGGAATGGAATGAGCAGGGCGGGGCCTTGGAGAAGGGGTGGGGCCTCAGGGAAGGGACAGGGTAAATCCTGGGTTGCACTTAAATTCAAAAAGTGATCCTGTGCGTAAAAAAGATTGGAGACCACTGGTCTAGAGAAACAGTCTAAAATGAAAACAACAAATGAAGAATGGGGGAGAAGGGAAAAAAAACTTACAATAAAAGGCAAAAGCATAGGAACTATGCTCACAAAAATGTTTGTTTTTACTATAAAGACCTGTAATTAAATGAACCTGCTGGCTCATTCCTAGATTTTTCCCCCCCCCCTTGCTCTCTGCTGAGCTGGGTGGAAAACAGTGGAGACTGTAGAACACTGTGTTGCCCTGTCCATTTGCCAGTCTGCAGAAAAAAGGAAATAATATTCTCAGATCAAAGGGGATTATTATGCTTGGGACAAAGCCACAGGCTTCCTGAGAGTCAGAACAGAAGCTTGACTGGGCTGCGGGAGAGACAGCTGGGCAACAAGTGGCAAAGAGGCAGGTAGAGCTCTTGCTCTTGGCAGGTAGCTAATAGCAGCCAGCAGTAGGCAGGAGCTCAGCAGTATTGCCACCCCCACAGGTGAGACCCAAAAATATCATGAGATTTTTTTTCTAAGAAAATAGTAGGCTGTGTTTTTAGTCAGTGTTTTGATTTTTTAACGCCCGCTCCCCAGCCGCAGTGTGTGTGACAGTTAGCGTTGCCCAATATAATTGAATAAGGTGATTTTGGCATTTGCTGCAGGAGGCCAAGGCAATGCTGGGACGTTGCACAGGGTTTACAATGACACTCCGCTACCTTCGTGCTCCTGGCCTGGATGGTCTTCGTAACCCTAAGGGCTGGGTGGGTTGGGGAGTCGTTTAATAGTGTGGCCTAGGATAATTGCACCTTTTGACTCTAGCAACTAAGAGTCCTCAGTTACACAAAGGGTTAGGATTAGGGTAAAAACAAAAGCTTATGCTCAAATAAATTTGTTAGTCTCTAAGGTGCCACAAGTCCTCCTTTTCTTTTTTGCGAATACAGACTAACACGGCTGCTACTCTGAAACCTGTTAAGGTGCCCTACGTCCTCCTTTTCTTTTTTGCGAATACAGACTAACATGGCTGCTCCTCTGAAACACAGAAATACTGGCAGACAAAGCAAATCATCATCTTGATTTATTATTAGCGAGTGACAGAAGATCTACAGCACAGGGTCACTGAAATGAGAGGGACCCTGCGCTGGCCAGGGATGATTTTTGGTGTGTGTAGGTTTCTCGTATGTGTGTGTTTGGGGTCGATGAAAGTGTCTGCGTGCGTGTGCATTGCACAGGGGTGCACACAAGGGCTGGGTAGATGCGGGTGCAGGGGGGGTTAGGAGGATGCGAGGGTAAAAAGGTAGATGGGGGCACGTGGGTGTGGAGGGAGGATGTTGGGGTGTATGGGGAGGGAATGGGTCAGGGCTGGCCGGGGGAAGGGAGGAGGCGGCGGATGGCCAGCAGCGGGTGTGTGGGGCCGCGCGCTGCCTGCCAGGGCTGGCTCCGCAGGCGCGGTACCGCCTGGGTTGGAGGCGGGAGGGACGTTTCTCTCTCCCCCCTGCGCCCACCCGGGGCTGCGAAGGATGGTGGGCGGCGGGCTCTGGGGGCCGGCCGGGGCGGGGCTCGCGGGTGGGGGCGGGGGGCTGTCCTGGCCCGGGGCGGGTTCTGGGGGCGGGGCTCGCGGGTGGGGGCGGGGGGCTGTCCGGGCCCGGGGCGGGTTCTGGGGGCGGGGCTCACGGGTGGGGGTGGGGGCCTGTCCGGGCCCGGGGCGGGGCTCGCGGGTGGGGGCGGGGGGCTGTCCGGGCCCGGGGCAGGTTCTGGGGGCGGGGCTCGCGGGTGGGGGCGGGGGGCTGTCCGGGCCCGGGGCGGGGCTCGCGGGTGGGGGCGGGGGGCTGTCCGGGCCCGGGGCGGGTTCTGGGGGCGGGGCTCGTGGGTGGGGGCGGGGGGCTGTCCTGGCCCGGGGCGGGTTCTGGGGGCGGGGCTTGCGGGTGGGGGCGGGGGGCTGTCCGGGCCCGGGGCGGGTTCTGGGGGCGGGGCTCGCGGGTGGGGGCGGGGGGCTGTCCGGGCCCGGGGCAGGTTCTGGGGGGCGGGGCTCACGGGTGGGGGTGGGGGCCTGTCCGGGCCCGGGGCGGGGCTCGCGGGTGGGGGCGGGGGGCTGTCCTGGCCCGGGGCGGGTTCTGGGGGCGGGGCTCGCGGGTGGGGGCGGGGAGCTGTCCTGGCCCGGGGCGGGTTCTGGGGGCGGGGCTCGCGGGTGGGGGCGGGGGGCTGTCCTGGCCCGGGGCAGGTTCTGGGGGCGGGGCTCACGGGTGGGGGTGGGGGCCTGTCCGGGCCCGGGGCGGGGCTCGCGGGTGGGGGCGGGGGGCTGTCCGGGCCCGGGGCGGGTTCTGGGGGCGGGGCTCGCGGGTGGGGGCGGGGGGCTGTCCGGGCCCGGGGCGGGTTCTGGGGGCGGGGCTCACGGGTGGGGGTGGGGGCCTGTCCGGGCCCGGGGCGGGGCTCGCGGGTGGGGGCGGGGGGCTGTCCGGGCCCGGGGCGGGTTCTGGGGGCGGGGCTCGCGGGTGGGGGCGGGGGGCTGTCCTGGCCCGGGGCGGGTTCTGGGGGCGGGGCTCGCGGGTGGGGGCGGGGAGCTGTCCGGGCCCGGGGCGGGGCTCACGGGTGGGGGTGGGGGCCTGTCCGGGCCCGGGGCGGGGCTCGCGGGTGGGGGCGGGGGGCTGTCCGGGCCCGGGGCGGGGCTCGCGGGTGGGGGCGGGGGGCTGTCCTGGCCCGGGGCGGGTTCTGGGGGCGGGGCTCGCGGGTGGGGGCGGGGGGCTGTCCGGGCCCGGGGCAGGTTCTGGGGGGCGGGGCTCACGGGTGGGGGTGGGGGCCTGTCCGGGCCCGGGGCGGGGCTCGCGGGTGGGGGCGGGGGGCTGTCCGGGCCCGGGGCGGGTTCTGGGGGCGGGGCTCGCGGGTGGGGGCGGGTTCTGGAGGGGCCCGGGGCGGCAGCTCTGCGCGCGGTCCCGCCCCGCGGCTGCGGCGTCTGGGCGGCTGCAGCGGGCTGATGGCGGGGGCCGGGGGCGCCAGGGCCGCGCTCTCCTACCCGGGCGGCGGGGGACCGCTGGGGCTGGAGCTGGGGCGGATCCAGGGACCCGCGGGCGGGCCCCATTCTCCGCCGCCCTCCTCCTGCTCGCGGCAGGCCTGGAGTCGGGACAACCCGGGCTTCGAGCCGGAGGAGGCGGCGGCGGCGGGGCCGGTGCTGCGGATGGAGATGGACGTAGAGTGGGGCAGCCGCGGGGCCGCCTCCTCCTCCCCCTCCCCAGGCGCCAGCAGCGCCCGGGGCCCGGCCGGGGAGCCTGACAGCGGCCGGCGGCGGCGCCGGCGGGGGGAACGCGGCGTGGGGGCGGCTCCGTGTCCCAGCCCCGCCGGAGGGGACCCGCTGGCCCCGCACCTGCCCCCAGATGGGGCCCTTCCGCCCCATCGAACCGCCTGGGCCAAGCGGCTGGCCCGCCGCCTGCGAGGTAGGAGCCAGCCCCGCCCTGCGACCTGCCCCATGGGCTGGGCCCCCCCCAGGTCCTGCCCCCGTGCTCCTGCCCCATGGGCTGAGACCCCCCCCCCAGCTTCCCTCACATTCAGTCCCTTGAGCCCTCTCATCTAGTCACCCCCCTGGTTCCAGCCCTTGCCCCTTGTGTTCGCCATTTGGAGCCTTGTACTCCATTCCCCCAAGCGCTGTAGCTCTTTCCTCTTTTAGATCCTTTCACCCCCCACTTTGACCACCCGCCACCCACCCACATACCCACACGCACACTCCTGTTCACAGCCTCAGCCCCTTGTTTTAAACTACCCCGAGCTATTTGCCTTTCTTGCTTGTGCTGCTTCTCCCAGGGTGTCAGTTGCAGGGGATGCTTTGTAGGGTGGAGAGCACACTGAGGAAAGGTAGGTCAGGCTGCATCCAGAAGTGCAATCCTGTATGTGACCTTTTCTGCAGGCACAGGCCCTCGAGCCTGACACCAAATCTCTGAGTGACCTTGGGCCAAGTCGTTTCATCTCTCTGCCTCAGGCTCCCTCTCTATATAATCAGATTGATGGGTACTTCCCACACAGAGGTGATGTTGGGATTAATTACCTTTTTGTACAGTCCTTTGAAGTGCTGCCTAGCTTCCAAGTGTTGTCATTAGCTGCCACAGTAAAAAGCTTATATACATCATCTGTTTGTTGCAGTAGTCTTGGTGGCTCACTGTAGTCCTATTGCTAAGCAAAATTGGCATTGCAGAGTTGCTTGCTGGGAGTAGGAAGTCAGCTGGGGTTCAGTTTTGTGGGGGAGAAGTCATGGGCAAGTGCCCCACAGTGTTTTTCTTTTTTGTTTTTTATAGTTGTGTAACATCAATATTCATAAAAATTAAAAGGCTTCTGTATTTTAGAAAATCTTTGCAACTGTAAAAGTGAATGGTGAATGGAGTGAACCATTTTTTCCATAAAGTTTGCAACTAGATAGATAATCTGAGCTGGTGCAAATTGGCAAATATTAGCTGACACAAAGTGAACAGATGTATCAAACTGCATTCAGTTTCAGGCCTGAGGTTTGCAAATTGGACAGTTGCTTGTCCATTTATTAATGACATCCCCAAAATATTTTTGATGTAAAAATATTCTGTGAATCGAGTCATCTCATGTCAAAACAAAATGCCCTCTATTTATTTATTTATTTATTTATTTGGATGTGAAAGTCAAAAGTGCACTGTTTCAGGTATGCAGCATGCATGGTCTGCATCAATTTTTGTGAAAGATTGCACAATGAAATAAGTTCCTGTTTTGTGGTGTGAGATTGAAAAGTGGACAGTAGTGATTGATTATGGTATATAAAAATAATTATTATTGTCTGATGGGTTTATGGCTTTTAGCATTGTTCCTTGAATGTTATCTGTGTGTATAGGTAGTACTTGTAAAAGGAACTGGCTTGACAGATGTAGAAAGTGAAGTCTATTTTTTTTTTTAAACCAAGAAACAGGTACAGTTTAGGCAACTGTAATAAGTTTCCCATTTTCCCCTTCCGATATACTTCACCAAGTTTGTCTACATCAAAAACATAGTCTGAACATGACTGCAATTCTTGAATTAGATGGCACAATACTGACCATGACTTTGTGATGATCACAGTGTTGTGTTATCTAATTTAATACTATTGGATCAATCATGGTTTGTGAAACAGTATTGAAAACAATCATGACTACACTAATATGATCGGTGCTAGCATTAGAACAGTTTTCAATACTGGTTTGTGGAACCTGTTGATGAAGATGATTGACTGTACAAAACACCACTTTCAGCAGCAGTTAATCTTTTAGTGTAGATCCAGCTTTTGTCCCCAACTAGCTGAAAAAGACATTTTATTCCTCTGGTAGTCCTCTGAACTATCCAGTTACCTTAATATAATTTTTTAATGATTGGCCACTCCACGCTGGGGTAGGAAGACATTGCCTGCTGTACAGTTCAAACTTTGTCAGTGTATGCCCTCAGGAAATCTGTTTTTTTAAAATACGCAATGATCCTACTGTACTACAGTTGAACTGGTTTTAGAACAAGTGGGAATCTTTGTACAAATCCTTCCACTGACTTGTAGCACAGGGAGCTGGGCCTGAAGTGGAATTAGCATCAGAGAGAGAGACTTTGCCAGGAGAATAAATTGCAAGGTATGGTTCTGTCAGGCAGGCTGTCAGGGAGATCAGTCTAACACATATTTCTCAGCAAAATAAGCAATTTGGAAGGTGGTGCACATCGGTCACTTAAAATTTACCTTATTTTGTGGTGCAGGCCTATGTTGAATCACCAGATCCTCTTGGTATGATATTCCAGCATGCAGTCTATTGGTGACTGATTTAATTCTCTTTATTCTGTTGGGTGGGATGTCACTAGTCAAGTGCATGCTTTGTGGAAACTGGTAGGCCTACATTTTATGGTTTTGCAAGATAAAATAAAATTTTAAATTACTAATGTCCTCTAATTGCTTGGGGCATTCCACATATACGGATGTGTTTTACTTAAATGTACGGGTCCCTTTTGGAAGTAAAATAGCTTGGTTTTGTTTGACTAATATTGGGCTTGTATATGTTAGATGCTTAGCACTGTCAACTCCCACTGACTTCAGCCCAATATTTAAATGGTGTGAATCACATGCAAGTATAGCTAAAGTTACTACAGAAGCCTCTCTTCAGTTTCTGAGTGAAGAAAAGATATTAATATACGCTATAAATTCTCAGAGTTTAGAGGTAGCACTTATTTTTGCAAGCAGTTATGGAGAGACTAGTGTCCTTTCCTAGCACATCTATAACAACAATCTTTTCTAAAGAGGATAGTGGATATAGGCAAAAAGAAAAGGAGTACTTGTGGCACCTTAGAGACTAACAAATTTATTAGAGCATAAGCTTTCGTGAGCTACAGCTCACTTCATTGGATGCATTTGGTGGAAAAAACAGAGGAGAGATTTATATACACACACACAGAGAACATGAAACAATGGGTTTATCATACACACTGTAAGGAGAGTGATCACTTAAGATAAGCCATCACCAACCTCTCCAACGCATCATCAAGGATCTACAACCTATCCTGAAGGACGACCCATCACTCTCACAGATCTTGGGAGACAGACCAGTCCTTGCTTACAGACAGCCCCCCAATCTGAAGCAAATACTCACCAGCAACCACACACCACACAACAGAACCACTAACCCAGGAACCTATCCTTGCAACAAAGCCCATTGCCAACTCTGTCCACATATCTATTCAGGGGATACCATCATAGGGCCTAATCACATCAGCCACACTATCAGAGGCTCGTTCACCTGCGCATCTACCAATGTGATATATGCCATCATGTGCCAGCAATGCCCCTCTGCCATGTACATTGGCCAAACTGGACAGTCTCTACGTAAAAGAATGAATGGACACAAATCAGACATCAAGAATTATAACATTCAAAAACCAGTTGGAGAACACTTCAATCTCTCTGGTCACTCGATCACAGACCTAAGAGTGGCTATCCTTCAACAAAAAAGCTTCAAAAACAGACTCCAACGAGAGACTGCTGAATTGGAATTAATTTGCAAACTGGATACAATTAACTTAGGCTTGAATAGAGACTGGGAATGGATGAGTCATTACACAAAGTAAAACTATTTCCCCATGGTATTTCTCCCTCCCACCCCACCCCCCACTGTTCCTCTGATATTCTTGTTAACTGCTGGAATTGGCCTACCTTGCTTGTCACCATGAAAGGTTTTCCTCCTTTCCCCCCCCTGCTGCTGGTGATGGCTTATCTTAAGTGATCACTCTCCTTACAGTGTGTATGATAAACCCATTGTTTCATGTTCTCTGTGTGTGTGTATATAAATCTCTCCTCTGTTTTTTCCACCAAATGCATCCGATGAAGTGAGCTGTAGCTCACGAAAGCTTATGCTCTAATAAATTTGTTAGTCTCTAAGGTGCCACAAGTACTCCTTTTCTTTTTGCGAATACAGACTAACACGGCTGCTACTCTGAAACCAGTGGATATAGGGTAAGTAATGAAAGAGAGAGGTTCCAAGTCTGAAATGTTAAGGTACAGATTGAAGGATGCTTACTACAGATAAACTAAACACCTTTATATCAAGGCCTAGTGAAATTCACTGTAGCATAATTTAAGGAACTATTCAATCTACAATTGGAAACGCTCTCACTTATTTTTGACGTTTCATGGAGAACAGGGATGTCACTGAAGAATGGAAGATATGGTACTCACAAAATCTTTTAACACAAGATATGTTTAAATATGAAGTCAGTTATGCAGCAAAAGCATTAACAGTATGTTTTAAGTGTTGAAACAGGCAAACCAGAGAATTAGATTGAGAAGATTTTCTGCAGTAACTGGTGCATTGTTAGAGTAAATAAACTGGTAACTGGAAGCACAGAAGGTAATAAGTAGGGCCCTACCAAATTCACGGCCATGAAAAACGCATCATGGACTGTAAAATCTGGTGGCCCACCCCCACCCCGTGAAATCTGGTCTTTTGTGTTCTTTTATCCAATACTATACAAATTTCATGGGGAAGACCAGCGTTTCTCAAATTGGGGGTCCTGACCCAAAAGGAAGTTGCAGTAGGGTCACAAGGTTATTTTAGGGGCCTATGGAATTGCCACCCTTACTTCTGTGCTGACTTCAGAGCTGGGTGGCCGGAGAGCGGAGGTTGTTAGCTAGGTGCCCAGCTCTGAAGGCACCGCCCCGCCAGCAGCAGTGCAGAAGTAAGGGTGGCAATACCATACCATGCCACCCTTACTTCTGTGCTGCTGCCTACAGAGTTGGCTGCCAGCAGTCCTGCAGAAGGATGAGTAGCAGTATCGCAACCCCCCCCATAACCTTGTGCCCTCCACCCCAACTCTTTTATGGGTCAGGACCCCGACAATTACAACACCATGAAATTTCAGATTTAAAAAGCTGAAATCATTAAATTTACTATTTTTAAAATCCTATGATCATGAAATTGACCAAAGTGGACCGTGAATTTGGTAGGGCCCTAATGATAAGTAGTAGTCATAATGGGTTAAGAACATAATGGCCATGCTGGCTAAAACCAATGATTTGTCTAGCCCAGGGGTTCTCAAACTTCATTATACCCCGACCCCCTTCTGACCCAAAAAAAAAATTACTACATGACCCTGGATAGTGTGGCAGAAACCCGAGCCCAGGGCAGGGGAAGATGTAGGGGGGAAAAGCAGAAGCCCAAAGGCTTCAGTCCCAAGCGGGGGGCCTGTAGCCTGAGCCCTGCCACCCAGGGCTGAAGCTGAAGCCGAAGGTTGAGCCCCGCTGCCCAGGGCTGAACTTGAGTCAACACAAAGTACTTTGAATTTATCCTGCTCTTTGTATTACAAACTACCACATGATCTTTGCATGAGGGCAATTGTCTGTTACAGAGAGGGCCAGTATTGAGTAAGGAGATATTTTGCTGGTTAGGACTGAGGTATATTTGTAGAGCCAGGTTGGGAAGATCACAATCTTCCTCTTCTGTGCTAGACCTTGCTTCAGTCATTGCTGTTTTTCTGTTGCTTTCATGAATACTAAATTCATCTACCTAGCATTTTCCTTTGATGGTTTTCTTATTTGAATTTCACATTCTTAATCTTTTTTTAAACAAGGAGGCTGCTACATTTGACACTTACTGGGTCACAGTAGTCATGAAGTTAATACTTCAACTAAGCAATGTGAACTTCAGGACATGTATAAGGTTCCTCTTTTTTATGTTTTGGGAGAAGGTGATGTTGCTTGAGGATGGCAAATTTAGGGAGGGTGAGGTTTTATGTTTCTGATTTGCTGTATAGCTTAACTGTTTGCTGCTATATATTATAAGCTTGCTTTTGGCTTGTTTTGTTTTGTTAATTGTGTTTTAAAACATCTTAAGGGCACTTATAGCTTTGGAGGTACCTTTTTATTTATAAATCCAAATATATACAAGCTATTTAAAAATGAAAGGAAATATAGCAAAACCTGTGTGGCTCAAACAAATTAAATGTACTCTGTGCACAGATTTTTACTATGAGATGAAATGTCCTTTGTTTTGTAGTTCCCTTTAATCACCACAATGTGACATCGCATCTGAATTCATGTAATCTAAGGATATGCCTTTCAGGCAATAAAAGAGAGTGGGAAAGAGAAATGTTAGTTTATGGATTTGATAAACATTTGATAAAGCGAATGGTAGCTCACTTCAGCATGGATCAAAAGTTCATGAATAACTTTATATGTCATTAATGAGATGCTGAAAATGGTAAATTATAGCTAGAATTGAGATAATTTTGATGGTCCAGAGATGATTCCAATCAAATCTTTACATTAAAATGACTCCCTGAACCTGCAGTATTCTTGATTATCTAGAATAATGTTTGTCAACCTGGAGGTGGTTGAGGGACAAGTTTAGGGGGGGTAGGAAGCAGGCCAATTGCCTGCGGCCCTGCAAAATTAATTTACATGTTTCAGCCCTGAGCTTAAGGTACGGAAGGGGGTTACAAAAAAAATTGTGACCTCCTCCTCCCCCCCCGCACTAGAAAAAATTGTAAGTCCAAAGTGGGTCGCCAGCACAAAAAGGCTGAGAAACACTGATTTAAAATAATATATTATTAAAATGGTAAAGTGGCTACATTAGTCACATAAAAATCTCAGGCAGTAAAAGAAATATAATGGCCAATAGAATATGGATTTATTTTATTGGTAAGCCTACTCCATGTACTTCTAAGCTGGATTTTTCAAAGCTGTAATTTTCTGCTCCATGCTGATTTATAATAATTCTCTAATATGACAGAATTTCAGTTAGCAAATGTTTTGCTTGCTACATTTCTTATTGGTGACTAATGTACTGACAACTAGTACTTGGCGTTCTTGGGCATTTTATATGGCAAACTGCAACAGCACTTATCTGTAAATTTTTCAGCCTTGGCTTTGAAGAACAAAGTAAAAAACAAAAACCTAGTTTCCTTGTGGTAGAACTAATTCAACCCTTTTATTAATGTATATTAATGAAGGGTTATTAAAGACTGAAAACTGAGAGGAAAGCTTATGTTAAAGTTATTACTCTCTGTGCTGAAATGTCTTTTCCTATTTGGCTTTGTGGCTAGGTAATGTCTTGAATTGGTGTGCTTTAATGGTTTCTAAAAATATTTGCTCTGTTAATGCTTTTGGAATGAACTTTAGCATTGCGTGCAGTTGGAAGATTGTAGCTTTTATCATCTTTCTCTTCGTTGAGTGAAGCTCCCATTCAACAGCTGGATCTTTCAGACTTTATTCTTTTCAACAGCTGGGATTACATTTTTGCTTCATAGTCCAGTTTACATTTGTTTTAGTTTTCCATTGTTGCTGTTAAATTTGATTCCAAATTATTGTGATATCTCTAACATTAATTTTTTTTCTTAGGGATTTTCAGATAATTTTATTTCCATCCACTAGTGATCTAAATGGAATTTTTAAGGCTGGTTACTTAAAATACCTGAAAACTGAGTGATGACAGTTTGGCTTTGCAGGAATAAATTGAGTTGTTTTTTTTTCCCCCATCGTTTTCTCTCTTTCCTCCTTTACACTTAGGTCATATTGGCTTGCTTTTAGGTTAAACAACAGTTGGCTGAAGGTAACAATTCTGAATTGAACATCAACAGCTGGTCCAAGCTTCTCTCTGTTGCTTATTACATTCCTGTTATTAATATGATTGCTAATGCATTCTGTCCTGATAACATTCAACAATTGACCTTTTGGTGACACTTTTTTTTTTTAAATTTTCTTTATTTTTCTGATCCCCTGTGGGAGAAAATAGCAAGGCTGAGGGAATGTCTACACTGGCAATTTACAGCATTGCAACTTTCTCACTCAGAGGTGTGAAAAAACACCCCCCTGAGCGCAGCAAGTTTCAGCGCTGTAAAGTGCCAGTGTAGACAGTGCACCAGTGCTGGGAGCCACGCCCCTCATGGAGGTGGGTTTTTAGAGCACTGGGGGAGCTCTCTAAAAAAAAAAAAAAAAAAAATGGTTGTTTGGCCGCCTGCTTTGTCCACGGCTGGCAGCCCCCCATCAGCTCCCCTATGCCCCCTATCCCCCAGTGTCTCCTGCCTAATGGCAGACCCCGCAGATCAGCGCCTTCCCCCTGCTCCCCCTGTCTCGCAGCGTTCAGGAGGCTGGGAGAAGTGGAGAGGAGCGAGGACGTGGCGCACAGGCTCCCCCGCCCTCCCTTGCCTCCTAAAGGCCACAAACCAGCTGTTTGCTGTGCGCAGGAAGGAGGGGGAAGGCTGTGCGCTGTGTCCTTGCTCCTCCCCCCTGCCTGCGGCAAACAGCTGGTTTGCAGCGTTCGGGAGGCAGGGGAGGAAGGTAGAGCCAGCATGCCGCGTCCTCGCTTTTCCCCCCAGCCTCCTGAATGCCGCAAGACAGCTGATTGCTGCATGCAGGAGGCAGGGGGAGCAGGAGGGGAGGCACTGATCTGCGGTGTCTGCTGGCGGGTGGGAGGTGGTGGGGGGGCTGCCAGCTTGTTTAATACCTGTATTAAATTGCTTATTTAACATTGTTTCAAAGTTATACCTGAATTAAATTGCTTGTTTAACATTGTATGTGTGTGTATGTGTGTGTGTATATATGTATATATATATATATGTGTGTGTGTGTGTGTATATATATATATAATAAAATGTATATAATGCCTTTTGTCCGGCAAAAAAAAAAATTTCCCTGGAACCTAACCCCCCCTATTTACATTAATTCTGATGGGGAAATTGGATTCGCTTCACATTGTTTTGCTTAAAGTCGCATTTTTCAGGAACATAACTACAACGTTAAGTGAGGAGTTACTGTACTCCAGCTGAGGCCTCATCAATGCCGAGTAGAGTAGAGAGGTATTATCGCCTCCCATAACTTGCATGCTATGCCTCTGTTAATGCAGCCCAAAACTGCATTTGTTTTTTTGTTTTTTTTGCAACAGCATTGCATTGTTGCCTCATGTTGAGTTTGTGATCGCCACAACTCCCAGATCCTTCTCAGCAGTGCTGCTGCCAAGCCAATTATCCCCCATTTTCTATTTGTGCATTTGACTTTTCTTCCCTAAGTGTAGCACGTTACATTTGTCTTTGTTGAATTTTATTTTGTTGTCTATAGTCCCGTTCTCCAATTTGTCAAGATCCCTTTGAATTTTAGTTCTATCCTTCAAAAGTGTTTGCAACCCCCCAGTTTTGTGTTATCTGCACATTTGATCAGTATGCTCTCTATTCCAATATCCAGGTCATTAATAAAGATGTTAAATTACACTGGGTCCAGAACAGATCCCAGTGGAACCCCACTTGACACCTCCTTCCAATCTGATATCATTCCATTAATAGTTACTTTGTTTGCCCTTGTTTAACCAATTACTTATCCACTTATGTACCTACTGAACCCACATTTCTCCAGTTTAAAATCTTATAGAAGAATATGCAGCAAAAATTGTCATGGTTTGTGTCACGACAAAACTGGTGCACACCCTGCCTCAATTATATTAGTAATGTGGCTAATACGTGATGCCTTACATGCATTTATGTAAATATTTCTCTTTAAAGGTCTGTGGGGTACAAGATTGATGGAAGAAAACACTAGCAGAGAGAGATACCTGAAAAGTGTTTTACGAGAACTAATCACATATGTGATTTTCCTTGTGGTCTTGTGTGTCTGTAAGTACCATTTTCCATTAATTTTCAGATTTCTATACTAATTGTCTGTGCTGTGTGACCCCAAGAGTGAACAGTGAGGGTTTTTACCCCAGGATGGTAGGCCTGTTGTCTAGTGATTAGGCCATGAGGCTGGTATTTAGGATACTTGGGTTCTGTTTCTAATTCTGCCATTGGTTTCTTATGTGAGCTTGGAAAAAATCATTTAAAACTGTTTGCTTCAGTTTTCCCACCTTCAAAGAATAATACCTTCCTTTTAGAAAGTGGGGACTTTGGTAATAGTTATGATTCCTCTGTGTGCCTCAGTTTCTTCCTGTTTTGTATTGCTACATGGAATGTAAAGGGTTAAAAAGCTGCTCTTGAGACAGAGCAGGAGACATGGTGCATTGGGTCATGTAACTGGGCTGTCATGAATGCACCTTTAAAGGACTGGCTGAAACTGACCCGTGTAAATGGAGAATCCAGAAAGATAATGGGAACCCCAAGGACTGAACAGTTGCTACGTATCTACAGGAAACTCTGTTGGGTAGAACATGTGAACTCAACCTGCGTCTTCAGAAGGACAACTATGGACCAAAAGATGACAGGAGGTTAGGGTAGGAGCAGGCCTTTGGGAGAGAAACAGCAGCTCTCACCTGGGACTGAGACAGGGATAGAAGTAGACAGCAGCATGGTTCACAGGAACCCTGGTTTGGCCAGTGTGGATTGTCTTAACCGTTGCTTCTCTGCGCTAACAAAGGACTTCTCACTGCGGTATTTCAGTTGACTAATAAACCCTACTCTGTTTTGAAAAGGCTGGCTGATGTCACTGCAAATACTTGCTGAGGTGTATTGATCCCTGAAGAAGGCAAAAAGTCTCTGAACAGGAGTCTGTCTCATGGTGTGAAATAGGAGTTCTGGAGGCCCAGGGCAGGTCTACGCTATAGAATTACTTTGATATAACTACATTGCTCAGGGGTGTGAAAAATCCACACCCTTGAGTGATGTTATACCAACCTAAGCGCCAGTGTCAGCGGGAGAGCTTCTTCCACCGACATAACTACCACATCTTGTGGAGGTGGATTAACTGTGCTGATGGGTGACGGCTCTCGCCTTCCTACAGTGTCTTCATTAAAGCGCTACAGTGGCGCAGCTTCATCAGTACAGCTGTACCAATGCTGTCCTGATGCAGCATTTTAAATGTTGACCTTTCCTCAGTCCTAAAGGCATTGAGGCCATGTGGCCTACCCTTGTGGAAGAATTGGTACCCCTTTCAGGTTCTGGCACGCTGAAAGGGTACATCCAAGGAAAAAGCTGGTGCATAGCACAAATTTTGTGTATCTGATGCCATCTAATAGTGAAAGGCATGAACTATTGATCACAGTCAAAAATTAAGGTTCAGAAAGTGTCTGAAAAGGTATGATTTTTATCAACTAAGTCAAAACCAGATATCCTTAAGCAAAAAAGTTTCTGTAGTCGTTGAAAGACTAGTGGTGGTAGCCTCTTAAACATTTTTTGACTCTCTCTACGTGTGCACATAACATTGAGGGTCCTAAACAGGCTTGCAGCCTCAGGCATACTAATACACAGAAGTAAATCTTGGGTAAAGTGTGTGGTACTAAACATTGGCACGAGATAGTGAGTAGATGCTTGAACCACGGAAATGGCATTTATTTTGTTACTATTTAGTTTTTGTGGTAGCATCCAAAGAGCCCAGTCAGGATTGGCGGCCCCATTGTGCGTACAAATGCATAAAACAACGTGGTCCCTGAGGAGAAGAATTTACAGTCTTGCCTACCAACTCCCAACTACCAGGGAGTGAGGTTTACAAACTCCAACCCCTTCTCCTTTAATTGATTTAACCCCTTATTAGGGGGCTGAAATATCCCCTGTTGCTAGGACCAATTACTTTGAGTTGTGATGCTGTTGTAAAATAATTGAAGATGTGACTGTAATTGCTTGGTAAGGTCCTACCTACCAAACATGTCAGGCACGCTCAATAAAATTATTGGTTTCAGAGTAGCAGCCATGTTAGTCTGTATTGCAAAAAGAAAAGGAGTACTAGTGGCACCTTAGAGACTACCAAATTTATTTGAGCATAAGCTTTCATGAGCTACAGAATGCATCCGATGAAGTGAGCTGTAGCTCACGAAAGCTTATGCTCAAATAAATTTGTTGGTCTCTAAGGTGCCACAAGTACTCCTTTCCTTTTTGATAAAATTATTGTGCATTTTACCTATAACCAAAGCAGCCAGAACCATGCAGACACAATCAAAAATATTGCTACTACAATAGTCTTGAATTAAGCCTTTGGGTAACTTAGATGTAGTGTGAAGATGCTTTGAAGATCCCCAGCTGACTGTGTGTCAAGTTGCTGAATGATGTTGGAGCACTGACTGCATGGGAAGCTTGGCAAAGGTTCTACACAGCACCATACAAATTTCTGGCCTGCTTTTCTCAACCTGAGGTATAACCGACCTCGTTAACAGCCCCAGCCTCAATCTGATTTCCTTTCCTTTGGAGCTTGAGGCCCTTGGGCATTTTTATTTTAGCTTTTTTTATTTTTAAATTCAATAATTGTCAAAGGAACATGCTGTTATATACTGTATAAGAATGAATAAGCTTGTGTAGAATAAAATTTGACTTCATAATAGGTCATTGTAAAGTGATTTCAACACAAACATTAGAAATTACTATATCTTTGTGGCTGTCTTTTTTTATCTTTACTCTTACATAAAAGGTTAAAGAAATCCAAAGTGGCAGATATTGGAATTTCTAATACATGATGGACAAGATGGGTGAGATAATGTTTTTTATTGAGCCAACTTCCGTTGATGAGAGAGGCAAACTTTTGAATTTACAAAAAGCTGTTCTTCAGGTCCTCTTCAGCTCTGTGAAAACTTTTCTCACCAATAGAAGTTGGTGCAGTAAATATTACCCCACTCACCTTGTCTCTCTCTTTTGGAACCAACATAGTGTCACAGTTACCACAGGTCCGGTGCTTTTGCACGGCTCTGTAACTGTCCTTGGGAGGACCCTTCTAGAGTGTTAACCCTCCTTTGATTTACACTCTCTAACTGGGGTAAGCCCCTTGGTTTCAGTGCCTCCTAGGACCGCCCTTCTGAGCGTTCAGTATATCTGCCTTGCTCTTTGAGCTCCCCTCAGTGAATCCACTTGAACTGGACCCTGGGGCAGACTTGCACAACCAAAGGGAGAAATGCAACCCCGACTTCTTTAGTCGAGTGACTCTCAGACAGCTGTGTAAAACGGAAGGATTTGTTAAACTTCTGGAACACAGCGTAGGCAGTTCTTCAGTTAGCACAGAGTGGAAAAGTTGCAGCCAAATCCAACTGGATCTGACTAGAACCCAGGGCCCTCTTCCAGCCCCCAGTCCACAAGTACCCCTACTTCCAGCAGATCACACCTAACTAATCCAACCTGCTCTTCCTCAGTCCTTTGTTCTTCTTCCCAGGCAGACATCGTCACTTGACCATCCACCTTAGCTCTTTGTTCTCCAGCTGGTCCGAACTGACTGGCTTCCTGCAGAGGGAGTGGACAGCAGTCCATATCATTATTTGCTAGACACCCAGATGTCCATGTCACTGGGTTCTCTATGGGCATGGGGCCCAGGCAGCTAGGCGACAGTCACGCCGGGATCGCTGCAAATAATAATCATTCCCCACCACCTGGTTAAACATGCAGCATCCAAAGTGCTATGAGAAATTCCCTCTTCATCACACATGGCTATAAAAACACTGCACATAATCTCTCTCTCTCACACACACCCACACACACACAAAATCTTATTTTTCTACATTAGAGTTTGTGCTGTTAGCATATTGTGCTTTTGCAATGGAAGCATCATAAGTAAAGACATTCCTTTATCTAAACACTGAAAGAGTTAAAGATTTTTTTTAACTTTTAACAAAAGTATTCTAGGTTTTTATTAATACACCATAATCTAGTTTGTAGAATAAACTCAAGTACAGATTCCTCTTATTAAGGCAAAAAACTTTTTAAAGGATTTTCACACTTTCCTGCCACATACTTAGGCAGCTGACCAAGATTGTGGGAAATAAAATAAGTATGGTATTACATAGTGCTTGGAATTATTAGAGGTCTGAATATACTTTTTTTTTTTTAAATAAAACCTCTCCAAAATCTTTTTAGAGTTTCATTTGTAATACTGTAACACACAAAGTAGCTCAATCAAATATAGCATGTGCAATGGCTAAAACCGACACTTAAGTTTTCATATGATCTAGTGGTTCAAACATAATGTAGGGAAACGGGTTGTGTGTGTGGGGGGTCCTTGTTCTGTTCCCCCCAGACTTCAGCCTTGCAAAACAATCATGAAAATTTACCAACCTAAACATAAAATCTATTCACCAACTTTCCTCGTGGTGGTGGTGATAAAACAAATCTTTTACTTGCCTAGTAAAACAATTACTTGCTGCTGGTTAATATAATTCTGGAAAGCTGTCTTATTTTTTGTATGCTCTTTATTTTTAGCACTGGCAATAAATCCACAATTTAATATTTTCAGTGCCTCAAAATGCCAATGAATTTTAAACTAAAATGTAAAGTTGTAGCTTTGAGAGCAAGTATGATTTCTTTATCTACTCTGATATTTTCCTTAAATTTTTAGTACCACTAGTACTGTACCATTAGTATGTCAGGTGAAATAGTGTAAATGTGGTACCAGCATTTATGGTGTTGTCATCTAACCCTACTCAGAACTAGTCTAGATGGTACAGTGGTAAAAAGCCCAGTGGACTGTCAATACTAGCACCAGTGGAAATGCAACAGTAAGAGATTATTAAAGAGAAAATTAAAAAAAAAAAAAGCAGCAGTGGGGGGTATACAAGAAGGCCTTGATGTAGATCTACAGTTTATTCCCCTGCAGAGTTTTAGCACTGCTAGAAGATACAAATGTTAACACCAGTCAGCTGAATAACTTGATGCAAATTCACGTTAAATGGTCTGCAGGCAAAAACATTTTACTACAAATGTTTCATGCACAATTTTCCTTTCAAATTATTTTTTTTTAATTTGGGAGAGGGGAACTACAGTATTCTGAAAATTAGTATAGCCCTTTGTTTCAGTTAAAAAGGCATTTTAAACATTTGTCTTTTATTTTTCAAGCAGTTTGCTCTTGAGTTTTCACAGTTCAGTATGTCCTGCGGTGGTGGTTTGGCATAATTTGGATAGTCATTTTTCAGTACAAGAAAAGAAAGATAGAGAATTTCATATGGACTAGTATTTTTAAATTAATAAATTGACTGAAGGTCAGTATACTGCATTAGCAATTCATACACTCACCATACTACATAGAAGAAAAGCTTGAAGACATAGTTCTTGTTCTTTATCTAAAGAAAATAAATATCCGTCTTACGTATAGGGGAGTTTAACTTTTCTTAACTCTGTTTATACTGTATAATAGTCAAAGGACACTGTCACCACAACAAGGTTAAAAACTGGTATATAGCCTGGACCTAATTCCATCCCTCAAAGTGGGCTGTGGTATAGGACTTCTCAGATTTTAACAGTGTCCCTGAAACCAGTTTAGGTACTTTTCACCCAGTGACTTTAACTGTGCTATAACTGGATCTCCCAATGTTATGCTTACAGTTGTAGTGTAGATGCAGTCTTTAAGTTGAGGGCCTAATTCTCTGTTGTGTCAGTCTTTTCTGGTGGCTGTGCCCTGTTCACTCCAACTGGAAAGACGCTGCTATTCTATAAGCGAGGGGCCAAATCCTACCTTTCCTGATACGCCCTGCTATTAGATATGTTGTCCCTTTCCTCTGCCTTCTCCTCATTTGAGCTTTTCTGGGTTTTTTTGGCCTTCCTTGCCTCACCCTTGCACCTGCCTCATCCTTCCAGAATGGCATCTATGCTGCTGCTTGTGCCCCTGGCCCTATTTTAAAGGCGTGAGGAGAAGCAACTGACACAGTCTTAGGCCCTGATGCAGCAGTACATTTAAGTGTGCTTAATTTTGTATATGAGTAATAGTGTCCCTATGCAGCAAAGCACATAATGGCATGAGTAAGCATGTGCTCACGTGCTTTGCTGAATAGGGATGGGATTACTTAAATGCTTAAATACATTGTTGAATCAGGAATTTGGTCATTTTCAATGTCCGTTCCTGATGGTGCATAGGGAAAGCGGTATGTCTACGAGCAACCAGTGCTATCCTCTGTGAATAGTCTGCAGTGTGAGAGAACTCTGCATCTCCTACTACGCTTAGCATCTCCCAGTATGCTTGTAGAAGTAGAGGGTAAAACTGACTAGGGTCACATTGGTATCGCTTTGCTAGTGGAGAAATGCGATGGGCGGGAGCCACAGCACAGGCTCAGCCTTACGACGGGGAAACTTCAAACGTTCGAAGACGGTGGAACACCGCTCCTGCAATCGCTTAAAAAGTTTGGCAGTCTTTTCCAGCTCTTCTGTGTGACACTAGTAGCAGAATCTGTCTGAGCTACCATATCCAGCATTGGAAGGATTAGTTTGGTTCAAAGGGTATTATTCTAGTGGTGTAGGTCCGATTTAGAGAATCCTGTGCCACTTCCATCCCTGCTGTGGGCTGCTCTAACTTCTGACTGGGGATTGGCACTGCATTCAGTGACCCCAGGATCAAAGAAACCAAAGTTTCCATCTTTCCATCCCTCTATAACTTGTGCTGTATGGTTCTCAGCCAAGGACTTGGCCCAGTAGGAGCAAAAATCTATATTCAGGGTTTTCTAATTAAAAGATCTTTTAAAGTTACTGCACAGATCCTGTTTCTTACCAATTATTATTTTAAAAGTTTAATACCTGTAATTATAAATAATAAGCAACTCAGAGTGGAATTGGAACATTGAATATTTGAATGCTGATTGACACTTCTGTTCTGTATTCCTTTTACACTAAGGGTAGGTCTACACTGCTGTTAGCCACCCGCAACTGGCCCGTGCCAGCTGGCTTGGGTTGCAGACAGCTCTGGGACCCTCCCAACTCTCAGGATCCTAAAGTCCGGGTTCCAACCTGAGCCCCAATGTCTACACCTCAGTTAAACAGCCCCTTAGCCCGAGCCCCATGAGCCCAATTCAGCTGGCACAGCCAACCACGGGTTTTTAATTGCTGCGTAAACTTAGCATAAAATCATCTCAGAGTGATTAATGGTGATTATTGGGGACTTGGTGATAGGGAAAAGCTTGCCTTACATTTTATCCTATTTTAAAATGTTAACATTTCCATGTAAAATACAATCAGATGTCTTTGAAATAAGCTTTTTAAACTTGGTTCCCTCTTTCTCTCCTCCTTACCAAAAAATGTCTCCTGCAGTGACTTATGGGATGGTGAGTTCCAGTATGTACTATTACACTAGGGTAATGTCACAGCTCTTCCTGGAAACACCTTTATCGAAAATGGAGAAAACCAATTTCAAAACCTTATCCACCATGGAGGACTTCTGGAAGGTGAAGGGAAAAAAATGTATCTTATTGTCCCTGTAAATTCATTATTTTTCTCCCTCTGGACTCTCAACAATCTGTAAATATCTTTTAAATTCTCCATCGTAATCAACAAATGCTCTAAGGTCTGGTCTGCACTTTTGCCAGTACAGTAATGTTGCTTGGGGATGTTTGGTTTTTTTTTTTTTTGTTTTTTTTTGTTTTTGTTTTTTTTGGTAACTACATTTTTATTCTGGCAAAAGCTCTAGGGTAGACACACTTATACTGGCAATTAAGTGCTTTGCCACTGTAGCTTATTTTCCAGCAAACTGGAACAAGCTATATAAGCAAAAACATTCTTTTCTCACTATAAGCTGCAATTTGCACTAGGAGGGTTTGCTGGTATACTAAACTGGCAAATCTTTGTAGTGTAGACAAGGCCAGAGTTACTAAATGCAGTCCATTACAAGTGTTGAATTTAGGAATCTAGATGTCACAATGGATTAACACTTGTTAGATGCACTTTTAGAACCTGGATTTAAATCTTAGTTCAGGTCACAAGAGAATGTATTTGGTTCTGATATATTAATACAGTTACTTATCAGGCCTGGACATTACTGACCTAATAGATGACACACCTGTAGAGTTGCTGAGGTGTGTTACATCAAGTGTTGTTGCTAGGAGTCCTGTTGATTTCATTGGTACTGTAGAACCCCAGAGTTATGAACTGACCGGTCAACCACACACCTCATTTGGAACCAGAAGTACACAATCAGGCAGCAGCAGAGACAAAAAAGAAAAAAGCAAATACAGTACAGTACTGTTAAATGTAAATGACTAAAAACAGAGTTTTTAAAAAAGATTTGACAAGATAAGGAAATTGTTTCCGTGCTTGTTTCATTTAAATTAAATTGTTAAAAGCATTTTTCTTCTGCATAGTAAAGTTTCAAAGCTGTATTAAGTCAATGTTCAGTTGTAAACTTTTGAAAGAACACCAGAACGTTTTGTTCAGAATTACGAACAGCCTCCGTTCCCATGATCTTCGTAACTCTGAGGTTCTCCTGTACAACTTGCTTTTCAAGCTAACTACGTGCATCATTGTTTGCGGTGTTTGGGCCTTACTTTGCTGATCATTGACCTTTCACTCCTTATGAGCCATTATCAGTCCTGATCCTGCAATGTGCCAGTTACAGTATTCTTCCATTGTGCAGGGTGTTGCTGTAGCAGTCTGCCCAAGCATGACACAGTGCAAGAATGAGTACATAGTGTTGCTATGTCTATTCAGGAGCAGTTAATGTACTAAAAATAATTAGAACATTTTCAGTATACCAAAATTATTTTTTATTCCTCCCATCTCCCAGAAAACACACTAGTCTATAGACTGAGTAAAAAATTTTAAGATGACTTTTGTATTTCAGCTCCTAAGTCCCATTGACTTTTAAAGGCACTTAGGGTCCTAAGTGCCAAAGTCAATTTTGAAAAAAGACAAGCTCCTATGTCATTTGGGCACTTCTGAATTTTTTACCAATTTTAGCCTAATTTTTCATAAGTCAATTTGATATATTTTAAGTTTCATATTTCTTATTTTTGTAACTCATGCAGCCACATAGATTTTTGTATCAGTCATACAAAACAGGGCTTTAATGAGACTCGACTTCAAAGAGCATAAATACGAGCAGAGAAGAGAGCTGCATGTGGCTGAATTCATGGTAGCTTTAGTGAGAATGTTTTCCCTAGTGCAGACATGGCTACAGAGGATCTCTCCATTTCTAAAAACTCAGAATCCTTCATTCTTTCTCTCTTTAATCCTTTGCCCAGTGGACGTAGCATAGTTATCATACTTCTGATCATGGTGGGTTGGGGAAATTCCCTTGGAACCAATCAACACTTAGTTGTCCAGAGGAGTTTTTGCTAAGTAACTTTATGTAGCAAGAATTTTTTCTATTAATAGACAAAAACTAACAATTACAATATTCAACACATCCTTGGCAGGAGTGGAGGTGTATAAAAATACTCCATGTTGGCTCTGAATGAATTTAGCATCCTTAAAATTCTTTCTTCGTCCGCAGTTCACAGAAGGCCCTTTGCTGGATGGGCTGTACTGGGAGATGTGGTACAACAATAAAACCATGGCAGAAAACAAAAGTTTCATTTATTATGAGAATCTGCTTTTGGGGGTGCCTCGTGTTCGGCAGCTGAAAGTGAGAAATGGGACATGCTCGATACCTGAGGATTTAAAAGATGAAATTAAAGAGTGCTATGACGTTTATTCTGTTGCTAATGAAGATACTGCTCCTTTTGGGCTACGAAATGGAACCGCGTATGTATTCTCTCTCATCTACATAGCCAAGTGTGCTTTCTGCAATTCTGTGGGCGTTTTTAGCTGATTCTCCAGTGATATCTGGTACCTGCCAAAAGCACCATCTTAATTAGTGCATGCTCTGCATGTAAACTCTTCTTTTTTTACAATTAAATCTAAAACAGTTGTCAACTCTAAATTAGTTTCTTCCACCTGTGTGAAATCAGTCTATTAGTTCTGTTCTTGGCCTTACTGGTTTAGATACATCTAAGTCTGCCACCAACGGGTATGTCCATTGCCTAGAAATGCAATGTGATCTAAGCATGACAGTCGAAGCCAGAAGTCTCAACTTCTAATTCTGGATTTTACTGCTTACTCACTGAGTGTCTTTGGTTAAATTGTCTTCCCCATGCACAAAGTGGAAATACTACTTGTCTCCCTCACAGTGGTGGTGTAAAGTATTGTATGAAAATGCTGCTTTTTGTTTCACTAAGAGAATACAACTCCCTGTGCCAATTGAGAATATTCTGTTGTCAAGACATAGTTAATTTACTGTGACTTGTCATTATCTATCTCTACTACTAATTTTGTCTGTTAATATCAAGAGACCCTCTAGTGCATCTTTCCAGGTTACAGATACCACATCTTATTAATATCTCTTGTAAATTATTGCAGTTGGGGTTTTTTTCGTGATCAAGCTTGTGTATATGCTGTTACACATGAAAAGAGTGAGTAATGTATTATTTTTCTTGGTGTCTTAAACCAGTTGGACTTACACCAATGAACAAGATTTGAATGGGAGCAGCCACTGGGGGCTGATTGCCTCATACAGTGGGGCTGGTTATTATCAAGATCTATCACGAAGCAGAGAGGAGACCGCCACACAGATTGCTAACCTTAAGAAACACTTGTGGCTGGATAGAGGGACAAGAGCAGCCTTTATTGATTTCTCGGTGTACAATGCGAACATCAATCTATTCTGTATTGTCAGGTATTTATAAAACTTTGGATAGCATTTATGTTCTCTCAAATGACATTACACAAACAATAGATCTGGGATTTGCTTTATTTTGTATCATGGGAATTGATCAATATGCACTGAATCTTACTATGTAGTGAAGTGAGAGCCTCTTGGAACTTTGCAGCAAGAGGAAGAGTTATTTGTATTGCTAATGATTTCCATCCCAAATGCTTACATTTGGATAGCCCTTGGAGTTAGTTGGTTAGCATCTATGGCCCTCGGGGAGTCACTAGAAAAGATACCCGAGTATCCTGTACAGCATGTTCAGAGCCTAGCCACCTTTCTCTTGTGTACTACTTCCTTCTAATTGACAATTTTGAAATGAGTCAAATCTTTAAGGTGGTGTTTTCTCCAAGTAACTCCTGTTTGAGAAGAAAGTATGAATTTCTCATTGTGTTCAGAATTTTTGTCCGCTATCACTACCAAATATAGGAAAACTTGGTACGTTTGAAAGAGATTAGCTGAAGGCAGTTGAGCCTGGATCAGATTATGAGAGCATCTTTTTGATGTTGAGGATGATTTATCCTAAATGAGTTAAGGAACCATGTAGCTACGTGAAATGGGAAGTTTATATTCTGAAAGATGCACTACATAACTATGCTTTGTAAAAATCAGGATTCTTCCGTGACTTTAAAAAATTCCAATATTTGTTTTAAATTATATTTCTAAATGAAGTTACCAAAACTATCTGAAATCAGTGAACTCTGTTCCGAAGGCACGGTGCTGAGTCTTAAAATAGTCACACACACACACACAAAATCCTTACATATATTATTATTAACAGCACCTACAATTATGAAAAGGCCAATATTTTTTTTAAATTGCTGGTTGATGTTTTTTTCGTCTGAAAAGTGAAACTAGACAGACAAACTTCAAATCCCGGTACTCAGGTTGCAGACAGTAGGGACCAAAGTTTAAAGTGTGAGTGCAACAGAAGATGTGTATGTGCAGATTAGGAATTTGTATACGTACAATCTTGCTTTATACGATGTCTTGTGTGTCACCTGAGTGCAAAATTGTGCACATACTTTAAAATTTGACCATACAGGAATTTCTAAGTCAAACAACTCCCATCCTCACGAAAAATTTTAGAGCTAAAATTTTTAATAATTAAAACTCAGGAAAATGTTTTTCTACTACTCTTCCTGCTGACAAATTTTAAAAGTCCAGGTGCCTTTATACTGTTGAAGTAATTTTCAGAGTCTGTGTCTCAAACAATATTTTTCTTTTTAAAATGCAGGTTATTAGTGGAGTTTCCAGCAACAGGCGGCCTCATTACATCTTGGCAGTTTCAGCCAGTGAAGCTTATCCACTACGTTTCTAGTTTTGATTTCTTCCTGGCAGCCTGTGAGATGGCCTTTTGTCTCTTCACCCTTTATTATATTGTAGAAGAGATCTTGGAAATTCGCATTCATAAACTGCATTACTTCAGGAGTCTCTGGAATTGTCTTGATATCCTTATCATTGTGGTGGGTAATGGCTTATGGATATGAATCTTTATGATATTCTAGTACTGCTTTCTTTGAAGAGTTTTCCTGGAACTGTTCAGTGCACTCAGCACTAGTGGCATGAGTATAGGGCACAAATGTGTGCTGAAGGGGACAGTAACCAGATTCTAATTACATGACTTCAGTGAGATTATTCATGGCAGAAGGTACTATTCAATGTGAGAAAGGGTATCACGATTTAGATTATGTATATTTTGCTGAATTTCCTTGATTCTCCTATTCAGTGGCATCTTTAGGAGAGGATCTGAAAGGATTCTACTGTGTACACAGGGATTTTTTTTAAAATTTCTCAGGTTTTTAACCTCCTTCCCTCTGTCCAAAGCTATTTTGAAATTTTCTTCCAATGATTCTTGAAGCTGCGGTGACAGCCATGAGGAGAAGAAATTATAACAATTTCTGCTTTACCGTGGCTTTCCCATACTTCCACATCTCAAATACCAGCATGCAATGATTTTTTGAGTGGCATTCCAGTGACAACATTATCTGTCTTTAAGCCATCACTTTTGGGAATTTTGAGAGTGTGGGTGGATATCTGAGTGTATTTGCAAAGTAATACTAACAAATCTTAGTGTTTTTATTCAGATATTTAGTCAGCTAATAACAAGTTTTGAATGACATTGCTTATGACTTGCCAACCAGACCCAAGTGCCAGAGAGTGTAGTTGATTGCACTGCACAGCCTGCACCAGCATGTTTTCCATATAGTACATGTCAAGTTTGGCTTCCTGATAAAGTAGACAGAATGTTCTCTTTGTACGGAGTGAAAAATTTAGCTTTGAACTTCAGGCTCCTGTGTAATCCATGATGTAGACCCCTGTGGTGGGGTTCTGCCAACTTTGCTTTATACAAACACATTTACCAATAATGTAACGATTGAAATGTGCATGGTACCAGGAGCCAGCAGCTTCTGCATTTTTATTCTAGACTCTGATTCAGTGTTCTCTAGCCTTGGGCAAGTCACTTTAACGTCTCTGCCTTAATATTCCGATCTGTAACATGGGGAATAATACCTCCCTATAGGGAATTTGTGACTGAAGAGTTTGAATTATCACTTGAACTATATGCCTTTACAGCATTAAGTGGGGAAAAATGAGAAATTTAATTGCTATAGTCAGAATGTACCATATATTTAAATCGGGTTGTCAAACTAATTCAGAGGAGAGGGCTGAGTTCTATGTGTAATTATGGTCCTTGAGCCGGGGTACAAATTCAAGACTATATACTCCCCACAATGCACAGTGCCGTGTTCACTGATGTCATTAAAAGATTTTAGTGATTATCAAGGGTGGAAGTTGACCATTGTGGTAATAGCTAAACATGTAGTTATTATTTGTTCTGTGCATTATTGGCCCTTCATCACTCAGTGAGAAAAGTTGCTCCCTCTTTAGGCCATCATTATTCCTGCCCTTAATTTCTCTTCCTCTTCTTTCTCTCCCAGGTCTTTGTGAATCTCCTCTGTTTTCTTTTCTCTTCTCTGCATTTCCTTCCCTCCAGCAACTCCCATTTTCCAGACCCAGTGGGGTTCACTCCTGAAACCATTGTCCAGTCCATCTGCTAAAATGATCAATACAGGGAGAGGGTAGTTTGATCTGAGTCGTTGTTTCAGGCTGTCTGCAGCTTCAGGCATACATTTAAATTATGCTCATGTTTAGAAGGTATTCAGCACACATGAGGGCTAGAAACTTTATTGTGGTCTGCATGACATTTAGAATTAAAGCTTTCATTTAAGATAAACATCTTGTGGGCTAGATCTAGTCTGTAGGCACCGATTGCCACACCAGCCTTCTGCTTTTTGGTTTTTTTAAATCTATTTATGTAGTGGCGTTTAAAACCTATTCAGTCAAGTGTTTCTTATTGTTTATTTATTTTCTACTCAGCTATCCATAGCAGCTATAGGAACTAACATATATAGAAGGTCAACGGTCGACACGTTATTGAAGAAGCAGCTGGAAGATCAAAACGCTTTCCCCAATTTTGAATCTTTGGCATATTGGCAAATACAATTCAACAACATTGCTGCTGTCACTGTGTTTTTTGTCTGGATTAAGGTAAATCATAATACTTCAGATTGGAATGAAGCTCTTTAACATACATGCTAATGTAACTGCAAGAAATATCTTTGATTTGTTTCTGCACCTTGGAAACAACCAACTGCATTCCAAGCTTGCTCACAGGTCTGCTGAGGCTAACCATGGAAAATTTCAGACCAAAAACGTGTAAGTGAAACTATGTGCGAGTGAAAACAGGATTATAATCTTGAAACCTAATTTTAGAAAAAAAGAATCAGTAATAGTGCTAATGCTAATAGTACTCATAGTAATTTGTATGAAAAAATCAGTCTAGTCTTGTTGTTCCTTGACCCAGTGACAAGTCACTAGCCCTAATTAGTTCCTGTTCTCTCCCAGCCTGATGCAACTGTTGACGTTTCATCAGTTGACCCATATACAAAAGTCCTATAATGTTAAGACATGGATAGTTTCTAAAACACATGGATTCCATGACTGCTGTGTTGAAGCTACATACTCATTAGTGTTTAATATGATAATACTTCTGCTTTCCTGGAAACTTGCTTGCTGTCTTTCACTTTTTTTATGTTCTTCCCTTTATATGGCTTTTTATGGTTTAGTCAAAACTGACATTATACCAACAGCAAAGACTTTAAACTAGGGCAGCTGATTTAAAACTGTGTTTTCTGTCAGACCATTTCTATGGCATGTCCATTCAGATGAAGGGAATATTAGGATAAGAAGACTAGCTTCATTGAACCAGTAGTGTTACTATGGATGTACTTAAAGGTGTAGCCATTTAATAACTAAGCTTTAAAATGGAACAAGTTCATACCTCTGCTTGTGCTGTTTTAATTTCTCTAGATAAAGGCTAGATGATAATGGCAGTTTTTTAATGCTGAAACTATTTTCACAACTGACAGGCCTAGAAACTTTTTAAAAATGGGGATAGACTGCAATAGTGACACCATGGGGTTCCATGTTTAATGTGTTTCAGTGATTTCCACATCATGTGTGCTTGGTTTACAAGAAAAAAGATGTCTTTCCTAACTCGCAACCCTGATAGTTTATCCTAGGATCTGAGTCATGCTGGGTTATTCCGTCTACACATAATTTCTAGTAGTAAAGTTTATTTGGGCAGAATCAGGCCCTCGGGGTTGCACAGATGTCACAATCAGCCCTCAGTGGATTTGCTCCTGTACAACTCGCCAGAACTAAAGTTAACAATTCTGCTGATGAATGAAAGAATAGAATCCAGCTGAGTTTTAGCAGGGCTGAGAGGAGTAAAAACTAGTTAATTAACTTGTTACTTAAAATTAATCGATATAACTCTGACTATGCCAAGAGAGCTGATTTCTTGAGTAAGAAGGTTCTATATTTGTAGCCACTTTTCAGAATAGAACTGCACTTCAGATAACTACATTTTTTAGAGCAAAAGTGTCCAACATAGAGGCCACAGGGATTTCTGAAGGGTCATGTGGGGCTGCCGCTCTATATGTTCCTAACTTTCCTTTCCCACAAGTGGCACCTTGTAGTGCTGCCACTGCAACTTTGCTTTCTGTACCTCTGGTAACAAACAGTACTTCTAAAGGGGGCTGTAACAGAATGAAAGGGTTGGGAATCACTGTTTGAGGAAGTCCTAGCAAATGTGAATGAAGACCCTATTTCGACAGATTTCCATTGCCCCTTGCTGTAGGACACTTCTAGTACAGCTTCTCCACCTTGCAAGAAGTCATTTGTAATGTATATTTAAAATTTCCTCTGGCTCTCCTATGATCTCGTTTTATGCATCCAAAAATTTTTAGTGATCTATTAATTTCTGGAAATGAAGTTGATAGTAACTCAGTGTATCTTGATGTGGAGAAGGGAACCTTGAGATATGAATGCATATATTACATGGGACTATTTAAAGTGCTCTGGCAAATCCAAATCTTGGCATTTGAATAGCTCCCCCATGATAGTTTTCTGTCCATGTCCGTCTTTGTTTTCTGTCCTCTAGATGTAATGAGTTCTAGACGGAAACTTTTTTGTTAATCAACTGGTGAAGCTATCGAATGCATGGGCATCTTGGCATTAGATCAATGGAGAGAGAATTCCCTCTGTACACTTTAGGAAGTAACACAAATTCATTCTTAATCTACTAAGTGACTTGTGTATTCTACCACTATGATATAAAGTATAAAACAAAGCATAACTATGTGCTGTTTTTACGCTTAAAGAAATGGTGAATGTTAAGAAATAAAAATTGAAAATTCCTGACTGTCTTCTACTTCGTATTTAAGTAAAAAACAAAAAACCCAAAAAGCCTGTATGGAAGTTTCTTAAAAAGGCATGCTTCAATATTTTCCCCCCTTCAAAATAGTTCTAATATTGGTAGTCCAATACTGGAATAACTCTGCAATAAAACCAGCGTGTGCAAATAATGGAGCAGGATTGGAAATTTGGTTCTGCCTCAATGAATTTTCCTCTCATTTCTAGTATGAGTGTTTTGGTAGAAGGGATATTTCTAAAAATAAAAGTAGATTGACTTTCTGTATCTTCAGTATTAAGTGCTATCAGATTTGAATACACTTTAGAGTGTGAGGGGTTGGAAAGTTGCTCATTCATTAGTAGTTGTCTGGTTTTTACATCTATTTCTCTCTTTTTAACAGCTCTTCAAATTTGTCAGCTTCAACAGAACAATGAGCCAGTTATCCACCACCATGTCTCGCTGTGCCAAAGATGTCATTGGCTTTGCTATTATGTTTTTCATTATTTTCTTAGCATATGCTCAGCTGGCTTACCTTGTGTTTGGCACTCAAGTTGATGACTTCAGTACTTTCCAGGAGTGTGTGTGAGTATAATAATAAAAAACAGTTCTTCAGTACATCAGCAAATGACTTCAGCTACCTCATTGAAGACAGAAGGTTTTATTATAGCTCCCAGATAAATATAAAAGTTCTAGAGAGCTGACCATTTTTGTAGGTATATGGGATTTCTGTTACACTTTTTAGGAACTGTTTCAGTATACTTTGTTGGGGAAAAAAAAATAGTCACTCTACAATACTGAATATGACAGTTGCATATAATAAACTAAATCATTTTCCTAAGAACTTCAAGTATATCCTGACAAAAATTATATTAAACATAAAGACGACTTCTTCTTTCTTAACATCTGAAGAGATGGGCAACTCTTTGAAATAGATGGAAGTCATAGGGTTTTGGGAATTTATCACTGACCGTTACATTATTTTACATTGCAGTAGTGACCTACATTTAGTTACTGAGTGATTGCATTAGTACCCTAAAAACTGCAGAACATCCCGTTAACTACGTGTGACTAATTGCTTACTAGCAACTTACTAGTAACTATTCCAAGTTGTACAGCATAATGGTGATTTTAAAAAGTCTTATGTGTAAAGAGAGGTTGGATTTAGTTCCGTTAGGTTCTACTCCACTGTGACGGTGAGGACATTAGTGATGGGCATGAAAATGTAATTAGTACAGCAACTGACTATCATTCAAAAAAATATAGTTCTCCCTTACCACGCTTCCTCTCACCTCCATCCCACTCCATAATGAAAATACTTAGCTCAAAATAGAATGAAATATCACAAATTGCTGCCAGAATTCAAAAATGTTTTAACAGCTGGACATGTTTTTGTTTTGTTTTTAAAGCTTTACTCAGTTCCGCATCATTTTGGGAGACTTTAACTTTACAGAGGTTGAAGAAGCTAACAGAGTTTTGGGACCAATTTATTTCACTACATTTGTGTTCTTTATGTTCTTCATTCTTTTGGTATGTAAGCCTTTGTTTATGGAGGGGGGCAGGTGTTTTCAGTTACTTTCATCTTTACATCTCACTCCTATTATTTTTGGGTGACAGTAAGCTTATAACACCACTGGAAATTTACCTTTTAACAGATACCCATCTCTACACTCTTATTTGTCTTTCAAAATAAAATTGCATTGCATTTCCCTTCCCCCCGCCACAGCCCTTCAAATGCTTTCCTGATTCAAGAATATTTTTTCTTCTGAAATCTAACCAGTGACTTGCTATACAAGCTCTTCACAAGTAGATCAACAGCATTATGGTGAGGAACTGTAGTACTCCACTGTACATGCTGCATCTTTATTTATAAACAGTGCTCATATTTGGGGGTGGATGTTACTGTAATCTGACCAAGGAATTGAAACGTTAGACTACCATTAAGCAAGTCTGTTCACTACCCTTTATCACTGGTACTGAATACGTATCATGTTGTTTTAATGAATTAAGGGGTTGGGAGTGGAAGAAAAACACTTACCCCCCACAAAACATTTTTTCATTGTTAGATGCAATATTCTTGAGATCAGAACCATTCACAACCTCTTGAAAGTTGCTTTGACTTTGTGGTGCAATTGCTGGTGGTCTGACAGGCAAATTTTTACAAGATTGGAGCAATTTGCAGAGTCATTGAAGGCATTCATTTTGATGGTGGTATGTCCAACGTGAAAATAAGCTTGTCCAAAAGTCAGTGTCTTTCTAATCTCCTCCTCCAACTGCTGGATGTGTCCAACAATACTATATTTGTTTAAAATATTTTAAAACATTTATGCAGCAGTGGTACACTTTCTTGAATAAACTGTAGAGAAAAGATGGTACCTAAATTGTTTTGAACGGGGTGTTAATGATTTTAGAGCGAATTGGGGCTCTTGTGTAGCAACCTAGCCCCTAGAAGGAAAATCTACAAGGCTAGTGTGGAGAGAGAGCAGAGGTAATAAGAATTTTCAAAGGGACTTAGGAGCCAAAGTCAGCTTGGTTTTTTTTTCCGTGAAAATTAAGCTGCTAAATGCCAGTCACTTTTGAAAATGGGACTTAAGTGATTTAGGGACTTCAGTGCTTTTGAAAATTCTATTCCAGCTTTTTTAAAAAAACAATCTTTTAATAGGAGTAGTAACTTTCCCTTGGCATGCTTCATCCACAGACCAATCACATTGGGTGATGAGAGCAATTTCTAAGACCACTCCCACTACCTTTATATACTTTTCCGTTAATTACTACTGCTTTCAAATACCATTACTAAGGCTGTGATTTAGTCACGGATTCCATGACTTCCAAAGACTCTGACTTCAGCCAGCCTTTGCTGGGAGCTGCAGGGTCCCCTGCCACCTGTGACTTTTACTAAAAATGACAAAATCTTAGCCTTAACCATCACCCTAATGATACCACCAATATGGAATGGAAATCTCAGTTATTCCCAAACCTGGAGCTCCCACGTGGTGATTTGGTATACTGCAGATAACCTATTAGGACACCATTTTTCTGACATTGATTCTGTGATTAATTAAAGTACTATTGTCTGAAACAACCTCCTACATTATTTCATGCAGTCTCTTATCTAATATACTTTTTGGATTTTACATTGTGTGTGTGATAAGTGTTGAGTACATCTATTCTGTTATAATTATGAGATTAAGAAGTTTGTTAAAATTTAACTGGCCCGAGGAAGAGTGAGCTAGCAAATGCAACATGGCACACTTGAACTTAGGAGGGACGTTAAGCAGGTTTGAGATCCGTTCTGAAACATCTCAGAAAGTTAAACAAATGGAGGATGGTATTTTACAGGAGGAAAAAACCCTTTTAATTAGAGTAAGTCACAGCATCTCTGATGGGTGTGGCCTACTTCTTTTGTTATATTAAGTAGTAGAGAGCAGCCACAAAGAAAGAGGCTCAATCTTGTTATAGTGTTACAAGCTGTCAGGGAACTTGCGGTACTACACCATATTTTGTGTGCTCATTCCCATTTTCGGGTATTGTCATAAGGATGGAATGGAATTGTGTTGAGAGCTCCCGTAGAGCATTGTGATACAAAGCTAGGAACGATGCATCAAAACCAGCAGCATTCTTAAATCTTGCTGTTGTGAATTGAAAGCAAAATGAGCACAAGTCAAAGATGGGGTTTTTTTAATTGTCCTGGCCTTTGGCTGTGGTGCACAATGATGTATGGATGTACATTTTTAAAATTTCCTTCCAGAGAAAATGTACTGAAAACGTATGCTTTTTGCAATGGAATGCAATGCTTATTTTGGAGTAGTCCCTAGTAATCATAGTAGTCCCTATCATGTAGACTTGTGCAAAGACACTTATTGGTCATAAATGTGTCTTATTGGTATTTTGATACATATATTTACTCTTTGGTATGGCTTCCTTCAAGTAGTTAGTGTATGTCTGGTAAATTAAATATTTGACACGTGTAGCAGTTTGAAATGGTTGACTTTTAATTCCTGATATCATTTATATAGCAATTAAATTCTTATCAAATTTCATATTCAGGAAATATGTGCACAGTAGCGGATAGTTTTTTAGACCTGCTCTATACTAAAACTACAACTGTTTGTCATCAGGTATTTACACTGTCATCTGACCTGGTTAAAACAGAACAGTTGTGTCCACACACAAGCTTTTACCATAATACAGCTATCTTTGTAGTGCATATGTCATGCAGTCTAAATTCTGGTATAACGGCCTGCTGGGAAAATCTGGGCAGCTGTTTGAAACCATCTCAGCAGGGAATAATTGGGACAGGATGGCATGTGTAACAGAAGAGAACTAGCATCTCATGGGACATTACCCTCTGAGATGTCGTACCACAGGAAAGAATGGTCAAGTAAGTGACATGGGCAGGATTGGGGTCCCATTAACAGTACAACAAAAGTGTGACAAACTGTAACAGGAAGATATGAGTGCCTAGATAGACTGCTGGCAAGGTAGAACACTATTAACTGCCACAACTATTGGAATAATAATTAGTAATCAATTAACCATGTTGTTCATTGGTTACGTTCAGTTAAATATTGTTGTGGGTGCAGAACCTTACCTTTCAATATCTTGGCTGTTTAATATTACTTTCTAACTAAGGTCACTCCTCCTTTTAAAAAAAAAAAAAAAAAAAAAAAAATACATCCATAGACTGGACCTTGTAGGGTATTTGTGAGATTGCTACATCAATGGTGTAGTAGTAGTAGTAATGGTCAGATATACTGTCAAACTCTAGAATTGTATTTTTTAAGCTGAATTTTTCATTTGAATTTTTAAACAGAACATGTTTTTGGCCATTATCAATGATACTTATTCAGAGGTCAAATCAGATATGGCCCAGCAGAAGGCGGAAATGGAACTGTCTGATCTTATCAAAAAGGTAAAACAGTTTTGTTACAAATGCTGACTTTGTATTGGCCAGATTCCAGACTCATTTCTGCCTGGTTTACTGTATAACATTCTAAACTGCTGGATGGGCAACACTGAGTCAAACCAATCTACTGCTGAATAAAGCAAAAAACCCAATGGGCAGTAAAGGCAAGTCAGTCAAAATTAAGTACAAATTAAAATGAATTATGTAACTTCATGTTGGTTTCTAGTAACCTGAGACTTGGAACACTGAATCCAATCTCTTTGAATGTGATATACTGGAGTAGCTGAATCAGCATTGATAAAGATTTCTAATGTGGAATTGGATTAGACTAAACCTCTAAATCTGCCAGGATTTAGTTTGCTTGCTTTATTCTATTTTTAATTATTTTGAATTCTGACTTGCAGTATCTTTTACTGCACAACCATAAGTGCAGGGTATCACACATTCATATGTACAGTAAAAGCTGTTTTATTCTGCACTTCACCAACCGGAAAGCTCTTTAAACCAGCATTTCTGATCTTCATTGAAATTCCAGTTTATAGTCCGGTTGGCGTGGGGCTGGAGGGGGTTAGGGCGTGGCGGGGGTTGGGCTGCTCCTAGACCGTGACATGGTAGGCGGCTCAGCCAATGGGAGCTGTGGAGCTAGCCCTCAGAGCCAGGCGGGGGCAGCATGCTCGGAGCCACCTGCCGCGCCTCCACCTAAGAGCACTCAGGACAGGTCACTGCTTGCGAGGAGCTGCCTGAGGTGACCCCCTCCCCACTCTCCCCCCCGATCCAGCACCCCACACACTCTCCTGTGCCCCAACCTGCTGCCCTGAGCCCCCTCCTACAACCAAGCTCCCTCCCAGAGCCTGTGCTCCAGCCCCACTCCCACACCCAAACTCCCTCCTTCTTAGTTAACCGGCATTTTTCACTTACCGGCACCCCTCATTTCCCCAACATGCCAGATAAAACAGCTTTTACTATATATTGGGAGTTGCTGATTGCAGCCACTGTTTAGGCTACTAAAGTTAGGTGTGCGTGTGTGCGCGCGCGCACGCACGCATATGTAGAGAGAGATTTATATTTAGACCAAGGTTTGTTTATTTGTCCTATATAGAAAATGGCTAAATTTGTAGCCAACATACTTCAGTTTTGAATGTGGTTATTAAAGTAGGGGAGAAAACTAAAAGTGTTACGTTGTTGGAATGAAGTGGTACAAAATTGCATCCCCAGAATTTATTTCAAAATTAGATAGTGATTTACAAAATGAATAAACTAAATATGTTGTTTTGCACCCAGAACTACTGGCAGGAATTTTTAAAGGTGCCTAACATAGTTAAAAGCTCAACTCCCATTGACTTCAGTGGGAGTTGGGCATCTGAATCCCTTAGGCTCCTTTGGAATCCTAGCCACTGGTGCAAGTATGCCTACCATAATTCATAGAAACAGTGAAATGAGATGAATAAGATGTACTGGGTTATCTTGTCCATTCAGGGCCATGAGGGCCTGATGAAATACATCCTAAAATACTCAAGGAGCTGACTGATACCTTAGCCATTAGCTATTTATCTTCTAAAAGTCATGGAAGACAGGAGAGATTCCGCAGGTGCCCATCTATAAAAAGTGAAATAAAGACAATTCGGGGAATTACAGACAAGTCAGCTTAACTTCAGTACCCGGAAAGATAACAAACAAATAATTAAGCAATCAATTTGCAAACACCTAGAGGATAATAAGTAAACAGTCAGCTTGGATTTGTCGAGAATCATGTCAAACCAACCTAATAGCTTTCTTTGACAAGGTAACAAGCAGTAAGTGGGGAGAAGCGGTAGATGTGATGTATTTTGCTTTTAGTAAGCCTTTTGATACTGTCGTGTGTGACAAACTAGGGAAATGCTACTATAAGGTGGGTGCATAACTGGTTGGGAAACGATTCCTAGAGAATAGTTATCAGTGATTCACAGTCAATCTGGAAGGGCACATCAAGTGAGGCTCTCCAGGGATCAGTTCTGGGTCTGGTTGTGTTCAATATCTTCATCAATTATTTAGATAATGGCAGAGAGACAACCCTTATAAAATTTGTGGATGATACCAAGCTGGGAGGGGTTGCAAGTGCTTTGGAGGATAGGATTAAAATTCAAAATGATCTGGACAAACTGGAGAAATGGTCTGAAGTAAATAGGATGAAATTCAATAATGGCAAATGCAAAAGTACTCCATTTAGGAAGGAATAATCAGTTGCGCACATACAAAATGGGAAATGACTGCCTAGGAAGGAGGACTGCAGAAAAGGATCTGGGGGTCATACTGGATCACAAGCTAAGTATGACTCAACAGTGTAACACTATTGTGCAAAAAACAAACATACATACATTCTGGGGTGTATTAGCAGGAGCGTTCGTTGTAAGCAAAACACAAGTAATTCTTCTGCTCTACTCTGCACTGATCAGGCCTCAGCTGGAGTATTGTGTCCTGTTCTGGGCACCACATTTCAGGAAAGATGTGGACAAATTGGAGGAAGCCCAGAGAAGAGGAACAAAAATGATTAAAGGTCTAGAAAATATGACCTATGAGGGAAGATTGAAAAAATTGGGTTTGTTTAGTCTAGCGAAGAGAAGGCTGAGAGGGACATGATAGTTTTCAAGTACATCAAAGGTTGTTGGAGGGAGGGAGGATGGTGGTTCTCGTTAACCTCTGATGATAGGACAAGAAGCAATGGGCTTAAATTGCAGCAAGGGAATTTAGGTTAAATGCAGTTTAGATTAAAAAACTTCCTGTCAGGGAAGTTAAACACTGGGCTAAATCGCCTAGGGAGGTTGTGGAATCTCTGTCATTGGAGATTTTTAAGAGTGGGTTAGACAAACATTTGTCAGGGATAGTCTAGATCAGCAGTTCTCAAACTGTGGGTCACAACCCCAAAGTGGGTTGCCACTCCATTTTAATGGGGTCGCCTGGGCTGGCTTAGACTTGCCAAAGCCCAAGCCCCACCTCCTGGGGCCGAAACTGAGGCCTGAGGGCTTCAGCCCTGGGCGTCGGGGCTATGTTACAGGCCCCCTGCTTGGGGCTGAAGCCCTTGGGCTTCGGCTTTGCCCTCCACCCCCTGCCCGGGCGGTAAGGCTTGGGCAGGCTCAGGCTTCGGTCCCCCTTCCTGGGGTCTATAATTTTATCGGGATTGGGGTGCAATGAAGTTTGAGAACCCCTGGTCTAGAAGATAGTACTTAATCCTGCCATGAGTGCCGGGGAATGGACTAGATGTCTCGAGGTCCCTTCCACTCCTATGATTATATGATTCTTCCAGTGCTTGTCAGAAAATATTAAATGAGGTTTGGCTTCATTCAGGAATGTGGGCAATTTTCTTTACATGAAACAACAAGCAAAACAAAATTAAGTATGCCATTAGAAGTAAAGTTTTTTCTCTCATTTTATTTTCTCTGATAGGGATACAATAAAGCCATGATTAAACTTAAATTGAAAAAAACTACTGTTGATGACATTTCAGAGAACTTGCAACAAGGTGGGGGCAAGTTAAACTTTGATGAACTACGACAGGATCTCAAGGGGTAAGGAAACCAGTATTTTGTATCTTAAACAATATTCCCAAGGGACTTGTGATGTAAAGAATCTGTCTGATTTCCTCAAGGTCTGTAGGGTGTGAGGGGGAGGGAAGTCCACGTTAAGGTACATTAATGCAAATAAAAACAATATGTAGGAATGCTTTCATGTCTGGTGGGTTGCTAATAAAGCTTATACTTCCTTTTGTAGCTAACAGAAGGGTTTTTATGTAAATAATCGGGTGCTGGAAAATCTGCAGTGTTTCAGGAAAGTCCAAGGGCATTGCAGAAACACCCCTCCCAAAAAATGAGGGGTGCCGGAAGAGATAAATAATGGCTAATGGTGTGAGCTGAAGTGAGGTAACTAACTTCTTGGCTAGTTGCATCATACTACCTATAAGTTGGACCCGTCCACTTCAAGTTGAATGAGGATCAGCAGAGAAGTTTTGGCACGATTATTGAAGAGGATTGGTAACAATTCATGGAGAGAAAGATGGTAGTTGCATTTAAGTAGGAACCTGCTCAAAAGGCTTACCAACTATTGCCCTCTTTCTAGCCGCCTCTTATTTTTGGAAGGCTTAGAAGTTGGCATTTGAGCAACTCAGTTGCATTTTTGATTCAATATGTGTTCTCCATTCTGACAAGGGGTTTTAGGCGTATGTATGAAGGTGGTATTAAAATCCATATAGAACAATCTTTCCAGTGATGGATGCAAGCTGATTTTTTTTTTTTCAGATGTCTCAATAGCGTTTGAGTGTGACTTGCCTGCAGGATTTCATGAGGATGGAGGGGGTTGGGGTTGTTTTATAGTAGATGTGTTCCTCTCTCATTCATACCAAAGACGGGCAAATGAAGAACCTTTCCTCCCTCAAGTGTTCTTCTAAATGGGGTCCTGTAAAGTTTCATTATGTCACCTGTCCTGTTAAGCAGAATCTGGGGAAGTTCATGAAATGTTTTGGTCTGCAGTGTCATCTGCATACAGATGATAGTTAGGACTAGAGCTCCTGTTGTTCATACAGAGATACTGCATTCTTTGTTTTTTCAGTGCTAGTCACAATTAGGGATGTGGGTAAGAGGAAACTGTCTTAAATGCAATCCAGTGAAAAGAGTGATGCTGTTAAGCAGGGAAAAAACCAGTGGGCTAGGGCCAAGACTGTTGGTGATATGTACCCAAGCTTTGCCAGCATGATTAGTGGACTTGGATTGTGATGGGCAAGCTTGTAGGCAACACTGAATTAAGCATGTTCTTTGGCTTTTTAGAGAATTTGCTGTAGTTAAGACTTTTTTTGTTGGTTCTTCTCGCCAACATTTTTGGCAAAACGTCAAAAAAAAAAAAAAGGGGGGGGTCCATTTTATCTTTTCAGGAAGGGTCACACAGATGCAGAGATTGAAGCAATATTTACTAAGTATGACCAGGATGGGGACCAGGAATTGACAGAACATGAACATCAGCAAATGAGAGATGATCTAGAGAAAGAGAGGGTAAGTCATGCTTTAGGGCAATTGGAAGACCTCGAACATCATCAGTTGGGTCCTTGGAGTTCCTAAGCACCAATTCTCATTTGCATTAGATTTAGATTTACTAATCTATTATGTTGTCTAACATTCACTCCCAACAAAACTATAAAAGGGCGAGAGGTAGTTCAGTGAATGAGGTCATGTAGCCTTGACCTTCAGCACACAGGTGAGAGTCTATGGATAACATGTTTGGTTTTTCATGAAGGAGGATCTGGATCTGGACAGGAGCTCTCTACCACGTCCAATGAGTGGTCGAAGCTTCCCTCGCAGTCTGGATGACTCTGAAGAAGATGATGATGAGGACAGTGGACATAGCTCTAGAAGAAGAGGTAGCAGCTCTAGTGGGGTTTCATATGAAGAGTTCCAAGTGTAAGTGCAAGCAGTGGTGCAGAGTGTGGGTTTTTTGTTTGTTTTGTTTTTTTTAAATATATATTTCTGTATATAAACCAAATGAAATCTAAGAAATGTGTTACAAAGCTAACTGTAAATAGCTGTTTATCGCTTTAAATATGTTCTCTGCATTTTAAGTTGTTAGTGGATCCTGGATGAAAATGGAAACAAAACAAAAGAAATATTTAAATCCCAGATTTAAATATATAAGCAACTAAAAAAAATAAAAAAAATGGTGCACAATGAAGGTCACTTACTGTAACTGAGGATCTTCAGGATGGATTCTGCATATTCAATGCAGCACCGATTGGCACAGCCCAAAAGTAGGAATATGCAAAGGACACTCAAAGAAATATGGATTTTTTCCTACTTTAATTTGGTTGGTGTCTAATGAGGGCATGCCTGTTTGGCAATTTAGTGTGCAGCAAGCCCCGCTATGATTCTACATTCATTAACTGGCATTCAGTTAATGTACAGGACACTGTGCATTGTAGATTCACATCCTGACTTGCCACGCACTAAATTGTTATGTAGATAAGCCCTGACTCTCTTTGATGTAATTACAGTAAGAATGAGCCATACACACCAGAGTCCAAGTTAACACCTCTGCTCTCAGGTGTTTGTGGAAGAATTTCATCCATGCTCATACAGTGGCTGACAACCTGAAAGAAACATTGTCAATTTTAGAAAAAAAGAAAAGGAGGACTTGTGGCACCTTAGAGACTAACACATTTATTTGAGCATAAGCTTTCGTGAGCTACAGCTCACTTCATCGGATGCATTCGGTGAAAAATACAGTGGGGAGATTTATAAATCGTACAGTCACTAGGATTTAAGCTCCTACACACCTATATCGATTCTGAAGGTGAGATTTAGGCTCTGAAATCAGTTAGGTGTTGCAATGCTGAGTGCAGCAATGCCTAAATGTGATGGGTTCAGTCACAGAGACCCCCTTGGGGCTGTCACCTGATGTGCTGAGATTACCTCTGGAACCCATTTTTCCTGCCATCTTGGTACTCCAGAACCCTGCCTTGTTGAGCCAGACATGCTAGCCTGCTGCAACACAGACCCAGGTCTGGTCCACGCCTCCAAAGCTGTATTTTCCACCGAATGCGTTTGATGAAGTGAGCTGTAGCTCACGAAAGCTTATGCTCAAATAAATGTTAGTCTCTAAGGTTCCACAAGTCCTCCTTTTCTTTTTTGTGAATACAGACTAACACGGCTGCTGCTCTGAAACCTGTCAATTTTAGAGTAATTCTAAGTCTACTCTGCTCTTCTTTCATCAGACAAAAATCGAGGTTTATTGTACATTCAAATAGAACTATAGGATTGGCAGGAATTGGTATTGTTTATGTTTGTATATTTGGCTGAAATGGTCTCTCTGTAGGCCTCAGTCACAGCAAGGATGAATGAAGTGGTTATGACTTAGGGGAACCTGATTGACCATCTTCCTTGTTCAGTAGTAACTGTGTATAATGATCCCAAACTGTACTACCAGTTAAAATGTCCGCAATCAAATGCCTGTGTGTCGGATGTATTTTCTTTATCCCCATATAGGATGTAGAACATATCAGTTGATTTGCTTGGGATGGGATTAACTCCATTAGACATATTATAGCAAAATTAACACTTGTTGCTTGCTTTCTAAATCCCCTTCACTTGAAAACATTCTTGCATCCGATGAAGTGAGCTGTAGCTAACGAAAGCTTATGCTCAAATAAATGTTAGTCTCAAAGGTGCCAAATCCTCCACTTTTAAAAACATTCTATTAACTTAACATTAACATTCCATTAAGGTGGTCTGCTATGTTCACTAGTATTTATATGAAATTTGTTTGACGGAAAGGGTGGGTGGGTAGTTGGTCTAGGGATAAATAAATAAACCTAGATGCTGTATTTCTGTAGACCACATGAGTTTCATAACTAGGTCTAGGGATAAATAAATAATAAACCTAGATGCTGTATTTCTGTAGACCACATGGGCTTCATAATCAGTAGCTCTCAAATCATCATCAAAGATGAAAATTATCTTAGAAAATGATTGTATTTCTTTATATATATAAACATTATGCAAGCCTGTAAACACCTAGCTCAGTTAGAGTACATACAGACCAGAATATGGAACCCTTCATTCGCCATGAGAATGCATGTCTCTTTTAAGTAGCAGCAATGGTTCTACTTACTTTGAGAGAGAAGAAAAAAAGTATTGCAGAACTGAGTGTGTTCTAGTGAAGTTTGCTGGGATTCATTTCTGGGCCAAAAATCTTCCACCCAGGATGGTATGGAAGTAGCACTCTCTTCTCTGTGGAAAGCAGAGTGTCTCTTGTACATTCTGTAGCAACCCCCCGAAGTGGTACTGACCAGTTCTTGAGTGAGCCCCACCCAGCCCACCATTTCTGTACAGTTTATATGACAGGATATCCCCCAAAGAGAAGGAAATCAGAGGAAATAGTTTAGGAATAGAAATAGTTTACACTTGCTATTGCCCTTGTCCCTTGCTGAGAAAATTACAAATTATTCCATTGTCATTTTGATTTGTAGGTTTAATAAAAACGGTACAAATGTCATCTGATGAACTTTCCACTTCCTACATGTTGATTAGCTAAAATCAAATTAATTACTTGAAAATGTCAGTAACATAAAAATTAGCAAATATCTGTTGCTTTCAGGTTGGTGAGACGAGTCGATCGCATGGAACATTCCATAGGCAGTATTGTTTCCAAAATTGATGCTGTTATTGTAAAGCTTGAGGCAATGGAGCGGGCCAAACTAAAAAGGAGAGATGTGTTGGGAAGACTGCTGGATGGAGTTACAGAGGTAGGAAACCTCCAGTATGACTTGAGCAGTCAGTTGACTGATCATCAGCTAAAGAGCTGTTTTCCATGTAAGATGATGAGCTCATTTGTTTCTACTTTGCTTTTCTACGACTTCACACATAGGATTGTGATAACCGAGCTAGACATCTTAGCAGTGTTAAACTGGTGACTATCAGACTCCCTTTTGGGTTTATTTAAAAGCCCTTAATCCAAATCCAGCCAGTGACTAGTTATCATAGTGAACTAACACATCGCTGTGTGAAAGCTTTGTCATACCATGGTAATGGGCACAGAATAAAAACTTCTTGTCGCTATTCTGCATCTGCTACAACAGTACCTTTACCTCCTGTTCAGAAGATACAGTGCTTGGTTTAGTACAAAGCCATACTATGGTATGAATTCATCTGAGGTGTCTTTTAGAATATTTTATACCTTCTTCCAGATTTTGTTCACAATCGAATTTGGAAGATTATACTGTGAGTTTGTCTGTCTTTGTATTTAGGATGAAAGATTGGGACGTGACAATGAAATACACAGGGAACAAATGGAGAGGTTGGTGCGAGAGGAACTGGAGCGTTGGGAATCAGATGACACAGCTTCCCAAATGAGCCACCGCTTGGGAACACCACTTGGACTGAATAGCCAGCCTCGTTCTAGGAATTCCCGTCCATCCTCCTCTCAGTCAACAGAAGGCATTGATGGAAGTGGAGGAGGGAATGGCGGGAGCAACATCCATGTGTAATATTATTTGTCAATGGGTTGTTTTAAAATTTCAGTCCTGTATTATAACAGCAAATACGCTATTTACTATTTGTTTTCCAAAAACAGTGATGAATGTTAAAGCTACCAGTGTCCTCACCTGGGGATTGATCAGTAGGCCATGGGGACACCTAATCTACAACCACTGTGTCAGCAGCTGACAAATGTAGAGTTGGCATTACCTACCTACCTACCCCACTAAATTGCCACCTACACTGGCTTTAGGACCATAATCTACCAGTAGCATTGCTTAAAGTGGCTGCACTTGTAGGATCTTTGCCCAGAGGGTTTTACAGTTTCCCTGTCTTGTTTCTTTCCAAGTACTCCCACCTTAAAACTTAATGCTTGCTATGCAGCAGGAGCTCATTTTGGTTATGTAAAATAGGACTGTAAGAATTTACTTTCCCATTATGTTACGTTTGAAATTAGTTTCAAAGTTGTTGTGGAGTAAGTCTCTTCTAAAAGTTTTAATTAATAGTTAGCCAAAAATGCATTTAACTTCTCAACTCAAATGTTTAGATTTCCAATGCTTTATAAGGGGAAATATTATTCTTAAATTCCTATTCCAAAATATATTAATAAGGTGACTTCCTATATAGTTCTTCCTGTTAATTATATTTGACACCACTTACAAACAAGTAACACAATCTCCTTCTTCTTCTGGAGTTTTCCTTTAGTGTGCTAATATTTTTTTAATTAATTTTAAAATAACATTCCCTATGTATCAGAGCACTGTTGCTTTTTTTTCCTCTGACAGCAGGTCATGTTTAGTTCATTTTTTTTATGAAGTAGAAGCATATGCAAGTGACATCGTACTTCATATATTTTAGTGTTTTAAAAGTAGTTCTTTGGGAACTTCTTTACACATAAGAGAGACAAGGTGGGTACGGTAATATCTTTCTTTATTGGATCAATTTCTGTTTACTCTTAACTAATGTGATCATTGTTGTCTTTGTGTCTGTCCATAGCTGGCTTTTAGGGTCAAATTTTCAAAAAGGAAGACCTCTGAGCTCCGCATCCAAAACTGAACCTATCCTTTCTACAATTACATGCAGAAGTTAGGTAAACATTAGATAAGTTGTGAAAAACATCAATGAATCTTGGGGGAAGCAGGGGTAGAGAGAAATTGACATTTTGAACATTTCTGACTAGCTCTAGCAAGTATTCATTCCAATTCAAAGGCAGGGGCCTAATTAGCTTCTTATGTATGCACTTACCTGACCTGCATGAGCCGGTATATTTCTGTATGTACACTTTTTTCTGTAGGGAACTTCACTGCAACTTGAAATTGTAGTCTTTAGTATAACTAGCACTTTTTAGTACAAGACTTGCTGGATTTGAGACTGCGGTAGAGCTTTGAAGCAGCAACAGCACTGACAGTGATTTGAGTTTGCTATACAGAAAATTAGAGGCAAATATGTACAATTTTTGATAGTAGTATATATTTATATATCGTGAAATATGGGAGTCTTCACTTAAGCTGACAGTTGCCTTAAGACTTACTGTAGGTTTAAAGGGGAATGGAAAACTTAATATTCAGATGAAGTACACAGTATTCTAAGTGTGTAGATTTGTAGGATGTAAGAAGGAAAATTTCCATGCCAAAGGATAAGAAGCCTTTTTATTGATGCTGGTGGCTTTCATGTTGTGCTTATTATAGGAATTGCTTCCTGTAATTAACCTTAAGTACCTTATATTCTTGTGTTAGTATTTTTGGTTTGGTATTGGATCAAATACACCTCCAAATATTGCAGAGTTTTCCCATATCTATATATACCAGCACTTGTTGTCATGTTACGGTGTCATCCAAGACGCATTCCATATGATCAGAGCACTTGTCCTTGATAAAAACAAAACTTTTCATATGTTAAACTTACAAGAAAGTACATGTTCAGTCTTAGATCAAGAGACTTCTCCCCTACTGAGAGCTGAAATTTCCCAATAGACTATGGGTCAAGCTCCACCACTGCCAAGTGGATAAGAAATTTAATCCAAATGAATTTACATCATAATAGTTAAGGTTAAGATTTTATCACAGTTATTTTTAGCAAAAGTCAGGGACAGGTCACTGGCAATAAACAAAAATTCACTGAAGCCCGTGACTTGTCCCTGACTTTTACTAAAAATAACTGTGATAAAATGGGACTGATGGGGGGAATGAAAGCCTGAGTCCTGCTGTAGGAGGGGAGGAGGGATCTAGCACCTGCTGCCACTGGCTCACAGCCCTGGGATCCCTCCGCTGCTTGCGGAAGCTGGAAGCTGTGGGCGCCCCCCCATGCCCACAGCAGCTCAGAGCACCAGGGACCCTGACAGCTTCAGCCCTGCCCCCATAGGGCTGAAATGGAAAGTGTCATGGAAGTCTCTGAAAGTCACGGACTCCTGTGACTTAATCTAAGCCTTTGTAATAGTATACAAAACCTTCCATTACAGTACTGTGTAGGCGGTATATTTCAAGGGGTCAGTTGGCTAATGGTTTGACATATGGTAAGATTGTATTTGCAAGCTCTAAAAAATTATCATTTGGTCTGTTGGGGCATAGGAATATGAAAATGCCAATACAGGTTTCAGAGTAGCAGCCATGTTAGTCTGTATTAGCAAAAAGAAAAGGAGTACTTGTGGCACCTTAGAGACTAACAAATGCCAATACAGTATTGTATGTCATGTAGTTAAAGTTTAAACCCAATCATCTGACCAAACGATTTGGCTTCACAGGAAAGAGGTTGCTAGTGCTCAGTTAAAGTGATCTTTTGTTATAAAGACAAGACATGTTGGATGTTGCTGCAATATCATGCTGCAGAACTAAGGAAATTTGCATTTGTGAAGCTGTGCCTTTTCAAAACACTACAGCTATCACTGTGGCTTTAAATGTGTCCTAAAATTGTACCTTTTCTAGACTAATATCCAACAAAGCTTTTCTTTTATTAGTATGTTAATTATGAAAACCAAAATGTTTGCATCCATAGCTATATTTGTTTGTACATTTGTAACGTGTCGTTACTGAATAACAAACTTCATTTTGAAGTGCAGTAAGCTTTCATGGGCTACCCATGTGTGTTGACAATGTGCCATGCAATAAGTACATGGCAACTAGACAAATGTGTTACACATTTTTTATTATGGTCTCATTTTAAGTTTAGATTCTCCTGTAACTGTTACATAGAAGAGAGCCTTTACCCTAGATACAAAGTAAATGTAAGGTCTTTGCATTAACATTTGGTCTTATTAGGAAGCTGTTAATTATGCAAGTCTTCCACAGTTATCAAAGATTTATTGGTCTATAATACTGAGCACTTTACTTCCTAATAAAGATTTTACATATGAAAACTACCAATGTGTATGAGAATTATGGACAAAAATGGTTGCATTTAAATCCGTCTCCGTATGGTGAGTATCCTGTATTGGACATGTTGCTTCTCCATTCCTGCTTCTTCCCATCCCCCTGTACTGTTTTAAAAATTTAAAAAAACCACAGCTGCAGGAGCACACTGATTGGTAGAACCCAAAGGAAACTGAAGGCCTAGTCAATTTCACTTACTGCCCTGCCTTGCTGCAGGAAGGAGAAGCCTCTGCTAATTAGATAGGAAAACTAAATTCTCATCCAACTTCACTTTATATAGTTTTTTAAACTATATATTTTCATTTCTAGGGTAGACGTGTTCAGATTTTTTTTCAAGTGCTTTCTTGAGCTAGCTGTCTACCACTATCAATAATACACACTAAGCCTTTGTCACCTTAGGATGTCAGAGATGCTACTCTGTTTACATCTCCCTTACTGCTGATCTGGGGCTTCTACAGCATTCTGTGGTCCCTGGACATCCCAGGTCTAAATTATAAGCTATCAACAATCCTCTGCTGTCTTCGTGCACATGAGACCTTTGTAAAAGATATAGCTCAGTAGCAAGCAGGATTAGTAAAAACTGAACACTTATCAAAATCTTTAATCTTTGAAAATGTTAAACATTTAGTCCATTCGCTATCAAAACTACATTGTGTTGTACTAGATGCTTGTTAACTCATCTGAATTAAGAAAACTTCTTCAGGAAGCGCAGTTTCAAATATGCAATTGTAAGGAAGATTAGTGTCATGCACAGAAGAGCCACATAATTCCTCCACATGCCCCAAGCAGACACTTCAATGCCTTGCATTTTCAAATATTCTTCTCCAGTGCAGCTAGTCAATACAAATTAAAGTTTAAAAAGTTAACCCTTTGTAAAGATCTGTAACTGAATATTTAATTTGCCTGTTTTCATAATTTTGCTGAAAAATACTTTGGTCCAATGCAAACAAACAGAATGGTGACTGAGGATATATTAACCTGTGTTGGGGGGAAAAAAGATTCAAACCTCAACTCTAATACTAAATTTGAACCTTTGCTATTCAGTGCACATCAGCCTGCATAAATAGTTATTCTACTCTGAAGAGGCCTTGGACCTGTAATACTACTAAAGGCCTCAAGCTAGCAAATTTTGCAAGTTATGTTGCATATTGTGGAGAAGAAAAATCTGAATTTAAAAGTCTTTGTAAAAAATTTGAGGAGAATAGCTGAGTAGAACGTAGCAGAGTACCAGGGCCAAGGGAAATTCTCTTCCCTTCACTATTCTTTGGTAATAAACTATGAGAACGTCTTCAAAGTGCAATTTTAGATATGCAATAAGAAATTATTACAAATATAAGGCACACATTAAAAATAGTCTGGGTCCTTTTCTACACAGGAAAACTTGTCAGGTCCTGAAATGGTTTTCAAGAACAGATCTTAAACTGTTTCAGGATCACTACCTGTTCTCTCAAATGCTTTCTTTAAAAACTGTCTCCTCTACCTTCTCTAGCACTTTAAATCATTTTAAATGTCTAAAATGACTTATCTGAAATGAACGGCCAAATATTTGAAAACCAGAGACTGCTCCAGAGGCTAAGTATTCACTTATAAAGCATAGACCCATTAGCAGCTGAGGCACCAGGAAAACAACAAAAATCTCATTCAGATTTGTAATTTAGTGAACGTGGGCTCCTTGCAAGAACTTGTTTATAATAACTGCATACTTACATTGTAAAAGGACTAGAAGTGATGCAACTTACATTGACCCCAGTCACATTGGCATTCTGGCAAAAGTTTAGACCTGTAAATTCATTAATTTGCAAAGCCTTTAAAAATAAAAACAAAAATAGATAGTCAAGGGGAAGCCACTTAGCAGGTTTAATGAATTACTACATACTAAACAAACCAACAAAAGTTTCCTTTAAAGTATATATCAAAATTGTAAGCCAAGATCTGAAAAACTGTCTGCAATCAAAGCTTTTTTCTAGTGTTGAAGAAATCCTTCCACTGAAAACAGTTTAGTCTAATTTTCAGATAATTGCATTTAAAGTATTGGTAAAATACTGTGGAAAATATCCCCCTTTGACATAAGTGCACATGTTGTCTTTGCCATAGGCACAGGGCCTGCTGCTGCACAGACTGCTATTGGGAGACCTGCATGATGGAAACTCATTGAAACAGAGCAAAAATGTCTCTTTGAATTAAAATAATACTACTGGCTCATTTCTCTTATGCTATAAGCCACAATATCTATTCCTTTCAGCTTTTCCAATTTTTTATTTTATATGACAGGGCTCTGAGGCATGCCAGTTTTTTTTCTCCCTACCAGCCCCAAAACACTGATCAGATTTGACACTGTATTCTCCACTAAATTTCATAATTATAATGCCAGAAGGAACCATTGTGATCATCTAGTCTGACCATCTGTAATATTCCGGTCATAGAAGTTCCCTAAATTAATTGTTGAACTAGAGAATATCTTTTAGATACTGTGTTCAGGATTGCAAATCACTTGAAGACACATGACTAGTCACAAAAATCAGAAAATAAGGTCTGAATTATGGTTATAGATGATATAAGTGTATAGTTCAAAGGATACAGCTTTCAGATTAGCACTACTAGGCTCACTGTAGCAATCTTGTATAAACATTTGAAAGGATTGCACTTATTTGTGTTAGTTGTGGCTGATGCCCTTATTGAAATTGGGACTCACTCTGTGTTTGTATATACCTGGCACAGTAAAGACAGTCATTCGTCTGAAAAGTTTACCATCTAAATAGGAAAGGTGGAGGAGGAGGAAAAAACAGGTTGTTTTTATTTTTGTTTGGTTGTGGAGCCAACTCTTTTCCCTTCTTGGTAACTATTGCTGAAATTGACAATCTGGTTTTTAAATACCCTATCTCAGCATTACCTATATCTCACTGGTATCCAGGCCTGCTGTTATTAAAATGTTATGGCAATACAGTAAGGGAATTATCCAGTTTCACATGAAATAAGCAATGGCCAAAACGTAAGAAATGAAAAATGCAGAGGAGTTAGGAAGTTCTTCATATTTCTAAGAGGAATTGAGAACCACTATTATAGCAGATACTTAAGTTACATTAGTATTAATTATGTATTGTGGAGAGCAGTTCTGCAACCTGCAAAGAATCAGGATGACTCAAATAATCTTTCTGGCCCTACTGCTATTTATGATTATCTATTGACCTCATTTTCTTGTGCTATGCTAGTTTGTTACAATACATATCTGAAACGGTGAGACCTATTGCACTGTACTGAGAATGTAGAGACGGGAGAACTTATCTGTGTAAGTTGTAACTTACCAATTATAACTGGAATAATATTGTTTGACATTATTTCTTATAAGATAATGGTGATTTCTTTCAAAAGGTGTTTCCAGCATAATGCACAGAAAATGTAGCACTCACTGTCAGGCCATAGCGAGGGATGCTGAAATAGTTCAACCAGAAAAGCCAAGATTCGATGCTTGTGAGATTTACCAGCAAGCCAGAGAAAATCTACAAACAGTAAAGAAACAATCAAAAGTACGTCATGGGAATTTTGCAGTCCTGAGTCACTTCAGATTTTGACACGCTTAAGGGCTTGTCTACACTTGAAATGTCCTTCCCTCCCTTGCACCCCCCCGAGGCAGCAGCTAGGTCAGTGGAAGATTTCTTCTGTTGGTACTGTTTACGAAGGGACTTAAATCATCTTAACTACGTGGCTCCAAGGTTTGGATTTTTCATACCCTGCATGCAACAACCTAATTTTCTACTGTAGACCAGGTCTTATTCAGTGTACAGAAATAATTCCATTAATGTTAAATGTATACATGCATGATGAGTATAAAATCCGAAATCTGGGCCTGATTCCGTAGGCCTTACCTGCTCTGTCAATAGGAATAGGATTAGGCCCTTTGTTACCTGAGATGTTTAGTAGTTCCATGGTCTCAGACAGCAAGGGAAGAAATGCAATGGAGTTGTATTTGAGGCAGAAGTTTACTTAGAATCTTTAAAGGACAGTTTCTTTCTACCTGGAGCAATAGTGGCCTGTTGGGCCATCACTAGTTTCTTGGCAGGAAACAAAGGATTTTCACTCAGAAGCATAGGTCTTAAGCCTCCTCCTAAAGCATAAGTCCTAAGTAACATGAGCCTTTCTCTGGTCTCCAGCAGTAATAAAGCCTGGAATCTCCCTCAAATCATATTGTAGCTTCCCTCATCTAACCTTTGGCATCCTCAAATAGGAAGAACTCAAAAGAGGGGAAATACAGCAGTTCCTCAGCAACAATCCTCTGACATGACTTAATTATAGAACTAAAAGGCCTAAATCTTGGTCAAGAGAGGCAATGGGTAAAAAATATAAACAAAGCTGTTAGAAACCACCACCACCCTGGAAAAGAAAAGCTCTGTAATCTGCTCTGGAAGAGCAATCCAATAGATTTTTCTCTTTATAGGTAAGAATAATCCATATCAGAAGGGGACAAAAACAATCACTGAATTCAAGGACTTTGACTTGGCTCTGGTGTATTCCACAGAATCTTCCAAAAGCTTTCCTCCCTCCTGCAACGCTACTGGCAGTTACACCCATACTTGCCAAGCTATGCAAAATAGTCCCATTTAAGTCATGTAATTCTGCAGAGGTAATAACACCAAAGAGTCAGAGACCAATCTTTACCATTTGATAATCTGGGTGTCACTTGCAAAGCAATAGGGAACCACTGCTCTGGGCTGCTTAGCTTTTTTTACATGTTTACTTGAGCTGTCTCACTTTACAGGAGATGTGTTCATAATATGATCTGATATCAAGAGGAAGGATTAGACAGTATTCTTAAAATTCTAAAGGGCTCTACTGATATGCTTCAAAACACATAGTTTTTTAAAAACAAATTACACAGGGCATTTCATTGTCATTTCTTTTGTACAACAAAAATTTAAGGGGAAAAAACAGAAAAATGTATCACTCACAATCATAAAAACAAAGCAAATATTTATGAGGAGATTAGCGACAGCCACAATATCTTGTCCCGTTGCTATAGCCAGAGCCATAGAACTGGCTGTGTGGGCGACTAGTATAAGGGTAACCATCATGATAAAGAAAGCCCCAGTTGTTGGCTTGAAACCTAAGAAAGGGGAGGAGGGGAAAAAGTCTCAGTCTATCTTTTCCTAGATTAGGGTTTTTGTGTATACTATGCATATGCCTCTTTTTAGTACCACAGTACATAACTTGCTTTTATTTGCAGAAAGGGAATATCATCAACCATAAAGTGTTCTGTCCTACTGCATGAACACCACTTTAAAGAAAATGAATATCTTGGATTATAACAGGAATTCAGAATGGAAACCTATATACATTGCACCTATAGCTGAGTCAATTAAAAGGTGAAATAAAGTAGTAGTCCAGCTGCAGAGAAGGAGTAGTAGGGTCATCTCCCTTCCTGCACGCTCAACAACCTCTTTCAAATGCCTCCTCAAAAACCATTTCCTTTGTCTTGTTTTCCACCCTTTATTTTTTACTCTCATGTTATCTACTCCTCTATATGCTCTACTGGTCTATACTTTAAAATATCAGAATCTATAAACAACTGTATAATATTTTCATTTGTATGTAGTTTACTCTCTGCCCCCTTCTGTTGTCTGATACCCTTCTGATCTATGCTTGCCTAATTAAGAGCAAGATTTTTTTTTTTTTTTTTTTTTACTTTCACTCATGGTGAACAGTCCTACTGATTTGATCATATTAGACTGTAATCTCGTCAAGACAGGGATGATGTCTTTTTAATCTCTGTTAGGCTCCGTACAATGGTACTATATTGTTTATCATCATGAACAGTAATAACTGGACAGATCCTCAGCTGGTGTAAATTGGTGTAGCTCCATTAATGTCAGTGAAGCTATGCCAATTTACCTCAGCAGCAGATCTGGTCCAATAAATTTATTAGCATAGTTAACTTGTAGAAAAGCCAAGTTCATTAATACCCTTGGGTCTCTTGCTCCATAAGCAGTAGATTAGACAAACCATAAAAAGGCACACACAGAATTTGGGAGGAACGCATAAATTGGTGTAGAAGCTTACCAAAGCTAACTTCAGATTTGTATTAACAGTAAGTAGTTTCAACACATTCTATATACCAACCTACCCCCAGAATAAAAGTTTTCTATGAGCTTATGCTAAAGGGGGGGAAGAAATAAAAAATGGGACAAGGACCATAGCCCTATAAGGAAGATGTGCAAACAGACCACCCATGGATACCTGAATTATTTGCTAAAGGAAAGAGTGAATGACCATAGTTCATTTTGATGCAGCTTTCTTTTATAGGATACTTGCCTATTAAGAAATAGTTTATAGAGGTGAAGATGATGCTTGGTAAAGTCCTCATGGGTATTAGATCAGCCATTATCTTTGAGAAAAAATATGCAGATACTCTGTAGTAACCACTGATATATTCATGTCTAGAACACAGAAATATATATGTATATTATAGATTATATTTCAGTAATAAAGCAATGAAGCCATATAGACTGGGATTTTCAAAGCAGCCTAAGGGAGTTAGACACCCAACCGCCATTAATTTTAATGGGATCTGGGCACCTAAATCCCTGCCATCATCTATAGTGACCAATTTTAAAGAGCTCCAGAAACCTATGTACCCTGTATTATAAGGAGTACTGATTAAGCTTCTTATTGTTCATTATTTTTTATAGTTTAGTTAAGCACTATTTTATTCATCTCACCTCTAATCTAAACAATCCCTTCAGTCTATTTTCATATGAAACTCTGTCCGTGCCTCAAATCGTTATCACCTTCTCTGAATCCACTGTATTTCTGCTGTACCCTTTTTGAGATTGGATGACCTGGACTGAACATCATATTTCATCCTTTGTTGTGAAGACAGGCAAAGAAATCATTTAATTTCTCTGCAGTGTTTATATTCCTTAATTGTTCCCTTTACTTCCCCGTCAGTGTAGTGAATTTATTGATTCTGAGGATATACTTACATATTTCTTTTTTTGATTTTGTATCTTTAGCTATTTGCTCCTCATAACCCTTCTTAGTCTTCCTTATTTATATCTTACATTTTTATCTTCCATAGTGTACGCTCTTCTTTACTCGCTTCACTTTTCATTTTTTTGATTCATGCTTTACTTAACCTGAATAACCTCTTGAACTTTGTCATTTGACCATACTGCTTTTTTCTTGCCCTCCTGGTACTATTTTTGGTTAAAGGGAGATGCATGACTTCTGTGAATTATAAACTGCTTAAGCAGGCTCCATGCTGATTCTAGTGTTTTCTATCCTTTAATTTTGACTTTAGAGTCTTTTTGATTATCTTCTTCATTTTTCAAAAAACACCCACCTCCTTGCTCAAGTTTAGGGTCACAGTGCTAGTTTTTGGTACGATTCTTCTCCTACAAATGTTTGGTTTAATTATTTTGGTGGTCACTAGGACTTAGTAGTGGTTTGGTTATAGTTACTTCTTGGACCAGCTCTTGTGAGTTTCATTTGGGATTAAATGGAGAAAAGCCTGTTTAGGCTTATCTTTGCTGCAGAGTTAATTTGGTCTGTTACTCGGGTGTTGCTCCTGTCCACAAACAGAAACATCTTACGCGAGTTGGTAGCGCTTTACACCTGAGCTAATTGGCCCATCCTGGGCTATAGGCTAAAGCCCAGAAATGTTAATACTGAGAGTGGTAGCCCACAGACACTGACTGTGGACACAGACTTTCTTACATGTGCCCTAGAACAGTGGTTCTTAACCAGGGGTACACAGAGGTCTTGCAGTGATACATCCACTCAACTAGATATTTGCCTAGTTTTACAACAGGCTACATAAAAAGCACAAGCGAAGTCAGTACACACTAAAATTTCAAACAGTGACTTGTTTATATAGGCTATATACTATACACTGAAATGTAAGTATAATATTTATATTCTAATTTATTTATTTTATAATTATATGGTAAAAATGAGAAAATAAGCAATTTTTCAGTAATAGGGCATAGGGCCAGATTAACGCAGGGGCTTTAGGGGCTGCAGCCCAGGGCCTCGGGCTAAGGGGGCCCCAGCGCAGCAGGGCTCAGGCAGGCTGCCTGCTTGCTGTGGTCCCACGCTGCTCCTGGAAGCAGCCAGCTGCCTGGCACATCTCTATGGCCCCTGGCCGGGGGGGGGAGAGAAGGTAGGCGGCTACATGTGCTACCCCCACCACCAGCACCATCCCTCCAGCTCCCAATGGCTAGGAACTGGCCAATGGGAGTTGAGGGCGTGGCACTTGCAAACATGGGCAGCGCACGGAGACACACTGTCCCCCTCCCCCCAGGGGCATGCAGAGATGTGCCCAGCAGCCGGCCGCTTCCAGGAACAGCGTGGGGCTATGGCAGGCAGGCAGCCTGCCTGAGCCCTGCTCCACCGCTGGCCTAGAGCCGCCTGTGGTAAATGCCTCCTGGCAAGAGCCTGCACCAGAATCCCCACCTGCACCAACCTTGCTCCTAGAGCCTGCACCCTTCACCCTCTCCTGCACCCCAGCCCGGAGCCCCCTCCTTCACCCAAACTCCCTCCCAGAAAGAAAGTAATATAACAGCTGTCCTAAGGTAAGAAGGAGGCTATTTTGAATTAACTATATTCTACATGTTTTAACACTGAAATGTAACCACAGAACAGCCTTATGTTTATTAAAAGTTTAGTATAGCATTAATAGCCTCTGCCATAATTGTGATGATTTTGTTTTAAATTAGGAAAAAGACTTTGTATACAGGGGCCCCACAAAATCACAGGAGAGTTAATCCAGCCCTGAGAGTACGTGTAACACTTTTTTGTATTTCTATGTCTGATTTTATAAGCAAGAAGTTTTTAAATGAGGTGAAACTTGTGGGGGTACTCAAGACAAATCAGACTCTTGAAAGGGGTACAGTAGTCAAAGATTGAGAATCACTGCCCCAGAATAAGCATTTCTAAGCAACACCTATTTAAAATATCAAGAAATTGTTTCTCTAAACTTTGTAACATTGCTTATTTTACATGTGAGCTGCTGATTGTGGCGAGAGAAAGTTATACTTAAATTCTGCATCCCGCCAATAAATCTTATAGTAGTCTCACTCTTCTCAAATGGTATCTGTGACAGGGCCTGAATGGCCCAGTGAAAAAAAGTAGTATTTCCTAAAACTCCCTTAATCCTGTTTATATTCTGCTTTTCCTTAAACTGCTACTTCTCCAGGAAAGATTTATAGCCCCAGTGACTTTCTTCAATCCCTCTTCCTGAAGATAGGTGTTTTGCCTATTCACTCAAACAGGAACACCACGACAGCTTTAAAAGTTGTTCTGTGTTTCTCACACTTTAACAATGCCATATTCCTCAACTGTGAAAATCAATTACCTGACATCACAGATGTGAAAATCGACTTTTTATGCTAGCTGGCTGTAGAGTTTTTGACCGTATCTATTAAACATATAACAATGACAACCAGTTTCTGGTTTGGGGGCTATACTTCTATTGAGAGAGACTAGTAATCAGGGGTAAGATTGAGTGGGACAAAGTGGTAGTAATCTATTCAAGCTCTGCCTCCAGCTCCAGAATAGTTGGGGTTTTCTATTAATATGATCAGCAGTCAGTTATCAGTGCTCATATTCTCATTATCATTAAACTTTTGAGTTAATACCACAGAGAAAGAGCTGGGATAGTTCACATCTATCTTAGGACCAAATGCTAAGCTGTGCCTTCAGTAACAAATTCATCACTAGACCCTAACAATGACGGATAGATAAGGGGTTATCTACATGGGGAAGTTAGTGTATAAGTTAAAGTAAACTGATACACCAACAAATAAAACAACATGCAAAGCTTTCTATTACACAGGGATTTACCTACATAAATATCTTTTTTTCTGTGACAAAGAGTTCAATAGTTGTAACACTGCTCAAACACTGATTGGTGGTCAAAAAGAATAAAGCACCAACTCTGTGGAGAGAACAAACAAAAGCAAGACAATTAGCTACGCAAATAGCTTTTTTAGCTAATGAGGAAGGAAGAAAATTTATCAGAGGGAGATGGGTATACTGTTACTACATGAAAATGGAATAAAGATGCAGGAAGCAAATAAATTATTTAGTGGAAATAGTTACCTTTTGATCGTACGTTAGAAAATAGTCAAACTTCTGGCTGAGGACAGATGGAAGCTGTTTCCCATGTAGTCCATCAACTACCTTTATTGTATATACCCTAGGTACTGCTCCATGTAACAATCTTATGGAGCTTATAAACTCCTCAGGGCAGGGACTGTCTTTTTGTTTGTGTCTGTGCAGTGCCAAGCACAGCGGGGTCCTGGTCAACTGTCTCTTGATGCTACCATGATACAAACAAGCACTGTTTTTCCTTTCTCACAGATACTTCTTCAAAATGTAATTTATTTTCTACAGTGCATAGCTGTCTCCTTACTTCAGCACAAGAACAGAGGCTAAGTAAAAATCTAAACAAAATGAACTACAGTGTATGCCCTACTAAAATTGTTCCATTCCCATGTTTACTAACCTGTTCTGAATGCCACTGGAATCGTTTTTTATTCCAGAGAAAATGGCTCCTACAACTACTCCCAAACCAGTTGTAATACACAGCTGAAAGAAAAATCAAGTAAGATTTTGTATTTTATTACAGATAATTATAATTGAAAATTATAATTACAGTAATAACCCAATTAAACAGCAACAGCGGTTACTCATTAGTGAAATGACAAATGTTTTTACAAAATACTCTACAGTATTTTATTGTATTCTATTTTCATTCTAAGTTCTGACAAGAGTAATGTGATTTTTATAACCAAGAAGAATTATACATTAACACAGAATTTGTGTCACTGTTCAAACAAATTTCAATAAACTCTTAGACTTTATTTGTTCAATTTCTATAAACAATGTAATGATAGAAGATGTATGGCTAACTACTGTACAGCTCAAAGGTGGTAGGATTGCTTCAAACAGATATTAAAACTGATTTAATGAGAGGGATCCAGAGATATGCTCCCTACTAGAAAATAAACATCTGGTTCATTCATTGTTGCCTCAAAAATCAGCTACAAGATCAATACAGAAAATCTGTAGAGTAGCCAAAGCAAGTCTGCAATGAAAACTATGACAGCAATGAGAGAAAATAGTTGGCATTCTGGAATCTTGCAGATGAAGCAACACTAATAGCATCTAAAAAAAACTGACGTGCATCTGTGGACCAGGGGGAAAAAACTCAGCACAGAAGATCATTTCAAATTTGTCAATTTATGTCTTCCTGGAGAGCTCTCTTGGATGAGATCAGAAGCTTGCCATCAACCATTTTAAGAGGTCAACTGATCATATAAGCAAGAGAGAACAAAACCAGCTTTAACATTTTTTGAGAAAAATCAGTAAGTCTATATATCAACTCAAAAGTCACGCCTCACTAGAATGTCTTCATCATGAAAATAAAGAATTTAACAGTCTTTGATGGTTATTTTCGCTGTTATACAAATGCAACAAATCTTATATCAGGTATGCCATGTAAGGTAACAATGGAAAAGTTACAATCTATCAAATATTATTATCCTGTTTGTATGCATGTATCTTTTTACCTCAAGTTATGAATATTGACTATATACCTGACAGGTTTCAGATAGCAGCCGTGTTAGTCTGTATTCGCAAAAAGAAAAGGAGTACTTGTGGCACCTTAGAGACTAACAAATTTATTAGAGCATAAGCTTTCGTAATGCATCCAATGAAGTGAGCTGTAGCTCACGAAAGCTTATGCTCTAATAAATTTGTTAGTCTCTAAGGTGCCACAAGTACTCCTTTTCTTTTTGACTATATACCAGTATTTCAAATGTGTTTGCTCCTGGAGTAACACCTGCAAGGTAGTTGGCATCCAGTCTAGCCAACACATTGTGAATGAACCATTCAAGTTGATGGCCCATTAATTAACATAATGAGCCACAGGAAAAAAAAAAAAAAAACTTATCCCCACTCGATGTGCCTTCCTGATGACATTTTAACCAGAACATGGGGTAATGACTATACCTATGACTCAAAGCATGTAAGGGCATGTGACTAACTCATGTAACCCTGGACTCCATCTTGTGCCTGTACTTTTCCACAAATTAAGACTAAGAGCTTTCCCTCCACATGGGAGAAGGCATAAAAGGCCCTGGAAGATCTCCATTTTGACTCCTTCCTGCTCTGATCTCTGGACTTACATTAAAAGGAGCATTCCAAACAATGGGCTGAAGACCTTCCAATCTTTTGGGAAGTTACCAGAGATTTTACAAGCCAGCAGTTCATTCCATCACTGCTACAAACCTGATCCAAGAACTTTGCAATGAGTGTATGTACTTGTTTTCCTTGACTATTTTAAGTCTCCCCTCTTTCTTTTCTCTTAGAAATAAAGCTTTAGATATTAGATACTAAAATATTGGCAACAGCGTGATTATTTGATAAGATCTGAGTTATATATTGACCTGGCTATATGGGATTAGAAGAACCCTGTGATGAAAATGATGATTTTAAATAACCACTCATCATATAGTTTGGTGTCTGGGTAGTGAAAGAAGGGCTGGAATGCCTAAGGAGACTGCATTTCTGACTTCTTAACCAGTGTGGTGACACAAGTTTACTTTTGTTACTGGCTTGGTATATTTTATGGAAGAATAACCAGCAGTTTGGGGATGACTCTGCCCTGTTTGTCCTGAATCTGGTATTCTCAGCTGTGACCCACTGAGGCACGGTGACATTCACCACTCTCCTTGGATATCTGTTCCAATCACAAGTAGTAGATACCTTCTCCCTGAGTAGGTACTTATAGTCTGTGCTCAAGTCACCCCTTAACCTTCTTTTCAATAACTAAGCATTTGAACACGTTAAGTTCTTAGCTATAAGGTATCTTCACACTTTGAATCATTCTTGTGGCTCTTCTCTGAACATTCTGCATGTTTAACACCAGAAGTGGAGATAGCATTCCAGCGATGGACTCACCAATGCCATTTCCAGAGATATCTCCTCCTTTCTTCTATTCCATATTTCCATGTTAATAATTTAAGATTCTTGTTAACTCTTTTAACTATAAAAGAAGAGGAGTACTTGTGGCACCTTAGAGACTAACAAATTTATTTGAGCATAAGCTTTCGTGAGCTACAGCTCACTTCATCGGATGCATTCAGTGGAAAATACAGTGGGGAGATTTATATACATAGAGAACATGAAACAATGGATGTTACCATACACACTGTAACGAGAGTGATCACTTAAGGTGAGATATTACCAGCAGGAGAGCGGGGGGAATGAGGGGGGAAACCTTTTATAGTGATGATCAAGGTGAGCCATTTCCAGCACTTGACAAGAACGTCTGAGGAACGGTGGGTGGGGAGAATAAACATGGGGAAATAGTTTTACTTTGTGTAATGACCCATCCACGCCCAGTCTCTATTCAAGCCTAAGTTAATTGTATCCAGTTTGCAAATTAATTCCAATGCAGCAGTCTCTCGTTGGAGTCTGTTTCTTTTTTTTTGTTGAAGAATTGTAACTTTTAGGTCTGTAATCGAATGACCAAAGAGATTGAAGTGTTCTCCGACTGGTTTTTGAATGTTATAATTCTTGACGTCTCATTTGTGTCCATTTATTCTTTTATGTAGAGACTGTCCAGTTTGACCAATGTACATGGCAGAGGGGCATTGCTGGCACATGATGGCATATATCACATTGGTAGATGTGCAGGTGAACGAGCCTCCGATAGTGTGGCTGATGTGATTAGGCCCTATGATGGTGTCCCCTGAATAGATATGTGGACACAGTTGGCAACGGGCTTTGTTGCAAGGATAGGTTCCTGGGTTAGTGGTTCTGGTGTGTGGGGTGTGGTTGCTGGTGAGTATTTGCTTCAGGTTGGGGGGCTGTCTGTAAGCAAGGACTGGCCTGTCTCCCAAGATCTGTGAGAGTGATAGGTTGTCCTTCAGGATAGATTGTAGATCCTTGATGATGCATTGGAGAGGTTTTAGTTGGGGGCTGAAGGTGATGGCTAGTGGCGTTCTGTTATTTTCTTTGTTGGGCCTGTCCTGTAGTAGGTGACTTCTGGGTACTCTTCTGGCTCTGTCAATCTGTTTCTTCACTTCAACAGGTTGGTATTATAGTTGTAAGAATGCTTGATAGAGATCTTGTAGGTGTGTGTCTGTCTGAGGGGTTGGAGCAAATGCGGTTATATCGTAGAGCTTGGCTGTAGACAATGGATCATGTGGTGTGGTCTGGATGAAAGCAGGAGGCATGTAGGTAGGAATAGCGGACAGTAGGTTTCCGGTATAGGGTGGTGTTTGTGTGACCATCGCTTATTAGCACCGTAGTGTCCAGGAAGTGGATCTCTTGTGTGGACCGGTCCAGGCTGAGGTTGATGGTGGGATGGAAATTGTTGAAATCCTGGTGGAATTCCTCAAGGGCTTCTTTTCCATGGGTCCAGATGATGAAGATGTCATCAATGTAGCGCAAGTAGAGTAGGGGCATTAGGGGACGAGAGCTGAGGAAGCGTTGTTCTAAGTCAGCCATAAAAACGTTGGCATACTGTGGGGCCATATGGGTACCCATAGCAGTGCCGCTGATTTGAAGGTATACATTGTCCCCAAATGTGATATAGTTATGGATGAGGACTCTAGCACTGCACTGTGAGGTCACATTCATGACCCGTATGTCCTTTTAAGGGGCCTTTCCTGGACACAGCTCTCCATCCTATACATACAGACTACATTCTTTGTTCCTAGATCCTGCAGTTGTCTCTGTTAAAATGCATGTTGCTTGACTGTGCCCAGCTTACCAAGTGATCCACATTGTTCTGTATAAGTGATCTGTTCTCATTATCATTTAGCACTTGACCAATCTTTTTGTCATCTGCAAACTTCATGATGAATAATTAAGGCCATTAATAACATTTTTGCACAGTGTTGAACCAATACTTGATGTCAGGAGAATCCCAGTAAAAATACCCCACAAAGTAACTGGGGAGGATGTGGTCAAGTTGAGGGAAGAGATTAAAAGAAAGAGTACAGGGCAGTCAGAGGAAAAAGGCCCAGAAGAGAACATAGATAGAAGTCCTCTCCCAGAAGGGATGGGACTTTAAAAGAATCTGGCCAGTGGGTCGGGTCCTGAACATAGGAAACTGTTGGAAAAAGCCACAAAAAAGCTGATCCATAATGGTTGTGCAGCAGCCTAACCAATCTTGAAAATGTCTAAAAGCATGATATCACATTCCTCTACAAGACCTACTTTTGATAAATGCATATTGATTGGCATTATTAATATTTCCATCTTTTAATCCTTTATTGCTTTGGCAATAGGACTTTTCAATCAGTTCCCCCAAAGCGTGTCAAATGTATTTCTTCACAAAAGTCATTAGCTTTCAAAGAAGCACGAGGGCAGCTCCTCTAGAAATATACCTATAAAAACAAGTTGCCCCTTGCCTGTTCAATGTCTTATTTATTGATATTATTTTAAAAGAGCCTCAAATGTTTGTTTAAATACACAGTTGGCACTTGGGAAATTCTAGGAGCTACCAGACTGATTGAAGGGTGATAATTCAGCAGCTAAACCATGAGAATTTTCATATTTGAGGAGTCCAGAACTGAGAATTCAAGATTGACAAAGGCTTTCTTGTACTAGATAAAAACTAGCATCCCTGCTCTGCTGATGAGGAACAATGGTAACAAAACCAAAAACTCCTAACATAATACAAACCAAAGTGAGAATAAACCTCATCTTTTATACAACAAATAAATCTTCAGAGTTCGCTTTACAAAATGTGTATTTCTAATATTTCCAGCTCAAACAAATATATTCAAAAATAGAACTAGTTTAATTATTATAGCAAAAGGATCTTTAATAAACTAAGTGCGGAGGAGGGTACAGAGACATTGCTGAAGTAAAGAGAAACCTCCTTCCCTTTTGTAGTGAAATAATAAAGCAGAAAAATCACTTCTAAACGATTTCTTTCAAATGCTAGATTCAAAAAACTTAATATTTTTTTAAAGTAGCAACTTTGTGCTTGTAACAAGGGTTGTATTTTTAAGTCTATTCAATAATGGAACTAAGAGGGGAGGGGGAATTGAACCATATTAATAATTTATTTCACAGTAAAGCCCAATAGAAAGGATTTTAAAGCCTACTTGATTCCAGAACAATCCAATTATTGTTAGTTTTAAGCCAACAGAAACATGAATTTTTCCAACAGAAAAAGTATGAATGACTTTAATGACATAATCAGAATGATGAAAATGTGTACATTATTATTTCTTAATATGTAGAAGCAAAAAAAAAAATCTCAGCAAAAATGATGGTGTCAGGCAGTTCAGTCATGGTTAAGCATGAGGGATGCATGAGTCTTAACACTATAAAGCATTTCATATGTGGTACTGTATCACTAAGAACCTGCTGAAAGGACCAAATGTCAGGGATAATTCAGCCACTAAGCTAATTGTAGTGGAAAACAAGGATCATATCAAGACCAATTTGGAGAGGATTAGCAAAGAAGGCTTAGTGAACTGTGTACCATTTATAGAATGTATTTGAAATCCATTCCTAATGAGGTTTGGGAGATAGAAAAGATTGTGAGAAAGAAAGTCAGGACCATTAACCCTGGAGTATTATAAAGCTTGAGAGTATAATTCTTGTCACAAGGTCAAGCTTTTACAAACCAATTATTAGGGATATCCATAATATCAACACCCAGAAACCTTTTAACTTGAGAGATACTGAACAGATCTCCTGTATGCTGGTGATCATAGTTTTTTGGAAAATTTTTGCATCGTTGTTGAAAAACACAAAGGTTTGATTGTGTCATTTAAGTACAATTCAGTGCAGAGCAATGCAGACATGCATTTAAGTACAGTTCAGAGATGCAATGATACAATGAGAGCACAAAAAGGCATTCAGATAGAATGTGTGCTGGAGCTCCTGGGCATGCAGACTCTGCATATGCAGTACTTCAGTGCTTTGTAGGGCAAAGCCTACCCCCTGCATGGTTGTCCAATATTGGTCAGTGCATAAAAAAGGCAGAGTCATGGCCTCACTTCCTATCTGCTCTCCTCACCCTTTTGGGAATGGAAGTAACATGGGAGCAGTCCCTGCAATCCCCACCTTATGGGGCAGCAATTCTGCCTGATCCTTACATGGATTATGCAAGTGAGGGAGGGATGGCGCTTCCCTCTTTTCACTGGACACCATTGTAGGGGTGGGGCATATCAGTGTGTACCATTTATATTATTTGTTGCTATTAATCTATCAATTCTAAATAGTTTATCAATCCTTCTATTTGCTGCTCCAGAAGTGTACATGTTAAGCAAAGGTAAGAAAAGGGAACAATATGATCTATCCTAGTTCGAACCCACAATATGATAGTCAATACATCAAGAAAATGTAAAATAATATTGCTTTATCATCATTGCAATTCAAAAACAATTATACTATAAATCTACAGTGGCTCTACAAAGAGTGACAATTTAGTGGCCAGACTGTGCCACCTTTACTCATATGGAGTAATACATTGCTTTGTGAGTTGTCCCATTTAAATCAATGGGACCAAATGCACAATATAAGATATTCCATGTAAATAATGGTGGCATGATCTGGCACAAAGGGTCTGATCCTATTTTCACTAAAGTCTAAAGGAATTTTGTCTGTGTTAGCATTACAAGATCTCATTTACAAACAATCCTCTGTTTTGCATATGAATGTTATCAAACAGACAGCATTCTGACATTATTGCATGATGAAATATAAAGAGATGTTGGACTGTATAGCAGAAAACCTTTGTTTACCACATACAGTAGACCCCCATATTACTAACACCTTGGGAATGGAGGTTGTTCATAACTCTCAACAAAACATTGATGGTTCTTTTAAAAGTTTACAATTGAACACTGACTTAATACAGCTTTGAAAAATAAAAGAAAAAATGCTGCTTTGCCTTTATTATTTTTAGTAGTTTACATTTAACACAGTAATGTACTGTACTTGGTGGGGGTTGTTTTTTTTTCTTTTTAGTTTCTGCTGCTGCATGATTTGTGTACTTCTGGTTCTAAATGAGTTGTGTGGTTGACTGGTCAGTTCATAACTCTGGTGTTCGTAACTTTGAGGTTCTACTGTATTTGATCATTAGCAAAAATGCCAAGGGTAGCACTGACAAGAATGAAGGTCTATGGATTTCTCCGTTAATATGATCTATGACAATGTAAAGATTTCCACAGTGAAAGACTGTTTAAAGTCATATTGTTGGCTAATCAATTGGAAGTTTTTTCACTCATTTTTTAATTATCAGAAGCCAACATTTTATATTTCAACCCAATTCATCTTCAGAAAGAAACAAACTATAACTGTTCATGTTTTAAAGATTCACTATAATTACCTGAGCCATGGAGTTTTGTGGGTTATAGATCAAGTTTTTAAATGTGCGTCTGGACACCCACTTTAGCTGGTGAAAGAAGGAAGTGCTGTATGTGATTTGTTGGAAATCTGCACTCATCTTCCTTTTATTTTTCAAAGACAGCTTCTCTAATTCTGCTTTTGTTTCTTTGTAGTAAGGGGAACTGGAAAACAGCTCCGCTAATTTCTCAGCAATAGTCTTATCACCACTGACCTCTTCAATGGTTTCTTCAGATTAAAAAGAAAAATATTGTTGTAGGAGCAATAGCAGTAGAAAGCTAAAGACACAAATTAGTTCATGACAGTTTCGGTATGCTGAAGTCATCCCCGTCCCCCCCGAAAGCGCTACATTTTATCCTCAAAAATCTCTTACCATAAATAGAGATCAGACTGAATCAGAATCACACATCCAAACCTACAGAATGTTACAGCAATTCAGATCAGGATTCAAGCTTCAAAGCTCAAGTTTATTTCCACATCGGGCCCAAAGGAGAATCCCAGCAATGGGATAGCTAGAACCAGTTTGTGGAGCATGTGGAAATGTTTGTGGGAATGATAATATGCACTGTACAATTTATTGCTGGGTATTTTAAGTGAATACAGTTGTGGCCTAGTTCAACCACATCTATTGCCTCCTACCTTTTTTTCCAGGGTGGCCAGAATATCTAATGGCAAACCAAACATGTCCCAGAATAAACTGTGTGGGTCAGATGCCAAGACTGTAACACAATTTTCTCTTCGTGTTCTCAGGGAGCTTGTATTTTCTGAATGCAACTCTCCAAGAAGTTCCCTGAGAACTTAAAGCAGAAAACTACGTTAAAATCTTGGAGGCTGAATCACACAATCTAGCCATAATCTTACCCACAAGTAACTATGGGAACAAAATTAGAAACAAAAGAGTTGTCTGCTTTTAGACAAGAAGCGGCATATGGAGCAATGCTCCAGTATGTACTCCTCTCCCAGGCAGATGAGACATCTGGAGAGCCTGTTGTTAATAGGCATGGTACAACTGCACAACTGGCAGGTCTTGAAGCCCAGAGACTTGGAATCTGGCTTAAGGTAGGAATACCCTTGTGTACAAGAAGGGTGTTGGAAAGCTCTTAGTTAAGTCCCCCTCCCAACAGGCAAAGCAAAGAAAGTAAAGTTAAAAATTAACAAATTAAATCTTAAAAGCTAAACGAGCTCACATAGTGAGTTCGGAGAAGCTATGTTGCATGAGGCACATGCTGCAGGTGCTCCGGCTTGCACCACAGTTAGTAAGAAGGAACAGAGTAATGGTTGCAGCCACTCCACCTCTTATCCTTCACCTATAATAGCCAAGAGGTCATTAGGGGTTCAGGTGTGGCCATAACAGATACTATTCAAAAAGAATCCAATCTCACATACATGGGGTGCATGTGCATCATGAGCGGGATCAGTGTGGACAATCACTTGACCTCTAGCTCCCATACCTGATAAATTGCATTGACTGACAGATTCTGATTTGCTGAGTGTCACAGCAGTTGAGTCTCCATTAATGATATCCAGAAAAAAATCAGCAGGATTGTTGTATGGCTCGCATTCATAACCTGCAAAGAAATAATATCAGATCTCTAAAATAAGTCATTCAATAGATGGGAGAAATATGTTGCAATATTAAGGGTAATATTCTTAAATCTGTCTGAAAGGGAAAGCAATTAGACATCCCACCATCAAAAGGTACCATCTAATGCAACAAATCAGCTTCCCCAAAGACAAAAATAGAATGGGCCAAAACTACCAAGTTCACCTGTGTTTGGTTCCAAAATTTTGGCTCATTCCATTATGGAAATTGGATCAATGGCACAGTTCAGATTTGGATTTGGATGATCATCATGCTTTCAAATGCCTAGCCAAAATAGGGGCTTGAGTGAGACACTGAGCTGTCTGAAGTTTATCCAGACAAAATAGTGATAAATTTAGGGTGGCATATTTCAGAGTAGCAGCCGTGTTAGTCTGTATTCGCAAAAAGAAAAGGAATACTTGTGGCAACTTAGAGACTAACAAATTTATTAGAGCATAAGCTTTCGTGAGTTACAGCTCACTTCATCGGATGCATTTGGTGGAAAATATAGGGGGGAGATTGATATACACACACAGAGAACATGAAACAATGGGTTTTATCATACACACTGTAAGGAGAGCGATCACTTAACATAAGCCATCACCAGCAGCAGGGGGGGGGGGGGAAGGAGGAAAACCTTCTACATACCACACAGACTATGCTGACAGCTTGTGCCACACACTCTCAAAGAAACTGCGGAACCACCTGATCAACATCCTCTACAGCAAACAAGGAAAGATTAAGAATGAGCTCTCAAAACTGGATACTCTCATAAAGAACCAACCTTCCACACAAACTTCCTAGTGGCTGGACTTTACAAAAACTAGACAAGCCATTTACAACACACACTTTGCTTCTCTACAAAAGAAAAAGGACACTAAGCTATCTAAACTACTACATGCCACAAGGGGCCACAACAGTGGTTCCCGTAAACCACCCAGCAATATTGTTAATCTATGCAACTATACTCTTAGCCCAGCAGAAGAATCTGTCCTATCTCGGGGCCTCTCCTTTTGCCCCTCCACCCCCACGAACATGATACAGTTCTGTGGTGACCTAGAATCCTATTTTCAACGTCTCCGACTCAAGGAATATTTCCAACACACCTCTGACCAACATATTAACCCACAGAGACCTTCCTACCAACACTACAAAAAGAAGGATTCTGGGTGGACTCCTCCTGAAGGTCAAAACAGCAGCCTGGACTTCTACATAGAGTGCTTCCGCTGACGTGCACAAGCTGAAATTGTGGAAAAGCAGCATCGCTTGCCCCATAACCTCAGCCATGCAGAACACAATGCCATCCACAGCCTCAGAAACAACTCTGACATCATAATCAAAAAGGCTGACAAAGGAGGTGCTGTCGTCGTCATGAATAGGTTGGAGTATGAACAAGAGGCTACTAGGCAGCTCTCCAACATCACTTTCTACAAGCCATTACCCTCTGATCCCACTGAGAGTTGCCAAAAGAAACTACAGCATTTGCTCAAGAAACTCCCTGAAAAAGCACAAGAACAAATCCGCACAGACACACCCCTAGAACCCCGACCTGGGGTATTCTATCTGCTACCCAAGATCCATAAACCTGGAAATCCTGGACGCCCCATCATCTCAGGCATTGGCACCCTGACAGCAGGATTGTCTGGCTATGTAGACTCCCTCCTCAGGCCCTACGTTACCAGCACTCCCAGCTATCTTCGAGACACCACTGACTTCCTGAGGAAACTACAATCCATTGGTGATCTTCCTAAAAACACCATCCTAGCCACTATGGATGTAGAAGCCCTCTACACCAACATTCCACACAAAGATGGACTACAAGCCGACAGGAACAGTATCCCCGATAATGTCACTGCTAACCTGGTGGCTGAACTTTGTGACTTTGTCCTCACCCATAACTATTTCACATTTGGGGACAATGTATACCTTCAAATCAGTGGCACTGCAATGGGTACCCGCATGGCCCCACAGTATGCCAACATTTAATGGCTGACTTAGAACAACGCTTCCTCAGCTCTCGTCTCTTAATGCCCCTACTCTACTTGCTCTACATTAATGACATCTTCATCATCTGGACCCATGGAAAAGAAGCCCTTGAGGAATTCCACCATGATTTCAACAATTTCCATCCCACCATTAACCTCAGCCTGGACCAGTCCACGCAAGAGATCCACTTCCTGGACACTACGGTGCTAATAAGCGATGGTCACATAAACACCACCCTATATCGGAAACCTACTGACCGCTATTCCTACCTACATGCCTCTAGCTTTCATCCAGATCATACCACACGATCCATTGTCTACAGCCAAGCTCTACGATATAACTGCATTTGCTCCAACCCCTCAGACAGAGACAAACACCTACAAGATCTCTATCATGCACTCCTACAACTACAATACCCACCTGCTGAAGTGAAGAAACAGATTGACAGAGCCAGAAGAGTACCCAGAAGTCACCTACTACAGGACAGGCCCAACAAAGAAAACAACAGAACGCCACTAGCCATCACCTTCAGCCCCCAACTAAAACCTCTCCAACACATCATCAAGGATCTAGAACCTATCCTGAAGGATGACCCATCACTCTCACAGATCTTGGGAGACAAGCCAGTCCTTGCTTACAGACAGCCCCCCAATCTGAAGCAAATACTCACCAGCAACCACACACCACACAACAGAACCACTAACCCAGGAACTTATCCTTGCAACAAAGCCCATTGCCAACTCTGTCCACATATCTATTCAGGGAACACCATCATAGGGCCTAATCACATCAGCCGCACTATCAGAGGCTCGTTCACCTGCGCATCTACCAATGTGATATATGCCATCATGTGCCAGCAATGCCCCTCTGCCATGTACATTGGTCAAACTAGACAGTGTCTACGTAAAAGAATGAATGGACGCAAATCAGACGTCAAGAATTAGAACATTCAAAAACCAGTTGGAGAACACTTCAATCTCTCTGGTCACTCGATCACAGACCTAAAAGTGGCTATCCTTCAACAAAAAAGCTTCAAAAACAGACTCCAATGAGAGACTGCTGAATTGGAATTAATTTGCAAACTGGATACAATTAACTTAGGCTTGACTAGAGACTGGGCATGGATGAGTCATTACACAAAGTAAAACTATTTCCCCATGTTATTTCTCCCCCCCACCCCACCCCCCACTGTTCCTCAGATATTCTTGTTAACTGCTGGAAATAGCCTACCTTGCTTGTCACCATGAAAGGTTTTCCTCCTTCCCCCCCCCCCACTGCTGGTGATGGCTTATGTTAAGTGATCACTCTCCTTACAGTGTGTATGATAAAACCCATTGTTTCATAGATTCAAACAGCTGCAGCGGCACAGGAGCTAGCAATCAGAGCTCTAAACAGGGGAGTTTGAGTGGGAGTTTGAAAGGGGAGTTTGGCTTGTGGTGCTTGTTTGGGGTTTGCTTTTGCTGGGGGGTGTGTGGTCTTTTTGGTGTGGCTTGTGTTTCCCAGATTAACAGGATTTAGGTGGGAAGGAGATGACAGATATAGAGGCAGCTGTGGGAGTGACTCCTGTAGTGAAAGACACATTGAGGATGACTGGATGTGTGGTAGCTGTGGTATGTACATGATCCTGGAGGGGGGAACCGGTAAGAGTTTTTTCTGCATGAAATGTCGTCCGATAGAGCTGATGGAGGAAAAGATCCGAGGTTTGGAGATGCAGGTGGAAAGTCTGGTTGAGTTTAGGAAGGGGTTTGAGCAGATGATGGAGCAAAGATATGAGGTATGTGAAAGGAAAAGCTCAGACTCACAGATAGAAGCAGGGCTGGGGAATTTTGAGGAGAGACTGGATGAGGAAAGTGGTCAGTGGAAACATGTGACTCAAAGAACCAGGCAGAGAAAAAGACGGGCTAGTGAAGGAGAAATAGAGCTTAGGAATAGGTTTGCAGAGTTGGAAAATGAAGAAGGGGCTCAGCAGGTACTTGTTGAAGGTGGAAGGGTAAGGAAGAAGAGAAGAGAGGCTAGTCCTATAGGAAAAGGGGGAGAGTCAAGGAAGACTACACCAAATATGAGCCCCAGGAGGATACAGGATGGGTTGAAGAGGATTGTAAGGGAAAATAGGAATGGAAAGAACTTGCAGCCAGAGGGAACAGGGGAGAGACTAGAGAATAGCACTGTCACCAGGAAAAGGCAGGTCTATGTGATCGGGGACTCTTTATTGAGAAGAATAGACAGGCCTGTAACTAGAGCTGATCCTGAGAATAGAAGGGTGTGCTGTCTTCCGGGTGCTAAGATACGGGATGTAGACCTGAGGTTGAAAAGGATCCTAAAGGGAGCGGGAAAGAATCCCCTAATTATCCTTCATGTGGGAACAAATGATACAGCCAGATTCTCGCTGGAAAGTATCAAGGGAGACTATGCTAGGCTGGGGAAGACGCTTAAGGAAATTGAGGCTCAGGTGATCTTTAGCGGGATCCTTCCTGTTCCTAGAGAATGGCAACAAAGGTCTGACAAGATTATGACTGTCAACAGATGGCTTAGGCAGTGGTGCTATAAGGAGGGCTTTGGGATGTATGGCCACTGGGAGGCATTCACGGACAGAGGTCAGTTCTCTCCGGATGGACTTCATCTGAGTAGGGAAGGAAATAGACTTCTAGGATCGAGGCTGGCACAACTGATAAAGAGAGCTTTAAACTAGGAATTGGGGGGAGATGGATGGGAGATGTCCAGAAAATCTCCATACCAGATTTTAGCATTGAGAGGGAAGAAGATGAAGTAAGAAAGGATACAGCCATGGGTAGGAGAATGTATATAAGGAGCGATGGCGGTGTGGATACTAGTCTAATAGGTTATACTGGCTGTAGAATGACTGTGCCTAATAGGGTACAAAATGTGAGCGAGGCCAAAGAGCAAAAATTAAGATGTTTGTACACCAATGCGAGGAGTCTAGGTAACAAAATGGAGGAACTAGAGCTACTGGTGCAGGAAGTGAAACCAGATATTATAGGGATAACAGAAACATGGTGGAATAGTAGTCATGACTGGACTACAGGTATTGAAGGGTATGTGCTGTTTAGGAAAGACAGAAACAAAGGTAAAGGGGGTGGAGTAGCATTGTATATCAATGATGAGGTAGAATGTAAAGAAATAAGAAGCGATGCAATGGATAAGACAGAGTCCGTCTGGGCAAAAATTACATTGGGGAAGAAAACTAGTAAAGCCTCTCCTACGATAGTGCTTGGGGTGTGCTATAGACCTCCGGGATCTAATTTGGATATGGATAGAGCCCTTTTTAATGTCTTTAATCAAGTAAATACTAATGGAAACTGCGTGATCATGGGAGACTTTAACTTCACAGATATAGACTGGAGGACCAGTGCTAGTAATAATAATAGGGCTCAGATTTTCCTAGATGCGATAGCTGATAGATTCCTTCATCAAGTAGTTGCTGAACCGACTAGAGGGGATGCCATTTTAGATTTAATTTTGGTGAGTAGCGAGGACCTCATAGAAGAAATGGTTGTAGGGGACAATCTTGGCTCAAGTGATCATGAGCTAATTCAGTTCAAACTAAATGGAAGGATTAACAAAAATAAATCTGCAACTAGGGTTTTTGATTTCAAAAGGGCTGACTTTCAAAAATTAAGGAAATTAGTTAGGGAAGTGGATTGGACTGAAGAACTTATGGATCTAAAGGTAGAGGAGGCCTGGGATTACTTTAAATCAAAGCTGCAGAAGCTATCGGAAGCCTGTATCCCAAGAAAGGGGAAAAAATTCATAGGAAGGAGTTGTAGACCAAGCTGGATGAGCAAGCATCTTAGAGAGGTGATTATGAAGAAGCAGAAAGCATACAGGGAGTGGAAGATGGGAGGGATCAGCAAGGAAAGCTACCTAATTGAGGTCAGAAGATGTAGGGATAAAGTGAGAGAGGCTAAAAGTCGAGTAGAGTTGAACCTTGCAAAGGGAATTAAAACCAATAGTAAAAGGTTCTATAGCCATATAAATAAGAAGAAAACTAAGAAGGAAGAAGTGGGGCCGCTTAACACTGAGGATGGAGCGGAGGTTAAAGATAATCTAGGCATGGCCCAATATCTAAACAAATACTTTGCCTCAGTCTTTAATAAGGCTAAAGAGGATCTTGGGGATAACGGTAGCATGACAAATGGGAAGGAGGATATAGAGGTAGATATTACCATATCAGAGGTAGAAGCGAAACTGAAACAGCTTAATGGGACTAAATCGGGGGGCCCAGATAATCTTCATCCAAGAATATTAAAGGAATTGGCACCTGAAATTGCAAGCCCATTAGCAAGAATTTTTAATGAATCTGTAAACTCAGGAGTAGTACCGAATGATTGGAGAATTGCTAATATAGTTCCTATTTTTAAGAAAGGAAAAAAAAGTGATCCTGGTAACTACAGGCCAGTTAGTTTGACATCTGTAGTATGCAAGGTCCTGGAAAAAATTTTGAAGGAGAAATTAGTTAAGGACATTGAAGTCAATGGTAAATGGGACAAAATACAACATGGTTTTACAAAAGGTAGATCGTGCCAAACCAACCTAATCTCCTTTTTTGAAAAAGTAACAGATTTTTTAGATAAAGGAAATGCAGTGGATCTAATTTACCTAGATTTCAGGAAGGCATTTGATACCGTGCCACATGGGGAATTATTAGTTAAATTGGAGAAGATGGGGATCAATATGAACATCAAAAGGTGGATAAGGAATTGGTTAAAGGGGAGACTGCAACGGGTCCTACTGAAAGGCGAACTGTCAGGTTGGAGGGAGGTTACCAGTGGAGTTCCTCAGGGATCGGTTTTTGGGACCAATCTTATTTAATCTTTTTATTACTGACCTTGGCACAAAAAGTGGGAGTGTGCTAATAAAGTTTGCAGATGATACAAAGCTGGGAGGTATTGCCAATTCGGAGAAGGATCGGGATATTATACAGGAGGATCTGGATGACCTTGTAAACTGGAGTAATAGTAATAGGATGAAATTTAATAGTGAGAAGTGTAAGGTTATGCATTTAGGGATTAATAACAAGAATTTTAGTTATAAGTTGGGGACGCATCAATTAGAAGTAACGGAAGAGGAGAAGGACCTTGGAGTATTGGTTGATCATAGGATGACTATGAGCTGCCAATGTGACATGGCTGTGAAAAAAGCTAATGCGGTTTTGGGATGCATCAGGAGAGGCATTTCCAGTAGGGATAAGGAGGTTTTAGTACCGTTATACAAGGCACTGGTGAGACCTCACCTAGAACACTGTGTGCAGTTCTGGTCTCCCATGTTTAAAAAGGATGAATTCAAACTGGAGCAGGTACAGAGAAGGGCTACTAGGATGATCCGAGGAATGGAAAACTTGTCTTATGAAAGGAGACTTAAGGAGCTTGGCTTGTTTAGCCTAACTAAAAGAAGGTTGAGGGGAGATATGATTGCTCTCTATAAATATATCAGAGGGATAAATACAGGAGAGGGAGAGGAATTATTTAAGCTCAGCACCAATGTGGACACAAGAACAAATGGGTATAAACTGGCCACCAGGAAGTTTAGACTTGAAATCAGACGAAGATTTTTAACCATCAGAGGAGTGAAGTTTTGGAATAACCTTCCAAGGGAAGCAGTGGGGGCAAAAGATCTATCTGGTTTTAAGATTCTACTCGATAAGTTTATGGAGGAGATGGTATGATGGGATAATGGGATTTTGGTAAGTAATTGATCTTTAAATATCCAGGGTAAATAGGCCAAATCCCCTGAGATGGGATATTAGATGGATGGGATCTGAGTTACTATAGAAAATTCTTTCCTGGGTATCTGGCTGGTGAATCTTGCCCATGTGCTCAGGGTTTAGCTGATTGCCATATTTGGGGTCGGGAAGGAATTTTCCTCCAGGGCAGATTGGAGAGGCCCTGGAGGTTTTTTTGCCTTCCTCTGTAGCATGGGGCATGGTTGACTGGAGGGAGGCTTCTCTGCTCCTTGAAGTTTTGAACCATGATTTAAGGACTTCAATAGCTCAGACATGGGTGAGGTTTTTCATAGGAGTGGGTGGGTGACATTCTGTGGCCTGCGCTGTGCAGGAGGTCGGACTAGATGATCAGAATGGTCCCTTCCGACCTTAGTATCTATGAATCTAAAGACCATTTAGAAATTATATTTGGTTCAGAATGCAGCTGCTCACTTATTTAGCAGGGTAGGCTGTACAGAGAACATTAGATCAGTTCTCCAAGGTGTGAACAGGCTTCCTCTTGTTCATTTCTGGATGCAATTAAGGTATCGATAGTAATGTATCAAATTCTGCAAGATTTGGGACTTGGCTACCTAATGAACAACGTCTCTCTCTATATGCATTCTTAACAGCTGCAATTGGCTGAGATGCTCTTGCTCAAAAGTCCTTATATACAAACATCCAGGATTTGCAGGAAGGATGTTATTAGTTGTGTGCCATTGACTCTGGAACATGCTTGCCCCATTGCTCTGACAGAGTCTATTAGAATATTCAGATAAACATTTTAAGCACATTATTTCACATCACTGAAAAGACTTTTGAATTAGGATATGTGGTTAGAAGACATTTGGTGGTTTAAAATATTAAAAATTGCTGTATCTTAATAGTGTTTATATCTCACAGTCCACTTTTGATGCAAGCACAACAGGAAGATAATGAGCCTTGATGATTACATATGCCCACGCTGGTCTTGGGATATAAAGCTTTTACCATACTCCGCAATCTCAGAGGTCACAGTGACAGGGATTCATGTCTTAAATAAACAGTATTTGCTCCTTTTTTTAATACTGAATGCATTTTTAAACAAGATATCTTTCCTTACTTACACAGTAGGGCCAGATCCTCAGAAGTATTTAGGTGCCTAACTTCCACTGAGATCAGTGGGAGTTAGGTGCCTAATTACCTTTGAGAATTTGTGTCAAAATCAGTATAATATGTGGAAGGCTAGAGGCCAACATCAATACAATATGCTGGAAGACCACCACTGTGACTTTGAAAGCTCCCTTTGAAAGCTCACCAATAGATTTGAAGTACTGCAGAGCATTCCGAGCAGGGCCATGGTACAACAGGCTTCCTGCAGCCAGTAACGTCAGGCTATCAAACAATCTGAATATGGAGTACCGGGGCTGATGGAGTGAAAAAATTATTGTTTTCCCCTGACTTGACATCCTGAATGCAAAAAAACAAAAAACAAAAACCACCACAAAATAGGAGAGGCATTAAATATCTGCAACTATTCCTTTTCTCTTCTATTTTCTTTCTGCTATGAATGGCTAATACCACTCAATCTGAAGTAATGACAAGCATATCTGGTCAAATCCTGGAGTCCTCTCTCAATTTTTACTCAAGCCTTACTTACGCAAGTGCCCATTAATTTCAGTAGTAGCTTAAGTAAAAACTGAGTAAAGGAAGAATATGGACCTCAGAATTTGGCCCACTATCCATAAATTATTCCCTTAAATGAATTATTCTCATGATGTGTACCTAAGCATTCATTATTCTCTTGATGATTTGATATGTGACATGAGGTGAAAGGCCACATTTTCCAACGAACGATTTATAGAAAATAAATTCTTGTGCAAATATTTGTAACATCTTGGGATAAGTGGCATATTTCTTTACAAGATATAATGGAGCAAACAAAGCAGAAGAAAGTTTAAAAGGGCCAAATCCTAAGGCCCTTAGGAGGTGGGACAAAGAGAAAGTAGGGAACGTCAAGTCTTGGCTAGATTCTAAACTCCCATACCTACAGGACAAAACTATGCAGAGTTTGATTACATAAGTGTAAAGTAACTAGCAATGCCCTTCCTTCTAAGAGGTGTGGCATTTCCTCACCCACTCCAAACACCTGACACTATTCAGAGAGCTGTCCCAGGGATATTGAGACCTGGCAGGATAGGTAACTGTGGATGCATGAGATTTCTATATCAAAGTTCCTTTCCCTGGGCAGATCCTCCAAAAGGATTGTTGGTCCAAATTCCCTGGCCCTTTTGGGACAGTGTGGGCTGTGGGACAGGAGACAAGAGTCTGACCCATTGTAGTGAAGCAGATTGGCCTCCCACTGAGTCAGAGGGGGAGGAGCCACTCTGTGATCCCTGGTGGGCGGAGCCAGATTAGCCTCACCCCCTCCTGCAGAAAGCTAAGGGGTGGGGCAGGAAGTATAAAAGGGAGAGCCTTTAACCCAGTTGAGTTTGAGTCAGAGAAGGGAGCAAATGTTTCCTGGCTGCTGCAGCTCCCTGGAGCAAAACCTGCACTGTGCCTTGCCATGCTCTGCCACTGGAGGAGTCTGACCCAGGCAAAGAACTGCCAGAACTGCCACTCACCACATATGCCGAAGAGGCCAGGGACAATCCTGAGTTGCAGGTACATGATGATGGGCAAGCAGAAAGTAGCCCAGGGATGGCCAGCTATGGTCCGGTTGTATTGCTGCCTAAATCCAGGTCAGTGTGTTGTGACTGGATTCCTCGCTGACTCGGTGGAACCATTTGCCACTGTTAGGGCCCTGGGCTAGGACCTGGTGCAGTAGGGTGGACAGATTCCCCACCTTGGGCCAAAGGGCCTGCATTTGTCTGTGGTCGGCCTGCACGAGGATTACAGACTGTTTGGTGTTCCACGCTGCCTGAAGGCCTGAACTTTCTTAGACTATTTGATTCCTCTGTCCTGGCTGAGGGCTGGAGCCCCGAGACTGTTTGTTTGCCCTACTCTCTTCTGCCAGAAGGGCCTTGACCCCATCGCTTGAATCACAACTTCCCTGAAATGGGGCAGTGCCCCAGTGATGTGGTGAGGCAGAGTGGCCTCCCACTGAGCCAGAGAGGGAAGGATGACCGCTAATGCACTACACTAGCTGAATGCAGAATTAGAAGGAAATTCCATTTGTGGAAGCTTGCAGTTTCCCTTCCCTTACATGGGAATAACCCAATCATAAACCAATACATCAGGCTATGACTATTTATATACTGTATCTGCAATTAAGATATGTTTAGAGTGTATACTTCTATCAAAGACCAGATTGTTCTTTCCCAGTGATTCCATTGCAGTCACCTTTTCAGGAGCAGCAAGACAGCATTGGCAGTGCTGGCATCTAATCCAGTAGTTGGTTCATCTAAGAACAAGACTGCAGGGTCAGTAATGAGTTCCATTCCAATATTGGTCCTTTTTCTCTCTCCCCCAGATACACCACGAATAAACAGGGTGCCAACCTAGTGCAAAAGAAGCAGACCTTTAAAAGGAGATTTCTTAATTAATTAACATTCTCAAAATCCAGGAAAATATTAGGGCTAACTTCAGGCATTAGATCAGAAATATTTATATGAAACAAAAACATTCACATGATTAAGAGATGAAATTATAGCAATGCTTCAAAAATGTACCAGTTTTCTAACAAAAAAATCCATTAAGATCAAGTTAAGATTGTAAATTTAGGTAGCTTTTTAAAAAAGCGCCTTATTAGAAGGCTGTAAATTTAAAACAAGAAAAATCTGTCCCTATGCTGTTAATCCCTAGGACTTCTAAGCACCTCAGGATTAAAAAAATATGTATGGACCTGTATTTACAGTGTGTGAATGGTGCCACAAATGGTGGGATGTCAAGGAGCAAAGTGCAGTTCTATTCTGAAAAGTGAGTATGTAAAAATGCACCTTCTAAGTCAAAAGGTCTGCTCCCTGCATGTATGCTAAGTCAAATCTGGTTACTTTCAGGACAAAAATAATTTGTACTGCTTTTTACTCCTATGAGAGAGACTGAGACGTCATCTGTTCTTTTAACAGAATTTACTAACTTCCATTTGCTCAACCAATCAGTGACATCTGTACATCCCCCATTCACTGAAGTATCACAAGGCATCATTTGATATCTTTATTATTGGTGATGATGTGCTAGAAAGAAAGAACTCAGCTTCATGTACAGAACCCAGGGTTTAACTACAGAGACAGAAGTTAAAAAAAACACTTTTTAAATGGAACACATTTGATATAGAAATCACTGAGATACTATGTACAGAACAACACAATGCCATTTTTCAAGTTTCTTTTCAGAGTACAAGTATACTTTAAGGTTGTCTTAACTCCGAATTTCCTGCTTTTCAAATGTTTGTTGATTGTAACTACAACATTCTAGTGAGGTTGGTTTGTTTGATAAATATTATGTAATTACAATGCTAACTTTCTCATACCTCAGCTTTTTGTTTGGTAATATTAAATACCATGTCATGCTATGCCACGTGTAGTTACCTTGGAATCTGCCACTTTGGCCAAATCCAATTCCCTGATGATTTGGTTCACTCGTTCCTTCTTTTCCTGTTCAGCCACAGTACTTGGCAAACGGAGCGCAGCTGAGAACTCAAAATTTTCTCTCACTGTCAGGGTTCCCATAACCACATCATTCTTACAAGACACAAAAATATTAGCAAGTTTTAGAATCATAGAATATCAGGGTTGGAAGGGACCTCAGGAGGTCATCTAGTCCAACCCCCTGCTGAAAGCAGTACCAATCCCCAAATAAATCATCCCAGCCAGGGCTTCGTCAAGCCTGACCTTAAAAACTTCTAAGGAAAGAGATTCCACTACCTCCCTAGGTAACGCATTCCAGTGTTTCACCACTCTCCTAGTGAAAAAGTTTTTCCTAAACCTCTCCCACTGCAACTTGAGACCATTACTCCTTGTTCTGTCATCTGTTACCACTGAGAACAGTCTAGATCCATCCTCTTTGGAACCCCCTTTCAGGTAGTTGAAAACAGCTATCAAATCCCCCCTCATTCTTCTCTTCTGCAGACTAAACAATCCCAGTTCCCTCAGCCTCTCCTCTTAAGTCATGTGTTCCAGTCCCCCAATCATTTTTGTCCTCCTCTGCTGGACATTTTCCAATTTTTCCACATTCTTCTTGTAGTGTGGGGCCCAAAACTGGACACAGTACTCTAGATGAGGCCTCACCAATGTCAAATAGAGGGGAACGATCACGTCCCTCGATCTGCTGGCAATGCCCCCTACTTATACATCCCAAAATGCCATTGGCCTTCTTGGCAACAACAGCACACTGTTGACTCATATCCAGCTTCTCGTCCACTGTAACCTCTAGGTCCTTTTCTGCAGAACTGCTGCCTAGCCATTCGGTCCCTAGTCTATAGCTGTGCATGGGATTCTTCAGTCTTAAGTGCAGGACTCTGCACTTGTCCTTGTTGAACCTCATCAGATTTCTTTTGGTCCAATCCTCTAATTTGCCTAAGTCCCTCTGTATCCTATCCCTACCCTCCAGCATATCTACCTCTCCTCCCAGTTTAGTGCCATCTGCAAACCTGCTGAGGGTGCAATCCACACCATCCTCCAGATCATTTATGAAGATATTGAACAAAACTGGCCCGAGGACTGACCCTTGGGGCACTCCACTTGATACAGGCTGCCAACTAGACATGGAGCCATTGATCATTACCCGTTGAGCCCGACAATCTAGCCAACTTTCTATCCACCTTATAGTCCATTCATCCAGCCCATACTACTTTAACTTGCTCGCAAGGATACTGTGGGAGACTGTGTCAAAAGCTTTGCTAAAGTCAAGGAACAACACGTCCACTGCTTTCCCCTCATCCACAGAGCCAGTTATCTCGTCATAGAAGGCAATTAGATTAGTCAGGCATGACTTGCCCTTGGTGAATCCATGCTGACTGTTCCTGATTACTTTCCTCTCCTCTATGTGCTTCAGAATTGATTCCTTGAGGATCTGCTCCATGATTTTTCCAGGGACTGAGGTGAAGCTTAAATTTTCCTTTATTTATACCATGCTACAGTATTGTAACAAATAAGCATTAACATCTGCAGGAAACGAAAACTACAAGACCAAAGTTCACAAATATGATACTTTTGATGCAAGAGTCCAACAGAGCTTTTCCATCAACAAGCAATGTCTTTTCAGATTTATGCCTCATCCTTTAGAATTAAATGCTCTTTACTTTTGAAATCTTATTAACATTGTTTAACTTCTCACAGTGTTATCTGTGCTGAGGGATTTCATGCCCATGAACTAGGGAAATTCCCCAGCACAGAGAAGTCCCAACATCTAGTGGTCTGTTTCCTAGTGCTGGAGAATGCCTGGCTGTGGTCTCTGGAAACCTCTCAAGAAACAGAAGCCCAAACCCTTAGTGGATTGGATTCCCAGTGCTAGATAATCTAAAACCACATTTGGGGTGGAGGGATACGATAGCAGTCTGTAATATCATGACTGGTGTGGAGAACATAAATAAGGAAGTATTATTTACTCCTTCTCATAAACACAAGAACTAGGGCCAGCAAATGAAACTAATAGGCAGCAGGTTTAAAACAAACAAAAGGAAATATTTTTTCACACAACGCATCATCAACCTGTGGAACTGCTTGCCGGAGGATGTTGTGAAGGCCAAGACTATAAGAGGGTTCAAAAAAGAACTAGATAAATTCATGGAGGATAGGTCTATCAATAGCTATTAGCCAAGATGGGCAGAGATGGTGTCCCTAGCTTGTTTTCCAGAAGCTGGGAATGGGTGACAGGGGATGGATCATTTGATGATTACTTGTTCTGTTCATTCCCTTTGAAGCACCTAGCATTGGCCACTGTCAGAAGACAGGATACTGGGGTAGACGGACCTTTGGTCTGATCCAGTATGACCTTCTTATGTGGGAAACCCCAGGACAGGGAAAGGCCATCCTCTGAATGGATGGAGTTTCACCACATTAGGGAATCCAAGACCATGGCTGGCAGGTATACTCCAGGATAGAAAGCGCCGCCCCCAAGAATGGGAATGCATTGTGCTAATGAATCAAAGGCTATATATGGTATGGATTCACCAGGGAAGGGGAAATGATGTCCACTGGATATGGAGTTTTCCTGCGCTCTGTCTGTAAAGTCAGAGCCCAGCTGACTCAGTTTGCCAGCTGGACCTAATCTCTGCAAAATGAGGGGAGGGCAGTAGTCTTTCCCTAAAAGATTACAGTACCTAGTTTGGAATTGTAGGAGAGTGTCGTCCTCTGTGGCAGCTCCCCAAAGATGGAAAAGGCCAGCTGGCTAGCGCCAGGTGATATCAACTGAAAAGATGAAGGAATGTCCATGGAACAAGCCCCACGTGGAGAAGCATATGAAAGATGGGGTACAAAACATTGGTTTTGTGCTGATCCCACATTAATGTTGACTCTAGAAGGAGTAATTTCTCAGAAAAGGTAAAAAAGTAGGTAGGACCATTTTCTGATCTCTGTAGCGTTGGTCAAAATAATTTCATTGATTTTAATGGAGTTACTCTGCTTTACACCTTTATATCTTGGCCCACAATCTGGCATGTAGCATCCAGATGGTATTTTAGCTAGATAGGATAATGTTCAGACTTAAGATAGCGAACAGTTGGAGCCTGAACTACGACAATGTCTTTTTAAATGGTGGTCTCTCAAATATGACTCCAGGAGTTATCTGAATTTTCTTATTTAAAAAAAATGATTGATCTTAAGGAGACTTAAAATTCAGCAAACTTACAAGCTTCCAAAGCTAGTTTTTGGTCATACATGGCTGATCCATAATCTGCTGCTACTCTTCCACAAGTCAGCCTGTCAGCCCTCCACACACACCCGCCAAATTTACTAGGAATAATTAGTCAACTAAAACTCCAATATGGTCCCTACTCTGGACAGTCCCTACAAGAAGTCACACTCCCTCTCCCCATAACTAAACCTGAAAAGCTATGTCTACACTGCAGCTGGAAGTGAGCTTCCCAGTCAGGGTAGACAGACTCACGCTAACTCTGCTCCAACTACTGTGCTAAAAATAGTAGTGTGGACATTGCAGCTCAGGCTTTCAAGATCACCTGACCCCCTCAGTCTGAACTGAAGTGATGAGTCTGAATCTCTTCCAGAGCTACAACATGCACACTGCTATTTTAGCACACTAACTTGAGTGAAGCTAGCTAGTAGGCTTGTTCCCAGTAGCAGTGTGGACATGCCCTAAGCTCTCTCTAGGATATTGCACTTGGAGGCAAAAAGAGCAAAGCAGAAATCTGAATACAAAAGTAACAGGACAAATGAAAAAACTGTACAATGTAGATAACTTTGTACAAAGTTAACACAGTTGGACCCTTACCCTGACTTACACCTCAAGACAACACTGTAATAAAATATTGAAATAAATGTAAAAATCTGAAACAATCAGCAACTGCAGGTCATTTTCCTGCAAATTTTCAGCAACAATTAAAAACAATTAGGTTGAAAATAAGAGAAGGATTTCACTGTTTTTAACATCTTCTTGTAGTCTTTGAGGCCAATGAAAATAAGTTCAAATTCAGGTGAAATTCAGTCAGGATGATACAATATAATAACCAAAGTGAAGTAGAAAATGGAAAAACTACCGAACATCACATGAGGTGTTCGTTTACAACAGGAAAAAAATATCAAAAATTGGGACACTAGAAAAAGAGTAAAACACTATACTGGTTTCTACATTTTTGTATCAGGTTATTTTGTCAGTAAATTTTATACCATAATTCTCATCACAGGTCTGTATGAATAATTAGTGGTTATTATTAATCCAGATTGTGTGTCTGTATCTCTCCCTCCCTCCCTTTGGAGGGAGGTTAAAACAGTAAAGGCAGGGAGTAGCTACAGGCTCATTTACCTGTACCACATATCCAGAGATGCATTTAAAATTGGCAGGCCGAGGAGCTCCATTTATCAAAATCTCTCCAGAGAGTCCGTGAGGATCTTTCCTTGCAGCTAAGATATCCAATAGCCTAGAAAAAGAAAATCAGGCTCCCAAAAGGGTTCTGAAGAATAAATCTTTGAACAGGTGGAAGATAAATTTGGCATACAAATCCAGTTAACAAAATGTGTTGCACACGCAATTTTGATGCTGAAATGCAAGCTCAGTTTGTCTCCTCTGACAAGATCTGCTCACCCAATAAGCAGAGGTGGAACTGTCAGGGTTAGGGCTCCCTGATTTTTAGGGAGCCTTTTTGCTGGCCCTGTCAAAGGTTTGAGCAGCCTATGAGCTGCTGTAATTTATGCCTGCTGGAAAAGTTTCTAAAACTTAGATTTACATCACAGATTTTGTTTGTACAACTAAATCAAGTAGCTGAACTCCAGATACCTTATTTTTGAGCATGGAAATCTGAGTTGTCTTTTGGGTGATAAAAATGCAATTTGGGGCATTCTAATTAAGAGTTTGGGTTGAAGCCACTTTGAACACTTGGCTTTTGTGTTCCTAATCATCCGTACTATAAGTATGCAGGCACATTTTCTGTTTGGCATGGTTTCTCAACATGAGGAATACAGATAACGTAAAACAAGACCTTTCATTGCTTCAACACTTACGAAGATTTGCCACTGCCAGTGGGTCCCAAAATTGCATTAAGGCCAGGTCTCATAATCCCACTGCAAACAAAAGCAACATTTCCTGAAGTCACTGTTTTATTTGTAGACTAATTCATTTAATTTGAAGGCCTTGTTTGTTTGTCTGTTGTAAAAACAAAATCCTTTGGGAACTGGTGAAGTTCCTCAGCTATGTGAAATAAAATTACTTGCTAGAAAAAAAAATTTTATAATTTTTTAGTTTTCAAATATACAAAATTGTATTTCAATTTTAGAGGCTTTTTTTTAAGCCACATTTAGCTCCTCTTTTTCTCCCGAAGTTCAGGTCCAATTGCATACCTACTTTAGCATGGACATTTACTTTTTTCCTGCGAACTTCCAGTTGTGCCTACAAACTGGTGACTTGCACACGAACCTGACTAGGCAGCTATTTGCCATCAGAACTAAGATGGGCCTTGAGTTAAGCACCTGCAAGCTGTTTTTCAAACTCTCAAATACATCAGGTTTCAGAGTAGCAGCCATGTTAGTCTGTATCTGTAAAAAGAAAAGGAGTACTTGTGGCACCTTAGAGACTACCAAATTTATTAGAGCATAAAGGTTTTCCACTGTATGCATCCGATAAAGTGAGCTGAAGCTCACGAAAGCTTATGCTCTAATAAACTTGTTAGTCTAAGGTACCACAAATACTCCTTTTCTTTTTTTCAAATACATCAGAGTTTCAATATGAATCACAAATTCCAACTGAACTGAGGAATTTCTTTGCTGTGCTGTAAACAACGCTTCTGTATAAGGGTCCTAAACTACCAGCTCAGATAATTTCTTTTTTTTTCCAAATTATCATACAACATTTATTAAATTAATAATGCATCCAACTAGTAATATATTGGTACAGAATTAAGTTTAAATTAAACAACACAACTCATGTTGTAACCCTCTTATGTATTAATGTATCAATATCACATTATGTTTTATAAACAAATACAAAAGTTAACATACAAAGTGTGAATTCAAAAACTGTATTTCTTACAGTAATTTCTTCAATCATTCCTGAATCTATCTGATGGATGTTGACATGAGGTTGTTGACTAAGTTGTATGAAAAAGAAAACAAAATTAACATACACTAGATATTTTTTTAAATACATACTTGATATCTTTCAAAATTTCTTTATTAACAGCTTTTTGACAACATAAAAAGCCACTCTTCACTTTCACTCTGTAGCAGATGTTGTGAAAGGTCACAGTGGCTTCCGCAGGAAACTTTCGCTTTTCTAAAGAGGACAGTTTTTTCCAAGGGAAGCCATTGGTACTTGGTTCTGATATCTGAATACTGCTGTGTGGCTGGTTCTCTGTCATTCTGGAAGGATGCTTCTGTGGTTTATAACAAAAAATAATTATAGTAAAAGTTACCATAAGCGCATTCACAATATAGAATCAATAGAAACAAGTAGCTGAAATATAATGTTAATATTTTGTTGTGGGATAAACCTACATGTATGGTAACATTCATTTGCAAACTGGATACAATTAACTTAGGCTTGAATAGAGACTGGGAGTGGATGGGTCATTACGTAAAGTAAAACTATTTCCCCATAAAGAAAAGGAGTACTTGTGGCACCTTAGAGACTAACCAATTTATTAGAGCATAAGCTTTCGTGAGCTACAGCTCACGAAAGCTTATGCTCTAATAAATTGGTTAGTCTAAGGTGCCACAAGTACTCCTTTTCTTTTTGCGAATACAGACTAACACAGCTGCTACTCTGAAATCTATTTCCCCATGTTATTTCTCCCCCCACCGCACCTTCTACTGTTCCTCACACGTTCTTGTTAACTGCTGGAAATGGCCCACCTTGATTATCACCACAAAAGGTTTTCCTCCTTCCCCCCCCCCCCTCCTGCTGGTAGTAGCTCATCTTAACTGATCACTAGGTGCCACAAGCACTCCTTTTTTCCTCCTTAGTGTGTATGATAAAACCCATTGTTTCATGTTCTGTGTGTATATAAATCTCCCCACTGTATTTTCCACCAAATGCATCCAATGAAGTGAGCTGTAGCTCATGAAAGCTTATGCTCAAATAAATTTTAGTCTAAGGTGCCACAAGTCCTCCTTTTTCTTTTTTGCGACTACAGACTAACACGGCTACTACTCTGAAACCGGTAACATTCATGACACTCTCATATCCTACTGATTCCTTTTTTTTTTTTTTAAATCAACTATACAACAACAGCAAGATTTCAGTCAATCATAGCATATTAAGACTGAATGCGCCATTGGCAGGGACTTGCAGCTATAAGCCCTCAGCATTGGTGCTCCCAAGAGCACAGGGAAGAGAGGACTCGCCTCCTGTGGGAACCTCCTCCAGCTAAAGGAAGCACTTGCATGTGGAGGCTATAGATTTATATAAATCAATGTAAAGGAATGGTAATGAGACTATAACTCTTGGTTTGGTTGATTTATTTTTAAAGACTCAATTGTTTTATAGTGATTTATTTAATTTGAGTATATATTTATATTTGTAATGTTGTATTGACTGAAGTGCTTTTCATACAGACCATTTTTTGCACAGTATTCACTACTGCTTAACTTTACTTTAAATGAGAACTAAAAACATTTCTATAAATGGCCTGAGGGTTATCTACTTTCTCTATAGCTTCTCTATATGGATATTTGTATGTGGTTGGGGTGTAGATGGGGGGGTGGTATATGGGTGGGGTGTAGCTGTATAGATGGTTGCGGTGCAGACGAGGTGTAGGTGTGTCTGAGTGGGGTGTAGGTGTGTCTGAGTGGGGTGTAGATGGGGGCTGTATATAGGTGGGGTGTAGGTGTGTCTGAGTGGGGTGTAGATGGGGGGGTTGTATATGGGTGGGGTGTAGGTGTCTAGATAGTTGAGGTGCAGAAGGGGTGTAGGTGTGTCTGAGTGGGGTGTAAATGGGGTGTGTAGGTGTCTAGATGGTTGCGGTGCGGACGGGGTGTAGGTGTGTCTGAGTGGGGTGTAGATGGGGGGGTTGTATATAGGTGGGGTGTAGGTGTGTCTGAGTGGGGTGTAGATGGGGGGGTTGTATATGGGTGGGGTGTAGGTGTCTAGATAGTTGAGGTGCAGAAGGGGTGTAGGTGTGTCTGAGTGGGGTGTAAATGGGGGGTGTAGGTGTCTAGATAGTTGAGGTGCAGAAGGGGTGTAGGTGTGTCTGAGTGGGGTGTAAATGGGGGGTGTAGGTGTCTAGATGGTTGCGGTGCGGACGGGGTGTAGGTGTGTCTGAGCGGGGTGTAGATAGGGGGTGTAGGTGTCTAGATGGTTGCGGTGCGGACGGGGTGTAGGTGTGTCTGAGTGGGGGGTAAATGGGGGGTGTAGGTGTCTAGATGGTTGCGGTGCGGACGGGGTGTAGGTGTGTCTGAGTGGGGTTTAGATGGGGGGTGTAGGTGTCTAGCTGGTTGCGGTGCCGACGGGGTGTAGGTGTGTCTGAGTGGGGTGTAGATGGGGGGGTTGTAGATGGGTGGGGTGTAGGTGTGTCTGACTGGGGTGTAGATGGGGGGTGTAGGTGTCTAGCTGGTTGCGGTGCGGACGGGGTTCGGTGTGTCTGAGTGGGGTGTAGATGGGGGGTTGTAGATGGGTGGGGTGTAGGTGTGTCTGAGTGGGGTGTAGATGGGGGGTGTAGGTGTCTAACTGGTTGCGGTGCGGACGGGGTGCAGGTGTGTCTGAGTGGGGTGTAGATGGGTGGGGTGTAGGTGTGTCTGAGTGGGGTGTAGATGGGGGGTTGTAGATGGGTGGGGTGTAGGTGTGTGAGTGGGGTGTAGATGGGGGGGTTGTAGATGGGTGGGGTGTAGGTGTGTCTGAGGGGGTGTAGATGGGGGGTGTAGGTGTCTAGCTGGTTGCGGTGCGGACGGGGTGTAGGTGTGTGAGTGGGGTGTAGATGGGGGGTGTAGGTGTCTAGCTGGTTGCGGTGCCGACGGGGTGTAGGTGTGTCTGAGTGGGGTGTAGATGGGGGGGTTGTAGATGGGTGGGGTGTAGGTGTGTCTGAGGGGGTGTAGATGGGGGGTGTAGGTGTCTAGCTGGTTGCGGTGCGGACGGGGTGTAGGTGTGTGAGTGGGGTGTAGATGGGGGGTGTAGGTGTCTAGCTGGTTGCGGTGCCGACGGGGTGTAGGTGTGTCTGAGTGGGGTGTAGATGGGGGGGTTGTAGATGGGTGGGGTGTAGGTGTGTCTGAGTGGGGTGTAGATGGGGGGTGTAGGTGTCTAGCTGGTTGCGGTGCGGACGGGGTTAGGTGTGTCTGAGTGGGGTGTAGATGGGGGGGTTGTAGATGGGTGGGGTGTAGGTGTGTCTGAGTGGGGTGTAGATGGGGGGTGTAGGTGTCTAGCTGGTTGCGGTGCGGCCGGGGTGTAGGTGTGTCTGAGCAGGGTGTAGATGGGGGGTTGTAGATGGGTGGGGTGTAGGTGTGTCTGAGTGGGGTGTAGATGGGGGGTGTAGGTGTCTAGCTGGTTGCGGTGCGGACGGGGTGTAGGTGTGTCTGAGCAGGGTGTAGATGGGGGGGTTGTAGATGGGTGGGGTGTAGGTGTGTCTGAGTGGGGTGTAGATGGGGGGTGTAGGTGTCTAGCTGGTTGCGGTGCGGACGGGGTGTAGGTGTGTCTGAGTGGGTGTAGATGGGGGGGTTGTAGATGGGTGGGGTGTAGGTGTGTCTGAGTGGGGTGTAGATGGGGGGTGTAGATGTCTAGCTGGTTGTGGTGCGGACGGGGTGTAGGTGTGTCTGAGCGGGGTGTAGATGGGGGGGTTGTAGATGGGTGGGTGTAGGTGTGTCTGAGTGGGGTGTAGATGGGGGGTGTAGGTGTCTAGCTGGTTGTGGTGCGGACGGGGTGTAGGTGTGTCTGAGTGGGGTGTAGATGGGGGGTTGTAGATAGGTGGGGTGTAGGTGTGTCTGAGTGGGGTGTAGATGGGGGGTGTAGGTGTCTAGCTGGTTGCGGTGCGGACGGGGTGTAGGTGTGTCTGAGCGGGGTGTAGATGGGGGGGTTGTAGATGGGTGGGGTGTAGGTGTGTCTGAGTGGGGTGTAGATGGGGGGTGTAGGGTGTCTAGCTGGTTGTGGTGCGGACGGGGTGTAGGTGTGTCTGAGTGGGGTGTAGATGGGGGGTGTAGGTGTCTAGCTGGTTGCGGTGCGGACGGGGTGTAGGTGTGTCTGAGCGGGGGTGTAGATGGGGGGGTTGTAGATGGGTGGGGTGTAGGTGTGTCTGAGTGGGGTGTAGATGGGGGGGTGTAGGTGTCTAGCTGGTTGCGGTGCGGACGGGGGTTGTAGGTGTGTCTGAGTGGGGTGTAGATGGGGGTTGTATATGGGTGGGGTGTAGGTGTGTCTGAGTGGGGTGTAGATGGGGGTGTAGGTGTCTAGCTGGTTGCGGTGCGGACGGGGTGTAGGTGTGTCTGAGCGGGGTGTAGATGGGGGGGTTGTAGATGGGTGGGGTGTAGGTGTGTCTGAGTGGGGTGTAGATGGGGGTGTAGTTGTCTAGCTGGTTGCGGTGCGGACGGGGTGTAGGTGTGTCTGAGTGGGGTGTAGATGGGGGGTTGTAGATGGGTGGGGTGTAGGTGTGTCTGAGTGGGGTGTAGATGGGGTGTAGGTGTCTAGCTGGTTGCGGTGCGGACGGGGTGTAGTGTGGTCTGAGTGGGTGTAGATGGGGGGTTGTAGATAGGTGGGGTGTAGGTATGTCTGAGTGGGGTGTAGATGGGGGGGTTGTAGATGGGTGGGGTGTAGGTGTGTCTGAGTGGGGTGTAGATGGGGGTGTAGGTGTCTAGCTGGTTGCGGTGCGGCCGGGGGGTAGGTGTGTCTGAGTGGGGTGTAGATGGGGGGGTTGTAGATGGGTGGGTGTAGGTGTGTCTGAGTGTGGTGTAGATGGGGGGGTTGTAGATGGGTGGGGTGTAGGTGTGTCTGAGTGGGGTGTAGATGGGGGGGTTGTAGATAGGTGGGGTGTAGGTGTGTCTGAGTGGGGTGTAGATGGGGGGGTTGTAGATGGGTGGGGTGTAGGTGTGTGAGTGGGGTGTAGATGAGGGGGTTGTAGATGGGTGGGGTGTAGGTGTGTCTGAGGGGGTGTACATGGGGGTGTAGGTGTCTAGCTGGTTGCGGTGCGGACGGTGTGTGTGTGAGTGGTGTGTAGATGGGGGTGTAGGTGTCTAGCTGTTGCGGTCCGACGGGTGTAGGTGTGTCTGAGTGGGTGTAGATGGGGGTTGTAGATGGGTGGGGTGGTGTGTCTGAGTGGGGTGTAGATGGGGGGTGTAGGTGTCTAGCTGGTTGCGGTGCGGACGGGTTAGGTGTGTCTGAGTGGGGTGTAGATGGGGGGTTGTAGATGGGTGGGGTGTAGGCGTGTCTGAGTGGGGTGTAGATGGGGGGGTTGTAGATAGGTGGGGTGTAGGCGTGTCTGAGTGGGGTGTAGATGGGGGGTTGTAGATGGGTGCGGTGTAGGTGTGTCTGAGTGGGGTGTAGATGGGGGGGTGTAGGTGTCTAGCTGGTTGCGGTGCGGACGGGGTGTAGGTGTGTCTGAGCGGGGTGTAGATGGGGGGGGGTTGTATATGGGTGGGGTGTAGGTGTGTTGAGTGGGGTGTAGATGGGGGGTGTAGTGGTCTAGCTGGTTGCGGTGCGACGGGGTGTAGGTGTGTCTGAGCGGTGGTTGTAGATGGGGGGGTTGTAGATGGGTGGGGTGTAGGTGTGTCTGAGTGGGGTGGAGATGGGGGGTTAGGTGTCTAGCTGGTTGTGGTGCGGACGGGTGTAGGGTGTGTCTGAGCGGGGTGTAGATGGGGGGTTGTAGATGGGGGGGGGGGTGTAGGTGTGTCTGAGTGGGGGTGTAGATGGGGGGTGTAGGTGTCTAGCTGGTTGCGGTGCCGACGGGGTGTAGGTGTGGTCTGAGTGGGTGTTTAGATGGGGGGGTTGTAGATGGGTGGGGTGTAGGTGTCTGAGTGGGGTGTAGATGTGGGTGTAGGTGTCTAGCTGGTTGCGGTGCGGACGGGGTGTAGGTGGGTCTGAGTGGGGTGTAGATGGGGGGGTTGTAGATGGGTGGGGTGTAGGTGTGTCTGAGTGGGGTTTAGATGGGGGGTGTAGGTGTCTAGCTGGTTGCGGTGCGGACGGGGTGTAGGTGTGTCTGAGTGGGGTGTAGATGGGGGGTTGTAGATGGGTGGGGTGTAGGTGTGTGAGTGGGGTGTAGATGAGGGGGTTGTAGATGGGTGGGGTGTAGGTGTGTCTGAGGGGGTGTACATGGGGGGTGTAGGTGTCTAGCTGGTTGCGGTGCGGACGGGGTGTAGGTGTGTGAGTGGGGTGTAGATGGGGGGTGTAGGTGTCTAGCTGGTTGCGGTGCCGACGGGGTGTAGGTGTGTCTGAGTGGGGTGTAGATGGGGGGTTGTAGATGGGTGGGGTGTAGGTGTGTCTGAGTGGGGTGTAGATGGGGGGGTTGTAGATAGGTGGGGTGTAGGCGTGTCTGAGTGGGGGTTGTAGATGGGGGGGTTGTCGATGGGTGGGGTGTAGGTGTGTCTGAGTGGGGTATAGATGGGGGGGGTGTAGGTGTCTAGCTGGTTGCGGTGCGGACGGGGTGTAGGTGTGTCTGAGCGGGGTGTAGATGGGGGGTTGTAGATGGGTGGGGTGTAGGTGTGTCGAGTGGGGTGTAGATGGGGGGTGTAGGTGTCTAGCTGGTTGTAGATGGGTGGGGTGTAGGTGTGTCTGAGCGGGGTGTAGATGGGGGGGTTGTAGATGGGTGGGGTGTAGGTGTGTCTGAGTGGGGTGTAGATGGGGGTGTAGGTGTCTAGCTGGTTGCGGTGCGGACGGGGTGTAGGTGTGTCTGAGTGGGGTGTAGATGGGGGTTGTAGACAGGTGGGGTGTAGGTGTCTCTGAGTAGGGTGTAGATGGGGGGTGTAGGTGTCTAGCTGGTTGCGGTGCGGACGGGGTGTAGGTGTGTCTGAGTGGGGTGTAGATGGGGGGGGTTGTAGATGGGTGGGGTGTAGGTGTGTCTGAGTGGGTGTAGATGGGGGGTGTAGGTGTCTAGCTGGTTGCGGTGCGGACGGGGTGTAGGTTGGTCTGAGTGGGGTGTAGATGGGGGGTTGTAGGTGGGTGGGGTGTATGTGTCTGAGTGGGGTGTAGATGGGGGTGTAGGTGTCTAGCTGGTTGCGGTGCGGACGGGGTGTAGGTGTGTCTGAGCGGGTGTAGATGGGGGGTGTAGATGGTGGGGTGTAGGTGTTCTGAATGGGGTGTAGATGGGGGGTGTAGGTGTCTGCTTGGTTGCGGTGCGGACGGGGTTAGGTTTGTCTGAGTGGGGTGTAGATGGGGGGGTTGTAGATGGGTGGGGGTTTAGGTGTTTCTGAGTGGGTGTAGATGGGGGTGTAGTGTCTAGCTGGTTGCGGTGCGGACTGGGTGTCGTGTGTCTGAGCGTGGTGTCGATGGGGGGGTTGTAGATGGGTGGGTGTAGGTGTGTCTGAGTGGGGTGTAGATGGGGGGGTAGGTGTCTAGCTTTGTGGTGCGGAGGGGTGTAGGTGTGTCTGAGCGGGGTGTAGATGGGGGGGTTGTAGATGGGTGGGGTTTAGGTGTGTCTGAGTTGGGTGTAGATGGGGGGTGTAGGTGGCTAGCTGGTTGTGGTGCGGACGGGGTGTAGGTGTGTCTGAGTGGGTGTGATTGGGGTGTTGTATATAGGTGTGTAGGTATGTCGTGGGTGTAGATTGGGGGGGTTGTAGATGGGTTGGGGTGTAGGTGTCTGAGTGGGTGTAAGGGGGTGTAGGTTGTCTAGCTGGTTGCGGTGCCGACGGGTTAGTGTGTCTGAGTGTGGTGGTAATGGGGGGGTTGTAGATGGGGGGGTGTAGGTGTCTGAGTGGGGTGTGAGCACCAGCGGAGCAGCGGGGACAGCAGAGCAGCTCACAGCAGGAGTTTGCCTGGGAGTTCGCCTGGAGTGAGCCCAGTGAGGCTTACATCTTGCCAACGTCTCTGAGGAATCTCATAGTAGGTAGGTGATATGGAAGGGGGGGCATTCAGCTGTTGTGACCTGCACTGGATGTGCCATGTTTGTCTTTCTTCCACAGGACAGAAGCGACTTTGTCTGTACAAAGTGCAAGCTGGTCTCCATATTGGAAGAGAAGATTGAAGGTCTGGAGCAACAGGTAACGACCCTGCGTTGTATACGAGAGACTGAGGATTTTCTGGACCAAACTCAGGATAGCCTTCTAGGGGCACAAAGCTCTAAAGATGTAGAGCAGGTTGCACAGAGGAGCCAAGAGGCCAGTGAAGAAGCTTGGCAACATGTGACCTCCAGAAGAGGTAAGCGGAATGTCCGGGTTCCAGTAACACAGACACAGGTAACTAACCGCTTTCATGTTCTCTCCACAGGTACCAATGCGGAGAGTGGACCAGATGATATGTCTGGGGGGAGAAAGCGGAAGGAGACTCCGCTGGTTGGGAGGCATGAGATGCGATGTCCTGAGGTTGGGGGTTCCACGACCACCACTCCCAAGAGGAGAAGGCGGGTGGTGGTGGTCGGGGACTCTCTCCTCCGGGGGACTGAGTCATCTATCTGCCGCCCTGACCGGGAAAACCGAGAAGTCTGCTGCTTGCCAGGGGCTAAGATTCGTGATGTGACGGAGAGACTGCCGAGACTCATCAAGCCCTCGGATCGCTACCCCTTCCTGCTTCTCCACGTGGGCACCAATGATACTGCCAAGAATGACCTTGAGCGGATCACTGCGGACTACGTGGCTCTGGGAAGAAGGATAAAGGAGTTGGAGGCGCAAGTGGTGTTCTCGTCCATCCTCCCCGTGGAAGGAAAAGGCCTGGGTAGGGACCGTCGAATCGTGGAGGTCAACGAATGGCTACGCAGGTGGTGTCGGAGAGAAGGCTTTGGATTCTTTGACCATGGGATGGTGTTCCATGAAGGAGGAGTGCTGGGCAGAGACGGGCTCCATCTTACGAAGAGAGGGAAGAACATCTTTGCCAGCAGGCTGGCTAACCTAGTGAGGAGGGCTTTAAACTAGGTTCACCGGGGGAAGGAGACCAAAGCCCTGAGGTAAGTGGGAAAGCGGGATACCGGGAGGAAGCACAGGCAGGAAGGTCTGTGAGGGGAGGGCTCCTGCCTCATACTGGGAATGAGGGGCGATCAACAGGTTATCTCAAGTGCTTATATACAAATGCACAAAGCCTTGGAAACAAGCAGGGAGAACTGGAGGTCCTGGTGATGTCAAGGAATTATGACGTGATTGGAATAACAGAGACTTGGTGGGATAACTCACATGACTGGAGTACAGTCATGGATGGTTATAAACTGTTCAGGAAGGACAGGCAGGGCAGAAAAGGTGGGGGAGTAGCACTGTATGTAAGGGAGCAGTATGACTGCTCAGAGCTCCGGTACGAAACTGTGGAAAAAACCTGAGTGTCTCTGGATTAAGTTTAGAAGTGTGTGCAACAAGAGTGATGTCATGGTGGGAGTCTGCTATAGACCACCGGACCAGGGGGATGAGGTGGATGAGGCTTTCTTCCGGCAACTCACGGAAGCTACTAGATCGCATGCCCTGATTCTCATGGGTGACTTTAATTTTCCTGATATCTGCTGGGAGAGCAATACAGCGGTGCATAGACAATCCAGGAAGTTTTTGGAAAGCGTAGGGGACAATTTCCTGGTGCAAGTGCTAGGGGAGCCAACTAGGGGGAGCGCTTTTCTTGACCTGCTGCTCACAAACCGGGTAGAATTAGTGGGGGAAGCAAAAGTGGATGGGAATCTGGGAGGCAGTGACCATGAGTTGGTTGAGTTCAGGATCCTGACGCAGGGAAGAAAGGTAAGCAGCAGGATACGGACCCTGGACTTCAGGAAAGCAGACTTTGACTCCCTCAGGGAACAGATGGCCAGGATCCCCTGGGGGACTAACATGAAAGGGAAGGGAGTCCAGGAGAGCTGGCTGTATTTCAAGGAATCCCTGTTGAGGTTACAGGGACAAACCATCCCGATGAGTCGAAAGAATAGTAAATATGGCAGGCGACCAGCTTGGCTTAATGGTGAAATCCTAGCGGATCTTAAACATAAAAAAGAAGCTTACAAGAAGTGGAAGGTTGGACATATGACCAGGGAAGAGTATAAAAATATTGCTCGGGCATGTAGGAAAGATATCAGGAGGGCCAAATCGCACCTGGAGCTGCAGCTAGCAAGAGATGTCAAGAGTAACAAGAAGGGTTTCTTCAGGTATGTTGGCAACAAGAAGAAAGCCAGGAAAGTGTGGTCCCCTTACTGAATGAGGGAGGCAAGCTAGTGACAGAGGATGTGGAAAAAGCTAATGTACTCAATGCTTTTTTTTGCCTCTGTTTTCACTAACAAGGTCAGCTCCCAGACTGCTGTGCTGGGCAACACAAAACGGGGAAGAGATGGCCAGCCCTCTGTAGAGATAGAGGTGGTTAGGGACTATTTAGAAAAGCTGGACGTGCACAAGTCCATGGGGCCGGACGAATTGCATCCGAGAGTGCTGAGGGAATTGGCGGCTGTGATTGCAGAGCCCTTGGCCATTATCTTTGAAAACTCGTGGCGAACGGGGGAAGTCCCGGATGACTGGAAAAAGGCTAATGTAGTGCCCATCTTTAAAAAGGGAAGAAGGAGGATCCTGGGAACTACAGGCCGGTCAGCCTCACCTCAGTCCCTGGAAAAAATCATGGAGCACGTCCTCAAAGAATCAATCCTGAAGCACTTAGAGGAGAGGAAAGTGATCAGGAACAGTCAGCATGGATTCACCAAGGGAAGGTCATGCCTGACTAATCTAATCGCCTTTTATGATGAGATTACTGGTTCTGTGGATGAAGGGAAGCAGTGGATGTATTGTTTCTTGACTTTAGCAAAGCTTTTGACACGGTCTCCCACAACATTCTTGTCAGCAAGTTAAGGAAGTATGGGCTGGATGAATGCACTATAAGGTGGGTAGAAAGCTGGCTAGATTGTCGGGCTCAACGGGTAGTGATCAATGGCTCCATGTCTAGTTGGCAGCCGGTGTCAAGTGGAGTGCCCCAGGGGTCGGTCCTGGGGCCCGTTTTGTTCAATATCTTCATAAATGATCTGGAGGATGGTGTGGATTGCACTCTCAGCAAATTTGCGGATGATACTAAACTGGGAGGAGTGGTAGATACGCTGGAGGGGAGGGATAGGATACAGAAGGACCTAGACAAATTGGAGGATTGGGCCAAAAGAAATCTAATGAGGTTCAATAAGGATAAATGCAGGGTTCTGCACTTAGGATGGAAGAATCCAATGCACCGCTACAGACTAGGGACCGAATGGCTCGGCAGCAGTTCTGCGGAAAAGGACCTAGGGGTGACAGTGGACGAGAAGCTGGATATGAGTCAGCAGTGTGCCCTTGTTGCCAAGAAGGCCAATGGCATTTTGGGATGTATAAGTAGGGGCATAGCGAGCAGATCGAGGGACGTGATCGTTCCCCTCTATTCGACACTGGTGAGGCCTCATCTGGAGTACTGTGTCCAGTTTTGGGCCCCACACTACAGGAAGGATGTGGATAAATTGGAAAGAGTACAGCGAAGGGCAACAAAAATGATTAGGGGTCTAGAGCACATGACTTATGAGGAGAGGCTGAGGGAGCTGGGATTGTTTAGTCTGCAGAAGAGAAGAATGAGGGGGGATTTGATAGCTGCTTTCAACTACCTGAAAGGGGGTTTCAAAGAGGATGGCTCTAGACTGTTCTCAATGGTAGCAGATGACAGAACGAGGAGTAATGGTCTCAAGTTGCAATGGGGGAGGTTTAGATTGGATATTAGGAAAAACTTTTTCACTAAGAGGGTGGTGAAACACTGGAATGCGTTACCTAGGGAGGTGGTAGAATCTCCTTCCTTAGAGGTTTTTAAGGTCAGGCTTGACAAGGCCCTGGCTGGGATGATTTAACTGGGACTTGGTCCTGCTTTGAGCAGGGGGTTGGACTAGATGACCTTCTGGGGTCCCTTCCAACCCTGATATTCTATGATTCTATGATTCTAGATGGGGGGGTGTAGGTGTCTAGCTGGTTGCGGTGCGGACGGGGTGTAGGTGTGTCTGAGTGGGGTGTAGATGGGGGGGTGTAGGTGTCTAGCTGGTTGTGGTGCGGACGGGGTGTAGGTGTGTCTGAGTGGGGTGTAGATGGGGGGGGTTGTAGATGGGTGGGGTGTAGGTGTGTCTGAGTGGGGTGTAGATGGGGTGTAGGTGTCTAGCTGGTTGCGGTGCGGACGGGGTGTAGGTGTGTCTGACGGGGTGTAGATGGGGGGGTTGTAGATGGGTGGGGTGTAGGTGTGTCTGAGTGGGGTGTAGATGGGGGGTGTAGGTGTCTAGCTGGTTGCGGTGCCGACGGGGTGTAGGTGTGTCTGAGTGGGGTGTAGATGGGTGGGGTGTAGGTGTGTCTGAGTGGGGTGTAGATGGGGGGGTGTAGGTGTCTAGCTGGTTGCGGTGCGGATGGGGTGTAGGTGTGTCTGAGCGGGGTGTAGATGGGGGGTTGTAGATGGGTGGGGTGTAGATGGGGGGTGTAGGTGTCTAGCTGGTTGTGGTGCGGACGGGGTGTAGGTGTGTCTGAGTGGGGTGTAGATGGGGCGGTTGTAGATGGGTGGGGTGTAGGTGTGTCGGAGTGGGGTGTAGATGGGGGGTGTAGGTGTCTAGCTGGTTGCGGTGCGGACGGGGTGTAGGTGTGTCTGAGTGGGGTGTAGATGGGGGGGTTGTAGATGTGTGGGGTGTAGGTGTGTCTGAGTGGGGTGTAGATGGGGGTGTAGGTGTCTAGCTGGTTGCGGTGCGGACGGGGTGTAGGTGTGTGAGCGGGGTGTAGATGGGGGGGTTGTAGATGGGTGGGGTGTAGGTGTGTCTGAGTGGGGTGTAGATGGGGGGTGTAGGTGTCTAGCTGGTTGCGGTGCCGACGGGGTGTAGGTGTGTCTGAGTGGGGTGTAGATGGGGGGGTTGTAGATGGGTGGGGTGTAGGTGTGTCTGAGTGGGGTGTAGATGGGGGGTGTAGGTGTCTAGCTGGTTGCGGTGCGGACGGGGTGTAGGTGTGTCTGAGTGGGGTGTAGATGGGGGGTTGTAGATGGGTGGGGTGTAGGTGTGTCTGAGTGGGTGTAGATGGGGGGTGTAGGTGTCTAGCTGGTTGCGGTGCGGACGGGGTGTAGGTGTGTCTGAGCGGGGTGTAGATGGGGGGGTTGTAGATGGGTGGGGTGTAGGTGTGTCTGAGTGGGGTGTAGATGGGGGGTGTAGGTGTCTAGCTGGTTGTGGTGCGGACGGGGTGTAGGTGTGTCTGAGTGGGGTGTAGATTGGGGGGGTTGTAGATGGGGGGGGTGTAGGTGTGTCTGAGTGGGGTGTAGATGGGGGTGTAGGTGTCTAGCTGGTTGCGGTGCGGACGGGGTGTAGGTGTGTCTGAGCGGGGTGTATATGGGGGGGTTGTAGATGGGTGGGGTGTAGGTGTGTCTGAGTGGGTGTAGATGGGGGGTGTAGGTGTCTAGCTGGTTGCGGTGCGGACGGGGTGTAGGTGTGTCTGAGCGGGGTGTAGATGGGGGGGTTGTAGATGGGTGGGGTTAGGTGTGTCTGAGTGGGGTGTAGATGGGGGGTGTAGGTGTCTAGCTGGTTGCGGTGCGGACGGGGTGTAGGTGTGTCTGAGCGGGGTGTAGATGGGGGGGGTTGTAGATGGGTGGGGTGTAGGTGTGTCTGAGTGGGGGTGTAGATGGGGGTGTAGGTGTCTAGCTGGTTGTGGTGCGGACGGGGTGTAGGTGTGTCTGAGTGGGGTGTAGATGGGGGGGGTTGTAGATAGGTGGGGTGTAGGTATGTCTGGGGTGTAGATGGGGGGGTTGTAGATGGGTGGGGGTGTAGGTGTGTCTGAGTGGGGTGTAGATGGGGGGTGTAGGTGTCTAGCTGGTTGCGGTGCCGACGGGGTGTAGGTGTGTCTGAGTGGGGTGTAGATGGGGGGGGTTGTAGATAGGTGGGGTGTAGGTATGTCTGAGTGGGGTGTAGATGGGGGGGTTGTAGATGGGTGGGGTGTAGGTGTGTCTGAGTGGGGTGTAGATGGGGGGTGTAGGTGTCTAGCTGGTTGCGGTGCGGACGGGGTGTAGGTGTGTCTGAGTGGGTGTAGATGGGGGGTTGTAGATGGGTGGGGTGTAGGTGTGTCTGAGTGGGGTGTAGATGGGGGGTGTAGGTGTCTAGCTGGTTGTGGTGCGGACGGGGTGTAGGTGTGTCTGAGCTGGGTGTAGATGGGGGTTGTAGATGGGTGGGGTGTAGGTGTGTCTGAGTGGGGTGTAGATGGTGGGTGTAGGTGTCTAGCTGGTTGTGGTGCGGACGGGGTGTAGGTGTGTCTGAGTGGGGTGTAGATGGGGGGGTTGTAGATAGGTGGGGTGTAGGTATGTCTGAGTGGGGTGTAGATGGGGGGGGTTGTAGATGGGTTGGGGTGTAGGTGTGTCTGAGTGGGGTGTAGATGGGGGGTGTAGGTGTCTAGCTGGTTGCGGTGCGGACGGGGTGTAGGTGTGTCTGAGTGGGGTGTAGATGGGGGGGTTTGTAGATGGGTGGGGTGTAGGTGTCTGAGTGGGGTGTAGATGGGGGGTCTAGGTGTCTAGCTGGTTGCGGTGCGGACGGGGTGTAGGTGTGTCTGAGTGGGGTGTAGATGGGGGGGTGTAGGTGTCTAGCTGGTTGCGGTGCGGACGGGGTGTAGGTGTGTCTGAGTGGGGTGTAGATGGGGGGTTGTAGATGGGTGGGGTGTAGGTGTGTCTGAGTGGGGTGTAGATGGGCGTGTAGGTGTCTAGCTGGTTGCGGTGCGGACGGGGTGTAGGTGTGTCTGAGCGGGGTGTAGATGGGGGGTGTTGTAGATGGGTGGGGTGTAGGTGTGTCTGAGTGGGGTGTAGATGGGGGGTGTAGGTGTCTAGCTGGTTGCGGTGCCGACGGGGTGTAGGTGTGTCTGAGTGGGGTGTAGATGGGGGGGGTTGTAGATGGGTGGGGTGTCGGTGTGTCTGAGGGTGAGGGGTAGATGGGGGTGTATTGTCTAGCTGGGATATAGTGGTGCGGAACGGGGTGTAAGTGTGTCCTGAGAGGGGTGTAATGATGGGGGGTGTAGATGGGTGTGGTGTAGGTGTCTGAGTGGGGTGTAGATGGGGGGGTGTAGGTGTCTAGCTGGTTGTGGTGCGGACGGGTTGTAGGTGTGTCTGAGTGGGGTGTAGATGGGTGGGGTGTAGGTGTGTCTGAGTGGGGTGTAGATGGGGGGTGTAGATGGGTGGTGTGTAGGTGTGTCTGAGTGGGGTGTAGATGGGTGGTGTAGGTGTCTAGCTGGTTGCGGTGCGGACGGGGTGTAGGTGTGTCTGAGTGGGGTGTAGATGGGGGGGTTGTAGATGGGTGGGGTGTAGGTGTCTAGCTGGTTGCGGTGCGGACGGGGTGTAGGTGTGTCTGAGTGGGGTGTAGATGGGGGGTGTAGGTGTCTAGCTGGTTGCGGTGCGGACGGGGTGTAGGTGTGTCTGAGTGGGGTGTAGATGGGGGGTTGTAGATGGGTGGGGGTGTAGGTGTGTCTGAGTGGGTTGTAGATGGGCGTGTAGGTGTCTAGCTGGTTGCGGTGCGGACGGGGTGTAGGTGTGTCTGAGCGGGGTGTAGATGGGGGTGTTGTAGATGGGTGGGGTGTAGGTGTGTCTGAGTGTGGTGTAGATGGGTGGTGTAGGTGTCTAGCTGGTTGCGTGCCGACGGGGTGTAGGTCTGTCTGAGTGGGGTGTAGATGGGGGGGTTTGTAGATGGGTGGGGTGTAGGTGTGTCTGAGTGGGGTGTAGATGGGGGGTGTAGGTGTCTAGCTGGTTGCGGTGCGGACGGGGTGTAGGTGTGTCTGAGCGGGGTGTAGATGGGGGGGTTGTAGATGGTGGGGTGTAGGTGTGTCTGAGTGGGGTGTAGATGGGGGGGTTGTAGATGGGTTGGGGTGTAGGTGTGTCTGAGTGGGGTGTAGATGGGGGGTGTAGGTGTCTAGCTGGTTGCGGTGCGGACGGGGTGTAGGTGTGTCTGAGCGGGGTGTAGATGGGGGGGTTGTAGATGGGTGTGGTGTAGGTGTGTCTGAGTGGGGTGTAGATGGGGGGTGTAGGTGTCTAGCGGGTTGTGGTGCGGACGGGGTGTAGGTGTGTCTGAGCGGGGTGTAGATGGGGGGTTGTAGATGGGTGGGGTGTAGGTGTGTCTGATTGGGGTGTAGATGGGGGGTGTATGTGTCTAGCTGGTTGTGGTGCGGACGGGGTGTAGGTGTGTCTGAGTGGGGTGTAGATGGGGGGGGTTGTAGATGGGGGGGGGTGTAGGTGTGTCTGAGTGGGGTGTAGATGGGGGGGTTGTAGATGGGTGGGGTGTAGGTGTGTCTGAGTGGGGTGTAGATTGGGGGGTGTAGGTGTCTAGCTGGTTGCGGTGCGGACGGGGTGTAGGTGTGTCTGAGTGGGGTGTAGATGGGGGGGTTGTAGATGGGTGGGGTGTAGGTGTCTGAGTGGGGTGTAGATGGGGGGTGTAGGTGTCTAGCTGGTTGCGGTGCGGACGGGGTGTAGGTGTGTCTGAGTGGGGTGTAGATGGGGGGTGTAGGTGTCTAGCTGGTTGCGGTGCGGACGGGTGTAGGTGTGTCTGAGTGGGGTGTAGATGGGGGGTTTGTAGATGGGTGGGGTGTAGGTGTGTCTGAGTGGGGTGTAGATGGGCATGTAGGTGTCTAGCTGGTTGCGGTGCGGACGGGGTGTAGGTGTGTCTGAGCGGGGTGTAGATGGGGGTGTTGTAGATGGGTGGGGTGTAGGTGTGTCTGAGTGGGGTGTAGATGGGGGGTGTAGGTGTCTAGCTGGTTGCGGTGCCGACGGGGTGTAGGTGTGTCTGAGCGGGGTGTAGATGGGGGGGTTGTAGATGGGTGGGGTGTAGGTGTGTCTGAGTGGGGTGTAGATGGGGGGTGTAGGTGTCTAGCTGGTTGCGGTGCCGACGGGGTGTAGGTGTGTCTGAGTGGGGTGTAGATGGGGGGGTTGTAGATGGGTGGGGTGTAGGTGTGTCTGAGCGGGGTGTAGATGGGGGGTTGTAGATGGGTGGGGTGTAGGTGTGTCTGAGCGGGGTGTAGATGGGGGGGTGTAGGTGTTTCTGAGTGGGGTGTAGATGGGGGGTGTAGGTGTCTAGCTGGTTGCGGTGCGGACGGGGTGTAGGTGTGTCTGAGTGGGGTGTAGATGGGGGGGTTGTAGATGAGTGGGGTGTAGATGGGGGGTTGTAAATGGGTGGGGTGTAGGTGTGTCTGAGTGGGGTGTAGATGGGGGGGTTGTAGATGGGTGGGGTGTAGGTGTGTCTGAGTGGGGTGTAGATGGGGGGTGTAGGTGTCTAGCTGGTTGCGGTGCGGACGGGGTGTAGGTGTGTCTGAGTGGGGTGTAGATGGGGGGGTTGTAGATGGGTGGGGTGTAGGTGTGTCTGAGCGGGGTGTAGATGGGGGGGTTGTAGATGGGTGGGGTGTAGGTGTGTCTGAGCGGGGTGTAGATGGGGGGGTTGTAGATAGGTGGGGTGTAGGTGTGTCTGAGCGGGGTGTAGATGGGGGGTTGTAGATGGTGGGGTGTAGGTGTGTCTGAGTGGGGTGTAGATGGGGGGTGTAGGTGTCTAGCTGGTTGCGGTGCGGACGGGGTGTAGGTGTGTCTGAGTGGGGTGTAGATGGGGGGGTTGTAGATGGGTGGGGTGTAGGTGTGTCTGAGCGGGGTGTAGATGGGGGGGTTGTAGATGGGTGGGGTGTAGGTGTGTCTGAGCGGGGTGTAGATGGGGGGGTTGTAGATAGGTGGGGTGTAGGTGTGTCTGAGCAGGGTGTAGATGGGGGGGTTGTAGATGGGTGGGGTGTAGCTGTGAGGTTGAACCCCTCTCCCCGCAGCACAGTTACCGTCACCCTTACGTTGCACGGCTCACGCGGTCGGTGCTCGTTGGATTTTCAGCTGCTCCTGGACGCCGGCCCCGCTCCGCTCCGGACTCAAGTCCGCCCCTCCCAGCGGCAGCGGAGCGCCTGCTACCGCCCCGCACTGGCCTGCGCGGCAAATGGGCCGGCGAGGAGCATGCGCGGGCGGGCAGGCGCGTGGCGAAGTAGGCTGGCGGGTGCTCGCTTCGCGCTGATGCGATCGGACGCGACTCCTGGCGTGGGAGGCTCGCGCCTGCCCGTTGCCCCCGTTCTTACTTCTCAAGCAGCCCCGCGCGCGCGCGCAGCTGTGTAATCCCTCCCCCCACCCCGCACGTGCAGAGTGGAACGGCTTTAACGGAAGCCACTGGCGGCTGCCCCTGGGAGCGCGCGCATGTTTCAACGGCCCGGCCAGGGCAGCAGCCGACGTGCGGGGGCGGGGGCGGCCTTGCTCTGCGCGCCAAGCCGCGCTCCTGCGCGCACTGCCCCTCCCCCTCCCCCTCAATAAAAGCGTCTGAGACAGAGAGCACGCGTGTGGCTCGTGCGGGCCCTTTTGTGCAACTGACAAAATGGAAATAGAAAATTCCCCTCCAATGTTTAAAAATTAACATCGGCCTTGTTCACTGCAATTGTATTTTTATAGAGAGAAATACGTTCTGCCAAGGGTAGCTATGCGGGTGTCCTGGAGAGCTGTGAAATAAAATCCAGTATTCTCCTTTTAATATTGCCCATTTGGAGATGTGTGAGGCCAATTTCAAGAACCGCATGTAAGTGGTCGGCTCTAACAACAAAAGAGGGACTAGGAAAATAATTCACTAAAATCAATGGCGCAGTCAGAGAAAAGCTTTATTTGTGAGCATGGTACCACCCCATAGACATTTGCTTAGGAACCTGCTGATTTTAAGGCCACGGCCTTGATGAGCTATCGGCTACTTTGATGTTAATTTACCTTGACTGTGATAGATGATTTTTTAGAAGCTTTGCATAATAAATATCAATGTTACATACAAGTTTGCTTCTGTTATACAGGAATATATCATTTGCATGTACTGTACAGTTGAGATATATGAATGGAGATTCTGACAAAACAGCTTATTTTGTGCAAGGTCTGAAGGAAACACAATACTTAAATAGGACATAGTGTTATTGTAATCACTTCAATGAATGTTAAGAGGTACATTTTATATTTTAATTAATGGAACAAACACACACCATATGAATAAGTAACAATCAGTTATACCACCCGAAAATTGTGTCGGCCACTTGCGTTGCTGTGGGACTGACCATTAAGTCCCAAAAAGGTTAAAAATAAAATTGCAACCATTCAGAAACCAGCTTATTCATAGATGCACAATATGTTTTTAAAAGACTGTACTTTCCAGAGATGACTTGCTGTGACTGAACGAAGAAAACAGGCGCGATCTCTATGCTAGTCAGAATGTCAATATATTGCATAGTGCAACAGTGAGCAACCATCATTGTACCAGCATCCATCAGACACTGTTATGAAACAGTGTTATGAAACATATGAAACTGTTATGTTATAAAATCAGGTTTCAGAGTAGCAGCCATGTTAGTCTGTATCCGCAAAAAAAAGGAGTACTTGTGGCACCTTAGAGACTAACAAATTTATTTGAGCATAAGCTTTCGTGAGCTACAGCTCACTTCGTTGGATGCATTCGGTGGAAAATACAGTGGAGAGATTTATATATACACACACAGAGAACATGAAACAATGTGTTTTATCATACACACTGTAATGAGAGTGATCAGGTAAGGTGAGCTATTACTGGCGGGGGGGGGGAGAAACACTTTTGTAGTGATAATCAAGGTGAGCCATTTCCAGCAGTTGACAAGAATGTCTGAGGAACAGTGGGGGGGGGAATAAACTTGGGAAATAGTTGTACTTTGTGTAATGACACATCCACTCCCAGTCTTTATTCAAGCCTAAGTTAATTGTATCCAGTTTGCAAATTAATTCCAATTTAGCAGTCTCTCCTTGGAGTCTGGTTTTGAAGTTTTTGTTGTTGTTGTTGTTGAAGAATTGCCACTTTTAGGTCTGTAATCGAGTGACCAAAGAGATTGAAGTGTTCTCCGACTGGTTTTTGAATGTTATAATTCTTGACATCTGATTTATGTCCATTTATTCTTTTACGTAGAAACTGTCCAGTTTGGCCAATGTAAATGGCGTAGGGGCATTGCTGGCACATGATAGCATATATCACATTGGTAGATGTGCAGGTGAACGAGCCTCTGATAGTGTGACTGCTGTGATTAGGCCCTATGATGGTATCCCCTGAATAGATATGTGGACAGAGTTGGCAACGGGCTTTGTTGCAAGGATAGGTTCCTGGGTTAGTGGTTCTGTTGTGTGGTGTGTGGTTGCTGGTGAGTATTTGCTTCAGATTGGGGGGCTGTCTGTAAGCAAGGACTGGCCTGCCTCCCAAGATCTGTGAGAACGATGGGTCATCCTTCAGGATAGGTTGTAGATCTTTGATGATGCGTTGGAGAGGTTTTAGTTGGGGGCTGAAGGTGATGGCTAGTGGCGTTCTGTTGTTTTCTTTGTTGGGCCTGTCCTGTAGTAGGTAAATTCTGGGTATTCTTCTGGCTCTGTCAATCTGTTTCTTCACTTCAGCAGGTGGGTATTTTAGTTGTGAGAATGCTTGATAGAGATCTTGTAGGTGTTTTGTCTCTGTCTGAGGGGTTGGAGCAAATGCGGTTGTATCATAGAGCTTGGCTGTAGACAATGGATCATGTGGTGTAGTCTGGATGAAAGCTGGAGGCATGTAGGTAAGCATAGCGGTCAGTAGATTTCCGATATAGGGTGGTGTTTATGTGACCATCGCTTATTAGCAGCATGGTGTCCAGGAAGTGGATCTCTTGTGTGGACTGGCGGAGGTTGATGGTGTGATGGAAATTGTTGAAATCATGGTGGAATTCCTCAAGGGCTTCTTTTCCATGGGTCCAGATGATGAAGATGTCATCAATGTAGCGCAAGTAGAGTAGGGGCATTAGGGAACGAGAGCTGAGGAAGCGTTGTTCTAAGTCAGCCATAAAAATGTTGGCATACTGTGGGGCCATGCGGATACCCATAGCAGTGCCACTGATTTGAAGGTATACGTTGTCCCAAAATGTGAAATAGTTTATGGATGAGGACAAAGTCACAAAGTTCAGCCACCAGGTTAGCCGTGACATTATCAGGGATACTGTTCCTGACAGCTTGTAGTCCATTTTTGTGTGAAATGTTGGTATAGAGGGCTTCTACATCCATAATGGCCAGGATGGTGTTTTCAGGAAGATCACCAATGGACTGTAGTTTCCTCAGGAAGTCAGTGGTGTCTCGAAGATAGCTGAGAGTACTGGTAGTGTAGGGCCTGAGGAGGGAGTCTACATAGCCAGACAATCCTGCTGTCAGAGTGCCAATGCCTGAGATGATGGGGCGTCCAGGATTTCCAGGTTTATGGATCTTGGGTAGCAGATAGAATACCCCTGGTCAGGGTTCCAGGGATGTGTCTGTGCGGATTTGTTCTTGTGCTTTTTCAGGGAGTTTCTTGAGCAAATGCTGTAGTTTCTTTTGGTAACTCTCAGTGGGATCAGAGGGTAGTGGCTTGTAGAAAGTGGTGTTGGAGAGCTGCCTAGCAGCCTCTTATTCATATTCCGACCTATTCATGATGACAACAGCACCTCCTTTGTCAGCCTTTTTGATTATGATGTCAGAGTTGTTTCTGAGGCTGTGGATGGCATTGTGTTCTGCATGGCTGAGGTTATGGAGCAAGTGATGCTGCTTTTCACAATTTCAGCCCGTGCACGTCAGCGGAAGCGCTTTATGTAGAAGTCCAGTCTGCTGTTTCAACCTTCAGGAGGAGTCCACCCAGAATCCTTCCTACCAACACTACAAAAAGAAGGTCTTTGTGGGATAGTATTTTGTTCAGAGGTGTGTTAGAAATATTCCTTGAGTCAGAGACTCGCAAATAGGATTCTAGGTCACCACAGAACTGTATCATGTTCGTAGGGGTGGAGGGGCAGAAGGAGAGGCCCCGAGATAGGACAGATTCTTCTGCTGGGCTAAGAAAATCAGTTATGAAACATGGCTTCATACTTTTGATAAATGCCTTGGTAGAAAATACACTGTAATTATATGTTATCTGTTACATCACTATGATTTGAACTCACACATGGTAGCTGGGTTTCTCCCCATGACTTTAGGAAACAGCAGTAGCTAAAATATAAAGAAAATTAATGTCAACAACAAAGGTCTGAGACATTTGGAAAGTTTAAAACTACACCTGACCTGATTTATTTTGCTAGTAACCTAAAATAAAGAGGAGAGAGGATTTCCGTAAAGAAAATTAAAAATGGTGGGATACCAGCTTTTAGGACTTCAGGGGAAACCATGCTGCAGTGTATTACAACCCATGGGCATATAAAAGGGGTCTTCAGTTTTTTTAAAAAAGTGTTTTACTGATGCTTCACTAATGACAATGCATATGTTCTCAAGCCCCAGACACAAACTTTTCTTTCCACCATTGAGAAAGACATGAACACATCAGTGATAATGAAAACCAAACTAAAACTATTCCCAAGTACATTTGGGCACAATCCTGCAGCCCTACTGACCTCAACTGAACACTAAGGGCTGCAGAATTGGGTTCTTTTTACATTCTTTTATAACTTATTAACACATTTTTTTTCATATTACAAATTTCACAGAGAGAAAATGAGTCAGTAGCACGACTGGTGGTGATCAGTTTATTTATGGATCTAGAAGAGAGTAAATGTTGAGACAGTAAAATTTGTGGCTGACAGAAAATTATTTAAACTAGTCAAGACTAGAGAGGATTGTGTGCAATTTCAAAAGGACCTAACACAATTAAGTAATTGGGCCACACAATGTTAAATAAAATTCAGTATGGACGAGGGCAGTAATGCATACTGGAGGGAACTTCACATACATAGTGACCGAATTTAAATTATTACCATGTGAAAAATATGAAGGCAGCTCACTGAAGAGGTGCAACAATGGAAAAAATGTTAAGCTCTGCTAAGATGGATAGTGGAATACAGAAAGCATTGTAATACCATCATAACCAGATAGTACGTCCTTTGAATAACATATTTATTTTTGGTCACCACATTAAAAAGATACACTATAGCTGCAACAGAAAAAATCCTAAGGACAACAAAGATAATTTGTTGCACAGGAACTGAGAAGCCTTCCATTCAAGGAGAGTAGGAATAAATACAACAGTTATATAAATTAATTAACAGAATGAAGAATATCGTTAGGGTACACCATCTACCCCTTCAGATAACACAAAAACAGGAGGTACTTGACATAAGGAAATTTAAAATGCAACATAAAGTGAGAATTAATTTACCTGTAGAAACTACATATTAATGTATTACAGCTATAGTATGTTATTAAGACAGTGTTGCCAGCTCTTACGATTTGATCATGAGTCTGGTGATGCGTGGTGTTTTCCTTAAACCCTCAACAACCGGAATCAAGAGATTACATGAGAATTTCAGCTCTCACTTCAAAGAAGTTTCTAGCCCATATGGTTACAGAATAAAGCTTGAAAACATGAAGCAAATTCACCCAAAGAGCTCAGAAACCAGAAGACAAATAAAAATAACCAAAAAAATTTACTTTACTTTAAACAAATCTCACAATGGAAATAGGATACCAAACTAGATTATTGGTCTGTTGCTGTATGGTAATTTCTGTGTTCCTAACTGAAATACTGTTCAAAGAAAAAATACATTATATTTGGCATGTATATTTTAATGCACCTTTTCCCATGCGTGATAGTTAAGGTTTGTATTCAGTAATACATATTTCCGCGTTACTGAAACCATGCAAACCAATTTTACATCTGACCGGTGAACAGGTGCGAGAGGCGGGGCAGAGCCATAACCTCACCCTCCGCCTGCTCCTCCAAGTCCTTTTGTGGCACTGTGCACCGCAAGGAATAAGACCGCCCCAGCATGCCACAACTAACCGCAGGGGCTACAATTCTTCCTAGTTCTTATACAGAGTACACAAAGGTTAGGCAGCTTCTTAGTCTTCCCCTCACCACCACCAGCTATGCAACCATGTAAGGACCAGGCAAAATCTGGCGCATGGCAAACATGACTGTGATGTGGTGGAATGTATGTGGAGGAGGGAAATAGGAGAGATAAAATTAGTGTTCCAAGACCTTAAAAATAGATTTTCTTTTTTGTCAGAGTATCACTCTGGATGTGCAAAATTAAGAAAATGTGTCCAACCATGGAACCTTTTTGTTGTGGATAGAGCCATTAATTATTACCATTTCATAATTGTTCTGTATTTTAACAAATAGCATATAGTAAAGAATTGACTTTACAATTGGTCTGATGAAGAGATGAATACTGTTATGTACATTTCATGACAAAGAAAATTCAGGCATACTGTAAATTTCAAGAAAGTGCATTTCAATGAATACTTAGTATTGCTGAAGATTTTTTTGTTAACTTTGTTACATTTTGAGGCAAGAGGTAAAAGATACAAAAGAGTACTATTAACAAAAAATCAAGTCAGTTTTCTAACTTATAAAACTATTCAAACAGTGTGAATTACACTATATTTACTCTTTTTTGTTTTAAGATAACTTTTTCATGAAGTGCAGTTTCAGATAAGAAATTGTAAGGAAAATTATTGTCATGCATGCAAGAGCCACATGATTCTGCCACAGGCCCCAGGAAGTTGCCTCAATTCCTTGGTTTTTCAAATATTCTTCTCCAGTACAATACCTAAAAATATATGCAGAGATTTTTAAAAGTGAATCCTTTGTTAGGTATCTGTTATGTTATATTAAGTTCATTTAAACTGGAATTCCACATGACAACAAAGGCATTTTGGCAGCTGCCAAGTCTTAAGAAAAATGCATGGAGACATTTCATGTCAGGAGCTCCTGACCCCCAGAACCCAAGGATTTAAATTCCACTTTTTCCTCTTGATTGACCTGAGATAAGATTACAACACTTTACACACATTAAACTACACAGAAAGGGTGGTCCAGTGGTTAAGGTGCTAGCCTGGGACTGAGGAGCCCAAATTCAGTTTCCAGTTCTGCCACAGACTTTTTTGTGTGTGACTTTGGGTAAGTCACTTAGGGTGCATCTATATTTAAAATGCTGCAGTGATGCAACTGCACCACAAAGCACTTCAGGTAAGACACTAACTACCCCAACAGGAGAGGTTCTCATTGGCATAGGTACTCAACCTCCCCAAGGGGGCAGTAGCTAAGTTGACGGGAGATTTCTCCCATCAACCTAGCACTGTCTACACTGGGGGTTAAGTTGGTTTAACTAAAAAGAAAAGGAGTACTTGTGGCACCTTAGACTAACAAATTTATTTGAGCATAAGCTTTCGTGAGCTACAGCTCACTTCATCGGATGCATTTGGTGGAAAATACAGTGGGGAGATTTATATATACACACACAGAGAACATGAAACAATGGGTTTTATCACTTAAGATAAGCCATCACCAGCAGCAGGGGGGGAAAAAGGAGGAAAATCTTTCATGGTGACAAGCAAGGTAGGCCATTTCCAGCAGTTAACAAGAACATCTGAGGAACAAATCAGACGTCGAGAATTATAACATTCAAAAACCAGTCGGAGAACATTTCAATCTCTCCGATCATTCGATTACAGACCTGAGGGTGGCTATCCTTCAACAAAAAAACTTCAAAAACAGACTCCAATGAGAGACTGCTGAATTGGAATTAATTTGCAAACTGGATACAATTAACTTTAGGCTTGACTAGAGACTGGGCATGGATGAGTCATTACACAAAGTAAAACTATTTCCCCATGTTATTTCCCCCCCCCCCCCCCCACTGTTCCTCAGATGTTCTTGTTAACTGCTGGAAATGGCCTACCTTGCTTGTCACCATGAAAGGTTTTCCTCTCCCCCCCTCCCCCGCTGCTGGTGATGGCTCATCTTAAGTGATCACTCTCCTTACAGTGTGTATGATAAAAACCATTGTTTCATGTTCTCTGTGTGTGTATATAAATCTCCCCACTGTATTTTCCACCAAATGCATCTGACGAAGTGAGCTGTGTAGCTCACGAAAGCTTATGCTCAAATAAATTTGTTAATCTCTAAGGTGCCACAAGTACTCCTTTTCTTTTTGCAAATACAGACTAACACAGCTGCTACTCTGAAACCTATCATTATGTTGGTTTAACTGTTTCACTCAGGGTGGATTTTTCACATCCCTGAACATATACTGATCTAATTTCCTAGTGTAGACCAGGCCTTAGTCTCACTGCATATGTCTACACTCCATCTGGGAATGAGCCTTCCAGTCCGAGTCCACAGACTTGCGCAAGACCTGCTAACGCTAATCCGCTAAAACTAGCTGTGTGGACATTGCTTTGACATTCTTGTTCAGGCTCTCAAGCCTCCCGTCCCAAGCTTGGGAGACCCAGGTGCAATGTCTACACAGCTAATTTTAGCATGCTAGCATGAGTCCCATTAGCACAAGTCTATAGCTGCAGGCTGGGAGGCTTGTTCCCAGATGCAGTGTAGACATGCCCACTGTGCCTTCCCAGTCTGTAAAATGGGGCATAATAGTACTTCCTTTCTCCACCGTGGTGTTGTGAGGATAACTACATTAAAGACTGTGAGGTGGTCAGATACTGTGGTCAGGGGATCATATAGGTACCCAAGATAAGAGATCGTTTTCTTTTCAATTAATAATTTTATTTTTCATGTTGTATGACGCTGTTTTGTGGGGTTTTTGTTTTAATAGACATAATGAATGCAAAATGACAAAGGCATATCGATATTGCTATGAATATCTTTACTGATTCTTTTGCTAATGGCCTCTGTAGCATATTATCTTAGCACATACAATGCAAAAAAAAAACCCAAATGCTTTTTTCTTAATACTAAAGAAATATTACTTTAAAGAATCCTACTGTAGATGCTGAATGCCACTTCAAATTCTCTAGCACTCAAATAAAACCTTACTATCTTGTAGATGCATTGTAGTGGGATTCATTTTAATGAAAAACATACTTACGGTTGGCTAACTTCTGTGCAGTTCGTATCAGTCTGACTTGTATTAGCGATAACAGTGCATAATTTCAGATCAGTAAATTCATTAATTTGCAAAGCCTTTTAAGATGAAAGAAAAAAAAAACAACTGAATTACTATTAAAGCGATGACAAACCAACTGGATCAGATACTTACTAAAATCAAATTTATCTTCAAAAATTGTATGGCATCATAGCTTATGATCTCAGACAAATCCATCTTTTCTATCCTATGTCATAGCTGATTTTGTTGTAAGAGTATAGTTGTATACATGATGTAAGAATATAGTTTATTCAGCACCCCATATGACAGTGGTCATCTATACAACAGCTATCTAACCCAGCACTTTCAAAAGACTCCATATTTTCCATCATAACTGCATTACTGACTCAGCTTCCAAAAAATAAGATCATAGTAGTTAGAGATGGAAAAGATCCAACTCTTATCAACTCCTGCAATTGCTCATATGATTCCACCTATTCACTTTCAGGTTTTTTTTAAAAAGCTAAGTATTCTGCGTGATTGAAGCAAATATTTAAAAGACGAAAAAATTCTTTTGTTTTTAAGTAATACAATACTGTTTCATTTTATATAGTGTTTTTATGCAAACTGTTTCCTAATATAGTTATAACTGATATATTTATAGTTATTTAAATACCCGCACATCTCTGAACATTTGCAGATAGGAGAGACTTACCTCTTACAGGTTTCAGAATGGTAGCCGTGTTATTATGTATCAGCAAAAACAACGAGGAATCCTTGTGGCACCTTAGAGACTAACACATTTATTTGGGCATAAGCTTAGGGTTCATCTGATAAAGTGGGTTCTAGCCCACAAAAACTTATGCCCAAATAAGTGTTAGTCTCTAAGGTGCCACAAGGACTCCTCATTGTTTTTACCTCTTACAACCACCTTTAGCTGCTGTATCCATAAACTCCTGCTGTATCCATAAACTGACTTTGGGGACCAGATGTCCTGATTTTATAGGGACAGTCCTGATAATCAAGGCTTTTTCTTATACAGGTGCCTATTACCCCCCATTCCCTGTCCCGATTTTTTCACATTTGCTATCTGGTCACTCTATACCTGACTAAAGTATGCCATGTCAAGTTTTAATTTCAGTATGTTTCAAAAACTTGCCCTTTGGTCACTAATCTATGAAACCTGAATTCATTTCTCCCATCAGATTCAGATGGTCCCTTTTGACAAATGCTTCTAAACACAATGCACCGGAAAACATAGCACTTACTGTCATGCCATATCGAGGGATGCTCAAATACTGCAGCCAGGAAAGCCAAGACATGATGCTTGTAAGATTTACCAACAACCCAGAGAAAATCTGTAGACAGTAAAGACACAATAAAAAAATCTAAGTCCCATTTCACAGGAAAATGTTTCAGTCCAGAGTCACCATTACTAATCAAATGTGCACAAGTAAATCCCATTAAATCTATATGCTATATAGAAGTCTGAGTCGTATTACATTGGGGGATAATAAGGGGTTTATATCCTCCAGTCAGAGCACACAAGTAAACTTCAGTAGAGGTTGGTTGCTGGTGTACTATGCTTTTAGTCGTTAGGGGAGAACCCCAAATTAGGTTTTTGCTAAGTTATGGTTTTTAAAATATGAAATTGTATTTTCTATTCTCCAACTTCTGCCTTTGCTTCTTTATGGCAACTGGACCAAAAACAAGGCAGACAGGCACTTTTGAAGAGCCACACCGAGCATGTTCAGGGAAAACTTTCCCCAAGTAGCCCTGAGATCACTGTCCAATGTGGTGTTTCCCCAGGTGGAAAACTGGACATGCTTCTATCCACACTGCATTGCAGCCAACTGGCATCTCTTTCGTATGTGGCCTATTAATAGATAGTTGGGTTCCTTGTTGATGGTTAGTAAGTTAATGGTCTCATAATTTTAAGGGACTGTGGGCTTTACCTGTGGCTGAACTGAGGAGAGCAGGGGAAATGTGACTGTAAGCCACTTCTCTGCTCCCTCAGCACTAGATCAGCTAACATCCTCTCTAAATCATGCTGGCTGCAACAGTCCTACAGGGAACTATGCACTAGTTGCAGAGCAGACGGAGCATCATGCACCACACCACATCCACTCCTACCTCTGGCATGATCTCTCCCCTCTTCTTCCCCATTATTTTTATCACTAAAACTTGGCCCCAACTACAACATCAGATCCAAAATCCACCTTAACCCCAAATTTCTGGAGAAGTTCAGAAACAAGCCTGAACTTTGATTTTTTGTTAATGTATGTATTGGGACAAAGTGGAACATGAAAGCCCCAGATTCTTGATCTTTTTTCAGAATTCAAATTGAGATCTCAATCTGGCTCTGAACTTCACAGCTGCTTGGGTTTACATCTAAATAAATAAAAGCATAATAATGCTACTCACAATCATAAAAACAAACGTGATGGTCATGAGTAGATTAGCTACAGCTACCACATCCTGTCCTGTTGCAATTGCTAGTGCCATAGCAGTGGCCGTGTAGGATACCATCATAATAGTAAACATCGTTATAAAGAAAGCATCAGCTCGTGGCTTCAAACCTTAGGGAGCAGAACAAGAAGGCTGTCAGTATAATTTTGTAAGTGCTTGTACCATAGTCAATGTTTACTATCTTAATATATGTAGTTGGCCCCACTTATGAGAACAAATTTTATGGGAGGACAAATTCAAGGAAATCTGCCCTCCTTTCACCACCACACCATACATTTTGGATCACTGTCTGCAAGGACCAAGGATCAGTGTCCCAAATTCCTATGCCTTGCTGGTCGTGGGAAGGAGTTCAGATTCCCATGGGCACAAAGACTAGGGATTTGTCTAGAATAGAACTGATGTGTGTATTTGTGGAAGGAGTTTGGGGATTGTAATGGACTTTTTCAATTAAATGGAAGGAGAAAAAGCTGCATGTGTCTCAGCCAAAACAAGATAAAGGAGGAGACTTCCTGATTCACTAAGGGCTCAAGCTCACCACAGAAAAACTGAACAAGAAGCAGCTCATGCCTACCCCATACAGCAGTAGCTCACATGCCATAAACATCCAATAGTATTTCACTTGTTTCCAATGGGGTCAGGTCTCTCATGAGTCAGGGGTTATTGGCGGCTGTAGATTAGGCATTAGTTTCTGAACCACCCCTGTTTCACAGCCATGTAAATGTTCTCTCTGTATATCCTAATAGTGCCATAATGTCTCGTTTGTTTAAGGGAAAAACTCAGACTAGAGCAAGTGATGATTTTTGTTCTGTACTTGCATTCTGATAACAGTGGTGCTGGAACAATTTGTATAGTGGGAGTGCTGAGAGCCATTGAACTAAGCTGTAAACCTGTATATAATGGAAACCACTTGAAGCCAAGAGGTGTGGCAGTACCCCCAGCACCCCTAGTTCCAGCACCTCTGTCTGCTAACATCTTATTATTATTAAGTTTTGAAACATCCTGAAAGTTTGTCTGAATTTCTTGCTCCATGAAATATTTCAATCTGACCTTCCTGAAATGTGTAGTGAGCATGGTGTCTGAAACTGCATTAATGGTCTAAAATGGATGTCTGCAATTTTAAAATTGTCCTTACTACCTGAGGAAATGACTGAAAAGAGCAGGCTAATATCAGTTCCCAGGAGCTTGAGGTTTTTATAATCACACTTTTCTTTGACGGGGGGTTTTATCAGCATGGCCAACTGTAATGAAAAGTATTTCGTGATAGAATGATTAAAAGTCACTAAAAGAAAAGATAACGGCATGGAAACCAGTGAGACAGAGCCATCTATAAATGACGCTTAAACCTAGGGTGACCAGATAGCAAGTGTGAAAAATCAGGATTGGGGTGAGGGGTAATAGGTGCCTCTATAAGAAAAAGACTCAAATATCAGGACTGTCCCTATAAAATCAGAACATCTGGTCACCCTACTTAACCCCTGTTTCCAAGGAAAGTGCAGATGGGACATATCACAGACTGTGACAAGAGTGCTTGAAATTTTGCAAGTGTGCCCAGTCCAGCAAATTGCATAACAGCACCAATAGCAATCTCATGACATTCCACTCACCAAGAAATAATGCCATATTGGTACATGGAGTTTAAACAGAAAAAAAAAATTTTTTTTTTAAAGTGGAAGAAGGAAGATTTGACCCAACCTACTCCTGGATACCTGAAATGATTGACAGAGGCATAAAATGAGTGTGCATTGTTGGTACTGAAGCAATTTTCTTTTTAGTTTTAATGCAGCTTGTGAATAGGGCACTTGCCTAACATGAAATAAATTATACAGGTGAAGATGATGCTTGGTAAAGTCCTCATGGGTATTAGATCAGCCATTAGCTTTGAGATGAAGTATGCAGACACTCTGTAGTACCCACTGATATATTCATGTCTAGAACACAGAAATATATACAGCATATTACAGATTACATCAATTATAAAGCAATCAAATCATTTTCACATATGGACAGGTTTTGATAAGTCATGCATGCAGTTCCAAATGGAAAAATAAGAATGCATTTCTGCACACACTGTAATTACACATGCAAATGACCAATAAGATGTCATTATAATTTTGATAATTACATACGCAAATATACATGCCTATTGCTGAACACAATTGTGTCAACAGACCTCTCCAAGTATGGCCCACAGTCTTTAGTGTACATCTTACCTCATCAAAACACACTTAACGTATAGAAATTCTCTCATTTTGTGACTCATAAAGCCTGTAAAGTTCCAAGTACCCAATTAGTATCAACTCCATATGATTCTGATAACAGAAGTGAACAGTTCACAAACAAGTCACAATGTAAATAGTATTTATCCAAACTATTAGCATTTATGGACAAAACCATCCACAGAAATGATGATTGGTTTTCAAACAACTCATAAACAGGATTTAAAAAATACATATGCAATGAATATTACTTGCAGTGAATAATTTGACCAGTTTGAATAACTAAATTGTCATATTTAGATGAAGACAAAAATTAGCAGTTGAATAAGCTTTGCTAACAATAGGCAATGTTACCTGTTACATCAAGCTTTACTTACATAAATATCTTTTTTTCCACAATGAAAAGTTCAATAGCTGAAATACTGCTGAAACACTGGTTGGTGGTCACGAAGAACATTGCTCCAATTCTATGGTAAAACAAATATTTACACTTATAAAATCAGCTACATAAGTGCTTTATTCAATTATTTTGAATATATTTTCAGTAGTTTTTACAATAGACCATGTCTAAACTCTTCCAAAGAACTACTGGCATTCACTAATATGTGCTTTGCTACTCCACATACTCCATAATTCATGCACTAATTGTCTGTCTCTCCTTACTTCTCTGTAGAGATTTAAAGGTGTAATCTGTAGGATGGATTTATATAACTAAGATTTCTTTACAAAATAGAAATGGTCAAAGTATATTTTATTATGCTTTTTTTGTCTTGTTGACTTATTCAACTAATTTACAACATTTAATAACCTATCGCCAGAGAAGCAAGGTGTCATTAAGTGGGATGTCATTAGTACATGAATCCTGAATAAATGTGTCCTTAAAATAGGCTTGGTAAAACAGGTAGAAAAGTTTTAAACCATCTTCATTCAAACTGCTAAACCAATTTTCTTCATAGTTGTATTATTTTTTAAGTTTCCATGAGATCTACTAAACAAGTTAAGGGACTTATCCCACTCCTGGTGAAGTTAATGGTAAAACTTTCATTAACTTCAACAGAAGCAGGTTTGGCCCTAAGACTGGAGCTTTAGCAAATCTTGAGCTAGCTGAGTTCAATGTTTATTACTGGAATATATGGGTAAATCTGTTGCTTGTCAGAATCAAATAAAGAAAAATGATTTGATTGACTTTACTCAATATTTTGTTTAAATCACCTTCGGACTGAGCACAAATATGAGACCAAAAATTTCAGTCTACACGGAATATGAGAAAATGATGAGCAACTGGAGATGGGTTTACCTGCTAAAATGAAAGGCCAAAATTGTCAAATGTGGATGCCAAATTTAAGCCCCTGGCATACACCAGTTCTGAGGCACTTTAATAAAAATGGCCAGATTTTAAGAGGTGCTGACTACCAACAGCTCCCACAGTTGCAGATGTTCAATCCCTCTGGTAATCAGGCCACTTTTATTTAGGTACCAAATACAAATTTAGGCCCCAGTCATACACATACTCAAGTAACCTCATTCTCAAGAGCAGACCCTTTAGGTTCACCTCTGTAAAGTTAAGCATGTGTATAAGTGCTTGAAGAATCACAGCTTTAGTTGCCTAACTTCAGGCAATTAAAGTCTGAAAAATTTGGCCATTGAATTTTATCTCAGGGAAGTCTTTCAAGATGCTGTTTGTTTAATTGTTGAAGTGGTTAATGAACAGTTGTGCATTTTTAATATTTTGTATAATTTTCAGGAATCTTTCACAGCAAACTTGGGATCCATTGCTGCCACCCTTGCAATGAAGAGTACCTTACTACGCAAGTAGCCCCAATGATTTCACCAGGACTACTTGCACAAGGTAGTAGACAACATGAGTAAGGGTTGCAGAAATGGGACCTTAGGCCTCGAGTCTGCAGTGAGCTCCATGCAGGTGGAGGGATCTAGCCACAGAGAGCTCATGGCAGGACCAGCGCTTATTTTGTAATTTATGATTTACAAGTATGCATTTGCTCTAAAGTGGTAGCTATGGTATGTCACAAAAGACAAGAAAAGTTCATTTTCAGCTGCAACAATTTTCATTATCTTATGATGGTAACAGCATGGTTTGTCAGTCCCATTGATATTCACTCCCTGAGTTGACTAACCTGTTTTGCACACCAGTAAAATCATCTTTTATCCCAAAGAAAATGGCACCTACAACTAGTCCCAGGAAAAGTGTAACACACAGCTGAAATAAAATAAAATAAATAATTAAAAAAGAGAGAACAACTACAAACTAAATTTGTATTGTAATGAACATTTTTTTTAAAAAAGTTCAAAATTGTAAAAACTACATAAAATATTTAGGTGGTGAATACAGATGGAAAAGAAATGTACTCATGGTACCTAGATAGAGAGTGATAAGAGATGGGAAAATGGAGAAGGTCTAAAGCATACAAAAATTCTGTGTGGGATCCAGAAATGCACTTAGATGCCTAAACCCTAGACTACGACTATTTAAGTTTTTATGCACGGAGGAGCAATCATTAGGCCAGAAAAGGGGTGCAGCAAATGACTCCGTAGCCCAGTGATTAGGGAACCTACCTGGGTCCAGTTCTCCTGCCCTAATCACACTTTCATTTTTTAATCCACAGTGGAACAGCTTCAGCAGGAGAGACTGAGGAATTCCAGCTCAGAATATTCCATAGCTCAGTGGTTAGAGCACTTTTCTAAGAAGTGGGATACTGCTGTTCAAATCCTTTCTCGCCCTCTGGCAGAGAAGGGGGATTTGAACAGGGGTCTCCCACATCCCAAGTGAGTGCTATAATCAGTGGACTGAAAGTTATAAAGTGGGCAGTAGCACCATCTCCAGTGGCTTTTTTGGGTGGTGTGAAGCTAACTTATTCTCACGAGTAATGCCTTAGGGTAGCTAAGCTGACTGACTTCAGGTAGTGAGTGCCTATTTGTGGATTACTAAATGGAGCTAGGCACTTCCCTGCCTCCTGGATTTAGGTGCCTATCTCCCAGAAAGGGGAGGACTTCCCCCTCTGGTCAGTATCTCCCATTGGCTAGCTTAGGCAGCTCCTCGCCTAGCATGCTGGCTTTTGTGGATTGTCGGTTTGGAGCTGCTGGTACCCTTTTTGCTCTAAAGAAGGGCATTATTTAACCCTAAGGGCCAGATCAGATTCTTACAGCTTTGCATTAAATAGCACTCTACTCGTGGAGTAAATGCTATCAATGTAAGTAAGGGTATCAGAATCTGGCTCTGTGTAAATAGAATCATGCAACTTGGATTTTTGTTAAATAGCAAAATTATCAGTGGATTCAGGGATATAATCTGAATGATTAAATCTGTATGTCACAATTTCTTAAGACTAAGAAGAAGCGAAGAAAATCTCAGCAAAAATGATGGTATCAGGCAGTTCAGTCATGGTTAAGCATGAGGGATGCATGAGTCTTAACACTGTAAAGCATTTGATACGTGGTACCATATCACTAAGAACCTGCCCAAAGGACCAAATGTCAGGGATAATTCAGCCACTAAGCCAATTGTAGTGGGGGAAAAAGGATCATATCAAGACCAATTTGTAGAGGATTAGCAAACACAGCTTAATGAACTGTGTATCATTTATAGACTGTGTTTGAAATCCATTCCTAATGAGGTTTGGGAGATACAGAAGATTGTGAGAAAAAAGTCACTACCATTAACCCTGGAGTATTAGAAAGCTCTTGAGAGCATAATTCTTGTCACAAGGTCAAGCTTTTGCAATGCAGTTATTTGAGATATCCATACTATCAACATACAGATATGTACACACACAAAGCCTTTTAACTTGAGGGATTCTGAACAGATTTCCCCTTTGCTATTGATTTTATTTTACTCAAGATGTTTTTTCTTAATCCAGATAATTTATAACAGTGATAGGGTATAACTTTTATTATGGGTTGGAGCCCCTCTCGTATTATTCAGATAAAATTCAAATGGGAGAGTTGCTGGAATAAGGACCTCAGGATCAGGCCGATAAATGTTATTTCCTAATTTCTTATTCCCCAGAAGAAATCAATAACAAATTCTTTATTTAAAGGCAACTTGTAGATTTTAAAAATCCATGAACGTCATAATACTGTGCTGAATTTTCAAAAATTCAATGTTAAGTAGGTCATTTAGGTCATATTCATATTATTGTTGAATTATTACAGAAATCATACTAATATAGTATGAATAGTATTCTATTGTCTAGAATATCTTCCCCCTCCTTTAAGATATGCTACATCCAATCTGTTTTGCATTACACATTTTACATAACATATCATGGTCCTCAGGTGCAGCCATTTCAACTTTATGTGAAGTTGCATATATATTAGGTGACCATCTCTGTCTTTGACTCAGCTACTAGGACATAATTATGTGTTGAGAGCTAATTAACTGTATAAGACTGGCTAATTTACTTTCCCTTGGGGAAAAAAACAGAATGCAGTGGGCCAGGTCCTGGCGTACAGATGACTTGCATAGTGCACAGATCAGAGGTGAAGACAAGATTCTGAGAATCAGCTTCTCAGTGTAGCATGGCAGGATTGCAGGGGACTACTTGCAGGGTAAGGTACTACTTATTGTGAATCAGTGTGGGAGAATTGCGTTGTTAATGACATAAGTGTGAGGAGAATCAAACCCCACACACCTAAAATAATGGTAAATGTAAGTTAATAAATTGTTGCATATCCCTGTCATGCTCATTATTTGGGATCATTTAGCCCAGCATTTTATGGCACAGATTTTCAGATACTGACCTCTATTTTAGGTGCAAATTTTAGACCCAATAATTTGCAGGTGCAAAATTGTGCCTAACCCATCTTCAGATAGAAATGGTCTCTACATCAAATCAGACTTACAACTGTTATATTAACTATGATTACCTGAGCTATGGAGGCTTGAGGGTTGCCTATCAAGTTTTTAAACGTGCGTTTCGACACCCACTTGAGCTGATGAAAGAAGGAAGTGGTATATGTAACTTGACTGAAAATTGTCTTCACTTTCTTTTTATTCTCCAAAAAAATGTTCTGTAATATTGCTTTCGTTTCTCTGTAGTAGGTAGAATTGGAATAGTGCTCTGCTATCTTCTCTGCCAAAGTCTTATCACGGTTGATGTGTTCTTCAATGTTATCTTCAGGTTAAAGAGAAAAATATTTAGTTACCTTTTTATTGAATTAATAGAAAAAAGTAATTCTCAGGCAATCAAGCCCACAGAGTTTAGAGTCTAGAGTTTAGTAATTATAATGGCCTATTTAGTTAAATTAATCCATTCCACTCAGTCTAGAAGTATAAGATACAAAACACTCTGCACCCCTGTAAAGGCCAGAGAGAATCTGTCCCTGTGTTGTTGACCAGACAATACAATTAACAGCTATATCTGCCTGTTCACCCGAATCAGTTAATCGATGTCCGTTTGAAAGCATTGCATTAATTTTGGTTTCTCAAATCTACCAAGTATGAAAGACTCAAATAAATAAATCTAAACAATTCATGATTAGAATGATAAAGTACAAGAATTGCATGGGCCGGGGAGATTTCTCTAGAACTTATAGGCCAAAGTTAGTCCTTAAAGATTTATATTTTATCTATATTGTGCAGCAGAATTGGTACCTTAATAATGGTTTAAAGAAACCTGTTATTAAATCAGTTATACCTGGCCAATGGTGAATTCATTTTTATAATATAGTTTGGAAATGTCACTAATGTGCCATCACTCAGATTTATGGGAATTGAAAACACCCTAGCTTTTATTATCTTTTCATTTTTATTTGTCTTTTGTTTTTGTGATTATTGTAAAAATCCAGAATTGAATTGTAGGCCTTTGATGCCAGAGGACTCACCTTCCTCGTCTGGGGCTTGATCCTGCACTCATTGGAGTCAATGGTGAAGCTCCAATTGAATTCAATGGAGCAGGAGCAGGCACTTGTTTATTATAGTCTCTGAAACTACAATATTCATTTTTTAGTTGAGGGCAAAAAATACCAGCAATTACTTTAATTCAACAGAAATCAAAGGAGAGTCCCTGAGGAACTCTTCCGATACTGTGTAGGGATCATTCTGCAACCTTCATTGAGTCCCTTCATTCTTAAGGGGTATGTTTTACTCCTACAGCATGTGTGCATATAGGGCCTGATCCAAAACCTATTGAACTCCATGGGAGTCTTTCTCTTGATGACACTTTTGGATCAGGCTGTCAAAGGGAAAGATAGACTCCCTGCAAATGAGAAATTTTACTTTCAATAGCAAAGATTTACCACATGGAAGTAAGGGTCTCACTGCCAATCGTTCCTTAAATAACCTTTTTCCTCACAAAAGTTAGGGGTTGTCTGCGAACAAAAGCTGTACTGCTATAATCACAGTGGCATAGTTAAAAGTGGTACAGTGCCCCGGAGGGTGGATGCAGTTATATCGGTATAAAAGTGCTTATACCTGTGTCTAGATTCATCCCATATGTGAAGATGAACAAACTATATTAATATAAGTAATCTTTTATACTTACTTAGTGTAACTGCATCCACACTAGAAGTTGTACCAATAAAGCTATTTCATTTTTAAAAATCACATTCCTAACTAAAATAGTTATAACTGTACATAGTCTTTGTGTAGAGCAGGCCTTGCACTGTATAATTTTGTTGAGATTAAAAAGAATCAATCCCTACATGGGGTTGTAGTAGAACAATCCATAGCAGTGTTAATGTGATTACAGTAATCAGGTATGGTCCACTTACTGAAGAAAGTGATACTAATGATTACCTCAGGTGAATTTATGAGCAACAAGCTACCATTGCAGAGATGGAAAAACAAAATCAGTCCAATAACATGATAAATATTGTATGCATTAAATACACATGCAAAGCTAATATCAAGATTTACTGAATATAGTTACAAAGAGTTTTAGTATTTTGTTTTTTGACACTACTGTATCACAACAGGGCACTGGATCTGGTTTCCATGAAAGACAATAGGAGTTTTGCTATTGAATTCATTGGCAAAACAGTCCTTACTGTTTGAGGAAAAAGAGCCACATGTAATAACTGCCATTCACGGAACACCAATGGATATTAAATGTTACACACAAGTCATTTCATACTATACATGGCAAGATGGCTTTATAAAGGGAAATTTCATGGTGGAGAGATAGACACAAGAGGAACAGTATCTTCTACAGTATGTGGGTGTCCAAGTAACTCTTGAGTTTACATATGGAAGAAACTATTATTGTTAACTTGATGCACCTGAAAATGTTTTTTTTCATGCCAGAGTTGATAAATCCAAAATATATTTTGTAACTCTGCAAATCAGCTTCTTACTGTATGAAGAACTTCAGTTTTATACCTAGATCAACATCATCAGTCTTGCTTGATGCCACAGCAGTTGAGTCTCCATTAATGACATCCAGAAAAAAATCAGCAGGATTGTTGTATGGCTCGCATTCATAACCTGTAGAGAAACAGTATTCGTTCTCTCAGGCAAGTCATTCTACAGATGGTAACGTGTTGAAAAGCACATGCGGTAATATACCATCGGCCAGACTGATACCCTTACTTATGTTGAGTAGTAACTTACACCACAATTTGGTCCAACTGGCCCAAACTACTAATCAACATGAGGATGGAGATTGTAAACTGGCCCTATCAAAGCTGCCATAAAAGGAAAGCTGTAAGAATTCAAAATATCCAAAGGTGACAACTAACAAATGAGCCCTTCCAAATTCTAACTGCATGTCTGTTGTTGCTAATTCTATTCTGACCTATCAGCTGGTACTAATAGACTTAATGATAAATCATTTTTCTGCTTCTCCTTATGGCAGGTTTAATCGTTTGGATTTATTGAACCCACATATCTGTGTTGGGTAAAGTGCTTAAGTGTTTTACTGAATCAGGGCCTTAGTGTACAATTCATATAAAAAAAAACCTAAATACTGTGATATAACATGCATTACTTTTTACTTTTAAAGTAATTACTAATGAGCACAAAGGGTAACAGTTATGGTTCTGCCTTCATCCTCAACTCTGCATTTCTCAATTTCTGAATGCTTGGTTTTTCAACATTAACTTTGCATTAATGTTACTGTTATATTGAAAAAAATAATTCTTTAGTATGTTTTGGTATGGGAAACAATGAGGCACATTAACCATTGAATCCCACAATTCAAAAGCCATTTTTACTGAGTTACTTTTCAGAACAGAGCTGCATTTTAAGTATGTTCCTTTTAGCATCCACTGTTGTGACTGAAGCTCCAGAAGAAAACTCACCAATAGATTTGAAGTATTCAATGGCATTCTGAGCAGGGCCATGGTACAGCATTCTTCCTGCAGCCAATAATGTCAGGTTGTCAAACAATCTGAATATGGAGTACCGGGGCTGATGGATGGAAAAGATTATTGTTTTCCCCTGCTTTGACATCCTGAATGTGAAGTGGAAAATAAGAGGTATCAAATATCTGCGCTCTTTGAGGAGTTTTCTTCTTTCATATTCCTTGCAATACAAATCAGTAAATTAATACAGTTCAACCTGTTGTTGGAGAATCCAATGCAAGGTACAAAAAGGAATAAAACCAGCCCAGCAATATAGTAACTACACATTAACCATTCTAACCACATTTTAACTGCAGATTTATGGTGTACATCTCTGTCAAAGCTGGTTATTTCCCAGTGATTCCATTGCAGTAACCTTTTCAGGAGCAGCAAGACCGCATTGGCAGTGCTGGCATCTAATCCAGTAGTTGGTTCATCTAAGAACAAGACAGCAGGATCAGTAATGAGTTCCATTCCAATATTGGTCCGTTTTCTCTCTCCCCCAGACACCCCACGAATGAACTGGGTGCCAACCTAGTGCAAAACAAGCAGCTGTGTCATTTTGTCTGACTTCAAAGTATTCAAGCAAAGAACATTTAACAGCACATTAAATTCTGGGAGAGTTCTGGGTGATTACATTGTGATTATGGATTCAAGGATTGACATTGTTTAAGGGAATAGTACAACTCTGAACGTTGCAGAAAAAAGACTCTCCCCCTTAAAAGTTTTCACCCTGAAATCTAAGTTTCTTCATGACACTCAGGTCACCTGCTTTCCTCCTACTGGTAATTACTGTCCTGCATCTGATAGTTTAAGAATAGGCGCATAAGTAACAAGCCTTTATCTTAATTGATACTATGGGAACAGGCAGCTGTGCTGGGGTTTATCAGCCTTTTTGCTATTAGAATAAACCACTAAATCAAAAACATCCCTGCTAAAGTGGAGCCATTTTATCATCTAAAATTATTTAATATTTGCTATTAATTGGGCATCATAATATGACAGTTTACCTTGGAATCTGCCACTTTGGTCAAACCCAGTTCCTTGATGATCTGGTCAATTCGTTCCTTCTTTTCCTGTTCCTTCACAGACGTGGGAAGCCGGAGTGCTGCTGAGAACTGGAAATTTTCTCTCACTGTCAGAGTTCCCATCACCACATCATCCTAAGTAACAAAGTTACATATTTAATGTTCATTCCAGGCTTAATTTTTCCTCTTCTGGGACTTGCACATGCATCTTACGTGTGTACTGTACATGCAGAGTGCATTTGTCTGGCAGTGACAGCTGCTAGAATCAAATAGGCTGGATCTTCAAACCCTGAACATCCTATCAGATATTTGCTTTCAATACTAGTCTCTGCATGTTTGTGCAATTTATGGCAACAAGGGATTATGCTACATGTATCAAATAGCAGAAATATCAACACATGTATATACACCGTCCAGATACTTCCCGCCCAGCATGTTTTTCAGAGCAGCTAAACATTGGCAATGCAGCAAAAAATTCAAACATAGATTTTCCTTCATAAAGTTGAAAATGATCAACAAAATGTTTCTGGATTTGGTCCTGCCCAGTGCTGAGCACCACCTGTGGGAAACAGAGTGCCCTCAACTCCTCTTGTCTTTAATGGAGGTTGAGAGTGCTCAGCACCCTGCAGAATCAGTATCTGGAAAGAGTTCTTTCTACACATGTGAATAAAATCTTTCTTCAAATATCTGAGGTTGTGGTTTGGAAATGTGGTAACTGCAGATCATAGCTAAGCAAAAGCTAACAAATGCAGAAAGATTGTGAGAACACCTCCATGGAGTGCTGTGAAACTGCTGATTTAAACTGAATCCTCTCTTGAGGTTTCAGAACAGGGGGTAGGCAGCATGGTCAAGAGGAATAAGCCCAGTGTGGAGAGTGAGGAACCACTGAGTTTGAATGCACCAGGGGCTAGATTATGCCCCAAGCTGAGCACTGTGGCCCCAGTGCAATTAGCCCATGTTTACTTTAAATACATGAGAAGTTTCATCAGAATGAACACTCACATGCTTAAAAAATAAAGTGTATGTTTAAGTGTTTTGCTGGATCAGGGTCACAGTGCTCAGCATTTTGTGGGATTTAGCAACTAGATGATCTCAGGCAAGCTCCCTGACCTTCCTGTCTTAGTTTACCTCTCTGTGAAATGGGTATAATAATACTTTATTTATTGTTAGGTATTGTATGGGCAGCACTTTGAACATGTAGGGGCTAAGGGTTATTGACAAAGCAACTTGCAAACTGGAGCTCTGTGTGAGTACATTCAGTCCTACTACCTCCCTTGGATCAGTACTTGTTTAACTAAATACATGCATTGTGAGACCCCATGACATGATGCATCATTGGTCCTTGATACTCTATTCTGGCTTCAGGTGACAACTGCATTCTCAGGTGGCCCTACCTGCATTCTCTCTCTTAGATCTGAATCAGCAGCTTAAAGGAAAACACCATGCAGGCAGCCGGAAACAAAGAAAGTGCCAAGTCAGTATTGACGGAGTAGAGAAACCTGGTGCCAAATACATTTTGAATTTGAAAGAGAAAAGGAGATGGTGGGAAGGAAAGAAGATGTTACATGTGAAGGGAACATACATGTGTGTGTGAGTGTGTGTGTGTGAGAGAGAGAGGGGCAGAGAGAGAGACATGGTGGATAGAGAAAGCAATAGACAGAATGTAGAGCTTCTCACTTTATAAGATCAGAACAACTTAAAACTGATAGTTCAAGTGAAGAATCATGTCAGTCAATTATGTGACATCTTTGAAAACCAAAATGTCATCCTTAGGACAGGATACAGAACATTGAAAAGGATAAAAGGGACTGATTCACTGTGATCCACAATCAAGCCTTCAGTTCCACACCTGTGAGGAGACCACTGCTATTTAGGAAGCATTATCCGCTGTGATGAGATACATTGTCCAGCAAGGTCTGGTGTTTCCCGGGTACAGTGAAGAGCGAAGCCACTGTCTTCCCTGTCAGAGTTGTGAAGATTTGGAATAAGACTGTGAAGGGGTAAAGGGAACTGAGGAGCATATGCAACTGAGCTTGTTAGTCTATCAGCCTCAGCTGCTGTGTATAAAAGGAGGAAGAAGAGGGTGATATGGGAAATTAGATTGGGGGAGTGGGTTGTCTTGATTTGTTCTGAGAAAAGGAAGGGGGGAAATTTTATCTGGGCTTTGTTTTATAGCTTATAAAGGGAATGACTTTTTATCTGATTGATCATACAACAGTTTAGACATCTCTCTATTAACTTTGTTTTGAGAGAGTACTGGTCAGTGATGGGCTGACCATATTTTAATTTCTCTCCCTTTGCCTCTAATAAACCATATGTATTGCACTGAAGATAGGCAAGAGATAGTGGGAAATCTATTCATTTGTTTTTCCCACTGAAGCAATAACACTTTCCCATACCTAAGGAAGGAGGCATCCTCTCCGGCCAAACAAGCTTATGAGCTGAACATTTGTGGAAAACTTTATACTTTGAAAAATATATTGACTATATTGGTAGTATACAGCTGTGTCCAACCTTTTGAGCATGAAGTGGAGGTATGGAGTGATTGTAGAGGAGGCTGAGGGAACAGTTTTTGAAAATACCAATCCATCTGGAGCAATCTGGTCTGTTGTAAAGGAGGGGAAATGGCCCTGCTGACTTTTTTTTTTTTTTTTTTATGAACCCCAGTGGTAAAATCAACTCTGGCCAGGATCCGGAAAGGGATTGATTCCCAAACTTCCTTTCCATTTGGTGGCAGAATTTTAATATAAGGCTCCCAAGAGTGGCCCCAAAGAATCTCTCCAGCACACTGGTGGGCTGTCATGCCCTCTCTTTTCTTGTGGAAAAGCAGCCAGATAGTAGAGGACTACAGTGATAACAATTGCTAAATTGAATATTCCTTTACAAGGCGTATCATTTCCTGTGGTGTTTCTCAAGAACCATCCTCCCCCAGTTGATAGGGAAGGGACATGCCTGTAACTTTGGATGTGTTTTTCTGATATCTTGTCAGATCTCTACATGAGTTAGAATTCTTACCTGTTTCAAAGAGCAGTGCTAACGAAAGGTCAATTCAGAATATAGACATACATGTCAAACCTTCAAAATGTGAGATGTAATTGCATGCTATGACAGGAAATAAATTATAACATAGGGCCAGATCACCCACTCTCACAGCTACACCCACAGGACAAGATGGTGAGGGGGAGAAAACTCAGTGAGGTTCACATTGCAGAGTTTTCCTAGAGACAGGCCCCTATAGTAGTAGGGGGTTAAGGAGGGCTGTGGATTTGACACGCTGTGCCTCCTTCCACTTCTGCAGATCCAAGGGATCCATAGGGAATGGAGCCTCTTTCCATATGGAAACGGATGATATTCTATAGGGATGATGGCTGTTCCAATGGCTTTGCTTGCCCTTGCGAACTGTACACCAATAGGAACTGTGCTACTATTGGCTGGGTTTCCTTGCAGATGCCCAGTAGCAGTCAGAAGGACATACTACAGTTCCAAGCTGTTTAAACTTCTCCCTGGATTTCTAGGTACTCTGCAGTGAAAGATGCTGTGGAGAGGTCAGCTCCACTGCTCCAGCCCCTCTTGATCTCTAAACTCAGTGGAGCTCTATGGGCAGAGCAATGGTGCTGTGGAAGCAACATTCTGTATGGGCTTCTTCTATATGCACGAGGGAAGAGCCACATGTGGAAGGTCCCCACTGCATGCAGAAGCTCAGGGAATAATCCTGGAAATGGAAATCAGCTTATCCCATTTACATTTTAAATTATAATGTGTGATTTCTGAATTATATCCTGTGTCAGTTTTGACAAGTCAGCTGCTGCAGTTACCTCATATTGGATAATTCTGGTGCATTTTGGCTCAGAGGATGTCAAAACAATAAAGGCAGATGCAGTCACTGCAGACTGACTTACCTGTACCACATATCCAGAAATACATTTAAAGTTGGCAGGCTGAGGAGCTCCATTTATCAAAACATCTCCAGACAGCCCATGAGGATCTTTCCTTGCAGCTAAGATATCCAATAGCCTAGAAGAAGAAAAGTCCATCACCTTAAAGAGCTCTGAAGTGTACGTTTTCACCAAGCTGAAGGAGTCGGGGCCAGAGAAAGGCAAATCTGGCAGACAAATACAGTTAACAGTGTGTAGCCAGCTGTGCACAAGTTTTCCCGTATTGAAAATTTGCCACTTACTATAGTTCATATTTTTTTTAAAATCCTCTCAAAGAACAGAATTGTCTTTTTTTCAGTAAAATAAGCCTCCTGCTGTACTGTAGATTGATGCATAAGGGGAGAATGTCAGGAAACTATTTACTAAAAAGAAATAAATTAGTAAATAAATATAAATAAATTAGTAAAATTGGCTCTTTCTTTTTTTTCCCCTTTTTTGTTGCTTTTAAATAAAATTTCCACTTGGGGTCAAATTCTGCTCTGAAATCCATATAATTATTCTACATTTACTCTGGTGGAATCAAGATTGAAATCTTTCCCTGGGAGTGTTGTTCACAAATATTTTATATATATATATATATATATATATATATATATATATATATAGGTGCATTTTCTTGTTGGCATGATTCTACTTGGTGAGGAATCTGGATAAAGTAAAACAGGTCCTTTCACTGCTTCAACACTTACGAAGATTTGCCACTGCCAGTGGGTCCCAGAATTGCATTCAGTCCTGGTCTCATAACCCCACTGTAAAACAAAACCAACAGGTTTCTCATTCATTGTTTCATTTACAGGTTAGTTCTGTTAATCTGCAGAAATGTATTTTGCAGCAAATCCTTTTGAGGCTAGTGAAATTAGTTGGTTACATCAAATAATGATTTGACTCCTGCTTAGTTTACATTGCTAACTTAAAATAAAAGATATATATCCCATATTGTTAACTAAAAAGTAACACAGAAACTATAATTATCAAACAATAGCAAGACATATGTTGATGTAGCCATACTAAGCACAAACTCACTCTAGAATACATGCAGTCATAGCAAGCATGGTTCTCTGGCCATCCCTCTGTAAGAAAGGCATTTATCATGTAGGAAGGGCATCTTTATTTAAAAAAATACTTGGAAACCTGACTTAATGACTCTACATCAGATGCAAAGAAATATCTCAAGCTCAGCAGCCAGAAGAAAATGGTATTAAGTATGTATTTGGTTACCAGTCATTTTGACTGGAAACAACTCTTTCAATAAAACACAACAGGCAACTATTTACACTGTGTAGTTTCCTAGATAACAATCAACACGTCCCTTCTTTTGGTCATTGTTACAGATGAAAGATTTAGTGGTAAGGGCCAAATTCTCATAGCTGGCCCCCATATTGCACATGCAGACAAGCACTTGTGCGCTTAAGTATAGTTTGTATGTGCAAATGCATGTCTGTATGTGTAAATGCAGGCTTTGGTCACTGAAGTGGGAGTTTGACCATGGAAATGGACAATGAGCTGCACAAACAACCATTTATATATACAATATAGGTAGCTACTTTTGAGTGGCAGCACTGAACTTACAGATACTAGTACAAAGAAAGCAAAACTAGCTGATTGAGTGGTAAGTAATGGAAACTTGGTAACTCACTTGTAGTCAGAGAAACAGCACCACTCTTCATTAGACCGGAGGACTGGCAGAGAAGATCTAGAAGTATCTATCTGAGGATGTCTCTGATTTGGAATTTGGAATGGTCAAAAAATATCCTTGTAACTAGGAAGTCATGTCCGAACGACTACTACTCAGTAACTTTAACTATATTGTAGTCCATTCCTTTCCCATACTACTTCATCTATGTTTTGTCTAATTTAGATTGTCAGATCTTCAGACAGAGAACTGGTTTTTTACATGTCTGCAAAGTGCCTAGCATATGAAGGTTGCTACAATAACAAATAAAAGTTAATAATAAACAATTTATCAGAGATTTAGTTTCAAATAAGAGGGAATCTTATAAGCTCTTCACATAAAATTTTGGGTGCATAGAAAGGGAAGAGAGAAAATAGGCCTCTTCCAATGTTGCATATAACTGAAAGCAGAACTGCAGGGAGGGCTTTGGATAAAGGAAATTTGAGAAGATTTAGCCTCTCTCAGTCTCAGCACAAGGATTTAAAAATAAATAAGTTAATTAAATAACCAGAGCGTAGGAGTAGAGTGTTCTTATTGATGAGGGTGAATCTTTTGATGTCTGCACGTCATCTGGAATAAAACTTCCCTTGGGTAGGCTTCTCACACATAGCTCTATGTGATTACATAACTAAATAGATTTTTGACCAGGCAAGACACTCCACTCTGGAATGTATACGACTGACATATATGAACATTATTAGTTAATAATGTCTGAAGTAGCACCAGGCAGGTAGAGGGCTCCCTCACAATCGGTATTTCCCTTTGCAATGATTAATTAATAGTGAGTCAACATTTTCCACACATGGCAATGCCCGATTGCTATTTCTTGCCTGGTGTCATTGGATTCTAGTTACTTCCTTCTTTCTGCGATCCATTATCATTGTTATTTTTCATAAGGCAGCGCTTTCCCCTATCAAAAATGTCTAGGTGTTCTGCTTTAACCGTTAAAACACAATAACTAGATAATGAAGTTACATTATAACACTCAAAAAAATAGTTAAAGACCAATAAAGTGTGCAACTGGGAGTTCTACACAGGGACCAGTGGGAATTAAAATAGAAAACAATGTTTTCAATTATGCTTATAATTGGGCAGAGGTGGGCTGAGCGGATTGTCCAATGGAAGCATGTTCCCCACTTTAAAAGCCACTCAGGAAACAGATCATGTCCAATCAAATTTCTTCTATAACAACAGAAAACTTAAATGGAAAAGCAAGCTGTTACCTTCAGCCCAGGGACAGTAATAACTGTTAATAATTAATTTTCTATATACTTTTTACCTGTGCCTCATTCACTTATCACTTTTATTATTTTATTATTCAATTTTATGATTAAAAAAAAACCTGCAAACTTCCAAAACACAACACGCAATCTCACAATGTAAGAAGTCATCATCACCTGATTCTTCTTAAATAACCATGTTTGGCAAACCCTCCAAGGTCTTTAGAATGCACCCTGGGAATCACATTAAAGTAATTGTGGTCTAACTGTGAATAATTAATATAAAGACCCACCAATCATGTGAGGAAAACTGTGTGAGCTGACTCTATCTGCCCTGGGAAATGTCAAAGATATTTAATATTGTCTTTCCAGCTAACTGTTGGATAAAATGTTAATTCCAAGAACCATAGAGCAACATTAGGTTAAAATTAAAATGGGTATAAAGTTAAAAGACAAGAAAATTTTTGAGTCATTACTAAAGATGTCCATTATAAATAAGAGCCTGTTGACTATGTTTGTTACTGAACATGAGAAGGATCTTGCGGTCTTTATTCAGGCAAGTCTGTCATTGATGTCAATAGGAGTTTTGACTGAGAAAGGACTACAGGGGCTGGACTAATTGTGTTAAGTGTAAGGGTCCCTGTACCTACTAAATTTATCATTAATAGGAACGATATTAAAATTGATATTTTAGAGAAACTAACACATATGAGGGTGGCTATCCTTTCAGCAATCTGGTTATAAACTGTGACCATCTCACTCTTTACATTGCTCCCAAAGATTGTCCAAATCTGGGGGTTTGATTCAGCCCATTACAGACACAGAAACCAGCTACCATGTTTGACTATGGATCTAAACTTCCCCAAAGCTCAGGGGTGTTTGAATCTAAAGTTTTCCTGTAGGCCAAACTCTAATTTACAGCACTTTATATTATACATAATAAAGGATAGTTTATACTTTGTGTGAAACTTCTTTTATTTCTTTTATCAATCTTTTCTCTGCGCATGGTTGTTACAATAATGAGATATCACAACTACATAGTAAAGACATGGGTACATCATGATAGTTCTGGATAGTTGTGAGGGATTTGTTTATTTGATTTTCTATCTCATTTCTTGTAGGCAACAAGGCAGAAGTTGTTCTTTAGGAGAGGGGGATTTTTGTGTGTTTCAATTTAGATATAAAATATCAGATTGAATCTCTCTGTGCTATCCCTCACCCCTTTCCCAGACACATTATATTTGTTTTTTCTTTCTTTGCTGTTTTAGTCAATCAGAAGTGTGATTTATTTATTTATTTATTCATTCATTCATTTGCATTTTGTTTATGGGGAAACAACATACACTAGGTCTACAGTCTAAAGACATATGCTCTTCTCACATCACTGCAAATATGGAGTAACTCTGTTTAAATCAAATGAATTACACTGGAGTAAGACTCTTATCAGAGAATAAAGATTTAAAATTTCACATTTGGTGGATATAGTCACTCTGTGCAGCATGGATGGCTTGGTATATTAAGAAATGCTGTATGGACAAAGAGCAGTACATATAAAGGTCCAATCTTTCATGCATTCTGAGAGCTGAAATTAGAGAACTGACTACAATTACATCATGGAATGGCAGGTTATACAACTAACTTTCATGACACACAATTCAGACTTATCTAACTGGAAACTGGCCAACATTGTACAAGGGATCCTTGACAACAAGAGCAATATCATACAATTACTAAGCAATGACTACTTGTGGCACCTTGGAGACTAACAAATTTATTTGAGCATAAGCTTTCATGAGCTACAGCTCACTTCATCGGATGAAGTGAGCTGTAGCTCACGAAAGCTTATGCTCAAATAAATTTATTAGTCCCTAAGGTGCCACAAGTACTCCTTTTCTTTTTGCGAATACAGACTAACACGGCTGCTACTCTGAAACCTAAGCAATGACTAATAGAAAGCAGTGCAATAAAATTGTGGGCACCCAAACTCTCACATGCATTGTTGTAGCTACAGAATAATACTCTTTGCTACTTTTAAAGACTTGAGGCTTAACTCAAAGCTAGAGCCAGGGTTATTAAAAATACCTTAAGTTCTGGTCCTACATTCACATCTAGGCAGCTGAGTAAATGACCTGATTTTCAAAAGAGCTGAACATCCTGCAGCTTCTATTGACATCAATGGAATTCAAAGATGCAAGCACTTTATCAGGTTAACTTTTTATGTGCCTAAATATGGACTTGGGAGCCTACTCTGAGAGCCTGTTTTTTTGAAATCTTGACCAATTTCTGTACACTATTATTACACAAGTATTCATGGCTCAGTGACTTATCTGAACCTAACTGTCAAGAAAGAAAATCAAATGAACATGTATTCTATGTCAGAGAAGTTTAAATACATACTTGATATCTTTCAAAATTTCTTTATCTGCCGTTTTTCGACAACATATGAAGCCACTCTTCACCTCCACTCTGTAGCAGATGTTGTGAAAGGTCACAATGCTTCCTCTGCTGACTGATGGGTCTTGAGAGGACTGTTTTCTGCTTGGGAGGCCGTTTGTACTTGACATTTGAATACTGATGTCTAACTGGTTGTCTGTCATTTTGGAAGGATTCCACTTCTGTAAACATAAACATTAACAAAGGTATCATAGATAGAGGAGAGACGAAAGACCACCCTAGATGCAATGCAGCCAATTTAGTTTATACTGTATGTACCCTTCAATAAACGTGGGTGTTATACTCAGATTAACCCCACTCAACACTTTTCCTTCTTCCATAATGCTTCCTAATTTTTTCTTCCGTGTGCTGGACTATAAAATGGAAAAGCCCATATATAGATAACATCTAAAACACAACATTAAAAGAACATTAGCACTGCCAAGCCACACATTCAGCAGTAAGGAAATGTAAGGATTAAGGTTGCTGTGTAACTTTAATTCTGTCCCTTTTAATTACATGATGGCATACTATTCTTTCCCCCTGAACCCTTGCCTTATTCCGTGCACGTGATGAATGGGGTTCACTGAACAAGTAGCTATTCTATATTACTCTTTATACTCATTGTTAAAGGCATTACTTTCAAACCCTCCTCTGAATATAGGTCTATTAATTATCATTTCCTCATGAGCTGTTCTATGGTACTCTCATCATCGCATCTTAGTGCTTACCAGTCATCAATGATTTTTTTCTTCACCACATCCTTGTGAGAAGAGGTGGTATTAGCTCCCTTTTATACATTGGGAACTAAGGCACAGAGATTAAAGGCAACATTGTCAAAAGTGTTAACTAAGTTTGGGTGCCCACGTTGAGAAGCCTAGGACCTGAGTTTTCATGTAGTGACCATTTTACAGCATTTTATGTGTTCAGAGCACTGCTCCCATTGACTTCAGTTGCAGCTGTGAGTAATCAGCAGTTCTTCAAATCAGACCCCAAGAACTTCAGATCGAGTATGCAGAAAATGAGGGATACACAGTAGCCTCCTGTGAAAAATCCGGTTTATAAGACTTGTCCAGCTTTACATAAGGAACTCTATGGCAGAGGCAGGAGTAAAATCCAGTTCTCCAGGCCGGAGTGCTGGAACAATTTTTATAGTGGGGGTGCTGATCATGGAAACAAGGGAAATCATGTATTTGGTGTTTGTTATTACTACTTCAAGACAGAAGGTGCGGTAGCACCACTGTCTCCAGGGCCACACTCAGTTGCCTTAAGCATGAGACCACCCTTTCTCTTCCTGCAATCCCCTACCTCGTTCAGCAGACACCTTCCAGCTTCTGTAACAAAAGAGACAGGGGTCCTGCAGAAAGCAGTCTCCTTCACTGCACAACCCTGATTCATTATTTTTATTAGTTGCTAACCATTCGAACATGTTGACTGGTAACTAAATATAGCCTAGACACTAAAATTTGATGTTTCTTTTTTGCTAACCAGGAGGATACACTGTATCTATACACATTTATTTAAGCAATTATATAGCTTAATTTACATTTATTCAGATTCTTAATTTTTACATTTTTTTTATTTTGTTAGAAAATGGTGAATGATGCATTTTCCATTTATTAAATAATGATTGATGTTTTTCTTGTGATTTGTGTCAAGGACAGATGGAAATTCAAATTAAATTAAAAATGCACACAACCAGCTGTTACATTTTTTTTATTAAATAAATCTACCTTAAGAGTGAATGTTACATAAGAAAAAAATGTTTATCAAACGTTTATGAAAGCATGTTTTGCAGTTCAAACTAACCGATTTATAAAGCAAAGGAAATATTATATAATGTGCAGATAATGAACTCAAACAATTGTTCCCCATTATCATGTCCTTCAAGATTTTAGAAACAGTAGAACTCACCCTCTCTCATCTAGTTTTTAGTTGTAGATTGGAAGAAGAAAACAAGCTTTCCTGCTTTTTCAGCTCCCAGTCAGTCTCTTAACTTTGAATGAATTAGTCATTGTTCTGAAATTGAATAAACAGAACTACAGAAAATATTTTCTCTGCACCTGCAGAAGAGGCCACAGCTATCAAAATCTGGTTTAGTACTTCAACAAACTGTGGTTCCCGGGGCTTTGTCAGTGACTTCCACCAATTCAGTAGTTTGACTTCCTTTAAACCTTGGCAGCAAACAGTACTACTTAATATTATTTTTGTATTTAATTTAAATGATTTTAATAGATTGTAATAAGTTCAGGCCTTAACATAGGTTGTCGATTTCAAATTTAATTTTAAATAGTTTTTTTAAATAAACCCATATTTAATTTCCATTCAAAATCCAATTTAAATTAAAATAATCTAATTTTAAATTTAAAAATACAATTTTTTATTTAAAAAAAATCATCTATTTTTATCTGCCCTGCAATCTATTATATTCACAAGGGGTAAGTCTGAGATCCAGACTTCTGCACTGAGAAATAGGAAACGTGGAAGGGAATGATCATCCCCGTCAGGAGCCAGATTCTCCATTCCTCTCCAGCTGTACTTGTAGCAGGAATTGGGGTAGGGAGAAGGTACAAAGTGCTCAGCCTGGCATCTGGTGCAAGCTGGAACTACTACAGCCCCCAGGAGACCATTCCACAACCATGACTAGCTGGAGTCCAGCATACTCCAGCCATGCCTCCTTCCTCCTCCCACATGCTCTGATATGCCCCAGTGTGCCCCCACACCAAGGGTGGCAAAGGGGTAGCATAGAGTCTTTCTGACATCTCTCTGTCTGCAGGATCTGTTCTGCCCAGTGTCTAGCTGCTTTATGCCACCAAAACAGCATAAAGAGGCCACAGTGCAACACAGAAGCTGACCCTAGATTTGTTCTGTTCTGGTTTTACTCCAGAGTGATATGGGATCCTACAGAATTGAAATTACGTAACACCTGCTTCCTATAATCTTTCCACTATTAAAGAGACATTTTCAAGGCAGTAGACCTAAAATAAGACCCACCATGCTTTGTTTTGATTCATGTTTGCTCTCAGGGTTATAGGACTCTTTCTCCACCCTATCTATCAGCTCTTTTCTTGTAACAAGTAGGCTGGTGCCTTTTGGGATAGGTTAATATGATACTTGATTAAATTGTCTTGATCTGGAATTCCTCAAAGCAGCTTAATTTTGGGGCCTTAACCAATCCATGGTGGGCACAGAACCTTCCGATATTCTACAAGAATAGATGGGGAGGACTCTGAGTTACTAGTGAGAATTCTTTCCCAGGTGCCTGGCTGAGGGTTTTGCCCACATGATCAGGATCTAACTAATTTGCCATATTCGGGGCTGGGAAGGAATTTTCCTCCTGGTCAGATTGGCAGAGACTCTGAGGGGTTTTTTCCTTTCTCTGCAGCATGGGGCACAGGTCACTTATAGGTTTAAACTTTGGTAATATGGTGGATTCTCTGTAACTTGAAGTTTTTAAACCATGATCTGAGGACTTCAGTAACTCAGCCAGAGGTTAGGGGTCTATTATAGGAGTGGGTGAGGTTCTGTGGCCTGCAATGTGCAGGATGTTAGACTAGATTGTCAAGATGGTTCCTTCTGACCTTAAAGTCTATGAGTCTAAGAAAGTATTTGATATTGTTGCTGTTTGTCAAGAAACCAGTGGAGCCATTAACACAGGGAACAGTGACCTCCCTGTCAATGATAATATACCCAAGGGGCTGCATTTGAGAGATAAGCCACATAGTTGTGTTCCTGAAGCTTTGATAGCACATTGGCTGCCTTGTAATCTTTACTGAAACCAGAGACTTAAAGTGCAGCTTGCTTGTTAAAGTTGCTGCTGCCAGTGGCTGAAACAGATGTCTTTCTGAATGACACCCAAAGAGGCCTGGCACTATTGAGGTCTAGGGTTCTTCATAGTTGGGAAACATTTATACTCTGTCTCTTGGGTGACCTTTTTAAAAGTAATGTTATGAAGATGAGGACACTCTCCCCATCTCTCCAGTGCACTGGGACAACAAGAAGATCTTAAAAGTATTTTGTGATATGAAAGTTCATGTTGTTACAAAGCAACGGAAATAAAAATACCACAAAAAAATTAGAAAATTGTTTTAGGAGCAGAAGTGCAGTTCACTAAGGAGACTCCTCCTCCTGGCCTCAGCCCTGGCAACTGAGAGCACCCCCTTAGCCACCAGGTGCCATATAGCAAGTTAAATCAACTTCCTGCGTTTCAGGAATTCCCCTACATCAAATGAATTCCCAGATGCCCTGGTTAGGATAGATCTCGGCCTCCTTAGCATGGCCAGAATGGCACAAAGCGACTAAAGCACAAGTTAGAATTTAGCCTGCCCTTAAATTTAAAATTGACTTTCCTGAGCTTGTATTGCTTTATCATGCAACATTACACCACTCTCAAAAATATAGGAAAACAAAATATGAAACATTTGGTGACATGTTGAATAAACCCCCTGTAAACCAGGAACACAACAAATGATCCTCTCCAATAAGGAAAGCAGTGAAAAGCACTCCAAGCTAACTGAAGGCCACCTTTTTGAAAGCAAGATGTGACCTTGCACAGCTACATTTGTGCATACTTTTACTGCAATTGACTCACAATTGTTAAGTCTTAATTAATTCTAAAAAATAATTATTTTGCTGTTCTAGGTGATGTATCAGTCACAAATTAAAATCTGCACTACCTGCCTCTCTCCTCATCTGAGTCTTGTTATAACAAATCTTCCATTGTAGCAATTCCCTATGGGAGAAATTGGTGTGTCTCTAATCTTGTTCCAAAAGGCAATGAGCCACTAGCAGCAGTAATATAATGGTGGGCAGACTTTTCATTTGTTTTTGTTTTTTAGTATTTTTTCTATTAATAATGCAAACATTCACTGAGAGATTATATAGTTTACTCAGCAACAGGAAGATTTTTATAAATCAGTAAGCCTAACCATGGAAAGATATGGGCATGTTCCTTTTGATGTTTGCTTTGAGATAAGAGCAAAGGTAGTTAATGTGTTTTACTATTATTTGTTTTCTCAGAGTGGAAGGTTTGTGTCACGTTATTTTGTGTCTGATTTGACAGTCCTTTTGCAAGTAAAACTCCCAGAGAACAAAGAAATAGCAAAGAAAATATAAATCAAATTAACATATGTATGTGTAATGAAATTTCATTTCCAATTCACAAAAAACTCTACAAACATATGCTCATCTACTCTAGATTTTAATGGACAGATAAATATCCAATAAAATAATGTGTCACATCATCATGTATAGGCATCAACATACTATAAGTAAATAATCAGAATAAATTAGTTTGTATTCAGAAGTATTTTTCCAGTATGATGAACAAAGGGGACCATATCATCATTATATCAACTTGGTTAAAGTAAGTTATTTTCTCTGTAACTTGAAATGTCACCCACATTGGTGACATATTCATGAATGGTACATGCTGTACTTTTTCTCTTTCAAAAAAATCTTCCTCAAACACTCATCCTTGCCATCAAGAAGTGAGTCATCATCAGCATTAATTCTTACCCCAGCACCTAATTTAGAAAAACCCCCAGCAGGAAACTCTTTGGATCAAGCAGCAGTGTAATCTCAACAATATCTTCTATGGATTACTAATATTTCATACTTGATGGATGATCCAAGAATAAATCTAAAAAATCCTAGTTGAACACATTTACACTAGCAAGCTGATGACTTGTATTCATATGATGTAATGCTATAAATGGACTAATATAAGGGCAGCCCTTACAGATGTTTAAATCCCATTAGAATCAATGGGAGTTTTGTGTGAGTAATGGCTTAAGTACTGACCACACAATAGATAAATCCATATTTTCTACCACAACACATTATTGGACCTTTAGTGCTCCACTTATTTCATTACTCCATTTTTCTGTGTAACCAGGTTGTCCCCATTAAACCTATCCTCAAGAAAGATTCTCACTTTCAGACCTTCCACTGCATCCTTTCAAGGCAGAAGTTCAGTATCCATAATCTCTCTCAAACTATTAATCATATTACCAAGTCAGGAGACAAAATAATTTATCTGGAAACATTTAAAATATTGAATCTTGATATTTAATCTTTCTTCTAACTGAACAGTAAAAATGCTCTCTTTAAAGAAATCATCATATCTTTCTGTCCATAGATGCCATAACTTAAGGTGTTTTCCTCTTTGGGGTTTGAAAATGTTATTTAAGTGTGTAAATTCGGGTGCATACAGGGAGTTTTTCCATGCATTGTACATTGACTTGTATAGTCCAAAGGCCTGGTTCCCCTCTCACAGACGCCAGGGTAAATCAGGAGTCATTGACTTGAAATCAATGAAGTTATATGGCTATCAAACCCACATGATCCATGGCAGAACCAGACCTGAGATTTTTAAAGCAACTTTACTAAAAATATTTGCCACCCTACGATATTTTATATTAACAAAGAGATTATGTGAACTCTTGTCTTAGCAATTTCCTACAGTAACCGACCGGCACAGGACAAGTTTTCTAAATCATAAAGGAAGAGCGCTTGTAGCTCAGAAATGCAATTGCAAATCGCAAAACCCAACAACTCATATTTTAACTGGTTTTCAAAAGACCAACCAGTTTATTCTAGGTATTTTACTTCTTCAAACAAACACATCAAGAGCTAAAATTAACTAAGAATATATCATTTTAGAGCCAAAATCAACTCTCGTTAGTGTTAATGAGTTTTCCAAAGGAAGCATGATCAAGCCTTTTTAAAAAGATCCTAATTTTCAACATCCCATAAACCTGCCAGCCATTCATTAGTTAAGCTGTTACTTCTCTTATTTATAATGGGTACAAAGTTTAACTAGTGCAAACTGTCAGGTGAAACCCTCCATAAAAGCATATTGTAGCTGTATATTTTAGTTCTCTATATAAATACAAGTACATGAAACGTATATATAAATCCTGTATTTTGTACAATGCTTTATTACATATGTACACAGAGCACAGACAGGTATATGTATGTACATATGCATATATTTATATAGGAAACCGGTGTGGTATATGTGGATTTATACACAGCACAATCCCCATTTTCATTAATGTTTTGGGGAAATTAAAACCATTTGTGTAAAAGGGGATTCAAGGATTCAGAAAATCAGGTATGTTAACGGGTTACTGATATACCTGGGGATGTGTAACCTAGATTTAGAGAAAAGGGTATTGTGTACTAAACAGGTTTGAATAAATGAGCTCTTGTGTGTGTGTGTGTATGTATGTGTATTATATATGGTACATACACATACATCCAAATTTCTAAGCAAAATGTTCTTTTTTTCCTCTCCATATACTAGCTCTTGAGCTCTTTAACTATTCAGCCAACAGTCTTACATGAGTTTTCTCCTTAACTTAATAAAATACATTATTACTTTGGATATCTAATTTTATTGGTAACTTAAATGCAGTGGGGAACTCCAGGCAAATCACAAAACATTTTCTTTCTCACTGTCAGTCAAACCAGCTTCAGAATCTAATTCATTAGTTGGTGGCAGAATAGCACTTCCACTATTGTTTTTCTCACCTCTCCTCTCCCTGGCACAGGGAAGGACACCAGTCACTAAATTAGACAGTTTAAAAAAATAAACTGCCATCAATAAGGTTGAAAGTCCCAGTTGACTTACCCAGTGGATCTCGGTCTGTGCAGAAGGCAGCGGCAGTGAAGAAGTTTACGGGTGATACAGACAGGTACTGGGAGCACAGCTGGAATCAGGGGAAGAGCAGTGAGTGGCAATTGCAGCAGTGATCCCAGCCTTTTATGCAGCTCAAAGGAAGGTGAAGTGTCACCAGTGGCTCACCAGGCTTTCTGTAATATCAAGGGCTAATCCACAGGAAACCCCTCCTTTCTCTCCCCTACAGAGCCTTGCAAAGGACAGTCACCTCCCCTCCTCTTTGCTGCTGAAATGAGAGAGGCTCTCAGTCTAGGGGCAGGGACAGAGGCACATGCAGCTCCTAATCTTAGCTTTTCTAACTCAGGGTGCCACAAATGAACTAAAGTGCATCGGAGCAGGAGTTCTTCATCCCCCCACAGTCTTGTGCCCAAGCTCAGTCACTGCCACTGGCAGTATGCCTGGGGACACACCACCAAACAAAAGACAAAAGACACTGCCAGTGTTGACTTTCTGACATACTACAGCAGTACTACCAACTGTGGACTCACAAAGATTCCACCAAATGGGCTAATTATTAGTATGTATTATGTGCCCACAATGCACATGGTACTGACTGCAACTTGTTGTGGGGTGTTTTCTCTACTCTAACAGCCCTTCTTCCCCAGTGCTGAATATATTGTACCTGTAAGTGTAGACAAGGCCAAACCATGTTCAATAGCATTTCAGTAACCATGGTTAAAACTAGATTGGAGCAAACCTGGTCACTCTTCCTGGTTAACCATCTCCAGGACCAGTGCAGTAGTACCTGTAAATGACACCTGTTGTCAATTCCTTGGTCTGGTGAAATGTGTGGGTCAAATGGTGCAAACATCTTTCAGAGACTGTATGCAGTCCTCCAGATCTAGGACTGGATCCTCAGGTGTACTGGAACTCCATGTTATTTCATCTCTGTGTCCTCAGAACCTGTGGGCTACAGGGCTGCTCTAACATACGCTGGCAGGAACAGTCCCCCAAGGGCCATTACACTGAAAGGGATAACCGGAGCACAGCATGCTCAGGCCATACCTCCTCAAGTTGCCACATCTGTCTCACCCTAGAAGACCCTGTAAGTTGGCTTTGCACCACCAGGGGATTCTCCTGTGACAGAGAAATACCCAACTGCCCCTTCAGTCGAGTCCCCTTTATGCCACCACAGCAGTACAGAGAGGACTTAGCCTGTTGGGTATGAAATGTTATATTGTTCATGGTTTATTAAGTTACATGTGTGTATTAGACCCAATAATCAGTTTCTAAGGATATTGCAGCAATCCAAGATGGACTCTTGTGACTCCATTTTGTGACCCCACTATGCACTGTCAGCTTGGCCTGCAAGTAACTGGATTAAACTGTTTTTTCCTGCCTCTGGGCGATCTCAAGGCCAAACCACCTCAGACTGTTTCCCGTCTTTCCCAGGAGCATACCATGTTTTCCTGCCACACACTGTATAAAAGGACTGTAATCACAGACTGGTAGTGCAGTCCATCTTGGGTCTTCCTGGCACCAGCACACCATCGAAGAATATCATTCACTTCTGAGGTGAGAAGAAACAGGAAGATGCATTCCACCTTATCTGCTCCTGTTCCTGGGAACGTCAACAACAAAAGGGTTCTTGGTCCATTTCTTCCATGCCAACTGTCATCGAGGGACTCTCCAGTGCTCCTCCTCTACGGGTTCCAGTTACCCACGGAGTGGAGGTCCTGGACTTCGCTGCCACAGAAGTGCTGGGAATATAGTGAGACATAATAATTAGGTTTTTCTTAGTTGGGGTTACATTTTCAATTGCCAGGGTGGGTTCTGTATTTTTGGGCCTGAGCTTTATGCTCATAGGAAGGGCTGCTGTGTCACTGGCTTTGTGTTTGTTTATATAGTTATTGCTCGTTTACATTTATCCTTTCCCTTATCTGTAATTTATCCCTTAATACACTTACCTGTTGTTTAACCCTTATTTCTGGTCAGTCTTTATTATTTATGCACATAGGGAAGAGGGAAGGAGATCTACACCAGTCCAACAGTGACAGATACGGCAGAGGGCGGGTCTGCTCTTCTGAGAAAAAGGAGCTTGTTTATACTCTGTTACCTAAACCCATTTACTCAATTAGAGTTATCTTGGCTCCCCTTTGAGATAACAAGCCTGGGCTAAGGAGCTGGACCCTGGTGATCAGATTTGCCCGATAGATGCCTGCAAAACTAAGCCTGAGTGTCCAAAGCTGGCTCTTCAGAGTATTAAAACACCACCTCCTTTTTACCATGGTGGGTGTGTCATCCAAGAAATACGGCCATGTCCTTAAGTTAGTTCTTCAATATTCTGCTTCAAAGTCAAGTCCCTAAGAGAAGGAGTCTCGTAAGTGATTAGGCTGGGCCTACAAATACAGGAGGTATCTTTTCCCTGTGAAGTGTGTCTTAGTGCCTGAAATCAGTCATACCTGTCCTCTGAAGTTAGCAGCATCCAACATGTTTGAAAGTCCCTTGGACAAAATAGCTGGTTTACTTGCCCATATTTTCAAAGCATTCAAGGAGATCTACTACTCTGAGGTTATTCATCTGAATTTTATTATCAAGCTCTTTGACAAGATTAACAGCCCCTTAATTAGTTTATTGATTAAAATCATTCCTGTTGAAAGTATGACACACACAAATATAAACTAAGGACTTTTTCAGTAAGAATGCTTTTTTTACTTTCTAAAATAGAAACAAAACCAGGGACTTTTGTCAGCCCTTGAGATGTTAGATAAGATTTATACATTTTCTAAAGAGACATTTTCACTTTTAAGTAAATATAAAGTATTTCTACAAGAAGAACAACACAGTCAAGAAAATGCAGATTGGTGATATGTCCAGCTTTCTTGGATATATATATACACCTTGGGCACATGCGTATATCATCACGTATGAAATACCTTTCTCACCTGTTCTACTCTTTATTTTATTAATTAATTTTGATGTAAATAGTTTTGTATAAAGATAGCTATACAAGGCTCTGGGCCCTCCAGCACTCAATTAATATTAGGTATGGACCAGCAGCATTAAAGAACCAATCAGATAGGAACTCAGCCAGCCAGCCACCTATGAAAAAGTTCCTATTCACCCCTTCATCATTCTGAGAACATACCTGCAGCAGCCCTCTCCAAACCCCAATCAAACTGATGTCTTTTTCAGCATGCCAGGAAGGTCACCAAATCTGGGCTTTCTCAGACTAAGAGGGGGAACAATCTCCGGAGTCCTGACTCCCCCAACTCCCCCAGACAGTTACTGCAGTTATTATTATTTAGTGAAGACTATTCTGTGAAGACATTTGATTATAAGTCATTTAATCATAGACAGCCAGAATAGAGTCTACACATTTTTCAAGATGCTCTGTCACAAGGCCCTGCTGAAATCCATGTCAAAAACTCCCATTGACTTGAATTTTACAGGATCAGGCCCATAGTGCTGTTCTGCTCAAAACACCAACTGCAAAAATGGCATTGTCGGATTAAATTACTCAGCGTCTCTCTATAATGTCCCTTTATATTTGCTCAGTTTACAAATGAAAGGATGTTTTTTCTAAGTGCCGGTCCTGCAAACAGAGCCTGGGCTCATCCTTGAACATTAGCATCCTTAACAAAGGTTCTGCCGGCCATATGTCATCCTCAGATACACTTGTCGTGACTCCAACATCTTCAGATTATTCCCTCAGTGACAACTCTCTGTATATCGCTAGAAAGCCGAACTGCTCTGCTGTTCTCCCAGCTAAGAATGCATGACAGACACTCATAAAACAATAAAAATATACTCCTAAGAGTATAAGCATATCATAAAAACAGATGGTGAACTTGAGTAACAAGTTACATGAAGGGTTTGACCTTTCAGACCAGCACTTTATGATCATCTGCCAACTCCATTACACAGCAAACTCATTTCCTCCTGCAGCACAACACAGTCATGTAACAGACCCTGGGCCCACTCATGTTCCCTTCGCATAAAATTCCTGCTGAAGTCTTGCGTGAGTCAGATAAGCAGGACATGGCCCCTTGCAATGGTGTTCATAGACCTTATGCTGCAATGGCCACGAAGGAGTTAATGGCCAGAACTGCTACTCCCCCACCTGTGGCTCATTATTTGACTATCAAAAGCTGTGATAAAAAACTGCAGCTCAGGCAGAAGTGGGCTGCTGCCAGAGAGGCAAGGGAGCACCCCAGCAGAGAGCTGGCAAGGAGCTGCTTTAGGAACAGATCCAGAAACCAGTGGGGAGAGGTTGCTGGGAAACAGTTAAAAGGGACTGGATTTTCTGCACATAGTCAGGCCCCTGGGAGGATTACAAAACAGGGATTGAAGAGTAGCTGGCATAGGCAGGCATGCTGGAATAATTTTTATAGTGGGGGTGCTGATGATGGAAATCATGTATTTGGTGTTTGTTATTACTGCTTCAAGCCAAGGAGTGTGGCAGCATCCCCAACATCCCTAGTTCCAGCACCACTGGGTATAGGCCAGATGACCAGGGTAATGGGGTCTTAAAGGACCAGTGAACCTTAAATAGTCCTTTAGGGGGAGCGCACAAGCCCTCTCTCATCTCTGTATCAGATGCTGTCATGCTAGACAATGTTTCATAACAGGTTTTCAGCAGCTTCCATATCTCATTTAACACTAACTATTATAAAAGGGCATTGTCTTATATATCCACAATATTGTTTGGCAAGAGTCCATGCACACATGCCCTGACACTCTACTATGAACCTTCTCAGGTCATCCTAGATGTTGTATTTCAGAGTAGCAGCCGTGTTAGTCTGTATTCGCAAAAAGAAAAGGAGTACTTGTGGCACCTTACAGACTAACAAATTTATTAGAGCATAAGCTTTCGTGAGCTACAGCTCACTTCATCGGATGCATTTGGTGGAAAAAACAGAGGGGAGATTGATATACCCACACAGACAACATGAAACAATGGGTTTATCATACACACTGTAAGGAGAGTGATCACTTAAGATAAGCCATCAACAGCAGCGGGGGGGGAGGGGGGGAAAGGAGGAAAACCTTTCATGGTGACAAGCAAGGTAGGCTATTTCCAGCAGTTAACAAGAATATCTGAGGAACAGTGGGGGGTGGGGTGGGGGGGGAGAAATAACATGGGGAAATCGTTTTACTTTGTGTAATGACTCATCCATTCCCAGTCTCTATTCAAGCCTAAGTTAATTGTATCCAGTTTGCAAATTAATTCCAATTCAGCAGTCTCTCATTGGAGTCTGTTTTTGAAGCTTTTTTGTTGAAGGATAGCCACTCTTAGGTCTGTAATCGAGTGACCAGAGAGATTGAAGTGTTCTCCAACTGGTTTTTGAATGTTCTAATTCTTGACGTCTGATTTGTGTCCATTCATTCTTTTACGTAGAGACTGTCCAGTTTGACCAATGTACATGGCAGAGGGGCATTGCTGGCACATGATGGCATATATCACATTGGTAGATGTGCAGGTGAACGAGCCTCTGATAGTGTGGCTGATGTGATTAGGCCCTATGATGGTGTTCCCTGAATAGATATGTGGACAGAGTTGGCAACGGGCTTTGTTGCAAGGATAGGTTCCTGGGTGAGTGGTTCTGTTGTGTGGTGTGTGGTTGCTGGTGAGTATTTGCTTCAGATTGGGGGTGCTGTCTGTAAGCAAGGACTGGCCTGTCTCCCAAGATCTGTGAGAGTGATGGGTCGTCCTTCAGGATAGGCTGTAGATCCTTGATGATGCGTTGGAGAGGTTTTAGTTGGGGGATGAAGGTGATGGCTAGTGGCATTCTGTTATTTTCTTTGTTGGGCCTGTCCTGTAGTAGGTGACTTCTGGGTATTCTTCTGGCTCTGTCAATCTGTTTCTTCACTTCAGCAAGTGGGTATTGTAGTTGTAGGAATGCATGATAGAGATCTTGTAGGTGTTGGGACACCATCATAGGGCCTAATCACATCAGCCACACTGTCAGAGGCTCGTTCACCTGCACATCTACCAATGTGATATATGCCATCATGTGCCAGCAATGCCCCTCTGCCATGTACATTGGTCAAACTGGACAGTCTCTATGTAAAAGAATGAATGGACACAAATCAGACGTCAAGAATTATAACAAGTCAGAGAACACTTCAATCTCTCTGGTCACTCGATTACAGAACTAAGAGTGGCTATCCTTCAACAAAAAAGCTTCAAAAACAGACTCCAATGAGAGACTGCTGCATTGGAATTAATTTGCAAACTGGATACAATTAACTTAGGCTTGAATAGAGACTGGGAATGGATGAGTCATTACACAAAGTAAAACTATTTCCCCACATTATTTCCCCCCCCCCACCCCCCACTGTTCCTCAGATATTCTTGTTAACTGCTGGAAATAGCCTACCTTGCTTGTCACCATGAAAGGTTTTCGTCCTCCCCCCCCCCCCCCCCGCTGCTGGTGATGGCTTATCTTAAGTGATCACTCTCCTTACAGTGTGTATGATAAAACCCATTGTTTCATGTTCTCTGTGTGTGTATATCAATCTCCCCTCTGTATTTTCCACCAAATGCATCCGATGAAGTGAGCTGTAGCTCACAAAAGCTTATGCTCTAATAAATTTGTTAGTCTCTAAGGTGCCACAAGTACTCCTTTTCTAGATGTTGTATGCACTGTTACTGCATTCACTATTCCTGAATCTTTGTCTGGTTAAAGATACAAAGAGCTCCAGTTTGTCTTTACTTATGCCCTACATTTTGGAGGTTAGTAAAAAAAAACAACCCAAAAATTGGCAGAGGGAGGAGAGTGGCTTACTCGGGTGGTGGGACTGGTAATAAGCAGAACTGGAAGTATGTTGTTGTGAGCTGTGGAAGAAGCCAGGGGGCTTGGTTCACTTACACTGATATGAATCAGGAGTAACTCCACTGAAGTCCAGGGAGTGAGTGATCAAACTGGGAAGGGGAGACTAGCCAATCAGTTCTGACCTGTGCACTTATATTGGATACACTTGTAAGGACAAAAATAAGTGGTGCTGAGTTCCCTCAACTCCCACTGATTTCAGTGGGAATGGAGGCCACAGAGTGGCTTGCAGGATTGTGCCCATAATCAGACTCTTCATCACCCACTCAGAAGCCAGATTTCCTACTGTTCATTTGGGGTGCACATTTTCCTCACCCCTCAAAATCACTCCTGCAAATAGTTGCTTAGAGCAATCAGTAGTAAAGGGGAAACATGCAGTCACAGTGGTGTTTCTAAGCCCCATTTTATACATAGCATGAAAATAACAATACACATAAAAACTGCAGCAGGAAAAGTGACCCTGAAAGTCCCATCCCTCAGTTGTGTTGTTAAAGATATTGCTTACCAAAGACTGAGGCCTCCTGTCACATGTCATTTGTAACACCCCTCTCCATGCTGCCTATCTTATCTTTACTCCCAGCTGGCTGGCTTCCCTAGAAATAAAGCCACAGAAAGGTAGCTACACCCCACTGTCCAACTAACACCGTATTCACCGGGAGACTTCACTAACGGAAAATGTGAAAGGGACAGTGCAAATTTTATTTTTAATAATTTCTATTCCGGTTGTTTTCTAACATACCTGCACATTAGGACTATGACAGATGCATTTTTTTTCCTTTGCATCTTTAAGCTGTTTTAAAGACTCTTCTCTCCCTTGTGGGTCACACATCAGGGAGTGCCTGGGGGTGGGGGGCCTAACACCAGCAGCAGCAGATTTCCATCACATTTCTGGATGTTCATCTGTTAGAAGAGAAACAGCTGCAGCTTCTTCCTAGTCCTCCTTCCCTGCAGCCCTTAGCTGCTTGCAGCCTGCTTCCCAGACTCGGTGATTCTGAATCTGAGCTTTCCTGAAATTTGGAATTGCTCAGATTGGGATTCCAGTCCATTCTCCTCGTAGATATAAGATCAAGTCATGAGGTTCACATCCGGTTCCAAATATCCCCAATATTCAGGGGGTTGGATCCAGGGGTTTGGATCCAGAGGATTCTAGTTTAGGTCCCTATATAATAGGATGTATTATAACCTCAGGCAGGTTTCAGAGTAGCAGCCGTGTTAGTCTGTATTCGCAAAAAGAAAAGGAGTACTTGTGGCACCTTAGAGACTAACAAATTTATTAGAGCATAAGCTTTCGTGAGCTACAGCTCACAGAGCCACTGATTTACATATCTTTAAAGACAGATCTGAGTGTTACACGTAAAAAAGGGTTAGTTGATATAAGACGACAGGACATCGGGGGAGAGCTGGGGAACAATTTTGGAAACGAATATATGCCAGATTTCTGTGCATATTTATATTAGCTGCATTTTTTCAGTCACCACACCTTTTAATTAGCATAGCACTGTGCTCTTTAATAAAGAAGTGTAGAGCAGGTCTGAGAGCTGCTGATAAATTAATGCTGATACTGTGGTGCTGCTAAGGGTACTTACCCTACTGTTTCTTTCCATTTTGGAGCCAGGATTCTTCTTTAATTGAATTGTGTGTCCTCTTGTGGTCAAATATAAGTATTAAGTTAACACATCTGACCATGTCTTTGTGGAGAAAATACAGACAAGCACAAACACTTCATCATGCATTTTATTAATTAAAAAGGTTTAAATTCAGAATTCATGTTTTCAGCATTATTGGTGCAATTAACAGTCATGCTTTTTCCTGTATCTATATTTATTTATAGAGATGTTAAAGAAACATAGTTAATCTGCATAGACCACAACATTGACCTGACATTAGAAAGGTAAATAGCATGCAACAGTCCTGAATAATGGATGTACCTAGGCTCAATAGATAGTGATCCCTGAGTCTGATCAGATAAAGCTTCAGCACTCTTAAGTTGAAAGCCAGCTCAAAGTTTGACATTGATACTGCAGTGACTTGGGATCAGGGAAATGAAGAGACCTAACAGATGGAGACCTTGACAGACAGTGCATGGTTGCTAAGACTGAAATTAAAGAACTGTTTCCTTCACTCTCTATGTTCCCTCCAGAGAGAGAAAAACTACCCCTTCATTCTCTGAAACTGTACTCTGTGGTGAGCCAAGTTTTGAGTGGGTATTAGGAGAGATTACTAACACCAGAGCTTTGTTAGCACAGAGGTAGGTTCATTATGGAGCTGACTCCAGCACTGATATCTTTATATTTTTTAGCCAGACCCTAACCTATTAAAGCCTTTTTAAAATCTACGTGGCCAGCCCCATCACCTTATAGGCATGGACATATCTATGACAGAAAAATGGCTATTGTACAATAAAAATGGCTCCATTCCATTTAAATGGCAAAAGTCTTTAAAAGGGAAAGTGTTGTCCAGATCTCTGAGCTCTTAGTATCTCCTAATTATGGATATAGATGTTCTATATCACTCTGGGAATTCTCTCGGGTCTGTTTCTTTAGTCCTCTGCTGGCTTTTTCTCTGCATTTTAAATACTTGTGATTTTCTCTTTTTCCAAACTTCTTTTACTCAATTTGTTCACGAATAGTCATTTACCATGTCAGAACATTGCATTATTAATTATTTATATTATCTGAATTATTGTAGTCCCTAGGAACCCCAGTCATGGACCAGGACCCCATTGTGCTGGGTGCTGTACAAACACGGAATAAAAAGACAATCCCGGCCCCAAAGAGTTTACAACCTAAGTATGAGACAAGAGATAACAAGTGGAGACAGACAGATGGGGGAGTACAAGGAAATAATGAGACAATATCGGTCCATATGTTAGGCAGTGATCTCAGCACACCACCAGCCTAGCTATTATGAAGGTTTTTTGTAGGCATTATAGCAAAGGAGAGTAGTAAGGAGGGTTTTGTAGGAGGATAATAAGTTAGTTTTGCAGATGGTTATGGGGAGCTTCTCCCAGGCATGAGGGGTAGCATGGGAGAAAGCACAAAAGTGCTACTTATCATAGAATCATTGAACTGTAGGACTGGAAGGGATCTCGAGAGGTCATCTAGTCCAGACCCCTGCACTCAAGGCGGACTAAGTATTGTATAGATCATTCCTGACAGGTCTAACCTGTCTAACCTGCTCTTAAAAATCTCCAATGACAGAGATTCCACAACCTCCCTAGGCAATTTATTCCAATGCTTAACTACCCTGGCAGTTGTGAAGTTTTTCCTAATATCCAATCTAAACCTCCCTTGCTGTAATTGTAGCTCATTGCTTCTTGTCCTATCCTCAGAGGTTAAGGAGGACATTTTTTCTTCCTCCTCCTTATAAGAAACTTTGATGTACTTGAAAACTGTTGTCATGTCCCCACCTCAGTCTTCTCTTGTCCAGACTAAACAAACCCAATTCTTTCAATCTTCCCTCACAGGTCATGTTTTCTAGACCTTTAATCATTTGTGTTGCTCTCCTCTAGACTTTCTCCAATTTGTCCACATCTTTCCTGAAATGTGGACACAATGCTCCAATTCAGGCCTAATCAGTGCGGAGTAGAGTAGAAGAATTACTTCTTGTGTCTTGCTTATAACACTTCTGCTAATACATCCCAGAATGATGTTTGCTTTTTTTGCAACAGTGTTACACTGTTAACTCATATGTAGCTTGTGATCCACTATGACCTCCAAGTCCCTTTCTGCAATACTCCTTCCTAGGCAGTCATTTCCCATTTTGTATGTGTGGAACTGATTGTTCCTTCCTAAGTGGAGTATTTTGCATTTGTCCTTATTGAATTTCATCCTATTTACTTCAGACCGTTTCTCCAGTTTGTCCAAATCATTTTGAATTTTAATCCTCCAAAACACTTGCAACCTCTCTCAGCTTGGTATCGTCCACAAACTTTATAAGTGCACTCTCTATGCCATTATCTAAATCATTGATGAAAATATTGAACAGAACCAGTCCCAGGACCAATCCCTGTGGGACCCCACTTGTTTTGCCCTTCCAGCTGGACTGTGAACCACTGATAACTACTCTCTGGGAACGCTTTTCCAACCATTTATTTCCCTAGTTTGTTTATGAGGAGGTCATGTGAGACAGCATCAAAAGCCTTACTAAAGTAAAAATATACCACATCTACTGCTTCTCCCTATCAACACAGTTTGTTACCCTGTCAAAGAAAGCGATTAGGTTGGTTTGACACAATTCGTTATTAACAAATCCATGCTGACTGTTATTTATCACCTTATTATCTTCTAGGTGTTTGCAAATTGATTGCTTAATTACATGGTAGCCCAGAGACTGGGAAGTATAGTGTAGCATGAAAAGCGGGTCTGTGCTTCTGTAGAAATTGGCAGTTTGCCTGACAAGCAAGGGATTGGAACTAGGCTGTTTCCAATTCTCTGTTTCCAGCTGTGAGCTCTACAAAGCAAAACTCCAGGTTCTCATGACAACCAGCAGATGGGGCTATTTCTTTCTTTTCATAGGTTTCAGAGTAGCAGCCCTGTTAATCTGTATCTGCAAAAAGAACAGGAGTAAAACTTACACAAAGTAAAACTATTTCCCCTTGTTTATTTTTCCCCCTTACAGTTCCTCACATGTTCTTGTCAACTGCTGGAAATGGCCCATCTTGATTATCACTACAAAAGGTTTTTTTTTTCTCTCCTGCTGGTAATAGCTCACCTTAACCGATCACGCTCGTTATAGTGTGTATGCTAACACCCATTGTTTCATGTTCTCTGTGTGTATATATATATCTTCCTACTGTATTTTCCACTGCATGCATCCGATGAAGTGGGTTTTAGCCCACGATGAAGTGAGCTGTAGCTCATGAAAGCTTATGCTCAAATAAATTTGTTAGTCTCTAAGGTGCCACAAGTCCTCCTTTTCTTTTTTCAAATACATTTGTTAGTCTTTAAGGTGCCACAAGTCCTCCTGTTCTTTTCATAGTTTCTTTTCAGGGACACGCTGCCACACTATGTTTTATCTACCATGTGTGCACTGCGCTCTACCATGTGTGTACTGAGCTCCTGCATTTTTGATTTCTTTGCCAAATGAAATGAGACACAAACTGCTTCTGTAACATAGTTTTTTTTATTTGATTTTGTCAACCAGATTCTCAATTCCCCAGTTGCAGAAGACCTGCTCCTTTCCCCACTCTCCATCTAACCAAGACTACTGATTTTCAGAGGTGCTGATCACCTACAACTCCAATTGAAGCACTCTGGGGTCTTTGTGCCTTGACAGTGGCATCGACCAGCCCAAAAACTCACAGATTCAGTCACTAGAGGATGTCCCTCATTTAGGGGAATCCATGGGTGGTAGAGCACCATTATCGTTGCCCCGCCTAGTCCCCAGCACTGAAGGTATTGCCAGGGAAAAGTGACGTTACTGGACATCCTGTGTTTAGCTGATCCAGGTTGCCAGTTCATTACCAGCCAGCACATGATTGAGCAGCCTTCAGCTGCCCCTGGCCATGACAGTGTCTGATTTTACCATGATTGGGGTACACAAAGATGTCTTAAAGGCCCCGCCCCCAGATGTGCAGCAAACATTCCCTGGCAGAGCCAGGGTACCCAGCTCTATATCCTCATTTCTTTCCCCAGAATAATTTGTTTTCTCACTGGAAATGTCTTTCTTACTTTGCAACTTCTCCCTTACTTTTAAACTCTGTGAATTCACAGCAAATATTTCCCCTCAAGCCACCTAGCAGGTAGAAGGCTGATGCTCTGATACAGGAAGGCATCAAAATGTCTTAACCTCATTGACGGTTATACAAAGCACAAAGTATTGGACAACTCGTCTTGAAAAAGTAATACAAAATTTGAATGAAAATCTGACTGAATCAAAGGAAATAATGTTATTCAGCTGCATCTTATGTCTTTTTGTTTGTCCATTTACACTTGTGGTGCAGATCGCTGTAAGTGTATTCATGCTACTGCTTTTGTCTCTGACGCTCAACTCATTATTACAGTATAACAAAATATCATCATAATTTAAAAAAAGAAATCTGGACACTATTCTTAAAATATTGTTTCCTGTGCTTTAAGAGAGAATACTCTATATCCTCTTCTCATTCAGACCTTAGTTCTGCCAGGTCCTTAAGCAAGTTCCTGGTTTTAAGCATGTGAGCAATCCCATTGACGTCAGCTGGATTATTTGTATGCTTAAACATAGGCATGTGCATAAGAGCTAGATATTATTAAGTACCCCCACTGAATTAGGATCCCTGGGCATAATTCAACTCCCACTCAAGTCAATTGCAGACTTTCCATTGACCTGAGTGGGAGTTGGATTGGATCCTCAAATTCCTTCTAACATTACACTCTCTCTGAGAATGTCCACCAAAAGAGAGTTGATAACATTTATCTAATACAAATATTATGAGCTAATTATTATTTATCGCCTCTTCTGGATTTCCAAGGGTTTCTTGTCTCCTCCGTGTCTGTCCTCCAGAAAGTCAGCTCTTTGAGGCAATCACTATCTCTATTTTTGTGTATGCCTCGGAGCAAAGCACAGTGATGATGCTAAAGAAATGTATCTTTGTGCCTCAGTTCTTCATCTGTAATTCATCATTAATACTTCCTACCGCTCAGGGGTGTTGTGAGGTTAAATGCATTAAAGATGGCAAGGCGCTCAGATAGTACATTAACGGGCATCATATAAGTACCTTTGATAGATAATCCCTTCTCCAAGCTCTTAGACATTTGATGGCCCAAAGATACGGTACCTTCAGGACCTAATTCACGACTCTAATATACCAGATCTGTACAGGTGCATCTCCAGTTGTAATGCATTGTTGAATCTGGCCTTCTGTCTCTTCATGTGATGGCAGTGTGCTTTGCTCTTTGGGGAAGGCTAGGGAAGCAGGGAAGGCATTTGCTGAGACCTAACCGGAGTTTTCTTTCATAGAGGATTGTCTTGCTGGTACCTACATCATAGAAAAATGGTAGTCAGATAAAAGGGCAGGAATAAGACCTTCCTGAGGGCACAGCCCCATGCTCCCAACTGCCCAGCACCCAGATTTCTGGCCTGACCAGTTTACCCAGGCGTGAAGTATGAGAGTAGGAGTTCATATTCTGTACAGGACTTCTATTTATTTAGTTAGTATCTTTCCGGCCCAGTGAAGGCTGGTGATGCTGGAAAATGGGGAGTGAAACTGACACAGAAATGTATCCTCAGCTCATGTACTGCAGCCAGCTAATCTAAAACAGAATAAGCAATATCTGCTGTGTCCACCCTGAGGAGCCTGCTCAGCTCTAAGAAGAGTCTTACTGTGAAGAATCACTTTATTCCATGTGCTGTGTAGGGTTTATCCATCTGCATGCACCTCTGTACATCAACTACCATGGCAAGGAGCACAGTGTAAGACCTGGAACAGGATAGAATAGAACTGATCACCCACCTTTATAAAGTGCTTTGGGGCATCCAGCTGACAAACGCTATGTAAGACTTAGGTATTATTGTTAATGCAATATAGATTTTAATGGACCCTGGCAGGACTGATGGTTCCAAGTTTGAGTCTTGCCTATAAATAAATAAACTGAGAAGAGACTCTAGCAAAACAATTTGTAATGTTAGGAAGAGCTATCTGAAGTGACAATCTGTTCCCTGCTCCTGATGAGTTACAATACTGTTAACGTCGCAGGCAATAAGCCAGCTGCCCTCATGGGCATACATTTGTCAAGAGTGTAGAGGTCTAAAGCTGTTCCCCCTCGCTGTGCTCCCTCCAGTGTGCATCCCCAAATAAATAAGGACTCCACTTTACTCTTCCATGGTACCACAGCCATAACTTATCTCCTCCCCCCCCCACCCCCTCACCCTCCCACACCCGTGGGCCTAGAATGCCACTTTGGAAGTCACTGCCATATTGTGGCAGTGGAGAAAGGGAACTGGCTCAGAGTGAGTTCACCCCACCAGGGCACTGTTTTTGCCTCACCCCAATGAAGACAATTCCCTAGATTCTAGGCCATGAGAGAAAAGAAAACCATTTGACCATCTTACAAACAGAGCTTCAGGCTGCAGCCCCTGCTGAGGTAGGAGTGCATAAAAGGCTTGCATCTATAATAGTTCCTTCGCTCCTGGAGTACGGCCACCCAGACACTACAGTGCTTGTATTTAGATCCAAGCTCCAGGTCTGCAGCCTCCCGGCCCTCCTCCATCACTGTGGCCATCTGTGATTGGGTCTATCAGGCATCCTCTGCCCCTTGCTGGAGGTATTGGCACCCTGGCGCCACTTGCGCAAAGAAAATCCACTCAGACTGGCTTACTAACAAGACAGTCCTCCAGAGGCCTAGATGGGCCAGGAAAAATACTGACCAATCAAGAGTGAGCAGGCCAGTTAAGAAGGCTTGCCTACTGCTTCTCAGGACAATGCAGAGTGAGACTGGGATCGAGGAGGAGTTGCATTGTGATAACCCAGAACCCCAGGGCCAGGTCAGGGCCTTGCCCTCAAATGTTACAGGTAGGTGTTTGCCTTGGAGTTATGTGTGTTTTTTTAAGTTTCCGACTGCCAAAGACTGAGTTTGTTACTGAGCTGGATGTAGACCAGGGGTAGGCAAACTTTTTGGCCTGAGGGCCACGTCGGGGTGCAAAACTGTATGGAGGGCTGGGTAGGGAAGGCTGTGTCTCCCCAAACAGCCTGGCCCCTGCCCCCTATCAGCCCCTTCCTATCAGCCCACTTCCTGCCTGTCCCCCTCAGAACCCCCCCCATCCAGCCCTTCCTGCTCCTTATCCCCTGACTGCCCCGCATAGAACCTCTGCCCCGTACAACTGTTTACTGACTGCCCCCCCCAGACCCCCTGCCCCTTATCCAACCCCCAGCCCCCTTACCATGCCACTCAGAGCAGCCTGTCTGGCTGCCCGGCCAGAGCCAGACACGCTGCCCTGCATGAGCACGCAGCCCTGCCGCCCAGAACGCTGCCTGTGTGGTGGTGTGGCGGTGGGGGAGGGGGAACAGCAGGGATGGGGCTGGCGGCTAACCTCCCAGGCCAGGAGCTCAGGAGCTGGATGGTCCTGTGGGCCGGATGTGGCCCCCGGGCTGTAGTTTGCACACCTCTGGTATAGACTCATGCCAAGCTTATGGACACAACCTGTGGATTGAGGCAGGGAGCTCCTGCAGTACCACATTTGGCTCCTGCAGTACCACATTTGGCTCCTGCAGTACCACATTTGGCCCTGCAGGAGGTGCTAAAGAGTAGCCCCATCTGTCACACTATCTGATACCATGGGAGGGCGTAGCCCCTCTGAATGCCTGCCTGGCATGCACAGAACGAGTCACTAGGATAAACCACAGGGACTAATGCAACACCTGCTGCCAGTTATAAAGGCACCAGCTCCCATAGCAGATTCCCATGTGCTGTTGCAATACACAGCCTAACAATGGGCAATTGTTAAACACAGCTCCCTACTCAGGCTGCCTGTTCACTGACATTCCCCCAAAACATTCTGTGTTGATGCAGCTGACTCTAGCAGTGTTTCTAATGCTCCTCCCTTTTACTTCCTCTCTCCAGTTCAGAGACGCAACCAGATACAGCACTACTGCTTATTCCTGGCTCCCTGCCCACCTAATCACCAATTCTAAATCCCTGTCTGTGCTTTCCCGGCTGAACAAGCCTCCAAATCCTGCCTAATTCCACTCCTGCCTCTCTCGGTGGCTGCCTCTGAGCTGCCCTGACAGACCCTGTGGCCATTCAAAGACTGCTTGGAGATCTTCTAACCTCCACCTCCATCCCCAGGGCTTATGCCTCATGGTGCCCATTCCCACTGACCCTTCCCTATGCAGCTCTGAACATGAGAGTTTATCGATTTCATAAAGGCACATGCCTTTCCTTCAGCCTTTGCATGCTCTGTGGATGCCTGGTCATGGCCATCCCCTTTGAAAAACTGTAGCCCTACTTGAGACTGAGTTGAGCACAACAGCTGAAAGATGAACTTGGTTGAAACCCAGATGGAGGGAGAACAAAGATGACTGTGCGCCATTACACCATCTGGATTCTGGAGTCACTTGGGGAACAGAGGCCAGGGGCTGCTCTAACTTACACTGTGCCGCAAAGGCTCCCCAGGAGCTATCCAGCAGCACAGCATAGCTGGAATTTGGTATGCTCCAGCCACACCTCTTCCCTTCCCTAAACTGCCCAAGCCACTCTGGGAGGGGTGTGTGTGTGTGTGTGTGTGTGTGTGAGAGAGAAGGACCAGTCTAGAAGGAATACTGGGGTAAGACCGTATACTGGCTTTGCAGCTCTTGTATGCCCACAGGGCCGCAGTGCACACCAGAATGCGTCCCTGTATGTGTACACCTCCTGCAGGCACCCCTGGCTCTTCTTAGAGTGCTTGCTCATATCGATTCCAATTAGGTGTGTGCACACCATGTGCACGATCGTTGGAAGATTTTTACCCCAGCAACACTAGGTGGTTCTGCTGAGGCGCCCCCTGGAGTGGCGTCTTCATGGCACCGGATATATGCCCCAGCCGACCGAGCGCCCCCTCAGTTCCTTCTTACTGCCCGTGACGGTCGTTGGAACTGTGGAGCGCAGCATAGCTGATCTCCACTCTCCCTAGCTTTCTCTCTTAGTAGTTGTTTATAGCTAGTGTAGTTAGATTAGTGTACTTAGTAGGGTGGAGCAGGGTCTTCTCCCCTCTCCCCCGTCCCAGTACCAGGGCCCATGCCGGGGTCTCTGGGCTTCAAACCCTGCTCGGCTTGCCTGAAGCCGATGCCAACGGGAGACCCCCACGACTCTTGCCTAAGGTGTCTGGGGGAATCCCACCAAGCAGACAAGTGCCGCATTTGCAAAGCCTTTTCAAGCCGAGGACCAAAAAGGAGCGGGACTTTAGACTCAAGCAGCTCCTTATGGAGGCGGCACTGAGCCTGGTCCCTTCCTCTGTGCACTGGGACTCGGCGCCGCCCTCGGTGCAGAGAGCCCCTGTGGCACGAATTGGTCCGGCACCACGTTCAGACTCTGCTAAAGACTCGTGGTGTCAGGCCCTCCTGGCACCTCCACCACCGCGGCACCGGTCCCTGTCTCCGGGCCAGAAGAAGAAGCAGCCCAAGCAGGTGCCAACTGCTTCTTCTTTGTTGGTTCGACAGACACCGACACTTCCCCCACCGCAGCCAGAGCCGCGTCCATTGCTGGAGTGCACAGGACAAATAACGGCTCCTCCACCGTCAACTCTGGCGCCGCAAGGGCTGTCGAGTCCAGTGCATGTTAGCTCCCCGGTGCACACCGCGGTCGAGCTAAGGCTGCCCTCCAGGCCGGAGACCTTCTCTACAACTCCCCTGCAGCCAGTGGCACCTCCAGTGCAGGTAGCGCCGTCAAAGGAAAAACCATCCCCAATATGACTGCTGTCGTCAAGTGAAGCAGGGCAGCACCGTTCTCGGTCCCGATCTTGTTCCCGGCACCTTTCACAGCATCGCTCGCAGTCCCGGCACCACTCCTGTTCTCGGCAACAGTCATACTCGCGACGCTGCTCCGCCTCACGAAGATCCAAATCAAACCAAGGACTCTCGGCTCTGCTCCCAGTACTGATCAGAGTGGCACTCAACCAGGAGCCGATCCCGGTGCCAGTCTTGTTGAAGGTCACCGTTGAGATCCAGATCAGGCTCCTGGTACCGATACGACCGCAGGCACCAATCAACATCTCGGTACCGTTCTACATCTCGCCATTGGTCCCCAGCACCATGGCACCGTACAGCACCAGGGGACTCTGCGCCGACACGTTTGGCACCACCTTGGCCGTCTTGCTCCGGCTCCATGTCTTCCATTCCTGTCATCACGCTCACAAGGTGGCCACCACGCCCAGGACCAGAGTGAGGACAGTGGCTGGACGAAGGCCAGAACCTGGGCCGAGGACCTCCACAGTGGTCTTTTTGGACCCCCTGGGCATACCATCAGGCCCAAGGGGCTCCTTCGGGGGCTTCCCGTTCTGCTCCTTCGGAGCCCCGAGTACCAGAGGCCACTGTGTCTTGTGCCCCCGCCACCAGAGGGGACTGCCGAAGTGCCAACACAGGTCCACTCCCCTAGTGTGGTGGACCTTGGGCAACAAGTTCCTCCACATGAGAACCTCACGCAGGATCCCTTAGTTCCAGGGGTATCTTCCTCGTCCACACCTGATGAAGCAGTGGCTGGGACTACGGTTTCGGGCCCCCCTCCTATGGACCTCCATGCCCACCAGGAGCTGCTCGGCAAGGTGGCGCGCAATATGAACCTCCAGGTAGAGGAGGTGATAAAAGTAGTGGACCCCATGGCCGACATTCTGTCCGCGGAGGCACCTTTAAGGGTGGCCCTCCCAGTCATATGGACTATACAGGCCAATACCAACACAATCTGGCAGTCGCCAGCCTCTATTCCACCTAGGGCCAAGGGGGTGGAAAGGAAGTACTTTGTCCCCTCAAAGGAGTATGAGTATCTCTACACGCACCCCCAACCATGTTCCTTGTCGTGGCTTCGGTCAACAAGAAGGAACAGCATGGTCAGCAGGCCCCGGCGCCCAAATCAAAGGATGGTAGATGCCTAGACTTGTTTGGGCACAAGGTGTACTCGGCCAGAGGCTTGCAGCTCAGGGTGGCCAACCAGCAGGCACTCCCTGAGTAGATACGGTTATAATTTATGGCATTCTATGGAGAAGTTCAAAGAGTTGGTTCCACAGGAGTCCAGAGAGGAATTTGGGGCTCTAGTGGAGGAGGGCAAGAAGGTGGCCAGAACCTCCCTGCAAGCCTCTCTCTAGATGTAGTGGACTTGACGGCCAGGACCCTGGCCTCAGGCATAGTCGTGCGCCGCATCTCGTGGCTGCAGGTCTCTGGCTTACCACCAGAGTTTCAGCAGACCCTCCAGGACTTACCCTTTGATGGCCAGGGCCTATTCTCAGACAAAACAGACTCAAGGCTGCAGAGTCTGAAGGACTCGAACTATTATGTGCTCTCTGGGAATGCATACCCAAGTAACACAGAGAAGGCCCTTCAGACCGCAGCCTCAGAGGTCCTACTCTCCCCCTCAGCCAAGACAGGACTTCTTTAGAAGACGCAGCCGAGGTAGTAGAAGAAGACAAACTGGCCACCACGCCAGCCAAGGCCAGGGCCCTCCCAAGCCATCAGCTGGGCCTAAGCAGAACTTTTGAAGGTGTGCCCGGGGACGGAGCACCAGTCTCCATTCAGGATCCTTCCCCGCCTTTCCAAGATCATCTCTCTCATTTCCTCCATGCCTGGTCTCACATAACATCAGACCATTTGGGTCCTTCGCACAGTGGAAAGGAGTTACTCCCTTCAATTTGCTTTCTCTCCCCCCTTCCCCATCCCCCCCGTCCCTCTTCAGGGACCTTTCTCACTAGCACCTCCTTCTACAGGAGGCCCAATCACTCCTCGCTGTGGGAGCGATAGAGGAGGTTCCAAGAGAGTCAAGGGGCAAGGGTTTTTACTCCCGCTACTTCCTAATCCCCAAGGCCCAGGGCGGGCTTCGGCCCATCCTGGACCTATGTGGACTCAACAAATTCATGGTAAAGTTGAAGTTCCACATGGTATCTCTAGGGACCATTATTCCTTCCTTAAATCCTGGAGACCTGTACGCCACCCTTGACATGAAGGACGAGTACTTCCACATTGCGATCTACCCAGTGCACAGCCACTTCCTTCGCTTTGTGGTCAATCAACAGCACTTTCAATTCACCATCCTTACTTTTGGCCTATCTACAGCCCCCAGGGTGTTTACCAAGTGCATGGCTGTTGTGGCTGCCTCCCTTCGACAATGGATACAAGTGTTCCCATACCTCGACGACTGGCTTATTCGGGGCTGCTCCAGGGATAAGGTGTAGTCTCATGTCCAGCTCAACATGAACATGTTCAATCGACTGGGCCTCCTGCTCAGTGTCACGAAATCTACTCTGGTACCAACCCACAGGATAGAATTCATAGGAGCAGCCTTAGACTCAGGCCTAGCTCGAGCACTTCTGCCGGAAGCACTCTTCCAATCCCTGGTGAACATCGTCCACAGCCTGCAAAACTTCCCAACCTCGACCGTGAAAACATGCCTCTGCCTCCTGCACATATGTGACCATGCATGCCAGGCTGTGGCCACGTCCACTCCAAGCCTGGCTATCAACCGTATACCGCCCAGGTCAGGACAGCCTGAGCACGGTGGTTACTGTCCTGCCAGGGATATTTGCCTTTCTAGACTGGGGCTGGACCCCAAATCAGTGTGCGAAGGGTTGCCATTTCACGCTCCACAGCCCTCCGTGTCTCTAGTCATGGATGTGTCATCCCTGGGATGGGGAGCCCACCTCGGGGTCCTCCGTACACAGGGGCTATGGTCGGCAGGAGAGTTATCCCTGCACATCAACGTACGGGAACACAGAGCTGTGCACCTGGCGTCAGGCATTCCGAGAACACATTCAAGGCTGTCGTGTTGCAGTCCTCACAGACAACACAACGGCCATGTTTTACATCAACAAGAAAGGGGGAGCCCGCTTGTCTGTCCCTGTCCCCCCCTCCCCCGTCAGGAGGCCACTCGTTTGTGGGAATTATGTATAGCCCACTCGATCCATCTGGTGGCGTCGTTTCTCCCAGGAGTCCAGAACACCTTAGTGGACCACCTCAGCAGTTCATTTCAGACTCACGAGTGGTCGGTTCACCCGGCCGTCATCCACTCTGTCTTTTTGAAGTGGGGCTTTCCCCTGATAGACCTATTCGCCTCTCGCAAGAATCGGAAATGCCAAGTGTTCTCCTCTCTACAAGGACGCTCTCAGGCTTCCCTGTCAGAAGCCTTCCTCATACAGTGGAAGGATCACCTGTGCTACACCTTCCTTCCATTCCCACTAGTCCACAGGGTCCTGCTCAAGCTGCGCAGGGACAGAGCCCGTCTGATTTTTGGTCTCCCCGGCATGGCCCAGGCAGCACTGGTATACCACTCTCCTAGAGCTGTCGGTGGACACTCCAGTTCCACTCCCACTGTGGCCAGAGCTGATCATTCAGGACCACGGACGACTCTGTCATCCCAACCTGCAATCTCTCCACATCACAGTGTGGATGCTGCATGGCTAACTCAATCTGAGCTGTGCTGCTCTCTCTCTTGGTACAGCAGGTCCTTTTTGGTAGCAGGAAGTCCTCTACCAGGTCCATGTACTTTAGCCAAGTGGAAGCATTTTTCCTGCTGGTGCACTCAGAGTCATACAGCCCCGCTACAGGTGTCAGTGCCTATCATCTTGGACTACTTCCTGTCCTTAAAACAGCAGGGTTTGGCAATATCATCCATCAGAATGCACCTGGCAGCTACTTTGGCTTTCCACCAGGGCAAAAATGGGCGTTCGGTCTTCTCCAATCCCATGATCAGCAGATTTCTCAAGGGGTTGGAGCACCTGTTCTCATGAATTCAACAATCGGTCCCTATGTGGGATCTTAACCTGGTCCTCCCCAAACTCATGGCTGCCCTGTTCGAGCTGATAGCCACCTGCTCTCTCCTGTACTTTTCCTGGAAGACAGCCTGCCTCATAGCTATCACTTCAGCCAGGCATGTGTCTGAGCTCAGGGCACTCACATCAGAACCTCCGTATACGGTGTTCCATAAGGACAAGGTACAGCTGCAACCCCCAGCCTTCCTCCCTAAGGTGGTGTCTGCCTTCCATCTCAAGCAGGACATTTTCCTCCCCGTCTTCTACCCGAAGCCACACGCCTCTAGACAGGGACAACAGCTGCACTCCCTAGACATTCGCAGGGCCCTCGCCTTCTACATGGAGTGAACGAAACCTTTCAGGAAAATATCGCAGCTGTTTGTTGCTGTGGCAGACCAGATGAAGGGCCTTCCGGTCTCCTCCCAGCGCATCTCGTCCTGGATCACATCATGCATCCGTGCGTGCTATGACTTGGCTGGTGTCTCAATTACGCACCTTATCACCCACTCCATGCGGGCTCAGGCTTCATCTTCTGTTTTCCTGGCACGTGTACCCATACAGGAGATACGTAGGGCAGTAACTTGGTCATCGGTGCATACCTTCACCGCCCACTATGCGATAGTTCAGGGGTGATGCTGCATTTGGTTCAGCGGTCCTTCACTCGCAACATCTCATTCCAACCCCACCACCTAGGTAAGGCTTGGAGTCGCCTAATTGGAATCGATATGAGCAAGCACTCAAAGGAAAGATGGTTACTCACCTTTGTAACTGTTGTTGTTCGAGATGTGTTGCTCATATCCATTCCAAACCTACCCTCCTTCCCCCTCTGTCGGAGTAGCTGGCAAGAAGGAACTGAGGGGGCACTGGGTCGGCTGGGGCATATATCTGGCACCATGAAGGTGCCACTCCAGGGGGCGCCTCAGCCAACCCACCGAGTGTTGCTGGGGTAAAAATCTTCTGAAAATCATGCATGCGGTGCGTGCGCATGCACGCGCGCACACACACACACACACACACACACACACACACACACACACACACACACACACACACACACACACACCCTAATTGGAATGGATATGAGCAACACATCTCGAAGAACAACAGTTAAAGGTGAGTAACCATCTTTTACCTATAGCCATTCTGAAAATCCAGCTCAAAATATATTTCAAAAGCCTTGTTTTTTTAAAATGTAAAATCACCCTGGGGTTTTTAAAACTCACTTTAGAGTCAAGGGTCAAACAGCTTAGCTGCAGACTAGTAAATACATCAGTGGCAAACTCCTCCTCAAAATAAAAACACACACTTCCTTGTGGATGTGCTGCTTTATGCACAGGTTCCAGAGAAGACTCAGAGTAGCTGCCACAAACACCTTGGAGAAGGCAAGGGGGTAGGGCTCGCAGCAAGTCTTTTTTGATTGGAAAGGAGCAGCCTCACCCCAAGTGGTGTTGACATTCAGATAATAATAGAGTCCCTGTGCCAAATCAGCTGTTGGCCTGTGTTAGTCTGGCACCCTTCTGGCTGTGCTGTGGAGGTGTCCGATAAAGAGGCAATTATGAAAAACAAACCGCTTAGGCTGATTTCCCCATAACATTTTTGGATGGGGAAAAAATAAGAACAGTGAGCTCCAAAATTCAACACAGCTCCTATGTCAACATCTGAGCCCACACAAGCAAACGAGCTGCTTCGCTAGAGGTCTGGGACCAGGCTTGGAATGTAACAATGCATTATTGCAAGTGCACCAGTTTTACCTCTGGTTTCAGAGTAGCAGCCGTGTTAGTCTGTATTCGCAAAAAGAAAAGGAGTACTTGTGGCACCTTAGAGACTAACAAATTTATTAGAGCATAAGCTTTCGTGAACTACAGCTCACTTCATCGGATGCATTTTACTTCTGTTTTTTCCATAGCCTGCTCCATCCCAGAAGGAGACTCCTGCAGTTTTTCTCCCAGATCAATGGCTAGATTTTTAGAAAGAGCTCAGCTTCCATTTAGCAAGCAGAATAAGTGGCCAACTCTTCAGCAAATTTCACCCTTGCATGTTGGGTGCACATTGGGTACTAATCACGCTTGAAAATTTTGAACCCTACATATGACAAGCTACATGTTAGCAGACTGCAAGTAAGTCTATACGAGCTGCAGTACAGACAGACCCTTAGTCTTTATCTCAGGAGCAGACAAATAATTAATCTCTTTGGGGCTTTTTAATTTCATTTTTCCATTTAGTATTATGATGATGATTGATTATTTGTATTCATTCAGTCCATTATTCAAGCTAAACAGATTTTCTGAATTTCCCGAGAGCGTCTTGGTAGCTGCTTTATGAGAGTGCCAGAAAACATTGTCCCTTACAAAGGTGGTCAATGTTTGGCTTTGAGTGTTCACAAGGGTGAAAATTGCAGGGTTTTTATAGGATTAAAATATTTTGCATTATATGCAAATTATTACTAACAAAGGGATGATGCATTATCCAATGTCCTTGCAGACTGCCAAGTCATTCTGGGTGCTAGTGAGTCACTGGAGCAAAAATCAGCTAGTCCCCACTTAGACCCTACACTGTGTAGGAAACATGTCTGTACTGCCACCACAGGGTGTGACTGCAGCTCGTATAGACATACCTGAGCTAGTCTGTTAGCTTGGGTCCCAGAGCAGTAAAGCTGCAGCCGTACAGACAGCAGCATGGCTCTATAAGCCCACCCAGAACCCTGGGTAATTACTTGGGTGACTAGCCTGCACTGAAGCCCTTTTTTGTGGCTTCACTACTCTGGTACCCGAGCTAACTTAAAGCTAGCTGGTGTGTATCTACATAGCTGTAGTCACCCCTTGTAGTTGCAGTATAGACAAACCCTTGGGATTTACCTCAGGAGCAGACAAATGACTGAACTGTGTGGGGTTGGTTTTTTTTTTTTTTTTTTTTTGTTTAAATTTCATTTTTCTGTTTAGCCTTGATGTTGATGATTTGTATTACTGTAGCACCTAGAAACCCCAACCGAGATCTGGGACCCATTGTGCCAGGCACTGTACAAACAGAGTATGAGACAGTTCCTGACCTAGAGAGCTTCCAATTTAAAGAGACAAGACAAAGAGTGGGAAGAAGGAAGTATTATTTACAGATGTGAATCCAAAGCACTGAGGCCCAGATCTTCAAAGGTATTTAGGCTTCTAACTTCCATTGAGATTGTTTGAGGAGCTGGGCCAGAGAGATGCAGTGATTTGCCCAGGGTCACACAGAATCTGTGGCGGAGGGAGGACCTGAAGCCAAATCTCCTGAGTCACTGTCCAGTGCCTTAGTTTTTACACAGTGTCCCAGATTTTCCTTTGACTCTCAGACTTGAGTTTGGGTTGCTGGGCTAAAGATAGCTGTTCAGGCTCGATCAGGGCTCTGATTACCTCCTACCATGACAGATTTCAGAGCCCAGGCTCTAGCCTGAGCCTGAACTTGTATAGTGCTATTTGTAGCCCAGCAGCCTGAGCCCCACAAACCAAGTCAATTGTTCTGGGCTCTGAGACTTGGTGCCCCAAGTTTTCTTTGTAATATAGACATACCCTAGGCCACAGAAATGTCCTTCACCCCAACTTGTCTTTCACCAACACCTAATTCGGGGAATTAAAAATACCAAGTGAACAGGAAAGTAGCAAAGATTTGGCTAACTGGTGTTTTTGGATACAATTGGAAAACGTCTGGTTTTTATATATACTCCTCTTCCTCTCCGCATCACTGGGCCCAATCCCGCTCTCCATGAAGTCAAGAGAGACGGGGGTTGGCCTTTATTTTGCACACTTGGTGACATTGGCAGGCAGCCCCATCAGACAACATGGGGATTTATCTGGTTTTCAACCAGTAAATTTTAGGACTCTAGAGTTGTTGTTGTTAACTGCTCATGTTGAAAACTACATGGAATGTTAAAGCAAAATGTCTGCTTTGAGCCAGGCTAATGCTCTTGGCATGAGAACTAATTTACAAACTGAGGAGCTTTGGAGTAATGCTCCTTATCTGATAAGCCGTTTGCCTTTTAATTTAGCAGAAAGAAACTCTGGCCCCTGTTGAAAAGATTAGAAGACTTGATGCTTAACTACATTGTGTAACAAAGGCAGGAGGGAGAACATCCTCCCTTTTGCAAAGCTTCAGAGAAGTAGGCAAACAACCCCAAACAAAACCCCCATCGTCCAGAGAATCCCTCTCCCCAGAGGTGGAGGCAAGTGGAAACACACAAAGTGCTGCTGGCCCACTAGACCAAGTTTTCGAGACCAAGAGCCAGTCTGGTCCTGCATTCCAGGTGGCAGCACTGCAGAAAGTGGTAGGAGCACTGTGGAATCATGAAGGCTGCTGGTCAGATGAAGGGCCATGCTCAGGTAGAAGCCATGTCCAGCTTCCTCAGCCAGCAATAGTTACTCTGAAGCAGGGCCTCTGAAAGAAGGTGGGAGAAAAGGGATTCCTGAGAGCACCTTTCCCTTCTGTGGTAAAGAGAGAATGAAACAGATGGGAGAAATAGCTTGACAAAATTAAATCGTATAAAGAGGGAGGGGCAGGGAAGGACCTAGAAATCTGCATCCACTCCAAGTAAAACTGAGGGAATGAGAGAGCTCCCCCAATCAGAAAGGCAAATAGCGGCTGCTTTGCAAGAAATAAAGGCCTCACAAGCCATTCTGACTGCAGAAACATGATTGCTACATTAAAAGCCAAATGACTTACCCAGTGCAAGCCCCATGGCATTATAGTGCAGATGCATGGAGTGTAAGTCTGGCAGAATTTTGGCCCAAAGCATATAGTAGTCGGAAGGAGGAGGACTAATAACCCTAAGTTTTAAAGCAAACCCTGTTCAAGGTGTGCAGTCTGGGCTGACCACAGCCTGGTGGGACAGTGCTGGTGGTGAGGCTCACAGGCTTGGGAGCAAAGCAGCCCAGAGAAGAGTAAGGACGTGACTCAGCACTGGCTGGTCTGACAGAACATAACACAAAAGCCATGTAATCATTGCCATGCATAGGAGACACAATAATATGGGAAAGTGAGAGGAGGAGAAAAGCAGGGCTAGTGAAGGACCCCAGCAGCTCGACTCCTACCAGGAGAACTTTCACTTAACAAGACAGACTAAGGACTTTTCAACCTGTCACACATATTTACAGGAAAAGCATTCTACTGGAAGAGGAGATTCCACTTTAACCAGTATCCCCAGCAGTGACACTCTGATAATATTGTTGTCTACGTGATCATAGAATGAGAGACTGCTCTGTTCTCTGGGGAAGGCTGCCGAAAGGTTGAGTAGCCCAGACAGGGAGAGATACTGACATGTGTTGGCATAAATGTGAGAAGAGGGGCTTGTTCCATGTGGGACATCTGTCATGGGGATGTCCTTTTACACAATCCTTTTGGAAGAGGATACAGTTCCATATAAGGAACACAACTTCACTGCAGTCAACACTAGAGCCAAGTGGCGTGCTTTTATTTTTTTTATTTTGTTTTTATTTTTTTAATTTTTGCTTGACTTCTGTCCTAAGATTCTTTTCATGAACTTTTACCCCAATTCACGCAATCGTCCAAGCCAGGCAGGGAAACACTTGGCTGGTGTTGGAACACTGCCACTCTCCTTCCCTTCAGAAAGTACAAAGAAACCAGAAGGTCAGAGGGACGCTTATTAAAGGACAAATACTCTCATTACAGAGGAGCCTGGCAGCATTTCCTGGCTACTGTGAAAGTGCAGAAGGCAAAACCAGCAAAGGCGAGTCTGATAAGTTATTCTGCTTGACATCTGGGCTAAAGACTTCACCATATAAGTAACCTAATTGATAAGAGATGAGGCAATGTAATCCTACCAGCATATGGTGCAATGAAGAAGGGCAAGATGGCTCTTGAGCCATGTAGCTGATTGAAGGTAAGATACAAATAATAAGTCTAACTTGAATTTTTGCTTAAGACAAAAGGGCAGATCCTGAGCAGCTGTAAAGTGTCATTGCTTAAAGTCTAGGGATCTATGACAATTTACACCATCTGAGGATCTGCCCTGGAGTTTTTTCTTTCATAGAATCATAGAATATCAGGGTTGGAAGGGACCCCAGAAGGTCATCTAGTCCAACCCCCTGCTCAAAGCAGGACCAAGTCCCAGTTAAATCATCCTAGCCAGGGCTTTGTCAAGCCTGACCTTAAAAACCTCTAAGGAAGGAGATTCTACCACCTCCCTAAGTAACGCATTCCAGTGTTTCACCACCCTCTTAGTGAAAAAGTTTTTCCTAATATCCAATCTAAACCTCCCCCATTGCAACTTGAGACCATTACTCCTCGTTCTGTCATCTGCTACCATTGAGAACAGTCTAGAGCCATCCTCTTTGAAACCCCCTTTCAGGTAGTTGAAAGCAGCTATCAAATCCCCCCTCATTCTTCTCTTCTGCAGACTAAACAATCCCAGCTCCCTCAGCCTCTCCTCATAAGTCATGTGCTCTAGACCCCTAATCATTTTTGTTGCCCTTCGCTGTACTCTTTCCAATTTATCCACATCCTTCTTGTAGTGTGGGGCCCAAAACTGGACACAGTACTCCAGATGAGGCCTCACCAGTGTCGAATAGAGGGGAACGATCACGTCCCTCGATCTGCTCGCTATGCCCCTACTTATACATCCCAAAATGCCATTGGCCTTCTTGGCAACAAGGGCACACTGCTGACTCATATCCAGCTTCTCGTCCACTGTCACCCCTAGGTCCTTTTCCGCAGAACTGCTGCCGAGCCATTCGGTCCCTAGTCTGTAGCGGTGCATTGGATTCTTCCATCCTAAGTGCAGGACCCTGCACTTATCCTTATTGAACCTCATTAGATTTCTTTTGGCCCAATCTTCCAATTTGACTAGGTCCTTCTGTATCCTATCCCTCCCCTCCAGCGTATCTACCACTCCTCCCAGTTTAGTATCATCCGCAAATTTGCTGAGAGTGCAATCCACACCATCCTCCAGATCATTTATGAAGATATTGAACAAAACGGGCCCCAGGACCGACCCCTGGGGCACTCCACTTGACACCGGCTGCCAACTAGACATGGAGCCATTGATCACTACCCGTTGAGCCCGACAATCTAGCCAGCTTTCTACCCACCTTATAGTGCATTCATCCAGCCCATACTTCCTTAACTTGCTGACAAGAATGCTGTGGGAGACCGTGTCAAAAGCTTTGCTAAAGTCAAGAAACAATACATCCACTGCTTTCCCTTCATCCACAGAACCAGTAATCTCATCATAAAAGGCGATTAGATTAGTCAGGCATGACCTTCCCTTGGTGAATCCATGCTGACTGTTCCTGATCACTTTCCTCTCCTCTAAGTGCTTCAGGATTGATTCTTTGAGGACCTGCTCCATGATTTTTCCAGGGACTGAGGTGAGGCTGACCGGCCTGTAGTTCCCAGGATCCTCCTTCTTCCCTTTTTTAAAGATGGGCACTACATTAGCCTTTTTCCAGTCATCCGGGACTTCCCCCGTTCGCCACGAGTTTTCAAAGATAATGGCCAAGGGCTCTGCAATCACAGCCGCCAATTCCCTCAGCACTCTCGGATGCAATTCGTCCGGCCCCATGGACTTGTGCACGTCCAGCTTTTCTAAATAGTCCCTAACCACCTCTATCTCTACAGAGGGCTGGCCATCTCTTCCCCATTTTGTGATGCCCAGCACAGCAGTCTGGGAGCTGACCTTGTTAGTGAAAACAGAGGCAAAAAAGCATTGAGTACATTAGCTTTTTCCACATCCTCTGTCACTAGCTTGCCTCCCTCATTCAGTAAGGGGCCCACACTTTCCTTGGCTTTCTTCTTGTTGCCAACATACCTGAAGAAACCCTTCTTGTTACTCTTGACATCTCTTGCTAGCTGCAGCTCCAGGTGCGATTTGGCCCTCCTGATATCTTTCCTACATGCCCGAGCAATATTTTTATACTCTTCCCTGGTCATATGTCCAACCTTCCACTTCTTGTAAGCTTCTTTTTTATGTTTAAGATCCGCTAAGATTTCACCATTAAGCCAAGCTGGTCGCCTGCCATATTTACTATTCTTTCGACTCATCGGGATGGTTCGTTTTTCCTGCGGGGTGGGGGGGAAATAAGAGAGGAATTGGGGCTGGGGGGGTTAAGTACAGGTGTACATGTCTATAGAAACGGAAATCAGTTAAGAAGGGTAATGGTAGCAGATTTAACTGTGCACAGGAATTGTATTCCTGACCTGTTACTTTGCCTTAGGGAGAGTTGGTTGGAAGTCGTGAATCCAACCAGTCATTTGAAACCAAAATATTTCCCTTTCTACTTTGCTTTTTTCCATATCTTCAGAAGCGGAAGTCAGCTCTCGCGCTGAATGCCCAGGGTTCTTCTGGCTCAGGAAGAGAATTACTTCCAACTGTACGTACTCTTTCAGGAAGAGAGAAAGAAGCTTTTAAGTTTTTTCTAATTTTTTTTAATCTTGTGTATTGAAACAAAACAAAATACAAACAAGAGAAAATAGTAAAAGAAAAAAGCGATCGAGGAATCCAAATAGAACATCCAAGAACTAACTTAAGGTCCCAATCCTGCAGTGGACTGCTGCATCCACTGACTTCTGTGAGGGGCTCTGTGTGGGCCCAGAAGTTTGTCTAGTCACTGTCAATTGTATGATCAGAGCGTAAGTCAACCAAAGCCATTTATCAAACCTGGGGCAGGGCGGTAGGAATTCCTGCGTGCAAACGTAGCTCTGTCACTGAATCTGTGTGTGTCCTTGGGAAAGTCCTGTATCGTGGGTGTTTTCTTCAATCCAGTGCATACAATGGGGATAACAACTCATACTTATGTGACGGGGGGGCTGGTCCCAAGGGAGTTAGGCACTCCATAAGCAGTTAAGGCAGGAGCAGCAGGGGAGTTTTGTAAGGGAATTTAGACAGGAATTGCATGAGGCAGCTACATCTAGCAAACCTACGTTAACGCCAATAACTCCCTTCATGAAACAAAGCATGCAAGAATAAAAATAATGCAGGCAGAAGTCCAGCAGCAGCATGGAGGCTATTCAGTGTATTGCACTGAATGCAGCATGTACAATTACCTGCCTCATGGGCATATGTGTGCACTTGGTGCAAACACCTCTGGGCCCCTAGAGACACAGTACAGGCTCTGGAAGCCAGAGTGGCTGAACTGGAGGAGCTAAGGGGAGACAGAGACTGATACAGACAAGACCTTCACGGACACAGTAGTGTGGTCCCACATCCAGTTCTGACAGCCTCTGTGCTGTTAAGGAGGATGAAAGTCTCAGGGAAGGAGAACATCAGGCTGGAGCAAAGGAAAATAATCTTATAGTTGGGACCCTCCTTCCAGATGTCACAGTGAGGATACACCTCATGGGGAGGGACCCAAGTTACTAGGAAGAGCCAGGTAATAGTAATGGGGGATTTGATTATTAGAAATATAGAACTTCATGGTAAATTGCCTGCCAGATGCAAAGGTTGCAGATCTCCCAAGACTGTGTGCTAGATGGACCATTGGTCTGACCCAGTGTGGCCAATCTTATGAGCAGCTGAGCCTAATAAAGGCTTATGAGGGCTTAATCAGGAAGCCCCATACCAGAGGAAGCTCCTGAGGACAGAGACTCCTCAGGGGCACTAGTTAGGAAGCTACTCCCATTGGTGTTTACCTGGAGAGCAGAGGCTCATGGAGACAGAGGCGAAGACAGACTGACAATGTCCTGGGCAAACCTTAATGCAATAAAGTTTCATCTTAATTCCATAAATTAAACCTTACTGAGTTAGGGTTAATACCTTTGCAGATACACTGTATTAAAAATGCAATTATTTATGTGTGATTGTGGCATTTTATGTACTTTGGAAGATGCTAACATAATTCCTCCGGTTATCGACCCTTTTGAAGCCACCTCAAGAGGTGCGCTTATACTAATTCAAACTGGATTCTCCAGGGACCACCCAACAGCGAAAGGATTTGTGGGTAAATAGCCTGAGTTTAAACTGGCTCTGGGCCACCTTTCTGATCCAGCAAACAGACAGGACTTCTGGTCCAATCCTTACCTTCCAATCCTTACCTTCCACTCAAGAGCGCAACCTCAAATATAACAATGAGATGGCAAGCCAGACTGTTTCACACTGTACATACTATCAGGTATGACAAAAGTAAAACCCATGCTTTCTTGTCACCAACACAGCTGATGGAGAGAAGTCCAGGAAAGAGGAGGGAGAATAGTAAAAATGTGAATAATACCTCCATGATCACAAAATGTTGGGAGAAGAAAAAATAGAGAGCTCTTGACGCAAAAACTTTATTAAAAGATCCTTCAAGCATTCATATTTAGCCTGTTCACATTGTACAGCTGCTTCGTTAAAAATATGTTAAAAACCAGAACATTCATTTCAAATTAAGTAGTATATGGATTTGGATTAGACCAACTATGTACATTGAACCATGGTGAATCTAAGTAGTCCCAAGGCAAACTAGGTAACAAGTTAACACAATTGCACTTTTGCATTTATAGAGTTATGACATGAAAAGTTGCCAAGCACTCAAAACACAAGGTAAAGAGGAAACCTTGTAGCTGCCTCTGTGCTGACCCATAGCAGCAAGGAACACACCTGTACAGTGGATATACAGTACATTCAGCTAGTTGGATAAATGACCTACATATTTATCTAATGAATGGTGACAAACAGTTTGTCAAAGATGAAGAACTAAGCTTATTCCGTTTTATTGATGTAAATTGTTTGCTAGTTCTGTATTAACTGGAAAAGTCAAAAGCCTTTAATTTTAGCATTTCCATCTACCAAAAGACAGAGGGTGGAATCCTGATCCTACTGAAGTGAGTGGGAGTTTTCCCATTGACTTCAGTAGGGCTAGGATTTCACCCAGACTTCATTTTCCCCAAACACATAATAAGCAGCAACCTCAGTGCTTTGTTTTCCCCATCACCATTACTTTGACCACAACTTTTACTCCATGATTAGTCACAGAATCATACATTTTAAGTCAGACGGGATAGTTACAATCAACTAGTCTGACTTGTATTTCACAGACCATGGAACTTCACCCAATTTCTTCATCAAGGTCTTAACTTCTGTATGAGCCAGAGCATTATCTTTTAGAAAGATCTCCAGACATGATTTAAACACTGGAAGTGAGGGAGAATTCACCACATCTCTATCTACGAACCAGCATTTCATTCTCCACTTAGTTGGAGGAGAAAGAACTGTAGCTGGGATTACTCTTGTGACTTCAGTACTCAGCTTCTCCAAAGATCTTGCCAAAGTCCTCCAGCAAAGAGAGAGGAGTGAGGCAAATGGAATCCTCCTAATCTTCGTAGTAAAAATAAATTGCTATGTGTATAATTTTTAAAATACTGAAACAGTCTTTCTGCATCCTAAGGGCTACATTGTTATACTCTTAGGCACAATGAGTAGCACCTTACTCCACTGAAGTTGCTTTCAGCCCTATTGAAGATGCATATGTGCATCAAAATTGGGCCCAGAAAACCAGTGAAGAGCAAAACAATCCTTTGCTTTGCAGTTCACCTGTAAGATACAGTTTAGTTTGCAATACAAAAGCAACATCCTGTCCATTGATATAATAGATGCATATGGGGTAAAAAACCAGAGATTCCATTTAATTCAGTTCACAAAACGTTCAGGTATATAGAATTAGTGCAGCACTAAAAGCCTCTTACAATAGGCAACTGCTGTCATAAAAGGCCACTGTAACTAGAGCAGCACCCATTTTCAGATCAATTTTGTTGCTACATTTTAAAAGATCCTTTCTGTTAGGCCACAGATTTTTGCTGGTCCCTTGGGGCTTAAGACCGGTTTCTCTTGTACATGTTAGGAGCTGCCAGAGACAGCAGGAGGCTGACAGACTAGAATTTATTGTTTTAAAATGATTCTTTGACGTAGAGAAACACTTGAGTCTGACTTGCATACCAGGCAGAGAGCTGGCTAAAAGCTAGCAGGAGACTGTTAATTTGATCCCTGTACACTATCAGAATGCACCTCTTCCTTCTCTCTGACAGGCTCTAAGCCACCAAATTCACCTTCAATGCCCAAACAATGATATTCAATTAATAAACATTTGCTGCGTTCAACTCATTAACTAGTTCTCAAAGTCCAAATTCTGAACGGTACATAAATAGCCACAACCCTGAAAGGCAAAGGAGTGGTTTTATTTTACTCTTTCCTCACTCAGTGTCTAACGCCAAAACGCAAACTCAAGACCCCAGCAACACCTGTAGTGCCTGACTCATTGGAGAAAAACAGGCCCTGTCACAAATGCCTTTAATTCCACTGACTGGACTGTGGCGGGGGAAAAGTGTGATTGTGGCTCTGAAGAGGGGCAAGTAACTATGATTGTGTAAGGAAGAAGAGCCCTGAGAAGCAGGATGTCTTCTACAAACAATGCAACATAATGTATTTTTCTAGCATGTGATCAATGAGGTACTGAGTACACTACCCACATTAGAACCACATGAAAGGCTACAATCCTATATGGAAATGCCACAGCTCTGGTCTTTACTATGGAGCTAGGCATTGCCATACCAGATCAGATCAATGGGACAGTCAGCCAGTATCTTGACTCCTATAGTAGCTGTACACTTCACGGGAAGAAGCAAAAAACTCCACAGTGGATAGTTATGGAGTAAGAAAAGCTTTTCCTAACTCCCCCTCCCCCCCGCCGCTCACTCACAGGAGGTGGTATATGCCCTAAATCCAGTAACCCCCATGGGCTCAATGATATCTAGTGACAAGGTGTTCCACAGATTGTACGTGGTGTTAAAAAGTATTTCCTTCTATCAGTTTTAAATGTGGTGCCTCTGAATGTCCCTTTGAGACATGGTGAGAAAGGTTAATGGGAGCCCCTCTACACCACACATTTTGTAGAGCTTTATCATGTCCCTTTCTTGGCTATCTCCTTCCTAACATGATAGGAAATTATTAATGAATTCTTTCTCTATGAGGACAGCCAGCCAATAGACTCAAAAATCTCCAATTTGCTATAAAACTAGGACAGTGATGCAGCAAAACCCTAAGGAACCTAAACTCACATTCCAGTTCAAATATTGTTATGGATCATACTTAATCCCCATCTTCAAGCCACTCTTTGAGTTACTCGGCCTATTAACTGGCACAAAGACGCTCTATGTACAGTATTATTCATTACCCACCAGCCACTCGATAGGGGGTGCAGCTCAGAAAGTAGCAAACACTACTCCAATTTGAGCACATTGAAAAAACTAACAAAAACCAGAACTAAATAAATTGGAACATGTGCTACTAAAAGCCTACGTCTCTGAGGTGCCTTCAGACTGGATACGTGGCTAATGGACTACATGAAAGGGAGGGATTAAGCACTGGAGTGAGGCAAAATGTTGATGGACCTTCTGCAAAACTGTTCCCATACAATTCTGCTAATGCACATCTATCATTTGTTGCCTACCGCCAGCTGCTCCACTCCCAGGCCTCACCTGAAAACAAACTGCTACTTGTACCAAGGCAAGGATGGTTTTGTCTTGTGGTCAAACATTCGTTAGGGATTAGGTGGAAATCATTGGATTTGTATCGTTACCAAGGCTACAGTTGTCACAGGAGAAAGACTCGTAGTACTGCACACTGCAGCACTTTGTTCTCTTCTCACCACTTTATTATTAGTGGCACGCATTCACAAAGCAGCCCTCAGAACATACACTATGAGTTGAAGCTATTGTAGTACCCATAGAAAGATGGGGCCTATCTGTGTTTTATGGATCTATGGTACGCATCAAACTACTTTAGCAGGAGTCCTGTGGTTAGTTTCTCTGTACATGCAATAGCCACTTTGAAAGTCTTGCTCTCAGGCCTACACGTTTAAAGTGATGAAATAAACCGCTGAGTCCCAGAAGTGCACAAAGAGACGCAGAGTGGAAAAATGGCCCCACTGAAGGCAATGACAAAACTCCCACTCACTTCAGCGGAGCCAGTTCATCCAAAATGCTCAAGGGAAGAAGTGTTTTGTGAACACCAAATACAGACCCAAACAAGTTTATTGGGGAACCAATTTGGTCCAGACTGAGAACCTGTTCTGACTCCCACTAATGACAACTCAGGGGAAGCAGGGCTAGGCCCAGGACTTCGGACACAAACCCTTAACCCAAAGCAAAAATATTACTCCAAATCCTCAGAAATGGGAGCTGGGGAAGGGAAGGATTATAATTGTAAAACACTAATATACACCCATTCCAGTGAGCTATGCAATAGCATTGGATATATATTTACAAATATTGTTTCACAAATTCTTTACTTATAAAAGCAATATAAATATTATTTACACCATATAATACACTGAGTAATGAGACAAGCAGGACACTTTCTGTATGCAGAGCACTTCAGTACAATATTAAGCACGGTTGCCTAAAGGATGCTCATGCATCTTTAAATATATGCAAAGAGAAACATCTGGAATGGCTGTACAAGGTGTGAGCCTGGGCACAGGAAGGGTTAAAGTAACAGAGGTTCAAGATTCACATTGTAATAAGTGTTTGACCAGGCAGCTCAGCAGAATTTTCCCTCCTGTGATTTATTTCATTTTAAAATCTTTCTTGCCAGAAGCAGGTCCAATGTGAAAAATATGATGGCAAAACTAATGAGAACTCGACTCCAATTTCTCTCTTTCTGATTTTACCTACACTGGTGTCTAACGAGTGTAACTCTGTTGATGTCAGGAGAGTTGTGCAGCTAATTTACAATGGAATAAGTGAGAACAGAATTGGGTGCTCTCAGACAGATCTTTAGCTGGCCTGAACAGGGGATGTTCACAGAAGTCAACAGAATCTGGCCCTTTGTGCCTAATTTGACACCGACTCCCATATTCCCCTTTCCACATTAAAAAAAATGGAAGAGGAAAAAAGAAAGAGATGCTGTCAACTTGAAAAAAATAAATCATATTTCTGTCTGAAAATCTGGCAGCTACTGTTGTTACAAGCAATGCCCAAAGCTACAAAAAGTTAGTTAAAAACAAAAAAAGTATATTTCTTCGTGTGGTGGGGTATCTATCCCACACCGGCATGAAAGGGGTTAACTCCAGGAGGGAGCAGTGGAGGGGAGTCCTCCGAGGACTGCAACCAATCTGAGGGGTTGCAGGGAGCAACCAATCCGGGCTCAGCAGGGCTCATGTAAAAGAAGCTGCGGGGCCCAGATTTGGGCAATCATGGCCTGGAGCTCCAGGGGTAAGGACTGGGTTCCTAATAGCTAAAAGAGGCATTAGCACTATTGACAGGGCAACTGCTGACAGGGACCGGAGTGAGGGAGCTCCTAGCTGGCTGTTGGGACTGAGAAGCAGGGGCCCTGAAGTAAAGGTGAAGAAGGTGCTGGGGCTGCGGGGAAGTGGCTCAGGGAAATGTACTGAACAGTCAGAGGGGACGCAGCATGTGGCTGCCAACTACAGAGTCCCTGGGTTGGGACCTGGAGTAGTAGACGGGCCTGGGTCCCCCACATTTGCCACTGATGGAAATGGGGGGACAAATGGCCTGTGAGGTACTGGCTCCCAGAAGGGGGAAACACAGGCAGTGACATAGCTGGAGGGCCAATTCATGAAGAGGACATGGTAGTTCCTGGAGAGACCGCCAGCAGAAGCGGGACAGAGTGACGGGGTGCAAACCGCAGACAGGGGATGTCAACCTCGAGCTAATCCCCAGGGTGACCAGGAGGAGGCATCAGTTCAGTGGTGAGTGTTGTGCCCCATGACACTCCCCTTTTTCCAGTTTACTTTGTGCACTTGATGGCATCCTGTGCACGGTCAACTAGCACTTGGCTTTTCTGGAAAGCACAAAAGCCCTTACGCATTTTTTAAATGAATTAAAACATTCCTGTTGCACTGTTTCCAGGGACCTCTACTAGAAAATGGAATAGTTAGAAATTAAATAATTAAACAATGGAATTCAAGTTCACAGTGCCTCTTAATTTGAAAAATATGCAGCTTTTTACACCCCTGTAGACCAGCTTCATGTTCCTCTCAGTGAAATTGTGCCAGGGGTCTGCACAGAGGACTGCAATGTGGCCTCCAAATAACACATTGGTCAGACATGTAGCACAGCAGAGACCTCACAGACTCCAGGCCATTGTAGAGAATCCCCTTTGCCCCCAGTGGCAGGGTATCTGCCTTGGATGCCACGCATCTTTGGCTCCTGGCCTGCACACATACTTTGACTTGCAGAGTGTGGAGGTCAAGGTATTCTGCTTAGCAGCATTAATTTACACAGGAATTTTGAGCTAAATTTACACTATTGTGTCACAGGGACTTGCTGCATAGAATAGCCTCTTCCTGAATCCTCTCTAGCCATGCCACTATTTTTCACATGCTTCTCCTGAAGCACTGAGGGACTTCTTGGTGGCTGTGACACAGTGGAAGACAAAACAGGCACCTTTCGTCTCCTCGTGATTACGTTTGCTCCCCTCCCCTGGGTGTTGTGCACAGAGGGCAGCACAGGGCTCAGTCTATCCAACGTATCAATCTTTCACAGAGGACTAGATAAATCAGTCAGAACAAAACATGTATTGAATACTGCCCTGCACCTAGTCCATCTGCACAGGACTACCCATCATCTTCCGGGATTCAAAACAAAGTCAGTAAAATGAACACCTGCCTAAAATCTGAAATCAATTAAAATGGGACATGTACGTGATGAGGGTTTGTTACCCAGAAAGCAGTAAGCTTACTATTTTCTACAATATTGGGAGAAAAATAAATGGGCAAGATGTGTTCTCCTGTAGCATGCGGCATACAGGTTATTGCACAGAAAATCTGATTCCAGCAGGTCCTCACGCCCACCTTCCGCTTGAGGCAAAGCTGCGGCTGAATGAGAAGTTGACCTCAGAGTTTTTGTATTTTCCCCATGCGCCAAATGGTACTATGACAGCAGTGCTGTTGTCTTCAGTACCATACTGTATAGCCTGAGAAGAGAAATAAATCATTAGAAGAGATAAATACTATTATGATAAAGTACTATTTATCTGTGAGATTGAAATGTTTTACAAAGGAAGGCAAGTATCCAGCCCCACAAATCCAAGAGACTCTCTGTCTCCAGCACCCATCTCCTCCCAGCTCCTGGCGGATTCATTGAAGCAATTCTGCCAGGGGCTCTCATCCTCCAGGTGCGGTGATGCCCAGAACCCCAAGTGTCACTCCCAACCTATGTATCCTCTAATTTTTGACAGGCCGTGTGTGCAAAAAATATCTTCTGTGCAAATTGTTGTGCTTCTGTGCAAGTTTTTGTGCACGTGGTGTTTTGCCGTGTGTGCGGGGTTTAGGATCTGTGCACGCGCGCACACGCACACAGTTCAGAGGGAACAGGGCCCTCAACTTTAGCCTCTGTCTGGAAAAAACAAAACCAATCCCATTTCTTGAATACTGAATCCCACTTCAGGTGGTGCCAATTTGCTGCCATAATATCATCTATGCAATGCAATAGATCTGTCAGTCTGAGCATATTCGGCATTACACAGTCTATTCCCTGCTAAACTGCATTATCTCTGCATCATCAACAGAGCACTAGTTCAGCACAAAGCCAAACATTACCTGCTCAGTCACAACATGGGCTGCTTCAGGGGGATCATGGCACTGGTTAATAAAGTCACATATCTCTTGACTGTTCACCATGAAGTTAATGCCATCTGTAGTAAGGACCAGGAAGCTATCACTTGCATGATGCAACTGTAATCAGACAGCACAATATAAATAGTCTTATAAATAAATCATTGCAGGGCAGAACAGTTCTACTTTTTTTTTCTTTGTTACAACAGACTTTTCCTGTTTTTGTTGCTGTGTGTTCCTCCATTTTCTACATGGGTGATACCAATAGCACCAAAGCTCTTAACTATTTCACCACATTGCTTTAAAGCACTGGCATACAAAAGAGTCAAGATGGCCATATTCCAAACATCACGAGTAAATCACTTGAGGGTGCTTCCAGTTTTGGTAAGAACCCTGTCCTGGGCTCAATAAATTGAGGCCCAAAGCCTGGCAGATCAGTGTATTACCCAGTTACCAATGAACAATCTCAAGTTATTACAGATTTTAAAGCAAGAAAGGACCATTATGATCATCTAGTCTGGCCTCCTGCCTAATAGGGAGGTGTGCTCTTTCCTCCCCCTGGCAACTGCCCTAAGAACACTATCTGTATTGGTCTGCCTCAAATATGACCCCCTCAGCTTCTGACTCTCTTCCCACCTGGAGGTGAGGGAGGAGATACTGAGAAGATTAAGTTTAGGTAAGGGTACAAGGGTGGGAAGTGGTGGTTGGGGAAGAGGGGGCAGAAACTGAGAAAGCCGTGTTTAATTGATTTTGAGTCGCTAACTCATTTTTCCTCATTTGCTTAACAACTGTGGAGCCCCAATAAAATGTCACTTACACATCTCCTGTATTTCCCCCTCACATTTGCTGTTCTTAAAAATTATTTAAATTCTGGACCAAGCTGTGCAAATCAACACGTCAGTCCCACTGCTGAGGTGACATTTTTCCTTTCAGCAAATAACTAGTTTCAACAAAACACAACAAACACTCATTACAGTTAACAGATGGCTGTCATGTTTTATTCCCTCTCCCCCCACTCCCCCGACACACACTAAACCATGCTATTTAAGATCGACATTTATCTATGTCAACATTTATTACTGGGGCCATATGCTGTTCAGTGTCAATCTGGAATGACCCCACTGACAACAGCATAAATGAGATCAGAACTTGGCCCACAGTCAGACTCAAGGTCCCAAAGGTATTCTGACTGCTAGACACGCACACTGTGCACACCACAGGATCCAAATGCTCAGGTTCAATGTCCCCTATTAATCCCCTCTTACCTGAACCCTTTTAGTTTCTGGATCTGCTGTCACTCCACTGTTTTTAAGATCCAAATCGCCTATACTCCGCGTCATTGCAAGTCTACCATTCACATGGGGCTGCCCCAGACTGTTCCAGGCTATAAAGCCACCACATTTCTTTATCCTGTCCAAAACACAAAACAGAAGAAGGAAAATATGAAATAAAGGGTCAGACCAACAATAAAAGGTGTAAAATTCCTGCCAGTGCCTTTATCTTGGATTATACCATGCAGAGGGATGCGGAGGGTATGGAGGCCCAACCCAGAGACATTCACAGAATCAGATTTCTATTCTAAAGGACTTCCAGGAGGGGATATGGTTTAGGAGGCTGAGTACTGGATGGGGAACATGAGCACATGGAGTTCTAATCTTGGCTCTACCTCTCTGTCCTTGGACAAGTCTAACCTTCCAGCATCAGTTCTGCACCCATCTCTAGATAGAGAGGAATATTGTGAGGATGAGTTTCAAGATGTAAAGCGCTATGGGCCAGATCACCAGACCCAGTAAATCTACTTAGTGCCACTAACCTCAAAGGAGCTCCACTGATTTACACCAGCTGGCCCTATTTATTTAGTTTGTTTCCCTTTTACTCAGAACAAAATTAACCAAGAGTTTCAACAAGACTGTCCCAAGTGATGTTTTTAGCATAACTGAGCTGTACCTTTCCTTCTCGTCCTTCCTTTCTGGAGTATGATCAATGGTGAGTTTTATGGCCTTTCCCTTTCGACACAACAGTGCACGACTGTCCCCAACACTGGCCACAACCAGTTCAATACCATCTCGCAGCAGGGCCACTGTTGCAGTGGTCCCAGCGTTCAGCAGGGTCGCTACAAACATCACATAAAGAGAGAGGATTTAAGACTGTCCAGCAGTGTTGCTGCATTTATAACAGAACAATGGTTTTAACTGTCAAAAACATGTGTGCTCTAAATTACTCAGTAACTAGATTTAAGTTTCAACTAAAGCTATGAAAAAAATGGACGTGGTGGGGGGAACATGCATGGGGGGGGGAGATAAATGTGTTCTGTGCAACAACATGGCTCCATGCAAAGAGTGCAAATGTGATTAAACAGGTGTCGGGGTGCGGGGGGGAAATGGCTGCTCTTTGGATCTGTGGCAAATATATTTTCTATTCCAGTACCTCAACTTTAGCTATGGGACGTTATCACCTAGCTACAATGTAAATGGGTAACAGTCAGGATAAATCCCACGGCAGAGCTTTCCTCCTGTAGATGCATGTGGGTAATTCAGCAATGCCAATAAGAGTTGGGTGTATGCTTTGAAAGAAGAGACATTTTATATCTCCTTCCTAGCCCCAGCTCCTTGTCAGAGTCCTTATGATCCGACCATTTCCCTCCTCCTGCCAATAGGCCAACGTTGCATCCAGTATTTTTCTAGCTGTGTAGGACAAGACTCTCTTCTGAGCTCTTCAGTGCCACTCTATTTGTTGAAAGGGCCTCTGCCAAGAGAGCAGATGTGCTCCAGACCTTATTCTGCCCTGCCTGGCACTCTGAGTAGTAATCCATACAAGCAGCTGGGAACGCTAGTAAATCACAATCCACCAATTGCCTTGGTGGTGGCATTTTACACTGATATAAATTAACTACATAAAGTTCAGTGGAGTGCAAGACAGGTCCTCCTCTGCCTTCCCCCCTTCCTCTATCCCTTGTGGGGTTGAACAGCATGCTCGGAGCTGGGTTTTTTGTTTTTATTAGAATGGATTAACTAATGAATAGTGTTAGTGATCAATGGCTCCATGTCTAGTTGGCAGCCGGTGTCAAGTGGAGTGCCCCAGGGGTCGGTCCTGGGGCCCGTTTTGTTCAATATCTTCATAAATGATCTGGAGGATGGTGTGGATTGCACTCTCAGCAAATTTGCGGATGATACTAAACTGGGAGGAGTGGTAGATACGCTGGAGGGGAGGGATAGGATACAGAAGGACCTAGACAAATTGGAGGATTGGCCAAAAGAAATCTAATGAGGTTCAATAAGGATAAGTGCAGGGTCCTGCACTTAGGATGGAAGAATCCAATGCACCGCTACAGACTAGGGACCGAATGGCTCGGCAGCAGTTCTGCGGAAAAGGACCTAGGGGGTGACAGTGGACGAGAAGCTGGATATGAGTCAGCAGTGTGCCCTTGTTGCCAAGAAGGCCAATGGCATTTTGGGATGTATAAGTAGGGGCATAGCGAGCAGATCGAGGGACGTGATCGTTCCCCTCTATTCGACACTGGTGAGGCCTCATCTGGAGTACTGTGTCCAGTTTTGGGCCCCACACTACAGGAAGGATGTGGATAAATTGGAAAGAGTACAACGAAGGGCAACGAAAATGATTAGGGGTCTAGAGCACATGACTTATGAGGAGAGGCTGAGGGAGCTGGGATTGTTTAGTCTGCAGAAGAGAAGAATGAGGGGGGATTTGATAGCTGCTTTCAACTACCTGAAAGGGGGTTTCAAAGAGGATGGCTCTAGACTGTTCTCAATGGTAGCAGATGACAGAACGAGGAGTAATGGTCTCAAGTTGCAATGGGGGAGGTTTAGATTGGATATTAGGAAAAACTTTTTCACTAAGAGGGTGGTGAAACACTGGAATGCGTTACCTAGGGAGGTGGTAGAATCTCCTTCCTTAGAGGTTTTTAAGGTCAGGCTTGACAAAGCCCTGGCTGGGATGATTTAACTGGGACTTGGTCCTGCTTTGAGAAGGGGGTTGGACTAGATGACCTTCTGGGGTCCCTTCCAACCCTGATATTCTATGATTCTATGATTCTAATGCAATTATATTTAGGGATTCTGGTTTCTAATACTCATTTGCTTTAAAATCCTTGGGGAAAAGTCATTTTGGTAGATTAATACAAATTGTGACTGCACCAATTTGAGCACAGACTAGTTGTTTCATTAGCAATGAAGTAAATCCCCAAAGCTAAAAGTTTTTTTTTTTTTAAAAGAACAGCTCCCCCTTTATTGCTAGTGCACACACTGTATGCAACTATGACAAAGGGAGAGCTGCTTAACATGCTTCTGCAATGAGCTACTGCAGAGGGAAGCATGGACAGGAAGAGGTACAGCCAAGAATTTACAGCAGACGTGAATTCAGTTGAAAACCCTGCTTGGGACATGGCCACATTCTGGGTTCTTCTTTTCAATAGTTAGTTTTTAAAACCAGATTTTTAAAATTACAGCTGGTATATTTTTGGTTTAAGCAAAAAATCAGAATCCCCATTTATATTCCTCTACTTCCGAATGAGAAAGTAGTAATAATTAAAGATCTTCCTGCAACCACTCCTTTTCCTTGAAGAATATGGACTTCAGTCTTGGCCCACCTATTCACACTCTAAGCGTGCATCTGAGGATTGACTGTGGGGCGTCACAAGGAGCTGGCATAGATCTGGCTAATCCAGTTTTGTGAGACTCAGGGATTCCACCCTGCCAGGGCAATCCCCAGTGGCCCCATTAGGGCCCAAGATCTGAACAAGGGGCCTATACCGGTTTCTTTAATTAACGCATTATGGGTCTGGTTCTGAGGGATGCTAAGCACCTACTAACTCTCACTGTGGCCAGTGAGAGCTGCAGATTTCAGCACATCCCATAGTCAGCCCGTCATATTTACAGAGCACGATTTTCAGACACATTGACCACTGGCAGCTCCAGTCAACATCCATTGGAACTGTGGGCGCTCAGCACCTCTGAAATAGTTATGCTTGAAACATGCTTGGGAGGAATTTTTCATGTGGGCAAGGTGTTTAAAGATGCAGTGAGCCATGTTGTAGAGCAAAAACAGTGTGATTTGACAAATGAAAAAATAAAACAGTCTAAATTAGACCTTCAGTACTATTAAAACAGGTATTATCACTGCACTGAAGTCTTCTGGTTCAATAAGTCTCTATCAACTATGTCTCAAACAAAGTATCAATCATTATATGTCTCAACCAACTCCACTGTAATTTGTTTCAGATCTTCAATTATTTTGGGACTCAGATACAGTAGGCAAAACCAGATTTTTCCAGGCACTAAGTTGGCTGTAGCTTTTAGTATTTTAGTGAAATGTTTGCATTTTATTTCCAATTTTAGAAGACCACACAAGAATTAGTGTGCTGCAGGCCCACTTTGAAACGTGATTAAAAATATGCCACTAAATTGAGCAGTGAAATCAGATTTTAGCAAAGCCAGTAAAATACCTGTTTTAACCAGACAGTTAAACCAAAGTGAAATGAAAAGCCTAAGTAAAACTACCTTTAATTTATGCTAAATATATTTTGTTTAGAAATTAAACTAATAAGGAGTTGCCCCTGGCCTCTGATATCATTCCTGGCTTTTGGAACTGTAATGCCAAGTATCAAATGTATTCTAGAAGGCATAAGAGAATTATTGCATAGTTATCAAATTCTCTTGCGACGCTTTAAATATTTTGGGATGTGCCTCAACTCTTTAAGGCACAGCAAACATACACATCCCAAATACTCTTGAGTATTTAAAAAAAAAAAAAATCAGATCAACCTTCAGTACCAATTCTAGGGAGATTACTGAAGAGCCGGACATATGTATGGTAAAGCTGTAATACATTCCATAGCGATAGGCACCTTACAAATACCTATAGACCAAATAAAAGCTTAACATCATAGTTTGGAAATATAAGTGCCACTCATGCTCCCTTCACTGGGCCTAATTCTGCTCTCAGCAAGACCACTCATGAAGGTAATACTCAATGTGAGTAAGGGAGGAAGAATCAGGCCCTTATTAAATTAAGGGAGGCTTCAGACTCATTTGGGTCACTAACACAGTTCCAAAATCTAGGAATTATGAATGTATCAAATTTCTAGTGCTTTACTATTGCTTTTAACTTATTTCTTAGCACTTTAAATATATGCTGTATCAGTACATACATTGGTTTTAATGTTTAAAAAAAGTAAAAAAAAAAAAAAAAGTTTTCACTTTTTCCTAATAACATCACTATAAAACTAAGATCTTTCAATAGATTCTTAACACTCACTGGACAATTTTTACTGCATGTCATCTCAACTAATGTGACAAAGAGGATGTGGGAACCTTCCAGTAGTCCAGGCTAGGAACCGCCGGACTCCTTCACCTGAGACAAAATTAAGCAGATCTCTCTTTCCACTGAAGCCCAGCATATAGTGTCCAGGGCCTCCAGTTCTAGAGCTGCTGACCAGGTACAGTCTCTGCCACAAATAACACGTACACAGAGGCAAATAGGAAATTCACCCAGGGATTTTGTTCAGACAAAACAAGCCTGCAACACTGGGGATGACAGAATAAGAGCTGCAAAGCAAGGGGAAATGTTCACTTTGGGTTTGCCTGCTCTTCTTTTCACGAGTGGCGTGACAGAATTGGTAAGTCTTATGACAATGCATAAAGTCCAATCTGACCATGGCTCAATCTTGTCTAAAGACAACATATTTGAGACCATGTATCACTTTTCTCAAGGATTTTCCCCCTTATACTTTCACTACAGCTGTGTGTCACCTCCGTTGTAGCTTCAGCCTAAACAAAAGCCACACAGAATTTCAGTAACAGTATTGAGGTGACCAAGCAAATCAATGGAAAATGCCCAGCCATCTCTCATTTGGCAAAGATAGACATTCTAAAGAGCATTTCAAGTACAGTATATGGATCAACCTGTTTGCAATCTTGATTTCTAAACAAAAAGGTTCCAAGAAACCGACTGCTAAAAATAAACAGCTTTATAGCCATTGGAGATAGATTCATGACCCATTTGAACACTGAATGTGGATAAAAACTTAAGGAAATATTTAGAGTAAGCATCTTCTAACTTGATTAGATAATAACCAAGAACCATTACCAAGACTGAACCTTTTTAGGTTGATGGCTATATTAGATATATATTTCAGCAGCTCTTTCTTTTCCTCAGTGTTGCAGGTTAACATATTAAAAGAATAGTCATGTTTTTGAATGGTAACTTTAAAAAAAAATTCAGTATTTTATTCTCTTTATAGAAAAAGACCTTCACTATTTGCTCAGCATAAGATTTCAAGAATGCCCCAAACATACACAAATACATCAACTAGCAACCAACCTTGTTCTATCAAATGGCTATTCCAGACATGAATGGCCAGCGTGATTAGGGTCTGATACAATGAGCACTGAAGTCAATGGAAAAATTCCTATTGTCTTCAATGTGTATTGGATTAGGCTTTCAATAAACTGAAGCATTAGGGGCACCTTACATGGCTGTCCTAGGCCAGGTCAGGAGAGTTGGTGGCAATGTTTTCATCAAGAAACCTGGGACGTACAGCACTAGTTCTCTATAAGGTTGAGAATGTGCAAAAATGATCCATCAGGAAGGGTCTTCCCTCACATGCTAAATCAGGGTCTCTCAGCTGGGGGCTGGGAGAGCTTCCCTTCAGGGCCAGCAGAGTAGTCCAGGTGGGAGGATGTAAGGCAGAGAGAGGAGCTGTGGGGATAGGGAAAGCTTCAGGACCCTGGATTTATCCTCAAAGCAACAAGGTCAAAAGGGGGGTGGGGGGAAGAAAAAGAAAAACCCCATCATTAGGAAGGTAACTGGTACTGCTTCAGTTCTTCAAAAAGTTTGTATTTATTCAGCTCTGGTCCACTGATATGGGGAGAAAAAATGCAGCTTTTTAACATTTTAAGAAATACACTGTCGAGATATCTAAATCAGAAATGTAACAAACTTTGAAGTTGTACATGCTTGTAGGGAACATGGTCCTTGATCCAAATTAGTGGGAGAAGGCGCATTAATTGCACCTTGCTCTGAACTGAAATTTAAAAAGGACAAAAACTTTGCAAGATTCAAAAAGGGATTGGATGTGTATATGGACAGTAAGAACCTCCAGTTATAACAGTTAATATTAGTATACATTTTTGGAAGAGATATTAAACCTTCAGGGTTTAAATCAAACTCTGTTAGGGATTAGAGGGAGATCTAAGGTGGAGGGCAGATTATCCTACATGTGCCGACTGAGGTTTCTGGTACTCTGAAAAATCTGGTACTGCCCCAGTCAGAGACAGCATATTGTACTAAATGGACCACAGTCCAGTATGACAAATCCTGTGTTTTCTAAAGAGCCCATAAAACCCATCTGTCTAGGTGCTGCACAGAAGACACAGCACTGTAGTGTTGAATGTATAGCTTTTTTTTACACTGGAAACTTGATGTAAGAGTTACTTTATAAATTTTTAAAGTATTTTAGCACTGGAAGGAGTGATTTAAAAATAAGGACCACAGTTCCTAGAAGAATGCACAAATTGTAAGACCTGTTCAATTTCTACCATAATTAAGTTGATTGTCTTTTTAAACAGCAATTTAAAAAACTCCATCTTCCCTATATCTGCTGTTTTAGTGACTGAGATTTGGCCAGTGAGGCCCTGATCCTGCAAACATTCATACATACATTTTTAAGTATGTGTAATTCCATTGACCAGTTTGCAGGTGTTAGCAGTAGCAAGGCCTCAGTCATCGTAAAAATCCACTGTACTTTAAAAAAATAATTAGAAGTACAGACCATCAGCCCAAGGAATCAGCAGATGGTGTCACCTATCAGAAACATTTAATTGAACCCTTGTTTTCCAATACCCAGGATGGGGCAGGATTTAAATACGAAGACCTGGCTTGAATGCCATCACCTATGTCTTGAGCAGCCAGTATTCCAGGTCTATCGTTTCCAAGAGACTTTGGTGACGCTCTTGCCTCTATCATATCTAGAATAGCCAAAAATAATCTGTAGCTTTGCTAATCAACTGTCCCGACAGTGCAGAGTTAAGTTTCTGATGAGGATACATGCAAAACAGTTCAACTGTATTTAACGTTGCAAACACACAGTCTCAAAAATATTTACAGTTTCCAACACCACACATGCAAAGAGTTAATTATATTAATAAACTGGTATCTGTCTACGTCTTTACATCCCATTACTCCACTCCTTTATGGCCTGATTTCAGGGACTGCTCAGCACCTGGCGCAGAGTGCTGAGGGCCTTCAGCTCCTACTAGCTTCTACAACAACTTGAGGGCAGTCAATATCTCAAAGGAGGTACTCAGCACCCTGCAGAATGAGGCCCTTTCACATCTGGATACCATTTCCTGATGACTGTCTTTACAGAGGGGTTCCATGTCCACTGAGAGTAGGACAAGAAGCAATAGATTTAATCTGCAGCAAAGGAGATTTAGGTTAGATATTAGGAAAAACCTTCTAACTATAAGGGCAGTTAAAGCTCTGGAATCAGTTTCCAAGAGAGGTTGTGGAATCCCTGTCATTGAAGGTTTTTAAGAACAGGTTGGACAAACAACCTGTCAGACGGTCTAGATTAATTTGGTTCTGCCTCGCACAGGGGGCTGGACTTGATAACCTGCTAAACCTCCAGCCCTGCATTTTAATGATTCTATGAAATTACTCATGAAAACTAACATACCTCTGGCTCAATTTTCATATTTTCTTGAGCTGTATTAGTGAAAAAGTTTTATCCAGTGTCTCAGAACTGCATTTGTTTAGCTGTTCTCAAAGTTTACCAGCATTAGCATAAGGTTCCTAATAAGTTAATGGGGGCATTTTCAGAGAAGTGCATAGTGGTCTAGCCATGTTGCTCCCATTAAAGATGGTGAAAACTGCAAGGTAAAATCCCAGACAGCATTTTGAAAGCTCACCCTTACTGCACAGCTTCTCAATTAGAGAGTCTCTTTAGCTAATTCAATAAGACCCAAGTACTAAATGATGTAACTGTCTTCAGCATAACAAAATCATATTTTAAGTACCAATATTTTCTCTCATTACACTCTTTCTCCTCATGGAGCTGCTGTGAACACAAACTTCCACTGAAATGGGTCACTCTAAACAAGCTCTTTTATGAACAGAGTTTGACAAATAAAACAAGGGGCCTTTAAGATAAGCCATTCCTACGGAAGCACTTTAGATCATTCAGGTGGGTGTGAGGCAGACTCATTCTTACTGCTGCATTTCAGACCCCCCTCAGTAAAAACTAACTTCACAATTCAAATATGCAACTTAATTCTTCATCTCACTCCCCAAAGTCAGTTTCTAATAATCAGAGGTTACTAAAAAGGTAATGCCAATTATTTTGTATTGCTTCTTCAGTCAGGTTAAAAATCACTTTTAAATAAGAATATACCACCTTAGCTTATTAACATTGTTTCTTTTAAATGGGTCTCTATTTATCCATTTATGCTGTTTACTTTTATACTTCAGTCTGAACAAAAACTGGGTCAGTCAGTATCACTTTCTAATTTTAGACAACACAGCCATGTTTGGCTTGCAAACAGCAAAGGGGAATATTTAAATCCAAACCAAAAGCGTGTGCTGGCATTTTTTTAATGCCAGAAAACATTTCTGTCAATGCTATCAGCCGTACAACATGGCTGTAAAATGGGCTTAGCCAGCCACAGGAGTAACACCCCACTATCAGAGCCCTCTGGTGATACCCACTTCTCAGGGCCAATTTCCCTGTGCTCCTGCAAGCTCCAGATGTTCTAACAGCCCCTTGGGCCGGTGGCAATCAGCATAAACATATGCTAGTGGAATAACTCACCACACAGCCAGCCCAGGATTAGGGGAATACCAAAATTGCTTAATGCCACCCTTATACACAAGTCGCCCTGAGGCAAGCAGCAGGCTCCTTGACCATAGCGGAGGATCTGGGGCTACTTTTCCCTACTATGTTCCTTTCTCTTTGTCAAGCATAGCTACATTATTTAACTTATTTATTTATATAGCAGTAGTATCTATCATATTAATCTCTCTGAGCCTAGTTTGTTACTTAAACTGCAGCAGCAGAGCCAAGAGGGAACATTTAGACACTGTTTCTTCTAAAACCTACAGAATTAACAGCATTTTTTTAAAAACTTGGTGACTGAGTGAATCTCTCTTCATAGAGTGTTTAAATATATACCAAATTTGAACCATTGTCGCATATATTACATTTGGTAAATCCTCTACTTGACAGTATCCCTTTAGAATAAAAGCTCAGTGGAATGTGTGGCAAAAGTTCAGCCTCATATCAGCTCCCCAGATAAATTTCAGAGAGGATTTTCATATTATTTCATTTTGAAGTGCTCAAGCATGACTGATGCCGGTTGTTTCATTTGCAAGTAATGCTCAAAGCAAATCCTTGTGTTAAATAAAATTGCTTTCAGTATCAAACATATTTAATTAATACAAAACACTTGTATTCTAAGAGCAGCTATTTCCAAAACCATTTCCCCCACCGCTGCAAAGTCGAATACAGTTGTTCTACCTACCATCAACAGATAAGTGAGCATGCCTCGCAAATGCTTTGTCTATTTCTAGAAAAGCTTTGGTCAACACGGTTTCCAAATTCTTCTCCTGAGAAAGGAATTCTCTGAAAACAAAATATAGACAGGTTCAACTTCTTCCACAAAGATACCACTCCATCGACAGCAGTTTCCACAGGCTTGTCTTCCCACTACAAAAGTTGAATCACGCTATATCATCCTTTTGGGGGAACAGGAAGCCATTAGCATTCTCCCCCGTCCTTCTGATGTAAGGGAATTTGACCCCCAGGATTGGTGATTTTTAATTGTTGCATAATTCTGGTTTATATAGAAAGCATGCAGCCTTCGTTTAAGCCACCTTAATTATGCAAATGGAGTGGTGCAAGTGATATGCGTTGCACCTGTATTGCAGGCATTGCAACCTGTAACTCCCACATGCTCTAGGCAGGCTCAAATCCTGGAGGATGCTGAGCACCTTCGATTCTGCAGTGAATTCAATGGGTTTGAATAGACTGGGGCTGGTGGGTAAAATCCCTCCCCCCTCCAGTGCAGAGGATCCATGTAAGGACTACGACCATTTAAGCCACGTGCTGTCCCATTGCACAGGGGAAGTTTCATCTTAGGCGAACAGAGGAGGGAAGCACTACCTACCCTCTGTTAATTGCTAGGAGTGCCCACAGAACCTGACTTTTCTATACTTTGGAAGGGTAAAAAACAAATTGCTCATCACAGCAGCATCCAGTCTCTGACACTGTTCCGGCACCAGGGAATCCTTCCCGACTCAAGAAACAAGAGGCAAACAGTGAGACAGAAGTGCCAGCAAGTTTTATATTTCAGTTATCAAAATTACCCTGTGTGATGGTGGACAACTCACTTAGTCTCTCTGTGCTGCAGTCCCCTAAGGAGTTACCTTCTCCTGCTCTGTGTCTTGTCCATTTGAACTGTAAGCTCTTCAGGGCAGGGACTGTGTCTTACTATGTGTTCGTACAGAGCCTTGGACAAGGGGGCCCCAACCTACTAGGCACTAGTAGTAATGAAAATAATAAAACAAATGCCAGGCATCAAACCCTAGCTTACGTACTGAATGTACTCTTCCATGTACTTAGCACAGAAATCAGCTGCAGCAGCTCCGCCATGCCCATCATACACTGCAAAATACAGGACATCATCTGTCAGCTGAGCATAATCAAACCGGTCCTCATTTTCCTTCCGCTTTCCAATCTGGCTTGCGCAGCCCACCTTGGCCAGACTGATTTTGGGAATCGGCTTCCCATACTTTATGCTGGGTGGGAGGAGTATGGGCTCATCAATGCGATTGTCCCAGATCCCAAAGCTGTCCCATGTGGCTGGACGCCCACTGCCGTCTGGATCAAAGCGGGAAGCCCTGCGTTCTGTGGTGGAGCTCTGGCACACGGCAGTCAAGCATTTGTCGTCTTGCAAGAGGCGGGATGTCAGCAGCGCTCTCCTTCTCACTTGATAACCTCCATTTCTAACCAAATTAATTAAAGCAGCTGTTGACATAACTTGATTCCACAGAGCTTGGCAGTGAATGAAAGATCAATATGCAGCTTCCGGAATGTCTTCAAGGACAATGAGAGAACTGGTCAGGAAACAAGAAATACAGAAAGGGGAAATTCAAGTTGTACCATCCAAGAAACATTTTCACCATCAGAGATCATTACTTGTAGGTTGTATTGCCTAAAAGCAGCTGGAAAGATACATCTGCAGGATTCACTGAGAAAAAAGTTTTACTCAGACTAGCTCATAGATGGGGTTTAAATATATAGTATTGAAATAGACCAAAACAAGACATTGGATGATACATTTCCGCTGATCATTTGGCTGCTGACCACCAACTGTAATAAAATGAACATTAGTGGCAATGACTTTATTGCTTGGTTGCTCAGAGAAAATCACAATAATTCACAAGGCAATGTAATGAGAGTGAGTGTATTATAAATTACCTTAATCATGCAACTGCTGAAAAGCTTGCATTGTTGCTCTATAGGGAAGTAAAGAATATCAAACTAAAATGACACAAAGTAAAAAAATACAAAATTCCACTTTATCTAGTTGTCAGCACATAAAAGTACATGATGCCCAGTTCTGGCAAATATCTGATCAATTTTTTCCAGAACAGATCAGTAAACTGAATCATAATTCTCCTTCTTCTTCTGGGAGCTACAGTTGTTTTGTATTAATTCATTTAAGAATCCTCTTTAAAGTGTTTCCATTAACTCTCTAAAAAGAAAAGGAGTACTTGTGGCACCTTAGAGACTAACAAATTTATTTGAGCATAAGCTTTCGTGAGCTACAGCTCACTTCATCGGATGCATCCGATGAAACTTATGCTCAAATAAACTTATTCGTCTCTAAGGTGCCACAAGTACTCCTTTTCTTTTTGCGAATACAGACTAACACAGCTGCTACTCTGAAACATGAACTCTCTTACACTCTTTTCACAGATAACTTTGCCCAAGTGCACTCTTTATAATTTGTCCCCTCTGGAGTTTTGTGCTACTTGATGTTTATATTAGATTCCTTGAATAACACAAAGTTCCCACCTGTTTTCATATATCTCTTGGTGCCCAGACAACTTGCCAAATCAAACAGGATAGTCATTATCTCAGAATAAAAAAAAAAAAAATACCCCCAATGGATGATTCTGAGAGATAATAAAATGAAAAACTGGACAGTTAAAGTATCTCAGTTACCCATAACATTTTATTTAACGTATGTGTCAGGGGTCAGCAACCTATGACACATGTGCCAAAAACTGCACATGAGCCGATTTTTAATGGCACGCTGCTGCCTGCCAGGTCCCAGCCGCCGGCCCCGCTCAGCCTGCTGCTGAACCCAGGCCGGCAGTGGGCTGAGCAGGGCTGGGGCCAGGCAGGCAGCAGTGTGCCATTAAAAATCCTGCCCGACCCGGCCTGCTCTTCTCCGCAGGGGGCAGGGTGAAGAAGCTTGGTCCTGCCGGCTGCTGCTGCAGGTCAGGCAAGTTCCCCCTCCCCTGCCTCTTCCCCCAGCGTGCTGGGTTCCTGCCCCTCTTCCTCTCCCTCCCTGCCACCATCAGCTGATGGCCCTTGCCGGGGGGGGGGGGGGGGGGAGAAGCAGAGCCACAGCTCTGAGCTGCTCAGTCCTCTGCCAGTCTGGGGTCCCAGCCGCCAGCCCCATTCAGCCCGCTGCCGGTCTGGGATTCTGGCTGCCAGTCCCTTCCCAGCCGGTGTCCCGGCCACAGGCCCCATTCAGCCTGCTACGGACCTAGGTGAACAGAACCCCAGGCTGGCAGCGGGCCGGTGGCGTAAGATCAGCATTTTAATTTAATTTAATTTAAAATGAAGCTTCTTAAACATTTTGAAAACCTTGTTTACTTTACATACGACAATAGTTTAGTTATATAATATATAGACTTAGAGAGAGAGACTTTCTAAAAAACGTTAAAATGTATTACTGGCACGCAAAACCTTAAATTAAAGTGAATAAATGAAAACTCGGCACACCACTTCTGAAAGGTTGCCGACCCCTGGTCTATGTTAACATGGAGGGATTAAAAACAGACAGGCTCAAGGTAGATGCCATTGAATAATACTGCAAGCTGCCTTGACATAATCAAGGAACAAAGAACAACAGTTACATTGGAGATACTGTATAATTGGCCTGTTGCCAACAGTGTGCTGTAATGTCACTAATTATAGGTATATTCTGATCATGCTTTTATCTGCAGCATTTGAAATACTTCTGTATAAGGAGATGTGCAAGGTTATTCTTTTTTTTTTTTTTAAAAAAAGCCTAGACAAAACTCCATGCTTGCCAAACCTACAATCATAGGAAATTCTATAAGCAGTCATTTTGCTGCAAATAGCTGTACAGTGTGCTTTCTGGTGGTGCTCGTTAAATTTGTTCAGAGCTCAGAGAAATGAAGGCTGGACAGGAAACCTCCCTTGCTGTCCTTAGCTTATCTTGAATACAATTCTTGGTTGGTGAAAGGAATGTTCACTCTTACCATTTGTATAAGTAAGTGATGAAAGTCACACATGCTGTGAAGTAATTTGTAATAAGCCAATTTAGAGTTGCATCATGGATGATTTTCATCTAAAGTGTAAAAATGGCTAAAATGGTCATTTCAACAGGTAACTAGATTAGAGATTGTAAAGAAGACAGATGTCCAAATAGCTGAAGTTTATTATTCCTTTCCATATCACTCTATATCCAAATATATATCCATATCACCCATCCCATCCTTTCAGTAATATCCTGGGTCACAGAGATGGACTATTATTTTCCAATTGTCACCTTCACTTACCTTTTCAGTAGGTTAACATCCTTTTGTACAGCATGACAAAACTGAAAAACAGGAGTTGCTTTGGGATTCACTTCCAAGTGTGGATTTGATGCAAGAGGAACACAAGCATTGGCTATGCTTAGATCTCATAATACTGCAGCATGAATAAGAGCACTATTCTAACGCTCAAGTAACCATTTAAGATTCATTTTCCGTCAAATTAATCTCTCAAAAGCTAATCCTTCTCCAGACTTGTATACAAAACTGACAACTGGGGGGATAAACAAAAGATACTGGAACTCAATCTTTATTCTGCCACAGCATATGACTGCAGTGTCACTGTTTACAAGACATATTTGTTTGTATTTAAAAATACAGCAAGGTTGTTTGGCAATACATCGCTGCTGGGGAAAAGAAGGTGGTGGGACAATAAGGTATTCTTCATGTATCTAAAGTGAAAGCTCACCTCAGATTGCTATAGATCAGAGCCACTCTTTTTAAGTGGAACTCTACATTAATCAGGTAAATTGTACACATTTGCATTTATGAAAGTAGCTACCAAAGGTAATCTTATGAACATACTATCAAATGAAAATTCCACAATAGGTCAAGCTGTCACATGATGACTTTTATTCTTGGAATAGTGGAATTTTCCAGGCTGCTACCCAAAAAAATGTGCAGGAGAGAGTGTGTGTATGTATGTGTGTATGTGTATATAGTCTGCAAAGGATTAAGACACTGCAAAAACGTATCTGTACAAACAAGATAAGTGATCTTGCTTTGAGTGTTTGCTAACAGGCACAAAAGTGATCAAAAACTAACTAGCAACCAAAAGGAAATTTTTGTATATTTAATAGTTATAAGGGGGGAAATAACATCTTGTGTGGGAAAAAATCTGCATTTTCCTAGACCAAGAAAAAAAGCATAAACTATTACCTTCTTATCCTCTTGCTTACACAATAAATAACAGGCACAGATTAATTTAAAGAGGCGTTACATTTTTACAAAGAAAGAAATGACTAACTTAAATATACGTTTCTAGCCTATTTCACACATACAAATCTCTAATTATTTTAGACAGAGTGGTTTTGAGCATTTCAATGAAGCTATTGATTACACCCGAACAACTATTTTTAAGCACTCCATACGGCCTTGATCTTCCAAGTGAGAATGCACGTGCTTAACGTTAACCAGACGAATAGTCCAATTAAAGGTTTCAGAGTAGCAGCCGTGTTAGTCTGTATTCGCAAAAAGAAAAGGAGTACTTGTGGCACCTTAGAGACTAACAAATTTATTAGAGCATAAGCTTTCGTGAGCTACAGCTCACTTCATCGGATGCATTTGGTGGAAAAAACAGAGGAGAGATTTATATACACACACACAGAGAACATGAAACAATGGGTTTATCATACACACTGTAAGGAGAGTGATCACTTAAGATAGGCCATCACCAACAGCAGGGGGGGAAGGAGGAAAACCTTTCATGGTGACAAGCAGGTAGGCTAATTCCAGCAGTTAACAAGAATATCAGAGGAACAGTGGGGGGTGGGGTGGGAGGGAGAAATACCATGGGGAAATAGTTTTACTTTGTGTAATGACTCATCCATTCCCAGTCTCTATTCAAGCCTAAGTTAATTGTATCCAGTTTGCAAATTAATTCCAATTCAGCAGTCTCTCGTTGGAGTCTGTTTTTGAAGCTTTTTTGTTGAAGTATAGCCACTCTTAGGTCTGTGATCGAGTGACCAGAGAGATTGAAGTGTTCTCCAACTGGTTTTTGAATGTTATAATTCTTGACGTCTGATTTGTGTCCATTCATTCTTTTACGTAGAGACTGTCCAGTTTGGCCAATGTACATGGCAGAGGGGCATTGCTGGCACATGATGGCATATATCACATTGGTAGATGCGCAGGTGAAGGAGCCTCTGATAGTGTGGCTGATGTGATTAGGCCCTATGATGGTATCCCCTGAATAGATATGTGGACAGAGTTGGCAACGGGCTTTGTTGCAAGGATAGGTTCCTGGGTTAGTGGTTCTGTTGTGTGGTGTGTGGTTGCTGGTGAGTATTTGCTTCAGATTGGGGGGCTGTCTGTAAGCAAGGACTGGTCTGTCTCCCAAGATCTGAGAGAGCGATGGCTCGTCCTTCAGGATAGGTTGTAGATCCTTGATGATGCGTTGGAGGGGTTTTAGTTGGGGGCTGAAGGTGATGGCTAGTGGCGTTCTGTTGTTTTCTTTGTTGGGCCTGTCCTGTAGTAGGTGACTTCTGGGTACTCTTCTGGCTCTGTCAATCTCCTTCACCTGCGCATCTACCAATGTGATATATGCCATCATGTGCCAGCAATGCCCCTCTGCCATGTACATTGGCCAAACTGGACAGTCTCTACGTAAAAGAATGAATGGACACAAATCAGACGTCAAGAATTATAACATTCAAAAACCAGTTGGAGAACACTTCAATCTCTCTGGTCACTCGATCACAGACCTAAGAGTGGCTATACTTCAACAAAAAAGCTTCAAAAACAGACTCCAACGAGAGACTGCTGAATTGGAATTAATTTGCAAACTGGATACAATTAACTTAGGCTTGAATAGAGACTGGGAATGGATGAGTCATTACACAAAGTAAAACTATTTCCCCATGGTATTTCTCCCTCCCACCCCACCCCCCACTGTTCCTCTGATATTCTTAAAAGAAAAGGAGTACTTGTGGCACCTTAGAGACTAACAAATTTATTAGAGCATAAGCTTTCGTGAGCTACAGCTCACTTCATCGGAATGCATCCGATGAAGTGAGCTGTAGCTCACGAAAGCTTATGCTCTAATAAATTTGTTAGTCTCTAAGGTGCCACAAGTACTCCTTTTCTTTTTGAGAATACAGACTAACACGGCTGCTACTCTGAAACCTCTGATATTCTTGTTAACTGCTGGAATTAGCCTACCTGCTTGTCACCATGAAAGGTTTTCCTCCTTCCCCCCCTGCTGTTGGTGATGGCCTATCTTAAGTGATCACTCTCCTTACAGTGTGTATGATAAACCCATTGTTTCATGTTCTCTGTGTGTGTGTATATAAATCTCTCCTCTGTTTTTTCCACCAAATGCATCCGATGAAGTGAGCTGTAGCTCACGAAAGCTTATGCTCTAATAAATTTGTTAGTCTCTAAGGTGCCACAAGTACTCCTTTTCTTTTAGTCCAATTAAAATCAATGGAACTACTCACATACACAAAGTTAAGCAGATGCACAGGTGTTTGCAGGGTCAGAGCCTTAGTTTTGAGAGGTATCTTCCCCATGGAACAATCAAACTGAGAACTAGGTCATGCCCTAAGGACCCTTCACATGCAGCTCTCTCTTATTCTATGGAGAAAGGGGAAGGGTAGCTGTCAGTGCAGCAGTCTTCCCCCTCTATGTCCCCACAGGTGCCGTGGAGCACTCTCTGCATTGCTAAATGGAGAGAAGATGGGGAATGCGCAGGAGTGGGAGCAGACACAACTGTGCCCCACACCACGCTGTGAACTTCCAGAGGTAATTAGTAGAGCCAGTGGGGTCCCTTACCTTTTCCACTGAGCCCCCAGAGCAGTGAGGGAACCAACCTTCCCCTCTTTAAGGAGAGCCCTGGGGGCAGCTGACATGTTCCTGACAGGAGAGAGCCATTGGAGACTCAATGTGAGTGAGGAGCGGTGGCTAGGAGGCCAGAGCTGGAGTGGAAGCATGCAGATGGCTCCAACTCCTCTGGATCATGGTCTGTTCATAGAGAGGACTGCCCATATGTCCCCAGTGAAACAAGGTAGGGGAAACTCTGCCAGGTTCTCTTCCTCCCCCTTAATCTCTCCCTCAGGTTTTACAGTGGGACGGGGTTATTTGGACCTGATTTATTCTGGCAGGGAAGGATGGCGTAGCCCAACGCTTGGGGTAGAGAGAGGAGCTCTTGCATCTCTGGTAAGGTCTAGGACAAAGGTTCCTCACAGAGCTTCTTGCTTGAGCTCCCAACATAGACTCATAGATTCCAAGGCCAATCTGCCCTCCTGAACAACACAGGCCATAGAACTTCCCCAAAATAATTCCTAGAACAAACTGTTTAGAAAAACCTCTGATCTTGATTTAAACATTGCCATGATGATGAATCCACCATGACCTCCACTAAATTTGGGAGAAGGAGGTTCTCAATGCAACACCTCTTTGGGGAACTGCAGCATGCTCCCCCTTGCGCAGCCCTGCCTTTCTTGTCTTTTGGGTATGTGGGGCTCTCCTCATCCCATAAAAGAGCAGGGTGTCAGCTGGGCCCATGGAAAGAGGAAGGGAGAAATCTAAGATCTTGTCTACACTACAGGGGAAATCTGATTTAAGCTACGCAATTTGAGTTGCGTGAACAGCATAACACAAATCAACATAGCTCAGATCTACTTTCCAAAGGGTCCATCCTACGCGATGTCTACGGAACACGCCCTCCTGTTGACTCCCCTTACTCTTCTCGGAGAGTACAGGAGTCGACAGGAGAGCAATCTGCAGTCAATTTAGCAGGTCTTCACTAGACCCGCTAAATCGACCACCAACGCATCGATTGCCGGTAAGTGTAGACAAGCCCTAAGGGACAGCAAAGAGATGGGAAGAGAAGCAAGACGGAAGGAGGGAGAGGGAATGGATGGGAAGGAACAAAAGAGATAATGCAAAACAAGAATGCTGCTATGGTCTGTAACATTAATAAGAGCCAGTCTGTGTGGTGACAATAGAAGTTAGGCTGAATAAAGAGAGAACAAAACAGAATGGATTAGGATAGAAAATAGAAGGGAGAGAATTAAAAGGAAACAAAAATGGGCAAGAAAACAATAGAGAAGAGGTCCACTATAGCATATAGGTTAGTAAGTGTTCTCTTCAGCTGTATTTCTGGGGAATTAATCTAGAGGATAAAAGGTTATTGGCAGACTGTTGCCACTGCTGAGACTGGAATCAAGTAGCTGCTTTTACTGTAGGCATTTAAAGAGGTTAACAGGGCACGTAACAAGCAGGTATTTTTAGAAGTTGCTTGCTACAGTGCCAGGCAGACTGTGTTCCAGAATTTCAAGTGCCGATTTATGTTATCGGAACCCAAATTCCTAACTTTGATTCTCAGATGCTTGTGGTTCTAAATCTGATGTTTCTCAGGGCAGCTTAAATGAAACACCTTCTTTAAAGAATGCCTTTTATTAACTCAAATCTATATTTTTCTATCCTTCGGACTGAACAGTTGTGGGGTTTTTTTTTTTAATTTAAATGCTACAGTGGAAATTCATGTCCTGAGTCTAAGCCCTTTTACAGTTCTGAGAAATGGATCCTGGATTACCAACTGAGCTGCTCCTGAAAAAAGAGAGGCTCTGTAGCATGAGTCAACAGTGAGGCTATGCCATGCTCCAAGAGAACAGTGATTACCCAGGGAGGCAGCATAAATTATTTTATAAAGTTGGAGAGCTATGAGAATTACAGCAATAAAAATAACTGTTCTTCCTACAATGCAGCATGCTTATTTGCAAGGAAGGAGACAAATGAGAGAAAAGCTGGTTTCATTTCCCTTTCCCTGACTAATACAAAACCAGAAAAGCCAAAAACTAACTTTTTTTAAAAAAAGTTCAAATTTCTCCCCTTTTTTGGTGCCCTTCCCAAATTCTTTCTGCACAATGTGGATATTTGGCTCTTTTCTACAGTAGTAGTGCCAGTAATCACCTTTTGCCAAGTGTCTAATCTAGGGGCAGATAGCCAGGGCCACAGCCAGGTTCTGCTGGCACAGAACCTATGTAGGTTAGGAACCAGCATTTATAATCTACTTTCACTAAATAGCACATCCTCCTTAAATCACAATTACCTCTTTGCTGGGGGCTAAACCGCATATTACTCTTAGATTTCAGTATCAACGCCAAGGGCCGGTGAGTTGATTTTATGTTAGGGCTGGTCCGTTATCAAGACCGTTTTCCAAATCTTCAATGGCACTGACTGGAGGATGGGATTGCCAGGGGGGGCACACCCAGACAGTTGTGAGTGATAGTGCAAACCATACCTAAACAGGGCGGGTGGGAATCCGATCCTGGGGGCTGGACAGTGCATTGACTTTTTTTTTTTTTTTTTTAAGAGCCGGGGGCTGTGAGTAGAGGCGGCTACTTAGGTTACCCGCTGCACACTGGAAGACGGCAAAAGCGCAAGCCTCAAGGACAAGACTCTAAAGCAAAGGGCTGGCAGCCTCAAGGCCTGTGCTCGCTGCACGGAGCGGACCCGACCGCCCGCCGGCCCAGCTGCCTTGCTGTAAGGAGGCGGGAACGCGCCCCCGTCCTGCTATTTCTCCCCCTCCCCAGCGACAGGGGTCAGCACAGGCGCGGCGAGACAGCAGGGACCCCCCCGCCCCCCGCTCCGAATTTAGAACTCCCCGGGCCGAGTTCTAGAACCCGCCGGGTTCTACCCGGCCGCCGCCGCCGCCGCTTGTGCTGCAGGGGAAGCGCCATTTGTCTCCGCAGCCGGCGAGGTAACCAAGGGACGCGGCCTTCCCCCCCCCCGCCCGGATCGGCTCCCCGGACGCATGGCCCCCTCCCCCCTCCGCGGCAAGGTGCCTCCAGCCCCGCGATGCCCCGCCCGGCGCAGGCACAGCTGGGAGAGCGTCGCCCGAGAGAGCGAGGCAGGGCCGCCCAGTCCGCACGGAGGCGTCTGGCCGAAGCAGGGCGCGCGCGATGCCGACTCCGTGCCGCCGCCGCGAGCTGCTGTTGAGTATTTCCCCGCACAGCGGCGAATGGCGCGGAGGGGGGAGTCCCCGATTTGCTCTTAAGCAAACCCAAGAAAAGCAGCTACAGAGCCACAGCGACCGGCCTGCCTCAGCAGGGTCTGAGCCTACTGCGCTCACTGAACGGCGGTGCAGATGCGTGCAGTTGGTGCCCGCAACCCACGCGGTGTGACCAGGCCGGGATCCGGTCACCGCCCGCATTTCGAGGTGTAAATCTCCTGCAGTCACCGGGCAATGGCAGTGGGAGGCGTTTTCCCTTTCTCCGAAGCAAACGGAAACGTAGCTTGAACACGCAGAGCGAGACCACCCCCAAGCACGGCAGATTTGGCTGTCTAGGTGGGGCAGGGCGAAGGAGAGACACGGGGAGGTTCGGGGCCAGGATTGAGGGATAATTTCAGCACTTCTCTTACCTGGCTGAGGCCGCGTTAAAGGGAAAGCGTGCAAAGGCTGCCTCGCCCTCTCTTTTCAGCGCTCCGAACGAGGCGGAGGTTTTCCCAGCGAGCCACCCGGACCGACCGATCCTCCCTCCGCAGCCGTCTCGGAGAAATTCTCGAAATGTTTTGCTGTAATTGCCTAGGTAAAGGAGGAAATCTGACTCCCCGTCACGCTGGCAGCTCCCTTACCCAATAGATCCACAGATGGGGCCGGGCATGCACCCGCCCTTCTCTCTGCCAGAGCCAATGGCACCTGCGAAAGCGAACGAGCCTCCTTCTGCCCCCTTCCCTCTCCCTGGCCCGGGGCCCGATTCTGCTCTCAACGCAGTGAGATTCCTTCCTGTTCCTGCCACATTTCAATAGAGTTACTCCTGATTTACACCAGCGTGAAGGAAGGGGGTGGGGGAAATCAGGCATGGTGCCTAACCTGCCTGGCAATGAAGTGAGTGACAGCAATCCTATCCCTGGGGAGAGCAGATTTCCTCCCCATCCCCTGTTGGCCCCAATGGGAGTGGGAAGGGTTAGGTGTAAGGCTGTGAAGTGAGCCTGGATCTGTACGAGACTGGAGAAGAGACTAGTGGAAGATTAAATTCTCCTTTGCTTCATGGCTAAAAGTCAGCAGTCTGGCTAGGCAAACTGCATCCAGCATACTCTGAGCTGCAGAGACCCCAAGAAGAGTGCAAAGAGCAGTTCAGGATGTTTTGGACTATTTTGCATCTTGGATATTTATTGTTGTGGAGAATAAATAATTCACTCTGTTTGCAAAATCAAATTATTTGTTTGTCTCTGGGCTCCCTTGGAAAAAAGATGTGTTATCAGAGTCATCTCTGAATCCGATGAAGTGAGCTGTAGCTCACGAAAGCTTATGCTCTAATAAATTTGTTAGTCTCTAAGGTGCCACAAGTACTCCTTTTTTTTTTTTTTTTTTAGCAAATACGTACTAACACGGCTGCTACTCTGAAACTTGTCATCTCTGACCTTGGATCACATCACCCAAATGATTGGTTTGAATCTCATCTGTACTCTGACAGAATCAGTTACACAAAGTTTCCCTGCCAAAAGATGGCAACAACACCATGTCCCCACATATGATGTGTGCCAGGGGAAAAAAACAAATGTTTCCCTGCCAAAAGCTGCATAATGGGATACTGGAAGGCTGCATTTTTTTGCTGATCCTTTCAGGACCTGCTATTAGCCAGGAAGGGCAGGGATGGTGTCCCTATCTTCTGTTTGCCAGAATCTGGGAATGGGCAACGGGATGATCATTTGTTCAGTTCATTCCCTCTGGGGCACCTGGAATTGGCCCACTGTTGGAACACAGGATACTGGGCTAGATAGACCTTTGGTCTGACCCAGTTCTTATGAAAGGAGGCAATGCTTGTTACAAGCTCCCAAATTCTTTAGCTGGTCCTTGGCTCGCCTTGAATTCTGTGTGCTTCTGTAAGGGAGTTTCGTTTGTATGGCACTTAGACCAATCTCAGGGCCTCCAGGGCCAGGGGATTTGTTTAAAAGCTCTATATCAGCAGCCTCTGGTAAATACTGAATGAGTAACTTCACTTCACAAAAGTTATGCCTGTCCTAAATTCCCATCTCTGGGTCCTTGGCCCGTGTTGGGCAGCTATCATTGGACTGATCAAGTGTGTAGCTTTAGATATGGGGAGAGGGATGCTTGAAAGTCAGTCGCTACTGGGCAACAACTCATTATTTCATTTCCTCCTCCGTGTGACCCCAGCATGCCCCGGTTCTCCTTTTACCCCCCAGGTTCCCACACAAGTTCCACTGCTTTGATTCTGGACTCTGCTGCAGGAACCTTGTCTTTCTATGTGTTCATGTCATGTCACCCTGATCATTTACCTACAAGCAGGGCACACAAAACTTATGTCTTCTGTGGGGGGCTTAGCTTGTCACTGGGGCTTCATCATACCACAATGGGAATCTCTTCTGGGAGGAGCCTATCAGCAGGTTCCTCCTTTCCACCAGGAAATTTGGGAATCCAACACCACATCCTTTTTCTCCTCCAATGGGGAAACAGACAGCTGCTCTTCTTCACCCCTTCTGGGGAATCAGTAGTGGCAATCCTAGCTGATAGCTCTCAGTCCTCTCACCAAGCAACGTCCCTCGCTATTTTCCCCCACAGAACGGCAGCAACATCCACACATCTTAATTATTATAACACATGGACAACACTGTTCCCAGCAGCCATTTACTCTTCCCACATGTCTCTGTGCTCCTGGTGTGTGCAATGTGAACCTGAGTAGGAGATGAGGAGCACATGAAGAGAGCAAGCACTTCAGGATGGGCTGGCAGAAGGATTCATTGTCATCATCAAAAGCAGAGCCACCTCATGTGCCTCCCTAGAACGTGACAGCTGCCAAATCAGACTGTGCTGAAAGCTGTCCCTGGCTAGATGTGTTGTCCCATGAGGTACATATTCTGCAATGAACTGAAACAAGAAGTAAGTGGGCCAGGCCATATTTTTTATTGGGTGCAGCTCCATTGCCTTCAACAGAGTTTTTTGCATTTTACACCAGCAGAGAATTTGGCCCAATGCCTGCTTATTACACCAGTTAATAGTATACTTATTTAATTATATCTAAGGGTAGAATCACATTAATCACTGGTGTAACTCCACCAAAGAGAATATAGTTGCACTAGTTGAATCTGGCCTATTTTGTGTTCATTTTCTAGAGAAGAGTAATAAAAAAAATCATAAGTCATATGTGGCAATAGATTAAAATAATAAATCCCTCAAGAAAGAGGGCCTCTTCTAGTAAAAAAAAGACCAGTTATTGTTTTCTCAGATGTTCCCCTTCAGGGTTATTTGAAGGAAAGAGAAGTGGGTTTTCTGCAGTGCACACTTCTCTTCCAAAGCAGTTGGTTGTAGGGAAAGAGCTGACTCATCTTCAGGTAATGCATCGCACAAGGTCACTCTAGTCTTGTGTCATATGGTGCCACCAAAACGCAATCTTTGACTAGGCACAGAATATGATGAGATTAATTGTAAAAGCTTTTGAAATAAATCCTCCCATTAACCTTACCCTGTCTACTCAGAACAGAGAGCCTTCACAGTAGGAATTGAGGAAAAGGAAATCTGGCATCATTTATGAAGATGAAGAAAGGGCAGCATCAGCTTTATTCAATGTTCATAACACATGGGATTTTTCTTTATTTGGTTAAGATTCCTACAGTATTAGTACTTCATAAAGTGTAACCCCTGCCATAGTTTTCCTTGTGTCTTGCTTTGATATCCAAATCCCATCACTCTGGCAGACGCATTACAGCAGGTGGTGTTACATCTGTAGGAACAAGATTTTCAGAAGAGACTAATCATTTGGGATACCCAATTTGAGACACCTTAAAGACACCTAATTTTCAGAGGATTTAGCACTTAAGCCCCTTTAAGGTGCCTCAGATTGAGCACCCAAAAACTGAAGCAGCCAAAATCACTAGGAAGATTCTTAGCCATGTATGAGTATATGCAAAGTCATCACAAGGCAACTGTTTTACTCTTTTAGAGCTACCCACAGGTATCATCATCTTCTGCAGTGCCAGCTTTACTCTCTGCTCTGAATCAGACTTGAATGTCGGTTGTCCCTGTTCCAAATCTTCTAATGTCCAGTTAAATAGGCCTAGCATCAGCCACAGAATCAGCACTTCCATCATAACAATATGTCTTTGCTATTAAATGTATTCATTTCTCGTTTCCAAGTGGCAGAAATGCAGCCAAAGAGCCTTCTGAAAGAATCCATCCCAGTGGACTGCATGTAAAACGAGAGTTAGCTGGCCATAGCAGCAGCCAAGACTCATCAGAACATTATGTGGTTTCCAGAAGACATACATCCTTGTCAGCATTCAGAATTAAATCCACCCTGGTAAATCTTATTACTGTGGTGCTAGTGTTCACTGAATCTCTGTTTAAGCAACACAAAGAAAATAAACCCTCTCCAGAAACTACTAATTATGGAGTCCGAAAAAGAGTTGGAATTCTTTCTGAAGGGAGGGGTTCCTTTCAGAACTGGATCCAAGTGGTGCAGGGCCCTGTCAGTGATGAAAAACAAGGGTTTAACATTTAAGAACAAAGGCTATTATTGGTATTACAGTAGCAGCTAGGGCCCAAACCGACACTGGTGCACTTTTGTACTAGGCACTGTACAAACAAATACTGAGTGAGAGACACTCAGTGTCTCTCAGTGTCAATCCCTGCTCTTACCTGTTCACAGTCTAAGTCTCTGATCCAGCAAAGCTCTTGATAATATGCTTAACCCTAAGCTTGACAGTAGTCCCACTGACTTAAACAGGGGCCTAAACAAACAAAAGGGAGGGAAAATGCAGGCACAGTAACTTACAACAGTCACACAGACACAGCAGGTCACTGGCAGAGCTGGAAAGAAAACTCTACTCTCATGACTCCCATTCCAGGGCCTTATCCACCAGACCGCACTTACTGTCAGCAATGCTGAGCTGATTTGGACCTTCCTCTCACTGTTGTTTCTTCATGAGACGGGAATTTGCTTTTCTAGAAGCAGCCCCTCTTTACTATGATTCCCTGTTCCTGCAAGATTTCCTCTTGTTTTTTCCACCTTACTTTTTCCACTATGTGTTTTGCTCCCTGCATTATTGTCTCTGCCCTCTTCTCCCCAGCTGGTTTTTTCCCACCCTTTCTTCCCATCCTTCATTAGTACACTCTGCTCAAGTTCTTCTGCAATTGTCTCTCTCATTCTTTTTATTTCCCTCCTCATTCACATTGCCTTCTGCTCTAAGTGCTTCTAGCTTTGGAATCTAAAAGCATAATAGTGTTGTCTCATTCAGTCGGGGAATAAGCCAAGCTGTCCAGGTGGAGATTTGAATGGTGCCATGTCAGTTCAGTAGTAAGTGCCCAGAGCCATGGCTCATGTCCACAGGCTGCACTGAAACTTGGAAAAATGTATTTTAATCTCCATGGACAGTTTGTATTAGGCTTGCAATCAGAGCAGAGACTCAGAGGCAATGTAATCTGAATGTAATCGTAGGGATTACACTGTTAGGCCATCTCGTCTATACCGCTGCCAGTGCAAGATTGTTTGCCCTCTCTAGGATTGGTAATAGAGTGTGGAGCCAGGTAACATCTCCATGTCGTCACTTCAGAACCAGCCCAGGTCAACAGTGACCAAAAATCATCTGATGGCCTATGTGAACTGAGATGGTCACTGTGATGGGTTGGGTCACAGTGACCCCCTTGGGATTGTCACCTGATGTGCTGAGACTATCTCTAACCTGTTTTCTCTGCCAGCTTGGGCCTCCAAAGCCCTGCCTTGTTGAGCCAGACACTCCAGTCTGCTCCAACACAGACCCAGGGTCTGAACCACACGCCTGAAAGCTGCAGACTTAAATGAAAACAGCTTAAGAAGTGCTCCTGTCTCTAGTACCCAGACACCCAGCTCCCAATAGGATCCAAACCCCAAATAAATCAGTTTTACTCTATATAAATCTTATACAGGGTAAGCTCATAAATTGTCTGTCCTCTATAACCCTGATAGAGAGATATGCACAGCTGTTTGCTCCCCCAGGTATTAATTACTTACTCTAGGTTAATTTATAAACAAAATGAAGGGGTTTCAGGGCCTTTTATATTCTTTCTCTTGTGGGTGGAAACCCCTTTCTTCTCCTGTGCAAAATCGCAGCAACAAGATGGAGTTTGTAGCCACCTGGACAAGTCACATGTCTATGAATGATTCAGCTTTTTGCAGGCCAATGCCATTGTTTACATGTTAGTTTGAATGTTCCCAAGAAAGCTTAGATGTGGATTGGCAAAGTCCCAAAGTCCATTGTCAGTTAAGTGTTTCTTCATTGGGCACTTACTGAGAATAATCCTTTTTCAAGAAGCTGACCAAATGCTTCACTGAGGCTACTTAGAATCAAACACACTGAGATATAAGTACATAGCCAATATTACATAACTTCAAATACAAAAAGATACACACATACAGATAGCATAATCATAATCAGCAAACTACAACCTTTCCATAGACACCCCACTTGACCTCCTCTGTACAAGACCTGGTGCAACCATAGGACCCTGGCTGCAACAATGATCTATACGGTCACAGTTCATGTCAATAAGGTCACAGTCACACTCCAGCACTCACCATCAAACAACTGTTTCTCTTCTTGGTAGTCCCAAGAGTATTCAACAAAGTGAAACCAATGAAATGGAGACTGATTTGCCCTCTTGACCCTAGAGTAGGCCTCTCCACCTCAGGTATAAGTCACAGTGGCAGGTTAGTGTGGGCAAAGCATGTATAGCTGCCACCCATAGTGTGTCTGGTTTGGTGGATACAGGAGATCTCTTTCTTCAAGGCTGTCATTCTGATACATTTCACAAGCATTGCATATGCTCAAAAATAAAATTAAAATTAACCTAAGGCCATCATATGATACCAATGAGACAATCTAAGCCATATGTTCTGATAGACAGTGGCGCTTCTCAGGTGAGTTACAGCATTTAGCCTTTGGCCTGATACTTAGCAAAAATACCCTTACGTTTAGATCATGTATTTGTCATAAGACTTTATTGCGTTGCAAGCCCCTATTCCTAACATACCTTATGTGCTTGCTCTGCCTCTGACTTTGGGCTCGCTAGGTAGATAAGGGATCATGTTTTGAAATATTAATTATGTGACCCAGCTGAACCTTGTAAAACGAACACATTCACAGAGTTGGGTCCATACCAGAATCTTAGATCCAAACACTCCTGATTCTTTGGGAAGATCAGAACTGGTTACACATCTGTGAGCTATATAATCATCTGGATCCAAGCTTCATGGCTGGCTTCTATCTCTACAAAGGTTCAAACCAAATGTAAAGTTCAGATCAAGAGTGATAATTAGGGCCCATTTCTAATCACTAAAACAAAAAATCAATCCAACTCTGTCCACATATCTATTCAGGGGATACCATCATAGGGCCTAATCACATCAGCCACACTATCAGAGGCTCGTTCACCTGCGCATCTACCAATGTGATATATGCCATCATGTGCCAGCAATGCCCCTCTGCCATGTACATTGGCCAAACTGGACAGTCTCTACGTAAAAGAATGAATGGACACAAATCAGATGTCAAGAATTAGAATATTCAAAAACCAGTTGGAGAACACTTCAATCTCTCTGGTCACTCGATTACAGACCTAAGAGTGGCTATCCTTCAACAAAAAAGCTTCAAAAACAGACTCCAAGTAGAGACTGCTGAATTGGAATTAATTTGCAAACTGGATACAATTAACTTAGGCTTGAATAGAGACTGGGAATGGATGAGTCATTACACAAAGTAAAACTATTTCCCCATGTTATTTCTCCCCCCCCACCCCACCCCCCACTGTTCCTCAGATATTCTTGTTAACTGCTGGAATTAGCCTACCTTGCTTGTCACCATGAAAGGTTTTCCTCCTTTCTCCCCCTCCCCCTCCTCCCCCCCCCCGCTGCTGGTGATGGTTTATCTTAAGTGATCACTCTCCTTACAGTGTGTATGATAAACCCATTGTTTCATGTTCTCTGTGTGTGTATATAAATCTCCCCTCTGTTTTTTCCACCAAATGCATCCGATGAAGTGAGCTGTAGCTCACGAAAGCTTATGCTCTAATAAATTTGTTAGTCTCTAAGGTGCCACAAGTACTCCTTTTCTTTTTGCGAATACAGACTAACACGGCTGCTACTCTGAAAAAAATCTATTGTCTTTAACCAGAGTCCACGCTTTCTGAAAAGCGCACTCAGAAAAGGTTATTTTGATTACACTCCAACTTGAAAAGATTGTAGAATTTGTATGTTGTTTTACTATTTAAAAAATCGACACATAGATGTTTGTTAAGATATTTTTACCACGGTGTTGTGAAAAATCCACTATTTAAAATATATTTTTTTAAAAATCCATGGTAGAATTGCCCTTGGCACTCTCCCTGAATAGCGTTTCAACTGTCTGAGTTGAAATTGTCCCGGAACATTGGTCATTTCTGTAAAGCAACACAAATTAGGGTCGTGCTGAATCAAAGCATCAGTTAAGCATTATGTACTTGAAATACAGTAGACCAGATTCTGATCTCAGTGATGCCAGATTCTGATCTCAGTAAATCTGGAGTAACCTAACTGACTTCAACAGAGTTACTTCAGATTTACACAGGCAAAACTGAGTTCAAAATCTGGCCCCAAGTCTGCTGAGAGAAATCATAAACACTGTTACAATAAAATGGTAAATGAACTTTTTTTAAGAGTTGTATTTTATTTGTGCGGCTAAAACCTTCAGACAGTTGTAATTCAATGACAGGGAATTATTCTTTCAGTACTATGTGGTGAATATTTTAAAACAGACTCTTAAAAAGTATCTATAGCAGCTATTCTTCATCAGTTTTGTTAGAGAGTTGTTTGGTACTAACCAAGAAGCAATGTTTGGGACAGTCTGTGTTATATATCAGATATATAGGATCAGACACTCCTTTAATATAGTCCCATTCCTCCACAGACCGCGCCTTTATTGCCATCTGCGAAGCTGCTCCCTCTGCTTCCAGCTCCAGACTTGATGCTAAAGTACTGAGAGTAGGGATGACTGTCTGTAATGCACTTGATTATGGAATGAAAGATCACTGCCTGCCTGATTTCTTTCCATACAAACAAGCACACACCTCCCTGTTGTGAAACGGTATGCAGATGGGCGTAGGCGCTGATTTGGATTGCTATTGGTCAATTTCTCATCCAATGACTGCAACGAAAATAACATTTTTTTTTTTCCCTTCTCATTCATATTACCTGGGCAAGAACACGCTTGTGACTTGCAATTCTTCTTCAAAGATGTATCATATACAGGTGCAAACTCAGTGTAATTCACAATCTTTTCTGAATAGTTATTTTATTGTTGTCCTTTGTGTGCTCTGCTCTGTATGTTTATTGTATTTCCTCATCTATTCGCCTCTTGTTTAACTGTAGTTGAGGCTGCGAGGAGGTTTAATGAGGAAGCACGGGTTGTGGTGTCTTCAGTATGTGTATGCCACACACACCTGTGTTTCTGTGTCATCCAGCTCGGATGTTTCAGCTGAGTGCTGCCCTAAGGTCTGGGGCATGAATGAAAGCAAGCTGTCTGCGGCTCAGCTCAAACAGAGGGGATGTTGGCGGCTTGTGGAAAGGAACTGAAAAACATGGGAGGATCGTATGTGTTTTTGTGATTTGCCTGCTGTTTGTTACTCACTTGGGGAGTCTGGTTCAATCCCCAACTGTTGTTGGGTGATTGTGGGGCAGGCTTTTCATCTACATCTAGCTAGAAGGTTGCAGCTTTTTCTTTCTGATGTGAAATTTGCCACTGTGCTTCATGCCTTTGTCACCTCAAGATTAGACTTGCAATGTGCTCTATTTGGGGTATATGATACATGTTTGTGGAAAACAAAAAGCACATGGCATCAGTGTTACATGGTTTGCAAAATGAAATTTTACAGCCTAAAGTAAATGCATGCAGAGTAGTAAAAGCAGAACACTTGAGTTCTTCATGCTACACAGAACATGTGATATTCAGTGTTTTCAAGACAAAAGAATATGTATAGAATATGAGAAGGGGTGAGGTATTGCAGCAGTTGTTCTCTCTATAGAGATATCCCCTGCTCTTGTCCTTAGTGTTGATTTGTGGGTAGTTATTGCATTTTCTAATATAATCCTATTGTTTCCAGTGGTCCAGAAATGGTTTCCATACAAAGTCAATGTCTTGGGCTTTCCCGTCAGAGTTATTCAAAAACTTGTGTTTAGAATTGTCAAAGCTTACTGCTTTTAGCATAAGAAAGTACACAGAGATAAGGCATGACTATATACAGAGATTTAAACTAACTCTTCAGTCTTCAAAATATAATTTTTTCTGGCTATCACAGGCCTGACCCAGAGCCCACTTAAGTTAACAAGAGTCTTTCCCTTGACTTAAATGAGGTTTGTATCAGGTCCAGTGAGCCTGCTCCTGCAGCCCATAGAATGATAAAATTTTCCATTGACTTTGGGAGTTTTCCCAGCATAGGGATTGTGAGATAGTCTAAATCCCTAATTGTTGAAATCTTAGATCATCAGATTTGAGTGATTATGTTTCTCTCGCCCATTAAACCACTGGATATTGGGAACAGCACAGAGCTAGCATTTACTGGAAGTCTCTTGGCTGATATATCCTTGAAAGAAGTCCTTGAAAGAAGTAACACAGAGTGTGGAATTTTTTTCCAGCGGCCATCACCCTGTGACTGCCCCAAACTAGCTTGTTACATTTCAGTCGGGGGAAAGTCTTAACCCTTTAAGATGTGTTTTTTGCTGCATTAGATAAAATGAAAAGCCTCTGTATGAATGTCCTGTTTGAACTGCCATGATGAAAACATGCAGCTGTAGTGTCATTTGTGATTTTGAGAGGAAGAATGGTCCAATGGTTAGGGATCTAGCCAGGGAGAGGCCTTGGTTCAATTCCCTCCTTTGCCACAGACTTCTGGGAAAGTCACTTAGCCTCTCTCTGCCTCAGTTCCCCATCTGTGACCTGGGGATAATAACAACTGCCCTGTCACACACAGGGTTGTTATGAGGATAAATACATTAAAGATTCTGAAGTGCTCAAACCATATAAGTACCAGGGTTCTTAGGAGCTGCAGGTTGCTTGGCAGTGTGAGGCCGAACAGCCATGTATCTAGGACTAGCACTGTACACAGAAGCTGGAATGCTCCAGCCAGTTGCTTGCATTGCTTGTACATAATGTGGCTGATGTGAGGCCCTGATGAAACGTTAAGGAAGAACTTGCATCATCTGTCAACTATCCTTTGGGCCTGCCTGCTTGCTGGTCAGATTCACTGCCCACTTTGCTCCCCTGGTCCTGGGAGGGTGTAAGATTCAACAGACGGTCATATCAGTGTGGTTCTTCTTTCTTCTACAAAAGGGAACATGATGTCGGGAGCCCATACAGTGCCTGGGAACCACAGGGATTTCTTTATCTAAGTGTTGAGATGGATGTAGGGGTTATCTGCCCTCAGAAAACTAAGAGATTCAGCCTGTCAGTTAATTGACACTTCAGCTGCAGATGCACATTCTAGCCCATGACTCACTGCTCCTTTGGAAGCTTAAAAGGAAACTGCAGTGTTAAGTTATAATACATTTGATAGCTCAGTGTGCGTGTGTGTATGTTTATAACATGGAATGGATCAAATTGATTTGATATGACAGTCAATGAAAAAAATGGCAGTTTCAAGAAATATCTAATATATTATTTTGAAGCTACTAAGGTTTTTAGATTTGTGTTATTAATACGTGAAGTCAACAGTCTCTTGTCATATTCACAAATTAGTTGTGGCATCTCTATCAGATTCATGAATTAAAAGAAAACATTCCAGAAAGATTTGAACCAGGACAGTGGATAGCTGGAAAAGAAATAGAGGAATAGAATCTAAACTAACATTTTCTGTTCTATAGTTGTATTTAGTATTGTAACTGTCTTACACTTTAATATAGGTTTCAGTAGCCTGACACAATGACAAATGGTTTGAAGTAGTATATTGTTATGATTGGATTGGCTGGGATGTTGTTGCAATTTCAGGTAAGAAATAATATTAAATATGGGAGATAAGGGCCTTGATTCTCTGGTGCGCTATAGCTGTGCTCAAAGCAGCCCTTAAGCCAGCAGGTCTGACCAGGGAAGGATTTCCCAGCAGTTCTTATATTGTATTCCCTTCCAGTTGCTGGGGTAGGAGGCATGGCCAGCGAAAGGGGTTATGGCTGGTTTGTTGCTGCATCCTGCTGATCCCCAGGTGCCTACAGGTTGCTCTGACTTATACCAGAGAACCAGATGTACTCGGGAGACACAAAGCCACCTTTTCATGCCACCCACCTCCATACTTTTACCTTGTTCTCCTGGGTCTGTTTGGAGAATTTGCGCCACACAGTAGACTCTGTCCAAATGACATTGCTACAATTATCTATAAGATCAGAGCAAACCAGCCTTAAAGTCAGAGCCACTTCAAGCTGTTAAATGTACTGAGCTGTGCTGCTATCAAAAAAGGTTGAGCAGGTGTTTATGGGAAAATCTTCCTTTTGGTTAACTCAGAGGGAAATTGTGACTGACTCACTATTTCCTGTAGCACCCGGCATTCTTGTGGCCAGAGGGATGTCAACCCTGAACAAATTCCAATGTGAATAATTGCATTCTTCTCTCCTGAAACGCCTCCTGCAGTTTGATACACAGGAGTTTTTTCCACTTCACTCCTTTAAAAAAAAAAAAAAAACAACTATGCTGATTATGTTAAAGTCGTTAGCATTCCATTACTTTTTACTCAAGGTCCCATCGTGCTAATGGAAGGCAGAGGCAGGTGTAGAATTTAACATATTAGCATTGTTACCATAAACTAAAGGAGATTCACAAGCCATGCAAACAGCCTAAAAAGAAGTAGGATGAAATCCTGACCCCACAGAAGCCAGTGGGATTATGCCATTGACTTCAGTGGAGCCTGGATTTTACCCATAGCCTTCAGTGCAATTGTACTCCAGCATTTATTGCTGCAAATGGGCAAGAAGAATAAAGACAGGAGACTGGTTTCAGACAATAACCACCTCCAGCTCCTTGTTTTCAGGGTCTGTAAAACATGCAATCCTTCAGGCAGAATGGAAGATTTAACTCCAAGAAAATGGCTAGGAGGACACTACTCCACCCTCCTGCTGGAAGATCCCTGTATCACATACAAAGGCCATGTCTACACTACGGGCTAAATCAACACCACTGTGATTGATGCAGCAGTGTCGATTTAGTGGGTCCGGTGAAGACACGCTAAATCAATGGGAGAGCGTTCTCCCGTCGACGTCTGTACTCCAGCTCCCCCAGAGGCAGAAGCTATGTCGATGGGAGACATCTGCCGTCGACATAGCATGGTGTAGACACCATTGTAAGTCGACCTAAGTTACTTTGATTTCAGTTATGTAACTTACATAATGGAACTAGTGTAACTTAGATCGACTTACCTCATTAGTAAAAAGAAAAGGAGGACTTGTGGCACCTTAGAGACTATCAAATTTATTTGAGCATAAGCTTTCGTGAGCTACAGCTCACTTCATCAGATCACGATGTAGCCCACGAAAGCTTATGCTCAAATAAATTTGTTAGTCTCTAAGGTGCCACAAGTACTCCTTTTCTTTTTGTGAATACAGACTAACACGGCTGCTACTCTGTTACCTCATTAGTGTAGACCAGCCCAAAGAAAATTGGATCGTTAATGTTGGACACAGTTTGGAATGTGTGGGAGCTCTGTCACTGGCTAGGACGCAGGACCATCCTGGGAACTGTGCTGGCCTGTAACTCTGGCTGGAAAGAGAGAACATCAAATCTGGGGCAGAGACAGCACAACCTCACATCAACCACTGCCAGATATTCAAGATAACGTTGTTAGTGTCTAGATCTTGTGGTTATAAAATGTTAGGGTCTGATTCTGCAAATGCTAACCTACTTGAGTAATCCTTACTCATGCAAGTAGCCCAATAAGGGTTCATGGGATATGTTAGTTAAGGTTTCATGACATATTCCCTTTCCATTCCAAAAACACATGGATACATTATTCCCACCTATCTATGCCCTGGCCCCACAATACATATATTGCCATCCTTTTGGGGTTGCCTATAGTTCTGGTTTCCCTCTCATCACATGATAGATGAGATAGGACAGACAGACTGACAGAGAAGGTAGAACGGATTCGGCTTTGCAGTGTTTGGGGTAATGTTGATAAGCCAAACCCTGAGCCTTTTTAGGTTTGCCTGTCACAACTCTTAATACATTGTAAATTCAAAGTCATCCCAATGTGCATTTGTGCACCTGTGATATATTCAGCTCTTCTGTTTTATTAGCCACTTCAGAAAGAGATATAATTACACCTTAATTTGAGGTGTAGCTGTAGCCTATGTTCTAGCAGCCTCTGGCTAACTGTTTCCCTTTCTGTAATCTTTTAAATATAGATCCTCACATGCTCAAGCATCTCCAAAGCTTTGAATAAAACAGAATAGCTGAATATATCCAACATGCACATTGGCATGACTTGGTACTTGCAATGGATTAAGAGTTGTGACTAACTGCACTATAACTGCCCTTTAATTTGCAGTAGATGTACCACAGCGTGAAAATAAACGGCATTGTGATCCTGATCCTGAAAGCTGCTGGGCAAGGCCGAGACTCTGCACGAGGTATAGTAAATTAATGATTGTGAAGATTATTTGAAAGGCCTTTTCTCTGAATCACCACATTGGTAGCATTCCTCCCCGATCCACCGTACCAGGACTGACCACTGCAGCTTGCCTTATTCTGCCCTGATCGAAGAAGGGCCTTTTGAAAATGGCTCCCTTTACTTATTAACGTTCAGTTTTGCATTGCCTGGCCAGTATCTGGATTAGCTCAGGAGCCTGTAATTCTTCCTTGACCGTTTTCTACATTCTTCTCCCTCTTTAATTAATGTCTTAGTGAGAATCCAGAAAGCATTTGATGTTACCTTAAATAGGGTATGTAAAAAGCAGCCACGGACTCTTATGCAGATAAGTAACCAGTTTAGATGTGCAGTTTGCATTACAATTGACAAAGGCTCATTTTACATTTGAAATGGACTTTTCATTAATGCTATGGACTATTTTAAAAATACAGGATGACTTTCAGTCCTGTACAGAAAGCCAGTGCACAGCCTATGTACCACTCGAGTCCCATCGAGGGTTTAAGTGGGATTTAAAACCTTAAGCCTTGTGCTGAAATGAATTTCACCCTCTAGTTTTGATTACACCAGATTGTGGTTTTGTGATTGCCTACAAGGTGCTGCATGGTCCGGTGGTTAGGGCAATAATTTGGGAGAGCCAGGTTCAATTCCTTGCTCCATCACAGGATTCTATATGACCTTGGGCAAGTCATGTCGGCTCTCTGTGTCTCAGTTCCCCAGCTGTAAAATGGAGATTTTAGCACTTCTCTACCTCAGAGGCATGTTGAGGTTAAATAGGTTAGCGTGGAAGGCACTGAGGTACTACAGTGATGAGGTACCTAAAGTAGATAGGGAGACATGAATCTACACACTCTGAACCATCTAGGACCAGCTCTGCCAGCGCTTCATGTGAACAGTCACCCAGGTCAGCAACCTGACAGGTAACTTACCATTCATTGAATGGTGCTGGAGCAACTGAATTGGAACGGGAGTCATGACAAAAGGTCACTGGGGGAGGGGGCAGGAATGACGTGCAATAGCCTTCCTGTGCGAGGCTTCAGTTTCAGATAATAGGAAACATTTTACTCCATAAAGTTGGTCAAACGTTTCTTCCACCCTCTTGGAGAGCAGACAGTTCTCTTACGGATGGAGGGGATGCAGCCTTCAGGGCTCTGCCTATAGCCAATGGCACCATCTGACTTCCTTACTAGGACCGGGTGAGACCCATCCCCTTCCATGTCTTTGAATATCAGTGTCACAAGTTCCTGGAGAGTTAGTACTCTGCATTGAACTGCTTGTCTCCACTGGGACCCCTGGACATTAATGCTTTACTCATCAGAGCGCCCTCGCATGCATTACCTTCTTCAAAGAAGCCTGGAAACCGAGAACAGACACTGACGCTGGCTGTAATATAACCTGACACAGAGCCACAATAGGCACCATCCCGGGCTTGACATGATTCTGTTCCATCTGTTATACCAATAAAATAAAAACCAGCAGGATCTTATTAAAGGGAAAAAGGCAAAATGCTACATTTATTGTGAATACAGAAAGAATCATAGTAAGCAGTTAGTTATAGCTATAACATTCCATTCAATTTCATATTTATTCACACACACACACACACACACACAGGTTCTGCAAGGTTGTTATCATAGTTACCAGCCTTAGAGTTGCTCATGCCAAGCCACGGGCCAGGTGGCCTGGACATGAGGAGGGAGCAGGGCCTCTTCAGATGCACATCTGATGCTCCTGGAAGTTGGTTTGCAGAATCAGACCCCAAAGTTCTCACTTTCTAGAGCCCATTTTTATAGGAATTTCTTCCTATGACAGTCTATGGGAATTGCTTCATCATGCTGTTGCTGAATCAATCAGCAGCTGGCACGTTCCTGATGGCTTCGTGCTGCCAGATGTTATCTTGTTCTTTGGTTCTCCCATTCTTGAGGCTGTCGGGTGGATTCCAGTCTGCCCTCCGGGGGTCCTCTGGTTATTTCCACTTGACGCCTTCTTTGGCTGATGGACACTAGATTCTTAGGCTGGCACCTCCCTGATCATTCAGTTATTATCCACACACATCCTCTATCTCTATTTTAATCACAATTGTTAACAAAGCGAGATGAATACAACAAAAGGGCGGGGAGTCTCTGGGTGCTGTTTCCATTGTTACAGAGTATTGCTTTGAGTCTCTCTCTGTGTGAGTAGTTGTTGTTACAAAGAATTGCTTTGAGAACAGACTCTGTCTTATAATGTACTAACACAATTAGCAGCTTGCAAATTTCACACATAGAGGGAGAGAAACAGTACCAAAAACCAAGAGAATACCCTGGAATTTAAACTATGGGGAATCCAACTCATTTGTGATTTTAATACAGAACTACTTTAATATGATCCAACACATCTCTTGCAATGGAAGCTACAGTGCTCATAAAAGGGCATGACCCAGGCCAAGTGACCTGTCACATGGCCTGTATTTTTCTCTCATTCCAACAACCAAGGGTACTCTCACACCATGTACGACCAAGCGGTTGTCTTTGACGTCTCACATTTTTATGTGGTGTGCATGCAGAAAACCTTTTCCTGACACAATCTCTGCTGAAATGCCTCGGGTAAAACTTCCACTGTAGGGCAAAACTCTTGTTGACTTCAATGGGGCCAGGTTTTTACCCTCGGAATGACATACCTCTAAAGGTATGTCTACGCTGATGGCATCTATACTGCTATTTTTAGGAGTGTAATGGCCCACTGCCTCCCTGCTGCAAGAGCCTTTCCCTGCTGTGTGTAGCTACATGCCAGTAACAAGTGTGGACACAGCCTGCCTTTCACTGTGGCATGTAGCTACACATGTAGTACCTGTATTCTACCTGCCGCTGCAATAATAGGCATTGTCTATGTTGCAGCAACATCTGTGTTTCTCCCAGATCTCAGCACTTCCACAGCTCCCTGGTTGATTTATTATTGTTAACAGTTTAGCCATTTCTAATCTGTTGTTCTGTAAAACAAGATCATTGACTTCGATCCCTGACACTGAATCATGAAGCACTTGCAATCTGATAATTTACAGACCCCAGGCTAAGTACCTGGCCTTGATTCTTCTTTTGAACCCATCTAATTCCTCCACATGTGGTGAGGTTCCTTCCTCCTCCAAAGCAAAGAAAAACACCCGCAACAGGGAATTGCATGGGGCCAGACTTCAGCGTCCCTACAAGTGTTGTTGATAAGCGCTCTCTCTCTCAGCCTCCCAGCCAGCCCAAGGTTTAACTTGGCAGCACTCACAGTTCTCAGGGAAATCAGTTCTGCTGTTTACCAGCACATCCCTCCATCCTCCCACAAAAATCCCTTAGTATCAAAAGATACATTTTAAAAACCACAAAAAGCCACAGAACCCGTAACCAAAATGAAGCACTAATAATACAGTACTAATTTTTTGGGGGGGGTGGGTGGGTTGGGAATCTGGCTCTATAGTAACAAAATCACCCATTTGAGTGCATTCTTAGCAGTATATTCTGCTCATGTGATCAGATGCCTTGACTTAAGGCCAGATTTTCAAGAAGCAGATAGGTACCTAGGGTGGAATTCACAAGGGAGATCTAGGCACCACTGGCATTCACCAACCCCCCACTCAGCTGCTGTCCAACCCTGTAGGCACCTAATGGCATGGCTACACTTCCAGATGTAGAGCACTGGGAGTTAAACCAGCCTTCGGAGACCGCAGCAGGGAAAACACTGCCATGTGTTTACACTGTCAGATTCAAGCATGCTGGCGTGGCCACATTAGCAGCTCTTGCCATGCCACAGAGAGCAGCGCATCCCAGCGTTCAAGTGGCGGCAAAGTGCTTTTCAAATGAGGGGTGGGTGGGGTGCAGTGTGACAGGGAGTGTGTTGTGTGTATGTGAGGGGCGTGAGAGTTGGTTTTTTGGGGTGCTGAGAGCGTGTCAGCATTCTGTCCTGTAAGTTCGGACAGTAGCAGACCCCCCTCCCCCCTCCCCCAGCCTTTCTCTCTCTCACATGCACCCAGCATTTCACACTAATAGTTGCTTTGTCCCGGAGCAGAGAAGCAGCTGGCTGTCAGAAACAGAGCTTTGAAAGGGCATATCTGCAGTCCTACAGTGAGTTCAAAACAATGACCAGAGTGGCCACTTGAGTTCAAGGGATTAGGGGACGTTTCCGGAGGCCGATCACAGCGCAGTAATGCAACACCTCGTTCACGCTGGCGCCCGGGCATTTCAGCCGGAGCACGGCAAGCGTTAATCTTCTCGCCGAGGTGGAGTACTGGGAGCACTCCAGCTGCAGAGTCCAGGTGCTCCACATGCCTTGCCAGTGTGGACGGGTCGGGAGTTAGGGCGCCCCGGGCTGCTTTAATGCACTCTAACTGGCAAGTTGAGCCAAGCCCTAAGTTTCCACAATTAAAGGCCCCAAGGTGGCTACATTTGAGCAGCTGGACACACGTATAGCTGCCTAAGCCCTGTCCCTAGCCAGTGCCTAACTCACAGCAGGGCTTACAAATGAGGGGTTTCTCCTGCCTATCTTACTTTTGGGACCAGAGCCCGTGGAGGGGCAAGTGGCGAGGCCACCCCCGTGCAGGGGGGGAGGCAGGGCTCAAGGGGGGGGGGGGTGGACAGGCAGAGCAGCATTGCCAGCCCTGCGGAGGGGGGCTTCAGGTGAGCAGGCCAGCCCTGGAGGGGGGGCCTCAGGCTAGCCCCTTGTGGTGTCCTGTTTTCCCTTTGGGAAATATGGTCACCCTATGGAAACCCCACTAACCTCGCTCCAGAAGAGGCATTCATGGCTGTGAATCCCTAGAAGGAGGCACCTTCCTTCAGCCTAACTCCCTTTGAGGAGCAGGACTTAGGCTACACCGCGCTCCTTGGCATTTCCTACTGGCTAGCCTAGGTGGTGGCTCCTCACTCAGCTTTCTGGCTTTTGTGACTTCCTTTTTTTAGGGGCCCAACTCTCCACAGGCTTTGTACCTGGGCACCTAACTCAAGAGAGTGAATTCTACTCAGGGGCAGGGCAGCACTGTAAGTCCCCCTTATCAATCTGGCGCCTAGTGAGATTCCCAAAAGCACTTAAGTGAGTTAGGTGCCTAGCTTCCATTGACTTAATGGGACTTAAGTGCCTTGCCGGCATTTCTTGTGGTTGTAAGAGGGTGGTTGACCCACTAAATGAAACTGCACTCAGCTCTCCTGTTCCAGTCCACAGGCTCCCAGTGGGGCCACTTAAAAGGGCAAGACGGCACCTGGGGAGCTATAGAAGCTCATTCAGCCGTCAGAGCAGACTGAGTTAGTCAGGGGTCAGACAGGAGAAGGGCAGCAGATGAGAGCTGCCAGAGATAAGGTTGTTCCTGAGAGAGGGCTGACAGCAGGAGAGCAACAAGAGGGGTTTGCTGGCTGACCTTCCCCAACCCAGAGGGCCAGGGGTGCAGAGGGCTGGGGGTGGGAGTGGCAGCAGCACCAGCAGTGAGATGGCCAGAGAGGGCTGAATGAAGGGGAAGCAGTGGATAGACCTCGGCTGGGGGAGTGGGAGTCATGCTCCTAGCAGAGAGTGGGAGTTCCTGCTGAGAGGAGCAGGGTTCCACCCCAGAAGGAATGTCTGGGTGGCTGTCCTGACATAAGGAGAAAAGCCGCTGGATAAGGGCCTACCTGTGATGGAAGACACTGGGGGGTACAGTGAGAACAAGGACTATGTGCCCTGGGGTGATATGAACTATGCTTTGGGACTTTAGTTATAGCCTATCTGCACAATGTCCTTGTAATAAACTGGCCCCCCAGGAGAAGAATTGTTTAAGTAAGATCCTGAAGTGGAGTCCTTTAGGTTATCCAAGAGGGAAACTGAGGCAAGGAGCTATGAGTAAGGCTGCCACGAGGAGGCGCCCAGGAGGAGGCCACTCTTTTACAGTGGCTAAACACCTTCAAAAATCTGGTCCTTGGGTGCCCAATCCTGCAGCAACATCTGCTTCAGTGAGATTCTATATAGCCTCAATCCTGCATCCAAATATGCCATGTACAGTAAACAAAACACAAACAGTAATAAGATGTTTTTCAACTTTCACTCTGTTTCATCTCTTTTCCCCACTGTTTGTCTTTTTTATTTAGTTTGAAAGTTCTGCAGGACAGCATCTGTTTCTTACTGTGTGTTTATACAATACTCACCCATCACCAAAATGCAGCAGTCATAACAGCAACACTGAACAATCCCCTTGGGAAAGCAAGTGAAAAGCAATTCTATCACCAGTTAAAAGTGACAGGGGAATTTGGGTAAATAGCATGTTCCCTTAACTGGCTTCTTCCTTTAGATCCACCAATGGCTATTAGCCAATATGGCAAAGCCTCTGACTGCCAGATGTGGGGACTGGATGACAGGGGATGGATCAGTTGATGATTGCTATGTTCTGTTCATTCCCTCTGAAGCACCTGGCATTGGCCACTATCAGAAGACAGGATACTGGACTAGATGGACCAGTAGTCTGATCCAGTGTGGCCGTTCTTATGTATCTTACATTTCCATTCCTAATAGCCAAATCCTTTTCATAAAGCTCTTGAAATCAAGTTGGTGTACTGTTAACAGACCTCCCCCCCTCCCCCGTCAGCCACTATGATGCTAAGGAGGTGAAGTAGGACCCTTCCTTTCCTATGCGTAACTAACATTATCATAATACCCCAGTTAGCTACAAAGCAGACTTATTTTTTTTCCAGTTGTATTTGTTTTCAAAGTGCTGCTGAGGCCTTGCTGTTCCCCTTGGCTTGCTGTCACTTTAAACACAGGCCTGGCTCCTGGTTCGGAAGGATGATGCAAGCAGCTTCTCCCTTTGCAATGAAGTCTGGCTTTTTCACTGTGAAAACTGACCAGTATGTTACTTAACAAAGTCACATTAGAAAGCTGTAGCTGTCATGAATAAAAATACCTCCCTACCTCATCAACAGCCCTTTCCTCTGAAATGTACGGCTCTTCTGGCGGCCCTATTTTGAGGACTTAAGAAGGACTTGACTCCAGTGGTGAGTAGGCCTTTTGCAGGTCTTCTACATAAGATTGAATTTCAGCCTGAGAGAGCAACTGCAGAGCCAGTAATTAATTCAACCATAGTCTCCTGCTAAGCCGTTTGTAATTCTAACTATTAGGCCTTCCCATTGGTGTAATGTTTTTTCAGGAGAATCTCTGATTTATTTTTATGGATGCTGTGCTATGATCAGCACACATAGAGTTACCAGATAGCAACTGTGAAAAAACGGGATGGGGTGGGGGTAATAAGTGCCTATATAAGAAAAAGTGCCAAAAAATGGGACTGTTCCTTTAAAAACGGGACATCTGGTCACCCTAAGCACACACAGCTAGGAATACTAAGAGCAGCTGTCCATAAACTGAATGTCAGTGAAGGATGCAGGATCAGGCTCAATGTGATGATGGAACAAAAGAAATATGGGTCAGAATTTATTATTAGACACTTAAGGAAAACGAAGGAAAAAGAATTGGTTACAATTTGTAATACTGAGGCTGAAATTACATTGTGGTATCACTGCCATTAGAGTGCGGGTCTGGGGTTTAATACCTGTAATAACGTTAATTGAAATCAATGGGAGTTTTCCATTGACATGAACAGGAGTATGAGTAAGCCCACATGACTGAGAGAAACTATAGCATAAAGCCAGTGTAGATAATGCACCAGGATTATAAAAAATTTGTATTTAGTAATTCAGTCATGTCACTAACCCTCCATTAATATGAATTTGGGGCAACTAGTTACTGAAAGAGCATAACCCCTGCAATTACACTGTAATTCCATGTAACTACCATATAATTAGACACGGTATGATAAAGTGTAATCAAAATATGTGAGAATTATCCCTCCGGTACTTATTATAGTCAATGCATCTATTTTATTTGTTTTCTTTTTCTAAAAGAAACTCCACACAAAACTCCATCCAAAGCTCTGGGTACCTGCGACATGCATTAAAAACACAAGCATAGGAAGTATAAAATATAAATAGTCCAAAAGAGTAGCATGCCTCCTACCACCTTAGCACACATCAACTAATTACCAGCCATGAGACCAACACAACTTAACCACCCTATCCCCCACCCCCAGACAAACTCTTAACATGTGCAAAAAAGAAAAGGAGTACTTGTGGCACCTTAGAGACTAACAAATTTATTTGAGCATAAGCCAGGAGTTCTGACATCCTTGGGACCGAAAAGCCCCAATGTCTGTTCTCATTTACACTTTCAGCTGCAGCTTTATAGGAATGTAGAAGTGGCCACATTGAGACTCAGTCTATACCTAAAACTTAGGTTGACCTAGCTATGTCTCTTGGGATGCGGAAAATTCACACCCCTGAGAGATATAGTCAAGCCAACCTAAGTCCCACTGTAGACAGTGGTAGGCCAAAGGAAGAATTCTTCCCAGGGCCGGTGCAACCACTAGGCAAACTAAGCGGTTGCCTAGGGTGCCAAGTGATTGTGGGCGGCCAAAAGCGCGCTCTGGGGAGGCAGTGGAGCAGAGGTGAGCTGCGGCAGGGGGGCACGGGGAGGGCCACCTGCAGCAAGTAATGGGAGGGGGGCCGGTGCACAGGAGAACCGCTCCCCGCCCCAGCTCACCTCTGCTCCGCCTCCTCCCCTGAGCATGCCGCCCCGCTCTGCTTCTCTCCCTCCCAGGCTTGCGCGCCAAACAGCTGATTGGTGCCGCAAGTCTGGGAGGCGGGAGAAGCAGTGGCTCCCCGGGCCAAGGGAGGGGGCAGCGGGGAGTTGCTGCACACGGCTCCCCGGGCTGAGGGGAGAGAGAGAGAGAGAGGGAGCTGCGAGGAGTTGCCGCATGGCTCCCCGGACCGAGGGAGGGGGTGGCGGGGAGCTGCCGCAGGGGGGGCACCTCAGGGTGGGGGGGAGGCACGGAGCTGCCACGGGGGGGCACCTCAGGGCGAGGGGGGGGCAGGGAGCTGCTGCAGGGCTTGGGGGCCTAGGGCACGAAACATCCTTGCACTGGCCCTGATTCTTTCCTCAACCTAGCTACCACCTCTTGAGGGGATGGATTAATTACAGTGAGAGGAAAAACCCTTCCCTCACTGTAGCAAGTGTCTACACTACCGCCACGCACCGCAGGTGAGCTGGTGTATTGCTTGTAGTGTAAATGTACTCTAAAATAGACAACTGCTCTGCCCAATCTGGTATCTTGCCTCTGGCAGTGGCCTATACATAGAATCATAGAATATCAGAGTTGGAAGGGACCTCAGGAGATCATCTAGTCCAACCCCCTGCTCAAAGCAGGACCAATCCCCAATTTTTGCCCCAAATGGCCCCCTCAGGGATTGAACTCACAACCCTGGGTTTAGCAAGCTAATGCTCAAACCACTGAGCTATCCCTCCCCCCTATCTTCCCTTAAGGAAAGCCAAACACTCTGTTACTGCATCTAGCCAATTTTGTAATGCTACTGCATGAAGAAACTTTCCTTGACACCTCTCTGTGAGAGATCCACTTGTATCCTGAAGTCTGATAGCCAATTTTCCTTGTGATACATTTTCACCCAGCATCTGAGCTTAGTGTAACTGCCTTGGTTACATTTACTGTAACTGCCTAGATCAGACTAGATTAGCATTTCTCAATGTTTTTTCAGGCAGATGACCCCGTATTTGAAGTCAGAAATATTCACAACTCTCCCATTATCTGCACTATAAAAATAAGAATACAAAAAGATGTAGCAATGTTAACACTGATAGGCCTGTGTATGAGAGAGAGTGAGTGTGTGGAGAGGCTGAGAGAGAATACTTGATCTTGAAGGGTAACAGTGTGTGACTAATTGGGAAATGAGATTTTCTTTGCTTTGGATTGTAATAAAATGTTAACATCTTTGTTAACATCTTTGTCAACCCCCCAGTTGTCACAAGCACCAGTTGAGAAACACTAGACTAGCTGATCATAATGGTCTCTTCTGGCCCTAAAATCTATTAATAATATACTTATTAATATTCCAGACCCCTTAACTACAGCACACAACTGTTTGCCTCAGTGATTTTCTACGGTAGTAAATTCCACAAACTGATTACAAAATACATCCAGAAGTATCTCTCATCAGCCTATACTGTGGTGTCCAATGTCTCTGTATAGCTGCCACCACCAACCCAAAGAAAACAGGATAACTTAACAATAACCCCGAAATATATTCAAATAGCTGTAAAGGATCATAAAGCGGTGTGCAGCTGCATGCATGCCTTTTAAATTACCTTTTTGTCTTCTGAGTTGCTGAAAGCAGCTGGACCTTGAGTATGAGTTATCTCAAAGACAGCAACTGCCACAGAAAAGGAGAAAGCTGAAATGGAAAGCATCAGTTTCAACAGATAACACGCGTCAAACGCTAAGGAATGAGTTTGAATGTATAACACAAAGATGGGCCTGAGTTACAAGGTTGAGGTCTGAAGAGCCCCAAAGTTCTGGGATGTTTGAACATAGGGGTTTGGGTCAGACTCCTCCATGAGATAAAAATAGCTTTAAAAAATTAAAACATTTATAGTTTTAAAAATGGAGTATTTTAAACTTTATTAAATAATACTTTGGGACTGACTAAAAGACAACTAACGTTTTACTAATCAATTGAATATGAACTAAAAATTCTTCATAATCTAAGTAGAACAACATACTCATAATTCCAGGAGTATCTAGTCTACCTATATTACCAGGCCAACCATAGAGTAAGGACATGGGAGGACTTGTGTTTAAAAATATTCCAGTTCAAGGAATCATCACAGCTCTACTCAAAATGAAGTCCATTTCTTCCTTAGGGAAGATAAAACTTATGTCAACTATCAATTGCATGTCTCAGTGCTTCAGCGTTGCAAAAGCTGATGCAATATTACAGTGATCCAGTCTGTGGATGCGTAGATTCTGATATGCAATGCCATCTAGTGAAACCATATGAAACTACAACTAGCATACAGACCTGCTGAAGTCTAGTCTTGCAGCTGTGCAGAATCTAGGCATATATATCAATCGACTTGGATAATAACAGAAGTTAAGTAAAGTAACCTTGAGATTCAAGCCTTGCAGCACTGGTTTTGTGCACAGGTGACTTTTCAAGACACTGAATGCCTTGAAATCATCTTATCCTCTTCAACATGGGAACACAACAACAATCAGGGTTTTCTGTTATAAACTCCTTGGTTATTGTATTTCTGATTCAGATGGTCACACAGATATACACTTGAGGCACTGTAGAGTTACAGACAGTTGATTTGATTACTCAACTCTTTAAGCCCTTTCAAAATAGTTCGGAAAGTTAATGTCTAAGGTAGCATTTCCTTCATTTTTGAAAGCCAACTCCCTCTTTTAGGAAAATAACTGCTTTTTTCTGCCCTCCACCTCAGAATGCTGCCATGTACTAGTAAAGACCAACCTATCTACATGTATTCATTTCCAACTAGGCCTCTGTGCAACCTACACCTGGGGAAACACTGGTGTAGCTCCTCATAATATGACACTTCCTTTCCTGAGAGAGACAAGGTGAGAGAGATATCTTTTAGTGGACCAACTTCTGTTCGTGAAAGGGACAGGCTTTCAAGCTTCACAGAGCTCTTCCTCAGGTCTCTTCCTTTGTTGTCTTACATGCTTTGACAAGCTCCACAAACATTTACAATGTTGACATTTAAAGTATCAGCACTGGCATCTGAGTTAGCGGGCAGCATTGAAATGAATGGGGCAGGTCACACCTCAGAGTTATTGTTTCAGCCTCTCTGCAATTCAGGCAGACATCACCATGTCATTTACACCCAGGCCATATTTTTCATGCTCTTTTTCACAACTAGAATAACTAGAGATTTACTTTTTAAAACAACTGAAAGCTGAGGTTCTGGAAAACAGTTGAAAGCTCTGTCCCAACTTTTCCCCCGCCTCCCCAGCTAGTCTGCCATGCCCCTCCAGGAGGATGCATCCCACACTCTTGGGAAACAATGCTGTAAGAGCAGTAACCTTACTACATAAAATAGGTTATTTGACTCCAGTCATATAGCAGGGGTAATATTTATTCACTAAAATGAATTTTGTGTGTGTGAAATATGGTGAAAAAGAATAATAACAAAGTTATAGGTTTCAGAGTAGCAGCCGTGTTAGTCTGTATTCGCAAAAAGAAAAGGAGTACTTGTGGCACCTTAGAGACTAACAAATTTATTAGAGCATAAGCTTTCGTGAGCTACAGCTCACTTCATCGGATGCATTTGGTGGAAAAAACAGAGGAGAGATTTATATACACACACACAGAGAACATGAAACAATGGGTTTATCATACACACTGTAAGGAGAGTGATCACTTAAGATAAGCCATCACCAACAGCAGGGGGGGGAAGGAGGAAAACCTTTCATGGTGACAAGCAGGTAGGCTAATTCCAGCAGTTAACAAGAATATCAGAGGAACAGTGGGGGGTGGGGTGGGAGGGAGAAATACCATGGGGAAATAGTTTTACTTTGTGTAATGACTCATCCATTCCCAGTCTCTATTCAAGCCTAAGTTAATTGTATCCAGTTTGCAAATTAATTCCAATTCAGCAGTCTCTCGTTGGAGTCTGTTTTTGAAGCTTTTTGTTGAAGGATAGCCACTCTTAGGTCTGTGATCGAGTGACCAGAGAGATTGAAGTGTTCTCCAACTGGTTTTTGAATGTTATAATTCTTGACGTCTGATTTGTGTCCATTCATTCTTTTACGTAGAGACTGTCCAGTTTGGCCAATGTACATGGCAGAGGGGCATTGCTGGCACATGATGGCATATATCACATTGGTAGATGCGCAGGTGAACGAGCCTCTGATAGTGTGGCTGATGTGATTAGGCCCTATGATGGTATCCCCTGAATAGATATGTGGACAGAGTTGGCAACGGGCTTTGTTGCAAGGATAGGTTCCTGGGTTAGTGGTTCTGTTGTGTGGTGTGTGGTTGCTGGTGAGTATTTGCTTCAGATTGGGGGGCTGTCTGTAAGCAAGGACTGGTCTGTCTCCCAAGATCAGATTGACAGAGCCAGAAGAGTACCCAGAAGTCACCTACTACAGGACAGGCCCAACAAAGAAAACAACAGAACGCCACTAGCCATCACCTTCAGCCCCTAACTAAAACCTCTCCAACACATCATCAAGGATCTACAACCTATCCTGAAGGACGAGCCATCGCTCTCTCAGATCTTGGGAGACAGGCCAGTCCTTGCTTACAGACAGCCCCCCAATCTGAAGCAAATACTCACCAGCAACCACACACCACACAACAGAACCACTAACCCAGGAACCTATCCTTGCAACAAAGCCCGTTGCCAACTCTGTCCACATATCTATTCAGGGGACACCATCATAGGGCCTAATCACAGCAGCCACACTATCAGAGGCTCGTTCACCTGCGCATCTACCAATGTGATATATGCCATCATGTGCCAGCAATGCCCCTCTGCCATGTACATTGGCCAAACTGGACAGTCTCTACGTAAAAGAATGAATGGACACAAATCAGACGTCAAGAATTATAACATTCAAAAACCAGTTGGAGAACACTTCAATCTCTCTGGTCACTCGATCACAGACCTAAGAGTGGCTATACTTCAACAAAAAAGCTTCAAAAACAGACTCCAACGAGAGACTGCTGAATTGGAATTAATTTGCAAACTGGATACAATTAACTTAGGCTTGAATAGAGACTGGGAATGGATGAGTCATTACACAAAGTAAAACTATTTCCCCATGGTATTTCTCCCTCCCACCCCACCCCCCACTGTTCCTCTGATATTCTTGTTAACTGCTGGAATTAGCCTACCTGCTTGTCACCATGAAAGGTTTTCCTCCTTCCCCCCCCCTGCTGTTGGTGATGGCTTATCTTAAGTGATCACTCTCCTTACAGTGTGTATGATAAACCCATTGTTTCATGTTCTCTGTGTGTGTGTATATAAATCTCTCCTCTGTTTTTTCCACCAAATGCATCCGATGAAGTGAGCTGTAGCTCACGAAAGCTTATGCTCTAATAAATTTGTTAGTCTCTAAGGTGCCACAAGTACTCCTTTTCTTTTTGCGAATACAGACTAACACGGCTGCTACTCTGAAACCTGTGATTATGCAAGGCACTGAATTTAGCCATATAGAGTGGAAATCTGTCAACTTCATGAAAAAACTCGCACAGATACAGACAGACATCATCTTCCTCTCCAAATGCAAACAGATGGACATCATACCAAAAGGACTGAAGGTAAAAAATCCATTACAATCTACATACCACACAGACTATGCTGACAGCTTGTGCCACACACTCTCAAGGAAACTGCGGAACCACCTGATCAACATCCTCTACAGCAAACAGGGAAAGATTAAGAATGAGCTCTCAAAACTGGATACTCTCATAAAGAACCAACCTTCCACACAAACTTCCTCGTGGCTGGACTTTACAAAAACTAGACAAGCCATTTACAAAACACACTTTGATTCTCTACAAAAGAAAAAGGACACTAAGCTATCTAAACTACTATATGCCACAAGGGGCCACAACAATGGTTCCAGTAACCCACCCAGCAATATTGTTAATCTATCCAACTATACTCTTAGCCCAGCGGAAGAATCTGTCCTATCTCGGGGCCTCTCCTTTTGCCCCTCCACCCCCACGAACATGATACAGTTCTGTGGTGACCTAGAATCCTATTTTCGACGTCTCAGACTCAAGGAATATTTCCAACACACCTCTGACCAACATATTAACCCACAGAGACCTTCCTGCCAACACTACAAAAAGAAGGATTCTGGGTGGACTCCTCCTGAAGGTCAAAACAGCAGCCTGGATTTCTACATAGACTGCTTCCGCCGACGTGCACGAGCTGAAATTGTGGAAAAGCAGCATCGCTTACCCCATAACCTCAGCCATGCAGAACACACCGCCATCCACAGCCTCAGAAACAACTCTGACATCATAATCAAAAAGGCTGACAAAGGAGGTGCTGTCGTCATCATGAATAGGTCGGAGTATGAACAAGAGGCTACTAGGCAGCTCTCCAACACCACTTTCTACAAGCCATTACCCTCTGATCCCACTGAGAGTTACCAAAAGAAACTACAGCATTTGCTCAAGAAACTCCCTGAAAAAGCACAAGAACAAATCCGCACAGACACACCCCTGGAGCCCCGACCTGGGGTATTCTATCTGCTACCCAAGATCCATAAACCTGGAAATCCTGGACGCCCCATCATCTCAGGCATTGGCACCCTGACAGCAGGATTGTCTGGCTATGTAGACTCCCTCCTCAGGCCCTTCGTTACCAGCACTCCCAGCTATCTTCGAGACACCACCGATTTCCTGAGGAAACTACAGTCCATTGGTGATCTTCCTAAAAACACCATCCTAGCCACTATGGATGTAGAAGCCCTCTACACCAACATTCCACACAAAGATGGACTACAAGCCGTCAGGAACAGTATCCCCGATACTGTCACGGCTAATCTGGTGGCAGAACTTTGTGACTTTGTCCTGACCCATAACTATTTCACATTTGGTGACAATGTATACCTTCAAATCAGCGGCACTGCGATGGGTACCCGCATGGTCCCACAGTATGCCAACATTTTTATGGCTGACTTAGAACAACGCTTCCTCAGCTCTCGTCCCCTAATGCCCCTACTCTACTTGCGCTACATTGATGACATCTTCATCATCTGGACCCATGGAAAAGAAGCTCTTGAGGAATTCCACCATGATTTCAACAATTTCCATCCCACCATCAACCTCAGCCTGGACCAGTCCACAGAAGAGATCCACTTCCTGGACACTACGGTGCTAATAAGCGATGGTCACATAAACACCACCCTATATCGGAAACCTACTGACCGCTATTCCTACCTACATGCCTCTAGCTTTCATCCAGATCATACCACTCGATCCATTGTCTACAGCCAAGCGCTACGATATAACCGCATTTGCTCCAACCCCTCAGACAGAGACAAACACCTACAAGATCTCTATCATGCATTCCTACAACTACAATACCCACCTGCTGAAGTGAAGAAACAGATTGACAGAGCCAGAAGAGTACCCAGAAGTCACCTACTACAGGACAGGCCCAACAAAGAAAACAACAGAACGCCACTAGCCATCACCTTCAGCCCCCAACTAAAACCTCTCCAACGCATCATCAAGGATCTACAACCTATCCTGAAGGACGAGCCATCGCTCTCTCAGATCTTGGGAGACAGACCAGTCCTTGCTTACAGACAGCCCCCCAATCTGAAGCAAATACTCACCAGCAACCACACACCACACAACAGAACCACTAACCCAGGAACCTATCCTTGCAACAAAGCCCGTTGCCAACTCTGTCCACATATCTATTCAGGGGATACCATCATAGGGCCTAATCACATCAGCCACACTATCAGAGGCTCGTTCACCTGCGCATCTACCAATGTGATATATGCCATCATGTGCCAGCAATGCCCCTCTGCCATGTACATTGGCCAAACTGGACAGTCTCTACGTAAAAGAATGAATGGACACAAATCAGACGTCAAGAATTATAACATTCAAAAACCAGTTGGAGAACACTTCAATCTCTCTGGTCACTCGATCACAGACCTAAGAGTGGCTATACTTCAACAAAAAAGCTTCAAAAACAGACTCCAACGAGAGACTGCTGAATTGGAATTAATTTGCAAACTGGATACAATTAACTTAGGCTTGAATAGAGACTGGGAATGGATGAGTCATTACACAAAGTAAAACTATTTCCCCATGGTATTTCTCCCTCCCACCCCACCCCCCACTGTTCCTCTGATATTCTTGTTAACTGCTGGAATTAGCCTACCTGCTTGTCACCATGAAAGGTTTTCCTCCTTCCCCCCCCCTGCTGTTGGTGATGGCTTATCTTAAGTGATCACTCTCCTTACAGTGTGTATGATAAACCCATTGTTTCATGTTCTCTGTGTGTGTGTATATAAATCTCTCCTCTGTTTTTTCCACCAAATGCATCCGATGAAGTGAGCTGTAGCTCACGAAAGCTTATGCTCTAATAAATTTGTTAGTCTCTAAGGTGCCACAAGTACTCCTTTTCTTTTTGCGAATACAGACTAACACGGCTGCTACTCTGAAACCTGTGATTATGCAAGGCACTGAATTTAGCCATATAGAGTGGAAATCTGTCAACTTCATGAAAAAACTCGCACAGATACAGACAGACATCATCTTCCTCTCCAAATGCAAACAGATGGACATCATACCAAAAGGACTGAAGGTAAAAAATCCATTACAATCTACATACCACACAGACTATGCTGACAGCTTGTGCCACACACTCTCAAGGAAACTGCGGAACCACCTGATCAACATCCTCTACAGCAAACAGGGAAAGATTAAGAATGAGCTCTCAAAACTGGATACTCTCATAAAGAACCAACCTTCCACACAAACTTCCTCGTGGCTGGACTTTACAAAAACTAGACAAGCCATTTACAAAACACACTTTGATTCTCTACAAAAGAAAAAGGACACTAAGCTATCTAAACTACTATATGCCACAAGGGGCCACAACAATGGTTCCAGTAACCCACCCAGCAATATTGTTAATCTATCCAACTATACTCTTAGCCCAGCGGAAGAATCTGTCCTATCTCGGGGCCTCTCCTTTTGCCCCTCCACCCCCACGAACATGATACAGTTCTGTGGTGACCTAGAATCCTATTTTCGACGTCTCAGACTCAAGGAATATTTCCAACACACCTCTGACCAACATATTAACCCACAGAGACCTTCCTGCCAACACTACAAAAAGAAGGATTCTGGGTGGACTCCTCCTGAAGGTCAAAACAGCAGCCTGGATTTCTACATAGACTGCTTCCGCCGACGTGCACGAGCTGAAATTGTGGAAAAGCAGCATCGCTTACCCCATAACCTCAGCCATGCAGAACACACCGCCATCCACAGCCTCAGAAACAACTCTGACATCATAATCAAAAAGGCTGACAAAGGAGGTGCTGTCGTCATCATGAATAGGTCGGAGTATGAACAAGAGGCTACTAGGCAGCTCTCCAACACCACTTTCTACAAGCCATTACCCTCTGATCCCACTGAGAGTTACCAAAAGAAACTACAGCATTTGCTCAAGAAACTCCCTGAAAAAGCACAAGAACAAATCCGCACAGACACACCCCTGGAGCCCCGACCTGGGGTATTCTATCTGCTACCCAAGATCCATAAACCTGGAAATCCTGGACGCCCCATCATCTCAGGCATTGGCACCCTGACAGCAGGATTGTCTGGCTATGTAGACTCCCTCCTCAGGCCCTTCGTTACCAGCACTCCCAGCTATCTTCGAGACACCACCGATTTCCTGAGGAAACTACAGTCCATTGGTGATCTTCCTAAAAACACCATCCTAGCCACTATGGATGTAGAAGCCCTCTACACCAACATTCCACACAAAGATGGACTACAAGCCGTCAGGAACAGTATCCCCGATACTGTCACGGCTAATCTGGTGGCAGAACTTTGTGACTTTGTCCTGACCCATAACTATTTCACATTTGGTGACAATGTATACCTTCAAATCAGCGGCACTGCGATGGGTACCCGCATGGTCCCACAGTATGCCAACATTTTTATGGCTGACTTAGAACAACGCTTCCTCAGCTCTCGTCCCCTAATGCCCCTACTCTACTTGCGCTACATTGATGACATCTTCATCATCTGGACCCATGGAAAAGAAGCTCTTGAGGAATTCCACCATGATTTCAACAATTTCCATCCCACCATCAACCTCAGCCTGGACCAGTCCACAGAAGAGATCCACTTCCTGGACACTACGGTGCTAATAAGCGATGGTCACATAAACACCACCCTATATCGGAAACCTACTGACCGCTATTCCTACCTACATGCCTCTAGCTTTCATCCAGATCATACCACTCGATCCATTGTCTACAGCCAAGCGCTACGATATAACCGCATTTGCTCCAACCCCTCAGACAGAGACAAACACCTACAAGATCTCTATCATGCATTCCTACAACTACAATACCCACCTGCTGAAGTGAAGAAACAGATTGACAGAGCCAGAAGAGTACCCAGAAGTCACCTACTACAGGACAGGCCCAACAAAGAAAACAACAGAACGCCACTAGCCATCACCTTCAGCCCCCAACTAAAACCTCTCCAACGCATCATCAAGGATCTACAACCTATCCTGAAGGACGAGCCATCGCTCTCTCAGATCTTGGGAGACAGACCAGTCCTTGCTTACAGACAGCCCCCCAATCTGAAGCAAATACTCACCAGCAACCACACACCACACAACAGAACCACTAACCCAGGAACCTATCCTTGCAACAAAGCCCGTTGCCAACTCTGTCCACATATCTATTCAGGGGATACCATCATAGGGCCTAATCACATCAGCCACACTATCAGAGGCTCGTTCACCTGCGCATCTACCAATGTGATATATGCCATCATGTGCCAGCAATGCCCCTCTGCCATGTACATTGGCCAAACTGGACAGTCTCTACGTAAAAGAATGAATGGACACAAATCAGACGTCAAGAATTATAACATTCAAAAACCAGTTGGAGAACACTTCAATCTCTCTGGTCACTCGATCACAGACCTAAGAGTGGCTATACTTCAACAAAAAAGCTTCAAAAACAGACTCCAACGAGAGACTGCTGAATTGGAATTAATTTGCAAACTGGATACAATTAACTTAGGCTTGAATAGAGACTGGGAATGGATGAGTCATTACACAAAGTAAAACTATTTCCCCATGGTATTTCTCCCTCCCAACCCTACCCCCCACTGTTCCTCTGATATTCTTGTTAACTGCTGGAATTAGCCTACCTGCTTGTCACCATGAAAGGTTTTCCTCCTTCCCCCCCCTCCCCCCCCCCCCCCGCTGTTGGTGATGGCTTATCTTAAGTGATCACTCTCCTTACAGTGTGTATGATAAACCCATTGTTTCATGTTCTCTGTGTGTGTGTATATAAATCTCTCCTCTGTTTTTTCCACCAAATGCATCCGATGAAGTGAGCTGTAGCTCACGAAAGCTTATGCTCTAATAAATTTGTTAGTCTCTAAGGTGCCACAAGTACTCCTTTTCTTTTAACAAAGTTATGTGTCCGAATAGCCCCTGATTTTGTTAAATACAATTAGTTATTAAAGAGCTGTTCTATTGTAAAGGAGAGGGAACAATGTCAGTTTTGATATAATCTCTGTTAGCTTGCTCACATAAATCCTAAGGGCTTGAAAGAAGAAAACTAATTGTTTACAGAAGTGTGTTATTGAAATAGCTGGCCAAGATGTGGTCTCCAGCTGTCATCAAAGGCACACAATCTACTTTCATCAGAGTGGTGCGAAGCCTACAGGCCCTGTTTGACTCCTTACTATACTTGGCTAGTCCAGTAGCATCAATTTCCAAAAATGCTTTCTTTCACCTCCTGCTTGCCAGGAAACTCCATCCCTTCCCCCTAGATGGGGCCCTACCCACAGTACTCCATGCATTTGTTATCTCCAGGGTGGACGACTGTGGGTATGTTTACACTGCCGCTGGAGATGTGACTATACCACATGCAGCCATAACTGAGCTAGCTTTAATCTAGCTAGCTGTGAGTACAATAGCAGTGAAGGGGTACTTACTCAGGTAGCTGTCCTATACTGACGTCCTTGCTGCCACGGCTTTGGCTGCTATTGGTATTTGTGCTAGCTAGAAAAAACTAAACTTGGGAATGTCTACACAGGCTGCTGTCACCTACCCAGATTGCTGCGTCGACATACCTCGTAACTCGTTGCGTCGGAGCTGAATGTGAAGATGATGCACGTTCTCCACCTGGTACAGAAAGCGACTGTCCAATTTCTCTATGGCTCAAGCTGCTGCAAGCATATCAAACCCAGGCATAAGTCCCGTCACTTGCTCTCAGTAAGTTTCCCGCACCAGTTTAAGGCCTTGGTTCGAATCGCCAACGCAATTAACACCTCAAGCTTCAGCTATATCAAAGTCCAAATTTCCATCTGTGAATCACCTTGATATCAGCGCTCCTCTGGGACAATGCAGATCACAACACCCAAGACAAAGCATGTGAGAGTTGGGAACAAAGTCTCCTCCATCAAGAGGCTCTAGCTACGGAACAATCCTCCAGAGGAGATCAGGCAAATCCAGCAGCTGACCATCTTTAGGAAATGCTCCAAAACCTAACTCTTTAAGACCAAAAATGATGCTCACAATACAAACGCCCTTTTCATTCCCAAACCCAACCAATTCTCCCATCACCACCCCCAAAAAAAATCCCCAAACCTGTTGCAAGCAGAGTTTTGACCTTGAAAAGGAAGAAGTGTGACAGATTTATGTTACCAATCTGCATGGGGCATCAGGTGATCAGGCTGAGGTTGTGACAGAAGTGCCAGAGACTCCAAGAAGTCCACGAAGGACTTTGCAACTGCTATTGATTTTACAGGGAAGGCACTCAGGTACTATGGTGGTGGGTGGCAGAACAAAACCCAACAATAGATAGTAGTTATGATAAAAAATAACTCTGGGCTCAAGGGACAATCAACTTAAATATCTCACTTCTGTCCAAAAATATTTTACTACTATTGTTGCAAGTAACATCAAGAATGACTGGAATAATGAAAAATATATAGATTCCTCCATTTTTTTCCAGCTTGTGCATTCAGTAACTCTTTGTGCCTAATCAGTTTCACTCTCTCCTCTGTATACACTGTAAGGCCCTGATCCTGCAAATACTAGCGCACAAGAATAGATGTACATATATGAGTGTGACAGAGTAGGGAGTGGGGAGAATTGACCTGGGAGTGTTGCGGGGGAGTTTTACCGGTACTGTCTGCATTGGTGATGGGGTATCAGGGTGTGGCTTCACTTGAGGGACGATACCTGAGCACATAACCTGAGCCAGGAGGTAGCTGGGGTCAGGTGACACCTTCTGCCCAGAAACTGGACAAAGGCTGGAGGAGGAGCGAGGGTGTGTGGCTGGGTGAGATGGCTGGAGGGAGTTTCAATTTGGAGCTGGCTGGGGAAATGAAGGGAGATCCAGGGCCGGGGTCTAGGCTCTCTGCCCCCAAGATGGACCTGACTGAGAGGGTCCTGTTGTCTGGACCTACAAGCTCTGTTTTGGACTGTGTTCCTGTCGTCTAATAAACCTTCTGTTTTGCTGGCTGGCTGAGAGTCACGGTGAATCACAGGAAGTAGCAGGTGCAGGGCCTTGACTACCCCATATTCTGTGACAATGAGTTGTCCCACTGAAGCCAAAATTATTAATGTGCCTGCAGGAATGCAGCCTAGATTAGTCAGATTGTTGTTTTGGCTGTCTGCGGTTTTCACAGCGACAGGTGAGTGACAACCCATCTATCAAATAGGAAAATGAACTTATAAAACCACAAAACTGGCAGATGAAGCCAGGGACAGAGTAGCATGTGAAACTATTTGACATATTTTTTAAAATGAGCTAGATTTCAAGTTGACAGAGTTTTCTTAATAATATCACCAGTGATGCTGATCAGGTGGCTAGACTCAATCTGTTCCTTTCAACATTGAATCATTTTTATATATGTTTTTCTGTTTGGTGTTATGAGGTTTTTCTAAAAGATACATGCTAGTTCAACCATAGCTACTAGACTTGAAGCAGGAATTAACTCAGGGAAGTTCTATGGCCTGTGTTACATAGGAGGTCAGACTAGATGATCACAATAGTCTCTTCTGGCCTTGGAATCTACGAATGTCAGGCATTTCCCACAGTTCAACTTGGCTAATTCATAAAGTGGACTCAACAGCTGACAAGAGCTTCAGTGTTCAAGGTCAAGATGTTGATGATTTCTGTGATGTGTTCTCATCTGATTGCAATGTATTATAATACACAGACAAACTTCTGTTTGAAAGATAATTTGAGCCAGAGTCTAAGGCATGTTTCAGTAGCCCATTATAAAGTGATTTTAAACATCCCTTTAGTTGTGATCCAGCTACATACTTATACAGTCAGATAATCCTTTTCAGGTCCTGGCTCTGGGCCTGCACGACAGGGAATGCTCTCAACTAGTGGATAAAGTAGATCAAAAAGGGAGTGTGGGAGCTCACCAATTCTGGCGATTGTGTGTCATCATAAGTCTTGATGTTGTGGGCTAAAGTGACACGATGCATCATCTTGTAAAAAGAAAAGGAGTACTTGTGGCACCTTAGAGACTAACAAATTTATTTGAGCATAAGCTTTCGTGAGCTACAGCTCACTTCATCGGATGTATTTGGTGGAAAATACAGAGGGGAGATTGATATACATACACAGAGAACATGAAACAATGGGTTTATCATACACACTGTAAGGAGAGTGATCACTTAAGATAAGCCATCACCAGCAGCGGGGGGGGGGGAGGAAGGAGGAAAACCTTAACTCATAACTATTTCACATTTGGGGACAATGTATACCTTCAAATCAGGTGCACTGCGATGGGTACCCGCATGGCCCCACAGTATGCCAACATTTTTATGGCTGACTTAGAACAACGCTTCCTCAGCTCTCGTCTCCTAATGCCCCTACTCTACTTGCGCTACATTGATGACATCTTCATCATCTGGACCCATGGAAAAGAAGCCCTTGAGGAATTCCACCAGGATTTCAACAATTTCCATCCCACCATCAACCTCAGCCTGGACCAGTCCACACAAGAGATCCACTTCCTGGACACTACGGTGCTAATAAGCGATGGTCACTTAAACACCACCCTATATCGGAAACCTACTGACCGCTATTCCTACCTACATGCCTCTAGCTTTCATCCAGATCATACCACACGATCCATTGTCTACAGCCAAGCTATACGATATAACCGCATTTACTCCAACCCCTCAGACAGAGACAAACACCTACAAGATCTCTATCATGCATTCCTACAACTACAATACCCACCTGCTGAAGTGAAGAAACAGATTGACAGAGCCAGAAGAGTACCCAGAAGTCATTTACTACAGGACACGCCCGACAAAGAAAATAACAGAACGCCATTAGCTATCACCTTCAGCCACCAACTAAAACCTCTCCAACGCATCATCAAGGATCTACAACCTATCCTGAAGGATGACCCATCACTCTCACAAATCTTGGGGACAGGCCAGTCCTTGCTTACAGACAGCCCCCCAACCTGAAACAAATACTCACCAGCAACCACACACCACACAACAGAACCACTAACCCAGGAACCTATTCTTGCAACAAACCCCGTTGCCAACTGTGTCCACATATCTATTCAGGGGACACCATCATAGGGCCTAATCACAGCAGCCACACTATCAGAGGCTCGTTCACCTGCGCATCTACCAATGTGATATATGCCATCATGTGCCAGCAATGCCCCTCTGCCATGTACATTGGTCAAACTGGACAGTCTCTACGTAAAAGAATAAATGGACACAAATCAGACGTCAAGAATTAGAACATTCAAAAACCAGTTGGAGAACACTTCAGTCTCTCTGGTCACTCGATTACAGACCTGAGAGTGGCTATTCTTCAACAAAAAAACTTCAAAAACAGACTCCAACGAGAGACTGCTGAATTGGAATTAATTTGCAAACTGGATACAATTAATTTAGGCTTGAATAGAGACTGGGAATGGATGAGTCATTACACAAAGTAAAACTATTTCCCCATATTATTTCTCCACCCCACCCCACCCCCCATTGTTCCTCAGATATTCTTGTTAACTGCTGGAAATAGCCTACCTTGCTTGTCATCATGAAAGGTTTTCCTCCTCCCCCCTTCCCCCCCACTGCTGGTGATGGCTTATCTTAAGTGATCACTCTCCTTACAGTGTGTATGATAAAACCCATTGTTTCATGTTCTCAGTGTGTGTATATCAATCTCCGCTCTGTATTTTCCACCAAATGCATCCGATGAAGTGAGCTGTAGCTCACGAAAGCTTATGCTCAAATAAATTTGTTAGTCTCTAAGGTGCCACAAGTACTCCTTTTTTCTTTTTGCGAATACAGACTAACACAGCTGCTACTCTGAAACCCACCATCTTGTGTGATTGTAATGGGAAACGGCTCAGGGAAGAGGAAAGAGAGAAGAGATGGAATATATCAGAAAGGAGTCTATGTGACCAAATGGATCCATAAACAGCTAAACACACTCACTTCATAATGGGACATTAAAACATTCCTTAGATTGTGTGTGATGGGGTGTGCAAACCCCACACTGGGCAACAAGGGGTTAATGAATTACTTTGGGCCCAGCCAGCCCTGCCCTGCCACACCTGCAGCAAATGCTCCATTTGGCAGAGGAATTAAAAATCAGGGAAACATCTTATTTGGGGGCAGGCCTGTGATTCCTGCAGTGCAGAGCAAAGGGAAGGCTGGAATCTCTAAGATAACTGCCCCAAAGGGCCCTCCTAGAAGGAAGGGAGGGAGGATCCAACCCAGAAACAGTCAGAGAGAGGAACATTCCCCTCTCCCTCACATATGGATCCTGGACATTGGCAATCCCTTTTTATTCTCGCGATTTGGACTACCCAAGCAGGGGAAGCCTTGGACTGAGCTAGCCTGGGTGGGTGGGAAGTGACTCAGAGGGCAGCCTTAAGCAGCTTTGGTTGCCAGATCACTAATAGCCCAAAAAAGCCCTGGGTTGGAGCCTGGTGGAGTGGGAGCTCTTCTACCAACAACCTCTCTACTGGTCAAGGGTCATAACCCTAACCACTAGGCCACACTTCCTGACCAACCCCAAGTGAGGACTGTTACAATCTGACTCAAATCATCTTTCAAACAGAAATTTGTCTGTGCATTATAATATATTGCAATCAGATGAGAACACATCACAGAAATCATCAACATCTTGACCATGAACACTGAAGCTCTTGTCAGCTGTTGAGTCCACTTTATGAATTAGCCAAGTTGAACTGTGGGAACTGCCTGACATTCATAGATTCCAAGGCCAGAAGAGACTATTGTGATCATCTAGTCTGACCCCGTGTCCTAGAACTTCCCCAAAATAATTCCTAGAGCAGATCTTTTACACAAACATCCAATCTTGATTTTAAAATGGTCAGTGATTGTGAATCCACTGTGAATCTTGGCAAAATGTTCCAATAGTTCCAATCCATTTCAAACGTATACCTTATTTCCAGCCTGAATGTGCCTAACTTCAACTTCCTGTGATTGGATCATGTTATACCTTTCTCTGATAGATTGAAGAGCCCACTATTAAATATTTGTTCCTTAAGTAAATACTTAAACTGTAATCAACTCACCCCTTAGCCTTCTCTTTTTAAGCTAAATTGACTGAGCTCCTTGAGTCTATCACTGTAAGAAATGTTTTCTAATCCTTTAATCATTTTTCACTTTTCTGTAGACTCACACATTTTTTCTGTAAAATGTAGTATAAGAAAAGAGAAATGCCATCTAAAGAGTAAAAATTGTAAAATTTAGGCCCTATTGTTGAAACACTTTTATGCATGTATGCTCATGTAAGTGAAGTTATTTGCTTGTAACCATTTTTGTCGTTAAGTGAGTTCAAGTACAAGTGATGATCTCCCTCTTTTTATTAATAAACTTGTTTTACTTTTAATTTAAACCAATCCAGTGCTGTGTTTGAATTGAAGTGATTGTTGACTCTAGTTACAGTAATAAGGTGTACTTTTGTCTCTTTAAGGGAGCAACAAACCTTATTACTTCTGAGCATTCCAGGAGATGACCGGATGCTTCCAGGCAGATGGTTTTGGGGAACTTCAAGACTGGGGGTGTATTGGGCTCACCCTAAAAGTAGTAACCCAGGCTGGTGGAGACCAGGATGTAGGCAGGCTGCTGGGGTCGGAGCGTGGAACGAGGACTGCATGACACACAGACACTCAAGGAACTGCACGCTTGTCTGCTGGATGTTGGTGTCCAGGCTGTGAGCCCCAGCAGCAGGGCCATCCCTACGGGTGTGTGGGGCCCAGGGCGGAAATGATGAATTTGTGACTGACCCATCACTTCCGGGACCGACCATGCCAGGTCAATTGCACCAGCCTGCAGGGACCCCCAAAGCATGGGGCCCAGAGCAGTGACCCCAATTTGCTGTACCCAAGGGATGGCTCTGCCCAGCAGCAGAGCATTTTAGGCACCCAGGGTTACAGAACTGGCAGTGTCCCAATCCCTTACTGGTCTGAACTGAACCCCCAAATGTGTCAGATACACTGAATACCATGTAATTTACTCTGTGGCTCTTTCTGATTGCCATAAAAAATCATGTCCCCATCTGCTCTGTGTGAACACTAATCAATCTATGGTGCTGCTTGTAAGGACTGGTCTACGCTAGAAAAGTTATAGTGATGTATCAGTTAAGGATGTGAATTTTTAACCAATATAATCATTCCAGTATAAGCCCTAAGTGTACGCAGTTATACTAGTATATTGCTTCTTGAACTGGCATAAACTATACTGCCAGTATAACTGAATCCATACTAGGAAAGTTCTGCCATTTTAACCACATCCCGATTAGATCCCTGTTAGAGTCAAGGTCTTCAATCCTGCAAACATTTAAATGTGTGTAATTTTGCCCATGTGAGTAATCCCACTGATTTCTATGGTACTGTTCACGTGAGTAAATTACCCATGTGCTTAGCATTTAAAATTCAGGCTTTGATTTGCCCCAGTTCCTTAGCAAAAATGTGGACCCTCTCTGAAAAGCTTGGCCAGCTGAGAACATGGCGTCTTTTAATAGAGTATTGGCCTGGTCTATGCTACAAAGTTTTGTGAGCATAGCTATATTGGCTAGGAATGAGGAAAAAGTCACTCTCACTAGCTACCCCCAGGGTAGACGCAACTATGCCAGCAAAAGCGTATTCTGTGGATTTAGCTAATGTAGCTATGCCCACAGAAGAATTCCTTCTCCTGGCATTGCTGTACTGACTAAAGCTCTCTAGTGTAGACATGGCCTTAGTTACAGTGTACGGCTTTGACCCTGCAATGGTTTCCGGGTGGGTGGGTTTCATGTGCCCACACAAAGCCCAGTGCAAATCAGTGGCACTTCAGATGGATGCCAGGTGCAGCGGTGCAGGAGCAGGGTGGGCCAAACGCCTGCAGTCGATAAAGGAGGGCAAGTGGGTTGAGTCTGTCCTCTCTGGTTGGCTGGGGTTTGTTTTCTGGTTTGGGGGAGGCTGCTGGGCTAGGGCTTGTTTATACACACTTGGGGGAGAGATTTCCAAAGGCCCGAAGAGCACGTTGGGGTCCCCCTCCCATGGGAGTTGGGTGCCTCGCTTAGGGTGAGCAGAGAGCAAGTGCGAACAAGCGGGAGCGAAGGGGGGGGGGGGTCAGAGAAAGCCGCCACTAGCGGGCCTGTCCCTATACGATCTGGTCACCCGAGCCCCGCTGCCCTGGGGGACTTTGAACAGAGGCGCCTCCTCTCTCTCCTCCAACGCCCCCCGTAACGCCAGGGAAGGGGCCCCAGGGAAAGCCCCCCCCGCTGCAAGGCAGGGCCGGCGGGGCTGGGCTGGGCTGGGCTGGCTCGACACAGAGGGCGGAAGCAGGGTTCCCCGGGGCGAGGCACAGGCTGGGCGAAGCAGCAGCCGCCGCCGGGCTAGCATGTCGTACTGCTGGGGAGCCGGCTCCTGCGGGCAGCTGGGGCTGGGCGAGGCGGCAGCCGGCGGGCCGGTGCGGTGCCGGCGGGGGCCGGGGGCCGGCGGCGGCCGGACGCTGCTGGAAGCGGCTTGCGGGGAGCGCCACACGCTCCTGCTGCGGCCCGACGGCACCGTCTGCTCCTGCGGGGGCAACGCCCGGGGGCAGCTGGGCAGGAGGCTCCGCCCGGGGCAGCGACCCCCGGCTCGCAGCTACACGCCGGGTAAGAGGCCGGGCGCTGCGCTGCCCAGCCCCGCTCAGGCAGCTGGGGGCCAGGAGCACGGGGCGAGGCGGGTGGTGCCGGGGGCTGGGTGCAGCGCGGGGCTGGGCGCTGCTTCTTCCTCCCCCCCCAGCGCTGGGGCCGGGGCTGTCCCGGCACTAGGGCAGGGCAGGCGCCCCGCTGGGTGTATGCAGCCGGCTGGGAAAGCCGCTCCCGCTCCGGTCGCTTTCCATTTCTCCCTCCTGCCGATCCAGCTGCAGGTTTCGGATTCCGCCTCCAGGTCGCTGCTTCTTTCGGTTTCGGCTTCCTGGTGGGGGCAGTCGGCTGCTGAGAAGCGAAACCCAGCCGCAGCGGCTGCTCTGCTTTCTGCCGCTGGCTGGCTGGCTGGCTGGCTCTCCTCCTCACCAGTAACTCGGAGAGAGGCTAGCGAGAGCAGGTGGAGAAGGTGACAGCCCTCTCTGCACCTACAAATCAATAGCGGTGCCAGGGTGGATTAGATTTAAAGCATAGTTTAAATCACTAGTCAGGAAGACTCGATTTAATCATGGTTTTCTACATAAAAGTGCATTCCTGTTGGTTGTTTCAGAGTAGCAGCCGTGTTAGTCTGTGTTCGCAAAAAGAAAAGGAGCACTTGTGGCACCTTCGAGACTAACAAATTTGCCACAACTTTTCTGTTGGTCGTTATATCCTTAATACATATTCTTCACAACCCAGAGATAGATGTGGGTTTCGTTTTTAGAAGGTACAACTATACATTTTTAAACTGATTTATTTTGAAAACTTTTCAGATTGGGTTTACAGCTATATCAGACAATGAATGATTGTTGGGTTATTTCATTTACCAAAAGTATCGGTACAAACAAGCCTTGCTCCTGCAGAGAGACTTGCGTGTTTGCTTAACTTGTAGCCTGCAGGTAGTCCCATTAAAATTACAGTGCCTACAGGAGGCTCGGCACAGAATCTGACCCATTATACTTTTTTGTTTTCTTCATGGTATTCTGGCTACAAGCAATTTTTTTATTTTAAATAAAGCACAGCCTAATTTGGTGTCCTGGTGTTGTCAAGTTGCATATCATGCAGACAAGATGAGTCACACTTTCTGCAAAAAGAAAAGGAGTACTTGTGGCACCTTAGAGACTAACAAATTTATTAGAGCATAAGCTTTCGTGAGCTACAGCTCACTTCCGATGATGCATCTGATGAAGTGAGCTGTAGCTCACGAAAGCTTATGCTCTAATAAATTTGTTAGTCTCTAAGGTGCCACAAGTACTCCTTTTCTTTTTGCGAATACAGGCTAACACGGCTGCTACTCTGAAACTTTCTGCAAAGAGAGTGCTGTCACCAAGCAAAGGTTATGTGGCTTTTGGTTTTTTTGTCGCCTTCCTGTGAAACATCACAAATGGCGTGGCTGGAGATATGATGCTCGTTGGGGTGGGCCAGGGTTCTGAGGGGGCATTGAACATTCTCTCTTGGGGGCTTGCCTGGCTGGTTCTTGCTCAGGTGCTCGGTGATTCTAACTGATCACTGTATGTGGGATCGGGAAGGAATTTCCTCCCAGATCAGATTGGCATTGGTTTGCAGGGAGGAGGGGACGCTTGCCTTTCTCTGCAGCATGGAGTGTGTGTCACTTGCCAGGATTATCTGGGTATATCTCACATAATCGTTCTCCTGCCATGACAGGAGCCTTGGACATGGGTGCGGCTCAATCCCTGCTGTTTTCTCTATGTGGCATAGAATAGCCTCGTCTGCTGTGGGCTGTAATACTTTGGCCTGATTTTGGTTGTTGGGTTTTAGTGTGCAGGTGGTGGGGGTGGCCTAGTATCTACAGATGATCAGACTAGATGATCTAGTAGACCCTTCTGTCTTTAAACTCTGTGATGAGAAAAATAATTCAAATGGCAGGACTTCAAAGTCATCCCATAGGGAAGAACATGAAGTTTAAAAAGATAAACCTTGCTCAAAGAAGTGTGCCCCCACCCCCACAATAAGGTTAAAAAAAAATTAACAAAGGGAAAGTGTTTAGTAAAATACAACACAAGCGAGACTTTGGGTATAAAGCATTAAAAACAATAGAAGATACTTCTCTCTAACAACATTATTGATGTTAAAGAAGCAAAAATATGTCAGGAGTTATCAGTATCTGAATCTAAAGCTATCCCCTGAGGAAATTCTTATGTGGCTGACATAGCTAATATTTTGGCATCATAATCAAAAAAGACTGCAGGGAATCTTCTCTGAATGGCTTGTCTGCTGCTCTGCACACTTCTGCACAGCAGGGGTTATGTATTTAAACTGTTGGCTAGCTTTTTGTATAATTAAATTTTTAAAAATTGGTTGAATGTTATTTTGAATACACATGAACTGTTGCATGGAATCCCCCCGTTCGAGTGCTGTTGCTTTGGTGTGGCTTCCAATTTGTTTTAGTGCCAAGCTATTATCCTTTATTCACAGGTTATCTATTTCTTTCTAACTTAAAGGAGGGTGTAGAACATTCCACACTGAGACCTAATGAACGGTGTATAAGAACATTTTGAAATGTTTAAAATATTTATTACCAAACTTCAATTTGTGGAAAAAATCGGTTCAGATGTGATGTTCAAATCCCTAAACTCAGTTTTGTGGACTACTGTATCTTGTAAATACAATGAGCTACCGCTTCCCTTGTCCAGATCTTCCTGTATATTCACTGTTTCCATGATGCCTCAGGTTTCCATGATGCCTTATTAATATATTAATAATATTCCAGAAGCAAAAACTTTTGTTGAAAAGAATTAAGGATGGTTGTGTTGGTTCCCTCCTCTGCCCAAAATACAATTCCTGAAAAGCAAGAAAATACCAATTTATGGAATACCTTTTAACTGTACCCCAGTGGCCATGCAGTGCATTTTCCCTGACTGACAGACTCAGCATCCTCCCAAGGAACTTCCTTTTGCTTCCAACAAGATAAGGAAATGTACTTGTTGCAGGTCCACAGATTCAGTACTCTGGAACTGCTCTGAATGAAATTCAGACAGGACCCTCTTGTAGTGTGACTACCCTTCAGGGCACACACTCTTCAGGGCAAGCCTCCTTGGCTGTTTCCCTGAGCTCCCCGCAATGAGTCCACCTGAATAGGACAACTGTGGAAGCCTTATACGCCCCCCCACAAGGGCCATGCACCCCCAACTTCGCAGTCAGCAGTGACTCTCAGCCAGCCTTGTAAAACAGAAGGGTTTATTAGTTTTCTGGAACACAATAGAGAACAGATCTTGTTAGCACATAAAGTAGGAAGATTCAGCAGATCCATGTGGGGCCCTGAGCCCTCCTCCCGACCAGTCCCAAACCAGGAGACTGACTAGCTTCCAGCAGCCCACCCTCACTCAACCCAGTTGCTCCTCCTCCATCCTTTGTCTCTTTCCTGGGCAAACTGGTCACCTCCTCCGGCTTCACCTCCTACGGCTGGCTCCTTGCAGAGGGGTCCCGGCCATCAGTTGCCAGGATACAGAGTGTCCGCCCATTGTCTGGACCCAGGGAGCTAGACGGCAGTCACACCTGCCCTCTGGGAGTCTCTGTATCGATCACACACCCTTGTCCCACTACTTAGATCAGTGGTGGGCAACCTGCGGCCCATAAGGGTAATCTGCTGGTGGGCCGCCAGACAGTTTGTTTACATTTGCACAGCCGCCCGCAGCTCCCAGTGGCCACGGTTCACTGTTCCTGATCAATGGGACCTGCAGAAAGCGGTGTGGGCTGCCGGGATGTGTTGGCTGCCGCTTCCCACAGCTCCCATTGGCCAGGAATGGCAAACTGCAGCCCCTGGGAGCTGCGGACGGTCAATGTAAACAAACTGTCTCGCGGCCCACCAGCAGATTACCCCGACAGGCCACAGGTTGCCTACCATTGTTCTAGCGCCTGGTTACTAGTATTGTTTATGGCTGGAATGTGACCAATCAGGAAGCAATGTATTTTGTCTCCCGTCCATCTGATTGCTTCCTTTTCTTTTTCTATTGTGTTCAGAAGTAAACATAGAGCTGTTCCCCTGTGAATCCACTCCTTTCCTCTCCCTGCTCGCTTCTTATACTTTCCTTACAATTTCTGTCTTCTTTCCTACTTCTGGGGCTGTGTTCCATTCCTCCGGAATAGGAAAGTTGCTTTCTCTATTAACAGTTCTCTACCAGCCTCTCTCTTTCCTTTGCTTATTTCTCTTCTTGCTGCCTGGATCATCAAAGCCCTATCTAAAGCAGAATTGTATTCTGTTATCTAGATTCAAAGTATGTATTTATAATAAAGTTATTTCCAACCAGGTTATAACAGTTTTATAAAGGCAAGGCAAAATTTTAGGTTCAAAATCAGGAGAGTGGAAGGATTGTCTCATTGCTGTAAGTTTGGATAAAAATAGAATTTTACACAAAGACAATTACTTGGCTAAATTCCCCCCCCCTTCTCTTTTTACTATTTTTGAAGCTATTTAAATGTTAGTGCTTTGTCCATCTCAGCCTACTTTCTGTTTTTTCCTGCATTGAAGTCATAATTCTGTACAAAAGATATCATGGTCTGTTCTTAACAATAAAATTATTGCTACAAATTTGGTTTATGACTTATTTCCAGCACCAAAGAAGAGAAAAAGTTCTCTCAACCCATCTTTTCAAGTAAAAGTACAGTAACATTGGTAATTAGCAAACCTAGTAAGGAGAAATGAAAAGCTGTGAAAGGTGAATTAAGATTTTAGGCTGATGTGTTTAAATATTTCATTCGTATAAAAGTTCTCTTATATTCTTGTGGTACTGCCATAATTTTTTCCCAAGGCACATTAGAAACCTGAGCGTGCTCTTGTTTTTCCTCTGTATTAACCAACACACTCATGGTCCTGTGTCACCCTTGATCTGTCCAGTAGAGGAAGGAAACTCCATTTAGAGCCTATTTATGCTACTTCTTAATTAGTGGGAGGAATCACCAATGTGAATTTCTTCCCCCAGAGCTGAGTGTTGCTATATGACTAATTCTTTGCTATTGGCAGGTAGGGTTTGTGTATATCTTTTCTTTCTGTAACCTCTGAATAACGTTTTTTCCCCATCAAAAAGAACAAATTCAAGCTTTAGAAGCACAGATTATTGTTCATGTGAGCTGTGGAAAAGAACACTCTCTGGCTGTTTGCAACAAAGGAAAGGTCTTCTCCTGGGGAGCTGGGTCTGAAGGCCAGCTGGGCACTGGAGAATTTAAGAAACAAAGTTTAATCCCGAAGTAAGTAGCCATTTAAGCATAATGTTTCAGACTCACTGTATGGTCCCCATTTGTGCACGTCACGAAACCACTACTGGCCCAGTTTGACATTGGTCAGGACTGGAACTGGAAGGTCTGAGAGAGAAAAGTTGAGTTTTGGGGGAAGTTTGCAGAGCATTGAATCTCCCATAAAGCTGTCTCAAAACAGGTGTAAGAGTATTTAGATGCTGTGCGTGGTTTCCCACTCTTGCATAGCATGTTCTTTACTTACCCAAACACAGCATTTCGTCCACAAGTTAACTTTGTCTCTGTATGATTTCTTTTATCATAAATGAGGGATTAGACAGGTTCAACATCACCTGAATTGTTTGCAGCTTGTTTAGAAGAGATTTTTATGCTAACTATATTGGGGTGATGTAGGCTTCGGCATGCATGGAGAGAAGATTGCTTGAAGATTTCAGATATTTTTTTTTTCAAGTGCAGTTACAGGACTTATTTATAAATATCAGTACATGCACTCATCTGTGAATATGGGACTAAATTCAGCTCTAGCATAAGCGTATCAGTGGAAGTCAGTGCCAGAGCAGGATTTGCCCCCTGCAATTTTTGGGCAGTGGTGCAGCCACAAGTTAAAGTAGGGGAGACGTATTTATTTCACATAATCCTGTTAGTTGTTCTTGTAAATGACATTTGTTTTGCATTCTCCACCGCGAATGTCAGATCAATGCAAGTTACGTTACTTTGCCAAAACGCCTTTTTCTAACCATTTTGCACCTGACATGTTTATGACATGACATCTGAATGGTATACAGAAATGTAAAGCACAAACAGTATGACCACAAACCCTTTGCTATTTTTATAGCAAGTATATTTCTGTCTCTCTCTTTTCTGTTTAAGGAGAATTGTTGTTTACCTCTCCTTCCCTTATCCCTCCTCCTCCCGCAAAGTTGGATGCATCAAAGATGAGATCAGCTACTTCAGCTCCCTTTAATCCTGACTAAAGTTTAGGCTATGCAAGAAGCGTGGGAACAGGTCTCAACTCTCTTGCAGGGTGCACCGAAAATTGAGGATCAAGCTCTAGAGCTTACAGTTTGTGGTGGGGTGGGGAAGAGGGTAACAGCCAAACAGAGAAGCTCCAGAAGTGGTCAGGAAGGGTATGTGGCAGTGATGGCTTAGTGATGATCCTATGGGGGCATGACCAATTTAAAGCTGCACTTCCCTAGGAGACTCCTTGTGGTGGGATGGTGCCTGCTCTTTCCTTGACCTTAAGTCTTTCCTTCCCCCACTTTACTTCCCAGCAGGAGATCACTAGACCTCTCCTCACCAGCAGGGATGCAAATAACTCCTCAGCACATCAAGTTCTGAAAAAGCCAGTGAATGTTGTAAAATAGTCACTAACATCTGTACACCATGGAAAAAGAATCGCCTTGACCAGACCATGACTGTTTGGTCACGCGAGGAGTGGTTTAGCTGGCATATTAAATTCTGAGGGCTTTCTGAACTCAGGAACAAAACGCTCTGATCCTGTATCAGATGAAACTCTAACACTTCTTTACCCATGCATAATGTTGTTTTTCAGTCTTGAAAGACAACATTTTTAGTTATTCCCCACTCCACCCTCCCATGCATGCCCTTTCTATCTGCTTGTTGGGCATGGGGTTGGGAAATTGTAAGCAGTGTATTAAAACTCACATTTGAAAATGATTTAGTGAAAAATATTGGGCCCATTCTTAAAAGCACTCTACATACAGACTTAAGTGGGAATTTAGCACATGGAGTAGACCCAGTCTGGATGCCCTTATTGCATATCAAACGTGGTTCCTCCAGGAAGTCTGTAGAAGAGACAGGTTTCAGAGTAGCAGCCGTGTTAGTCTGTATTCGCAAAAAGAAAAGGAGTACTTGTGGCACCTTAGAGACTAACAAATTTATTAGAGCATAAGCTTTCGTGAGCTACAGCTCACTTCATCGGATGCATTTGATGGAAAAAACAGAGGGGAGATTTATATACACACACAGAGAACATGAAACAATGGGTTTATCATACACACTGTAAGGAGAGTGATCACTTAAGATAAGCCATCACCAGCAGCGGGGGGGGGGGGGAAGGAGGAAAACCTTTCATGGTGACAAGCAAGGTAGGCTAATTCCAGCAGTTAACAAGAATATCTGAGGAACAGTGGGGGTGGGGTGGGGTGGAGAAATAACATGGGGAAATAGTTTTACTTTGTGTAATGACTCATCCATTCCCAGTCTCTATTCAAGCCTAAATTAATTGTATCCAGTTTGCAAATTAATTCCAATGCAGCAGTCTCTCGTTGGAGTCTGTTTTTGAAGCTTTTTTGTTGAAGGATAGCCGCTCTTAGGTCTGTAATCGAGTGACCAGAGAGATTGAAGTGTTCTCCAACTGGTTTTTGAATGTTATAATTCTTGACGTCTGATTTGTGTCCATTCATTCTTTTACGTAGAGACTGTCCAGTTTGGCCAATGTACATGGCAGAGGGGCATTGCTGGCACATGATGGCATATATCACATTGGTAGATGCGCAGGTGAACGAGCCTCTGATAGTGTGGCTGCTGTGATTAGGCCCTATGATCGTATCCCCTGAATAGATATGTGGACAGAGTTGGCAACGGGCTTTGTTGCAAGGATAGGTTCCTGGGTTAGTGGTTCTGTTGTGTGGTGTGTGGTTGCTGGTGAGTATTTGCTTCAGATTGGGGGGCTGTCTGTAAGCAAGGACTGGCCTGTCTCCCAAGATCTGTGAGAGTGATGGGTCGTCCTTCAGGATAGGTTGTAGATCCTTGATGATGCGTTGGAGAGGTTTTAGTTGGGGGCTGAAGGTGATGGCTAGTGGCGTTCTGTTGTTTTCTTTGTTGGGCCTGTCCTGTAGTAGGTGACTTCTGGGTACTCTTCTGGCTCTGTCAATCTGTTTCTTCACTTCAGCAGGTGGGTATTGTAGTTGTAGGAATGCATGATAGAGATCTTGTAGGTGTTTGTCTCTGTCTGAGGGGTTGGAGCAAATGCGGTTATATACCTTCAAATCAGCGGCACTGCGATGGGTACCCGCATGGCCCCACAGTATGCCAACATTTTTATGGCTGACTTAGAAGAACGCTTCCTCAGCTCTCGTCCCCTAATGCCCCTACTCTACTTGCGCTACATTGATGACATCTTCATCATCTGGACCCATGGAAAAGAAGCCCTTGAGGAATTCCACCATGATTTCAACAATTTCCATCCCACCATCAACCTCAGCCTGGACCAGTCCACACAAGAGATCCACTTCCTGGACACTATGGTGCTAATAAGCGATGGTCACATAAACACCACCCTATATCGGAAACCTACTGACCGCTATTCCTACCTACATGCCTCTAGCTTTCATCCAGATCATACCACACGATCCATTGTCTACAGCCAAGCTCTACGATATAACCGCATTATAACACCCCCCCCCCCGCCCCCCGCTGCTGGTAATGGCTTATCTCCTTACAGTGTGTATGATAAACCCATTGTTTCATGTTCTCTGTGTGTGTATATAAATCTCCCCTGTTTTTTCCACCAAATGCATCCGATGAAGTGAGCTGTAGCTCACGAAAGCTTATGCTCTAATAAATTTGTTAGTCTCTAAGGTGCCACAAGTACTCCTTTTCTTTTTGTAGAAGAGACAGGGTTTTTCAAAATCTTTGGAACAGTCCAAAACTCCAGTCAACTTTGTTTTACATGCATAGGCAATACCAACAGAGTATATTCAGAGAGCACTATTAGAAAAGAAGCTTTTATAATTAAGAAATATATCAGGCTTTTTAGACCCTTAAAATTCAGACATAAGAACGGCCATACTGGGTCAGACCAAAGATCCATCTAGGCCAGTATTCTGTCTTCTGACAGTGGACAATGCCACTGAGGGAATGAACAGAACAGGTAATCATCAAGTGATCCAAAATCCAATCCATAATGGATTTTCATTAGACTACCTAAAAATCTGACCTATAAACAATCTTCATGCTAAATTTTTAGTTTCTGTTCCAAACTGCTAAGACACCAAAGCTCTTAAAAAAAACCTACCTTACAACATTTTCTCCATTATTAACATTTATGTTTGCTTTCTGTTTCCCACCCTGCCTTTGTAGTAAAACAAACAGCAGAACAATATTTGCTTGAGCTTTCTAAAAACATTCATGATTAGGAAGAAACCAGACCCAGAAAGTTTCACCCCTCCAGATGAAAGTTTGACAAAGTTCTAGGCAAAAGTCTTGTTAGCATGGGCATGTTCAGGGAACTTTAACTTTAGCTGTAGCTATGCTCTCCAGCTATAATGCTTATATATGGATACTTTTGCTGTCAACAAAGTTGCATTGCAGTGGATGTGTAAGAATTTATTCTGAATAGGATCAAAATACAGTGCACATTTACCTCTGTGTGAATAATAGACAACTGAAGCACAAGACAAATTAAGTCAGAGTCCAAATGACACATTTATATGCATATATCTTAAGTAGTGGAGAAACACCTATTGCAGAAAACTCTGACTGGCTAATGACCAGGCAAAGGTAAAACAGAGACTGCAGAGTCAGTGTTATAAAATATAATATTACATTATCTGTTTTCTGAAACATAATTGAGTTTTTCATATGATCTAGAAGCCATGTTAACTTGGCTGTCCTGTTTCTACTACAGGAAAATAGATGGCCTTTCTGCTCTCAGAATAATACAAGTCACCTGTGGGCACTATCACTCGGTTGCACTGGCACAAGGTAATACACATTTCATTTTTAAATTATTTCCAAAGTGCCATGCAAGCAATTCTGTTCTTTGGTGCAGTTAATTAATATGTAAGTCAGATGTTAAGTTATCCATTACTCCTGTAACAGAAATTATTATTATTATTATTATTATTAATCATGCTCATTACGGTAGTGCTCATGGACCAACCTAGAATGGAACCCTATCGTGTCAGGTACAATGCAAACAGAGAGTAGTACGCAGTCCTTGCCCTGAAGAGTTTACCGTCTAATAGACGAGACAGAGAAAAGGGAGGGCAAAGGGATACAATATACAACCAGAGCAATCAGTGTGATGCGGGCAAACGTCAATTTATCTTTTTCTGTTTTTCTTACAGCCCAAATAATGCCCAGTACCTCATTTCTGAAAAAGCCCAGTGGGGCTAAGTTAGCTATTGGTTAGTTATGCTCACAAAGGAGCTGCTAGTAACATTTTTTGTCAAAGCGTTAGCTGTTGTGTCGGGTGTTGTCTGTGATGGGAAGGCAACCCTTCTCAAAACTTGTATTTAGATAAGAAAATGTCAAAAATCTTCCCCACGTTCTTTTGGGGAATTGTTCATTTGATAGCTAAAATCCATCTTCAATAATAAAGAGATGGATGCGTCCCCTTCCTCCTCCTCCTAGTGAGGAACCACAATTCCTGCTACATGCAGTGAGGTGTCTTACATCCAGCACTGATGGTTAAATGGGCAGAGAAGAAGCTTCCTCTGCCCTTGCCTGTTCTGTACTTGTTCTGTGGCTAAACAGAAGGCACTGGGTTCAGGGCTGTCAATCTGGCACTTGTCATGAGCACTACATTAAATATATGCATTTGGCATAGGGTGCCATATTAAGAGGGTGGTATTTTATTCTATTATGCAGGTTCACTGGCATTAAACTGGTAGAAGGGGACGCTGAGAAAAGCATTCTCCGTTCATTATTTGTAATTGTTAGATGAAAAATGTAATGCCGTTTCTATGAGCATACAGGACTACCTGATTCCTCAGCTTTGGATGGATTAGGAAACTACAGATACTAATTTCAGTTTGCTACCAACACAAGCTGTGTAAAATTATTCTGTCAGCACAGCGTCATGCAGCTCCAGGTATTTGCCAAATCACAAGTATGAGGAATAATGGGTATGGGCCAAATTTAGTTGTCATCACACCCCACAGTCATTGGGGTAGTGTGTGGATTAGAGAGCATAGAATTCACCCGTATGTGGCTTGACTGAGTGGTAAATCTCCCCTCCTTTGTGGCATCAAGTTCACACCAGGGGCATAATTTTTCACAGCTCTTAGTGAGCTAGTTAGTGCATGTGTCACTTGAAGGTGTGTCGTCTTTTACTTTGTTTCTCTCTCTCTCTTTTAAAAAAAATAAAGATGGCAGAGTCTTTTCATGGGGACAGAACACCCATGGCCAGCTGGGCCTGGGTAAAGAAACCCCCTCCCAGCCTAGCCCACAGCATGTCACATCTCTCAACGGGATCCCCTTGGCTCAGGTTGCTGCCGGCGGGGGACACACCTTTGCGCTGTCTCTCTCAGGAGTTGTGTATGGGTGGGGAAGGAACAACGCACGGCAGCTGGGATTAAACCACGCTAATACAAGAGGTAACTCTATCCTTTCATTTCTCAAGGAAACTCCATCTTAATTCCAGATTTCCTCTCGTTGTATAGACTCTTCTGAGATAATGGGATGGACTTAGACTGTTCGCTAGAATGAACCATGACTAGAACTAGATGAATATGAGGGGGAAAAGATATGTAAATGTTTGAATGAATTTGCACCAACTGTGTTTGCCTTCTGTTCATGTTCTATCAAATGAGTTTACTGGCGGGAGAAATCACCAAAACGGCAAACTTTAAGCAAAAATTGGCAGAATGTTTGCAGGAAATACATTTTGAATTCATATTCACACTGGAAGCTTGATTGTAAGAGTTGTACCTACCCAAAGAGGGAGCAGAAACATACTGTGACATTACCCAGGGTACAATCTGGACTGATGGACAGCTGTGTCCCCTCAATTCTCCGACCTGGGGTGACTTTTACACTGCTTTGCCGTGAGAGCAACCACTCCTGGTCTGCTCACAGAGAGCTTCCAGCAAGTAGGTTACTCCCAGCTATACTGTATGAGTGCTTCAGCCAGCCACTCATGAACTCCGCTGCAGGGCAACACCAGCAAACTCCCAGTTCTAGACTTCCCCTCAGAAACATGCATCTTGTACTGCCCAGCACTCTCCTGGACAATACAAGTTCATATAAAGTCCTTTATTTCATTAATAGAATAACAAGGGTGGCCAAACTGTGGCTCGTGAGCCACATTCGACTCTTTTACCGTTAAAGTGCGGCTCGCAAGTCCCCCAGACTCCCTCCCAGTCTCCACCTACCAGACGGGGGGCCGTGGGGAGAAGCTCAGGACCTCACCTTGCAATGGGGTGGTGGGATAGGGGCTTCAGTCCAGCGGGGAGGGGAGCAGTCTCAGGGCTTCAGCCCTGCGGGGGGCACTTGCTGGGGCTTGGGGCTTCAGCAGGAATGGGGCTGAAGCCCCGGCTCCCAGCGGGTGTGACCTGGCTCTTGAACTTCTAAAGATTGTTGTATATGGCTCAGTAAGTTTGGCCACCCCTGGAATATGATACGCACAAATCCCGTTCTCCCAAATGAAGTTTCCCAAACACACTGGTTTAGATAAAATAAATTTATTAACTACAGAAAGATTTTAACTGATTACAAGTAATAAGGCATAAAAATCAGAATTGGTTACAAGGAATAAAAGGTAAAACGTAACTAATGCTTAACAGACTAAGTGAATTCAAAGCAAAGGGCTCTCTCAGCAGAAGTTCCAACTGTCTTACTGGCTGAATCCTTCAGTCAGGATGCCTCTCCAATGCCGCTACCTTTTGTTTTTCAAGCGTTGTTGATGCTGAGGGTGGAGAGAAAGGAAGAGGTGGTTTGGGATGTCTGCTCTTCCAGCCATTTCTCTTCCACAAGAATCACCTCCAGCTGACATTCAGGAGACAGAAAGTCTGTCAGGAACCTCACAAAGCTGCTGCTTTGTCAAAATGTCAATTCTTTGCCCACACCCTCTCTCCTGCAGAAGAGTGGCCACTTAATCAGCTGAGGGTCCATTTGATCTTGTTGACACATGGCTGAGCCCTTGGCTAGCCTTTTGTCTCTGGGGATCTGGTTTGTGACCCGCCCCCAGAACAGGTTGCAACATGTCTCCGCAATACCACACAGCAGAATCTGTACATACAGTGTTGCCATACACATTTTACCAAGACAATAATGATCAGCAAATCCTGCATGTTCAAATGATACCTCCCAGTGCATACTTTGTACAAGTTTTACCATAATCCTCTAAAAGGGGTGAACATAGGGGGACAGACTGTCACACATACCACCTAGTCAATCAAAACAGCTTGAATTTCTAACTTGAACTCTTTCAATGTCCCCCTTACAAACAAGGTACCAGGTAAGAATTATTTGCAGAAAATCAGTGAATCATGTGAACAGCGATTTAAATTTGAGGAAAATGATGTGTTTGGACAGGAAAAGATGAGATGATTGACTCTATTCAGCTAGCTTGAACCATAACATTTCCACAGCTTGTATAAAGGGTCCACAGGTCCGATAGCTGTGGAGACAGTAGGATCTTTGGAAACCAGAAAGAATGACCAATTCATTTGGAAGCAGATGGTATAAAACCCAGCACATTAATGTGACAGTATTTTATACTCATAACATTCTGGCCAAGCTAACAATATGCATTTTCTGTCTGGATGGAAATTTTGATGGCTCGCTATTTGCAGAGAATCTGTTAGGCCAGATTTAACCTGTATGGAATGTGAGGTTCGTGAGTGGCGGGTTGTTTTGTTTGGCAGTCTAGATCAGCATATTCAAGTCAGCATCTTCAAGCCCCCTTTGGGTTTCTTGCTCAGCCTGTAAGACTTCCCACCATGAGCCAAATCTGTGGTCTCTTTGTAGATTACAAATCCAAAACAAAGACAAAAACTACAGTCAGGTTGAGAGCTTTCAAATGCAACTTCAACATGGCCTAGAACAAAAACTCTTCTGTTTCTATTTCTGCTCACCAGACAAAGCACTTACATTTCTTGCACTAGTTGATGCTGTAGAAGGTGTGTATGTAAATATGAGGAGACTAAAGCACAGATGATCTCATTTTGACCTTAAACTCCCCTTTCCTTTTAAATATTTTTTAAATAAATCATGGTCAGATGATATGAAATCTCAGAGGGCAAGATGCTAAAAAGCAGGGTTAGGGTAACCCAACATCTGGTGGATGGTGTTCTGAAGGAAAGAAGCCATTTCACATGCTATAGGAATCTGTGCTTCTCCAACAGAGCAAGTCTTCAAACCGTATGCAGTAGCTGCTCTGAAGACTATTGGCGTGGTCTATATCAGCTGTGGAGATGAGCACACTGCAGTGCTCACTCAGGTATGCTCCAAATCCTTCTGTGTGATGCGTGGCCAGGCCATGACCATTTACAAATAAGTTGTGTGTGCGTGTGTGCATGCGCGCACGCATGAGCTCATGCTTAGTAGGTATGATGGCACAGCAAGGCTTAAGGGTCTTTATTTGATTTTGGGGTGGAGGGATTAGAAGACCTGGGCAGTGCTAACCTTGTGTGAAGACCTTAGGCCTCGTAACTTTCACTGAGATCTCTGGGATGTTTATGTGCTCAAGGATGTCCGGGTTGCACATTGCTGCAGCCTCTGGCATTGGAAATCCCTGCTGAGTGTTTACGTGAAAAAGAACAAGGGCAGCTTAAGGTTTTGAGACCCAGTCTTGCTCCCATTATATTCAATGGAAACTTTGCCATTGACCTCAGTAAGTGTAGGATTGGGCCAAATCCTGCTCATTTTACTCAAACCTATGATGGGACTACTCAGATGAGGAAGACAGGGAGTAGGATATGGCCCAAAGTTCTGTATAACCATGAAAATCTCCATTATCAATGGATAATTCAAGAAGCTTTGGTTCCCAAAACAGAGCTTTTGGAAACACCCTACTTATAGTTACTGTTTTGTAGTTTATCCTAAAATTAACAATTATTCCAATATGTACAAACAGATGTAATGACAAATGTAAAGAGGTTTTGTACTCTAGAAAAACGTTGGTATTTTGGAAATTTTTTAAAAGAAATTTTACTTTAAGTCTAAACAAAGGCTACTAAAGAGAATAGAAATGGAATATATTTTTTTTCTAGTACCAAAAGCTGTTTTCTGAAAAATTACCAAAAATTAATGGAAAGCACATGAAGTAAAAGCCACATCCCTGCACTACTTCTGACGTAGAAATGTTCTCCGACCAGCCAGTGCATATGTTCAGTAGGTTGCTTTTCCCTGGATCAGTGTGCTTGTAATCCACACTGTGGGGTGGAGGGGTTTGACCCCCATTACTTTGGCTGCTCCTTACAAGAGGGTTATGAATCTATCTCTTCCATACAGGGAACTTAGCCCTTTACCTCAAGCAGCAGGTCCATGCTTTTAGTATGAGAAATCCCAGGTTCAAACCATGCTGACAGCCCAAACTGGATTAGTTACATGCCCACTGTGAATATGATCCTTCCTTGGTTTCACTTGTGCATGGCTAGATTGTATCATCTTCTTTCAACAGTCTTCAGGTTTTCTTCTTTTTTACTGGAGGGGTTAAAAAGAATTAGGAGGGGAAAGTCCCAGAACCATGGCAAACTAAATTTGCTTTTGTTTCAACAGGATGGCAGTGTGTTCACATTTGGAGATGACAGTGCTGGACAGCTGGGACATCGCTCTTCAACCCAGATGCCTGGTCCTCAAAAGGTCGAATGGATAGATGGTCCAGTTTCCCACTTGGCATGTGGAAGGTGTATACTGTAGCTTGTATGTTTTTCATAATAGTCACATTTTGCAAGGGAAAACAATATTATTTTCTAAAGGAAGATAGACAATGTTGGGTCTTTTTTTTTTTAACCAGATGTGTGCCCATTAAAAGCAAATAACTGCTTCAATATAAAGCTAAAGTTGCACAGTTACAGTCTTAAGGTCAGTTAGTGAAGAAGTTACCCTCCAGTTCTATGAGAACACAGATACATTAGGTGTTTGCAGCAGCCAGTAGAAACAGAGTTTTAGGGTGAAGTTCAGTGGTATGCTCTGACTGCTTTGCACTCATTCCTTCACTAACAGTAAATGTCTGTAAACCCAGCTTTAGCTGGCCTATGAAACTGGATTTCTTGCTCCTTCTCATCACTGGAGGGATGCAAAGCATTCAGACTATTCCAGTAAAGCCGGCTCTTAATGTATAATTATAATACAACTTGGATAGGCAGATTAGACATTCCTGAAGTAGTTCAGCTATCTGGATTTTTTTGTGGATGGTCTCTGTATAGCAAATTCTAGAGGGTTCAGAGGTCTGATGCATACTGTAATATGAAATAAAAATAAGGCAGGGCATTTATGTATAGTGTATGTATTGCTCTTCTTTGATCTCAAATTGTTTTGCAAATCAAGGGCCAAGCTGAAGTCAAATAAGGCAAATAGGTCTTGGTCACTAAGTAGTCCTTTTCAGACAGGAACACTGAGTTACACTGGGACTGTGACTTACTGAAGGTCTCACAGTCTGCAGTGGTGAAGAATAAAGCCCATCTTGTCTGATTCCCAGTCCTGTGCTCCAACCACTAGATGTCCTAGTGAATTTGTACAAGTGCCTTTATAACCCTGTTTTACCATCAGCTAACTCTTATTGACTGGAGGGGAAAACAGAGAGTTTTCTGTGACAGGTTTGTAACATGTTATCTCTTCTCTTTGGCAGCTATCACACCCTGGTCTATATGTCTACTTCTAGGCAGATTATATCTTTTGGACGTGGTCCCCAAAGACACATTGAAAATGGTACAGCCAGTAACCCAGGAGAGCAGATACAGAACTTTGACATCAGCAGCCTGGTTTCAGCTAACGGTACTGATTATAAGTGGAAATATGTTTGGTTTTACACAATGCATAATGAATCCGTGGAACTCATTGCCACAGAGATAATTGAGGTCAAGACCTTTATTGGATTTAAAAAAGGATTTGACATTTACTTAAATAACAAAAACATCACCAGTAATATTAGATGGTATTAGAATATCTATATTTAGAAGGAATATAAAGCCCTCATGCTTCATGGCATAAATCTCGCACTAACCTGGGCTACGAAGAAACGGATGATATCATCACTGTAATATAACTGTCATGTAATTATTTTCAAGAAACAGAGAACATCCAATGAAAATATATGGGAGAGTAAAATGTTGTTGTGCCTCTTGCCTGTATTTTTCTGTAACATCTCCCAGGGTCCAGTCCTGTAACATGCTGAGCAGCTGCTGGACATTTCTTAGCCCGCTCAATTCTCTTGACTTTAATGGGAGCTGCGGGCATTTAGCAACTTGCAGGTCTGGGGCCAGATCCAAAACCCCATTGAAGTCAATAGAAGGACTTGCACTGGCTTCAGTGGGCTTTGGATCAGTGCCTAAGGCCCAAGAGAATAAAGTAGCATCATAAATAGCAGCAGTAGACATTGAGGATTTGCGGTTGATCTTATTCATATTCTTGTAGATCTGTCGGGCGTCCAAGTGAAAATGATTTTTGCTGGAACGTATGTCAACTTCGTCAGTACTCTTCAGTCCCAGGTAGTGATTTCATTTAACTCATTAGTTTCAGTGATGGTGGGCAGAATTGCAAGCAGTTTGTCACTACATTTTAGCAAATGTAAGCTTTATTCATTTTAAAGTAGATATGTCGTGTTTATGGAGAAAGGGTTGGAAGCAGCAACAGCTGCAGCAGTTTTTGCCAAGCAGTAGTTAGCAAAACAGAGAGGGGAAAATGGTAATTTCCAGTTTATAACTCAGCCAAATCTGAATAGATTTACATGGGGCCCACAAAAGACACCTCCCTGACCCCAAGTTTATTTCCTTGTGAAGTTTCAGTTTTGCTGGCTGTAAACAATGAAGGCATTAGAGGTCTTAATTAAGGTTTCTATTACTTTTTTATGGGAAGTATTATGCAACTTTAATATTTGCTCTTAGTAACTTTTTTCTAAAATTTTATGGGCCAGATCCTGAGCTGCTGTCAGTGATCATCACTGCATTGATTTCAATGAAACTTTGTTGATTTGGCATGAGGATCTGACACAGTGTTTTAAGAAAGGAAAATCCATTCCTTAAATGTACTCAAGTATATGAACCAATGTTGTTTTTAAAGGAACTATATAACAAGATGGTGTTGCAAGAGTAAATCACCCAGTGTTAACCTAGCACACAGAGAATGGTAGAAAGAATCAGAGTTACAGTGGTGGGTATAATTCTGACCATAATATCACAAGGAGGAAGTTGAGGTTGAAGAGCTGGAGTATGGGCTGATGATAATATTTGGTACTTTCATTGAGCTTTGCATCTTCAGTGTTCTGTAAAAACAGTAATTAACCATAGCAATAGACTAGTAATGATTTATGGCTTTGAGCCCTTTGGTGGAGAATAGTGGTTCTCCATGGATGCTCTGTTAACCATAAGTCATCCACAAAGCCCTTCCTGGTAGTCTGCTGAATGAAATAGTTTGGAGCTAAGTGATGGTTGTTGGAGCAGGAGGAGGTCCAGGTGAGACTGGAAGTTTTCATTCAGTAATCTGAAGTTAGTTAGAACACAGCTCATTTATCTATATTGCCTGGTTCAGGCTAGGAGAGCCAGTTGAGCAGAGAAGATTCTCCAGTCATCAGCTCAAGGATTTCTCAAGCAGCTCACTTTAATCTCCAGAAAGTGTGATCCATAAATACAAAGCAGATCTGGAGACCCACGGTGGTTGGTAGGAAACTGTGTGGTCCCCTAACTCCTCTCCCTCCCCCACATCCCCCAATTTAACAATTTTAATATCCAAAACCTAGTTAGTGGCTCTCTTCCTGTATTCACCCTTCTTCCTCTCTAGAATTGTGTCCAGATCATTCTAGGGCTTGTTCTACTCATATGGACGTCAAAATTCTCATTGACTGCAATGGGAGCATGGTTTTAGAATTGGTTGCTATCTCAAAGAACTGGTTGACATAGAGAATCAATGCAGGAGCTTTCAGATTGTTACTACAATATATCTTAACCCGTGTCCCTTTTCATTTTACTAACTCTTGAATAGATAAGGGATACAGTGAAGAGAAAAATTGGTGACCTTCAGGAGCTAAAATTAAATTGTGAGGGATCTTAGGTACAGTTTGGTGCCATCTCTAAGGGTTAGTAATGATGATCTCCTTCTACTTCAGAATCCAAGGCATGAGAATTGCATGTGTTTATTGCTTGTCCTCCCACACTGTTACAAAATGTAAATAAAAACAAACATTTTCTTTTCAATTTGGGAAGCATCAGGGACATCATGGTAGTACTCTCATCTTGTTTTACTTTATAGCATCCCACATAAAATAAACCTACTTTAATGTCAGGAAGAGTATTACAAGATTAGAGAACTGGTAGTTTCTCCACGTAGCCTGTTGCGTTTACCTGCCTAATGCAAATGCAGGGTCTTCAGTTTGAGCAAAAGTGGGAGTAGATTTGATCAATTGCTTTGTAAAAAGCTTATTTGCAGTGGTGGTTTATAATTTTATATACACTCATATGTTGTATCTTTGCTTTTTGGTTTTATTTAAGGATCTTGAGCATGCACATGGGCTCTCTTCCACAGATACCCTGCCAAAGATTAGCAGGCTTGACAGGACATTGATAGATAAATGGTTGGCAGTGACAACTGGCACCGATGAATTCCAGGAGGCTAAAAGGTTGGTGTCTACCACTTTTCTATATTATGGGATAAGAAGACTTGTCTTTAGACTCTTTATAGTCAATGTACTAAAAACTTATTCATAAACTTTAAACAAAAGTAGGGTCTGTTTTACTGCCTTTACTGAAACTACTAGGCCCATACCTAGCCTAAAACATGTCCATACCTAGGTAATGTGCCCATACTTAGCCTATAACGTGGCTGTCCTACAATTTAGCCAGCCTTGTATGAACACTCTTTGATGACAACCAGCCATGACTAAACACTGTTTCTGAACTCGATTCTTTAATCGTTTTTCATTGAATCATCAGAGATCTGTTTGCTGCTAAATGGGAATTGAAGCAGACTCTAAACTGACTTGAAAGATACCCTCTCATTTTGTTTAGAGTCAGATTAGATTCTAAAGGCCTGATGCAAAAGCCGTTGAAGTTAACGGAAAGACTGTCTTCACTGGGGTTTAGATCAGGCCCTGAGAGAGAAGAAAAATCCTGCAGCAAACAGTATCTTCCTCTAAATGACATGTCTTAAGAAAGCATCTTTTGGCAGTAGAAAATTCATCATGCAAAAAAAAAAACAGACACGTGCTTTCTTAATATCTTAAATAAGAGAGTAATTACTTAAGATTCAATCTTGTAAATGTCTGAGTGCTAATACATTGACCTACTAGGTGGGATAATTGTTTAATGCCTCCTTTCTTGTATTATTGTGCCTTTTGTAGGGAAATAGCCCTGATATTTTCTTCTTCTGCTTGTTTAAGTGCAAGTTTTTTAAAACCCAGGTAAGTGATACTTTCAATGCCATTCTTTGCTAAGTTTAAACAAGAAGCTAAAATTGTAAATCAACTAAATTATGAAGGCAAAACCCTATCCTGTATCCAGAAGATGTACCTGCTGGGCTTAGGAGTGGCAAGGGAGTTAAAGCAGAGCGGTGCCAGCCATTTTAAAGTTTGAATAACCGTCATGTTGCTGGACAAGAAGATTCCAGGTAGCAAAGGGGGATTATGTAGTTGTGATACACTCCACTACTTCTTTAATAAAGGAACACCATTCAATCTGCTGAATCCCCAGCAGTATATGCACTAGGCAGCCAGACGCCCAACCATACCGCTAGCCAGCAGACCATGCTTGTCAACTGGCCAGACTACTGGCCGCCTCAGCATTTTCAAGTGCTCGCTGAGAATCCTGACCACCTAGTCTGTAAGTGTGCTTAGGGGTGTGTTGGAAAATGCTCTCTTTCCCCTCTTCCCACTCCTTCATCCTGGGCAGGGCAGATCTAGCCCATGGAATTTATCTGAGATTCCTAAAGCTTTAATTTTAAAATACCTGAATAAGAATTGCAGAAACAAGCTGCCGGCTGAGCTAAGATTCTCGTACTCTTTCACTTCACTTAGCAGTTCTACAGCTCTAAGGCTAACAATAATCTTTTGGGGCTTTTTACAGAGCTATAATGATTCTAAGCTTGTTTATTTAAAAAAAAACAAAAAACCCGCGGGTGTATGATTTAGAGGACAGAGTTGGTATTGTGCTATTGAGCCTACAGAGTCACTGGTTCAAATCCAGCTCATTAAAACAGTGACTGACACTTGGGACCGTCTGAGGGCTGTTTGGTGGCAGTGTGACCTAAGCAGGTAGTCTTAGGTCATTTCCCGGACAGTGGACCCTTGTCCATGTCACAGTTGGAACTGGCCTTCTTTTTTAACAGTCTCAGCAGAGTGACCAAGGATTGAATGGGCACAAATAATCAGCTGTCCTCTCCCCCCTTACAGGTGACGCTTGGTTGAGGCACGCTGACCGGGCATTGTGGGAAAGCTTGCATTGCCATTCTCTGTCCTGTAGATGAGCAGAGAGATCCAATTTCTAGGGCTGTCAGTTTGGCACATTGCACAGCACTAAATTCTGAAGAAGAACCTTTTAAAAATCAGTATTTGCTAAAAAGGAAAGAGCATTTGTTAGAAAAGATTTAAAAAAACCAAAACGTAAATGTAAAACCTAAAACCAAAATGTAACCATTGAGGTATATTGCAGCATCCTCCTTTACTATATAAAATGAGGTGTATTTTTTTCCTAATCACCTTAGCTCTGCTTTGGAAGCAAATTGTATTGGTGTTGATCTACAAAAGGCGAGGGACGTATTTGATGAGCTAACCAAAAAGGAGTGGATTGTTAACCAGGTAAAACATCTAGCAAGTTTTTGTGCAAATTACACCCAGGGTATAACTTAATTTAACAGGTCATCAGGGGTCCACAGGCTCGGTACTCTGGAATTGCTCTGAATGAAGTTGAGACAGGACCCTCTTGTAGTGTGACACCCCGTAGGGCACACACTCTCGAGGGCACAACTCCTTGGCTTCAGCATCTCCTGCGTGTGACCTTGGAGTGTTCAGTACCCTTTTCATGCTGTGAGCTCCCTGCAGTGAATAGGGTACCTGGGAAAGTCTTCCATACAGCCCCAGGGGCCATGAACCCCCAACTTCGCAGTCAGCAGTGACTCTCAGCCAGCCTTGTAAAACAGAAGAGTTTCTTAGTCATCTGGAACACAGTACAGAACAGATCGTTAGCATAGAAAGCAGGAAGATTCAGCAAAGTCCATTTTGGGGAGCCCTAGAGCCTTGGGCTCTCCCCCCCACAAGTCCCAAACCAGGAGACTGACTCGCTTCCAGCAGCTCACCCTCAGTTTCCCCTCCTCCGTCTTTTGATCTGTTTCCAGGTCTTCTTGCAGAGGGTGAAGCCCAGTTATCAGTTTCCAGGACACGGAATGTCTGTCCATTGTCTGGGCCCAGGGTGCTAGGCGGCAGTCACGCCTGCCCTCTAGGGTCTCTGCACAATCACGCATCCTTGTTCCACCACCTAGATACTTGTGCAACATATAGGGGAAACTGAGGCACACACCGTATTCCTACAAAACATTAAGTAAATTCCCACTTCATCACACAGGAAGCTACTGATTAATTTAATTAATTAACTTGCATGGGAATTTTTCTTTGTATGTTTGGGGAAGACATGAAGGGTCTGTAATGCTATCTGCCAAAGTTGCTCAGGACAAGCATAGGATCCAAACTCTGCTCCCTGTGCAGTGATGCATTGCACTTGGATATGCTAACACATGGACTCTTCTGATAGACTGTTAATTTCCCTAAACTTCTCATCTCCCAAAGTTTCCACCTCCCAAGTATGAGGAATTGTTTTTAAACATAAAAAAGAGGTAGCTGGCAAGTATATGAGAGGATGGGGACAACTCTTTATCCCATGTCTAAATCACCTTGAGTGTGGTATAATATCAAAAGTATTTCTGTTTTTTTAACACCGTGACTTTGGAATTGGGAGATAGACAAGAAACAGAGCAGCAGCTGCACAACTTCCAAATAGTTTGGATAGTTTAGGCATTTGGGACAGTAAGTGGCTTATCATCTCTGAATAGAAAGGTGCAAAATAGTACTTAGGAATCAGTTTTAAGGCACAGTTGACAGTAAGTATCCAACAGCTCTAAAAACAAACCTCTCTTCATCCCTTTTTACCCCAATTTTAACGTAGATTTTTTTTTATTTTAACTGCATCTAAACTCTACAAAAAATTTTTTTTTGCAAAGTTTCAAGTCTAGCATTATGCCAGGTAGAAAGTATAGGCTTTATTGTGTATTGCACTGCAAATCATTCTCTAAATGCTTTCTCTCTTCCACCTTTCTTTATTTTATTTTATTATATTGCATACAGATAAATTGCTATCTGTTGGCTGATCTGATTCCTGGTCTTCCACTGCGTTCTCCTCATCATGAGGCTTTATCTATTTTCCTACTCCTGCCAGAATGCTCTGTGATGTACAAAGAACCGAACTCGGAGCCTTTTGTCATGCGACTTGCGCAGGCCATTAATACCATGAGTGACCGTTCCTCAAACATTCTGGGTAAGGTTGTTTCACTTTGAGCCTGAGGAGAAGCCACTACCTGAAATGGTAACTTCAGCACACATTTTAAAATGACTTAATTAGGACACTGTTAACATACTGGTGCAAACATACAAAGTGATAATTTTTGCCTCGTCCCTTCACTACTTGTGGATAGTGCTGCTATCCCAAAATCTTTATATGACGTGTGTGTGTGTGTGAGAGAGAGAGAGAGAGAGAGAGAGAGAGAGAGAGAGAGAGAGAGAGAGTTTTATTCTCTCACACAATTTTTGTTAGTTAGAGCCAAAGGTACTAGACTGCATAGTCAATCAATGCAAACCCTAAAAAGCAAGGAACTAATATATTCTATACTCCATCTACACTCTACTCCTCAGCTCCTCTTCTCAATTTCATGTGCATCTGTTCTACAACTCACAGACCATATATCTCCACCTTCATCCTAAACAACCAGTGGGCTCCCTTTCTTGTTGTTGTATCTACTACCAGGCCTAGAAATCCTAGGCACACAAGCTCCTGGTCCATGGGGCACTGTATGCAGAGAACAAAAAGACGGTCACTACCCCAGAGAGCTTACAATCTAATGATAAGTCAAGATAAATGAGATGGACGCGGACAGACTGGCGAGCATAGGAAACAATGAGATAATATTGGTCAGCGTGATTGGCAATGGGCTCAGCACACCAGTAGCCCAGTTGTTGTCAGGGATGTATAGGCACCTTGGCAGTGGGGTTTTGAAGGAGGATAATGAAGCAGCTGTGTGGATGTTTATGGTAAGCACTCCCAAGCCTTAGGGGCAGCGTGGAAGAAAGCATGAAGGTGCTTGTTTGAAAGTTTAACAAGTGGACAGTGGAGGCTGGCATCATGGTCCGTTCGGAGGCAGGACTCAACCTTTCGATACTGAATGAGAGGGTAGGGTAGGGATAGATTGTGAAGGGCCTTGAAATTAAGGACAAGTAACTTTTATGTTTGATACAATAGAGAAGAGGGAGCCAGCGGAGAGGGACTCAAAGAGAGGGATGACGAGCCTTAGACGGGCTAGGAAAATTACCCTGGAACTCTGGTTATTGGGCTGGGGTGGTCGTAAGTTCACATGTTTAGGCTTGGTGTTGCTCTCATCTGCTGTAGTTTTGTATGTGTTTTTTATATGAGTGGGTGTAAATAGCTGAAGTATGGTGTCTGATTGCATTTAGTGGCTGCATTGTTTCCTTCCAAAACCACGTTGCATTAAAAAACACTTTGAATCCATGTATCATTCATAAGAATGCAAACTGCAAGGTGTGTTTGTGGAGGAAGGCTGGAACATGTGTTTCTTTAGAGATTTTGTTTCATTGTTTTTTTGGCAGGGGAGTTTCATTTACATGAATATTTTCCCCTCATATTTCAGAAGAATGCTGGTCATCCTTGTCAGCATCCTTTTTGGACAAAGTGGTACAGATGTTTAAAAAGGCTGTAGTATCTCAGCTGCCATATTACGCCTTTCCCCGTTACCAGGACACCAAACCTCTCCTAGAAGTGCTTGAAAAGCTGTACAGGGTAAGCATGTCTAGTCTGAATAAATGCATAGAGAATCGTCACCGGTTCTAAGCAAACGTGCATCTGAACCCATATTTTATTCCATTTCAAGGCAAACAGGAAAGCTAACTACACGCTACAGTTAAGCAATTTTTACATAGATGAAATCTCCGGAACATTTATTCTTTCAAACGATGTATGGAGGTGGCGCTCATGGCAAGTTACAGCTGTGAGTATGACATTGTACCATCTCCTGGTTATTCCAGAGTTTCTAAGGACAGTGGATGGTTAAAAGACAGCAGTTTCTTATTATTGTAACACCTAGCATCTCCAGCTGAGATGAGGGCCAGATTGTGCCAGGCTCTGAACAGACGCTAAGCAAGAGACTGTGTCTGCCCAGAAGAGCTCACAGTCTAAATAGAGAAGCACACACAAACGTGGGAGGGGAAATAGAGGCACAGAGGGTTGAAGTGACTTGCCCAATTGCACCCAGTAGGTCAGTGACGGAACCAGGAGTAGAACCTCGGTTTCCTGACTCCCAATCCAGTGCCATAACCACTAGACTCTGTTGCCTACCTCTGAAATTTCTAACCTTAATCTTCACTCCATATTGTAGCTGTGTTTTGGATTTTTTAAGTCTGGGTTTAGTTGCAGTACCTGGTTGGTGGGGGAAATGGGCCCAGGACTTGCCCTTGGTGCACAGCAGCTAATCCAAAGGGGTAGAGGGACAGTTATAATTCTCTCCTAGGCAAGAAGGGGAAGGAGACTGCAGTCTTGTGGGGCCGTTTCTTTGTGTGGGGAGGGAGGAAAGAGGGTGAATCCATGAGTTAAGAATGCGGAAAGTGGGAATTACCTGTTTTATTTTTAAGTATTCAAAAGATATGTACCATTCTCCTTGGTAGAATTCGTGTCATGAAGACCACGTTCCCGTCATATTCTGCCGTTTCCCTTTTATCTTTAACTTGGTTTCCAAGATTCAAGTGTTCCACCTTGATTCATTTTTCATGCAAGAGGTATGACCTGGTCTCTTTATACTCTGAAACACAGTTTAGGTTGGTTTGTTTTTTGTGGGCCACAGATCTACAGTGACATTTCAACCCCAGGAACATGGGAGGGACTTAGAATCTATTCACTTTTTTTTTTCTTCTTCCAAACTAAGGCTATGGCTAAACTACACAGCTTACAGTGGTGCCGCTGTAGCACTGATAGTGCAGAGTCTATGCCGACAAGAGGGAGCTCTCCCGTCGACTTCATGACTCCAACCTCTGTGAGTGGCAGTAGCTATGTCCATAGTGCTGTCCTCACCAGCACTTAGGTCGATGTAACTTACGTCGCTCATGGGGGTGGCTTATTCACACCCCTGAACGACACAACTTTTACCGACTTAAGCTATAGTGTAGCCATGGCCTAAGTAAACTATTTTCATGACCCACCAGGTGCTATCACTTACCAATGTAGAGTATTTTGCTGGAGAGGTTTATATTTTGTTCTTGGGGAAAAATGGCACTGGTTGTTCAAATAATATACTAACATGATCGACTCTGTAACATGACATGGATCGGTGTGATTTTAGATTCGGGGGTGAAGGAGGGAGAGGAAAAGAACTTGTAGTGGAGTTTGGGAGCATTGTCTCCCAGGACAATTATTTGAAAATACACTTGCAGTTCAGTGGAATTTAGTCCATTTATAAGGTGGGGGAGGGGATTTGTCCTAATTTCCCTGTGTCTTGGTGGCAGAATTTTAACAAAAGGCTTCTGGAGCCTCGGCCAGGGCCTTGCTGCTATTCCTATAGGAGAAGAGTAGTTCCCCCTAAATGAGAATTATTTAGATCTTATTAAGTGTTGCCACACTGCGTCAGCATTCTGAACCCTCGGTGGTGGTGATGGTGGCGGGGGTCTGACCAGGCTCAGGAGTGTTCCTGTGTGGATTGAATTGCAGGATTTGGGGCCATTTTGATGTAACACAATTTGATGTAACGGAATTTGCAATTGAACATCAGAAGTTACTCCTTTAAACATCACTTAAGTCTTCTTTTACCAATGAGTGTTTTGGTTTGCCATAGAGAGACAAGGTGGGCGAGGTAATATCTTTTATTGGACCAACTTCTGCTGGGGAGAGAGACAGGCTTTTGAGCTTACACAGAGCTCTAGGGAAAGGTATGCAAAGTCTCACAGCTAAATACAAGGGGGATCAGTTTTAGCATAAGCAGTTAACATATTTCAAGGGACCATACCAGGTGAAGTGTCCAGTTAACACCCCTCCAGTCATGGGAGCCATGAGTGTATGTGTGTGGGCGGGGGGGTTTAGTGTGTTATAGATTGTTGCAATAAGCTATAAATCTATGGTTTACCATAGTCATTTCTGTCATGGTTTCCTGGAAAATGACTCTTTTGATATGGAGTTCATTCACATTTTTATCTAACTCTCCTTATAAAAGTTGTTCTAATTATGCTGTATGACGTGAATACCACTTACTCCTAACACAGTAGGTTTCAAACGAAAGAAAATGGGTGTGCAATGCAATAAATTAGTGATTAGAGCTGGGCAAATGTCACATAGAGGGGGAAATGTTTTACCCATTATCAGTGCAGTATTTTTTCAGGCAAGATGCTGGAAATATAGTTATATTTTCATTCTTTTTTAGAGTGCGAAGGCAGAAGCCCAGTGCATACTGACGCAGAATGAATGGCTGAGAAAGAGTGAGCTTCCTGCATTGCCTGTTTTTCCTCTGCTAGTTAAACGCAGCAACCTGGTTGAAGATACTTTACGTAAACTAAGTCTGGTGGAGGACAGTGTCCTGAAAAAGCAGTTGTTGGTATGGTGCCCAGTCATGTTCTTCCTACTTAGCAATACCAGGGAGATTAGAGAAACTGTATAGCTGGTTAGAATTAGGGCTGATTGAAAAATTTCTGTTTAAACTGCCTCTCAATTACCTGAAATTATTTGTGAAAATGCCTGCTTTCCACAAAAATGTCATGTTTTAGTTGGGGGGGGGGAATGAAAATTTTTTGGGTGAAAACCCAAAAACATTTTGGTTTCAGTTTTTGATGAAAAGTCAGAATTTTCCATGGAAGAAAAACCATTTTCTGGTCATATCTAGCTAGCATGCACCTGAAGACAGGTGCCTAATTAGCAAGGATCCGTTCAACACATTAGGCAGATTTTTATACTTGGTCACCCTCGACAGCTTTGAAAATGTTAACCAGGGTTTTGAGATTTTAACCACATGATTCCCTCCCCCTAATAACAAAGATCAATTACTGCAAGGTTTGTGGTCTTACATGTGCACAACAGTGAACATTTACCCCTCTCTGTTAATACTTCCTGCCCTTGGATCAGCGTGACACCCCAGCTTGTGGTTTTTCATTAGAATGCAGGCTGACTTGGTATGGCTTGTCTATTGCTTTGTCATGGGACCTCAGAGGGCTGGTGAGTTCAAAAGTCAACTTCAACTTATCTTGAGAAAAGAAGAGAGAGCAGTGTGTCTCTAAGCAGACCTAACTTGTACTGTAGCAGTGTGTTGTGGACATCATTTTTCAGGAGGTGGAGGAGGGAAAGGAGATGAGTCACAGTTCAAAAGTGAGGTAAGAATGGCAATTTGTAAGAACAGGAATGATGAAGTCTTCCCAAATCATCCCTTTGCAAAGTTGTTCCTGCTCTGGTCTTGGAAAGGGCTGATTACTTCAGACCCTAAACCTGTGCATACACTGCACTTAGTAGTTTGACTCCAGCACTAAGGGATGAATGTGGTGTTGATGGTTCCATTTCTGGGGAAATAATAGTCTGCAATGACTTTGGAACAACAGCCACTAAGAATAGCCATCTTTCTCTGTGTTTCTGCAGGTGCAATTTGAAGGGGAGTTGATGGGCCTGGATGCAGGCGGAGTGACGTTAGAATTCTTCCTGTATGTATTTGAAGAGATGGTGAATCCACAATATGGGATGTTCGTGTATTGTGACCCTGCATCCCCAATGTGGTTTCCTACCAGCGTAAGTCAGAATCTGCTCAAACCATTCAGGGTCAAGCGACAAAGGAAGTCATTTGCATTTTGACTCCAAGCTTCCTTACCTTCTGCACGGTAGCTGGAGTCAGCAGGGGAGGGTCTTGGAAGGCAGTGGCAATTTTCCAGAGCAGAGGGCCTGTGCCACCTGGGTGTTTTATATTGCAGAATTGGAGAGGGTTCAGAGAATGATTGGGTGCAAGGGGAAACTCGAATGCAGAGAGATTTCAAAGCCTGGCACTTAGCTTTGTTTACCGTAGAAAGGAGAGGACATGATTAAAGCACATAAACCAATGAATGCTCTATACATGATAAATCGTGAGCTTTGTTCTCTCACAACACAAGAACAAGGGGATGTTCAACAAAACTGAAAAGTATTGAAGGAAATAATTTTCCATTCAGTGAATAATTAGACTGTGGAGCTCTCAGTGGCTAAGAATTTAATGAGATTCAGAAAGGGACTGGACATTTATATGGATTACAAGTTTATCCAGAGTTGTTATAGTACAAATAATAGTTTTTAAAGGGATAAAAATCTCATGCCTCATGTTTTACATCATTCTCTAGATAGTAGGGATTAGGATGAGATCTTTGAGAGGCAGATTATACCACTTCTACTTCCTGTGGGGGTTCTTGCCGCTTCTGACTAGCGGGACTTCTGATCCAGGTCTGGCAATCCCTGTATTCCTACAAGAAATATTTTCTAAGAAATAAATTTAGAGAACTTTAACCACTCAGACTATATTCCCTGGCTGACCGCAGTAATTAACCAGACCACAGCAATGTGTGTGTTACTGTTCTATATACTGACACTTTCCATTAGTAAACAAATTGTAACTGATCATCAGAGTGCACCTCTGAAAGTTGAGGTGAGCTGCAGTCAGATGGGGGACCAGTTCCATGGTCTAGAATTCTGAATGACTGATGTTCCCAGGCTAACTACGAGCATAGTCAAAAACAATTAAATTCCTACAATCAGTGGCAACTCCTCAAGTGGTCAAATGCTGCTTTTGTACACTTTATCTGGCAGTGGCCCAATTAATTCTGTGTCCTTACTCCTTTGTGAAATTTAGTTGTATTGCTCAGCAAAATCTATTTTTATCAGGGAGGGGAAAGAAAAAAGGTAAATACCTTCATCCTGATTTCCAAATAAATGTGAACAAAAAAGGGGAAGACATAATGCAGCAAATTAAGTCTAAAAGAGGGCTTTTCAATATAATTTTGCTCATTAATTGCCTTTGGTTTGCACTCTGTGAAGTGATAGTGTGTCAGACACCATCTTGGCTGACGCACCAGGGATTAAAAGCATGAACTGCTACAGCTTGAGTTAAAGAGCCAAGGTGTGCTCGGAGGGCCTGAAACGGACTCTTGTCCTTGGCAGATGAGCCACAGAGTGAGACCTCTAACTCATTCCCCAGTGTGACACAAGAGGACAGTGAAATCCACTGATGGCAGATCTGTGGCTAATGCATGCCCCAAAGTTGCCAGATGCCCTCTCTTTACCAGTAGCTTGATTCAGTTCTCCTTAGAGTCTCACTAACTTCAAAAAAAGAAAAGGAGTACTTGTGGCACCTTAGAGACTAACAAATTTATTAGAGCATAAGCTTTCGTGAGCTACAGCTCACTTCATCGGATGTGAGCTGTAGCTCACGAAAGCTTATGCTCTAATAAATTTGTTAGTCTCTAAGGTGCCACAAGTACTCCTTTTCTTTTTGCGAATACAGACTAACACGGCTGCTACTCTGAAACCTGTCACTAACTTCAGTGGATCTTGGATTGGGCTTCAAAACAGAAGCAGGCCTCTTATTCCAAGTGTCCATCCCGTCCCCCCCACTTAGGGCTCTGTCCTCCTCCCATTTGTTTCAATGGGAGTTTTGCCATTGACTTGAATGGAGCAGGTTTGGAGCCTTGGGGATCATCAGAAGGTTCTGGTGGGGTCTCTTTAAACATAGTTTCAGCTCTTCTTAATGATTGATAGGTTTTGTTGCTGCTGATTTTGCTTTTTCTTAATTACCAGAACAATAATGTTTAAAAAAATTTGCAGGACGAGTTGCATTTTGCACTGATTGACCTTGACATGGTGCCCCTTTAATTAATATAAAAAATTCTGTCATTAACGTTTTTAGGGCTCAAAAATGAACCAAAAGATTTACTGTAAATTTTATCTTCCCGATCTCTCCATTCTGGCTTGTTTAGTTTTTTCGGTTCCACCATGACCTACTACTTACTTGGTTCTCCAGTTACAATATTGCAACACTTGTTTTTTTTTTTTCCAGTCTTCAGTAGAGAAGAAAAAGTATTTCCTTTTTGGGATCCTGTGTGGGCTCTCCCTGTTCAACAGGATCATTGCTTTCATCCCTTTCCCACTCGCTATTTTTAAGAAACTTCTGGATAAGAAGCCTTCGCTCGAAGACTTGAAAGAGCTGAGTCCTGTGGTAGGGAAGTAAGTGATTTCAGCTATTGGTTCCAGCTGGATCTCTAAAGGAGTGTGTGCATGTACCCACATGTATATGAATGGGCTGGATAGTTTGTTGGCTTTCACTATATTGTCTGTAGAGTGGAGGAAGGATAGTCTTGTGGTTCAGACACTGACCTGGGACTTGAGGTAGGGTTCTATTTCCAGCTCTCCCACTGATTTCTTGTGTGTGACTTTGGGCAAGTCACTTAAATTCTCTGCCTCAGTTTCGTGTCTGTAAAATGGGATTAACATTTCCCTACAAAGGGGTTGTGAGGATAAATTGGCTAATATATGTGAGGTCTTCAGGTACTGAGGTAAAATGGGGCTATATAACAACATAGATAGATGGAAGCATAAGAGTAGCAAATGTTCTATTATTTTTCTGAGCTCGAGTTCTGTGTCAGGGTCATGCAAGCTGCCTTTGTGAGGCTCGCGTTGGCAATAATTTGCCAGCAGCACAGTTGCTCTTTAAATAGAGCAGATTGCAGTCTTGATCAAATGGACTTTTATATGCAGTCTCATAATCTCCACTCTCTGGGCCCATATTAAGAATGAGGGCTGCTGTGAGCCACACTGTAGCATGCCACACTTCGGCCACCCTTGTACCAGGTTCTGTCTGTCTGGTTTTGCCTATTTTTGTAGTACCTTTCTGTTGGTTGTGGTTTAATTTGAGGATTAAGGTCATGCATTGTAAGAGGAGGAGAGGCATTCATGAGTACATCTAGATCCATTTTTATGTTAGGGAATCATTAGCACCAGGAGCCACGCAAAGCCCTAACGGTGAAGCTCTATCAGATAGCTGCACACCCTGCCATATGTTGCATCTTCTCTGCTGTCTGTTTGGAACAGAAGGAGAGAATGCAGCTCAGGCAGCTGTGAAATACAACCTATTACATATATTGTGCTGTTGTGAGGACGTCGGCACAACTAAAAGAGCAAAGCCTGAACAGCTTGTGTTATCATCAAAGCCCAGAGGTTCTGTGTTAAGAAATAAATAAAAGGACAAATTACAGTTGCTAGTAATTGCGCTGGATAATAAAAACATGCATACAAGTGACGCACACAAACGCAACTTAACGCTTTATAACAGAACTCATTTTGACTTCTAAGAAGTTGAAATACCCTATGTTTTATGGGACAACCAGACTTGAGATGCAGGTTTTTCCTGGATAGTTATTGAGAAAACAAAAAATTCCCAGCTTGACCTGCAATAGGGAAGGGAGACAGAGATTGATGAGAAGGACAGAACTCTGTGGCACATGGTAGCAGAGATGGGGGAAGTGGGTGAAGATTTTCTACTGGTTTTTGAGCCCAAAACTTTTCATGGTGGCCTTTTGTCCCTGACATGTATTAGGTTCTTCTACCTAAGTGCAGAATTTACAATTTTTTGTTGCTTGCGACTGGAAATATGTTTCACTACAGTATTTACTACTATGGTTAGCATAATTTAATCTACAAACAATCAATAGGTTTTTTTTTAATTGTTTATTAAACATAATGGCTCATCAGTAATAAATTGTTGGGATTGCACTACTCATGATGCAGGGTAATTTATCATGTGGTCTGTCATCTAACAACATACAAGTATATTTTTGTCTTTCCCCCCCTCCCCCTTTAGGAGTTTGCAGGCAGTTCTAGATTATGAGTGGGATGATATTGAAGAGAATCTTCAGATACATTATTGTGTGAGTACCTCTGAAAGCCATTATGATACATGTCTATTTCATTTACTGTGCACTACAGTAGTTACAATTGCTGTCACTTTTGAAATGTTGTTCTTTGATTCACATGGTGGATTGGGCGCTCTTACACTGCTGATGTGGAATTTAGAAGCTTTTCATAAACTTACTGCAGTTGCTTATTCATTTCTTTCCCCCCACATGCTATCCAGTTTAGGAAACAATGGCTGTTCCCTTTGGAAATTCAGAATAAGCCACTATGGGAATGGTTTTTTATCAGCTTTTTGAGGCAGAGGCAATCTTTTTGTTCTGTGTTTGTATAGTGCCTGGCACAATGGGGTCCTAGTTCGTGACTGGGGCTCCGATGTGCTTCTGCAACACAAATTATTTTCCCTGCTTCCCAATCTTTGAAAAATGAAAACCCCACTTTAAATAAGATACTCGTAGGAACTAACTGATTTTGTTTTGATTTACCTTGGCCTCTTCTTGGAGTAACGAGCCCTTTGGCTCTGAGGCTTGTCTCTTCCAATGACAGTGGGCCAGATCTTGACTTGTTGTAAGAAAATGCAATTCCATGGACTTCACTGGTGCTGAATTTAGCCCATTCTATCCTGTCAGTCAATGAGCAAAAGCCCTGTGTATGATAGGGAAGACCTGGGCTTGAAGGGGAGATGGGAAAGGCAAAAAAGAGGACAAAAATCTTCATGTTTTCTTTAATGCCGAGAAACATATCCATCTGAAAATGACACACAAGAGTTCTACCTGTGCACACTACTGACACACCCATGTAATAGCTATGGGAAGTCCACTGAAATTGTGGTCACATTTGCACCAGGCACCTCATTCTCTCTTGCCACTATAATGCAGTTTTGAAGGTGATTGGATTAAAGTGATTGGATGTGCATTGGTGCACAACACCAGTGGGAACTTTGCAGCCGTATTGATTTCAAATACCTTAGAAGGGAATTATTTAATGGAGAGAAGGTTGCCTGGATTGTTGCCTCTTCTCACAAGAATGTTTTCATGGTTTCAGGTGTCGTGGGACAACAAGGAAGTAGACCTGATTCCAGATGGCAGTTCCATAGCTGTGAACAACAAAAACAAGTATCTTAAAGCAGATTGGTTTATTTAATTCTAACTGGTGAGGCTTTCACAGCCAGGCCTCAGAGACAGAGCAACTGTCCAGTTCTTTACAATAGTGTCCTTTTAAGTACTGCAGTTCTCAGTACCTACATGCCAGTGAGAATGAGGCAAATCCTCCTACCTGGGAGAGCAGGGATCAGGTGGAAGGTACAGGAAAAGATTAAGCTTAACACTTACAAATACCCCTGTATAGAGACTTGAGCTAGCCTCTGTCCATCTCACCATCCTCTCTGTGTGGAAGGCTGGGAGTGACCACATGTCTCCTTTCTTCAGTCCCAGACTCCTCTCCCTATTGAGGTTATGTGAGCCCCTGACTTGTCACCTGATGAGCTGATTTAAAACAACTCCTCCTTTGGCATGTGTCTTTGAGAGACTCACCAACATTTTCCCCCAAATGTGTGTGTGCAATTGCATGATACCGGAATTCTCTCCCTAGAACCGAGCAGTCTAAAGGCATTTGTTGCGACTTTACCCACTTCAGGCTCCCGATGAGGACACAATCCCTAATGAAGTTTTTGCCATTTTGTTACAAACTCGGGCCCAGATGCTGTGAATACTTAGTACTGAGTGTAGCTCTTGCTGTCATGAGTAGTCACTGGGACTGTCGTGATTTCAGTGGGATAGTTCGCAGTAGTAGGCAATAAATGTTTGGAGGGTCAGATTCTAAAGTAATTCTATCCCGGAATACAAAACATAAGAACGGCCATACTGGATCAGACCAAAGATCCAGCTTATCCAGTATCCTGTCTTCTGACAGTGGCCAATGACAGGTGCGATAGAGAGAATGAACAGAACAAGTGATCATCAAGTGATCCATCCCCTGTCATCCAGTCCCAGGATCTGGCAGTCAGAGGCTTTAGGGATACCTGGAGGCTGGGGTTGCATCCCTGGTCATATTGGCTAATAGCCATTGAAGGAGCTATTCTGCATGAACTCACCTAGTTCTTTTTAGAACCTCAATAGAAACTTTTCTATTATAGCCACCTTTTGAAACTATTATCTGAGCCATTAAATGAACATTTCCCTCTTCCTTAGTGTCAAGGGAATGTCAGTCAGTTTAATTCTAACAAGGAGAAAAATACTTAAAAAAATATTACAGGAAAAAGTGTGTGTCGAACTGTATCTGAATAAAAGCTATTCTTATTACTATTGTATTTCTGTGAGGTGAGGAGCAAGGTGACCAGGCAAATATATTTACTGTCCTATGTGTATGAAGAGAACAATATTGTGTGTGAGCTAACCAACATCTCTTTGCTTCTGTGAAGGAAGGACTTTGTCAAAAAGTATGTGGATTACGTCTTCAACAAATCTGTGGAGGTGGTTTATGAGGAGTTCAAGAGGGGATTTTATAAAGTCCTGGACAGAGAGATACTTAGATTCTTCCAGCCTCAAGAACTGATGGAGGTGGCAATTGGAAATGCTAATTATGACTGGAACAAATTTGAACAGGTTTGAAGGGAACAGGAGAAAGAATCTTCTCCAATATTATTCTGATTTATCCATTGAGTTTCACTTCTTTAGAGTAAACATTTTTTCCTTTCTTCTATTTTGAAGAATGCAGTCTACTGGGGAATGTACACTCCATCACACCCCACCATCAAAATGTTCTGGAAGGTTTTCCATGAGCTCACAGTGGCAGATAAGAAGGGCTTTCTCTGTGAGTATCATGTCCACCAACAGATGAGTTTATTTCTCCCAAAATCTTTCAAAATAGAGTAGTTACCATGAGCCACTCTTCCTTGTAGAACCCCAGAGAAGTCAATTCTGCTCCAAAGTCTGTCCCAAGATGTACAGTACCCAAAGATTCTGTGCAGTAAATGATTTCTGAATGAAATACTCCCATTGACTTCAGCAGTCTTTGGATCAGGCCCTTTATGTGCGTGTTTAGCACCACTGATGTCAATGAAACTATACATATGTGCAGCGTTTCAGGATCAAGGCCTTAGACTGTAAGCATCTCAACTGCAGGGACTTTGTCTATCTGTTTGCCCTTAAAGCGCTATTCACGCCTATGGGGCTGTATAAATAATTTGAATATCATTCTGAAACAGTACCATTCTGAAAAGTGTTATTGGAGATAAGTTTATATGAAATGTGCTATAGTAAATATTCCTCAATTGCCTATCACTTAATAAAAGATAACTTGAAATACATACTTATAACTCTTCTTCCAGCTGAAATCTAATTCTGTTCTGCTCTGTAGTGTTTCTCACAGGAAGTGACCGGATCCCTGTAATGGGAATGGACTGTATAAAGATAAAGTTCAATGCACATGTGTCTATGTCTGAAGATCACATCCCTGAAGCACAGACCTGCTTTCACATCCTGATCCTCCCACAGTATTCTACAATAGAAAAACTCCGGGAGAAACTTCTTCTAGCGATCAATAACAATCGGGGGTTTGGAAAAAATTGAGTCACAAATATGCACAACATGAATCAGAAACAGAAATGCTCCCTAATCTCTTTATTCTGGATTTCTTTCTCACCAAAATTCCCATTGGCATCAGGCCCGATAATTTACACGCCACTTACAAAAATGGGTTGGTTTGTTTTTGTTTTGTTTTAAGTCTTCAGCTTCAGTTCCCAAACACCCTTGTTCCCGAGTGTCAGAATTATTTAGGGTCTCACTTATGTGAAGAAACTGATTAAACCCAAATCATATCTATGTAAGTTTAATGGTTTGACTAAGCCTTGGCAAAGCAGAGAAATGTAGAGCCTAACCTAAAATAGGGTTTATAACCAAAACTATGGCACGCTCTAATACTAATCCAAAACTGCAGTGCTATAGGATGAGAATTTAACTGCCCTATATTGAAAGCATCTAACCACCAAACTATATTAAATTACTGCTATATCACTTAAATCTCAAATTAAAAAAACACTCTAACCATTCAGAGTATACATTTTTGTATTAGAAACTCCATAAAATATTGTCTTGAAGTTTATGGGAAGAATAGAGACTAGTTGTTTATGTTATGATCAAGTATTATTAACCCTGCATTGTATTAAAAGACAACTTAAAATAAAAATATAAAATATCAGTGTCCAAGGAATTATTTTTTTAGTTTTCAACCTAATACAAGATTATAGCCTGTTTACTGCACGCAGCAGATCAAACAGTGAGTTCCAGTTTCTAACCTTAACTTCCGTAGTTTGTCAAATTTCACTGGCTTCATGACAACTCTGCCACTTATTGAAGCAATTTTGACCTACTTTTTTTTGGTAGCGTCTTAAGGAGGTAAAATTCTCTGGCCTCATTTTGATGTTAGCAACTTGCAAACACTATTCAATACAATGTAGTAAGAGTGAAATTGCATGTGAATAATTCTGACCTACTTGGTAGTTGGGTGAGCAGGGTAAAAAGAATGTTAATGAAGAAAATACATTTGATGGGATAAAGTCCTATAATATTTTTGCATATAATGGTGTTTCTACTGTATTTAGATAAAGACAATGTAAACTTTTAGGTCCACGTTATATCACTGATGTTTAAATAGAACTCCCCATTGAAATCAATGAGATCTACTTAGAAAGAAATTGCATTACATGGCCTTTTTGTTCTTAGTATTTAGCAGCCCAGAACTCTGATTTCCTTGATCCGACTGCTAGTTGCATGTAGTTTGCTAATGAAAGTAATGTCAAATAAAATTGTAACCCGCTTTTATTTCCTTCATTCTTCACATTGTCTTTACTAGTAAAGAAGTCAGTCATCTGGTCCTGTAGGCATTACTCTAGCGAAAAAAGCGATTGAATGACCTGACGCTATTTTATGCATGGGATGGACATCTGAGGAAGGGAGCTGGGGAAAATAAAGGGATTAGGAATGGAAAAGAATATAAAGGAGAATGGAGGTAGTCACACTTTCTGCTTGGGCCCAGATTCAGCAAGATATTTAAGCACCTGCCTGACTTTAATCACATGAGTACCCCCCATTTATTTCCGCTCACATAGTCACTTAGAAATGATGCAGGAGGCTTAGTAAAAAATGTGCAGTTTGACTAGATCTTGAACTTCTAGAAATAATGAACAAACTCCTATTGCGGATACACAAATGGCAGTTTTCTATGCTGCATAATTAAGTGAAAGAGATACATTTTCACTTTATGAAAAGGCACAACATCACCTCTTCTACATCTGTTAACTGCTCCCTACCCTGAGGGCCAAGAACTGTTTAAAAGAAAAAGCAATATTCACATATTGTTCATTAATCTCATTCCTACAAGTGGATGAACTGTTTTTGATCAGATTTTCCAAAAAAGTTTCACCTGAGGTAGGCACAAAGCATGGAAAATTTAAGCCCTAAAGATTAAAGTTTACCTTCTGGAAACTGGAAGTTATAACATTATAGTGTTAAGCAAACCTTAACTACAGGCATTACTGCTATGTTGCTTGTACTCTTAAAGAAGTTTAATAGTCAACACAACATTCTCTTTGTTTGCAGAAGGGTGGCATTTTCTGATGGGTGAGAGACAACTGTTAAAAATTGCTCTTCACTCGACTGAGGCTGAGAATCAGTGGGAGAATGCATCCTTCATAAACTGCAACTCCGGGACTGAGAGGTGGAGGTGGGAAGAAATGCAAATTCAGATGGATGAGAGAAACCTCTGAGTTACTTCTTCCCCCCAAACCTTGTTCTCTGGCCTGGTCTTGTTTCTGAACAGTGAGAGAGAAACAACTCAAAAATAGCATCCGTTTGTGTGTTCTGCTCTGGCCCAGGGGCTGTATTTTCTAAGTCAAGTCTCTGCCATCCTTCAGAAGTTGGCACGGGGTAGAGAACAGGTGTGTCAGTGGAGTAAGTTTTCATCCATGAGAATGTCATGGGGGGGGGGGGGGGTTCACTTGACCTGTATAGAAGATGGCTGCCCGACTCCAGGTCTCCTAAATCCCTGCACACTAATCCTTGTCAATTAAGGACTCACGGATACCTACACAATAACTTTGTCAGAAATGTACTAATTAAACAAGGGGGACCCTTTTTGTTGTGTTTTTATGGATCCTGCTGGGACAAATAGAAACACCAAATGACCCAAGCCTGTCTCCAAAGAAAGAAGGCTGAGGAAATGAAGCAGTCTCTCTCACACAACTCGGCAGCTCTGAAGGACTTTCAAACTACCATATTTGATCTTTTATCTCAAGATGTATATGAGCTCTCTAAAGATCCAGGAGAAGTCAAAGTTTGTTTCATCTCTTTTTAGATGATGAACTATGAAAAACTGCCATAGAACTGAAGGAAGTTAAAACAGAGAATGCTTCCTTAAGGCACAAACTACCCAGGCTTGAGGAGAAACAAGAAGATCTTGAAAACCAATCATGCAGGAATAATTTGTGGTTACTGGGCCTCTCTGGAGGGCTGGAAGGAAAAACATGATTAGCTTTCTCCAGAACACGCTCTCTGAGTTAGTGGAGATTGAAAGTGCCCATCAAGTGCTAGGGGTCAGAACGAGAGAGAACAATAATAACTCTTTAAATTGCTAAGATTTAATGACTAAGCTGATGTCTGCTGCTAGGCAAAAAGGAACTCAAGTATAAGGATTTTAAATTTTCTTTGTGTCCAGACTTCTCTGCAAATTTAACTAAAGACAGCAGCATTTAATGGCATCAAATGAGCTCTCAGGGAGTCAGATATTAAATACAGCCTCAAATAGACTGTGATCTTCATAATGAAGTTGACAGACTCTGTGAAATACTTCAATATCCAATTGGATGCTTGGCAGACGCTACAGGAATCAAACCTCGATCTCGCTAACAGCATGATCTTGGCACATGTAGGTATTTTGGTAAATACAGGTATATTTCTGGGGGATTCTTAATTTGTATTGTGTATGGGGGAAGGGAAGGTTGGTGCAGGCATACGCTGCCTAGAATCTGGACATGCCCATATTGGAAATCTGGGATGTTACAGGGATGGAGGGTAGTATGGGGTGTTTTTGTTTTGTTTTATGGAGAGGTACTTGGAGGCTGTCAATCTATTGGGCATCAACTAGCAGCTGAACAATCACTGATTTTTCATGAGCTCTTTTTAAAGTTTTGTTCCTGGAATGCACAGTGGCGTAATGAAGTCTCCGAGAGAAGCAAAACACTTGCTTTGAGACACTTAAAATCAAATGGATGTCTCATAGATCTCCTGAAGGAAAGCTATTTAAGGAATGAAGATGCAGACAGAATTAAAAAACTGAGTGGGAACATGAATATCACTCCTTTTTCAACTCCAGAGGAAGGGAAGTAGTGATATTAATCCACAAGAACCTAATTTTTCGATGTATTCTGTCATGAGTGGCTCCAGGAGGCAGCTACATAATAATTGAAGGCATTTTCAATGCTAAAAGATTAATTTGGGGGAGTGTATGTAATCCTAGTGGTGAGACTGCACCCTTTATTGCAGAAAAAACAGATATATTATTTCCAACAGACCTGATGTCCGAGTGGTACCAGGAGGAGATTGGAATGATGCCATGGTTGATATTTTAGACAAATCTCTAAGCAAAAATCTCAGGCCGTTACAAACTATCCATTACCCCTGCTGAAAGATAGGGGACAAATGGATGTTTGGAGATGGAAGCATCCTACAAAGCATAAATACACATTTCTCTATGGTTCATGCCTCCGATTCCAGCTGAGATTTTTTTTTTTAAATGATCTCTCAGGTGCTATCTTGTAAAGGTGTAAATCGGTAATATCATCATCTCTGATCATGCTCCAGTTTCTGATCACCGAACTATTGGTTCTAGTGCTACAAGATCCTCAAGAGGGAAGTTAAACACACTTCTGCTGAGAGACCCTACGTTTCTGTCCATGACTGAAACCTCCATTCCCAACGTGCGAAAAGAAAACACAACCACTGTCTCCTCGACTACAACTTCACGGCTTTCAGAGTAGCAGCCGTGTTAGCCTGTATTCGCAAAAAGAAAAGGAGGACTTGTGGCACCTTAGAGACTAACCAATTTATTTGAGCATAAGCTTTCGTGAGCTACAGCTCACTTCATCGGATGCATTTGGTGGAAAAAGATTCGCAAAAAGAAAAGGAGGACTTGTGGCACCTTAGAGACTAACAAATGCAATAGGGGAGGAGCTAAACACCTCCAGGTCCTCCGACAGGCGCGACGATATCCGAGAGCAGCCAGGTCCCTGGTTTTGCAGCCGGCCGCTGGCGCGTGGCCGTCGGAGGCTGGCGGTCTCTGCGGGAGACGGTGCATTGTAGCCGCCCCGCCAATGCAACTCTGGCTCCGGGGTTCCTTGCAAAACGAGGGCGGCGGCGGCGGCTCTACGCTTTTCTCTTTTAATGGCCTGGCACCTTGCTGCCTTTTGCCGCTGGGGCTCACGGAAGCTCCTGCTGGCGTGACTCGCTACGGCGCCACAAGCTTCCCTCGCCCTCCTCCCGCCGAAGCCGCCGGCATTGGCCCTCCTGCCCAGGCCGCTCCCCGCGGATCCCTCCCTTTCACAGCAGGCAGAGGGGCGGGGCCCTTGGTGGAGCTTTGAACCCGCAGCCTCTGCCCGCCTCTCCACCCCACGTTGCCGCTCGCGGTGGCGTCGGACCCGCGCTTCAGCCCTCCAGGGAGCGGATGCAGTGAGCTGTAGCTCGCGGAAGCTTGTGCTCTAGTAAATGTGTTAGTCTCCAAGGTGCCACAAGTCCTCCTTTCCTCTCTTGCGGCTACAGACCAACACGGCTGCTGCCCCGAATACAGGGAGCTAAACAATCCGCAGGCTGCCTGGCTCTGTCTTCCTTTGGCAGCTCTTTAGAGAGTAAAAATCCTTTCCTCTCTCCAGTTCTTGCCACCAGCAAAAAGCCGAGAGACAGACGTATCCTTTCCAACGTGGACTTTGTGTTTATCAGCTGGTTGGTTGGTTTGGTGGGGGTTTTTGTTTTGTTTTGTTTTTTGTTTTTTGCTACATCTGGAGCTGTTTCCACAGTACAGTGTGTCCTGGCTGGCTTTCTCTGGAGTGCTGAATACAGCTGGAGACTCGGAGCGTATCTAAAGGGGCAGGCAGGCAACAAAGCAGCAGCCAAATGAGTTTATTGTCACCACCTCCTCAATCAGCGGGAGCAGCATCCTCATCGTTGTTGTTGTTGGTCCCAAAATCAAACTGCCACCCCAACTTCTTCAAGAAGCACCCGCAAGAAATCAGCCAGATAAACTGCAAAGAGAGCTCCCTCGCTGTCGTGGAGAAAAATGGGAGCGTTCTCATGTTTGACAAAGAGGGAGAACACAGAAAACCAGGTGAGTATTTGTTTTTCAGGCCCAAGGACCAGGTTTTGATCTGGTGTAAACTGCCATAGCTCCAGAGATGTCAGGGAGCTGCACTGCTTTCCAGCACCTTAGAATCTGGACTGATATAAGACATTTTCTTTTTTGCTGTCCTGTACCCAGATCAGTGAGCTAGATAGAGTTAATATGTAATATATATGTAATATGTAATATAACAATAGAGTTTAAATATGTGATAGAAATGGAAGCTGTCCCTGCTGTGATTCTGTAATACATTGTTTTTACAGTGCATTAATATGTTTATATTCTTTCTCTTTACATTAAACTTATCACAGGAGACCAAGGTAATTTAGGGCTTAGGTTGATTTTTCACAGGAAACTTTGAGCTGTAGCTCACGAAAGCTTATGCTCTAATAAATTTGTTAGTCTCTAAGGTGCCACAAGTACTCCTTTTCTTTTTTCCAAGTGGTTTGTGATTTGCCTACTTTTCCTGTTCAGAAGTCCAATTCTCAAATCCCTGCTGCCACTCTTATTTCTCTTCTCTTCTCACTAGAGCAGTTTCCTTTCTCTGTGATGCTAAGTACCAGTTTCGGTTTCCATTCCAGAGGCTGAGCAGAACATTATTCAGGAGCCTGTCAGGCTGCCTGCAGCTGCCAGGCAATAATGGGTGAAGTGCAGGAGGCCAGAAAAATGGGAATTTTGTTATTACAGATACTTGACTCTCCTTTCAGAGTAGCAGCCATGTTAGTCTGTATTCGCAAAAAGAAAAGGAGTACTTGTGGCACCTTAGAGACGAACAAGTTTATTAGAGCATAAGCTTTCGTGAGTTACAGCTCACTTCATCCGATGCATTTGCATCCCATGAAGTGAGCTGTAACTCACGAAAGCTTATGCTCTAATAAACTTGTTCGTCTCTAAGGTGCCACAAGTACTCCTTTTCTTTTTGACTCTCCTTGACTTTTCAGTGATCTGAGTGCCTTGGGCATGTAAATGTAAGCCCTGATCACTGGTTTCAGGTTGATTTAGTTTAAGATAAATTTGAATGAGAGGACCATAACTTATGGTGTAAGGCAAATGAAGGCACAAATTAGTAAAATGGGGTAAAGATCTGATGCGCACTTACGGGTATCTGAGATTTTGTTATATACTGTGAATGTTAAAGCTTCTGCGCTAAAGCCCAATTTTAGATAAAAACTATTGACTTGATTATGGTCCCGGCATAATCATCTTCCCCTTTTCACCCTTCTGAGCGGATTTCTTTGGAAGGAAATGAACAAACAAACTCAGACTCCTGTGTGCAGAAGTCCAAGTCTAGTAAGAATGAAGTTCAAGGGATTTAGTGGGACACTTCTACTTTGGTCATGGAATAAGAGTCTGTGAGAAGGGGACCTATAGGCTAGAAAAAAAATTTAAAGGGACGGTGGCTAATTTTTGCCTCCCTTTTTGATGCTATTAAAGAAGAAGAGGAGTTACAAAATCTAAGCTGACTAGAAATGCTTTGATTTTTTTTGCTGTTGCACTAATACAGGTTTTAATTTATGGATGTAACCCTTTCCCTGCAGGACGGTGAACCCCAGCAGGCATGAGATCCAGACAGACTATATACAACAGTGAAACTGACTAGTTTGTTTTCTATTGTCTAGACCCAGGGATGTGCAATAAAGACAAACAGCCAGAAAAAATAGTGGCAAGCAAATTAGAGTGATTTAAAACTCTCCTTCATTTGTAATAATCCGCTGGGCTGACTTTCAGAAGAACTGAGCACTCACAGCTCTTGCTGAAGGAGATCTGGGTGTTCAGCACCTCTGAAAATCAGGTCATAATTTATTATTAGTCATGCCACATTCCACTGCATTTGGGAGACAGGAAGCAAAGTGGTCCTGCGTGGGTTCCATAAGCCACAGAACTGAGCTCTGCAGTGTTTCTTTCTCTATGGGAAGTTGTGGAGGCACGGACAGTGGGTGTACAAACTGTATGGCTGCACTAGAACACACCACCATGTGGAGGGGGGAAGAGTAAGGTTCGACCATTACTGAAACCTATGGCCCACACCAGAGCCGTAACTAGCTATTCTTGTGCCCGAGACAAGAATATAAAACTGCGTCCATGTTGGCGGCATTACGAAGTGTGGGGCCCAATTCAAAGGACCCTCGCCGCCGAAGACGGCAGCAGCGATTGGGCTGCCAGGGAGTTTTCTGTTCCCCTTAGCTTTGCAGCACCCGAGGCAAGTGCAATGCCGCTGACATGGACACAGAGGTGGAGAGAGCCGTGGCACGGCTCGGGGAGTTTTCTGCACGCCTGAGCTTTGCGCGTCCGAGGCAAGTGCCTCACTCGCCTTGCCCTTGTTATGGCTATGCTACTATATCCAGGTCATCTGGGTGCTCTGCAGGCCACCTAGGAGAGAATTGTGTGCCTGAGAAAGGCCACATACCAGTACATGCATATGTGCAAAGCTTTGTGCTGAAGAGCAGAAACTCATTCTGTGATGCATTAACAGAGAGTGAAGTTGCTGAGTAGCTTTTAATATGTTCAATGTCTCAAAATGATTGTGGGTTTCTGTCTTGATTTACTCTGCAGAATGCGTGTCTTTAGGACAGAACATGAGGGGGCATTCCTTGGACTGTGGAGCAGCGTATATGCTCATTCTCACCTCGGAAGGAAAACTTTTTGAGCAGAGCATTTCAGACACAGCTAATAAGTCGAAGATAAGGTGGGAAATGTCTCAGTGGATGATGATGATGGTGGTTAGAGAGTGAGACCAAGCTGTAGCTCACGAAAGCTTATGCTCAAATAAATTTGTTAGTCTCTAAGGTGCCACAAGTCCTCCTTTTCTTTCTGCAAATACAGACTAACAGGGCTGCTACTTTGAAACAAGTTCAGGGAGTGACCAAAAAAGGGGGGAAGTTGGTCCAGAGCTGTGGGTCAAATAATGAACTTAAGCAGAGAAAGATCTGGACTGAAGTGGCCCAAAATAAGGATAAATGATTGATTGAGAGGAGAGGGGACACCTTAGCATCAAAGTCAGGGTTGGAAATGTGGGGTCAAGTGTAACTGACAGCCAGCTAGAGAGAGCAGGGAGAGAGATAAGAAGGATGGAATGGTCATCAGAGAAGGATAGATGAGGGAGGTCCTGAAATAATAACAGGGCAAGAGAAGGAACCCATCCATCACTGTTGCCCCAGCCACTGGGAAGGGAAGTGGGGAATGGTAGTAGTAGGCCAACGGTGCACAGTGGCAGAGACTGAAATAGTGGGGTATTTTGGAGATATGCTTCCCCTTTACCTAGGGAAGAAAGAGGTTTTTTGTTTTTCAACCAAAGAAAACATGGGTCTAAAAGGTAAGTTAGGGGGTAGCTTTGTTTATACAGAAAGCATGGTCAATGCCCTGAAAGACCAACCATGCTGGAACAAGGCTTGAGCGTCGCCGGAAGGGATGTGCGACCCCAAGCTGATTCCTGTGATTACACTGTAGTGCATTGAGCATGTCTGAGGATAGCCACATGAGTGCCTGCCTGTTTCTCCTAACGATGACAGAAAAGTGCATCCTATAGCAATGGACTGAGAGGTGCTCCCGTTTTAAAGGAGGGGGATGGAGCGGAGTCAGGTTTGGAGCCTACTTTGTTTTTTTAACTCAGCAAGAACTAGACGATTGAGGATTGTTAATAGCACCAGACTAAATGGACTATCTGAGCACCACATTCCCTTAGCATCAAGCAGTACCTTATTCCATGAGCCCCGCTGGTCTCAATGGCACTACTTGTGGAGCAGAGGTACTTCTCAGTGGGATGAGGGTGGGAGAACTGGGCCCAAAGTGTCCATGGAGCATCTGACTGAACTGTATAAATTGACTCACCCACTGACCTACAGGAAGCGCATAAGTACATTGCCATCACCTTTGTGATGCTGTGTTCTGTAACCTTGCCCCAGTCAGAGTTTAAAAAATATGTAAATATAAGGCCTGATCCTACTCTAGCTTACATTGGTCTAAATCAAGATCAGCTCATCTGAACCCAATGGAACTACACCTGGGTAGAAGGTTAGAATCAAGACTATACAACATTTAAGCATGCTGAAGGTGGTAGAACAGGCTAAAAATAGATTCTCAGGCAGGCTCTTCTTGGATTAAGATTAGAATAATTTATGTTGGATTCACAGCACTTCATGTGTTTTTTTTTTTTTTCCAGACTGCTGAAAGAATTAAGAGACAAATACATTGTCCAAATCGCATGTGGGGACCATCATTCCATGGCACTGTCTAAAGGTATTCTTCTTGTTTAGAGTTTTCTCTAAATTATTAAATCGGAGTATTGCAACCCTCTCCTCAAGAGCTAAAATTTTAAGCATCACAATTAGTTAATGTCATTATTATGAAAAGGTAAATACTGGATAGGAAACTCTTTTCACAAGGGCCAGAGAGGAAGAGTGGTCCAGTGGTTAGGGCAGTAGCCTGCAACTCAAGAGATCTAGGCTCAATTCCCTAGTCTGCTAGAAACTTTCTATACAACCTTGAGCAAGACTCTGAGTCTCTCTCTGTGCCTCCGTTTCCCCATCTGTAATTTAGGGGCAATAGGACTGCCCTCCTCAAAGGAGTGTTGTGAAGATAAATATATCCTGGGATTTGCTCTGATACTATGGTTATGGGGCCATGTAAACACCTAGGATAGATATAACTCTCACTATATTTACATGAATTTGTTAATCTGTATATCTCAAATTGTGCTCTTCTCTGAACGTGCATGCTCGTTTTCTCCAAATGACAGAATGTGTTAATTTAACATTGGATAAAAGAGAATGGGGCTATTGTCATACCGCTTCCTATCAGATTTCTTTCTGTCACTTGTTCCTGGAAATAAAAAAAAAAGCTCCTACTCTGAGCCATAATTTATTCTTCATATTAAAATTGTGTGAATCATTTATTTATTTCTATAAATGTCAAAATTATTAATTAGGGTTTTTCACTTTTTAAAATACTGAATGTATAGAAGTGTCACTTTTCCATTAAAATTTTTTAAGAAAGCTACTCATTATGTCTTTGATAAAGCTATTCCAGAGTGGGGATTACAGGATTGGAGCCTTAGTAGATAGCAGAGGGCAGCTACATCTAGTAGACTAAGCATAGGGCTAGGAGTAAGGAGATCCTTGGTTTATTCCTGACTCTGCCAGTGAGTCACTGTGTGCCCTTGGACAAGTTACTGAACTTTACTCTCTCTCTTTCCACATATATAAAATGGGGGCGATAAAATGCTTTGAGATCTATGGATGAAAGGTCTGTGAATTGCAGATTGGCAGGGAGGGTTACGACCCATCACAACTTTAGGGCACACTCTTGATTTTCACAAATCAGAACCAGGTCCAGCGAGTCCTGAACTGATTTATTGTCCCCATTGTGGAAACACTGCTTTTTTACAGCCTGACACCTTATCAGCATGTGATGACATCATTTGATGATGTGATGATGTAACATAATCATGCACTGATAAAACACTATGGAGCAAAGGTTGAGAAGGCTGGGTTTGGGACCACCTCCTCCAGCTGCTCCTAAGGCTAACCTCGCTATGGGCCTCTGAAAGCCAGTGCTGAGGCATCCAGGATCTCTGCCATTACTGAGTCTTAACTGGGGTCTCGATTCATATATAAAGAAGTTAGGCTCAATCTTTGGGTCCCTGGTGTGAAAGTATGAGGGCCCATTAGGTGGAAACCTGTATGTTTGAAACTGTAATTTTTTTTTTCTCTTTCTTGTGTTAAGGTGGTGAGCTTTTTACCTGGGGACAGAACTCGCACGGTCAGCTTGGAGTGGGGAACCAGATTGACTTTATCCACAAACCGCAACTGGTGCAGGAGCTCAGAGGCATCCCGCTGGCTCAGATTGCTGCAGGAGGAACTCACAGCCTTGCCCTGTCGCTCTCTGGAGCCGTTTACTCATGGGGGAAGAACGATTTTGGACAGCTGGGACTTGGAGACACAGAAAGTAAGGAAAGACACAGAGCAGCATGAAAAATTAGGTGGGGAGGATACTTTCCTAACAGAGGAGCTTGACACAGACACACAAACTATTAAGAAAAGGAGTACTTGTGGCACCTTAGAGACTAACAAATTTATTAGAGCATAAGCTTTCGTGAGCTACAGCTCACTTTCCACCAAATGCATCCGATGAAGTGAGCTGTAGCTCACGAAAGCTTATGCTCTAATAAATTTGTTAGTCTCTAAGGTGCCACAAGTACTCCTTTTCTTTTTGCGAATACAGACTAACACGGCTGCTACTCTGAAACAAACTATTAAGGATGCCAACCACCATCAGAGCAATGATGTCTGACAGTGTCTCTGGGAACAGCAAATGCAGATAGATTGGTGTTCCACTTGCTAGTTTGCCCTGATCAGCTACTGCCCATGGAAAAACCAGCTGGAACAAGGGAGTCTGGTGTTTTACTTCCAGAGAACTAATCAATCATTTTACACTCCCACCCAAATAGCATGGGCTCATAAAATGCTCAGGCCTCTGAGTTCTCTCCCTGATCGCATTATGCTCTGCCAGTAGTTTGCAGCAAGTAAGTACATGTTCTTATACTTACCTCCCTCCTTCAATTTTCTGTTTGATTTTATACGTACAAGGTGAGGGAAAATTAGATATCCAGATTTGGAAATGTTGGTCGATTTTTAAAGTTAGGATCATAAATTCATAACTAAATATATATGGCCTGATTTCCAGAGGTACTGAACACCCACAAATCCCACAAAAGTCAATGGGAACTGCAGGTGCTCAGCACCTTTGAAAATCAGGCTACTTATCTAGGTGCATAAATATGGATTTAAGAGCCTAATTTAAGGCCCTCAGGTTTGAATATTGGCCCAAGTTTTATTCTTAGCTCTAACTATATAAATATGTAAAACAACCAAATAAACAAACTTGCCAGGGTATTATGAAGCATTATGCATTGTAATGGAAGATGACTAAGCCTTGTAAGCAAGTTCTATGTACAGGGAAAAGGCTTTTTTTTTTTTTTTTTTTTTTCTTTTTTTTTTTTAAAAGAAGCCATTCCAAGCATGGCTATACGTATTTTTCTAGACCTATATTTGCTTTAGATTACCAACGTTGTCAATTTACAGTTTTTTCTTTTCAGATAAATATTACCCTTCATACATCAGAGCCCTAGAACATAAGAAGACTGTGTACATCTCATGTGGTGGAGAGCACACTGCCGTTCTCTCACAGGTTTGGTTGAATTTGAATTCATTCACTTCACAGAGCGGCAAGGGAAGTTTAGCCCAACAGAGATGATACACTAACTGCTAGAGTGTTGATTCCCTGCAAGGGCAATATTTACATTTGTGGGAATGTGAAGCTGGCCCCTGGTAGTTGCTAACTTGAGTTTTTTGTAGGACCATAGTCAACTTAAATTCCTGCAGAACATTAGATGAGTTGTTGTTCTCATTCAGCCATGGGTTATCAAAGAACCGAAGGGACATTCCAGTAGTGTCTGGCAGAAGCTGAAACTTTGAACCCAAGTACACTGAGACTGGAAACTTTGAACCCAAGTACACTGAGACTGGATGTCTCAAGGCAATGTTAACAACACGCAGTTCAACTGTCAATGATGACCAAACGTTATTACTTTTTGATGGTTTTTATAGTGTCCTCACTGACTGAGAACAATAGCAACAACTTATTTACTAGGTTTACTCATATGAGTAAAGCCCTTAAGCAATAGGACTTTTCTCAGGAGTAAAGTTACTCACATGTATAGGTAATGCAGGATCAGGCCTTATATTAGCATTATTCCATTTGTATTTGCATCACCATTCCCTGATCTATGGTCTATAGCATGTTCTTACATGTATGTAGTATAGTTGTAGCAGTGTTGGTCCCAGGATATTAGAGAGACAAGGTGGGTGAGGTAACATCTTCTGTTGGACCAAATGCTCAAAGGCTTGTCTCTTTTGCCAGCAGAAGCTGGTCCAACAGAAGATATTACCTCACCCACCTTTTCTCTCTAATGTCTTATATGGATAATCAACTGGACTATCCATGTGAGTGAAGTTGTGTAAGCATTCGCAGGATCTGGCCCATAGTTGGCAATTACCATTTTTTAAGAGTGTGTGCTATTTTGAGATTACATGACCCTCATGTCTGTTTGTTCTTCTCCAAGGATGGGCTGGTGTGTACCTTTGGAGCTGGAAATTATGGGCAACTTGGTCACAACTCCACCCAGAATGAGCTGACACCTCGTATTGTGGCTGAGCTGTTTGGAGCAAAGGTGTCTCAGATAGCATGCGGAAGGTAGGAAATGGCAATGTCTTTGAAGCTTTATAATGACAAAGAGATAACTTTGCTGAGCTTTTGGGAAGCACTGGAGGATGTTAGGAAAAGAAATCTCTACATTACTTATTTTAGCAGCTCACAGCTGATAGAATATTGACTAGACACACATTTTATTTATTAACTTTTCCACACACAGACCCTACCCTGCATTGAGCTTCATGAGGACAAAGTCACGCTCCAATGGAGTGAGCAGATTTTAAAATTGTACTGTACCCATAATCCCTGGCTGCTCTTACCAGGTGATGAAGAATATATACATGCAGCAAACAGAAAAAGACCATCAAGTTACCTAACAGGGACGAAATCTATCAAAATTTCCAGTCAATCCCTGTACAACATGGGAAAATGGTGGTTCCTTACAATCCATCTGTGAATGATGGAAACTATGAAATTGTATTATATTATGTTATATGATAATTATATAATTAATATAATATATTATATTAACAGCCTGATACAATGTCCATTGAAATCAACAGAAAATCTCCTGTTCACTCCTGTTGGCTTTGGATCAGATCTAAAACCACAGAAAATATTTATGCTTGCCAAATGGAAAAATATCAACGCAGAACACTTTACTGTTTTGTAATTCTCACTGGTTCAAAATTAGAAAATAAAGAGCTATTTGGAAGCAGTGGAATAGTGTTCCTTTAACTAAAGAGGCATACATTGTTCTTTCAGTTCTCCATGCTTATTGTAAGGAGCGCCCTACAAATTTGACTGGAGGTCTTCTGTAGCATGGTTCTTAGTAACTTTAATGGGAAGCACCCCCATGTACTGCTCTGAAAATGTGCCTGTCTGTATTATCCTAACTAGCTCAATGGCACTCTTATGTGGTCCATTTTCCTTTTCTGAACAGGTGGCACACGCTTGTCTATGTCCCCTCCTTGGGAAAAGTCTATTCATTTGGTTGTGGAGCAGAAGGACAGCTGGGCAATGGTGACACATCTAATCAGTTGATACCACTGCCTGTCGAATTACCTTCAGATTGGGTGAATGGTGAAAAACTCAACCCAGGTAATTTACACAGTAGATCTTTTTGAGCTGTACTTTATTTTAGATCCAAACTAGGTAGGAGTATGTTTTAAACGCATTTTGTTTAACGAGGGGAGTGACGAGCGTGGGGGAGAAAGGACTGGGAGCAAGGAGATTTGTCCCTAAACATTGGACAGCCTGCAAGCAATTAAGATGATTGACCTTACACACACTTGAGAAGAACTAAGTAGATATCTGTGTGGGGAAGTTCCTGCCAGGACAAAGTCACTAACTGCTATCTTCTCCTTCAAATTGGGCAACTCAGGAGAATCACTCACTTCCAAAGGCAAAAATTACCATCTTTCTCTCTAGCCTGAATAAATGAGTGGTTTCCCTGATGACTAATGTACTAGAAGACTCTAAGGGAAAAACATTCCAGCAGGGTTTCTTAGCCTGAAGCAACAGTTACCCTGTGACAGCTTATTTAGAGCTCAGGCTGAGAGGTAAAGAAGATACCAGGGCAACTGTCCCCTCTAAGGGAAGATTGGGGCCAGCCACACCTGTGCCACCATAATTAATTAGCTGCTTCCCACCCTGAGGGGGCAGGACTAAGGAGAGGTCAAGTGATAGATTCGTGAACACCTGGTCCTTTTAAAGGGGTTGTATGAGATCAGTCTGAGTTGGAACCACAGGGAGTTGGCTCTTGAGGAAGGCCCTGAACTGATGTTTGGGGGGGAAATGGTACTCCAGGGGAGCAAGCCTAGGGGCCGAGTGATCTATCCCAGAGGCATCTATATTCTCCAAAGTTAGCCCAGAAAGGGGCTGGGAATGGGGCCGGGAGGGCGTTGCTGAAAGGAAGCCCTGAAGGGCAGAAGCCCTTTTGCTTGTTTGGGAGTTTTTAGTTTGAACTTTTGCTACCCGGGAACAAGTTAAGTTTGTTTGTCACTTGGCCAGACGGTTAAGTCACATCTCCATCACAGCCAGGTGTCTGGAAAGCCAAGGAGACAACCTTTGGGAAGGAAACTGAGGCAGGGAGTGCTGGCTACACCACAGGGAGCCAGCAGGGGGTGTTACTGAGCAGCCATGGTGTAGATGTTAAGGGTCAACTGTGGATTCTGGTATCTCTGTACTTTCTCCTCTTCAGGCAATGTACTGCAGGCTACTCTTACTGCTGTGCTCTTCAATCTATTTAATTGTCTCAGTTGCCCCTTCTCTGATCCAGTGCAATCGTAGAAAGAACATCATGCCTTAAAGGGTTGCTTAATAGCTACTTGCATCATTCTATCTACTGCTGTTCAGCTAGATGGGCTGTGCATTCTCATTCGTTGGATTTTTTTTAAAAATTAAGTCATTTTAAATTACTTCACACCTTATTCTGAAATTCAGATTTAAACCTCTTCAATTAGTCTTGTCCATGAGGCATTGATTGAGTCTAGTAACATTAGAGATGTGGAAAGCAAGCTAGTGAAGAGCCATCGACTCTGGTGCCAAACTCAATTTTAATGAATAGGACAGTATGGTCTTCTCAACAGCAGACCCTGGCCATAACTAGGCAGTTCTTAAGAGGATTATAACAATAGTTTTTCACTGTTGCCCTCCATGCTCCTGGGTTTTTAGCTGCTCAGAGCATCTGGGATGTATCCAGATCTCTCTCATATATTGCATGTTTATGCAGTGAGATTGAGGGCAGATAAAAATTAGCTTCTTCTTCCTTTTTTATATTCCCTTAAAAAAAAAAAAAAAAAAAAAAAGTACCATATTCCAAAGTTACAGTTGGAAACCGTTATATCACACTTTTCTAACAACAAAGTAAGTACGAGTAACAAAGGAAAATATGGAAAATAATGAGAAACACTAGCTAGATAGCACCACAAAAACTGTACAGTAATCAACTACGGAAACAGACTCCCTCTTGATGGGTTTATTATAACCTTAAGGTGACTCAGGTTAACTTGCAGTGGACAGCTTTTACCCTTCTCAGAAATGGGATTCCTCTGGTTTTTGTATTTAGGAGACAGTGACTTTCCTTGGGTCTCTTTAGGCTTGATAACCACTAGTATCCCACTCGTCTGTGGAAGAAGCTCTGCCTCTGTGTTGCAGATCCGGAACCAAGACCTTCCATGAACTAGAGACAAACACAGCTCCCCGCAGCGGGGGCTTCTCCACAGCTGGCTTTTTCCTGCCCACCAGAAGATGCAGGAACTTGCATGCTGCTTTTAGATTGGCCAGCCACCTCTTCCAATGTCCCCATGCTGCTTGCTGATCCCATCATAGACACATATTTACTGCTTCATCATGATAAATAAATGTTATATAGAATCACTTCTGGGACTGGGAGCTTTTGATTAGTTTTTAAAGGTTTGTTTTTATATGCCTTGTCCATGCACTGAACTTCCAAAGATAAGGGTTTGGCTTATCCTTTTCTTCTTTATCCCTTCAAAGGAAACAGTACCTCCAAAAAGGTGATTAAAATTATTGCTGGAGGAAACCAAAGCATTGTGCTTTGCTTGAAGAAAAAGGTATGCGAAGTATCTGACATGGTTTTTAACAATGTAGTTCCTGGCCAAGGCTTCTGCTTTGCTGCTGTTGAGCCATGTATGAATTTGGATTTGCCATCTAGCCCCATAATAGGTTTTTCTTCCAAAATCACAGCACTCTCCACACCTCCCTCCATCCCTTCACTGAGACCAAATTGTGTTAGAAAAGCAAATCTCTCTCTCTCTCTCATGACATCGTTTCTGTATTTTATGCTTGTGGTATTGTCTACTGCAGGGGTGGGAAAATATTTTGGCCCAAGGGCCACATCTGCATGGGGAAATTGCTTGCAGGGCCATGAATGTAGAGCTGGAGCTGGGCGTTGGGGTGCAGAAGGGAGTGCATGATGTGGGAGAGGGTGCAGTGTTCAGGAAGGGGCTCAGGGAAGGGGGTTGGGGTGCAGGAAGCAGCCAGCACCACATCCCTGCGGCCCCTGGGGGAGGGGAGCAAATGGCCAATGGGAGCTTTGGGGGAGGTACCCACAGGCAAGAGCAGCGTGCGGAGCTCTCTGCCTCCACTCCCGCAGGGGCCGCAGGAACGTGGTGCTGGCCACTTCCCAGAGTGGAGCAGTGGCAGTGCCACAGGCCGGATCCAAAGCCCTGAGGGGCCGGATCTGGCCCATGGGCTGTAGTTTGCCCACCCCTGGTCTACTGATTTGAAGCCCATTTGTTCACTCCCAGTTTGGCCCACAGAAGGCTGTGATCCTCGCGAACCAGAGTCTCATCTACTGGGCTTCTAACCTCATTAACATTCTTGCCCCTTTTATACAGAATCCATATGTTACTTTGAACGGAACTGCCATAGCGGAAGACAAGGAGGTGGATAAATGGATTTCTAATTCGGATCCTAAACAGTGGGAAAATATAAAGAAGTAAGTCAGATCCCTGGTGGGTTTTTCCATTAATACTGTAAACTCTAAACCTTCAAAACACTATATTTTCTTCCCTTTCAAAAAATCTTGCAGGGAGCGCAATTAAAAGGGGTATGGCAGTATTGGATATTTGCTTGTTTGCTGTTTTGAGACTCAGTCCAGCGTGCTTTACTTCGTCTTTGCTCAGGCAAAACTCACATTAATGAAATAAGGGCCCTCGTGTTTGGCCCTTGGTCACTATTTTCTTGCAAAGAGATGGAAGTGGACATTTCACAAGTACAGAGGTTGAGACACACCAGCCAGCTTTAGGAGTGTGTCCGCCTCTTATTGCAAATATATCATTGCCACTAGTGTTATTGGGAATTAAGAGCGTACATCCAGGGGGAAACTGAACCCCAAAGAGTGGTGGCCTTAAAACAAAAGAGCCCGATGAAAGTCCATTGAGCAGCACGACTGGAATTTTCAGAAGGACTCAGCATTCACAATTGGTGTCCAATATTCAGAAATGCTCAGCTCTCTTTTAGGCACAGAAAGAAATGGGCAGATTCCAATAACTTGGTACATTGGAATGCTGAACACTTCTGAAAAATCTCGCCTTTTTGAGGTGCCTGAAAGAGAGCTGACTTTCTTTCAGGAAATCTGGCCCGAATTACCCATGCTGAGTACTTCAAAAACTGGCTCTTTTGAAAATCTATCCCCACATGGCTAATTTGTAGCTCAGTGATTTTCCAAGTATTTTCAATCTAAGGCAGTGGTTCTCAACTGTGGTCCACCACTTGTTTAGGGAAAGCCCCGGCACGCCGGGCCAGTTTGTTTACCTGCCGCGGCTCCCACTGGCCAATGGGGGCTTCAGGAAAGGTGGTCAGCACGTCCCACACCGCTTTCTGCAGCCCCTATTGGCCTGGAGCGGCGAACCGCAGCCAGTGGGAGCCGCAATTGGCCGAACCTGAGGACGCGGCAGGTAAGCAAACTGGCCTGGCACGCCAGGGGCTTTCCCTGAACAAGCAGTGGACCAGAGTTGAGAACCAGTGATCTAAGGTAAGTGGTAAGGAAAGTGGCATTTAGAACAACTGGCATCTTTAAATCACAAACCAATTTGTGCACATCTTTGCTGTTTGTTCAGACTGAATAGCTGTTGCTGCTTTTTTTGTTGGAATGATTAATTCTGGGTTGTTTTTGTTGTTCTTTTAAATTAACAGGAATATTCACCTGATCTTTTCATCTGTGGCTTGTGTCAATGGAAGTTTCTTGGACAAAAGGTAGAGAGCACTAATTTGAAAACAAAATAGTACATCTGCTGTGTATAAATTGGTCAGAAATTAGCTACATTACAAAGAATGTAGAGATTGATAGGATTATCTGGATTTGTAAAATACAAGTCTATAGAATATTTTTCAAGAAAAGGCTAAAATTCTCCTCTGATCCACATAATAGATTTTGACCAAGATTTTAAAAAATGAGTGCCTAAAATTAAGCTTCTAAATTCACATTTTGGCACTTAAATAAGTGGCCTGATTTTCAAAGGTGCGGAGCAAACCCAGGTCCCATTGAGGTCAATGGGAACTAGGGGTGCTCAGCACTCTTTCAAAATCTAATCACTTTGTTGCCTAAATAGGGATGTAGGAGCCAAGACTTAGGCATCCAAGTTTGAAAATTTGTCTCTTGGTCTCCAGAACTCTGCTCTCCTTTTATGCTCCCATCTCCCACTAAATGGGTATTTTACATATGTAGAGAGGGCAGAGGATCTGAGCGGAGATTTATCACATGGATATGAGAAAAGCACTTTACCCAAAATGAAGATCGGACAGGTTTGTCACATATTAACATTTACTGTTAATGAACTTACATTTATATAGCATCTTGTACCCAGAAGGATTCCAAATCATTTCACAAATGTTACTTTACCCAGCGCTGAAATGCAACCACTTCTAGGGTGAAATATGGCAAGCAGCTGATTAACAACACACAGCCACGCTATGTGAGAGTTTAGAACAGGAAGTACGGAATAGCATTCAACTGAGGCTGCAGTGAGAATTTCTTGGTAGGCAGAATATAATTATACTAATTGGAATTAGGGTTTAGCATTTCTCAGAATGTACATTCCCTTCACACCCAGGGATTGTTAAAATGCTTCAAAGTTGAGCCAGAAATACACAGCAGAGGAGCAGATGTTTCACATCCCTGATTTTTCTTCCCTTCCAGTAGAGACAAACATTTCAGAACCTCCAAAGAAATCTCAGGCGTAGATATGTCAGCAGTGCTTCTTTTTTATGAGAAGATGAAAAAGAAACCAAAAGTCTTGCAGGAGGTAAGACGTGGCATAGAAATGATACTTGTTACACTGATACCCAGTAGCTTTGGATCACTGCATTTTTTTCCATAAAGGGATGCTGACAAAATGTAGGTCTGGGTATTTCAAGTGCTTTATAGACCCTAACATAAACAGGAAAAAAACAAATCTACTACCTCTCAGAGCTGCCTCCAGTGGAGCAAAGAGAGTTTTGTTTGCTGTTATTTCTTTGTATTAAATTAGGAGTTGCCAAGATATTATGGCGATGAAGGTCATATAATGACTGAAGTTGACATAATGTTTTCATGGTATTTTTGTTTTGTGTTTTGTTTTTAAGCTTACTTTCCTAATTCAAACTCTCCCGGCTAGAGCAACAGAAGCCGAAAGGGAAACTGACAAAGTGAAATTGATCAATCTGCAAAATGGTGGTGCAGAAGGTGCGCATTGTGCATTGGCACTGTACAAACACAGAGTGCGAGATGGTGCTTGTCTCAAAGAGTTTACAATCTCTAAATTGGCAGGCATCTGGACAAGGGTGGAAGAATTATTATCCTAATTTTAGAGATAGGGAATCTGAGGCACAGATTAAGTGATTTGCCTAAAGTCGCACAGGAAATCTGTGGCAGAGTCATGAATTGAACCCAGATCTCCTGAGTCCCAGTTCAGCGTATGAAAGAAGATGGTACATGAAATTTGGAATTCTGTATTGGTCTTGCTGCTATAAGTAATAAATTATTATGGCAAAACTCAGCTGCATTTTTTAATTTCTCTTGTCCCCTTGCTCCCTCAATCCCCCAGATGATCTCTGCAGTTGAGAAATTGCTGTCATCACTGTCTTCCTCTCCCAGTTTACCTGAAGCTCTCAGGATCTACCTGATCATTCCTGTCCTTTTACGGGGACAGGATAAAGTGTCTGACTGTCGTCTTGATCAGCTAGCAAAAGCCATCCTGAGTCTCCAACAAAAAGACCTGAAAGTTCTTGGTAAGGTCTGATAGCAGTAGAGCTGGATCACCTGAATTCTTCAGCACTTTCTGGGGAGGGAGGAGGGAAATACTCCCATTGACTTGAGTTGGGCCTGGATTTCACCCCAGATATTTTCTACAATGGAAAAGGGTTTTGACAAGCTGCTTATGTAGAAAGACATGCTAGGAGATAACTTGTCTGGAGCAGTCTACAGATAAAAGCATTATATGAGTTTGAGCTTTACTAGTTTAGTTTAATACCAGTGCTTTATTCGGTTCATTTAAAAACAAAACGAGCTGCTGTTTGTCCAAGGGACAGATCTTACTAAGGACTATTTGTATGTTGTCTAAGGTAGCGATGTCAACAGTTGTTTTCTTTACAGAATCCCTGTGGTCAAATCTAGAAATATCCTTTTTCAAGGACCTAGTGAGCATGTATCAAAGGGTTTCCAGAATCAATCTACTTCATTTCATCATGCAAGTTAGAAACTCTGAAGAAGTTACCTGTGAACCGCACTTGAATAGGACTTTGAAAATGCTGCAGATTCTTTACCAGGTAGAAAAGCAGTTGGCTCTGGTGGGTTAGAAAATACACATACTATTAGAATATTTTTTCATGTATTTATTTCTTGAATTTACGAATACATGGCTTTTTTACCTGAGGTGCAATTGCTGATTACAGAGCAGTATGCACTTTGTCCCATCAGTGCTAAGAGAATGGAACTGTAATGTCAGATCATTGTTGCTTTGCCCCATTACCAGGCCCCATTGGTCCACTACACAAGAATAACCTGCAAAGGGGTCTGCAATCAGTGAGTCTGAACTCTATTTCCCTCTTATTCTTCCATTAGGGGACTGCCCCATGTCTTGTGGGCCCCATCCCAGGGGCAGGTTGAAATGTGAGTGTGATGTTTGTTGGTTGCACTCTAATGCTGCAGAAGTTTTTTCACACTGATCAGCTGCTCTGAGGTCATAATAAGTTGAATCCTCTGGAGAGCTAGGGGTTCTCTCCCCTTTTATTACTGTCCTGGACCTGCAGCATCACAGATTCCACCCCCTCTTCCTGTTTCATTCACCACTTTCTTAACTCTCTCTCAACAAGCCCGTGCACCAGTTCCAGACACCTGATTTTCTGACCACCCCCACTGGATTTGCTCTGCCATTGGCAAGGATTTGGGGGCAGATGGGAAGTTGGAGGGAACTGGAGTAAATTTACACACTGAATCTTGGGCCTTAAATCATGGGGACCCTAAGATATTATCTTTGCTGGAAGCCCTGGATTTGTTTGAATTAGCTCTGCTTGATTTTTATTTACTGACCTGATTAGAATCTGTTTCTCTTCTGATTCCTCCTCCGTCTCCCCATATTTGCCACTTCTAAGTAAAAGGTCTTTCTTTGTCCCTCTCATCCCCATTTGGTAGAATTTTCTCCCTTGGGTCATCTACACTGCAAGTTCATTATGTCATTCTAAGATATGGCATAATACAAAGGGCCTGATTCTCATTTACACTAAGGCCCCTTCTCCCAATTCTCATAGTAAAGAAGGGCCTTAAATGAGTATAAATGCAATATGTGCTCACTGTCAGAGTTGTGTAAAGGAGCTTTGGTGTAAAAGAAAATCAGGGCCTGGAATTCTCAATTAATGCACAGAGTATACTACGATTCTTAGCTGTATGGTTCTATATTTGTTGTATTGTTTTTGCACTTCTGCTCTTGGACACTGCTTTGCTCCTTTGTGAAAAGTGCTATGGTACATTTGCAATATAGTTCTGTTTTACAGATTAAGTGTTCCTAGCTCATAGGATCTGCTGGCCATTTCCTTTTAACATTGTACGTATCGATGCAGGTGAATTCCAGTGCTGGTTTCAAAATACAAGAAAACAACTTCTATGTACCTGAAGTGAAAAGCATTTGGGGACAGGCTTGGAATTTGAATGAAGTAACAGTAAGTATAACATGTTTCCAAAACTGCAATATATTTTCTTGTTTAGGAAGTTAGAGATATTGGGGCCAAATCCTTGGGTCCAGCCCTTCTATCCCCAGTACAGCTTAGAAAGCTTTACAACCTCTCCGGTCCTGTGGCTGCTAGGCATTAGGCTGGCCCTGATACGCCGTTCAGAACAGCAAGGCTCTTCTAAGTTGTGCCAGCTGCCCGTGACTTCCAAGGTTGTTTTGGCAGTCAGAGATGGACTGGGCACAGTCACGCCCCAGCTACCCCTCCTTTTCCATGGCCACATGCCCCCTTCACTGAGGGCTTGGAAGCAGAGTTAGCATAGGAGGAAACATTGGTGCTACATGATCTGGAGATTCCCCCATGCCTGACGTAGCCAAGCCATTGGCCAGTCATTGCAAAGCAGCTGCGACGGGAGCCAGGATCTGGCCCATTATATTTCCTCTTATTTTTGTGTTTATCCATTCAGAATTAATGTACCCTTATACAGCCCTTTGAAACTTTTCACCAGGAAGCCAACAGAACATTTTAATTTCCTTTGAGTCATGGAAGGGCGCTACATAACAACTTCAAACAAATTTTCATTCCAGATTTTGTTTGTTACTGAGACCCGCTCTGCAAACTAATTTTCACCGGTTTAACCAAAGGCATTGTTTCCGATTCTTGTCGTTAAACTGGTACAAAGCCCATTTTTGAATGATATTAAAATTGACATAAGCCATTTTTAAACTGATTCAAGAGTGTCCACACTGGGCTTTGCACTGCTTTAATTTAAATGAGTCTCATACAGGAATATGCAGAGGTCGCATCCGGGAGAACGGGATATGACTTCAGGTCTCATGCTGATTGGATGTGTATTCATTTATTTCTAACTAGCAGCTGTAATTCTGCACACAGTACTAAGTGTTTGTTACATGAGGCTGTTTTATAGATTTTTCACCTTTTCTTAGTCATAGATTTAATCAGGTCTTTTCTTTCTTGGGGAATATTCCCTGATTCCATATATCAGTGACTAGCCACTGATACAGCCGCATCAGGGCAACCCCTACCATAGAGAGTGGGTTATAAGCCATGATGATTTGCACTATGCAAGGGGACGGTGCACCCGTGCAGATCACAGCTGCTTTCTCTGTCAATATTAGGGGTTTGCATTAGTTCAGTTATATCCATGGTTTGACACTGATGGCTGAAATCCTCAGCATAGACAAGGCCTAAACTTCACCCTTGAGGTCTCTCCTATCTTTATCTAATAGTGGACTTTAGTTTTGAGTCTCATTGGTTCTTAGTTTGCAGAGTTTGATGTCTGTTTGTTGTGTGCTTGCTGCTTGACTGAAGTATGCAGTGTGATTTGTTGAGGGGCCAGTGTGCTGAGCTTAGTGGCCTGGCTGACAGCTTCTTAAGGAGGCTTTGATCCCTAAGCCCTTTAGGATCCATTAACTGTTAAGGAGGGAGCAGGGCTACTCTCCCTCTCAGTTTAACATTCTCTCAGTTTAGGCTAGGGGTGGGCAGACTTATTGGCCCGAGGGCCCCATCAGGGTTGCAAAACTGTATGGAGGGCCGGGTAGGGAAGGCGGTGCCTCCCCAAACAGCCTGGTCCCTGCTTCCTGCCCGCCCCCCTCAGAACCCCTGACCCATCCTCCCCCCTGCTCCTTGTCCTCTGACTCCCCCCCCCCCCCCCAGGACCCCACTCCCTATCCAATCCTCCCTGTCCCCTGACTGCCCCGGCCCCTATCCAACTCCCTGTTCCCCACCCCCTGATTGCCCCCTCCCCAACCTCCACCCCATCCAACCGCCTCCTGCTCCCTGTCCCCTGACTGCCCCCCAGGATATTCTGCCCCTTATCCAACCTCCCCTCTCCCCGCCCCCTTAACATGCTGCTTATTGGAAAGCCTGGGAGGTGGGCAGGCACAAGCTGCGTTGCCTGTGCAATGGGATGGCTGCGGGGGGGGGCTAGCCTCCCTGGCCTGGAGCTCAAGGGCTGGGCAGGACGATCCTGCAGGCTGGATGTGGCCTGCGGGCCGTAGTTTGCCCACCTCTGGTTTAGGCCAACAAACACCACCCCACCCAAAAAAGCTGCAGGAATATAAAAGAATGCAGGCAGAAGTCCAGCAGTAGAGTGGGGTCAATCCAGTTCATTGCATGGAATGTATGATTACCTGCCTGTGGGTAGGTGGCACATGTGTGCATTCAGTGCAAGGAGCTCATGGTCCTCACAGACAGAGTGTGGGCTTTGGAGACCAAAGTGGCTGAACTGGAGGAGCTAAGGGAAACCGAGAGGGACATAGGTGAGACTTACCAGGACAGTGTAGAATGCTTCCCCCCCTCCCCCGCCCCCAAGTTTGACAGCCCCTGTGCTGTTGAGGAGGATGAAAGTCTTGGGGAAAGAGAACATCAAACTGGCGCAGAGGGAAATGAATTCATAGTTGGGACCCTCCTTCCAGATGATGTCATGGTATCCTTTTGCACTGAGGATACCTCTCTGGGGGAAGAAATCTCAGTTATTAGGAAGAGATGGCTAATAGTGATGGGAGATTCGATCATTAGAAATATAGATAGCTGGGTTTGTGATGACCGAAGGAGAACTGCATGGAGAATTGCCTGCCGGATACGAAGGTTGTGGATCTCTCCAGACATCTAGACTGTCCTATGTACAGTGCTGGGGAGGAGCTGGTGATCGTGGTACACATAGGTACCAATTCCATAGGGAAAGATAGGAGAGAGATCCTGGATGCCAAATGTAGGCTGTTAGGTAAGAGATTGAAGTCCAGGATCTCTATGGTAGTATTCTCTGAAATGCTTTGAGTTCCACACACAGGGCCAGCTAGACAGGGAGAGCTGCAGGATCTCAATGTTTGAACGAGACAATTGTGTAGGGAGGAGGTTTTAAGTTTATTAGGAACGGGGGCACCTTTTGGGAAAGGAGGAACCTTTACAGGAAGGATGGGCTCTTCCTAAATCACAACGGAACCAGATTGCTGGCATGTAAAATTGAGAAGATTGTAGAGGAGCTGGGGGAAAGCTGACAGTACAGAGGATTGAGACATCCCACAGAGGAGACTCTATTAACAGAGATTCTCTATATCCTAAAAAAGATGAGAGGATAAAAGTTGCTAGATTACAGGTAGGAACTGAAGAGAAACAGTCAAGTGAAAAAGTGTCCCATTCAATTACATCACAGGAAGGCAGACAACTAAAAAATGACACATTTTATAAGTACTTGTATACAAATGCTAGAAGTCTAAATATTAAGATGGGTGAATTTGAGTGCCTGGTATTAAATGAGGATATTGATAAATGAGGATTAAATGAGGATTTTGATGCATCAGAGAAACTTGGTGGAACTATGATAATCAACGGGATATGGTAATACCAGGGTACAAAATATATAGAAATGACAAGAGTAGATCATGTTGTTGGGGCAGTGGCACTAGATGTGAAAGAAAGCATGGAGTCAAATATAGTTTTAAAAAAAAAAATTAAATGAATCAAACTGTATCAGAGAATCTCTATGGATAGAAATTCCAAGCCTGAATAACAAGAGTATAGCAGTAGGAATATACTATCAACCACCTGACCAGGATGGTGATTCTAGGAGAATAGAGAGGCTATAAAAGTAGAAAATTCAATAATATTGGGGGGGATTTCAACTATCTTCATATTGACTGGGTACATGTCACATCAGGATGGGATATTGAGATGAAAATTTCTAGACACCATTAATGACTGCTTCTTGGAGCAGCTTCTCCTGGACCCCACAAGAGGAGAGGGAATTCCGGAATTAGTTCTAAGTGGAGCACAGGATCTGGTCCAAGAGGTGAATATAGCTGAACCATTTGGTAATAGTGACCATAAAGTAATTAAATTTAACATCCTTGCGGGAGGGAAAATACCAAAGAAGCCCAGCACAGTAGCATTTAACTTCAGAAAGGGGAACTACACAAAAATGAGGAAGCTAGTTAAAGGAAAATTAAAAGGTACAGTCACAATAGTGAAATGCCTTCAAGCTTCATGGAAACTTTTTAAAAAACACCATAACGGAGGCTCAAATTAAATGTATACCCCAAATTAAAAAACAAAGTAAGAGGACCAAAAAAGTACCACCATGGCTAAACAACATAGTAAAAGAAGCAGTTAGAGGCAAAAAGGTATCCTTTAAAAATTGGAAGTCAAATCCCACTGAGGAAACTAGAAAGGAGCATAAACTCTGGCAAGTCATGTGTAAAAAATAGAATTAGACAGGCCAATAAAGAATTTGAAGAACAACTAGCCAATGACTCAAGATCTAACAGCAAGTTGGTTTTTGAGTACATCAGAAGCAGGAAACCTGCCAAACAATCAGTGGGGCCACTGGACAATGGACGTGCTAAAAGAGCACTCAAGGAAGACAAAGCCATTGAGGAGAAGCCAAATGAATCCTTTGCACCTGAAGGATGTGAGGAAGATTCCCACACCTGAGCCATGCTTTTTAGGTGACAAATCTGAGGAACTGTCCCAGATTGAGGTGTCAATAAAGGAGGCTTTGAAACAAATAGATAAATTAAACAGTAATAAGCCACCAGGACCAGATGGTGTTCACACAAGAGTTCTGAAGGAACTCAAATATGAAATTGCAGAATTATTAAGTGTGATGTAAACAATCACTTAAATGGGCTTTGGTACCAGATGACTGGTGGATAGCTAATGTGACACCAGTTTTTTTTAAAAGGCTCCAGAAGCGATCCTAGCAATATTACGCGTAACTTTAGTGCCAGGCAAATTGGTTGAAACTATAGTAAAGAACAGAATTATCAGACACATAAATGAACACGATTTGTTGGGGAAGAGTCAACATAGCATTTGTAAAGGAAAATCATGCCTCACCAATCTATTAGAATTCTTTTAGGGGGTCAACAAGCATGTGGACAAGGGTGATCCAGTGGATATAATGTATGCGGACTTTCAGAAAGCCTTTGACAAGGTACCACACCAAAGGCTCTAAGAACGTAAGAACATAAGAATGGCCATACTGGATCAAACCAAAGGTCCATCCAGCCCAGTATCCTGCCAATACCAGGTGCCCCCGAGGGAGTGAACCTAACAGGTAATGATTGTTGATCTCTCTCCTGCCATCCATCTCCTCCCGGTGACAAAAAGAGGCTAGGGACATCATTCCTTACCCATCCTGGCTAATAGCCATTAATGGACTCTCCATGAATTTATCCAGTTCTCTTAAACAAAGTAAGCAATCATGGGATAAGAAGGAAGATCCTGTCATGGATCAGTAACTGATTAAAAAATAGGAAACAAAGGGTAGGAATAAATGGTCAGTTTTCAGAATGGAGAGGTAAATAGTGATGTTCCCAGGGATGTGCACTGGGACCAGTGCTGTTTAACTTATTCATAAATCTGGAAAAAGGGGTAAATAGTGAGGTGGCAAAATTTGTAAATGATACAAAATGACTCAAGATAGTCAAGTCCAAAGCAGAATGTGAAGAGTTCCAATGAGATCTTACAAAACTGAGTGACTGGGCAACAAAATGGAAGATGAAATTCAGTGTTGATAAATGCAAAGTAATGGACATTGGAAAACATAATCCCAACTATACATACAAAATTATGGGGTCTAACTTAGCTGTTACCACTCAAGAAAGATCTTGGAGTCATAGCGGATGGTTCTCTGAAAACATCCACTCAATGAGGAGCGGCAGTTAGAAAACCAAACAGAACGTTGGGAATCATCAAAAAAGGGATAGATGATAAGACAGAAAATATCATATTGCCACTATATGAATCCATGGCTACACCTACACCTTGAATACTGTGTGCAGTTCTGGTTACCCCATTTCAAAAAAGATATACTGGAATTGGAGAAGGTACAGAGAAGGGCAACAGAAATGATTAGGAGGCTGGAAAAGCTTTCATATGAGGAGAGATTAAAAAGACTGGGACCGTTCAGCTTGGAGAACCGAGGACAATGCGGGGGATATGATAGAGGTCTATAAAATCAAGACTGGTGTGGAGAAAGTGAATAAGGAAGTGTTATTTACCCCTCCACATAACACAACAAACCAGGGGTCACCCAATTAAAAGGCAGCAGGTTTAAAAAAAACAAAAGGAAGGCCTACTTCATACGACACACAGTCAACCCTTGAAACTCGTTGCCAGAGGATGTTGTGAAGGCCAAAACTATAAAAGGATTCAAAAAAGAATTAGGCTGTGTCTACACAGCCACTTTCGGCGCTAAACTTTAGTTGTTCAGGGGTGTGAAAAAACACCCCGCTGAGCGACAAAAGTTTTAGCGCTGAAAAGTGCCAGTATAGACCGCACTTCATCCCGGCAAGAAAGCTACCACCGCTTGTTCAGGGTGTTTTTTTTATTGCCAGTAGAGCTCTCCTCCGGCGATAAAGAGTGTCTACGCTGCCCACGTCACAGCGCTGCCACGGCCACGGGTAACGTGGGCAGTGTAGACATACCCTAAGATAAGTTCATGGATGATAGGGCCATCAGTGGCTATTAGCCAAGATGGTCAGGGATGCAACCCCATGCTCTGGGTGTCGTAAGCCTCTAACTGCCTGAAGCTGGAAATGGACAACGGGCGATGGATCACTTCATAATTGTCCTGTTTTGATCATTCCCTCTGGGGCACCCTGGCACTGGCCATTGTCGGAAGATAGGATACTGGGCTAGATAGACCTTTGGTCTGATCCTGTATGGCTGTTCTTATGTTCTTACATTTTTAGCAATGAACAAAAAACTCTCTTACCAGCAATGAGTCATAGAAATCAAAATGCCCTATCATTTAAATACTGGTGAAAACCAGACTTGCTGATATATAAAGTAAGGGGAGAAAGAAAGGAGGGATACTAGAATATTTGCCTCCTCTTCTTGAACTCCAAATATATTTGAAATAATGCATTTCAGTTATAGCCTAATATTGTTCATCATGTTGACAATGCACTTTACTGTGGTTTTTCTCCTTAAATAAAATCCACTGGTTACACTTTCTAGTGACTTTCTAATCCACTTTCTAATTGCAGTGATGCTTTTACATAAGCAGTTCAGTCATATAGTTCACCCTCTGGTTCTATGAAGAAGTCATTTTAAAAAAAACAGCAGTGTGATTACACTGCAATTGCAGTTAAATTACAAACACTGTATTATGAAGCATAATGAAATTAACAAGGTAAGAGAAGGGAGCAGGGGAAGGGAGAGTAGAAATAATACCGAGGCAAACACTAAATAACACACCGTCTGAGGTTTTTCCCTATTCAGTATAGAAACTAGTAACTCCAGTTTTTTCTTTTTGATGTGGTATCTTGAATTAGACTATTTTGTATAATAATATCTATTTTTGAATATTTTCTAAAAGGTACCAATAGTGATAAATAATTTTGGTAAATTTGTTCAATGATTACTCATTGGTCTGGAAGTTCACATTACTGGTATGCAACTCATTCTTTTGTAGAGTGCTTTGCAGGATTGAAGTATGAAAGGTGCTATTAAAAATCCTATTCTTTTTTTAGACTGTAGAGCAGTGGAACAAAAACCTGATTTCACAGCATTTGCAAATGGTGAGCGATATTTCATATCCAATTATAAACTGGCCTTTGGACATTAGCATTAGCATTAAAACTTACTTCTTGTTGTCTCTATGAACTTTACAGGAACACTCAGTCATTCAAAAAATCCCAGACAGTTAGTAGAGATGGTTCTGAGTGAAAATTAGTTATAAGAAACAGAGTGATGCAAAATGTTTGGTTGGAACACAGAACCCACCAGAATTCAAGCTGGGTTTGGATTTGAGTCTTTTCAACACGTCTGCCTAAGTCTGTAAAGATTTATCTGGCCTGAGCCCCACACCGCCTGCCCTACACACACCCTTTCCTGACCTCGGTTTTCTTTGAGATGGGTTTGGGGTCTGATTCCCCATAGCTTCCCCCAGCATCTCCATCACATACAGTTTCAGGGATTGACAGGGAAGAATTACTGTCCCTTCCAGTTCTTACAAGAGGAAACACTGGGCTGGAAATAGTCCATTCTCTAGGGCAGCAGGAGAAGGGAAATATTTGAGTGTTCTTCTTGCACCAGCTTTTTACAAATAAAACTTAATTGTAAACCTCTGTTTTAAAACAAAAAAAGGTGTAAAATGGGCTCATGTGGTGAGTATTCAACACTCACTTAATATTTCCATTTTTTATACCTGTGTTACAGCAGTTTAATAAGAGCTCATCCACAGTGGTAGAAAAACATTGTGATGTTCCACAGAGTATAATAGTTCATTAGAAATATATACAAGCACTACATTTTTCTTTCTAGACCCTCCTAGTATAAATCTGTACACTGCTATCTTTCTTGCTCTGCAGCTGGGGAGATATAACCAAGAGAGGGATTTGATTTTTTTTTTTTTTTGTTTAATCTGTGCATTCTTTTGGACTGTTATCTTTTCTAGGCCCCGATCTTCTAATTTGTTGCAACAGAGCTGAGCCTTGTTGACTTCAAGGGGTTTCCATGATGATAAAAGACTTGGCTCACAAGCAGCAAATGATAGGAACAGGCTCAACCTGTCCAAAATAGTTTTGGAAGTATACCAGATTGAAACCTCCTGCAGAAACTTACCAAAGAAATATTTGAATAAGCATAGTTGCTATAGTGAGTGGCACAGTTCTCAAACCATTCAGATGTCTCCATATCAGCAGCATTTCTCGCACATTTGCTGCAAACTTATTCATAAAATGGTCCATTCTCAGAGACTGGGGTGTTGTTTTCAGATTTTGCAATTTAGGTGAAATCCACAAATATCTGTCACCCTTGTGTTTATAACCTATGCCCACTGTTCCCTTTAGTTGGTTAATGTATTGCTTCGGAATGTTCATCGCTATTCCTTTAATGATAGCTAGCATTGAAATTTAAGAATAGTGACAAACAGAAATGGGGGGAGCTGAAAACTTCTGAAAAAATTCAATAGATTTTGATGAAAATACGCTGAATTTGTATAAGCTATCCAGGAATTTCTACTGCCCATGCTCACTGCTATAACTATAATGCCCGGGGCCAAATTTCGAAAGCAGCTTTCAGAAGTGTACTGAGTTTGCAAGTGAAAACCTTGCATTTGTGCATGCAAAATGCAAAGGTCCTGATTCTGATTTCAATGGGACTACTTGGTAATGAGGTATGGTGCACTGTGAATAAGGGTGCAGAATATCAGGCTTTAGAGCTAAGGTACTCACAGTAGGGAACAGAACCTGTAAGTGGCTATTTTAACAGAGAAATGGGGGATTTCACTTCTGGACATTCCTTTTTAAAAATACTGCCTTATGTACATAACATGACTCTGAGATAGGACAGAGGAAGAACTGATAATCCAGCTTGTCTTTATCACAGTGACATTTTAAATACATTTTCCTAATTGAAAATGAAACTTTCTTGTCATTTCAGAAGGCTTTGTTGAAACTGACTGCATACCCTTGCATCTTTGACATGCAAGATAAGATTGTGGTTTATGAAATGGATCGCCAGATTCTGTTCAGGATATATAACGTAAGTATTGCCAAAGTCAATGAAGTTTCTTTAAAAAATTTATAAACTAAAAGAATGTAAAGCTTGTAATGCATTGTCTATTTTGTTTTGTAGGCAAATGTTTTCCTGGTGCCACGAGGTCCATGGTGTTTAGAGATCAGAAGAGCACACCTTGTGGATGACGTGTGGCAGTGTTTGAGGAGCGCACCACCTAAAGCATTTGAGAAATTCTTGAAAGTAAGAAATCAAGCTTGCTTATTTTGTTAGCTCTGAGTATATTGCTCTAGAGTACTTCGCCTTTAACATAGCTAATAAGCAACAAGGAGATCTTTTCAGCATTCATCAGGCATTTTAAAATCCAGTTAAAAAGGAAGGAGGGAAAAGTATCACGGAAATTACTGAAAAGCATGTTCCATGTAGGCTAGAATTAGCTTCTCAATCTTGGCACACCTGGCAATTAATCTTTGATTGACTAAAGCAAGTGGCTAATACAAATACCCAGTGAATGGCAGGTGGTTTAATTATGAAATAGCTTGGTGCGGGGGATGACTCACTGACTAAGGGAACGGTCATGGGCAATCTGCATAGATCTCACTACGTATAGGTTTGTATTTTCCAAACTCGTATTAGCACTGCCCAACGGAGTACTTTCACTGCTAGGTCACCTCCTTATGGCTGTTGGGTAGTCTGGTGTATGTGAAAGTAGTGGCCAGGCAAACCGATGTCTGTACAACACAAGTCATCTCATTGACCAGCACTAGGGGCCAAGAATTGACTTGGCCACAGAGACTAATTGCTGCTGTCCCTATTGGAGATGGTCCCCCGCCCACCATGGATGAGATGCCCCAGTGGCACAGCATGGGAGATGATCGTATTGTTGCTGCCTCTGCTGTACCATCATGTAGTTACAAAGGAGGCTTCAGTTTCAATTTCTGTCGGTCTGGCACCAACTATAATGGAAAAACAATTAGATGGATGAGTGAATTTAGGTCCTGACCTTGCAGGAAATCTGGGTAGTGGACTTCAATGGAGCTCAGCATGGGCACAGGATCAGGATCTGCATAGATCTCACTACAGCATCATAGGGTCATAAAGGGTTCTATGTTCCAAACTCATATTATCAGCACTACGCACTGGAGTGGTCTGGTTATCAGATCTATGCCACGAGAGACAGCAAATGCAGTAACTCTTGTTACCCAATATTTTTTTTTCTTTCGGTGGTGGCCCTTCTTCCCTGCCAGCGGTTCCCACCGCGCATCTACCGCAGCAGTGCAAACACACAGGCTCACTGCCGTTTATGCCATGAGTTACAGCATCCAATGCCCTGCTTACAGCTTTGCTTCATTAAGCAACACATCAAAAATATTGTCTGCCCTCCCAGATTATAACTAGTTGCTTTTCCCTAGAGCATCTTATTACTGTCTTCTGATTTCTCAGTAGCTAAGTCTTTAAGAATATTTACCTGTAGTTTGGTTTCTGTGAAAATGGGATAAATATGCTACCTGATTCCTCTCTACCTCATAGTGTGGGGCAGTGTCATGACTTGCTGTCGTCTTGTGCTATATCCCAAGGGGGCCAGCTCTTGTTTCCCAGAGTTAGACTTGTGGGGCAGGGAGGTAGCAAAGAATGAATCTGATAGACTTGTATTCTCTGATTTATTGCTGTATTTGTTCTGTCAACTTTTACAAGTGGCTCCATCTTACTTAGAGTCATAGTAGTTAGTTATAGACGCACCCCACAGATCACTGAGTCCATCCCAATGCAAGGAATAGCTTTTCCCCACCCCATTAGAAGCCATAACCAATGTTAACCAGTCCCCACAGGGCCATCCCTAGGGGGATGCAGGACCTGGGACATGGGCGCTGAGTTTCTAATCTGCTGGGGGTTGCTCCCCACTCCACCCCTTCCCCCAAGGCCCCACCCTGCCCCTGCCCCACTTCTTCCACACCCAGTTCCGCCCCTTCCCCCAAGCACACTGCACCCTCACTTCTCTCCCCTCCCCACCAGCACCTCCTGACGCCGCGAAATATCTGATCTGCAGTAGGCACTGAGAGGGAGCAAGACCTACGGGTGGGCAGGAGAAGGTTCGGGGGGGAAGGGGGCTCCTCCTCACCCCTCCCCCACTGCCACTTACCCCTGCTGCCTCCTGCAGGGCTCCTAGCAGTCATCCCCATTCACCATACCCAAGGGATGGCTCTGAGTCCCTATATATGTGACCAGCCAGAATCACAGGCTCAGAGGTGCACCCTGCAGGAACGTATATAAATCTCACTACCCAGATAGGTATCCAACATAAAGATGTTACTCTTCAATTTTAACATGGAGATATTTGTTACTGAGCTGTAAATGGAAGCACATTTCCAACCTAAGCTTAAAAGGTTACGTAGGGAGAGTTTTCTGCTCCTTCACCTTTACCCTCTTGCATTTTACGTCAAGGTGGCAACAGTATGCATAAGGACAATTTGTACATGTATATTCTAGCTCATGCACGGGAGTCACTTTTGCTGCCACCATTCTGTGTCTCAATATCACAGCTGTCTCTCTGTCCAGCTAGGAGTGCCTATTTAAGTTAAGATGACAGGCACTGGTTGACTAAGGGCTGTCTACATGGTGGGGTAATACATTAAACGTGGCTGTGCTTTCTAAAGCGCACAAATGTGTTGTGTGTTAATTGGTCCCTGAAGACCCTGCTTTTGCGCACTAACGGTTCCCTCGTAGTGCACTTTAACACAGTAGTTTCAAACAGAACTATGTTGAAGTGCACCACCAGGGTGTACCCAGACCAATTAATACACAACACGTTCCTGTGCTTTAAAAAAACACTCCACCTCCAAAGCGTGCATTACCCCACCATGTAGATAAGTCCTAAGACTTAGAAATGGGTGAGAACCAAGAGTCACCTAACAACAAACAGTGGGTACTTTAATAGGCCAGATTCCGAGCCCTGCTCTACTCCCTTTGTACTGCATTTCCCCAGACAGCATAGATCTGGCAAGGGGCTGGGGAGAGGGTATGGTTGCTGCATGCCACACTACTGCTATCTCCAGCTGGTAGGGACCTTTGCCAATTGGCACAGGTTCCAGGAGCCCCCAGGCTACTATCCCATGAATAGGCGTGCCAGCTCTGCTATCCTGGCAATCATAATAATGCCTATTTCAGTAATAACAAATGCCCTGTCTTCATTCCCCCTATAATTTAATTAGAGACATTACTTTTCAGTACTCCATCTAAAATTAGACCTATAGTGTTACAGGCACGTAAATGGATGCCACCTACAATGTAGCTACATTTCAGTAGTGACTGAAGAGCTCCTAATACAGAGTCTGCAAAGCACATGTGGATACAAGGTTTGATGTATTGTACTCCATTATTTCCATAGTACAGTAAGACAAATGCATTCTACTGCAGACATCAGTTCAAAGCAGCAAGGCAACTACTGAATTACAGTGCTGCTCATTTAAAGAGGCATAGTGAAACTCGCCATAACTTATTTAAAAAAATTCGTCTCAAGCAGTGCACAACATTTATTCTTTTCAAAGAGACACAACAGCTTTGACGGGCTAGTAGCATAGCCTTACAATACACCCATAGGTTTTGAGGGGACACGCTAACATGGAGGAGGAAAAAGAGAAATGTTGTTTAATTATCTCTCTCAGCAGTAATGAGGCCATTGTGCATCAAGGCTTGTGCAGAAAGTTACATTTTCAGGCATCATTGGGAGATTAATAAAGACCACCACTTATGCTAGGAGACTATTGCAAGTGCATGGAATATTAGGGTGTGGGTAGGTGAAGATATATTGCTCTCTTCGAGCAGCCACAAGGTTGGCAAGTCTATTTTTGTGGTGCCTGTCAAGCTTTTTGCCTTATCAGTTGTGTCTAAAAAGTTTAATACCCATCCAGGTCCAAAGGTGAAAGAACACGTAAACTGGTATGGTAATAGGAAGAAGCAGACTGTAGAAACACAAGCTGGTTGTGCTGGTGCAGCCCTCTGGGAACTTTTCATCCACACTGGCTGAATAAAACAGACCCGCTAAGGACAACAGTGGAACAAGTACAGTTAGCGTAGGCAGTGACAGAAACATCTTTCTTTCCCAGTTACTGTGGGCGTAGGTTAGTCTTCAGGTTTTGTTTTGAATGATAACGGCTATCTAGGTTTGCTTCGGTTCCTCACCCTGGGCCTTTCTATCAATCATCCTTGCGGCCTGAGGGATCATATTAGGAATGCCATCAATGATCGGATACGCGATGCCCAGCTCTTTGTTAATTAGTTCATTGGTGGATGCTTCGTACCTGGTCAAAAAAAATTTAAAAAAATTCAACAGTAGATACAATGACCTGGGTGGTGGTGGTGGTTGTTGTTGTTGTTTAAGATTTTGGGTTGGGGTTTTTTATTTTTTTTGGAGGGCAGTGAAAGACAACTGAAACGAACATCTCAACAGAAGTATGTAGCTAGAAACTATGGAACTAGTAGAATTATCTTAACAGAAAGTAACCAGGACACATTTTCAAAGCAGGAAATCATGCCTTTAGATAAAGATACTATTTAGAATGGAGGTAGGGTGTGACTCTTCATAACATTTAAATTATAAAAATGAAAACTCTCCTTAAGTGCTTGGGCACCCTACAGCAGTGCAGTTGTGAACTAAGATTTTGTGTAGAAAATGCCATTCAGCACAGTTGTACTTCACAATTATGTACTCAAGGCTATTCATAGGGTACTTTCGGATTGTGTTTGTGTCTGCAATGCAACAAGGTGTAAAAATAAATTATGGCAAACTGTAGCCATATGGGGGGGGGTTGGATGGAGCAGGGGTCCCGGGGGGCAGACAGGAAGGAGGAGGGTTGGATGGGTGGCAGCGGAAGTCAGGGGACACGGAGCGGGGGTGGGATGGGACAGGGGTCTCGGGGGGGCCGGCAGGGAATGGGGGGGGTTGGATGGAGCAGGGGTCCCGGGGGGCAGACAGGAAGGAGGAGGGGTTGGATGGGTGGCAGCGGAGGTCAGGGGACACGGAGCGGGGGTGGGATGGGATGGAGCGGGGTCTCGGGGGGGGCCGGGCCACGCCTGGCTGTTGGGGGAGACGCAGCCCCCCCCCCAACCCTCCCTCCACACAACTTCCGAAACCCGGTGCGGCCCTCAGGCCAGCAAGTCTGCCCGCCCCTGGCTTAGAGGCTGTTGCCGTGTTTCCCAGCAGGACAGGGACATTGCACTGAGGCTTTGAACTCAGCCCGGGACAAAAGGCTCCCTGTTGGTTCGAGTCTCATCTCTGCGGAGCACGGGGCGGGAGCCACATGGCTGGACAGGGCCGCAGTGCGGAGGGCGCGGCGTGTGCGGGGAAGGCGAAGGGGGCGGCGGGGGAAGGAAAGGGGGCTGGGGGGGGAAGGGGACGGGGGGCGGCAGAGAAAGGAAAGGCGGCGGGGGAAGGGGGCGGGGGGCCGGCAGAGGAAGGAAAGGCGGCGGGGGGAAGAGGGGGTGGCAGAAGAAGGAAAGGGGGCTGGGGGGGTGGGGGAAGGGAACGGGGGGGCCGGTGGGGGAAGGGGGGGCGGGGGGGAAGGAAAGGGGGCGGCAGAGGCAGGAAAGGGGGGCGGGGGCCGGCAGAGGCGGGGGACGGGGGAAGAGGGCGGCAGAGGAAGGAAAGGGGGGAAGGAAAGGGGGCGGGGGAAGGGGACGGGGGCCGGCGGCCGGCAGAGGAAGGGAACGGGGGCCGGCGGCCGGCAGAGGAAGGGAACGGGGGCCGGCAGAGGAAGGAAAGGGGGGGAACAGGGGGCCGGCAGAGGAAGGAAAGGGGGGGGAACAGGGGGCCGGCGGGGGAAGGGGGCGGGGGCCGGCGGGGGAAGGAAAGGGGGGGAACAGGGGGCCGGCAGAGGAAGGAAAGGGGGGGGAAGAGGGGGCCGGCGGGGGAAGGGGGCGGGGGCCGGCAGAGGAAGGAAAGGGGGGCGGGGGCCGGCAGAGGCGGGGGACAGGGGAAGAGGGCGGCAGAGGAAGGAAAGGGGGGAAGGAAAGGGGGGGAAGAGGGGGGCGGCGGGGGAAGGAAAGGGGGGGGAACAGGGGGCCGGCAGAGGAAGGAAAGGGGGGGAACAGGGGGCCGGCGGGGGAAGGGGGCGGGGGCCGGCGGGGGAAGGAAAGGGGGGGAACGGGGGGCCGGCAGAGGAAGGAAAGGGGGGGAACGGGGGGCCGGCGGGGGAAGGGGGGCGGGGGCCGGCAGAGGAAGGGGACGGGGGGGAAGAGGGGGCGGCGGGGGAAGGAAAGGGGGGGAAGAGGGGGCCGGCAGAGGAAGGAAAGGGGGGGGAAGAGGGGGCGGCGGGGGAAGGAAAGGGGGGGGAAGAGGGAGCCGGCGGGGGAAGGGGGCGGGGGCCGGCAAAGGAAGGGGACGGGGGGGAACAGGGGGCGGCGGGGGAAGGAAAGGGGGGGAACAGGGGGCCGGCAGAGGAAGGAAAGGGGGGGAAGAGGGGGCCGGCGGGGGAAGAGGGGGCGGCGGGGGAAGGAAAGGGGGGGAACAGGGGGCCGGCAGAGGAAGGAAAGGGGGGGAACAGGGGGCCGGCAGAGGAAGGGGACGGGGGGGAAGAGGGGGCGGCGGGGGAAGGAAAGGGGGGGAAGAGGGGGCCGGCAGAGGAAGGAAAGGGGGGGAAGAGGGGGCGGCGGGGGAAGGAAAGGGGGGGAAGAGGGAGCCGGCGGGGGAAGGGGGCGGGGGCCGGCAAAGGAAGGGGACGGGGGGGAACAGGGGGCGGCGGGGGAAGGAAAGGGGGGGAAGAGGGGGGCCGGCAGAGGAAGGAAAGGGGGGAAGGAAAGGGGGCGGCGGGGGAAGAGGGGGCGGCGGGGGAAGGAAAGGGGGCCGGCGGCCGGCAGAGGAAGGGGGCGGGGGCCGGCAGAGGAAGGGGACGGGGGGGAAGAGGGGGCGGCGGGGGAAGGAAAGGGGGGGAAGAGGGGGCCGGCAGAGGAAGGGGACGGGGGGGAAGAGGGGGCGGCGGGGGAAGGAAAGGGGGGGAAGAGGGGGCGGCGGGGGAAGGAAAGGGGGGGGAAGAGGGGGCCGGCGGGGGGGAAGGGGGCGGGCGGGGCCGGCAAAGGAAGGGGACGGGGGGGAACAGGGGGCGGCGGGGGAAGGAAAGGGGGGAAGAGGGGGCGGCAGAGGAAGGAAAGGGGGGGAAGAGGGGGCGGGGGGAAGAGGGGGCGGCGGGGGAAGGAAAGGGGGGGAAACAGGGGCCGGCGGGGGAAGGGGGGCGGGGGCCGGCAGAGGAAGGGGAACGGGGGGGAAGGAGGGGGCGGCGGGGGGGCGGGGGAAGGAAGGGGGGGAGAGGGGGCCGGCGGGGGAAGGAAAGGGGGGAAGGAAGGCGGGGGAAGGGGGCGGGGGCCGGCAGAGGAAGGGGACGGGGGGGAACAGGGGGCGGCGGGGGAAGGAAAGGGGGGGAAGAGGGGGCCGGCAGAGGAAGGAAAGGGGGGGGGAAGAGGGGGCCGGCGGGGGAAGAGGGGGCGGCGGGGGAAGGAAAGGGGGGGAAGAGGGGGCGGCGGGGGAAGGGGGCGGGGGCCGGCAGAGGAAGGAAAGGGGGGGAAGAGGGGGCGGCGGGGGAAGGAAAGGGGGGGAAGAGGGGGCCGGCGGGGGAAGGAAAGGGGGGGAAGAGGGGGCCGGCGGGGGAAGGGGGCGGGGGGCCGGCAGAGGAAGGGGACGGGGGGGAAGAGGGGGCGGCGGGGGAAGGAAAGGGGGGGGAAGAGGGGGCCGGCAGAGGAAGGAAAGGGGGGGGAAGAGGGGGCGGCGGGGGAAGGAAAGGGGGGGAAGAGGGGGCGGCGGGGGAAGGAAAGGGGGGGAAGAGGGAGCCGGCGGGGGAAGGGGGCGGGGGCCGGCAAAGGAAGGGGACGGGGGGGAACAGGGGGCGGCGGGGGAAGGAAAGGGGGGGAAGAGGGGGCCGGCAGAGGAAGGAAAGGGGGGGAAGAGGGGGCCGGCGGGGGAAGAGGGGGCGGCGGGGGAAGGAAGGGGGGGAACAGGGGGCGGCGGGGGGAAGGGGGCGGGGGCCGGCAGAGGAAGGGGACGGGGGGAAGAGGGGGCGGCGGGGAAGGAAAAGGGGGGGAAGAGGGGGCCGGGCGGGGGGAAGGAAAGGGGGGGAAGAGGGGGGCGGCGGGGGAAGGGGGCGGGGGCCGGCAAAGGAAGGGGACGGGGGGGAACAGGGGGCGGCGGGGGAAGGAAAGGGGGGGAAGAGGGGGCCGGCAGAGGAAGGAAAGGGGGGGAAGAGGGGGCCGGCGGGGGAAGGGGGCGGGGGCGGGAAGGAAAGGGGGGGGGAACAGGGGCGGCGGGGGGAAGGGGGGCGGGGGCGGCAGAGGAAGGGGACGGGGGGGGAAGAGGGGCGGCGGGGGAAGGAAAGGGGGGGGAAGAGGGGGCCGGCGGGGGAAGGAAAGGGGGGGAAGGGGGGGGGGGGCGGGGGAAGGGGGGGGGCCGGCAAAGGAAGGGGACGGGGGGGAAGAGGGGGCGGCGGGGGAAGGAAAGGGGGGGAAGAGGGGGCCGGCAGAGGAAGGAAAGGGGGGGAAGAGGGGGCGGCGGGGGAAGGAAAGGGGGGGAAGAGGGGGCGGCGGGGGAAGGAAAGGGGGGGAAGAGGGAGCCGGCGGGGGAAGGGGGCGGGGGCCGGCAAAGGAAGGAGACGGGGGGGGAACAGGGGGCGGCGGGGGAAGGAAAGGGGGGGAAGAGGGGGCCGGCAGAGGAAGGAAAGGGGGGGAAGAGGGGGCCGGCGGGGGAAGAGGGGGCGGCGGGGGAAGGAAAGGGGGGGAACAGGGGGCGGCGGGGGAAGGGGGCGGGGGCCGGCAGAGGAAGGGGACGGGGGGGAACAGGGGGCCGGCAGAGGAAGGAAAGGGGGGGAAGAGGGGGCCGGCGGGGGAAGGAAAGGGGGGGAAGAGGGGGCGGCGGGGGAAGGGGGCGGGGGCCGGCAAAGGAAGGGGACGGGGGGGAACAGGGGGCGGCGGGGGAAGGAAAGGGGGGGAAGAGGGGGCCGGCAGAGGAAGGAAAGGGGGGGAAGAGGGGGCCGGCGGGGGAAGAGGGGGCGGCGGGGGAAGGAAAGGGGGGGAACAGGGGGCGGCGGGGGAAGGGGGCGGGGGCCGGCAGAGGAAGGGGACGGGGGGGAAGAGGGGGCGGCGGGGGAAGGAAAGGGGGGGAAGAGGGGGCCGGCGGGGGAAGGAAAGGGGGGGAAGAGGGGGCCGGCGGGGGAAGGGGGCGGGGGCCGGCAAAGGAAGGGGACGGGGGGGAAGAGGGGGCGGCGGGGGAAGGAAAGGGGGGGAAGAGGGGGGCGGCGGCGGGGGACGGGCGTTGGCTGCCGGCAGGAATTCCGGGGCCCGGCTCTCGGGCTTGCCCCATGCAGCAGCTGCCGCGGGTCCCCGAGGCTCTCTGAGGCGCGGGGCGGGGGAAGGAGGCCGGCCTCACCTCAGCGGCTGCTTGGAGAGCGGGCAGACCAGGAACTCCAGCACAGCCGGGTCGAAGGCCTTGGGCTGCGGCCTGCCCGAGGAGCGGCTCAGGGCTGCCCCCGGGCAGGGTCTGTTAGCGGCCGCTGCCGCGCCGGCTCCCGCGGCCTGGGGCTGCCTGCGCAGCAGCGCGGAGGCGAGGGTCCTGCTCGCGCGCCGCCCTCGCATGGTCCGGCCGAGCTGCGGCTGCGCGGACTCCCGGGGCCCGCCGGCTTCCGTCGGCCGCTCCCGCCTGCCTGCGCAGCCCCGGCTGCGTGCGCGTCGGTTCCTAGTCCTCAGCCAGCGCTGCCCTTGCTCTCAGCGGCGCCGGCCGCGGCCCCCCCGCACCGCGCTAGTCGCGGCCACGGCTCTTTCCTCGCTAGCGACTCGTCTTCCCGTTCGGCCCCCGCCCGAGCTCTTCCGCCGGCCCTTGCCCTTGGCTCTCCACGCTGGCCGCGAAGGGAGCCGCCTCCCCCGCGGTTTGGGAGGCAGACGCTGTGGTTTCTGTTTTCTAAATACTTGGGAGACTCGCGGAGGCTCCGCACCAGCACCATCACGGACTGTGGCCAGCTAATCTCCTTCTAAAACCAGGGGGAGGAGAAGTTTGTGGAAGGCGCCACCGGACTCCTCCTTGTTGTTGTGCAGACAGACTAACACGGCCACCCGCTGGCACTTAATCTCATTCCACAGGTTGCAGAGCAGCAGCCGTGTTGGTCTGTAGCCGCAAAAAGAAAAGGAGGACCCGTGGCACCTTAGAGACTAACACATTTATTAGAGCATAAGCTTTCGTGAGCTACAGCCCACTTCGTCGGAGGCATTCAGTGGAAAATACAGTGGGGAGATTTTATACACACACAGAGAACATGAAACAATGGGTGCTACCGTACACACTGTAAGGAGAGTAGTTTCAGAGTAGCAGCCGTGTTAGTCTGTATTCGCAAAAAGAAAAGGAGGACTTGTGGCACCTTAGAGACTAACACATTTATTAGAGCATAAGCTTTCGTGAGCTACAGCTCACTTCGTCGGATGCATTTGAAGCACTTCCCTGAGCAGTTCCAGGGGAAGGGATAGCTCAGTGAGCATTGGCCTGCTAAACCCAGGGTTGTGAGTTCAATCCTTGAGGGGGCCATTTAGGGATTTGGGGCAAAAATTGGGGATTGGTCCTGCTTTGAGCAGGGGGTTGGGCTAGATGATCTCCTGAGGTCCCTTCCAACCCTGGTATTCTATGGTTCTATGTCTACAAGCTGAGGCTACGGCTATTTGTGCACCTCTAGGAAAAGTTGTTGGACCATGGCCAGATATACACTCCCCCAGAGTTGACAAATTGTACTCGTGTGGAGGGAGTGTCAGCAATACTTCCTTGTGGGGAGTTCATTTTTAGTCTATTTTTATTTTTAATCTCACTGATGAGGAAAGAATTTTGTTGAGTCGATTTCAGTGGGACATTGGAATTTCTTTTGACATCTTCCTTGTTCAACATACGACAGCTTGACTGCTCTAAACCTTTGTTTTCAGAGATGTATAACTTGCTCAGGAAACTGGAAAAAGAGAATCTAGGGTGTTTTAAACTCAGTTAAAAAAAGAAAGGAAGAAAAACAAACCTAATGTCATAAAAATGAGACAAAAATGATTACATTTTGGCAAGTGAGCTTCCCCATAGCCCACACTTTGACCTGAATACCTGCTGACATACAGAAAAAATCTCAACTCCCCAAACTGGGTCAGCAAATGCCCCAGATAGTGCAGCACTTGCTTTGATGTTTGATGTCGCAGAGCTGCCCCGCCAGAAGAGGGCACTCTATCAAATATTTCAGTAATCGTATAAAAGGTAACTGAAGCACATGGAAGCCACATGTGCTTCCAAATGTGGACATGGCTACTGGATTTTGTAAATGCTATTTACTGCTGCTATGATACGACAGGGATGGAGCAGCAAAACACAACTGGGAGGTGAAGTGAAGGAGCAAGGAGGGAAAGGGAACATATGGGAGAGACTGGAGGAGTAGAGAAGTATATTGGAGAAGTAGAAAATACATTGGAGAATAGAATGAAAGAGCATTTCAAAGAAAGCACACCACAAGAGAAGACTTGAGAGAGAGAGAGACACTGTATCAGGCATGAGAGAGCACAGAATAATGGGAGTGGGAGCCTGAATTTATTACAGATGTGCATGAGGACATTTCCTTGGATTCTTTTATACTTGACAAGTTGAGGCCTATGTGACTACTATACATGCTATAATTTTTTTTCATAAGCATGTCTAACACTCATTTTAAATTAACAAAGTATTACATTTATTTACACAACGATCAGTCTTAGTTGTTCAGGCAACTCCTAGCTGGGTAATTTATTTCCATCCAGGGGTTCTGAGATTATCAGAAACCATGACCCAAAAGATCATGTGATTTATTATTCTCGCTAGAATGGCAAGAAGGAATTACAGCTTTATACAGCAATCCACTTTTGGGGAATATAGAGTTTTCTGAGAACCAATATACAAATGATGCAGAACAGTAAATACATATTATTTTATTTAAATGGCATTGTGTGTGTTATATATAACAAATATCAGGGTTTTTTTTTTTAATGCAGATATGGCTATTATTTGGAATTAAAATCAGGTAATACCAACTGATTTCCACTAGATGGTGCTATGCTGTTTATAAAATAAGGTTTAAGCTCAAGCTTCTGTGCTTATTCCGATGCTGTAAAATTACCAGTAGTGTTTTCGGTAAGTGAATGTATTGTTATCAAAAGGCCAGTGCCACCTTTCCATTCTCTTCTCCCACTGAGCCATCTCAAAAGACAGCCTTGGAAATAGTAGTCTCCTGCTTATTCACATAGCAGGCACGGTGCATAAAGCCGCAATGCAAATTTGCCCCTTGTGTAGCCTTTTACATTGGGGCAAAGGGAGTGTAGAACATTACCAAGTCAGAATGATAGCCTTTTACACCTACTTGGCCCTGATGTAAATAACTGCACAGGTTGCAGACCAACAGTGATATATATCCTAGGGATGAAATTTTGTCCCCATTGAAATCAATGGGAGCGTTGTCACTAATTTCTTTGGGGTCAGGATTTCACCCTTCATGCGTACTAACATTCACGTGTGGCTTATCATCATTAAAGGGGGTGTCAATAGCTGTCTAGCTGGCATCTTTCAACAGCACTACGAGCAAATATTGGTGAAGCAAAGGAACCTGTGGAAACTGGGCAGGGGAAAAATTCGTGCCTTGGATTTAAGGATAAGGATCTAATTTGTCAGATTATAGTACCAGTACTGCCAACTTCAAACATTCAAAAAAAATCACTAGTCAGGCCCCCAAAATTATAAAACTGTCTTGAAATGCATAAGATCTTTAAAAATAATACATTTTGGATTCTTTTTATTTGCTTTCTGGTTTTAGGAACCTGCGTTCATGTTTTTCAAGCTTGCTTCTGCAACTACAAAGGCTAGACATTTTTTTCAAAATGTTTTTTCACATATGCACATGACTCCAAGAGTTGGGGCTTTCAGAAAAATACCAACTAGCACAAGACTCATAATAAAATTGACAGCTGACAACACTGTGGTATCACTTATACCTTTTCCTTCTTCTATCTCCATCTCCTGTCCAGTATAACAGATGATGATCATTCAAGGGTAAACACACTGAAGTGTTTCATGCTGAACAGCCACTGCAGTTATGGGTATTCAATTTGTTATTGCCACCTCTGCAAACAAGGGCTCCAATCTTGCAATTTCATATGCATTGACAGTCCCTTGCACCAGCATCGAGCTCCCTGCAGATTTCAGGGCCCAAGTAACTGCCTAGTGTGCAAGTGATCGTTTCAGTATGGACACAAGAGCAGTGATTTTGTTGGGGTCTTTTTGGACTATTCAGGTGCAGTTCATTGGAGAACAAGGTATTGATGATGGAGGGTTGTCCCAGGAGTTCTTCACTATCATTACAAGGGAACTGTGTTGTCCAGAAGCACAGATATTCAGAAGTTTGGAGGACTCCAAGCTGATTTGGTTCCCCTCTCAGGTGAGTTATTAAGATGATACTATTTTTTAACCTCACTTTAAAAAAAAAAAAAAAGTCTCCTTTTAGCTGGTATTTCCCCACATGACTGTCACCCCTTCACATTTTTATGAACTGGCTCACCATCTGGGTCATGTCTTCTGTGAGAAACAGACTTAGAAATCCTGCAGGTCTCCCTGTGGGCAGTGCTTGGATCCCACTGAGCAAGCTCAGTTTCCATTAGGGGAAATCCTGGAGTCCCACCAACAACCAGAGTCTCAGTTAAAGGAGTTTCCAGTTCATATTTTGGGCCTCAGAAATGCTTCCTCTTTTAAATAGCAGGTATAGGGTTCTATATGTATGCAGTTACTTTTTTATTTACGCATAGGGTATGTTCACTGCAATCAGGAGGTGTGACTGTAGGACACGTAGATAAACATGAGATACTTTTGAAGTTAGCTCAAGTAACAATCACAGCGAAGCCACAGTGGCACGGACTAGCCCTGTCTGCCCAGGACCCTGGGCGTATACTTGAGTGAGTGTCATCTGTGCTGCTGCAGCTTCACTGCTATTGTGAGATCAAGGTTAGCTCAGGTGTACCTACATATGCTGCAATCACACCTCCCAACTGCAAGTGAGACATAGCTATAAGAGAGTGTAAGTGACTTGCCCAGGAACTCAGCAGCAGAACGATGAATACAATTCACGGATCCTGATACCCAGTCCTCTGCCTCTAGCCACTAGACACGCTCCCTCCCCACCATAATAAAAAGTCAGTAATAAGGGTTTTATTTTGTTTTTTAAACACACAAACTAGGTACCAGGAAGCGAAGACACCTTTTTCCTGATTGGCACTCTGTTTGGAATGGCACTGTATAACATGAAGATCGCTCCCTTTCATTTCCCTCTAGCTCTGTACAAAAAGTTGCTGGACATCCCACCCACTCTAGAAGACTTAAAAGAGCTGTCTCCTATAGAAGGGAGGTATGATAAAACAATTTCCCAAGCTTTGTGCCATTAAATAAAAGTGGGGGGGGGAGTCTACTACTTTGTGGTGTGCATAGAAACCACTAAAAACAAAGCTAAATGCAGTTATTCAAGTACATGCCTTCAATGAACTTATAATACCATACTGCTTTTGATATGATAATACTAGGACAAGGACATGCTCCAGAGATGAGACGCTCGGGGTACATTTGCTCTGCAAGTGAATTGCAGCACGTGTATACAAACCTGATCTAGCTTTAATCGAGTTAGCACGAGTACCACTAGCAGTGAAGCTGCAGCAGTGTGGGCTAGCTGACTGGGTCAGTACTCAGAGTCCTGGGCTGGCTTGTATAGTTGATGCTGATGCCCGTGCTGCCGTGGCTTCACTGCTATTGATACTCACGCTAATTAGATTGCGGATAGCTCGGTATGTCTACATGTGCTGCACGCACTCCTTCGATTTCAGTGTAGACACACCCTAAGGGTGAAACTCTGCGCCCACTGAAGTCCATAGTGAAACTCCCTTTGTCTTCAGTGGGGCCAGGATTTCACCCCAAATGGGCATTGGACAGGCAGGAAGGTTGACTTGCACCCCTGCAAACAGACAAGTTAAGGGCTTGTCTACACTACCAAGTTTTGTTGACAAAACTTATGTCGACACCCAAAAGTCAACAAAACAAAAAAATCGCCAAAGGGTGTTCACGCTTGCTCCCTCTGTTGACCGATCATGTCCTCATTGGGGAGACCATCATCGACAGGGTGAGCAATGCACCGTGGGTATGTATCCCACCGTGCAGTGTTGTGGGAAGGAAGAGCTGATCGCTGCACATCTTGAGATTCTCTCCGGGTTCTCCCACAGCCCCCTCAGCTGCCGAGAGCAGCATCCTGAGTAGCTCTGGGAGCTCTCCGCGCTGACACAATGACAAAACAGCACAGCAGCCTGTCCCCCTCCCCCACAGCAGCAGTCTGCCTGCGCTGTGTTCCTAGCACAAGGCAGAACAGGAGCATTCCAGTGATTTGCTCTTTCTTTGTTCCCCAAACGGAGCAGCCGACAGATACTTCCCGGAGCTTTGAAAGGGGAGGGGCACATGGCTGCAGGGAAGCAGAGATCACAACACTGAGCAGACCGATCAGGGCAGGCATTGTGGGATACTGGCTCTTTGTGGACAATAAAGGGAGGGGAAAAGACAAGTCTCTCGTAGGGGTGGAAGTTTTTTGTCACCAAAACTGGGTGTTTTTCGCGACAAAAGTTCCATTGTAGTGGGTACGCTCTTGCTGTTTTGTCGCCAAAAGGCAGTTTTTGGTGACAAAACTTGCCAGTGTAGACAAGCCCTAAGAATGTTGTTGGCTATAATTTAGGCCTGGCTGAAACAAAGCTGCGTCTCATTTAATAGTCTCCTGATTGGTGGGTTATAAATTTCTGTTGTGATTCCATTTTAACCAACTTAAATGTTTAGTATAACAGAATTATTTCCCTATGCTGTGATCATGTGAGATCTGAGAAACTAAGCTTTGGTTGCATTAGGTTTGAATAAGAGATTTCAGATATGTACAGCAGGAAATGGTGGTGGTGATTCAGTAGATAGTGTTTTTCTCTTTGATTTAATTTTGAACCAATGTCCAATGGGGATACTGTGGTGCTCATTCTGGCTGAGAAGTAAGAGACCAGGATCACAAAGATTGCATGGCAATTTATTTTGTTTGTTTTTTAATAGCATGTCTGTTTTCCTCCAGTGTCTGGGACAAGTTCCAACTTGGTTACTTGCATTCTGCCTACCCAACCTCCTCACCCTGCTGTTTCACTTCTTATTTCACTAACTTGCACAGCACTTATCACCATGGCAATTAAGTGCTTCACACAAAAATTAAAAGAACAAACAAACTATGAATTACCTCAGTGAACCAAATTACCAAAAAATCTTCACTTCCTGTCTTAAATTGCTGTGTGGTGCTGCTGTGCACGACAAAATCGTTCTTATCTATCATCCCCCTGGTCCATGATGGAATTCTCTTGACTCACTAAACATAGCAGCCTCAGGCCTTGATTCTGCACACACTTACACATGTGAGTAACTGTCAGTGGAACTATTCATGTGTGTAAGGTTATTCACATATATAACTGTAGGATGGGGGTCCGAGGCCCCAGTCCTACGATGACCTGGGTGTAAGCTGACCTATACATCTGCATGGAATTCCTTTAAAGTCAGGGGGGCTCTGCTCAGGCCACATGAAGCTCATTGCTGGATCAGGCCTGAAGTTTATAGACCAGTTGTAGACCAATTTGTGGGTCATTCGGAATGAACGGTGCTAGATAAGATGCAAGACAAAAAATGTGTATATGTACAGAAATAGAAAATATTTTGCTAACTTGCATTAACAAAATTATTTAGAGTCTATTTCCATATTGCTTCTTGTCTGACAGGAATCTTCAAGCAATGCTGGATGAAGACTATGATGACATCCTTGAGAACATGATGATGGATTTCACAGTAAGCCATTATCATCCTACTTACGGGCCCAGCTCTGCAAACACTTATACACAGAGTAACTTGATTTATGAGTAGTCCTATTGAAATGAGCACAACTGATCATATAAGTTAAGTCTTCACCTTCATAAGTGTTTGCAGTATCAGGCTCAGTATAAAAAATAAGAATGGTATGTGTAAACCAGCATTCAATTTTTTACTTTGCCTTTGACTGTAGATAATGAAGGAACAAGGAGGATCTATAGTTTCCATCGAACTTAAAGAAAATGGTGCAGACATTCCAATCACAAAGCATAATAGGTAGTTGTTTTTTCTCTCTCTGTATATATATATATACACACACACACTTTTCTTTAAGCATCTAGTGTTTTAGTTTCTGTCCTGGAAGAGGTATAGATATTTATTTATATATATATATATATATATATATATATATATATATATAGGTTTTAAACTGTAAGATTTTTCTTATGAGCAAAGTGTTTGTTACATAGGACAGAAAGATAGTTGGAAGTAAAAGTTCATTAACCTTACAGTGTATCAGGGATAACCTCAACACAGGGGTAACTGGGAGATGATAGTCTTTGGTCTGTGTTATGCAGAAGCTCAGAAATGGTCCCAGCTGGGCTTAAAATCTCTGAAACTGAAAGTCCTATTTAAGCCCTATATATAATATTTAAAGTGGGTAGATGATATAGAACTACAATTCCAGTGAATCATTCCTGTCACAAATAAAAAGAAGACTCAAACTGAGTTAAACCTGTGTAAATCCAGAATAATTCTGTTGACTTCAATGGGTGTTACTCTGGATTTATTCTGCTGTAAAACAGAGCAGAATATGGACCAGGGAACAGTGTTTATAAATGTGCATGCAGCACAAAATAAAGAATACCTACCATGTCTTACTCTGGGACCCTTGGCTACTACTATAATATAAATAATTAATAAGAATGACCTTATAATGCATAAAAATAGCAGATAAAATGCATTCATGGGGGTGACTGAATTGACCGTCATTTGTAGTGGCCATTCCTGTTTGTTTATGTACATAGGTAATCCTATTGAACTCAGTGGGATGGCTACTCATGTGCACAAAGTTTCTTGCATGTGTTGGATTAAGGCCACATTCAGGAATGAACTATTGTAGGTTTCCCCTTTAAAGTTGTCCCTCACTCTGTTTCACTAAAAGCAAGAAATCTACAGCATTCGGTTGATACTTTTGCAGGAAAGAATACGTCAATGCATACGTGAATTATGTGTTCAATGAATCGGTAAAGAAGCCGTTTGAGGATTTCAGGAATGGGTTTTTAAGAGGCTGTCCAGCTAAAAAGTGGAAGCTCTTCCTTCCTATCGAATTCCTGACTGTTTTCCGTGGACATACAAAATATGACTGGAAGCTGCTGGAAGAGGTAATGCAGTCCAGCAGAGCATGCACCTGCTTCACTTGCTGAATATAGGTTCCCTGTCTTTGTTCTTTTGTAGAGTACATACTCCATGAATGAGAGAATAGGTGGTTCAGGGGCCTGGTAAGAGATGAGGGGCTTTTCACTTAGGTTCACGCCAGTGACCCAATTTAATGTTCCTTGTGGCTACTAGTCATTTTGGGGCTAAACAGGTTGATGATATTCCTTTAAATTCTTTTGGGTTGTGCTGTTGTCTCATTTCTAGTGCTCTGTAGCCAAAGAAACATGATCTGGAGGTCCATGCTGCAGAGTACTGCACCGAGCATGCTTTGGGCACTCAAAGACAGTAGAAAAGTGGTGCCTTTGCTGACTACGCGTATATACAGCATCTAGCACCGTCGGGCCCCAGTTAGGGCAGGGGTTGCTAGGCATTACTGTAATACAAATACTAATAACAATTTTCAGAGCTCCACCCGTTACACCCTTGTTGGAAATTTGCCCAATATGAAAGACGTCCCTTCGGTTTTCCTGGTACCACTTCTTAAGATAAAAAAAAACAAACAAACGAGAAGAATTAGAGATGGGCCTAAAGCAATACCCCAGATCTGACCTGAGTCCTTCCCTCGCACCACCTTCAAGCTGCAAAGTGGGCATGTTAGAAATCCATTCCCAGATCTGAAATCCATGTACTATACTCCCTTCTCTATAGCTGGTTGAGGCAGACCCTTGATTAGAGTGCTCTGAACTTCTGCATTAGTACAGGGGTATTTAAAAATCTGAAGTAAATAGGATGAAACTCAATGAGTCATCAGTGTACCACTGTTGCAAAAAAAGTGTTCATCATTCTGGGATATATTAGTAGGAGTGTTGTAAGCATGCCATGAGAAGTAGTTCTTCCACTCTACTCAGCACTGAGAAGGCCTCAACTGGAGTATTTTTCCAGTTCTCGGCAGTGGGCACCACGCTTCAGGAAAGATGTGGACAAATTGGAGAAAGTCCAGAGGAGAACAACAAAACATGACCTATGAGGAAAGACTTAAAAAAACTGGGTTTGTTTAATCTGGAGACGAGAAGACTGATGGGAGACATAACAGTCTTCAACTATGTAAATGCTGTTACAAAAAGGAGAGTGATGCATTGTTTTTCTTAATCACTGAGGACAGGACAAGAAGTAATGGTCTTAAACTGCAGCAGGGGAAAATTAAGTTAGACATTAGGAAAAACTTCCTGTCAGGTAGTTAAGCACTGTAACAAATTACCTAGGCATCTTGGTTAATGTCCATAATTGAAGGATTTTAACAACAGGTTAGACAAGTACCTGTCAGGGATGGTCTAGATAATACCTAGCAAGGTGCCTTCTGGTCTTATATTTCTAGACTAACGGGGCAGGGTTATTTTTATTCTCTTTGACAGAATACAAAGTACACAGATTATGAAAAGTCTGATCAAACCATCAAGAACTTTTGGGCTGTGTTTCATGAACTCCCAGAAGAAAAGAAGAAGAATTTTCTTGGTAATAAAACAGGCACTTTAAAGAATACACTAAATATTCTCTCTCTATTTAAAAAACAAAAAGCCATTTTGGTTGTAAAATAATTTTGTTCTAAATTGCTTTTTACTGCATTTGGTCTCGTTTTCATCATTTCCATGCCAGAGCCTTCCCTGCCAAATTTAGTTCTATTCCTCTAGGTCTCACTCTTAGACTCTGCCCCAGTGCATCTGAGTTAGCCATGATTCTTCTATACTTCCTTTATCCCGAACATCCCTAGGTATCCTAACTTTATTCCACCTAAGGCTAATATAGAGCCTGTGGAGGTGATGGGTCATGAATCAGCATGCAGCTGACACAGGAGGTATTTGATTAGCTTCACACCTCATGGGAGTATTTAGTTTGACTAAGTGGAAGAATATCTACTTCTTAATTCTTCATTGGTGTAACAGGTAGTTCTGCTGGAAATATTTTAGAAGTATGTGTTAGTGGTTAGAGCAGAGGACGAGGAGTCAAGACTTCTGCCTTTTTCCCCAGCTCCCTCTTTGATTGGATTAATTGATTGATTATTAGTACAGCTGGGGTGCAGATTTCTGTCACAATATTTTTTCTAACAGAAAATGCCATTTCTACAGGCAAAACTCATATTTTGCTGACACTCCTTGATTTTCCAGAAAAATCAAAACAAAATGTTTTGGGTCAGGTACCAAATTGAACATTTTGATTTTTTTAAATGAATCAAAATGTTTAGTTTCGGGTCAGTTCAGCATTAATCTATGCTCACCAGAGCAGCCCTAGATCATTATGGAATTTGTAGTTCAGTTGCCCCATGCCCCCATTATCTTTTATGGGCAAGTGCTCCCTGGCTGGACTGCATTTCCCATGATGCACCATAATGGTTCAACCAGCAGGGAGATGCATCATGGGAGATGCAGTCCAGCCAGGGAGCCCCATCCATAGAGGAGAATTTGGGCATTAGGCACCAGCACCACAACTCCCATGAGACGCTTTGACATTTTAAGGAAGGCCCCAGATTAATGTTGAACCAAGTCAAAATGAAACTTTTTAATTTGGTTCACCAAACCAAAATGAAAAGTTTCAAATTTGGGAGTGATGAAACATTTAATTTTGATTGAAAATGTTGAACAAAATGTTTAGACATTTCCTAATTGAAATGTTTATGATCTTTCCAGTCCATGAAAAAAATTGAAATTTGGACATTTTTTCCTGATTTGGGATGACAACAAATGTCAAAATATCAGAAATTCCCCACAGAACAGAAATTCTGCTAGATCTATTAATTAATCTCTCTTTCCAAGGTATTTCAAGACATCTATCGCCATAGTACCTTAGTGCAAGATAACCATAGATAGCATTGGGTATGCCCCCCCAAAATTCCGGTGTGTCTTTTTGTATTTAATTTTATAAACTTTGAGGTGAAATTGTGGCACAGATCACAAGGAGGGGGCACAAAAGAGATGACTTGGTCGGGGCCTAAGAGGAGTTCTTAATTATGTGAGTGGTCCTTACTGACACAAGTAATCCCAGCTTTATCCAAGAAGGTTGCTGGATGAGGTTCATAGTTTTTAAACACAGAAAGCCTAGCCTCGCCTTTCTAACTTAAAAAATATTTTTAATTAAAAAAGAAAAGAAGGGATCATGCTCATTATAAGTCAGCAAGTAAAAGGATTCAAAATATTCAAGTACACGAAGTGCAAAACAAAAAACACAAAACAAGTAACTTGTACAATTACCTGTATATTTACTTTGTGATTCTCTGCCCCCCCCCCATTTGTCCTCCAATAATATTATCTTAGTGTGTTTTCTGTTTGTATCTTGTTGACTTTTCTTTTCTCCCCTCAGCTTTTCTGACAGGAACGGATCGAATCCCTGCCGAAGGGATGAGACATTTTCAATTCACTATTGCAGACTTGAAAAAAGAAAACCCGGACCTTTTCCATCCTATTGCCAATACCTGCTATCACATCTTGGTGCTCCCAAGATACAGCAATGAAGAGATTCTTCGGGAAAAGTTCCTGAATGCCTTAGAGTATTATGAAAAATTTAGCCTATCATAAATTGTGGCCAAGAGCAATGTAAAAAAACATTTTTCATGTCTTATTTGCAATAGTATTCTATTGTTAGCTATTGTTGGAGGAGATGCCACCAAATCCTGTCTTTTATTTGTACTGCACCTTAAAAACATTCAGATTCATTCATCTTTTGGGATTGCACTTTGACTGCAGGCCTGAGAATGACCACCTTTGTTGAAGTACCTAAGATTGTAGAACAGGTTTGTAAAAAGTCAGTGAACTAACTAACCAAGTGCAACATTGACTAAACGAAAATGTATTATTGGTTAAATGACTTTTTCCCTGCATAATCTCTTACATTGGATATAAATTGTGTATGTGTATATAAATATATATATACACACATATAGAGAGAAAGAGAGATTGATTTTGTGATATGACAGGTGTATATATAGAACATAGGAATTTCAAAGGTACCTAATGGATTTAAATGCCCAATTCTCCTTGAATTTCATTTGGATTTGGGTGAATGAGTCTCTTAGATTCCATTGCAAATCCCACCCTTAATTTTTATCTAAAGAACATGTTGTAATTAATTATATAATGGTATATATAATAGGTTGACAATGTATATAATAGGTACTTTTAACTTGAGTGCTACCCACCAAACTGCTGTGTTAGGCAAAATCACCCTCCCGGTCTTAACTCGCATGCTTCCTACATTCCCAGCATTTAAGAGAATCTTGCTGCTTCACAGATGTTTCTGGCTGGGGTTTTCAAAGGAGCATAAGGGAGATAGACACCCAACTCCCAATTAATTCTAATGGGAGATGGGCAACTGACTCCCTGCAGCCACTTGGAAAGTCTCCAGCATACCGACACATTCAGCGAGCAAGAGGTTAATTGGATGCTGGGAGGAGGGGTTGGTAAAGACAGTGATGACTCTGTAACTCTACAGTGCTCTTATTTGACATGCACCTGATTATTCAGCAAAATAAGTCACTATCTTTGCCAGCTGCAGAAGCCTGAATTGTGTTCACAGGGTGACCTCAAGAAGCAAGTCAACAACTATAATATTAACAAATAACAATTAACACTTCTCCTATAGGTTTCCCAATGCATCCTGTCTTCACTGTGTCTTTTTTTGTTTGGTCTGTAAGCTCTTTGGGGCAGAGATTCTCCATACTTTGTATCTTGTATAGAACCAAGCACGCTGTCAATGCATTCTTAATAGTAGTAATGCCAAGGGCAGAGGAGGATGAAATTTCCACTGATCAGAAATATTAGTGATGAGTTCTCTAGGCTTATCCACTACCTAAGGGGGCCTGAACCTGCAAATATGTACTGGAGTGAGCAGTCCATACTCTCACAAGCACTGTCTTTGACTCCCCCAAGTAAGAGGTTTCAGGATCAGGACTCAGCGTGGCAAATATTTTATATTCTATCAGTCATTTCCAGGCTTCGCTAAAAGCGGTATTTTTAAAACATTAATGCAAGGGCTTTGCATTCCCAACATGCTGTGAACTTCTTACTTTCACTGTAAGTAGTTTTTTAAAGGGGGTGTGTGGCGTGCTAAGCAAATAGATTTCATTTTCAAAAGTTCAATGCTTTTTTAAATAAATGTCACTGCTACCATAAGTTAAACTCTTTGGGTCCAATCATGTGCATGGATCCCTGCATCTTTGCAGGCTTCCTGGTGGGCCCTTGGAGCTGGCTGTACTTTGCACAATTAAGGCCCAACACTGATAACGCTATGCAAGGTTGTAAACACTGCAGACTATACTTTTATATTTTTCTGTAGTTTTTCTTGTAAAAAGCATATAAATATTGCATCTTTTTCATTGTCCAACAACTGTGCTCATTGCTTATCCTGAGTACCGTATGTTTGTTATACATTGTTGAATATGTCAGTGGGCAGGTACCTAAAGTAAGTTTCATGTGTAAGAAAGTGTTTTACTGGCCCTTTTGCCAAATGTTGTGTTGAAATAAATGAGGATAGCCTTTCATATGTATAGCTGACAGTGTTTTTCTTTGTTCTACAACTGCCTGTGTACTGTTCTGTTTCCTTGGTTCTCTCTCTTCATAAAGCAAATTTTCAGAAGCGGGCACAATAGGAAGTGAAGGCTGAGCTAAGTCTATCATGTGCAACATAATTATGTTTCTGATCCAATTTCCTATTACATTAGTAAGCCAGGTCAAGCTTGTTGCTGTGTGGGTAGATATTTGCTTTATACTGATATGTAAATCTAGGACAAACGTAAGATACAGTATTCTTCACTTCCTGTCCTAAACTGTTGTGTTGCTGCTGTGTGCTGTACGACAAACCCTATGTTTCACGCCAGAGGCGGCTGCGTTTCAGTGATAAGTGAGGTGATTCCTATATAGGGCTGGCCCCACACTCCCTTTGCTTCTGTCAATGCAGAGGAAACTAAACTCTTGGATCTGAGTAGGTCACCGCGGGAGCACCAGCTCTACATATGGCTCCAGATTCCCACAGAAACTTCTCTGTGGGACGGGCAGGTCTGGCTACTCTCTTTGGCATCCTGCTCCTTCCTCCTAAAACTGTAGGTCGTCAAAGCAGAGCAAGTGCCCTATGTTGTGATGCCCCCTTCCACACGTACCCCCTACAGGAGTTTCAGAGAGCAGCTGCAGCCGAAATCCCTGGCTCTTGTCATTCCTAGAGGAGATGGGTTGCCATGGTGCTGCAGGGGGTGAAGTGGAAGTGTGTGATGAAACTGGCAGGACCCTGTGCCACTTTTATACACTGCCTTTTCTTTCATTGTAGTGATGAGATTTAATTGGGATGAACGTCCTGCCATATAGTATTCCCAAATGCTAACCGAGCTGGGACTCCCACTCAGCTTTCCTGCATGGCAGCTCAAAGCACTACCCCAGGCCAGCCTGCCGCTCATCTACTTCTTTCTTTCCTGTTATACTTTCTGATTCTACACTAGGGCTTGGAAATTCTGAGTAACTGTAAGTACTGTGCAACTATACGAAAGATGGTTTCTGTTTGGATTTCACAATAACCTATTGCAGATTAAATGATTATAGGTTTATTTGCAGCCCGCAGGAATTTCCTCCATCTCATATGATGCATGAGAGAGAGAGTCTGGAGTAACTTGCAAGGCTATTTTTAATTCATACTGAAATAAGCCCTGATCTTAGAAAAATAAACTCCCTCGCAAACAGTACTTTGGGCATCAAGTTGTGCCTACATTACAGTTCCTGGGTACAGTGCCCAAAACAAACCAACCAACAAACAAAAATCCACAGGAGCTGAACCTATTTTAAGACATTAATTCAAAAGAGTCTGTGTTGGCCAGAGACAGTGTATGAAACCCACATTAGAAAGTGTTTTTTGAGATGCTTCTTCCTGTCTGAATGTCTGATTATCACATTTAAAGAAGCCCTAATGCTGTTTGCAGTGAAGAATAGCTGGTTTTGTCAGGCATCCTTTTAGAACAAAATCTCCTTGGAGTTTCTAGGTCAAGATAAGCCAAAGGGTGTGAGATGTGCTCTGTGAAGAGGTTTAGCCAAGGGTGGGGAATGGATGTACTGGAGGAAAGGCTGGCAAGAACTGGCAGAGAGCCAATGGACCACTTGCACACTTCCACACCTGCAGTACTGGTTAGCATAACCTCGGCCTTGCTGTGGAGATCCTGTACGGGATACAGGCATGATAGCCCGTCACACTTGGTAAATGTCCAGGAGGTAACTATACCATGGAAAGAATACAGAAAAAAAAAACATACATGTTCCCTCCAGTGACAAAGAGACCTCTATGGTCAGCTCACGGTTACTACTCCCACAAAAGATAGCTCTCATGCATTTTTATGGATGACGGGTGAATAATGTCTGGCTTATGTCAGACGGCATCTTCTCCCATTAGACCAAGAGTTCTGCCTTCAGTCTATTTTTTTTCCCTCAACTGTGGGTCATTCTTACTTTGAGTCACTTGCTGGCTGACAGACAGATCCCTCCAGGGACTAGAGACATCAGCACATGTCTGCCAAGGACCATCTACCAGAACTATAATAGAAGTTTTTAATCTGCCTTCATTTCAGGTCTAAAACCTTTCTGTTCCAATATTAATATAAGGCTTGTTTTATTTCTTCTGGGACAATGCAGGGACAATATGGATGAGAAAAGACCTGTGCACTTATGTGTTAAGACACTGTAAGGGGAAATAATTCCCAGGATTAGAGGCTAAATAAAGAAATACAAATTTAAAAAAAAAAACAACAGAAAATAAGCCACCAGACACAAGAGATAACATAAATTTTAACAAGAGTGGACAGAGAATGTTGGAAACATAGGGGCCCAAATTCTCTGCTGCACTGAGTTTCTATGTGGCACAGCAGAGGGGACAGCTCCCTGCATCTCAGGGTTATTCTAAACCCAGGGTTGGTTAGAGCAGCCCCTAGGCTGCTCTAACTTATGCCAGTTGACTGCATCAGTTGGAGCTCAATGCACTATCGTACATCCATGCCCCATCACAAATCTTTCTCCACCATTCCACAGGAATTCTCAGCTAGTCAGATTGGCTGCTTCCTGGCCTTTTGTGTAACACCAGAGAAAAAGAAAAGGGGCCAGAATGCACAAGAGCATCTGCCCTCTAACATATACCAGTTAATGAACGTTAGTGCTCTGATGTTCCTGTAAAGAGCTAGTAGAAGATGGGATAAAAATTACAAGCAAGGAGGAAATCAGGCAAGGAATCTGTGAACTAACTAATCTGAGACAAACCAATACAATGTAAAAATACATTACACATACACTGCACCAGTATGGATGACCTATCTGTCAATCTATCAAGCATCCAATCACACTGCCTAAGCACTGGTACAAAATAAAGGACCAGATTGATTTAACTACAGAAGACTCTGCTGTTGTGCTGAACTACTCTTACCTACTTGGATGGATTTTTTTTATTTCTCTGAAGTTTTCCTTTTCTGCCTCTGAAACGGCTCATAGGTTCTTCAGTCAGCTCATTGTGGCAAAGCCCATGCAAAGAGATGGGAATTGTGTGGCAATCAGAACATACACAGTATTTCTAACCCCAAATATTCAAGGAGAATGAGTCAGCTCCCTGCCCCACCAAAATAATTATTGTCTTATAAATTATGAGATTTTAATGTAAAATCATACAGTTTGGATAAAAAGAAAAGGAGGACTAGTGGCACCTTAGAGACTAACAAATTTATTTGAGCATAAGCTTTCGTGAGCTACAGCTCACTTCATCGGATGCATTCAGTGGAAAATACAGTGGGGAGATTTATATACACAGAGAACATGAAACAATGGGTGTTACCATACACACTGTAATGAGAGAGATCAGGTAAGGTGAGCTATTACCAGCAAGGTGGGGGGGACATTTTTGAAGTGATAATCAAGGTGGGCCATTTCCAGCAGTTGACAAGAACTTTTGAGGAACAGTGGCGGGCTGGCTGGAGGGGGATAAATATGGGGAAATAGTGTTACTTTGTGTAAAGACCCATCCACTCCCAGACTTTATTCAAGCCTAAATTAATTGTATCCAGGTTGCAAATTAATTCCAATTCAGCAGTCTCTCGCTGGAGTCTGTTTTTGAAGTTTTTTTGTTGAAGAATTGCCACTTTTAGATCTGTAATCGAGTGCACAAAGATATTGAAGTGTTCTCCGACTGGTTTTTGAATGTATAATTCTTGACGTCTGATTTGTGTCCATTTATTCTTTTAAGTAGAGACTGTCCAGTTTGGCCAATGTACATGGCAGAGGGGCATTGCTGGCACATGATGGCATATATCACATTGGTAGATGTGCAGGTGAATGAGCCTCTAATACTGTGGCTGATGCGATTAGGCCCTATGATGGTGTCCCCTGAATAGATATGTGGACACAGTTGGCAACGGACATTGTTGCAAGGATAGGTTCCTGGGTTAGTGGTTCTGGTGTGTGGCTGCTGGTGAGTATTTGCTTCAGATTGGGAGGCTGTCTGTAAGCAAGGACTGGCCTGTCTCCCAAGATCTGTGAGAGTGATGGGTCGTCCTTCAGGATAGGTTGTAGATCCTTGATGATGCGTTGGAGAGGTTTCAGTTGGGGGCTGAAGGTGACAGCTAGTGCATTCTGTTGTTTTCTTTGTGGGGCCTGTCCTGTAGTAGGTGACTTCTGGGTACTCTTCTGGCTCTGTCAATCTGCTTCTTCACTTCAGCAGGTGCGTAGTGTAGTAAGAATGCTTGATAGAGATCTTATAGGTTTTTGTCTCTGTCTGAGGGTTGGAGCAAATGTGGTTGTATCGTAGAGCTTGGCTGTAGACAATGGATCGTGTGGTGTGGTCTGGATGAAAGCTGGAGGCATACAGGTAAGCATAGCGGTCAGTAGGTTTCCAGCATAGGGTGGTATTTATGTGACCTTTGCTTATTAGCACCATAGTGTCCAGGAAGTGGATCTCTTATGTGGACTGGTCCAGGCGGAGGTTGATGGTGGGATGGAAATTTTTGAAATCATGGTGGAATTCCTCAAGGGCTTCTTTTCCATGGGTCCAGATGATGAAGATGTCATCAATGTAGCGCAAGTAGAGTAGGGGCATTCGGGGACAAGAGCTGAGGAAGCGTTGTTCTAAGTCAGCCATAAAAATGTTGGCATACTGTGGGGCCATTCGGGTACCCATAGCAGTGCCGCTGATTTGAAGGTATACATTGTCCCCAAATGTGAAATAGTTATGGGTGAGGACAAAGTCTCAAAGTTCAGCCACCAGGTTAGCCGTGACAGTATCGGGGATACTGTTCCTGACGGCTTGTAGTCCATCTTTGTGTGGAATGTTGGTGTAGAGGGCTTCTACATCCATAGTGGCTAGGATGGTGTTTTTAGGAAGATCACCAATGGACTGTAGTTTCCTCAGGAAGTCAGTGGTGTCTCGAAGATAGCTGGGAGTGCTGGTAACGAAGGGTCTGAGGAGGGAGTCTACATAGCCAGACAATCCTGCTGTCAGGGTGCCAATGCCTGAGATGATGGGGCGTCCAGGATTTCCAGGTTTATGGATCTTGAGTAGCAGATAGAATATCCCTGATCGGGGGTCTAGGGGTGTGTCTGTGCAGATTTGTTCTTGTGCTTTTTCAGGGAGTTTCTTGAGCAAATGCTGTAGTTTCTTTTGGTAATCCTCAGTGGGATCAGAGGGTAATGGCTTGTATAAAGTGGCGTTGGAGTGCTGCCTAGCAGCCTCTTGTTCATATTCTGACCTATTCATGATGAGGACAACAGCACCTCCTTTGTCAGCCTTTTTGATTATGATGTCAGAGTTGTTCCTGAGGCTGTGGATGGCATTGTGTTCTGCACGGCTGAGGTTATGGGGCAAGTGATGCTGCTTTTCCACAATTTCACTCCGTGCATGTCGGCGGAAGCACTCTGTGTAGAAGTCCAGTCTGTTGTTTCAATCTTCAGGAGGAGTCCGCCCAGAATCCTTCTTTTTGTAGTCTTGATAGGAAGGTCTCTGTGGGTTAGTATGTTGTTCAGAGGTGTCTTGGAAATATTCCTTGAGTTGGAGACATTTGGATAATTTTTCTTCAAGTTTTGAGTCTTTAGGGTGCACTCAAGTCACTTTCTCAAGCTTTTCTCAGAAAGCCCCAGAGCTGCTACCTCATCATCTTTTTTGAGCCTAAATTGCATTTGGAACAGCAATCCCACCTTGGGATGTGTTAGACAATGTCAATTTCCCGCTCTTGTGTTGTGGATTCAACTCCAGACCTCTTAAAAACAGGCCAAGGTAACTAGCTTTGCTGGGCCAGCATTCCATCCACAGAGCTAGTTGGCTACAGTGAGGAATGCATTGTCTTAAGCCAGTAGTTCCCAAACTGGGGTTCATGAACCCCTGGGGGTTCGTGAAATGTTACAGGGGGTTCTCGGGGAAAAATTCCCTAATGGCGGACAGAGCTGTCCCTAGGGATCCCGGGCAGCACAGGGCCAGCAGCCCAGAGCCCCTGGACTTCCAAGAGCTAAGCAGATCAAAGCAAGCATATCTATCACACTGAGGAGATTTAAACTTCAAGACTCCTTATTAGAAATGGAAAGGGAGGTGGATATTTTTTGCTGATTTTAAAATTAAATAGGCTGCTAGTATTGTTTTTAAAATTATGATGAAGAACAAGTTTAAGCTTTGTTGTACCGTGCGTTGTTTGCCCAGACTGCTCAAGACCTGAATGCTTGTGTATCCTTTGAGCTGGCTTCTTAAATATCTTCATGCTGTTTCATATCTGATACTCCTTGATGAAACATAGGAGCCTTGTCTTATAACAGGCTTATTCAAAGTGATACAAGCTACGAAAGTGAGATCTTGGAAGAGTGTTGCCGTTTTCATAATGTAATAAAAATACTGTAATGATACATAATAATTAATAATAAATAATGTGTAATAAGCATGTCATAAAAACAATTTTTATATTTCCAAGATCACTGCTTTTATAATTTATACTCAGGTAAAGGAGAAAATCCCTGGAAATTTTTAGGAGGGGGTTCGCTAGACTTGACATTTTAGTGAAAGGGGTTCACAGGTTGTTAAAGTTTGGGAACCACTGTTGTCAAGATTCCCTCCCCACTCTGAACTCTAGGGTACAGATGTGGGGACCCATGAAAGACCCCCTAAGCTTATTTCTAGCAACTTAGGTTACAAACTTCCCCAAGGCACAAATCCTTCCTTGTCCTTGGATGGGTACTGCTGCCACCACCAAGTGAGTTAGACGAAGATTCAGGAAAAGGACCATTTGGAGTTCCAGTTCCCTAAAATATCCCCCCAAGCTCTTTCACCCCCTTTCCTGGGGAGGCTTGAGAATAATATACCAACCAAATAGGTAAACCAGATTCTTAAAAAACAGAACTTTTATTATAAAGGAAAAGAAGTAAAAGAAGCACCTCTGTAAAATCAGGATGGAAGGTAACTTTACAGGGTAATCAGATTCAAAACACAGAGGATTCCCCTCTAGACAAAACTTTAAAGTTACAAAAAACAGAGACAAAGGGAAAACTCTAAGCATAGGGAAAATTCACAAGGTAAAAACAAAAGATAATCTAATGCGCCTTGCCTTATTTACTTTGGGTATGTCTACACTATGAAATTAGGTCGAATTTACAGAAGTCGGTTTTGTAGAAAGCATTTTTATACAGTCGAGTGCGTGTGTCCCCATACAAATGCTCTAAGTGCATGTAGTCGGTGAACTGTGTCCACAGTACCGAGGCAACCGTTGACTTCTGGAGCTTTGCACTGTGGGTAGCTATTCCACAGTTCCTGCAGTCTCCACTGCCCATTTGAATTCTGGGTAGAAATCCCAGTGCCTGATGGGGCTAAAACATTGTTGTGGGTGGTTCTGGGTACATATCGTCAGGCCCCCATTCCCTCCCTCTCTCTGTAAAAGAAAGGGCAGACAATCGTTTTGCGCCTTTTTTCGTGAGTTACCTGTGCAGATGCCATACTAGGTCAAGCATGGAGCCCGCTCAGCTATCCGTCACCGTATGTCTCCTGGGTGCTGGCGGACGTGGTACTGCATTGCTACACAGCAGCAGTTTATTGCCTTTTGGCAGCAGACAGTGCAGTATGACTGGTAGCCGTCGTCAATGTAGTCCTGGGTGCTCTTTTAACTGGGCGCCTGGACAAACATGGGAGTGACTCAGCCAGGTCATTTCCCTTGTTTCGTCACATGGCGACTGAATCCTACCGGCAGTGCACTGTCTTTTAATCTGCAGCTAGCAGAAGACGATGGCCAGTAGTCATACTGCACCGTCTTCTGCCAAGCACCCAGGAGGTGACAATGGCTAGCGGTCGTACTGCACAGTCTGCTGCCAGCATGATGTATAAAGATAGATGAAGTGGCTCAAAACAAGAAATAAACCAGATTTGTTTTGTATTCATTTTCTCCTCCCTCCCTCCCTCTGTGAAATCAATGGGCTGCTAAACCCAGTTTTGAGTTCTATCCTTGAGGCAGCCATTCAGTTTCTTGCAAAGCCACCCCCTTTGTTGATTTTAATTCCCTGTAAGCCAACCTGGTAAGCCATGTTGTCAGTCGCCCCTCCCTCCGTCAGGGCAACAGCAGACAATTGTTCCGCACCTTTTTTCTGTGCAGACACCATACCACGGCAAGCATGGAGCCCGCTCAGACCACTTTGGCAATTAGGAGCACATTAAACACCACACGCATTATCCAGCAGTATATGCAGCACCAGAACCTGGCAAAGCGAAACTGGGCAAGTAGGCGACATCAGCGCGGTGACGAGAGTGATGAGGACATGGACACAGACTTCTCTCAAAGCACGGGCCCTGCCACTGTGGGCATCATGGTGCTAATGGAGCAGGTTTATGCGGTGGAACGCCGATTCTGGGCTTGGGAAACAAGCACAGACTGGTGGGACCGCATAGTGTTGCAGGTCTGAGATGATTCCCAGTGGCTGCGAAATTTCGCATGCGTAAGGGCACTTTCATGGAACTTTGTGATTTGTTTTCCTCTGCCCTGAAGTGCAAGAATACCAAGATGAGAGCAGCCCTCACAGTTGAGAAGCGAGTGGCAATAGCCCTGTGGAAGCTTGCAATGCCAGACAGGTACTGGTCAGTCGGGAATCAATTTGGAGTGGGCAAATCTACTGTGGAGGCTGCTGTGATGCACGTAGCCAATGCAATCAAAGATCTGCTGATATCAAGGGTAGTGACCCTGGGAAATGTGCAGGTCATACTGGATGGCTTTGCTGCAATGGGATTCCCTAACTGTGGTGGGGCCATAGACGGAACCCATATCCCTATCTTGGCACCGGAGCACCAAGCCGTCAAGTACATAAACCACAAGGGGTACTTTTCAATAATGCTGCAAGCACTGGTGGATCACAAGAGACGTTTCACCAACAGCAGCGTGGGATGGCTGGGAAAGGTACATGACGCTCGCATCTTCAGGAACTCTGGTCTGTTTCAAAAGCTGCAGGAAGGGACTTTCTTCCCAGACCAGAAAATAACTGTTGGGGATGTTGAAATGCTTATAGTTATCCTTGGGGACCTAGCCTACACCTTAATGCCATGGCTCATGAAGCCATACATAGGCAGCCTGGTTAGTAGTCAGAAGCTGTTCAACTACAGGCTGAGCAAGTGCAGAATGGTGGTAGAATGTGCATTTGGACGTTTAAAAGTGCGCTGACACAGTTTACTGACTCGGTTAGACCTCAGTGAAAGCAATATTCCCACTGTTATTACTGCTTGCTGTGCGCTCCACAATATCTGTGAGAGTAAGAGGGAGATGTTTATGGCGGGATGGGAAGTTGAGGCAAATCGTCTGGCTGCTGGATATGCACAGCCAGTCACCAGGGCGGTTAGAAGAGCACAGCAGGGTGTGGTGCGCATCAGAGAAGCTTTGAAAACCAGTTTCATGACTGGTCAGGCTACGGTGTGAAAATTCTGTTTGTTTCTTCTTGATGAAACCTCCCGCCCCTTGGTTCACTCTACTTCCCTGTAAGCTAACCACCCACCCCAACTCCCTTCGATCACCGCTTGCAGAGGCAATAAAGTCATTGTTGCTTCACATTCATGCATTCTTTATTAATTCATCACACAAATAGGAGGATAATTACCAAGGTAGCCCAGGAGGGGTGGTGGAGGAGGGAAGGACAAGGCCACACAGCACTTTAAAAGTTTAAAACTTATTGAATGCCAGCCTTCTGTTACTTGGGCAATTCTCTGGGGTGGAGTGGCTGGGTGGCCAGAGGCCCCCCCCCCCACCGCATTCTTGGGCGTCTGGGTGAGGAGGCTATGGAACTTGTGGAGGAGGGCGGTTGGTTACATAGGGGCTGAAGCGGCGGTCTGTGCTCCTGCTGCCTTTCCTGCAGCTCAACCATACGCTGGAGTATATTAGTTTGATCCTCCAGCAGCCTCAGCATTGAATCTTGCCTTCTCTCATCACACTACCGCCACCTTTCAGCTTCAGCCCTCTCTTCAGCCTGCCACTTACTCTCTTCAGCGCACCACCTCTCCTCCCAGTCATTTTGTGCTTTCCTGCACTCTGACATTGTCTGCCTCCATGCATTCGTCTGTGCTCTGTCAGTGTGGGAGGACAGCATGATCTCAGAGAACATTTCATCACGAGTGCGTTTTTTTCGCCTTCTAATCTTCGCTAGCCTCTGGGAAGGAGAAGATCCTGTGATCCTTGAAACACATGCAGCTGGTGGAGAAAAAAAAAGGGACAGTGGTATTTGAAAAGACACATTTTATAGAACAATGGGTACACTCTTTCATGGTAAACCTTGCTGTTAACATTACATACATAGCACATGTGCTTTCGTTACAAGGTCGCATTTTGCCTCCCCCCACCGCGTGGCTAACAGCGGGGAACATTTCTATTCAGCCATAGGCAAACAACCCAGCAAGAACGGGCACCTCTGAATGTCCCCTTAAGAAAAGCACCCTATTTCAATCAGGTGACCATGAATTATATCACTCTGCTGAGGATAATACAGAGAGATAAAGAATGGATGTTGTTTGAATGCCAACCAACATACACTGCAATGCTTTGTTCTACAATGATTCCCGAGTACGTGCTACTGGCCTGGAGTGGTAATGTGTCCTACTATGGCGAATGGAATAAGGCTGCCCTCCCCACAAACCTTTTGCAAAGGCTTTGGGAGTATATCCAGGAGATCCACGAATGTCAGGGCAAATTAATCATTAAACATGCTGGCTTTTAAACCTTGAATAGTATTTTAAAAGGTACACTCACCAGAGGTCCCTTCGCCGCCTGGTGGGTCCAAGAGGTAGCCTTGGGTGGGTTCGGGGGGTACTGGCTCCAGGTCCAGGTTGAGAAACAGTTCCTGGCTGTCTGGAAAACTGGTTTCTCCACTTGTTTGCTGTGAGCTATCTACAACCTCATCATCATCATCTTCCTCATCCCCAAAACCTGCTTCCGTGTTGCCTCCATCTCCATTGAAGGAGTCAAACAACACGGCTGGGGTAGTGGTGGCTGAACCCCCTAAAATGGCATGCAGCTCATCATAGAAGTGGCATGTTTGGGGCTCTGACCCGGAGCGGCCGTTGGCCTCTCTGGTTTTCTGGTAGGCTTGCCTCAGCTCCTTAAGTTTCACGCGGCACTGCTTTGGGTCCCTGTTATGGCCTCTGTCCTTCATGCCCTGGGAGATTTTCACAAATATTTTGGCATTTCGAAAACTGGAACGTAGTTCTGATAGCACGGATTCCTCTCCCCATACAGCGATCAGATCCCGTACCTCCCGTTCGGTCCAAGCTGGAGCTCTTTTGCGATTCTGGGACTCCATCATGGTCACCTCTGCTGATGAGCTCTGCATGGTCACCTGCAGCTTGCCACACTGGCCAAACAGAAAATTGAAATTCAAAAGTTCGCGGGCCTTTTCCTGTCTACCTGATCAGTGCATCTGAGTTGAGAGAGCTGTCCAGAGTGGTCACAATGGAGCACTCTGGGATAGCTCCTGGAGGCCAATACCATCTAATTGCGTCCACAGTACCCCAAATTCGACCCAGCAAAACTGATTTCAGCACTAATCCTCCTGTCGGGGGTGGAGTAAGGAAATCGATTTTAAGAGCCCTTTAAGTTGAAAAAAAGGGCTTTGTCATGTGGACGGGTGCAGGGTTACATCGATTTAACGCTGCTAAATTCAACCTCAACACCTAGTGTAGACCAGGGCTTACTCTTTTTGCAATATTGAGACTCATTTTAAGAAGATTTTAGGAGAAGGAGTTTTCTGACCTGATGCTTCTCTGTTTCCCCAGAGAACACACAACAAAGAGCACAAACAAAGCATTCGCGCGCCCAGATTTGAAAGGATCTTCTTTCCTCATTGGTCCTTTTTGTCAGGTGCCAACCAGGTTATTTGAGCTTCTTAACCCCTTACAGATAAGGAGGAATTCTAGGCTAGCCTTAGCTGTATGTTTATGACAACTGTCTTAAGTTGATGGCTGTGTCAAGTATCCCTCTCCTCAGCTTGTATGAAAACCAAGCTGTCCAAAAAGCATTGCACACTTACATTTAAAAGCATCACTGTAATGTTTTATCATCCATGTTCATAATAGCTTCATGATCTCTTCAGAAGTGAGATAGTCAGAGAGCTCTGCCAATTATATTTCATAGGTAGGGAAACGCACATCTTGTTGACGACAATAATTCCTGAGTCAAGGTCTGGTTCCTCTGTAATGACCACCATTGCTGGAATCCAATATATGTAGATTGATTTTTCAGAATTACATGTGGAACTATAAAAAAGAGTCAAACACTTCACAGCATGTACTGCTCTTCACTCAAGTGAGGCTATAATAAACTATTAAGGACCATATTGTTAATGGTATTTAGACACCTAATATACAGATAGGTGCCTAGTGGGATTTTAAAAATGCCTAGGTGCCTAATGCCTATTGATTTTTGCATCTTTAGGTGTCTAAATACCTTTAAAAATAATGAAAGCACTACAAAATTGAGTGTAGACCAGGCCTGGATTTTGTGTTCTAGAAAATGTATACACATGCCATGATATCTCATTGTTGAGTAATTGCATAGGAATGCCAAAGAGAAGGTGAGTGGGTGTCAAAACTCACTAGCCTGTCATATGCAGACTGAAAAACCAGAGGAAGAAAGTCTGCAGCACATGCGAACCTGAGCTCAGGATGCAAGAAATATATGAACATAACAGTAAAAAGAATAGCAGTGGGAAGAGAGGTTATTTTATTTATTATTTTAGTTATTGGTACTGCTGTAGCTTTGAAGGATCTCCATCAACTTGACACCTAGTCAATTAAAAACGTACTTTAAAAATAGTTTCAGGTTTCACATTTGCCTTTCAGAGTAGCAGCCGTGTTAGTCTGTATTCGCAAAAAGAAAAGGAGTACTTGTGGCACCTTAGAGACTAACAAATTTATTAGAGCATAAGCTTTCGTGAGCTGTAGCTCACGAAAGCTTATGCTCTAATAAATTTGTTAGTCTCTAAGGTGCCACAAGTACTCCTTTACATTTGCCTTGTGTTCGTCTCACAAATGTTGTGGGTTTATAATCACATTTCCCTATACTTCTCATGGTTTCCTTCTCCTCTTATAGCTCCGTCAAAGACCCAGGCAAACAAAAGACAAAATTAACAGTATATGGGAGAAAACACGGAAATTGACTAAACACAAAGTGCTTCCAAATCACAAAGTAAACAAAGCAATAAATAAATAAAATAAAAAGAGAAATATATTTTTCCTCTAATCCCTTATTTATAGTCATCTAGAGGCAACTTGTAAAAACAGTACACGAAACATTTTCAGTCAGAAGTGTAATTTTTAAGTGGATGGTCTTTTAAGCAAAATAAGTGTGCTAAATGCAACATGTAAGGGTGGATTGAACTCAATCAGTGTAGAACCCTGGAAACTGCAAGGGAAAGAAAGACTGTAGATATTGGGCTTCATTTCTAAAACTAACATATGATATCTTAAGTGGCATTGAAACAGTGTTGGTCCTCTGCACAGGGGTGATTTTAATACTCAGAGCCTGACTTGAAAAAAGACTATGGAACCTGGCCTATGAAGTATAGACCCCCTCACCTACTGCTGAAATGCAGGTAGCCTTTGGGAGAACGCAGAAGCTTTTAGACAGCCCAAAGCAATATTGCACAACAATTTAAAATCAGAAAATGAGTCATCAGTAGTTATAGCTGTGTTCTCACTTGAAACCCCCCTCCCCGAATTTATAATTTGGCTGAAACTCAGTAAAAAAAAATCTGAGCCTCAGGGCAAATATTTTTTTACCAAATGTCTCCAAAGACTCCAAAAATTAAAAGATAAAAAAGGGAAATAAGCACTTTGACGTGATGTTGTTATAAAAGAAGGGATCTTTCATGCTCATACAACTACAAATAATATTTTGACAGAAACGGTGAACCTCACTTGAATAAAATATCTTTACAGATAAAGGCCCCAATTCTGCAAAAATGTATGCACATGCTTAATTTTGCACATCTCAGTAATCTCAGTGCTTTAAATACAATTATGGATGTGCTTAAAGTTAAACATGAGCTGTATGCAGGATGGGGTGTGATTGCTAACAGGGTGACATTTTTCAAACATACTCAGCTTTGAAGTCAATGGGAGTTTTACTACTGATTAAAATGGCAGCAGAAGGAGGCCTGCACTGATGATTTTGGAGACCTCACCCTATGTCTTCAATAATCTCCTTCACTTCTGTGGACTGGGAGGACCTCACATGAGCAGATATCCCTAGAGGGCACAAAAGACAGGGAGGGAGTGCTACTTAGAACATAAGAACAGCCATACTGGGTCAGACCAAAGGTTCATCTAGCCCAATATCCTGTCTTCCGACAGTGGCCAATGCCAGGTGCCCCAGAGGGAATGAACAGAACAGGTAATCATCAAGTGATCCATCCCCTGTCGCCCATTCCCAGCTCCTGGCAAACAGAGGTTAGGGACACCATCCCTGCCCATCCTGGCTAATAGCCATTGATGGACCTATCCTTCAGGAGTTTATCTAGTTCTTTTTGAACCCTGCTATAGTCTTGGCCTTCACAAAATTATCTGGTAAGGAGTTCCACAGGTTGACTGTGCGTTGTGTGAAAAAATACTTCCTTTCATTTTTTTTAAACCTGCTGCCTATTAATTTCATCTGGTGACCCCTACTTCTTGTATTATGAGGAGTCAATAAATAACACTTCATTATTTACTTTCTCCACACCAGTCATGATTTTATAAACCTCTATCATATCCCCCCTCAGTCATCTCTTTTCCAAGCTGAAAAGTCCCAGCCATTCTATACCGCTAATAATTTTTGTTGCCCTTTTCTGAACCTTTTCCAATTCTATTGTATCATCCCCCTTCTTGATATCCTGCACAAAATCCCACCACCTGAGTTCCATGGGGCTCTGCCAGGTTTATGGGGGAGGGAAGGGTGGAGTCACTGTCTTTCATTCCTTTCTCAGAAGAGGAGATGTAAGCAGCAGAGCTCCATGCCAGAATTATTGCTGCTTCAAGCAAATGCCATGGTTTGGGTGGCCTCTTCACCCTCACTCACTCCCCTTCTATCCAGGGGGCAATCTGAAGTAAACTCATTGAGATGAAACAGCTGGAGATTTCTTGTCCCTCCGGTTTCCCTTGGGGTGCACGCCAGGACAATTTTGTCCTGGCAGCAGCAGGTACATTTAGAGATGGAGATCTTCCCCAGTGCATTTGTAAAACGCCTCCTTCGAGAGCTCATGAAAACCTGCTTGTCAGCATCAGAAATTTTACTTTCAAGAAATTAAAAGCTGTATGTAGTGTGTTGTGCAAGGCACTGCCTGCCTGCGCCATGTCCTCAGCACTTGTGCACGGGGGTGGACAGTCCCCATGTTAGCCAAGCTGTATGAAATCATGTGCAACCTCCAGTTAAAACAAGCAACCTTTTGTGATTATTATGCAAATAATGAGGCTCCCAAGTCTGATTCACCCCATGTGATCCTTACACATGAGCCTTTGCAAAAATACCAAACTGACTGGTGCCGTGGGGCATCCTAATTCAGCGAACTCATTTTTTATCGGATGGACATGCAGTTACCTAGCCCTCTCTCTTGAATAGGGGCTCATTCAGTGAGCACCATTCCTGTCCTCTGTATGAGGCAGGGGTCCTGTGGAAAAAAACAGTACATGATCATAGAGAGATAAGGTGGGTGAGGTAACATCTTTTATTGGACCAAGAACAGCTCTGGGTGGCTCGAAAATTTGTAGAAAAACAGTAGTTGGTCCAATAAAAGAAATTACCTCACCCTGTCTAATATCCTGGGCCCAACACAGCTACACCTACACCGCATAGTGCGTGATGGTTTAATTACTGATGGTATCACAAGGCATGTGCAGAAGGAGGGTGAATTAAGTTGCACAGGCAACCTTAATGTTGGCCCTTCCTCGCTGTAGAGTGCTTGACTTTGTAAGCTGAGTCTTTTCACATATTTAATGGGAAAGATATCATCCTTATCACATGATTTCTCACTTTATGCCTGCGATATCAGCTCTCTATACGAAGCCTCTCTCTCGGTCTCCTGAGTGCACCCCAGACACTCTCACTTTGAAACCACAATGCTGGCTTTCCTCCTAGCATTGCCTTGCTTTGACCTCACCCATTTAAAAGCCCAGGAGCAGATGCTCGAGTTCAGACCGTTTTCTATGTAGCTCCTCCCCACTTGCACGTGGAGCAGCCGCCCCCACCTCGTCCCGCAGCCAACGCAAGCGAGGCACCTACGTGCCCCTTGCACACTCCGCTTCTGCACGCTCCCCCTCCCAACCCAAGCCTTAGCCCCACCCTCCCCGATCCCTTCTAGGACGTGGCGATTGGTGCAGCCGGGAGAGTTTCTGGGGCCCCCATTGGACGTCTCGCCGCGCCAGTCACCTCTGTCGGCCTGGCTGCTTCCTTGCTAGGGCTCGGGGAAAACTTCCTTATTATCGTGCTGGCGAGTGACCCGCAGGGTGAAGCCGCGGCCCCAGCCAGAGGTGCCGCCGCCGCTGGAGGTGAGTCGCGCTGGCTCGCTCGCTCGCTCTCCAGCCGGGCAGCGCCCCAGGGCTGTGACCCCAGCTTGCTGCCGATTTCAGATCCCCCCCGGCAGGCATTTTTGCCGTGGGAGGAGGCAGAGCCGCCGCGCTCAGCTTTGCGGGGGGTGGGCAGGGTTGTGAAGCTGTAACCAAGTCCGCCCCGCGAAGCCCTTTCCCCCGGGCTAGCTCTCCTCCCCAGGGATTGCCTGCGTCGCCAGCGGACGGGGCGGCTGGGAGGGAGATTATTGCTGGCGTTTCTTAGCCCGAGGTACAAGCAGGTTTGCCTGACTTTCCCCCTCCCCTCTCCCGTTTCTGTGCATAAGGCGAAAAGGGCCAGGGGGAAACAGCCAAACCCTCGCACAGCTCAGTAGAGGCTGGGCTGTGCAAGGGACTAAACCCGCTCATTTTGCAGCGGGAGAACAGGGCTTTGTGAGCTATGTACTCAGCTGCCGAGCGAGGAGAGCGAGCGAAGATCGTACGGCATGTAATCCGGAGTAGGCGGCTTCTTGCAAGCTGCTCCTTCGCTTTTCTGCAGCCTGCCGGGGTTAGCAGCGTTGGCCTCCAGGCTTTTCCAGGGAGATAGGGGGTGTGCATTTAAAGGACTTGTCTGGGTGGTGTGGGGGGTTTCCTGGCTTTCCTGGAATTGTGAAAAGAAAAGGAGTACTTGTGGCACCTTAGAGACTAACAAATTTATTAGAGCATAAGCTTTCGTGAGCTACAGCTCATCCGATGAAGTGAGCTGTAGCTCACGAAAGCTTATGCTCTAATAAATTTGTTAGTCTCTAAGGTGCCACAAGTACTCCTTTTCTTTTTGCGAATACAGACTAACACGGCTGCTACTCTGAAACCTGGAATTGTGGTTTCTCTCACCACTCAGCTGATACACACAGCACAGTTGATAAGAAAGATCGACCGTTTTTATTAGTGAGGCAGCTACTTTGCTGCAGAATTTGTCAAGATCCAAATGATCTAGCCTGGATTTTATTTAGGGCAGATCTTATTTATCTACCTTGTGCCTGATACCTCCAGGAATGTATTTAGAGGGATGTTGCTTAGTTCTGCAGTTAAGTCTTTACCCTTTTACCCAGTTCAGCATCTTATTCTCTCCCTGTCTGGCCCTTTGTAGGGGGCAGAGACCAATTCTTAGTTTCATTTTGGCCTGATATTTTCAGAAATGCTGCGCAACCCCCGACTCTCCGCCTCAGGAGCTCAGCGGCAGCATCTTTGAAAAGCAGACCACGTGTTCCAGGCAGAGCATGCAGCTTGCATACCTTTGTGTGAGTGTGTGCATGCGTGTGCAAGCATCATCCACGAACTCCTCCTGGGCTCTGAGGACAATGAGGTCAAAGATAAACTGGCTTGTGCTAATAGTGAGTGGGGCTTGGTGGTGACTTAGATATTTGGGTATCCTGTAGGAATTACAGTATAGTAAAGTTAATACACTAGCCCACCTGTATCTTGATAGAGAAGTGGCTTTAATAAAGGGTTTTTATCTGCGGATGCAAAAGTCTTGGGAACTATAAACGGATGTTATGGGGTGTAGCTCTACAAAGGAGTACACTGTACTTCTGCGCACCTCAGTGGCATGTGTCTGCATATATGCTAAGAGATTAAATTGTAATATATGGAAAATTCATTCATCTAGAAAATCTTAAATCACTATTAACAGTTTAATGGTCTAGCCTGTACTGTACCATTAAAGATACTCTAGAAAATTGCACAGGCAAGGATCCTGCAAGCTGTTTTCACACATGAATAACTTTAGTCATGTGAGTAGTACCACTGACTTCAATGGGACTACTCTCTTGAGTAATGCTATGCGTTTGGCAAGATTGGGTCCTAATTCGGTGTCCGTTTGCATATGATTTATTTTTAAGAACAAAAATTGGCTTCCGTCCAGCATAAGGCATGGCAGATGTCCCAGGAAAATAGATTCTCAGAGTCTTTTAAATGCATTGTAGGCAATTTATTTGTGGCTATGTTCCCCAAACAAAGAAGCACCCTCTAAAAGTCTAAAGCATATAGCTAGTGAATACTTTCTGGGGTTCTTATTGACTAAAATAATCAGCTGAATTAGCATTTTGTTCTCAAAAGCATTTTCCCCCGTCCTAGTGATCATGTGGCCGTAGTTTGCCCACCTCTGCCCTAACTACATCGACCTAAGCTCTACACCTCTCGTGGAGGTGAAGTTATTAAATCGATGTAGTGGGCGACTTATGTTGGCTGGAGCACCATTGTAGTGTAGACGCTTACAGAGTTAGGTCGACATAAGCTGCCTTATGTCAACCTAAAACTGTAGCGTAGACCAGGCCTAAATCTTGAATACTGGGGGTCGGAGTATGAGTAGGCAGTAAAACACTCCCAGGGAAACTGATTCCCTTTGGCAATCCCACACTAGTGGGAATGAGTGCTGTGGCCAGAATGCCTTGTGTTATTGTATGTTGATTCCCCCCCCAATAATCCAGCCCTTTATGTGGTATAAGAGTGGGGGTTGGGGGGGGAGCACTCTGCCTCCTGTAGACTCTTGAGCATCCGTGCGTGTGAAATTTCAAATGGTGTGTGTCATTGTCTTTTAATTTTGGGGATCCCAATTTGTTGCACTCAGGCCGTGTCTATGCTACCACTTATGTCACTCATGGGTGTGAAAAAAAAAACACATGAGCTTCTCCCGGCGACGTAGCTACCACCACTTGTAGAGATGGTTTTATTATATCGATGGGAGAGCTCTCTCCCGCTGGCATAGAGCAGCTACACGAGTGATCTTACAGCCGCACAGCTGCATCGGGTCAGCTGTGCCTCTGTAGGCTCACTAGTGGAGACATGGTCTCAGACTAGTAGATAAGGGTATCATCCTGGAGGGTGCTAAGTGCTGGGGAGGAGTTCTGAGCACCCCCTGCTTTTGTTAAAGAGCGGGAATTGAGGGTGCTCAGTGGCCTTTAAGAAGCATTTGGTACATTGCAGGATCTTGTCCAGGCATCGTGTGCTGAATGCTGTCTCCAAGAAATGAGGTGAGACAGAAATCGATGATGATGATACTTTAAAGATGTGCCCATGTAACTGACATGATGCTATTGTCATCTTGTCCCTCCCCTTGTGCCCCTGGTGCCCGCTTATGATCCTCGCTTGTTGTGTTGAATTTAGATTGTGTGCTCTCTGGGGCCAAGAGCATGTGTCTGCCTTTGAAAATGACAGAGCTAACTCAGAGAGAACTCCACCGGAACATTACTGCAGGTCGTGGGCCAAGAGCAAAAAGTAAATGAGCCGTCCATCCCTAGGTCGGCCTCCCAGGCAGACACCCCGGGGAGCCCCCTTAGCATTCTGTTGATGCTGAGGCTTGTGATTATGTAGCTGTCTGAAGACTCAATGAGGCTCCACTTAAAAGTCTGTCAGTGCTCCTACCTGATCAGCTGGCAGGATTGTCAATGGAGAAGAATGTGAAGCCCTTCCAATTTCTTTTGCCCTCCACACCAGGAGGATTCTCGGTCTCTGGAGGATGGGCGGGGGGAGAAGGAGGAATGGGGTGTTGTACCTGGATCTCCTGCACGCCAGGGCAAAGGTGGTCCCCAGGTGATCATCTGACCCATTCACTCTGCCAAAGACTCACGCCCTAGAATTTTAAGAAGTTGACTGGATTTTTATTTCCATAGTCTGGTGATTATTTTCGTTACCAGATTCCTCTTTCAGCCCTGTTAGCCCCATAAATAGGTGTCCATGCAGTGGCACCATGCGTCTGAGATATAGTCACATTCTCTGACTTTTTTTCCCCCTTTATGTACTAGATGTTAAAAGGGTCACAGTCCTCACCTGGGCTATAAAATAGGGATTAGGAAGATTTTTGTTTGAAATGTTCCACATGTTGAGGATACTTTGCTTGTACAACAGAAGTGAAGGTGTCATGTATTCTGTCACACGGGGAACTGTTCTTGTAAGCCTTGCACTTTTTTGCTGCATATCCTGTTTTAGCTCAAACGTTGAGTTATAGCAAAATAAGGGTGGCTAGGACAAGAATTCCTTCCGTTAGGAGGAAAAACATTGGACTAGGGCAGTGGTTCCCAAACTTGTTCCGCCAGCTGTGCAGGGAAAGCCCCTGGCAGGCTGGGCCAGTTCGTTTACCTGCTGCGTCCGCAGGTTCGGCCGATCGCGGCTCCCAGTGGGACGTACTGGCCGCCGCTTCCAGCAGCCCCCATTGGCCTGGAGCAGCGAACTGCAGCCATGGGGAGCCATGATCGGCTGAACCTGCAGATGCGGCAGGTAAACAAACCGGCCCGGCAGGGGCTTTCCCTGCACAACCAGCCGAACAAGTTTGGGAACCACTGGACTAGGGCTTAGCAAAGGGACCGTGCAGTAAATTCTGTAATTATTGGGTCAGTGTCAGTAGAAGAAGCCCATTAGTTACCACTGAAGTCCAGTGAACAACAGTGAAGGAAAAGTTTATTTGTTCATGCTCCGCCAGTTGGCAGACATCACTGTTTTGGGAGCGTTCAGCATTGAGCGTTGTTTGTTGTGAGTACAGTACCGTGTTTACTTTAACTCACTTTCCCAGAGGTGGTGTGCTTAGAACAGCAAGTTCCTATAATCACATGAGGAGGCTATTAGATGCCATGTTGGTAAAAAGAGCTACCTATGTTTGTTTAGTATGATGCAGTGTTGTGTAGGACAAAAAGGTGTTAGTGTCCTATGACTACAGGGGCTTTAATGGGCCACTTCTTCTTAAGTGGTTCCTTAGAATACGTGTTAACTACTTGTGCTAAACCAGGGGCCGGCAAACTTTTTGGCCCGAGGGCCACATCTGGGTATGGAAATTGTATGGTGGGCCGCGAATGCTCACAAAATTGGGGGTTGGTGTGCAGAAGGGGGTGCGGGCTCTGGGGTGGGGCCAGAAATGAGGAGTTCAGGGTGCGGGTGTGAGGGCTCTGGCCTTGGGGGTGCGGGTTCTGGGATGCAGGAGGGTGGGTACAAGGAGTTCAGGGGGCGGGAGGGGAATCAGGGCTTGGGCAGGGGGTTGGGATGCTGGAGTGGGTTGGGGTGCAGGCTCCGGGCTGCGCTTACCTCAAGCAGCTCCCGGAAGGAGCCGCATGTCCCCCCCTCCGGCTACCCCTTCCCCAGATGCTGCCCCTGCAGCTCCCGTTGGCTGCAGTTGCCGGCCAATGGGAGCTGCGGGGGCGGTGGTTGGAGCAGGGGTTGCGTGCGGAGCCACCTGGCTGCCCCTATGCATAGGAGCCAGAGGGGGGACATGCTGCTGCTTCTGGGAGCTGCGCAGAGCCACGGCACATGTGGAGGCCGTGCTCCCCGGCAGGAGCTCAAGGGTCAGATTAAAATGTCTGAAGGGCCAAATGTGGCCCCCGGGCTGTAGTTTGCCCACCCCTGTGCTAAACTGTTCAACCTTGTATTTAGGTTGACACCCTGAGTACCTTTTCCAGACCTGAAGAAGAGCTCTGTGTGACGCAAAAGCTTGTCTCTCTCACCAACAGAAGTTGGTCTAATTAAAAGATATTACCTCACCCACCTTGTCTCTCTATTTAATTAAGTTATATCTACACGGCACTTTGGTCGGTAAAACTTTTGTCTGTCAGGGGTGTGAAAACAACACCGACCGACAAAAGGTTCACCCATGAAAAGCACCAGTGGGAGACACACTCCCACCGACAAAGCTACCACCCTTCATTGGGGGTGGTTTTATTTTGCTAGCAGGAGAGCTCTTTGGAAGGTTGGGATTTGCAGATGTCTCTGCAAACAAACTGATCTGCTGCAATACAACCATTCTAATCTGTAGATGTTAATACAAATCCCACATGGAGGTGGTTGTGTTCAGATTTACATGTCAGGTTCTATTGAAAATCAGTGAGGAACACAGTGGGCATGTGCTGTGGTTGGACTTGCCAAAGATCTTTGATCTTGCAGATTCGGACCTAATTTACAAAAGGGATTAGTGACTTTATTAATTAATGGAGTCACCAATGGGATGCTGTTGTGGAAATAGCAAATGTCATTCTGGGGTGTATTGCATAAAGTGGCCACACTGGATCAGACCAATGGTCCATCTAGCCCAGTGTCCTGTCTTCCCACAGTGGCCAATGCCAGGTGCTTCAGAGGGAATGAACAGAACGGGATGGATCACTCAATAATTTCCCTATCGTCCGTCCCAGCATCTGGCAGTCAGAGGCTTATTAACAGGCGTGTTATATGTAAGACGGGGTGGCAGTTGTTCAGCTCTACTTGGCACTGGTGAGACCTCAGTTGGAGTATTGTGCGGGTCCCTCCTCCCTTAACATGCTCAGCCCCTCACCCCAGCAGCTGAGCCCAGGCCTGGAGTGAGCCACTGCTGCCTCCCAGCCAAGCTCTCTCCGGCAGAAGCAGCTCTGTCACGCTCCCCACCTGGCTGCCGGGGAGAGCAGCTGAACATGCCGGGGGGAGGCGCAGGGAGAGAAGGACAGAGCACCTCTCCCTCCCCACCAGGCCAATCTGTGTGTGGCGGGCGGGCACTTGACCCCACATGCCCCCCCACATGTTGCCTCTGCGTCCTTAGACAATTTTGGGGGCTTTCACTTTCACAGGATGGCACCTCTGGAAAAATCAGATTCCATTTCCCAGGGGTGTCTCAAGTTGTGCACCCATAATGACTAGTCACTTTTGAAAACTTATATATATATATATATATATATATATATATATATATATTTTCCCTTTACCTGCTGTCTGTCCTGGAAGATTTCCACATGGTGGCCATCAGGATAAAGGCTTGTCTACACTACAGAATTAATTCGACTTAAGTTATGTCGATGACCATAAGCCATTTTAATTACATCGGTTGTGCACGTCCACACAACGCTCCTTGTATCTGCGAAGCGTGTCCACAGTCGTTGCTCTTGCATCGACAGAGAGAGCGTTGCATCGTGGGTAGCTATCACACTGTACAACTCGCCACCCTCTGTAACCCTCTGCCTTTGGGAGCTCTGGGAATGGATTGTGATGCATCATGGGGAGGGGGGCGTGCTTGCCATCCTGTGCTGCAGTTATTTCCATCCCATCATTCCATGGGCTTCCAAATTTGTTTCGTGACGTTTTTCAACAGCCCTTGTAAACTGTGCACCCGCCATCTCTGTCTAACAGCATGGATCCTGAGTTGCTGACCATTGTGGTGATGAACGTTATGAACACAACACGTCTGGTCCTGCATTATTTCATGAGCTGCGAAACAGAGAATGACTCGGTGGTGCCTGCCCTGCTGGCTGCCATGGAAACAAATAATTCAAGATTGCTGCTGGCATTCACGGAACAGCTGCATGCGGTGGACCGTCGGTACTGGGCTCGGGAAACAAGCACTGAGTGGTGGGATCGCATCGTGATGCATGTATGGGATGATGAACAGTGGCTGCAGAACTTTCGGATGCGCAAATCCACCTTCCTGGAACTGTGTGCGGAGCTCGCCCCAGCACTGCGGCGCAAGGATACCAGAATGAGAGCTGCCCTCACTGTTGAAAAGCGAGTGGCGATTGCTGTGTGGAAGCTGGCAACTCCAGACTGCTACCGGTCAGTCGCAAATCAGTTTGGAGTTGGAAAGTCCACTGTGGGGGCTGTGGTAATGCAAGTGTGTAGGGCCATTAATCGCCTCCTGCTACGAAGGACTGTGACTCTCGGTAATGTGCAGGAAATAATTGATGGCTTTGAGGCAATGGGATTTCCTAACTGTGGAGGGGCAATAGATGGAACTCATATCCCAATTTTGGCCCCAGACCATCTTGCGAGGGAGTATATCAACCGAAAGGGCTACTTTTCTATGGTCTTGCAGGCGTTGGTGGATCACCGGGGCCGTTTCACTGACATCAACGCAGGGCGGTCAGGGAAAGTGCATGATGCACACATTTTTCAGAACACTGGACTGTATAGAAAGCTGCATTCTGGGACGTTCTTTCCAGACCAGAAGATCCCAATGGGGGATGTTGAAATGCCAATAGTGATCCTGGGAGACCCTGCCTATCCCTTGCTGCCATGGCTCATGAAGCCTTACACTGGGAAACTAGACAGCAGCAAGGAGCGCTTCAACAACAGGCTCAGCAGGTGCCGAATGACCGTTGAACGTGCCTTTGGCCGATTAAAAGGTCGTTGGCGCTGCCTTTTTGGCCGGTTAGATCTCGATGAGGAAAATATTCCCATGGTCATTGCAGCCTGCTGTATTCTGCATAATATTTGCGAAGTGAAGGGGGAAAAGTTTCCCCAGGAGTGGAGCACTGAAGTTGATCGGCTGGCTGCTGATTTTGAGCAGCCAGATACCAGGGCAATTAGAGGGGCACAGTGTGTGGCTGTTCGAATCAGGGAGGCCTTGAAAGAGCATTTTGACCATGATTCCCAGTAATGTGTCTAAGCATTTGGCCAGGCACTGTTTACTTGCTGCCTTGAATGGCCCCTGTAGTGCTTGCTTCCTGAGCTTTAATTGTAGTGAGCAAATGTTCCTGCCTATAGCCACTATGTTTAAATGTTAGCACCAACTAATGTGTGTATGACTCAAATAAAAAGTCAATTTGTATCAAAGAAGAAAGTTTAATAACGGGTCAAAACACAATTTTTTTTGTCAAACTAGGGACATGGAAATGAGGAACGGTCTCGGTTACGGCTCTCACAGCTGAGTGTGGCTCCAGCTTTCACTGTGAAACAAGTCCCTAGGGGTGGAGTGCAAGGCGTACTGCAAGGGACCGGGAACATGCGTAGAATGTGGTGGGGAGTTTGGGGAGGGCGTAGAATGGAGTTCTGTATTAGCTGCAGGGGGACTCGTGCGTGGATGTGCTCTGACTGCAGCATGATGAGAGTCTTGAGCATCTCTGTCTGGTCCTCCAGTAGCTTCATCATCTGCCCCTGCCCATCTCTCCTTTCCAGGTATCCATCCTGAGTTTTTCATTAATTGTCTCACTCCAACTCTTGTTTCGTTATGTGTTATATCTGTTGATTGCAACACTTCACGTACTGCATATCCTCCGTACTCCTCTTAGTTCGCTGCCTTATCTGATGGTGGCGCTTCACCGGTGTGGAGGAGTTGGTCCTCAAGGACACATCTGCAGAAACCAAAGAAATAATGAACAGCGACAATATTGTGAGTGCATTCACAGCTGTGAATCATAAAATGTACACACACCTCTTTCTCACGGTTCCTTGGGTAACACACAGGTCAGCGCAAGTCCCAAATGTGGTGAGTTTGGCAGAGGATGCAGGGGAGAATTGGGAAGAATGGACGAAGGATCTGGGTGGTTTCTGAAGGGGGTTACTTAAACTCTGGTAGAATTCAAGGGAGACTTTTCTGAATATTGGTACCCTTTTCCACAGGCTAGGGTAATCGAACCCGATATCTCATTCCTAAGGGTAACCTAGGATGCAAGGATACATCTCCTGCTTGCATGTGGCTTCAGACCGGCTCTGTATGCTGCTCGCCGACGTGCCACTCTGGTCCCTGCAGAAATAATTGTCAGATGGTGCGACAAAGTTTCCTACAGCATGGGGGAGAAACAAGGCAGCTCTGCCAGGGAACTTTTGAAAATTTCCTAGACATCTCTGTGGAGGATTCCTGGGACATCTCGGTGTACGTTAACAAACTTTTCCGCCTGGCCCCTACTGTGTAGATGCGCAGGCTCTGCTGCATGTCCCTTTCATGCCCCTTCTTCTGCATGCCACTAGCAATCAGCCTGTAGGTTTCAAAGCTCCTACAGCTGGAGCGAAGCTACAACCCCATATACTCAGCAGATACAGCAGCTCTCGTTTTCTCCACACGGGAGTGCATCTGTTGTGGAAAGCCAGCACGGTCTGCTGGGAAGGTGCTGTGTGAACGGTCCATGCATAGCAAACAGGAAGAGGAATTTCAAAAATTCCCAAGCCTTCAAAGGGGGGGGGCACATACCAGTGTACCTTCAGGACAGTGGAGTTCAAACTGCTGACCAGAGCAGTTAGGATGGGCATTGTGGGACACAGGGCTGTCCTTGGGCATAGGCAGAATACAGGGCTACCTAGGGCACCTGAAAATTTGGGCTTAGTGTTCACCCAGCCGGATCTTCCTATCTCTGTTCTGACCCTTCCTGCAGGCTCCCACAGCTGGCTGCTGCAGCCTGGTGACTCTTACTCTGGAAGGGATCTAGTCACTTAAAAGTGAAAAAGCCTTCCTGCCTGCCAACCCTATTAGCACAACATTGAAACTGTTAAAGAGCCATTCGAGGCTGAAGCCATTTAACAGGCATTTGCCAACCCCCAGGTATATACTGTCAGTTTCTGAATTTACTGACAAAACAGTAGTGCATTACTGTAATATTTACTCAGAACATGCTAGTCTACATGACCTTAGTTTAAAATTTGCTTTAAAAATATTTCATTAGTGAGTTGGTGAAGATTATAAAATCACATCTCTAAAAAATCCTTGCATAGATTTTTAGATGCACAGTCATCTTTAGTCTTAAATGCTTGGATCTTCAGAGATATGGTTTTTTAAAAATAAATCCTTCAAAAGGCCACCCTTATCTAAAATACACATTTTAATTTTAATTACTACAGTAAATAAAAGTTGCTTCCAAAGTGTTCCTGTCCTTTCTGTCCATCCCTTTCTCTCTTCACACTCCCTCCCTCCTTGAAAAGAGCCCTTAACGGGACAACAGCCCTTTCCTTCCAGATAAATGGACAAAGAGTCTTCCTTTACTTCTGACTATCTGATGAACTAGTTTTAAGAGAACCCTCCAGCAAAATCTGTACCTAGTAAGATATAAAAGCCTTTGTTATGCCTAAAATCTTTGGAAACATATTTTTTAAAGTTGGTGAAATTTCATGAACATGTCTATTGTTGTGGAGATCACACAAAGTAAATTAGTGTTCCCTTTTTCTAAAAGCAATGACCATTGTTCTAAACACACTAAACCTCTATGACTGATTTAAAATAACGTCTTTGTTTCAGTGAGTTAAATATGTAGTAATCTGGAATGATTACTTTATGAAGGTTTAAGATACATTTAAAATATAAAATCAGTTTAGAAATACTGATTAAGAAAATGTAAAACAGAGAAGAGCTGCATCATGTATTCCATAATATGTAATGCTGTATTCAGCAAGACATCTGACTCGCCTTTATTACAAAGTTTTTGCAAATAAATCTCTGACAAACTTCAGGGCATATCAAAAAACCTGTGACTGAAAGTTTTTATTCCCAAGTTTAGTGCTTTTAATTAGGTATCTTCTGCATGTCCGGTCTTCACCGTCTGGCATGCAGTGGAAAACATGCTCCATTTTCTTTAGAAAGAAATGGCAGAAGAGTGTTTTTTTTTTTTTTTTTTTTTCAAATGTCATTTGCTTCAGTTGGGTTCAGGGATTTGGCTGGAAAGGGGTGAGAAGAGTGGGGGAGGGAAGAAAGGAGGGAGAAAGTAGGGAGAGGCCAGGGGCGGAGTGAGGGTGGGGTCTGGGGCAGAGCAGGGGTGGAGTATGGGTGGGGCCACAGGCAGAAGAGGTGGGCTGGCAAGCTAGCCTCCTCGAGTGACAGCTTCACCCACTGCCCATCAGGGTGGATTTGATTTAAATCACGATTTAAATCACTAGTCAGGAAGACTCGATTTAATAATGGATTTCTACATAAAAGTGCATTCTTGTTGGTTGTTATAACCTTAATACATATTCTTCATAACTCAGAGATAGATGTAGGTTTTATTTTTAGAAGGTACACACTACACATTTTTAAGTGATTTATTTTGAAAACTTTTCAGATTAGGTTTACAGCTATATCAGAAAATGAATGATTGTTTGCTTATATTATTTACCAAAGGTAATTGAAGCAGATATTTCTGAAGTCGTTGGGAGGTGAACTGTCTCCAATTCAACAGATTAATCATTAATATTTGGAGGATTTTCTGGCTATGCTGTATTAGGAGGAGAACATCACCAGACAGACATTTAAACTGTTTTATTTAACTAAAACCACAACGTTATGTATTTTGGATTTTTTTCTTCATCAGCAAACATATTTTAACAAAACAAGCATATGAATTTTTGAATTTAGTTAAACATTCAAGTTTTTAAAAATCAGGTTTGTTTTTATTAAAATTTGTTTTTAACTAAAATAATTAAATGAAATATTAAAAAAAAATTAAATTGACTGTGTGAGCCAGATCAACATGAGAAACTTAAAATGTTGGCTTCTGCAGCTAACTCAATCGTCTTCACCTTCATTTTCTTTTTTGTTCATAATCTGGAAAAGAAAAACAAGCTTTCCTGCTTTTTCAGGTCCCAAACAATTTTTCAATTTGGAATGAATTAGTCCAAAGGAAGAAAATATTCTTTCTATACTGGCAGAAGAAGCTACTGCTGTTAAAAGTGAGATTATCACTTCAAAAGTCTCTGAATTTATATGCTGAAATGACTTTCACTGGTGTGACTTTCTTTAAAACATCATCAGCAAACATATATTTTTAGAATGGTGGATAGTCTTCAGAATCCTGTATGTTGACGACTGATTCTCATAAACAAAATCAGTCAATGCAGTTATTTAATTATTATTACCATACTGCTCATTTAGTATTGCTCATTGCATTCACTGAAACTCAGTACTACTTTAAAGGTGAAATTGTAAAAGGAAGATCTGCCTATTTCAGCTATTTATTTTTTTTATCACAACTGCATCTAAAATGATAGTACCGTAGAGTACTTTTTGCTCAAACATGAGAATTCAAGAATAGTCCAGAAGGAAGACAGGCAGTCGTTAAGAAAGAAGTATTAAATAAAAAAGTTTACCAACCTGAAGATCCTGCATGTTCAGACATGTTGCTTTCATCTCTTCAATGCAGCTTCCTCCTGAGAAGGAACACTTCTCATGATGTTGTTTCACTTGTGCAACCAGGTCTTGCATTTCTTTATTGCACTGTTTGCATTTTGCACGCATGCCTGTCTTACCCACAGGTAGAGAAACTTCATTCAAATATTCCCAAACTGGGTCTCTTTTACAGCCTGTTCCCAATATAGGTTTTCCCTTCTAGTAAGAGAATGGTATGGTAGATCTCAAATCAGTGAAGGCTTCACTCAGAAAGACCTCAAGACTTCTGGAATCTGCTGCTCAAACAGTTTCACTTTTGTTTCTACTGCCTGTCCCTCCCTTCTCACATTCATCTCCAGACTTCTCCTTGTCCAGATCTAGTCCGACCCGAGCAATCTTCTATTCATTGAACTTTTTGAAACTTTATACTTTTAGAGAGAGGTAAGGGATTGACTCTGTGTACACAAATTTGCAGAGGGACAATAGGATTGAGGTCTGTTATTTCTCACCTCTATTATTTTTTTTTATTTAAAAACATTTTTGCTGTTAACAAGCATGTTATCTCTGGAGACACAAATCCAGTTTGAGAACTGCAAAACTAAGCATCTCTGATGGTATCTTCTAGACTGAGCACTGAATCCCATTGAGTAGAATGAAAGATTAACCTAAATAATCTATACAGAAGCCCCTGGAACCCCGTAAGACTGGATCCCTAATCCATGAACTATTGGAACTCATGTACAAAACTTTTTCTTAAACATTACATGAATATATTGTCTCATACTATAGAATTAGAATTTATAATCCCTATTCTATGATGACATATCTTTTGCGCTATAATGTATTTTAATTAAAACTATCTTAGATAGGTTTTTTCCTCAAAAAGCATTTTATCAAAAAAATCCGATGTAAATAAAAAAAAATCCAATTTTAAAAAAAAAAAAGCATTGATTTTTATCCACCCTGCTGCCCATAACAACAGGTAAGAGCAGGTTGGCTCCCGCACATTGCAGTGTCCTTAGGTCGGGGCTGTATTCACAGAGCCGAATGCGCCAGTGCTGCGCATTCTGCGTGAAGGAGAGGGTACGGGGGTCTCTGTGAGGAACTGTAACTCTCGCCGCCATGAGGCGAGCCGGGTGTCTCGGTATCCTTTGCTGCCCCGCTCTGACATAGGGGCACCAGTTTAATAATACTGCGTAGGGCCTCTTAAATCCTAGGGTGGCCCTGGTGGGACAACTCATTATGTTCAATTAGGGCGGCATAACCAACCGCAGGTCTACGCTGGCACTGCATCACTCTAATTGCGTCGCAAAAAGCTCTGAGCTGCTCGTTGAGGTGGTTTTATTATGTCGGCGTAGTAGGGGAGTTACATCTGTGAGAGGAGCATTTTGGTGCGTTCACCGCCATTGTTTTGTCGACACAAGGTGACTTTGTCGACAAAACTGTGTTGTGTAGACAAGGCCAAAGTTTTTTAATAGAGCTTTCAGAATCCAACTCCCAAAATAACATGAAGCTTCCACTTACTACATTAATGGCAAGGAAGAGTAAAAGCCTTAAATAGAATTGGCAGTGGACCAGGAAGCTTCCATTTTGAGTCTCGTGGATAAGTATACAGGAAACACTGCACCCATTTGAACATATGACACACAAAACTTGCAGCATTCTTGCATGATGCATTTATAAAAAACAAAGAATTTTAACTTAAAGTTTAAAATGCACAACATCTTAGAAATAAAGCAGTAACAGATGGGGACTTAGAGGAAGTTTGGAAAATCTTCTGATTTGTCATTCTTTCAAATTAGGTACTGCATTTGTGTCTTGTTCTGCTTCCTGCAAATATAGCACTTCCTGGGAAGTGTCAGTAAAAAAGCCTGAGAGACACAATGGCGCCCTTTGCAGTTATGGAGATGGTGAAACAGATCTTCCTAAAAACTGTTTAGAAAACTCAAGTTCATGGTCACTTATACCACCATGCTTTCAAAAGAGTTCAGCACACAGCATCTCCCATTGTTTTCAGTAGGAGCTGCTGGTTCTTCAGCACTTGCAGATCTGACCACTTAATTTGTGGGGCTAAATGGGGTCTGAGGTACTTTGATAATCTGGACCCAAGTTTGTATTTATATTACAGGGGTTTCCAAACTTTTTCATTGCATGGATCCCATCTTAAGAGATGGTCTTAGGGGCCACATTCCCTCCAATTGTCAGTCACTTACCATCCCTGTGGCAAGTACTGCAATTGCTTACATGGAAAATTAAATTAGGAGAAATAATTGTTCAATGTATTTTTAACTTTAGCAGCTGGAAACAAGATAGCCAGCTCTCCCCAAACCACAGCCTAGCAACTCTTGGGGAGGGGTGTGTGTATCCAGCTCCTGTACACACACACACACCCAGAAAATTAATATAATAGCTAATATATTGTAAGAAATCAATGTAGCTTACCGGTATAAACAAATGCTGAAGACCAGATGTAATGTTGGTGCGACTCTTGCAGTCAGTGGAGCAGCACCTGTTTTCACTATCGGAGATTTTGGACTTGGACATGTAGGGCTGCTGTTTTGTGGATAGCTGTTGAGCAGTCTGCATGCTGGGAAGAGAGTCATGTCCCAGAGCGAACGTTGAAGCTGCAGCCTCACTCTGGATCGCGCTGGCTGTGTTGCTACCCAGAGGTTGGATGATGGGCTTCTTGGAGAGGGAATGTAAGTTTAACACAAGTAGATGTCATTTGAAAAACAAACCATCCAAAACCCCCGCACGCCACTTTTACCGTGCTGCAGTATTGCTTCTTCTTAGGGAAATACTGTGGTACAGGTAACTATCACTGCATGGTGAGTATCAGCTGGGATTTATTTTAGTGTCTGTTACTGTGCAAATTGTCTTTCACCAGGCATCCATGTCCTGTATAATTAAAAACCAAAATACATGCAAGAACCAATTTGCACAGTTGGACAGAGCCCTGTCAGCTGGCATAGGAGGAATCCTGACAGGAGACTTTCACCTATCAAAAGGATCGGTTCCCCACTGCTGCAGAGGATTTAGTCTATACCATGGGGGCAGGGTGAGGGGATGGTTGGGCGGGAACAGCCCTGAAAGTTTAAAAAAAAAAGTTTAAAAAAAAAAAGACAAATGGGATTTGCAGCATGTTCTAAAGCAACCCAGCAAGGGACTCCCTCATACCCATTCCAAGAGAAAGCTCCAGCCTTCTCAGTCCTGCCTTAGTGGAATTGAGAGCTGGTCCACCTCAGCTGACCTCAACCAAGATATAGGGTGAGAGATGATTATTCAAATGTTTAGGGCCTAAATAGCTATCATAGAATTTCAGGGTTGGAAGGGACCTCAGGAGGTCATCTAGTCCAACCCCCTGCTCAAAGCAGGGCCAATTCCCAGTTTTTGCCCCAGATCCCTAAATTGCCCCCTCAAGGATCCCCAGGGCTATTTCCTTCTCTTCTCCCCTTTCCTCCTTCCCCCAAAATAGTAACGTTGAATCAGTCCTGTTGTATTCTTAGAGCAGACAAAGGAGTTCTCTGAGGCTTTGGGTGGAGTTTTATTTTTAGTGCAACATGTTGTAACAAATGACCCAAATACTATGAGATTCAGCCTGCTGGGAGAATTTACTAAAAATTTCACAGTTGCTTCTTCTGGAATGAGAGGTGGTTTCTTTCACTGCTGCCAGGTATAAACAAGGAGTGAGCTTGGCTTATGGCATTGTCAAGTACTGACTGACGGCTTGTTTTCTTCTTTCCTTCCTCTTTTGTCTCTCTTTGTTTCTTTGTCCCATATTATTGTTCTCTCTGAAGGTGCTGGCTGTTAGGTGGTTTAGTGGACCCAACAGAGGATGGGGAGCCAGGAGTTCTTGTATGTGGGTTTGAGCAAGTCACTTTAACATCAGTATCTTGTTTGTACAGCTCTGTGAAACGCTAAACTGTTGTTGTGATGCTCTGTGGGAATTGTAGGCCGTGCACCCTTTCTCCTGGACACTTCATGGCCTTGGGGTGGGTGGGAGGACGTGCACACACGAACATATTTTGGTTATGCTCAGTAGTGCAAATTCCTTCTCTACCTGGATTTCTCAGCTAGTAGTATATTGTGGTATTGCACTTGGCCAGTACCCTGAAAATAATTGAGATCAATCTAATCAGGACCTGTTTAAATAACTTCTTTGCAGATGTCATCCTTTTAAAAAGGTGTTCTATTGTAATTGCCCAAAACATTGCACTAGTGCCGTTACAAATTGCTGTGTTTTGAGCCATTAGTTTAGAACATTGTAGTGGGCTTTTAAGGGTCAGAGGAAGAATATTTTTGTCTAAATAACAATACTTAGCACTCTCGTCTAGTGCTTTTCTCTGCTAGATCTCAAAACATTTTAAAAAGTAAGCACCATATCCCCATCTTATACATTGCCAGGGCAGCTAAATAACGCACAGTAGGTGTGACACACTGAATCTATAGCAGAGTGGGGAATGGAGCCCAGGTGTCCTAATTCTACTGTCTAATGCCCTATTTACTGGTAATGATTAAAGGTGAATCCATGTAGCGAATACACAGACATGACGTGATTAGACAGGAAGTATTTTTCTATTGGTTCCGCTTCCTTCTCAGAACAGGCTGTGGTTGCATCACTTGCTCATCACTTTTCATTTCTCTTCTTCCCCAGGAAGGAAAAAGCTACATGACTTGCTGAAGGGAGAGAAAATGTTATGTTGGGGATGTTGGTCTTTTGGCCAGCCTGGGATAGGTAGCAATCTCCAAGCAATCATCCCTGAGCCACAGGTATATGGGTTCATTCACGACCGAAACATCAAGGAGGTGGCTTGTGGAGGAAACCATTCTGTTTTCTTACTGGAGAATGGAGAAGTTTACACCTGTGGCTTGAACACCAAAGGACAGCTAGGCCATCAGAGCGAGGGAAGCAAGCCAGGTACATGGATTTTTTTTTTTTTTTTTGCATACTTCAAACACCAGCTGCAGTGGTGGGGAACATGTTTATTTGATTCTTCATGTGAAAACTCTTGTATGAATTCTTTGTGACTCAACAATGAATGGAGCTGATGGTTAATCATGCTTAATTGTAGAGAATTAGGGTGCTGAATAAGGTGGGTTTGGTACTGGAAACCATGATGTATACAAGCATTGCACAAAGGTAGAGGCGTCAATATGGGCATAGACGATCTGGTGCAGAAGTTTCCTACTTTGTGTAAATGTGGCTCGCTTTCTCTTAGCGTTTAGCAAGGGAGGGCTGTTAGTTACAGTGCTCTCCCCTGCCTTTCAGACTTTACTGTGTTCCCCAGAGTCCAAGGTTTCATTAGTGTAGGGGTTGACATCTTGCTAGGAGGAGCCCCAGGGGCTGATTCTGCTCCTTGTGGTATCAATGGAAGCTTGGTCATTGATATTAGTGGGAGTAAGCCTATTTTTAGCACAGTTGCTGATAGCAGAGTTTCTTTAGATAGGTGGGGAACAAGAGGGTTTCTTCTGAGAACCCTGTAGCATGGGGTATAGCCTTCATTGCCAGACAGCTGCCTCCTCCTGATCAAGCTGGGGATTAGCTTGAGGCTGACGCCCATGTCAATGGTCTGCATGCCAGCACTCTGTGCGTTCCCGCCTACGGCTCCTCTCAACTCCCAGAATGTCAGTGACTTATTTGCGACTCCTGCTAGGTCATCATCTGTGTTTTGCTGTCCAACAGTCCAGCCACTTCCCCAGTGGCGCATAGTAGGGACCCTGTAACTAGCAGTCTCCTGCTGTTCTTCTGTGCTCTCTGTCAATACTGCTGTATTTCCCTGGGCCACTTCCTCATAGCCCCAGCACCTTCTTCGCCCTTATCTCAAGCGCTCAGCTCCCTCTTGCTTCCCTGGTTCCTGCCAGCAGCTGCTCTGTCCAAGGTGCTTAGTTCTCTCAGCCCTTCAGGGACACAGTCCTTATCATAGAGTACCAGAGAATCATAGAATACCAGGGTTGGAAGGGACCTCAGGAGGTCATCTAGTCCAACCTCCTGCTCAAAGCAGGACCAATCCCCAGTTTTTGCCCCAGATCCCAAATGGCCCCCTCAAGGATTGAACTCACAACCCTGGGTTTAGCAGGCCAATGCTCAAACCACTGAGCTATCCCTCCCCTCCTGGGCTCCATGAGAGAAACTGACCCCATTTTGCCTTGCAGCTCCCTTTTATCTGAGCCTGGTGGGACTGGATTGGTTGCTCCCTACAACTCTTCCCTGATCGGCTATGCTTCACACAAGGACTCACCACCATTGCTCCTTCTGGGGCAGGGCATGGTTAACCCTTTTATGCTTGTGTGGGGTAGGCGCCCCATCCCACAGGGTTCTCAGAAGAATTTGTGCCACAGTCTGTCCCTGTCCTTTCAACTCTGGAACAAGGTATCTTCCCCCGCCTCCCCATTCTGTGTGAACTGGCAGAGCCTGTGTGTACAAACTGCGGGTTCTCAACCCCTCCCCTCCCATGTGCCCACAAGGGTGAGTTGATTTTATTTATTTTTTATGGAAGGCGTTACAGACGCTTTGTAAAACTCATTTCTCCAACAGTAACATCCCAGTTTGCTTGGAGCTGCTTTATATCTTTCTCATTCCAGTGTGTTCCAAAGAGCTGGATTCCTTGGCTGTAATTTTTACTGAAAACAGCATATTAAACGGGTTTAAAAAACAAACAACCCAAACCAACACTTCCCACCCAATCCAGGTCCACTTCTCCCCTGCGAGATAGAGATGTGATTCCCCTGCTCATGTATTCATACTTACACTAGCTCTGATTGAGGTACTGCGAGGATAAATAGCAGCCTATCCGCAGTAGCTCGGGTAGCAGCCATGGAGCCATGACTGAGCCGTGTCAAGCACAAGCCCTCCTGAAATTGGGGTGTGTGTGCCTCTGCTACTGCTACCCATTCTATTATGGCTGTGCTGCTATTTATACTCAGGCTAGCACAAGTAGGTGAATCACACCCTTAGCTTGTAGCGTAGACACAGCCTGAGAGTGTTGTTGACATTCATCATCATTTCCCATTCGCTGACTCGTGTTCAGTACAACTGGAACAATACGGATAGTGAAAGCTTCCCCGCTTTAATGGGATGCAAAGATTTAAGTGATAGAAACCTTCATTCTGTAGGGCATTAGCCAACCACTAAGGGTGTGGGAGCTGGGGTGAAGAAGTAACTTCCCCTGTGGGACAGGTTATTCCTTATTTGTCTACTCTGGATGTCTTACACCTTCCTTTGAAGCATCTGGTTCAGGGCCATGTTTGTGACAGGATACTGGACTAGTTGGCTGTTGGATCTGATCCTCTATTGTAGTGGTTCTCAACCTGGGGTGGGGAGGGAACATCCCCCATCAAACCTTCTAGGGGGATGTGACCAGCCTTCTCATTCACAGGGTTGCAATCCCATTCGCTCTAATTTGGCCCGGCCTCCTCTCTGTCTTGTCAAATTTGAATGAGTGGGCTTGGGACCTGTCACACGGGGTCATGATGCCACTTGAATTTGGCCCCGCTGCCCATCCATCATGATAGTAGGGCGTCTGGGCCAAATTTGAGTGAGTGGCGTTGCAACCTGGTGCACGGGACCACAATACCCCTTAGCGCTCTTCAATGCTGAAATGGAAAAATAGTTCTCTGAAAACTTTGTGGATATTTAGATACGTGCTTTTAAAAGGTTTCCTAGCCTATACACTGATCCTGTTGTCTAACTAAGGACTGGTTTTATTCAAAGTAGAATTCCCTTTGTGAGATTCACCAGGACATTGGAATGACCCATTTTTAAGCCCCTTAGATTTCAGTTTAAACTGATTTTTACTGAAAAAATCCCAGGTTATACAAAAAGTATTATTCGTTTTTTCCTGATTTTTCACCCTACTTTGTATCATTCAAATATATAAAAAATAATTTGTTTTATTAGGAAAATATAATACATAGTATGATTTTTTTATATATCTATATATAGAGATATATATAAAATCATACAATGTATTGTATTTTCCTAATAAAACATATAAATAATATTATACAATAATACATTAGTCTGTGTGTGTATGCAAAGTTGCCTGTTGAAGTAAAGCTATGTATTATTCTAGAAGATGCTCACAATAAACAAACAGGCACGCATGCAAACTCTGAAGTGCGTGTGCATCTGAACGTACTGATGAATCTCATGCCCAGCATGTAGACATTTGAAGCTGTTAGCAGATAATGGTTTAAAGATCTGACACGCTAAAATGGGAAGACAACAAAAATCTGTATCACAGTACGTTTCAGAACACAAGGAAGTACTCAAAAGTTTAAAAAAAAAAATAACAGGAGAAAAGGATGAAGTTGAGTGCATGCACTGCAAACGGTGTGGCCCAATTATTAAATGTAAATATTAATAGGCTAATAGTTCTAAGTCTACAATGGTAAACTGCTTATTCAAATGAAAAGTTTTATTTGGGGATTAGAGATATATTGTTTTCTTAAACTCAGAGGTGGCATTGTGTTTTTAGTTCTGCAGCAAACCACATTGAATTCCATTCATCAAAGCATTAATCTACTGAATACTTTTCCCCCCAGTCCTTCTGTCCACCAAAATAAACCCCCATATTTGCCCAGAAGAATTAATAGCTTTTTTCCACTGATTTTTGACCGTTTTTGTTGTAATAGTAATAAACACTGATAAATTCCCAGATAAAATTAAATAAAATAAAAACAGAAAACAAAGGGCCCTATTCATTTTGTAAAGGGTGGAGTGGCGCAAATAAAAAAAAAAGTTGGCGGGTGACTTGGAAATGGTTAAGTACCCTTGTCCTATTGACATTCCTTTGGTCCTACAACTTATTTTTCTATTTGTTATTTATGGAGGATGAGGTTTTCAAAGGTGCCTCACTCGCTTAGGAGCACAAATACCATTGATTTTCAGTGGGACTTGTGCTCCTAAGTGACTGCAGCATTTTTGAAAACCCCACCCAGAAGCAGAGACTAAAATTTAAAAATCACACACTTGTGTGGCTTAGTACCCAACTGGGTCATTTTTATTCATCTGGATACAAATATTTCTTCCCACAGATCTTATTGATTAGTTGTGTTACTGTTGCACATAATGGAATCCTGATCTTGCTTGTGGCTTCTGTGCAAAGGTACTATGTGGAGACATAATAAGAGACAGACTATACAGAACAGCTTTCAGTCTAAAGTCACAAAATAGACAAAGGTAGGAGGGGAAACGGAGACACACAGAGGTCAAGTGATTTGCCCTAGATCATACTAGTGTCTGCATTCGGAATAGAATCCAGCTGTCCTGAATCCCAGTATGGTGCTCTGTCCACTAGATTATGCTGCTTCGCAAAGATTTTGTCAAGGTGCAGCATGGGATTGGGAGGCTGGGGTAAGAAGCTCTTGGATGATCCCGAGTTCACCTTTCCAGCATAACCACAGAGCCATTTCACCTACTGCTGATTATCTCAAATATTTAATTGCTTTTGAATATGTTACCCAAACCATATGCTTTCGGAGAGCATGTCACTGTCATTTGTAAGGCGTTGTGTCGCTCGTGCTATCGTTCAAAGCAGCGATTCGGGTTGCACATCTCCAGGGTTTAGTGCTTGCTACGTGAAAGGCAGCTGGGGATTCTCAGGAGCGCAGTACTTGAAAAGAAAGGAAAGCATCTTCCCATCTCAAATTCCTAGTTCCTTTATACTCATACAAGAGTCTGAATGGTGAGAGTGGTTTTAAAGCTCCTGAAGGCTTCCAGCTTGCTGCTCCGTTGGCAGCAGGAGGCCTGCCTGCAAGGTCAAGGCCTAAGTTACTAAGCTTAACTTGTGAGTAGGGATGATAGGAACTGCCTCCTTCCCCCTCGCCATCTGGATTTTTATGGCTAGACGTTGAAATGACCCGGCTTATTGTCCTACTTTCTGTTAGCAAACTGTGAATCCATAAATAAGGCTTCATTTTATAGTTAGGGGAGCTGCGGAAAGGGTAGACTCACTAGCGACCCAAGGTGCTGGCGAGGGAGGGACTGGGTAATGCATTTGCGTTCGCTTCCGATCTTAGCACCTGCATGTGTGAGGTCGTGGGGGCGGGGTGGAAAGTAGAGGGGGAAGTCTGGTGGCCAGTTGTTGAGTGTTGCTGGAAAGGGCTGCATAGGGAGAGGACTTCACAGCCTAGCTCTTTGCTTTGCTTAAACTTAAAGCCAGTGCTGTTACTTTACTTCATTCTCCTTTGGTTTAGGCTTTGGGGCCCAATACGTACCCAAACTCCTGCCGGCTTATTGGAACAACCTTGGCTGTGGCTTCAGCAGTGCAAATAGCCTGTGATCCCGGCTGTGTCAGTGGGTTTGTGGCTGGCTGGAGTAGCCCCAGAAGTGGGCAGGGTCCCCTAGGAGACCATTGAACCCAAGCTGGCCAGAGGGTAGACAGAGATTCGTTTAGTCTCCCAGGCAGTCTCAGCTGGAAGGGCAGCTGCTGAGCCCCACCTGGAATCTGGAAAGGTTTCCGTTGCCCTACCGCCCAGCTTTGCTGTCTCGGAGAACAGGGAAAATGTTTGGCGGTCCTGAGCCTTCTGAAGTCAGTGGGGAAAAATCTCAGTGACTTCAGTGGGGTAGGATCAGGCCCCCAACAGTCTGCATCTCTAAGGGGAGATTCCCATCCCCCCCTCCTTATCGCCCTGGAGGGGCTTTTGCGGTTGCTGCATCAAAAGCCTCCGGTAGCGTTTTGGGATCGTGCCATTCTGTCGTCATGGCCTAGACAGTTCCTTCCCTTGGTGACGTCTGCTCTTTAGCAACACTCTGGGTGGGACTTTCAACAATGCTGCACGTCAGCCGAACTCTGCTCCCATTGAAATCAATGGAAGTTTCACCAGCAACTTCAGTGCGAGCAGAGTTAGACTAGCAATGAGCACTTCTGAATGTCCCACATTCTGTCCTTTTCCTAATTCCAGGTGACTAGTGAGTTCTCCTGCCCCACATCTGTTCATCGATAAATTAGATGGTCACTTTATAAAGCCTCCTTCTGTCAATGTCCTAAACATCAAACAGTAGGATGGAGTGTGTGTGTTCAGGTAGCTCCTTCTGGATGAGGATGTCTCACACTTACAGAGAGCAGCTCTGGAGATGCAAGAGGTCTCAGAAAGAGGTAACTAAAGAGGTCGAGTGTATTTTCACCTCAGGCAGGCACGTGGCTGTAATACAAAAATCATACAGGAACAGCCGGTAAAATCCCAGTCTGACAGCTGGACTCTGGTCCTCCCTCCAGTCTGGGGTATCAGACCCAATGGGGATAGGGTGTAAGAGTAGAACTTGTAGAGATTTCTCCTTTTCTGCAAACTCCCTTCTCCCTAATTCAACCACTTGTGCAGAATTGGCAGATCAGAGGAGTTAGAAGTGGAAGAGCCCCATTGAAAGGACCCTCTGCAAAGCCAGGGTATATTTCCTCCCCTTTGTGCTCTTCCCTCCCCTCCCAACCCCCCCCCCGCCCCCGAGAGTTACCAGTTTAATGTCTTCACATCTCCAACTTCACATGATTACTTTCTATTGGAGTAGATATAAATGTGCTCCCCAAGACTTAATTTGTAAATTTCGACTGAGTCACCCATAGGTGTAGAAGGTCTTTCTCCTCTGGCATGGGTTCCTTAGAGTCCAATCTCGCGTTGAGCCTTGGCTGCCCAGCATGACCCACAACTTGTGCAGCTGCCAAAAGGGGCATGTAACTTCAACAGCATTTGCTTTTGCATGGAAGTGTCGGAACAGGTTGAGGGGCACTAGACAAGGATTCTTGTTGGGTGTATGGTGTTGGCACCAGGGGGCTACTACCCCTGAATGGATCTTCATTGGCTCCCAGTGGAGCAGATTACTGTCATACCAGTGCAAAAGGTCCAGAGTAATTAATTTGCATACATGGCAGTTTATTCGAGAAGGAATTACCCAAGCGGTAAAGGCTTACATTAAGCACATAACTCCTATGTTAGACGTTAAAGAACTATACAGTAAGAGCTATACATTCCTCTTAGTGAGCCTCTCTTTCACAAACATACACAAACAGGCCCTGTGCTAGGCTCACATAGTTCCTGCTTGGCAAACAGAGAAGGTGGTTACAAAATTCTATGGACGACGACTTCTCTCCACGTCTGGTCTCCTCAGCCCTCGGATCTGTCTCGGATTCCCTTGAGGCAAGGCCTTGGCTGCCTGGAAACCATTCTGGCTCACAGTCCTACTCGAGACCACGGAGCAGAGTTTTGGCCACTCTGTCTAGTAGCTTTGCTTCTTTAAGCATCAATTAAGGAATTCCCCAACAGTAATTTAATTTGCTTGATTTTTATACTGTTTTTCCTCAAAGGAGTCACATGTCTTAAAAGCATGCCTAGTGGGCGTGTGGCTACTAATTTTTAACCTAATTAATGTGTTAGGAGGAGACTGAAGAGTGGTGCCAACAGAACATTACCCCACATTCTCTCTTACCAATCATTCACTTCAGCCCCCTGCATGATGTCCTTCAACAGGGTCGAGATGCCCCCGTCAGCCCATGCTCCACTTAGAATGTTCTACACGTGTTGTTTGCTTTCAAGTGGATATATTTGCTGACCCAAAGATCAGTACTGATCATACACGCAGCATGGAGCCAGTCAGTTTCACCTCTGCCATCTGCCTGATGCTAAGAGAAAGATTTTGCTCCCAAAATTTTCCTTTGCAGTTCACTCATGTGAAGCCATGTGCTCCATTCATTCAGTCTGCCCACACCATTCGGCACCATTTCAACATATGGTATGCTGTGTAACAGCATGAAGTGGCTCACCATGCTAATTATTCATGCCGCACCAGAAGTGTGCTCAGCCATTTAAAAGACACAGGCACTGTTTGTTCAGGTTTTTTTTCCTCGTACCTGGAGGTATAGTACCAGGAGCTCCATTTGGTGTTGTGAGTCCTTGGTCCTCATGTCCTACAAGGGCCCACTTTTTCAAATGGGCCATGTTCCAAGGAGCCTATAATATTAAGATGGGGGCGGGGTGGGGAAAGAAGCTTGTACCTTTCCTCTAGCAATAGGAAGCAAAGAAAACCATGCTTCCCTTACCACCATTGCCTGGAGAGTTGCAGATCGACAAGGCATTAGTGCTTCAGTTAGCATTGTGTAGTCTGTCGGCACAGCCCGGAGGCTTGACATGTAATTAAGCTTTACTTTAAAAAAAAAAAAAATATGGTTCTGGAGAGTTGTAGGAATAGCCACAGAATGATCCATATCCCCTGGATTTTGCTGTCCCTGACAGCCTGTATTCTGCAAATTGAGCTGCACTTATTCTAAACTCCAGTACAGGGTTAGCTGTGCCTGGAAATCTCAGTGCTCGCTCTGGCTCATTTGTTAATCATAACCTGCTAACAGATGTGTATCTTGAATGGAAAGGCCATGCGGAGGCTTGGTCCCCGCTTAACCTCTTGCAGGTGGATGAGGAGTTAGCTGGGCCAGGGCTGCTTCATTTAGACTGTGGGAGGACCACGAACGGGAGTTGTTGTACTCACTGGAAGCAGCCCCGGGAGGGAACAGGTCACAGATGAAAAACGGCAAGGTGGGGTTGGTTACTGTACTGACGGGGTGAGCAGTGCGGTAAAATGGAGAGCCACTTGGCAGGATGGCAGCAGTGGCACAACTGGGAGGGTTGTTGGTTTGCAGCTGTGCTCCCTTCTTCCCCCTCAGTTTCTTTTCTTGTTTGCAGAAAGACAAACTGAAATGGGAAGGAGAGAAAATAAAGGCAGTTTAAACACCAGCGACTCTCTGGGCTTGGTGCTCCCGCCCATGCAGCCCAAGTAAAGAGGCTTTTCATGAGGGAGTTAAAGGGAATGTGGAAGATTCTTCCCCCCACCTACACAGGGAGTGGCAGCACAGCTCAGAGCTGCAGTAGTGCACTTCCTTAGGCCTGTGGCAGATTTGCTCTCCTGGTTTGTATCTGCCCCACCTCCAAGCCCTCTGGCATCTCCTCTGCACTGCAAAATAGAACTCCACAGTGCACAGGGAATAACGCATGGTCCCACTGTAGACTCTCCATTCTGCACTCTCTGCTTTTAGGAGTCAGTTCTGCAGGAGCCGATCCTGCCTGAACAGTTGTAAAATCAGAGGATGCTCCTACTTTATGGTCTTGTCCTGCATGACCTTTCTGAGCTAGGGAAACGTGAGCAGAGGAGCACAGACCATTTTGAGACCACTGAACTTGTTAAGAATCAGAGATTGCAGATGGAAAAATATCTAAGTGGTCAGAAATATCTCTTCTGCAACCACAGAAAAAGTTAACCTCCCTTCAGAAAACAGTCCAACCCCTTTACCCCTGTAAGGACACCCGCAGATCATCATTCACAATCACTTTTTTACTTGATCTACCTTTGTGTAAAACATGCCCCTGCTATAACAATTTGTGGGATACATAAAGATGAAAGTAAACATTCCCATTATTGATTGTTTAACTTTGGCATCATTTGTCTCCTTCACCCTAGTTCCCCCCCCCCCCAAGTATATAAACTCCTATTAACGTTCATTTTGTTTTTCCAGTGAGACAATAAAGAAAATAGTGCTGCGAGTTTTAACTCTTAGCTCAGGGAGCAATAGGACAGATTCTAGCAAGTTAGGGGAAAATTGTAATCCACCTGGCACTTGCTTGTTGCTCTCTCTCTTCTGACAAGACATGAAATGTCCCAGAGGCCTGGTAATTACCCAACAACTGTAACCTCAGATGTACACCTGCATTCTACAGTTCCTCAGTTCCACTCAAACCATGAACAAAGCCCTTTGTTTTGTCAAGATAATCAGTTGACTTACTCCAGCCGCTCCCTTCTAAACAAGGTCTTAGAATGCCCTTTGAATGTTGTGCAAACAAAGAAAACTAAATTATTCTTTTTGTTTCTTTAGTGTAATATCATTACAGATTCCTGGCCTTACTCCTGCACTGATATTGGGGAGCATATTTCTTTATGCCTCGCCACTGCTCTTCTAGTGAACAACCAGTATTAAATTACTGAATTGCTTAGCCTTGAACTTCACGATGTTTTTACTGTGTTTACAAGAGAAGACTGGAGTTTTCCTGAACTCCGCATTAATGCCTATGTTCTAGCTGCGGTATTTTTATGACTCATTTGTACTTTAGCCCCATGGCAATGAGAATGTCCAGCATTTTGATGTTTTCTCCAATCATCCTGAATATATTCACAAGAACTACAGCAAGAATCCCTGCCTCCCGCCCCCCCTTTTTAAAACAGATGGTTCCAGAGACAGCAAGCTGTTTTCATACTGTATCTATCTGGGAGCTGTGAAATCACTGCCTCATTGCATATCCTATACTTCCTCAAACTACCACTTTATTCCCTTATGTATCATTGCTAAAGCAACAATGTGGTTGGAATGTGATTTCTCATGAATTTATCTCCCTAAAGCTAAGTCATTCATGAACCCGGGTCCAGGTAAACGTCAATCCACATCAGGGAACTGTCTCATATTACTCTGAATGTGTGTAAATGGCATTTTTTTCCACCGAATGCATCCGATGAAGTGAGCTGTAGCTCACAAAAGCTTATGCTCAAATAAATTTGTTAGTTTCTAAGGTGCCACAAGTCTCCTTTTCTTTTTGCGAATACAGACTAACACTGCTGCCACTCTGAAACCTGTCTAAATGGCATCAGTCTATCTCAGGGCTGAGGGTTACTTAAGTCATTTTAAAATGTCAGAAACTATCTGAAATGCTGTTTTAAATCCCCCTGCCCTCTTAGTAGCAGGATATTCTTTAGCAGTATTTGTGAAATTGATCTGGATTGCATTGGAGAGGAGGGAACCAGTTCTAAGAGAAATGATCATAGAAATGCAGGGCTGGAAGGGACCTCGAGAAGTCAAGTCCAGCCCCCTGTGTTGAGGCAGAACCAAGGAAACCTAGACCATCCCTGGCAGGTTTGTCTAAGCTGTGCCGCAGCTAAGACCCACTCCGCTGCTATAGAACATCGTTCTCTTTGTTGACATACTACAGCAGTCCAATGGCCCTTCAGCTTGGGTACCTAGGTGCCCACAATGATAAATACCAGATACTGTGGGGAAAGTAATCAGTATTCAGTAATCACCATAATACACCCCTGTGGGCAGAAATACATGGACAGAGGCTCTTGTGATTTTTTTTTTTTTAATTAAGATGTAGATGATGTTAGTGTTAATGTCCGAGCCCTTTTATCTTTATGTCCATCCAGCCCTCAAGACAGGTAAGCCCTCGCATGCTGTGCTAATGCAGCTGATCACTGAGCCTGCCTGATCGGGGAAAACCAGTGTGCAAGCAAGGCGGGTGATTCGATTTTCCCGTCATGGAGAGGTGAGTGGTGGAGATGCTTTCTGCCTCCTGAGTAATGCTGCTTGCCTCATATCGATTCCCTTCTCTTTTGCCCACCCCAGCTGGCATCAGAAGTCACTACAATGTATAGGGGCTGTATTAACCCCATTGTGCAACTGCTGTGGGAGGGAGAGAGAGGAACCTGTCTTCGCTCCCCTGTTCCTGGCCACCTCTTAGTTATTTAGTTATAACGAAAAAATAAAACATTTGCTGGGGGCTGACCTCTCCTTCTCTGATCCTGGAAGAGAGCTGGGGAGGTAGGATTCCTGCTCCCATCGCTGGTGGTGGTCCCCTTGTAGAAGGTGAGCTGCCACTGCTGCCACATGACCCACGTGTAAGGCTGCGATTTTGTCACAGAGGTCTTGGAAGTCATGGAATCTGTGATTTCCAGAGACCTCTGTGACTTCAGCTCATGGTGACTGGGTGCTGCAGGGTCCCCCCCACCGCCTGTGGTGGCTAAGAACTGTAGGATATTCCTGCTGCCAGAAATGGTGGGGGACCCCCGAGCCCCCCCACAATTCCCCATTTTGTCATTAATCATTTTAGTAAAAGTCACCGATAGGTCACAGGCCTCTGTGAATTTTTCTTTATAGCCCGTGACCTGTCTGTGACTTTTACGAAAAATATGCATGACAAAATCTTAGCCTTACCCATGTGGGAAGGGAGAGTGTTTATCCCAACAGGGCTTTCTTCTCCCAACTGATGGCCTGTCCTCAGGAGCCTTGTATGTGCATGTGGCCATTTTAAGAACCATCTCTAGCTGATTGTCAGCTGCGAGAGAACCAGTCTGTGTCTGGGTTGTCGATGAGGCAATGAGAATGCTCATAACATTCCCGAGGGCTGGGCACAGCTGAAAACTAGGCAGCCATGTGTGGCCAAGAGGAAACTTCACCTTCATGACAGTCAGCTGCGCCTATGGCTGCTGAGTTGGGGTAGCTGACTACACCAAGTAGATGCAGAGTGATGCCCCGGGGCTGCACTGAGCTGTCAGCTATTCTGGGTATACAGATGAGCGGGGAACATGTCACGTTTTGTTCCGGAATTCTTTTATCTAGCCCTACCATAAATAGCTTCATAAACTAGAACAGGGTTTACTCAGGCCATGTTCAGCGTGAAGTGGCACACGTTACGTATAGGCAGATAAGCATCATTAGAGTGACTTGGATGAAAGAAGACAGCAGAAGTTGAGGCCCCATTGCCTGGCAGTCACCAGCCTTGATTTGCTCGAGTCTGTAGCTCCTCTGGTGATCACAACATGCCCCAGTTGCCGCTGCCTTACCTTTTCTTTAAAATTTCCATTTCTCTCTCTCCTCCCCACTCCTAAAATTGTTACTTCATGATGCAACATTTTATTTGTATCTGTTTCCGTTTCTCTTTCCCTTCCATTGCAATTCAGATGGCACTGTAGTAAACATACCAAAGGCCTTGCTGCACTGCAGTTTCCATTGTTGATGCAGCTAACTGATCTGCACTGGTGGTGAATTAGGCTTCTGATGTGAATGGAGCTGCCTCCTAAAAGACCAAATCTGGCTGCCGGAAGATTTTGCTGCAGGACATTTTGGTTCCAATGAAACTTCCTGTTCTCTTTCTCCCCCCACTTTTCCTCTCCAGAAGCATTAAAAGGGGCCTCAAATTTGGGAATTGTAAAGCATGGCCATTGGATGGACATAGGAAAGAGCAAGCCTCGCAAGTTCCAGAGGATTATACTCTGGTGTAAAGTTTGAGCTCACTTGGTGATTGAGGCGGCTGAAAATACAGAGACAGTTTTCTTCTTCTCATATGCAGACATCCGAGCTCAAAGAACAGAGGATAGTCTCTGTTTTGAGGGAGGGTAGGTGATGTAAACTGCCCTTCAAGTGCCAGGTTGCCAGAAGTGCCAACTTCTATCAGATGAGTTATTGTCTGTGATTCTGCCCCACAGTCACAAAGTGGAGAGAAAGAAAGGCCAATCTGGTGCATAATTGCAGCAACTCTGGTTGAGCTAGAGAGTAGTCGGCTGCAGTGACACAGGAGCTAGCAAACAGAGCTGTAAACAGGGGAGTTTGAGAGGGAGTTTGTAAGGGGAGTTTGTATTGTGGTGCTTGTTTGGGGTTTGTTTTTGCTGTGGGGGATGGTCTTTTGGTGTGGCTTGTGTTTCCCAGATTAACAGGATTTAGGGGGGAAGGCTATGACAGATACGGAGGCAGCTGTGGGAGTGACTCGTGTAATGGAAGACACAATGGGGATGACTGGATGTGGAAGCTGTGGTATGTACTTGATCCTGGAGGGGGGACCTGATGAGAGTATTTTCTGCATGAAATGTCGTCTGATAGAGCTGATGGAGGAAAAGATCCGAGGTTTGGAGATGCAGGTGGAAAGTCTCGTTGAGTTTAGGAAGGGGTTTGAGCAGATGATGGAGCAAAGATATGAGGTCTCTGAAGGGAAAAACTCAGACTTACAGATGGAAGCAGGGCTGGGGAATTTTGAGGGGAGACTGGGTGAGGAAAGTGGTCAGTGGAAGCATGTGACTAAAAGAACAAGGCAGAGGAAAAGACGGGCTAGTGAAGGAGAAATAGAGCTTAGGAACAGGTTTGCAGAGTTGGAAAATGAAGAAGGGGCTCAGCAGGTAGTTAATGAAGGTGGAAGGGCAAGGAATAAGAGAAGAGAGGCTAGTCCTATAGGAAAAGGGGAAGAGTCAAGGGAGACTACACCAAATATGAGCTCCAGGAGGATACAAGATGGGTTGAAGAGGATTATAAGGGAAAATAGGAATGGAAAGAACTTGCAGCCAGAGGGAACAGGGGAGAGAGAGACTGGAGAATAGCACCGTCACCTGGAAAAGGCAGGTCTATGTGATCAGGGACTCTTTATTGAGAAGAATAGACAGGCCTGTAACTAGAGCTGATCCAGAGAATAGAAGGGTGTGCTGTCTTCTGGGTGCTAAGATACGGGATGTAGACCTGAGGTTGAAAAGGATCCTAAAGGGAGCGGGAAATAATCCCCTAATTATCCTTCATGTGGGAACAAATGATACGGCTAGATTCTCGCTGGAAAGTATTAAGGGAGACTATGCTAGGCTGGGGAAGACGCTTAAGGAAATTGAGGCTCAGGTGATCTTTAGTGGGATTCTGCCTGTTCCTAGAGAAGGGCAACAAAGGTGTGACAAGATCATGACTGTCAACAGATAGCTTAGGCAGTGGTGCTATAAGGAGGGCTTTGGGATGTATGGCCACTGGGAGGCATTCACGGACAGAGGACAGTTCTCTCGGGATGGACTTCATCTGAGTAGGGAAGGAAATAGACTTCTAGGATGGAGGCTGGCACAACTGATAAAGAGAGCTTTAAACTAGGATTTTGGGGAAGATGGTTGGGAGATATCCAGGTAATCTCCACGCCAGATTTTAGCATTGAGAGGGAAGAAGACAAAGTAAGAAAGGATACAGCCGTGTAGGAGAATGTATATAAGGAGCGAGGGCAGTGTGGATACCAGTCTAATAGGTTATATTGGCTGTAGAATGACTGTGCCTAATAGGGTACAAAATGTGAGCGAGGCCAAACAGCAAAAATTAAGATGTTTGTACACCAATGCGAGGAGCCTAGGTAACAAAATGGAGGAACTAGAGCTATTGGTGCAGAAGTGAAACCAGATATTATAGGGATAACAGAAGCATGGTGGAATAGTAGTCATGACTGGACTAAGGTATTGAAGGGTATGTGCTGTTTAGGAAAGACAGAAATAAAGGTAAAGGTGGTGGAGTAGCATTGTATATCAATGATGAGGTGGAATGTAAAGAAATAAGAAGCGATGCAATGGATAAGAGAGAGTCCGTCTGGGCAAAAATTACATTGGGGAAGATAACTAGTAGAGCCTCTCCTACGATAGTGCTTGGGGTGTGCTATAGACCTCTGGGATCTAATTTGGATATGGATAGAGCCCTTTTTAATGTTTTTAATAAAGTAAATACTAATGGAAACTGTGTGATCATGGGAGACTTTAACTTCCCAGATATAGACTGGAGGACCAGTGCTAGTAATAATAATAGGGCTCAGATTTTCCTAGATGCGATAGCTGATGGATTCCTTCATCAAGTAGTTGCTGAACCGACTAGAGGGGATGCCATTTTAGATTTAATTTTGGTGAGTAGCGAGGACCTCACAGAAGAAATGGTTGTAGGGAACAATCTTGGTTCAAGTGATCATGAGCTAATTCAGTTCAAACTGAACGGAAGGATTAACAAAAATAAATCTGCAACTAGAGTTTTTGATTTCAAAAGGGCTGACTTTCAAAAATTAAGGAAATTAGTTAGGGAAGTGGATTGGACTGAAGAACTTATGGATCTAAAGGTAGAGGAGGCCTGGGATTACTTTAAATCAAAGCTGCAGAAGCTATCGGAAGCCTGTATCCCAAGAAAGGGGAAAAAATTCATAGGAAGGAGTTGTAAACCAAGCTGGATGAGCAAGCATCTTAGAGAGGTGATTAAGAAGAAGCAGCAAGCATACAGGGAGTGGAAGATGGGAGGGATCAGCAAGGAAAGCTACCTAATTGAGGTCAGAACATGTAGGGATAAAGTGAGACAGGCTAAAAGTCGAGTCGGACCTTGCAAAGGGAATTAAAACCAATAGTAAAAGGGTCTATAGTCATATAAATAAGAAGAAAACTAAGAAAGAAGAAGTGGGGCCGCTAAACACTGAGGATGGAGTGGAGGTTAAAGATAATCTAGGCATGGCCCAATATCTAAACAAATACTTTGCCTCAGTCTTTAATAAGGCTAAAGAGGATCTTAAGGATAATGGTAGCATGACAAATGGGAATGAGGATATGGAGGTAGATATTACCATATCTGAGGTAGAAGCAAAACTGAAACAGCTTAATGGGACTAAATCGGGGGGCCCAGATAATCTTCATCCAAGAATATTAAAGGAATTGGCACCTGAAATTGCAAGCCCATTAGCAAGAATTTTTAATGAATCTGTAAACTCAGGAGTAGTACCGAATGATTGGAGAATTGCTAATATAGTTCCTATTTTTAAGAAAGGAAAAAAACGTGATCCGGGTAACTACAGGCCAGTTAGTTTGACATCTGTAGTATGCAAGGTCCTGGAAAAAATTTTGAAGGAGAAATTAGTTAAGGACATTGAAGTCAATGGTAAATGGGACAAAATACAACATGGTTTTACAAAAGGTAGATCGTGCCAAACCAACCTCATCTCCTTTTTTGAAAAAGTAACAGATTTTTTAGATAAAGGAAACGCAGTGGATCTAATTTACCTAGATTTCAGTAAGGCATTTGATACCGTGCCACATGGGGAATTATTAGTTAAATTGGAGAAGATGGGGATCAATATGAACACCAAAAGGTGGATAAGGAATTGGTTAAAAGGGAGACTACAACGAGTCCTACTGAAAGGCAAACTGTCAGGCTGGAGGGAGGTTACCAGTGGAGTTCCTCAGGGATCGGTTTTGGGACCAATCTTATTTAATCTTTTTATTACTGACCTTGGCACAAAAAGTGGGAGTGTGCTAATAAAGTTTGCAGATGATACAAAGCTGGGAGGTATTGCCAATTCAGAGAAGGATCGGGATATTATACAGGAGGATCTGGATGACCTTGTAAACTGGAGTAATAGTAATAGGATGAAATTTAATAGTGAGAAGTGTAAGGTTATGCATTTAGGGATTAATAACAAGAATTTTAGTTATAAGTTGGGGACGCATCAATTAGAAGTAACGGAAGAGGAGAAGGACCTTGGAGTATTGGTTGATCGTAGGATGAGTATGAGCTGCCAATGTGATATGGCTGTGAAAAAAGCTAATGCGGTTTTGGGATGCATCAGGAGAGGTATTTTCAGTAGGGATAAGGAGGTTTTAGTACCGTTATACAAGGCACTAGTGAGACCTCACCTGGAATACTGTGTGCAGTTCTGGTATCCCATGTTTAAAAAGGAAGAATTCAACCTGGAGCAGGTACAGAGAAGGGTTACTAGGATGATCCGAGGAATGGAAAACTTGTCTTATGAAAGGAGACTTAAGGAGCTTGGCTTGTTTATCCTAACTAAAAGAAGGTTGAGGGGAGATATGATTGCTCTCTATAAATATATCAGAGGGATAAATACAGGAGAGGGAGAGGAATTATTTCAGCTCAGCACCAGTGTGGACACAAGAACAAATGGGTATAAACTGGCCACCAGGAAGTTTAGACTTGAAATTAAACAAAGGTTTCTAACCATCAGAGGAGTGAAGTTTTGGAATAGCCTTCCAATGGAAGCAGTGGGGGCAAAAGATCTATCTGGCTTTAAGAGTCTACTCGATAAGTTTATGGAGGAGATGGTATGATGGGATAATGTGATTTTGGCAAGTAATTGACCTTTAAATATTCAGGGTAAATAGGCCTAATCCCCTGAGATGGGATATTAGATGGATGGGATCTGAGTTACCCAGGAAAGAATTTTCTGTAGTATCTGGCTGGTGAATCTTGCCCATATGCTCAGGGTTTAGCTGATCGCCATATTTGGGGTCGGGAAGGAATTTTCTTCCAGGGCAGATTGGAGGGCCCTGGAGGTTTTTCGCCTTCCTCTGTAGCATGGCGCATGGGTCATTTTGAGGGAGGATTCTCTGCTCCTTGAAGTCTTTAAAGCACGATTTGAGGACTTCAATAGCTCAGACATAGGTGAGGTTTTTCGTAGGAGAGGGTGGGTGAGATTCTGTGGCCTGCGTTGTGCAGGAGGTCGGACTAGATGATCAGAATGGTCCCTTCTGACCTTAGTATCTATGAATCTGTGATCAAGTGGAGAAGAAGGTGGGTGCGGAGATGAACTCCTGAGTTTACTTGTTACTCTCTTTTTCCCACTGATGCTTCTACTCAATAAGAGCGTAGCTTTCAGCTCCCTGGCCAGCGCTGATCATCCATGCATGGGAAAGGGCCAGTAACCCTGTTGTCCAAGAGTGCGTGAGTTGCCATGGGAAAGGGTGTTGAGAGATCAGCCAGAGTGTCACACCCTGGTCTGCAGGAGTGGGATTCCTCCTTTGAATATGAGTGGACTTTTGAGTTGGTACTGTGTGTCATTTCCTGTCTGAAAATGGGCTATCAGTCATCTGGAGCTGCAATAGATTGGTTTCGGCTGTCACAGTTCTCCAGGCAGACTTAACAGGAATGGCATCTTAGGAGTGTCCTAAAGTTGTGTTGGTATTTACAGCACCTTTAGTATGAATGTTGTTTTACGGATGTTGGAAATAACAGACTGAGGAGCTACCAATTATACTTGTAGATAACACAGTGGTAAAGATTGCAACTGATCAGATGATGTGGGTGGTGCTGACAAACCACGGAGAGGTGATCAGAGTGTGATGAGGAGAGAGAGAGTTCTTGGTAGTTTTTCCCTTCGAGCGCTTTCGATTACAATCAGTTGAACTGTTGTGTTATCTGCTCCAGTCTTGCGGGCGCCAATTCAGCAGGGTGTCTAAGCATGTTTTAAACTCAGTTGACTTGAATGAGGCTTAAAACACAGGCTTCTGTGTATTGTAGAAATAGGGCCATTATGAGCAGGGTGCAGAAGCATCTGTCAGAAGCCCCTGATGAGAAGGTTGGTGGTGGGATGCCAGCTGAATGTTCATGTTTAATACACCAAGCCCTCATTCTCTGGAGATTTGTGATATGCTGTTGACACTTGACCACCTTTTGTAAAGTACTGTGATGAAATGCCAGTGAATGACTGGTCCAGGTCACATAGCGCTTTTCACCCCACACACCTGTTGAGCTCAGTGGAAAGAACCCATTGACTTCAGTGGTCATTGGATCAGACCTTATAAGAACTAAGTGGTGTTACTAGATCATCTTGCAACATAATACCATATTATTCTAACTTATTATGCAATAGAATCGGGAATAGCTAAGTTTCTTTTATGTGATCTTTCTTTCTTTGATCTCCCTTAATCAAGCAGAGAACAGAGAGAGCTAAAGGGAAAAGTTAAGGTTGCTGTTAGTACCTTCCCTGAGTAAACACTGAGCTGCCCGGTGCTTTGAACATGCCTTAATTTGAAAACATTTTAGTTTTAAATTTAATTCTGAATTGCCTGACTTGCCAGTGTCGTTTTTAGTAACTACCCCATTTGAGTTTTGGCTTTATTAACAAACAAAACAACAATCAGGGAACATAAATAAATAGGCTCAAACTTCCCCAAACTTTGCTGCTCCCAGGATTCCTCTCTCAGGCTACTCAGCCCACATGCTAGATGACCCTCACTTCCCCCGTCCCCATCTCCCTTGGATCCAGACCAGGTAATGAGCCACCTGCCTCAGTGAGTCAATCAAAGCTTTCCCAGAAGCAACCAGAGTAGAGTGTTTCAGGCAAAGCCTGTTATGCTCCTTCATGACCCTAGTCACTTATAGGGTTGCCAACTTCTAACTACACAAAATCAAACATCCTTGCCTCACCCCCTGCCCTGCCCTTCCCTGAGGCCCCACCCCTTCTTGGAGGCCCAACCTCCACTCATTCCATCCACCCTCCTTCCATTGCTCACTCTCCCCCACCCTTACTCACTTTCACCAGGCTGGGTCAGGGGGTTGGGGTGCGGGCTGGGGGTGCGGGCTCTGATGTGGGGCCAGAAATGAGGGGTTCAGGGTGCGGGAGAGGGCTCTGGGCTGGGGCCGGGGGTTGAAGTGTGGGAGGTCTTCGGCTGGGGGTGTGGGCTCTGGGGTGGGGCTGGGGATGAGGGTTTGGGGTGTGGAGGGGGCTCAGGACTGGGACAGAGGCTTGGGGGCGGGCTCCGGGAGGAATTTTGGGTGTGGGAGGGGACTCTGGGCTGGGGCAGGGAGTTGGCGGGTGGGAAAGGGCTTGGGGTGCAGGCTCCGGCCGGTCAGCGCTTACCTCAGGCAGCTCCCGGAAGTGACCAGCATGTCCAGCTCCTAGGTGGAGGGTCCAGGGGGATCTGCAGTTCCCAGCCAATGGGAGCTGTGGAGCCACCGCTCAGGGCAGGGGCAGCACATGGAGCCTCCCTGGCTGCCCCTGCGCTTAGGAGCCGGACATTCTGGCTGCTTCCAGGAGCCGTGCGGAGCCAGGACAGGCAGGGAGCCTCTTCCTTAGTCCTGCTGTGCCGTCGACCGGACTTTTAATCAAAAACTGGATGCCTGGCAACCCTAGTCGCTTAGCTGAGCAGTGTTTTTTCTGTTGTCAGCTAGGGATTCTGCTGCTTACTGCCATGATAACCTGGGAGATGGGAACTAGGTTTTCTTCTTGGCTATAAAAAAATCTTTATATTTGAGTTATCTGGCTCTTTCTGGAATAAAATCCACAGATCCTGAATCACTGTGATTGACTTCATCCATGCTGCTGTGACTCAGACCAGCACAGCCACCTCCGTGTTCTGCACTGCAAAGGTTACTTTTCTAATTGGCTGAATCAACGTGTGTGGTTGCTGTCAGCCTTAAAATAGAGTGACTTCATATGTACATGGGTGAGGGGAGGTGGCATTCTCCAAAAACATGCTGGGGGGAGGGTGACATGTCTGGGGACTCATCCCACCAGGTACTTTGAAAATGGGGTTTGATTTAAAAGTTAGTGTGAGGTATGAAGACACTGTAACCCTTTGCTTCCCAGTCTCATTTTGTTGGACCCCCACACACAACTGTTTTTTTATTATGTATTTTTTATTGTGTCTATGTTGCTGTGCAGTCACGTGCTGTTATTTCGGCAGGACCCCCTGGGGAGTGAGTGGCATCTATTAAACATGGTCATAATGCTTATGCACAAGGAGGGCAGAATGAGTTAGACGTGCCGACTTTGACATTTCCTGCCTTTTGCGCGATTCAAGTTGCAACCTTAATACTCTCTTGGTGTGGTGTGTGGGCATTGTATGGGACCATACGTGCCCTGTGTAACACTAGCTGTCAGATATACCATGAGCAGCACTCATCGCCCTCAGGCAGTAAGCTGGTAACTCCTGGTCATTTCACCTAACATACATTGCAAAGCTGCTATTGCCAAGCTTTGGACGAGGTGTGGTGTCTCAGCTGAGAAGGCACACCACTGTGTTAGAAAAGTCTGCACCTTGTCTACACTGCTGCTTCCACCAGTTGTCACCATCAGTGGAGAATGACGGATCCGAATTTTGCCAGTGCAGCCTCAGTACATAATATTTGTTACATTTAGATGGCACGGGTAACTTTGGGGTAACTTTGTCCTACATATGTGCAATACTAGGCTTGCTTCTGGTGCTATCTGTACTGTATGTATAATAAATCATCTGGTGAAAACCTGTCTTGCAAATGTCAAACAGTGCCTCTTGTGTCGGGGAAGGGAGCACAACCTGACTAGGAAATGTGTTGGAAAAGGAAGGCCTGATTAATGGTGCAGTGGTTTTATCTTGCATGCAGACAATCAGGGTGGATTTGATTTAAATCAGATTGATTTAAATCACTAGTCAGGAAGACTCGATATAATCATGGATTTCTACATAAAAGTGCATTCTTGTTGGTTGTTTATTTAACTAAAACAACAACATTATGTATTCTGGATTTTTTTGTTCAATCGCAAACATAATATTTTAACAAAACAAGCATATGAATTTTTGAATTTAGTTAAACATTCAAGTTTTTTAAAAGCAGGTTTGTTTTTGTTAAAATTGTTTTTAACTAAAATAGTTAAATGAAATATTTAAAGAGTCAAAACAAAAATTAAATCAACCGTGTGAGCCCGGTTAACATGAGAAACTTAAAATTTTGCACTTCTAATAGGCCCTTGCCTCCAAGGATCTCACAGTGTGTTACAGATAAGCTTCACACGACCTTGGGGAGTAGATGTTATCCCTGTTTTATAGATGGGACGGATGGGGAGGGAACCAAAGCTCAGAGATTGAAGGTGGTATTTTCATTCCCATTCAGCGTGGGCCCATCTCTGCTCCCATTGAAATCGATGAGAAGTTCCCTTTGTCCAAGGCTGCAGAGTCAAGAATAGAATGCAGGGGTCCCAATTACCAGAACTGGGCACTACTACTACACTACTGTGAAGTCAAACTGTCTTGAAGACAGTGGGCCTCTTTACCATTGTACACTAACCCTTCTGTGTTGCTCCACTGATGCAAAGGGGCTGAAAGCTGGGGGACGTTATCAGCTGGGAAAATTCCACCTGCGCAGAGAGTGTGGCTGCAGCATCTCTTCATTTCAATTGCTAAAATTGCCCCTTGGGGCCACTGACAGGAATAAATCGGAGCAGACTTGGGGCTGATCTAAATGTACAGTGGAAGCCAAGCCACCTTTACCCCTTGCTCTCTTGGGACAGACCTTGCACCAAGTATAGCTTGACAGGGCCTGATACTTAGGTCCAATTTGTATTAAAAAAAATCTAATGAGGACGATCCTAAAATAAACCAAACTTTGTTACCTTCTCCTAGGAAAAGTGGGTGAGTGGGGAGCTGGTGAGTAAAGTGGCCCTGTGGACAGAAGAGCTACATTTCAGAACTCCCTCAGGGATTGCCAGCTGGCATGCTGGCTCCGAACATAGATGCTGCAGTGGGGCATGGCTGTTCTCTGAAATGAAGGGATGTGACTGGGTGTGTTTTCTATAAACACTTGCAGTTTGGAGTTACAGAGCTGTCAGATGAGGTTGACTCTTTAACGTAATTGCTTGGATACTTAAACACTTTTCCATTCTCTAAGGAGTCACACCATTTTACTTTGTGAACTCCTGTGTGCATTAAACTACCTCAGCTGGGCCTATGATTCTCCAGCAAATACGGTAAAAGGAAGATAGTGGGAATAAAAAGCACTAGCCATACCCTTCTCCTCTGCATATTTTCAGTCCAGTAATGCCTGATGCTGACATCCAATTATCAAATGCTATTGCCTATGGGAACCTGTAAGCATGCATCAGACATTTAAATAGTCTGTCCTCTACACTCTGTGAGGGGGTGATGGAGGATGGGTTAGGGAAGTATTTGCCCATTGCCTGTAACACTTTGTACTGTTTAACAGGGAAGCAGTAGATTCTATAGCATGGTGCATTGCACGTATCCGAGCTGCGTGTGTGTCTTAAACGTCTGTTCCAATCAGAAGAGGATGTAGCTAATACAGAGCATATGGGCTGTGCCTTTGGAGCTCTTGGCTATGAGCAGAGCATTATGTGCAGAGAACAGACTTGGGAAAGACTGAGACTGGTGGGTTTGTGATGAGTATATTGAATAGACCTTGAACAGCCTGTAATAGCAGATGGTTAAGTGCATCATAGCAAGCCTAATTAAGGTAACATGAGAGGTGGGCTACAGTTTATAGTTAAGAAGATAACAAAGCGAGTTACTCATGAATGGAAGGAATGTTTTTATTTGACGTTTCTTCACTCTGTTTTCTTGTGAAGATTCCTTTCCAGCTGGGGATTTTAATTAGGGACTTTCAGACCCTAAAGCAGTAATGCTACCTGTTGAGCTTAAAGATGATCTGACATCCTTTTTTAATTGTCTGGCCACAAAAAGGAAGAGACTGCTAGAACTAGAACCAAAATCAATCTTGAAGTGTGTTACTCTTGTGCTCTATTCTTACCATCATCCATGGAACCCGCAAGCAGCAGCCAGTTGCTTGGAGCCTGTCTGTAAAAATAGGCCACCCAAATCACATATGCAAATAGCACAAAACAGGCTACAGAGTGCTGCAGTTGGGCACTGAATTGCCCAAACCTTGGACTCGTGTGTGTAACTTACATGGCTGCTCTTGACAACTGGGTCCTGAGTTAGGCATGTCCACCTTTCCTGTTATGTGAGAAGGTGAAAATCTTAGGTAGAAAAAGTTACCATTACAGAGACTAAGTTACTAAGCACCGATCGCTATTTTCATATAATTTAATCTCCCCTCCCTTCCCTCTCCTGCTGTAGGCAACCTGGTTTTCTTATGAAAATGAATCCCTTGCCTGCAAGTTACAGAGCAAAGCTTTTTTGGTCCAGTCTGAAACCTCCATCTGTATTTAATTTTTGTCTAATAAAAAATAATTCTGAGTTTACAAGTTTGGTGGGAAACTTTTGCTACCAAACATGTGCCAGCTTATTGCAAGACAGGAATTTTCCATTTAATTAGGTAAGCACTTTTAAAAAACAAACAAAAAAAAAACCCGTGTAATGAAAGTGCCATGATCACTGATGCTACAATAACATTAAAGCTATTTCAGATGCATAGAGTGACTTAGTAGTGAAAAATTAATTGCAGACAATATTCTTATGGCAGGGTGACAGACTTTTATTCCTCTGTAAAATCTCTTGATATACTCACTGTTTAATGCAGACAGGAGAGAGTGTTATAATTTGTAGTAATTTAATTGGGTCGATGGATTTATACCTGGTTCAGTCTTGGTACTAGTGATATGCTAGCAGCTCAGCTTTGGTAAGCCGGGTACAGCTCCAAGAAACAAGTAGGGAAGAGAGGTGAGTGGTGGAGCTAGCATTAGGAAGATGGGTAAAGTAGGGAAGGATTGAGGAGTTTTGGAGGGGCCTGCTAGATCACTCACTGATTCCTCACAGGAGAGTTGAGTGAGACAATCTCAGATAGGGATTCGCTTTATTAGCTCCCTAAATACTTAGCTGCAACATGCCCTGCATCTGTACCTTAATAACACTTGCTTTGATGCACATTACTCGCACACTACATCAGGCTAGACTTTCAAAAATCTCAGCAGCCACAGTCTTGGCCAGACTTTCAAGAGAGCCCAACGTGTTGAGTACTGAGCTCCCCTGAAAATCGGGCGATACGTGCCACAGTGGAAGCTGCTAGTTCCTGTGCTCTTCTGAAACTCTGCCTCTCTCTGCTGCAGTGTGGGTGTTGGGTTTTTAAAACTATATTGATCACAAATGCAGCATGTTTGTGGAAACAGTTCAGGAGAAATACATTAAAGGTTGTGAGGTGATCCGATACCATGGGTGATGGGGGTGCAAGTAAGCACCATAAACAGAGGTGTAATTCAGTTTTTGTTTCATCGTTTGTATTCTAGTTGTGCGTAGCGGGTTTCCCAACCAAGCCCGGGATTTCATTATGCTGGGTCCTGTATAAACACACGTCATCTTTATACCCAAGTATATGTGGTGTATGTACTGGGCTGTAATGTCCATGCATAAATATGAGAGATGCCCTATTGCTTAGCGGGTTTCCTGTCTTCCTCAGAGCAAATTGGAGCATTGGCAAATCAGCACATAGTCCATGTTGCCTGTGGAGAGTCTCACAGTGTGGCACTCAGTGACCAGGGCCAGCTGTTTGCCTGGGGTGCAGGTAGTGATGGACAGCTGGGGATCACTACTACGGAAGATTCTGTGGCAGTACCAAGGTAAGTTTACAGGAACCAAATGCTAAAGTTTTCACATGCAATGTATAAAGTTAGATCTTCTAATTCTTCTTCCTGGGCCTGGGTGAATCTTTTCATTAACTTCAGTGTGCCTTCCTTGTTTTAAGAGTAATAAAGGGAGGACTTTTCTCCCCATCTGTATTCTGCTTATCAAGTCATCAAGGCCCTTTGGGTTTGGTTTTTATTGGAAAAAATCTCAGGTTTTACAAAAGCTATTATTTGGTTTTCACTGATTTCTCTTCCCCCCCTCTCCCCCACGCAATGAATGTTGGACCACTCAAGTACATGAAAATACGGATTAAGTTAAGACAACCCAGTCCATTACATTATTTATGTTAATTATGATTTAGTCTAAGTGTAAATGCAAGACTGTTAAGGAGAGGCAATGTAGTGGAAAATACACATGCACATGTGTGCTCAAGTACTCATAAAAGAAGGGTCGGAACTCCCTGGACCAGTAGGAGAGATGGCGGCTCAGTAACATGGGCCGCCCAGGGTACCGAGCAACCATCTTGCCTTCTGGGTGAGAAATATTCCTACTTTGTTTATTGCCTTTTTTCTGTCCTCTCATCCTTCCCTAGTGACCCCGATTATGACCCTGAAAACTGAAGTTAATTTTTTTCCACTGATTTTTCACTTTGTGTTTTTTAATTTTCTTTTTGGTAATATACACCAATCAATTCCTGGGAAATTTTAAACACAATAAAAACTACAAGCGAAGGACCTTGCAAGTCATTCGTCCCTTTTGGTCCAGAGATGAGTTTTTGTTAAGTTCTGCTGCACAACCCAATACATTACACTACGGTATCACAGATGAAATGGACCTCCCACTCTGGTTTCTCAGGAGGAAAAATGGGGCATGAATTAGCAGATACTTTTTTCCCCTCATGGTATAATGTTTTAGAACTTTGTGTGAGAAGGGTGGGGGGAGTTGGGATGCAATGAAAACGCCAATTGGCACCCAATCACCCTCTTACTTCCTAAAAATTCTTGTGCTATGGGATCTGTCTTTCAAGATTAGAGAAGTAAACTTGGGTGTATGAATGAGCACTCTGATTTTGAAAACATCATGCAATGTTGCCTATTCACTCGTTTTACTTAGTTGAGTTTATGGCACATCACAGTTTAATAAGGAACTATGAAACTGCCCATATCAACACTGTCGTTAATATTACTCAGAAATCTTTAGATAGTGCTGATGTTTTTGACGTTTGTTTAATCTGATTTGTTCCTATCATTTCAAAGTGTCTTAAAAAGCATAATAAGCTTGGTATCATCTGAAAAATGATGAAAAACATCACCTTAATCCAGCTACCTAGTCCCTGTACGTATTGAGTCAGATCGCCTTACTTTAGGGGCAGATATATGCTTTCTCTCTTACTTGTTTCTGGTAGCCCTGCAGAGCCAATACAGAGATGGACGAGGAACCTTGAAAGCTCTTCTAGGTTGTGCATCATGAGCAAAACAGTTAATGAAGTTCCAGTTTCAGAATCTTGATGATGCATGATGTGAAGTAATCCAGCTTGGCTCACAGATGTCAGGTTGACTCTACAGTCCTGGCTGCTAGGAAAACATCTCTTGTGACTTGAGCAGAGTTATACAAAAATCATTGAAGCAAAAATGGAAACCCCCTCAGTGCCATTTTCTGAATGTTTCAAAGAAATAACTTCACCTTATGAGCCTTAAGCCATTCTCCATGCAAGACCTTAAGCTAGTAAATGGAAAGAAACTGCACATCCCATTCATTGACACTAGAAAAACACCAGTTGCTTGACAGAGGCTAGCACTACAGACACTGTGAACCAGCTGTTCTAAGCAATTTACAAATGATAGAACACAGCTGTACTGAAAAAGTTTGCTTGGCTTTATTGGAGCTAGTTGAAGTCTGTAGTGTCCAGGGGTGTCTTTAGCCTCTCCACTGCTTTGTAACCCAAATGGGTGTAACTGTAATCTCCTCAAAATTAGGACTATATATCTGTAGGGGAGACAGATGTTGCAGGTAAAATATTGGTTTGGGGTTAAAATAAACATGTGTGATGGCAAGATGTGATGGACTCTAATCGCATTGTGTGTGTGGTTACTTTTTAAAAAAAATCTTTCCTCTTTAGGTTAATAAAGAAACTGAACCAACAGACGATACTGCAGGTTTCCTGTGGCAATTGGCATTGCCTAGCTCTTGCGGCAGGTACTGTCACATTCAATCGATGGTGTTAATGATAATAATATTTGTGTTATGGTAGTGCTTAGAGGCCATGGCCCCATGGTGCTATGCTCTGTGTGCTCACATAACTAAGAGACAGCCCTGCCCAAGGAGCTTGCAATCAAAGTAGAAGACTGTAGAAAACCTCTGGAGACAAGAAGCGGGTGGAGGGAGCCCAAGGAAATGAGGAGAGAATTCTGATCAGACTGTTGTGGGGCAGCCGGAGTTCTTTTTAAGTCTTCGGAGGATTAGAGTCGTTGTGACATTGGGAAAAGCATTTCTGGATGCTGCTCTTCAGCATGTAGAACACATGCCTTTTTCTATGTGGCAGTGTGTAAGCCATAGTAGTTTTCCACTCTGTTAATCCACGGTCTTTTTTACCATAATGTCTGCTGAATCTCCTAAGTCAATCACACACTTTATTTATTATTTTACCTGGTAGCTCAATAGTGCACATTTTTGTCGCCAGTAGCGCCTTGGTCACCACTCCTGCCTTCAGTAGCACTGAAGCCCATAGCACTGTTTCTTATTCAGGCATAACAGACTTATTTCCATGTTGGGCAGATTTTACTTACTAACTTCAGTTGTCCGCCTTCATTTCAGACGGCCAGTTCTTCACCTGGGGACAGAACAACTATGGCCAGCTGGGCCTGGGTAAAGAATGCCCCTCTCAAACCAGCCCACAGCGCGTCACATCTCTCGATGGGATCCCCTTGGCTCAGGTTGCTGCTGGCGGAGCTCACAGCTTTGCTCTGTCTCTCTCTGGAGCTGTGTTTGGCTGGGGGAGGAACAACTCAGGACAGCTGGGCTTAAGTGACGAGCAAGGTATTGGAACATTTAACAATGAAGGATAAGCTGATTGCTGAGCATGGCTTTGCTTTTTGTAATAATCCTTCATTCTACCAAGTGGCCTATAGGAGAGAGCACGGAAACGTGATTCCTCCCAAAGGGTCCATGAACCTTTTATACTATACTTTATACTATATTTTATGGAAGGAAACTCTCTGCGGATGTAAATGGGAATTAGCAAGGTCAAAAAGATTGGAGGCAAACATTTCTGGGCGCCTATATTTTGGCACCTAAATCAGTGGTCTGATTGTTTTTGCAGAGGCACTGAGCATATGTAACTCCTGTGGAAGTCAGTGGGCTCCATGGAGGAGCCAAGATTCACCTATGTGGAACAGCCTGCAGGATCAGGGCCCTAGGTTGGTTGAAGCTAGCAGCAAGCAGGTATACAATCTACAATGATTAGCAATAGACATTGTTACAGTATTGCAAAACTGTTTATTGGTAGTATGTGGCCAATGACTTTTTTTTTTTTTTTTTCCTCTGACAGCCGTACTAGCCAAAGCTCGTTGTAGCCTAGTCTCCAAACAGTCTGCAGCATGGATTTAGAATAAGTTTCATAAAGTCATGTCCATCCTGGCCTGGGACACCTTGCTATTGTTGTTAACACATTTTCAACATGGTGTATATATCAGAGGGGTTTTTCTGTGGGTGCAAATGAGCCTGTCAGCATTCTTTAAATGGTTTCTGAGTGGCTTTAACTACTAGATAGGCTATTGATAGTGCAATGCGGGTAAGTTAATGATGATTCTGTTTTGCCGTGTTTATAAGTGTGTATATATACCGTACATACAGCCTTTTGTAATATGCTGCATTTTCATAATATAGATTGCAAAATATTATCGATGCATAATACTTATATATGTTGCAAAATAAAGCCATGAAGTTGCTCCACATTTCACATACATGTAAGTGGAAGTTGCAGGTTTTAGCAGCCCACCTAACTAATACAGACATGTATTTTGAAATTACACAGAAAATGTGCAAAGAACGTTGAAGGTATGACTTGAACCTGCAAAATGCTATATGTACACGGTCTCATCTGTACTGGCAATTCCTGCAGCTAGGCAGGTCAATCCTCCATTCCATATTATTATTTATTAGTATTGTGGTAGCTCCTAGGAACCCCATAGAGCAGGGTTCCTAGAGAATTCTATTGTGCTAAGCGCTATACAGACCCACAACAAAAAGACAGTTCCTGTCCTAGAGCTTGCCTTCTGTAGCTATTAAGTTTCTCTCTTTCTCTCTCAACAGTAGTGGTGTGTGATTAATGCTTTATATGGTATCTCCTTTATTTTTGTTCTTTTGAGGAATGGCAGAACACATTTTAAAAAGGTGTGGGGGCGTTTCATGTGTGGTTTTTTTTATAAGAGCTAAAACTTTTCTCTCACATAAGTGACTCATCTAAGATTTAGCTGTTGTGAATTATTCTTAATGAACATTAACAGCATGATCTATAGGCATTTGCGAGTGTTTCACAGCACTAAGTATTTAAGTGATGTAATGGTCTATCTCTCTGTAACAATCCACAGAAGTGCCATGCCAGGCAACGTGCGCTAAGCCTTGCATCAGAATGGTGGCCGTAGGGTGAACAGACAAAGCATTATGGTTCTGTTATAATTCAAATAGAAAAAAAAAATCTATAGAATGGCACAGGCATCCCCTCTGCACTGGTTGGATACATGGGCTAAAGATTTCAAAAATAGGTGCCTAAAATTAAGCGATAAATAGGTGGCCTGATTTTCAAGAGTGCAGAGTATGAAGCTGCTCCCATTGAAGTCAAACAGCTACCGGACATTCATCTTTTCTTAAAATGCTTGGCCATGGTCATCAGTAGCACGTGTGACATTGTTTTGTATGTTTGTTACGGAGAAGACAGACTTCTACATATTGTCTGCAAAAAACTTGGAGAGAGAAGCATCCCATTACCTTCTGCAGAGATTAGTCTCTGCAACTAAAGCAATGACTCTTTCGTAAAAGGTGCCAAAGCAGGAAAGACAACGCATTTACACACCGTGTCTCCTGAAATACTGGACACTTTCTTTTGTGTTCTGCTTGAGATGCTCTGGGCAGGTGGTGTCATGGATGTCTCCCACATGTCCAAATCCTTCCTTCACAAGGTGACTCTTACCAGATTTTGGTAATAAGTTACAATCTAGTGTTTTGGAAGGCAACATGAGTGTGAAGGTGGACCTAATTAGGATACCTAATCCTCTGATAATGACAGGTTTCAGAGTAGCAGCCGTGTTAGTCTCACGAAAGCTTATGCTCAAATAAATTTGTTAGTCTCTAAGGTGCCACAAGTACTCCTTTTCTTTTTGCTAATCCTCTGAGTCATGCAAATCAATCCAGAGGTACAGGGTGAAAAAAGGGGAGTTATTAGCAATTATTTATAATTATGGTTACTAAGACATACGAACGGCCATACTGGGTCAGACCAATGGTCCATCTACCCCAGTTTCCTGTCTTCTGACAGTGGCCAGTGCCAGATTGAACAGAACAAGGCAATTTTGAGTGATTCATCCCCTGTTGTCCAGTCTCAGCTTCTGACAGTCAAAGGGAGACTTGGAGTATGGGGTTACCTCTTTGACCAACTTACCTAATTCTTTTTTGATCCCAGTTATACTTTTGGCCTTCACAACATCCCCTGGCAATGCATTCCACAGGTTAACTGTGCGTTGTGTGAAGTACTTCTTCCTTTTCTTTGTTTTAAATCTGCTGTCTGTTAATTTCATCAGGTGACCCTTAGTTCTTGTGTGGTGTAAAGGGGTAACTATCACGTCCTTATACACTTTCTTCAGACCATTTATGGTAGTATAGACCTCTCTCATATGCCACCTTAATCATCTCTTTTCTAAGCTGAACAATTCAAGTCTTTTTCATCTCTCTTCATATGGCAGCTGTTCCATACCCCCATTCGTTGTTGTTGCCCTTTTCTAAACCCTTTCCAATTCTAAAATACCTGTTTTGAGATGGGGTGACCAGAACTGCATGCAGTATTCAAGGTGTGGGCATCACATAGATTCATATAGTGGCATTATAATATTTTGTGCTTTATTATGTATACTTTTTCTAATGGTTCCTAATCTTCTGTTAGCTTTTTTGACTGCTGCTGCATATTGAATGGATGATTTCAGAGAACTATCCACAATGACTCCCAAGATCTCTTGCTTGTGTGGTAACAGCTAATTTAAACCCCATTATTTTGTATGTGTAGTTGGGATTACTTTTTCCAAAGTGCATTACTTTGCACTTATCAACTTTGAATTTCATTTGCCATTTTGTCACACAGTTTAGCGAGATCACGTCGTAATTCTTTTCAATGTGCTTTGTATTTAACTACATTGAGTGATTTTATATTATCTGCAAATGGATCTTTGGGGGGACTCCGCTATTTACCTCTCTCGATTGGGAAAATTGACCATTTATTCCTTTGCTTCGTTTCTTATCTTTTAACCAGTTATTTGATCCATGAGAGGATCTTCCCTCTCATTCCATGACTCCTTACTTTGCTTAAGAGCCTTTTGTGAGTGTCCTTGTCAAGGCTTTTTGAAATTCCAAATATACTATATGCACAGGATCATTCTTGTCCATGTGCTTGTTGGCAGTCTCAAAGAATTCTAATAGATTGGTAAGGCATGATTTCCCTTTACAAAAGCCTTGTTTACTCTTCTCCAACATATTGTGTTTATCTATATGCCTGATAATTCTGTTCTTTACTATAGTTTCAATCAATTTGCTTGGTACTGAAATTAGGTTTACCAGCCGGTATTTGCCAGGATTGCCTCTGGATCTTTTTTTTTTTTTTTAATTAGGCATTACAATAGTGACCTGCAATCACCTGGTACAGAGGCTGAGTTAAGAAATAGGTTACATACCACAATTAGGAGTTCTGCAATTTCATATTTGAGTTCCTTTAGAACTCTTGGGTGAATACCATCTGGTCTTGGTGACTTATTACTGTTTAATGTATCATTTTGTTCTAAAACCTCCTGTACTGACACCTTAATCTGGGACAGTTCCTTACATTTGTCACTTAAAAGGAATGGCTTAGATGTGGGGTTCTCTCCCATATCTTCTGCAGTGAAGACTGATACAAAGAAATTGTTTAACTTGTCTGCAACAGCCTTGTCTTCCTTGAGTGTTCCTTTAGCACCTTGATTGTCCTGTGGCTCTACTGACTGGTGGACTTCCTGCTTCTGACGTACTTTAATTTTTTTTTTTTTTTTTTTTTTTTTTTTTTTTGCTGTTAGCTTTTGTATCCTTAGCTCAGCAAATTCTTTCTTGGCTGCTTTGACTTGCCAGAGTTTGTATTCCTTTCTATTTTCCTCACTAGGATTTGACTTCCAATTTTTAAAGAATGCCTTTTACCTCAACCTCCTCTTTTACTCGACTGTTTATCCATGATGGCATTTTTTTGTTTCTCTTTCTGTTTATTTTTATTAGGTGTATACATTTAATTTGTACCTCATGATGTTTTTAAATAGTGTCCGTGCAGTTTTCAGGCATTTCACCCTTTCGACCGACTGTTCCTTTTAATTTCCATTTAAGTAGCTTCTTCATTTTTGTGTAGTTTCCCTTTTTGAAGCTAAAAGCTACCGTGGTATGGGTTAATTTGGTATTTTTCTCCCTGCAAGGATGTTAAAATTATTATATTATGGTTGCTATTACCAAGTGGCTCAGCTATATTCACCTCTTGGACCAGCTCTTTTGCGCCACTAAATCAAGAATTGCCTCTCCCTTTATGGGTTCCAGGAGAAGCCGTTCCAAGAAACAGTCATTTGTGGTGTCTACAAATTCTATCTCTGCATCTCTTCCTGAGGTGACATGTTCCCAGTCAATATGGGGATATTGAAATCCCCCATTTTATTATGTTTTCTGCCTCTGCACTCACGTCACCATCCTGGTCAGGGGGTCAGTAATATAGTCCTACTGCTATGCTCTTATTGTTCAAGCATGGAATTTCTTTCCATAGAGATTCTGTGGTACGGATTGATTAATTTAAGACTTTTACTTTATTTGACTCTCTGCTTTCTTTCACATATAGTGCCCCTCCCCCACCAGAGCTACCTACTCTGTCATTCCTATATATTTTGTACCCTGGTATTACCGTGTTCTATTGATACGGCTCCGTGTTGGTCACAGAGGTCACGGAAGTCACGGATACCCTGACTTTCCACGACCTCCGTGACTTCAGTGGGGTCTAGTGTGGCTGACTGCAAGACCACCCAAGCAGCTGGCTCCGGGGCCAGATGCTCAGGTGGCCCCAGGGTGGCCATACCAGCCCCTGCTAGAGCAGCTCTGCAGCCAGCCGCTCTGGCAGCCTTGCAGTCACCGGCTGCTGCTGGAGTGGCCCAGGGGCCAGCCTCAACAGCCTCTGCTCAAGTGGCCCCAGGCAGCTACCCCTGGGGACTGCACGAGCAGCAGCCGGTGTGGCTGACCCCGGGGACCACCTGAGCAGTGGTCTCTGGGTGGCCAGTGTAGCCGCTGCCAACGGTGGTCCCCAAGCAGCTAGAATTGCCGCTTCCCCAGGTGGCCCCCGGCAGTGGTGCCCAGTGCAGTCGCTGCCAGCGGTCCCGAGTGGTGGTCCCCAGGTGGCTGGTGCAGCTGCTGCTGGCAGCACCCAGCGGCTGTTTCAGGCAGCCGGAGTAGCCTCTTCCCTGGGTGGCCCCTGGCAGAGGTGGCCGGTGCAGCCGCTGCTGGCTTCTCCCAGCAGCTGGTCCCAGCCTCCCCCAGCAGCAGCCTCCTGGGGTGACCCCGCTTCCATCAGAGGCCCCCCCTGGCTTTCTCCCCAACAGCAACCACTCCAGATGCCCCCACCCCAGCAGCGGCCCCGGAACCCCCCAACAGCGACCCCCTTTAAGATTTAGTCAGGGGTATTTTTAGTAAAAGTCATGGACAGGTCACGGGCAATACAAGAAAATTCATGGGCCTGTGACCTGTCCATGACTTTTACTAAAAATACCCGTGACTAAATCTTAGCCTTACCTATTGATTATCCTCATTCCACCAAGTTTCTGGGATGCCTATCATGTCACTATCCTCATTTAAAGCCAGGCACTCTAGTTTTACCCTCTTAGTATTTAGACTTCTAGTAACCATCTTGAAAGAACAAAGATTAAAACCAGGGCACTATCAAATAAAACAAGCCACAATGTATTGGTAGATGGGAAATTGTTACACATGAAAATGCAGTCTTAAAAAAATTCCATTGACCACATTTGAACTGGTTTCAGGTACTCTGGCCATTCCAGTCGATACCTTTCTTTTTTTATCCTTTCACCCTTGTCGGATATTCTCTCCAGGTGAGTCATTTCTTTCTCGCTCCCCTGGGGTTGTCTTTATCCAGCATCTCCTCTTCTCCTGCTAGAGCTGGGCTGAAACACTTCATCTAACTCCCTGACTCTCTGCCTCTGCCAATTTGGACGCCAAAGTATCCCTGAGTGTGACTTCACCAGTTTCTCTTATGTCCCCTGCAGTGTTATCCTTGAGAATGTCCTCAGTCTGCAGAACTTAACTCTGTCGCACGTGGTCTTCTGGCAATATATTACCTAGCTGCTCATCTGCTGACTATGGCTGGATCCTGCTGTGGCCCCTCTTAAACTTTGGAGATGGAAAATGCTATTTAAGCACTTAAGAGTCTGATGTTTTTTGGAGTTGCTCAGCACCTGCAGCTCCTGCTGATGTCAGAGTTGTGGGTGTTCGTTGCCTCTGAAAATCAGGCTACTAGAGTTTTTCAGGTACTTCAGCACTTTATCGATGAGTTGCTTCTTTTGCTCCCATTGTCTCTAATGCAGACCGAGAATCCCCTTGCCATGTGAAGCTCTTACGGACTCAGAAGGTCGTCTATATCAGCTGTGGAGAAAAACATACAGCGGTCCTGACAAAGGTAAAGGCACCAATCCAGGAATTCCTTACTAGCTTCTTACTTATTGGGTTTGCTTAATTTAGCTTTCTGGGTGATTTAAGGAAAACTTTTTGGCTTTTAGCACCTCTCTTCTCTCTCCTGGCCCCAGCGTGATTGTCTTTAAGTATGAAATCTTGTTTTACTTTACTCTAAGATTCATCACCAAATCATCCTCCCTCTACTCCTCTGTTATGGAGATGTTAACATTTGTTGGTTTGGATTTGGATTGAATTATTTTTTTATATTCACCCCCCCCATCCCCTGTACCTTGGCAAGACATCAAAAACACAGTGCATAGCAATACAATCCAAACCTTAGCAAATCAGTGGCAGAGCCCACAAAAAAACAGCAGCCCATTAGCAAATATCACAGCCTTCTGCCTCCGGTCTCCTTAAAGGGAGTGGACTCCAAAGTTATGGGGCACCAAAGATGCTGATCCAGGAGTGGGGGAAGCTGTCTTAGTCATTTGTGCTATTTGACCATCTGAAAGTAGCTGGGGTTGTTAACAGATGTGAAGGATCAGCATGTGTGGCATAGAAGTACCTAGAGAGAGTTCCAGCAGTTGAGTTGACCATTTTAGTTTTTATAAATGTTTCCCTGGACATTGCACTGTCAGGAATTGTGAAAGCTGCCTTTTCATATACCTCCATACCTAGCACAGTCTCTCTTTAAGCTGGGGAATGGTTGTGAAACAAGACGGAGATATCTGCTACTGGGAAATGGCTCACTAAATGGTGCATGGGCTGTCTGATTTGCTAACAGAGTGGAGGCGTGTTCACGTTTGGTGCGGGTTCCTGTGGGCAGCTTGGCCACGATTCCATGAATGATGAGGTTAACCCCCGGAGGGTTCTGGAGCTGATGGGCACTGAAGTGTCCCAGATCGCTTGTGGCAGGTGAGTGCTTGTGTGGAATGGACGACTCCATCTTGTGGAGAATAGCCCAGATGATTGCCCTTGTATTTTTTCAGGTGCAGATGGAGGGGTTAGATATCTCTCTGCCTTGTAGATCACACTTACAGGTCACTAGGTTATAGCCTCTTATATGTCTGAATTTTAATGTTCTCTGTAAAAGAGATTGTTTTTTATTTCAGCTGTTAATTATGCTACGACCTAGTGCTATGTAAGATCCCCCTATAAAAAAAAAAAAAATCCAACTGAATCCTAAAATGTTATTGCCATTATACGAGGCACTGGTGAATCTAGAATACTGTGTGTAACCCTGATTTTCCATGTTTAATAAAGAGGAATTCAAACTGGAATAGGTGCAGAGAAGGGCTACTAGGATGATCAGAAGAACAGAGAACCTAGCTTATGAGAGGAGACTTAAGGAGGTTGGCTTGTTTAGCCTAAAAACCGAGGCTGAGGGGAGGTATGATTGCAGTTTATAAAATCATCAGGGGAGTAAACACCAGGAAAATAGAGGAGTTATATAAGGGCCAATATTGGCAAAAGAACAAATGGATATAAACTGGCCATCAATATGTTTAGGCTTGACATTAGATGAAGGTTTCTAGCCATCAGAAGAGTGAAGGTCTGGAACAGTCTTCCAAGGGGAGCAGTTGAGGCAAAAAACCTAACAGGCTTTAAGACTGAGCTTGATGAATTTATGGAAGACATGGTGAAATGAGATTGCCTGCATTGGCATGTGACCCATCCGCCAATGGCCAGAGATGGGACACTAGAAGGGGAGGGCTCTGAGTTATTACGGAGAATTCTTTCCCAGGTGTCTGGCTGATGGGTCTTGCCCACATGCTCAGGATTTAACTGATCGTCATATTTGGGGTCAGGAAGGAATTTTCGTCAGGTCAGATTGGCAGAGACCTTGTGGTTTTTCACCTTCCTCTGCAGTGTGGGTCATGGGTCACTTGCTGGTTTGAACCAGAGTACATGGTGGATTCTCTGTAACTTGAAGTCTTTAAATCAAGATTTGAGGACTTCAGTAGCTCAGCCAGAAATTATGGCCCTATTGATGAGTGGGTTGGTGAGGATGGCTGGCCTGCAATGTTCAGGTCAGACTAGATGATCATGATGGTGCCATCTGGCCTGAAAGTCTCAGTCTATAGCTGCAGTCTCCTCACTCTCTAATTATTTCCAGCCTCGCTCACAGCAAGAGAGTAAGTTAGTAATGCTACATTCAGTAGTAGCCTTGTGATGTGGACATACCTTTGAAAATGACTAGGCCAACACCAGCAAACTCATTAAATTTGAGGGATAGACCCAAGTGTGTTTAGGAGAAAGATTGAGTGTGTTTTCACATCATGCTGTGCATAGAGCTCCAGTTGTGTCCCATCTGTCTTAGGTATCCACATCCCTCACATTAGCATAGGGAATTCTGTCGCACTTTATCATGGTTGAATGCTCCTGTTTTGGTGCAAATCAGCAATCTGCTATTGATGTAAATGGAGCGGTGCTTATTTACTCCAGCTGAGGTGCTGGCCCATAGTTTTCCTGGCTAGTTTTTAGTCTGCTTTTGAAAAAAATATTATTTAAACTTGGCACAAACACTGTAACTGTCTTCATTGCAGACAGCACACTCTAGCCCTTGTGCCTTCTTCAGGACTGATCTATGCATTCGGCTGCGGAACAAAAGGCCAGCTGGGAACTGGACATATATGCAATGTTAAATGCCCATCTCCAGTAAAAGGTCACTGGGTGGCTCACAATGGGCAGCTCTCAGGTAGAGCTGGTAAGTGTTCTGTTTCTGTGTGTGATACAGAGTAACATATCAAAGAGACAAGCACAGTGTGAAATGAGCTAGACTGCATTTGACTTAGGCCTGGTCTACACTAAGGGGAGGGATCGACCTAAGTTACGCAGCTTCAGCTACGTGAATAATGTAGCTGAAGTCAGCATACTTAGATCTACTTAACGCGGTGTCTTCACTGCGGTAGGTTGACCGCTGATGCTCCCCCTTCAACTCCGCCTACGCTTCTCGCTCCGGTGGAGTACTGGAGTCGATGGGAGAGCGCTCGGCAGTCGATTTTATCGCGTCTTCACTAGACGCGATAAATCGACCCCTGCTGGATCGATCGTTCCAGAGGTGAGTGTAGATAATGCCCTTAGAGTGGAACTACAAACAACAACAAAAAACGTAACTGGGAGGAGCCCTGGGAATTCTCATCTTCTGCCTGGCACTGCTGAGCCCTAGATTGGGCCACTGGTCCAGTCTGAAATACTGATGAGTCGTTCAATGGCTGACTGCTGGGAAACCATCCCAACGTAATTAGGGAATGAGGACTTTTCTCTCCATAGACATCATACTGGCTTTCTCTATAACAATGTTACAAAATAATTGACAGTTTTTATTTTAAAATTCAAAAATAGGTGTAGTTTTAGTTGGTAAAACATAGGGTGGGGATTGATCTTTATCATTGTAAAGCCTGATCCAAAACTCACTGAAGTCATGGAAAGGTTCCCATTGATTTCAGTGGTCTTTGGGTCAGTCTCCTAGTTCATAAATTTGGCCAAGCATGCTCCTCTGTTGGAACTAATCTCCTGTTTATCTGAACAGGGTGATGTCATCCAAGTGGTCACAAATGAACTTTTGAAGTCTGCTCATAACATTTGAATCTATACAAGAGCAGCTGGATGTAATTTCAGATTTGATTTCTAAAAATCAAGGTATAAAAACTTTTCCTAACTAAAATGGACCCTGCTCTCTCCCATCTCAGAATACTTACAATGAGAGTTTATATTCCCCCTCATTGCTAGCATTAAAGTAATACCAGGTTTTCTTTATCCCAATTAATATTTCTGGTTTTCAGCTATTTGTATCAGGATTTTATTTAAATAGAGGCCATCAACTTGAAAATCACATTTCTGTCTGAAAACCACCTACTAAAACTGCAAGTAACATGTAGGATTACAAAAACTGAAAAAGAAGTTAACACAATTGTATTTTTTCCTCTGTTTTAAAGCTTAATTACTCTGTCCATTAAACAGCACTTTGTGTATAGTCAGTTTTACTGGTTTGCCTTGTATAGTCAGTTTTTGTAAATATTATAAATATTAGCAAGGGAGCAGAAAAAATATTAAACATTTTTAAGGACTTTAAAAAAAATGAACCAAACCGTACATTTCAGGTCTCACTGTTTAAAGAGAGCTCTTTACTTGATAAATAGGAGATTCTCATAAATGTGAAAATCAACATGACATTAGGAATCATTAGGACATTAGGAATATTCACAGGTAACAAGGTTTGAGACAGTAGCCACTGCTTTGGCCAAGACAACTAGTTTTAAATACCAATATCAGTCCTGTCAGAATTAGTTAGACAGTTCTAGCTAACAGGGCCAAACACCTTGGAATGCATACGTTGTGTCACTCACATGCTGATCCTGCACCATTCAGATCGGAGAGTTTTAATCATTTCCTTCAGTGGCAAAAGATACAAAAATATAGGCCCTGATCCTGCAATAGGCTCCGTGCAGGTGCTAGGGACCACCTGTCTGATTCAAGTTGTAGGATCTGGGCCTAAGTTCCTATATAACTCCCCTTCCCCCAGGCTGTTGGGATGGTCAATTGCATTTAATTGTGACTAATTGCAAATAGGTGAGATTTGTAAAGAGTCTCTTTTGCCCTATTCTGCAGACATGATGTTTCTTTTGTGATACAAAAGTGGAGTCTTTATGCCCCCTTCTATTTTAAAGGGCCAAGCCGTGAGCATCTGCTAACAAGGTGATGAATGCTTTCTGCTCCCATTGACCTCAGTCAGAGTTGAGGGTGCGGAGGGCCTTGGGCAATATAGGTCCATAGTTGAAAGAAGTAGGAAACTTGTGTTGATCGATCTGTAGCACGATTGTATCTCTTTCTTTCTTCAATAGATGCCTTTAAATATCACATTGTTAAACACATCTTCTGTGGAGGAGACCGGACATTTGTCCTTTGCTCCAAATCTGAGGTAAGTAAAGAATGCTTGTTCTCTTCTCTACAAGAGGGTGTGTGTAGGGGTGGGGAGAGTGTCTCTTCTTACTTTGCTGTTGTATTCACAAAGGTAGCATCAGTTCTGAAAGGAAGCAGGGTTAGCCTGTCTGATTAGAATGATTTAGTTGGGGAATGGTCCTGCTTTGAGCAGGGGATTGGACTAGACGACCTTCTGAGTAGTGTTTTCCCCAGGAATTGAAATTAGAGGTGGGGGTCAGGGCTGATGAGGGGTGAGACTGTGAGGGTGAAGGTGGGCTGTATGGCACCACAGTAAAAACTGAAAAATGTTTCATGACCATTTAATTAGATTTAACTCATGTTTTAAAATCATCACACAAATTAAAGTTGGCTACTTAAGCCTTCTATGAAGCACTACATCTACATCCTTCTTGGTTTGTTGTTATAATTTTGCACATCTCTGTTAATGAACTTCTTGAATGCAATGTGTTCATCTTTGGTGGCTTCTCGTGTGTCCGGTACTTCCATTCCTTCAATTGATATGCTCATTATTTCATTCACATGATCAGGCAGAAGACGACTTCTTTCAGAACACAAAATTCTATTCAGTGATGAAAAAGAACGCTCAACTGTAGCTGTTGTGACTGGGAGTAGCAAGAGATGAATTCCTACTTCTTTCATCCCAGGAACATAGCATAAAGATTGGGTCGAGCCACTAGTGATGGAAAAAAAAGAAGTTGAAGTCAAATCTTCATTCATTCGTCATATGATATTCCACTCTATGTTCAAATTCTCTATTCTGTCCTGAGCACACGGTAGTTCCATTGCTGGTAATGCCTCACTCCACTCAACTATTGGTGTTTTATAGGACAGGGATATGTAAAAGCTACATAGAGGTTGAGTAGAATCTAGAGGTCGTTGTTTTAGATTTTTAAGAATCAAGTCTGTGTACTTTTTCAGTTGTCTTAACAAACACTTCTTGTCCTCTTCACTTCAGGATTCAGTATAAATGCCTTCATTAGTCAACTTCTAGATTGAAGTCTTTGCTTCTTCCAGTACTTTTTCAATGAATAGCTCTCTGATCCAAATGTAGCTTCGATTGCTGGACAAAGATCTTCTACTGTTGTAGCAGATGCCTGAATGGCATTGTTTCAACAGTAGACTTACAAGAGAGAGAATGGCAATAGTCTTCTCTGAATGTAGTAGCGAAAGTAATACACCAACCTCACTACTTAGATCGATCCCATCTTGATAGATACTTTACAAAGCCAGTAATAATGGCTGGAGTAATTTTAATACAACAGCCAAGGATCGCTCATGAGAAAGCTAGAGGGTTTTCCCAGGTTGGACTAATTTGAACTTCAGTACTAATGTATCTTCTATATTTTCCAAGAGATTCAGTCTTTTTGGACTCTTGCTGAAAAAAAATATAATGAAGACATTAAATTTATAGCTTTTTTAATGTCTTTTGAAGAGTCTGCAGCTCGTACTAGCGCTAGGTGGAGTAGATGGCCTCTGCATTGTGTATAGGAGAGATTAGGGTTACACTTGTCTCTGAGCAAAGCTTATACTCCACCATGTCTTCCAGAAGAATTTGCAGCTCCGTCAAACGTACAAGCAGCCATCTGTTTGGGGTCCAATTGACGAGCATTTAACTCTTTTAAGATGTGGGTTGTCACAGATGCAGCCGATGTGTCTTCTATAACTTGAACATCTAGAAATGCAACTACTGGCCTACCAATGACATCAAGATAACATACACAATAACTTAATACTTGATGCCCATTTGCATCGGTGCATTCATCAGCCATGTATGCAAAGTTTTTGAATGTGGTGAGGGAGTTTTTTTCACTTTTTCAACTGTTGAGTCTTTCGCTGTTCCATCACATGATTCTAGCCAGTCAGTTGACTTTCTTGCAGAAAGATAGTGAGCATTTGCTGGTCTTGTTTGGAACCAGTGTTCAGCATCAGGATGAACAAGTGACAATGCACTTAACATTGGCCTCCAGTTTGTAGTGTGTGGTATCTCTTGCTTAAATAGAAAGCATGATGCCACAGCCATGTTTGTTCTTAACAGCCTCATTAACACTCACCAGTGTTGTCCTTGGTCAGCGGAAATTCAGAGTTCAGAGGTGCTTTCACATGAGTTCACCTTCCAGGTGGGGGGCAAGAAGGCCCCTTGCTCGTTCCTCCAGCTGCTTACTGTTCGCTCTGGCCACTGTTGTTCATTGTGCCACTGTTCACTCCATCACTCTGTTGCCAATGGCCCTGTGCCGTCACCTTCTGCTGCCACCTACCACTGTGACCTCTGTGAGTTGGTCTCTTGAGGTTCCACCCAGCTCTCAGTGATTTCAGCTGAGCTCTCAGTGGGGGAACCTCGCTGCTAGTGCAGACTGGGCAGTCTCTTCCACAGAAACACTGTCCCACAGCGGGTCTAAGCACTTAGACCTGATTATCAGTGATATCAGCTCTAGTGGTCACTTAACAAAACAAAAGACTATCTATAGAGCCTAATCAGCTCTGTCTTTAAACAGTGGAGAGGGGCAGGTCAAATAGTACTTGTGACTCAGGCAGACCATCAAGCAAAACACCTGTCCCCACCCTTTCTCTCTCTCTCGATGTCCTCAATCAGCAAAGTACAGTTCTACTGCCCTTTACTCAGACAATAAAAATAACATTTGATTACTCTCCCCCTCCCCCCCACATTCGAGTGATTTATAACCCAACCCCAGCCAAAATCTATCACTTGGGCAGCACAGCTCTGTTTGCTGGATACCTAGGTAGATTAGGTATGAATGTAAATACAATCTGGTCATGAAGCCTTTCCCCTCAGCCCCCAGCTCATCACTAGCTGTCAGGGAGAGCTCCTTTAGACTTTGCTTACACATCATAGTTTGAAATTATTAGGTTGGCCAACATCACCGACATGAATGCATTAACATTGTCATAAAAAACAACAGCTGCATAAGGAAGCTAGTCTGTGTTCATACTTTTCAAATCTATTATACTTTTTCAGATGCACGGATTTTATCATACACTTTATATGCTTTTAAAGTGTATATTAATGTTTCAGTTTCAATTCAGATTTCCAAACAATCACTAAATTGGCAACACTGCATGTAACTAGTTCACGAAACTGGGGGGTGGGGGTGTTGGGGAAATTCCTTCCCCTGAGGTCCCTTCCAACCTTGATATTCTATGATTAACAGCAATGCAAACTCTAAAAGAGGGATATTTGTCGGTTGTAGAACAGGGGTCCTTGTTATGTGGTTTCTGAGCTTAGGGCCACACAATGAGCATGATGATGATCTGCCAACATAAGCTAATGATGGAGTTTTGTGACCACTGAAATGAGAGATCTACAGTGGTGATAGGCAGGGGATGGGGAGGCCCTTAGGTGACTTTTTTTCCCCTCTCATTTCCTCAGAGATGTGTGCCTTAAAATGACAAGCATCCTTTTGGAGCTATATAAATCACATAGGTTTCAGAGTAGCAGCTGTGTTAGTCTGTATTCGCAAAAAGAAAAGGAGTACATGTGGCACCTTAGAGACTAACAAATTTATTTGAGCATAAGCTTTCGTGAGCTACAGCTCACTTCATCGGATGGATGCATCCGATGAAGTGAGCTGTAACTCAGAAAGCTTATGCTCAAATAAATTTGTTAATCTCTAAGGTGCCACAAGTACTCCTTTTCTTTTAATAAATCACACAGTCACTGTTATAAAACCAGCCCCTTGAGCCCACCCAATCTATACTTGTCAGTGGTGGCTTTGAAATGGCCTTTGGCACTGTGTAAGAAATCAAGTTCTCAATTTTTTTTCTTTTACCTCTTTCCCTTTTTAATTTTGTTTGGGAGTATCTTCTCCTTCGGAGGTCGGGGAGAGATGCCTTTAAATTGGTAAATGATGTGACAGCCCTATTATCAATCCACCCCAAATAAATGTGTTATGTGTCTTCTCCTTAAATACTGAGATCTGTATCTTCTCACAGAATTCCTTGCCTGCTGATGATTTCCGGACCATAAATCAATTATGCTACACTTGTTTAATAAATGATGAAACTATAGCCGTTTGGAAACAAAAGCTATTAGAACAGAACAACTCTAATTCGGTCAAGTAGGTGTTATTGTATAAGCCACTTTTTTTTTTACAAGCTTTTCTTTAATTGTTTTGTTGGCATTTGTGCTTTAGAACTTAGCAGCATTTTCTAGTTTGGGTCTCGCTCATATCACAGGGAAAGGCCAGTAGGTGAGAATTCAGTTTTAGGAGACTGTTCAGATGCAACTCTTTTAAAAAGGTACGTATTTAGGTACATTTCACTACTCATGGTCCACTCTGATTATTGCACAAAGTTTGCTTTGAAAGTGGTAGAGAAATCTAAGGACCGAACACACACACACACACACACACACGCACACACACACTCTCTCTGTGTGTGTGTGTGTGTGTGTGTGGTTTTTTTTTTTTTTTTTTTTTTTGCAGGAATCCCAGATCAGATCTTCCTAGCAAAACCAGGAAGATGTGTCAGAGCTTTCTCAGACCTTAACTGAAGGGATGGGGGCATTGGATTTGAAAGAGAGAATCTTTTAACACGAGAGTAGACTTCACAAAAAGAAGCAAGGAATTTTCAACAGTCTGATTTAAAAAATCCCTTCCCTCTCCAATGTGGGCGGCCTAGGGAAAGCATTGTAAGTGAAAGGAGGTAGTGCCAGCCCATCTCTGCTAAAAACTTGTCATGGGACCTTGAGGAAGTCACTAAACCTCTGTGACCTGCAGTCTCCCCACTTATAATACAGGGGTGGTTATGATAATACTTTTGCATACAAGGGATAGAAGGGAGACCATTAGACTTGTTGGTAAAAGAGCAAATGAGATATGCAGAAGTGTAGCATGACATCTGTTCATACTAGCACCCCTCTTTCCTTTTGTCTTCCCCTCCAAGCAGTGAAGTTGTGCAGATATTGTCGTCGTCTGCCTGTTGGAATGGAAGCTTCTTGGAGAAGAAGTAAGTAGCCAAATGGGGTCAAGAATCATGATTTTCTTGTGCTTGCTGTCCTGTAGAGACAAGGTAGGAGTCATCTACTTTATTCACTGCTCAGTGGGCCGTGAGACAAAAGAACTTGTGATCAGGCAGAGAGTGATGGGACAGAGAGTGATGACAGGATAGATGTAGTCAAGAGGTTTGGGGCAGATTCGTGACTTGCTGGTAAAGGAAGATGAATTGCTTAAAAAAAAGACTTGAGTGTGTTATTAGTCAGTGTGTCTGTTTTTGTTGAGGGATCAAAGTGAAACTCGTCAGACTTGAATTGCTTAATTAAATGTTTCTTAAACGACTTAAAGACATTGGGGTGGCCCTGTGGGTAGTTATGATTATTTTTTATCTGAGGAAATAGTCATCAAAACAATATACTCTAAAGGAGAGAGGTGGAGTACTGGGGTAAAGTGAAGTAAAGTAAAGTAGGTATATGGGCTGGGTGAGACTGCCACTTACAGTGCAATAACACAGAGAAAGTTTGGGGATGATAGCAAACTAGGCCCAAGCTCACAACATGTCACTCTTGGGAAATACGTGCGCTTGTGGTGGAACTGCTTGAGTACAGGTGCGGCCCTGTAAGAACGAGGCAGTAATTCCAATTTGGTGATGTCATCCTTGGAGAGTTTTGAGCTTCTTGTTTTTACCCAAGTGACCTATAGAAAGTGAGATAATTCAAAGGAAGGTGATAAAGATGAGCAAAGGATTAGAGAGTATGACCAATGGGAGGAGGCTACAGGAAGTGAGTATGCACAGCTCAGTGGAAAGACCAGGGTGGGTTGGGAAGGGTGTGGTTTAGTGACTACTGTGTCTATAAATTGTTGGGAGGTAATAGAATAAGATGAGGTTGAGGAGTTTTTTTATGGGGACATGATGAGTCATGGCCTGCAATTAGGTGAAGGAAGACTTGTTAAACCAGGCAGACTTTTCCAAGAGCAGCTCAGACAGGAAAGAAAAAAGCCATTTGTTCTTCCCATCTTCCAGTGGTGTGAAGCCTTCAGCTCAGACCCTCTGAGAAGGCAACACGCAGTTATTTCAGGGGTCTTTGGGTGTAAATTCATTTTTTATTTAAAATATTCTATTTTTTTAAACTTTAAATGCTTCTATTTACTAACCCTAGAACCTCATTTGAATGGGGAAGGTAAGCGGGGTGCAGGTGATAGCTGTGGTTGGTGTACCCTGACAGGATACCTCTCCAAACCTGGAAAACCATTAATGGTACCATACACTGAACAGTAACTAATGCTGATGGAAACGGCAGTGATCTGTGACCAAGTGACACATCGATCCTGGAGTGTGATTGCTTATAGCCTTCATAATGTGAGGCGTGACTGTATTTTAAAGGTGTAATTTTATATGAAGAATATAAAAATCTTCATATGCTTGAGAAATAGGCCCTACTGCATCACTTCTGATGCGCTGTCCACCTTGGAACTTAGTCACATTATAACGCCATTGGGTGTGGACAAAGATGGAGAGAGCCTACTCGCTTACTATGCCTGCTTGACTTGCACACTGTTATCATTGCTCCTGTGTGCTGCTTCCACACATTGCAGTGGGAGCCTCCCTGTACCCTAGGACTCAGGGGAGTTCTTTCCAGCACCGTCATCTGCATTGTTATGGTAATAATAGTCATCCCATCACAGGGTGCGGCAGTATATATTTAATAGGTGTCTTTCCCTCCTGAGAGCATCTAGCATTGTTCAGGCCTAAGGCTGGCTAGTTCCCACAGTGCTCTGGGGAAATACTTGGTGCTGGTGCTTGGGATCTGTGGAGTTGTGGAAATTGCCTTTTAACTGCCATCTGCAAGTTGTGCAGGCTTTTTTACCTGCATAGAGTTGTGCTGTAGGCATCTGATACAAACCATTAAACCTGTTCCAGATGCAGGGTCAGATCACTTACTAGGTGCATTGCATGAAGCTCCAGGGCCTAGTCAAACGGTTAGACTGCTTGTCCTCTGCAAGCTTGACTCTGTCTCTTCAACTTTGGCAATTCCAGGTGAGATGCAGCCTTTTGCATTCAAAGATGTCTGTCAGGCCGAAAAAGAAAAGGATTTGTGGCTTGAACCAACACCAGCTGAAGGCCATGGAAAGACTCCTCTTAACTGTATTGGGGGTTAGATTGGATCCTTGATTAGTTGGAGGGCTAGAAGATTTTAGGGTGAGGTTGTCAGAGGAGGGTAAGAGAGTTAGCTCATAGGAATTGGGGGTTTAGCTCGCTTAGGCTACTTTGAAAAGTCCAGTCTCATCTCCTTTGAAAACCATTCCATGTTCTACTGTGTGGCCCTAACCACAGTCAACATCTTTGTCTGCCCTCTCCTGAAAAAAAACAAAACAAAAAAACCTTGAGTACCCAGGGGAAAATCAAAGGGACTCTTGCCACATTTAGCAGGACTGCCATTTTGCAAACTTAGGTCCCAGTCCCGCAACTGGATCTGTGTGGGCAGACCCTTTGGACTGTGTGCAATCCCACTAACATCAGTGCACTTGGTGCAGGGCTCTGGTTCCCAAATTAGGACCCATATGGAGTACAATAAAAGGAATAGTCTATCTTGCACTATTGTATTTAGCCAAAGATTCCAGGTTTTCTAAGTCTTGTTATCTCTCCGTCTATAGACCCGTTCCCCATTGGTGTACTTTGCCTGTGTATCTTGTATCTTTCCTATACTCACGTCTCTCTGGGGCTTGTTTTTTGTTCTAGAATCGATGAACATTTTAAAACCAGCCCCAAAATCCCAGGAATTGACCTGAATTCCACCAGAGTGCTGTTTGAGAAGCTAATGAACTCTCAGCATTCCATCCTGCTAGACCAGGTATAAAGGTGTTTGTATAAGTATTTTAAAAATAACTGTTCCATAGTGTTGCCAGAGGGTTTTTTTTTCCGTGTGTGTGTGTGTGTGTGTGTGTGTGTGTGTGAATTTTAAAAATGTTAGGCAGTTTTTATTGAAAGCTACAGGGGCTAGATCCTAAACTAGTGTAAATCAGCATAGCTCTAATAATCTCAATGGAGCTACACTGATTTTTGCCAGGTGACAATCTGGCCCTGTACTTGTTTTTAAAAAGTGTTCGCAATTAAGTGCATGTGTGATATGCAGAGTAGATGCTTGCTAATCCCCTCCACCTGTAAATTCAGCTCTCTGTGAATGTCTTAGGAAAGATTTAATTATAGAGTGCTGTAACTAGGACTTTACTACTTCACAAAACTTTTACTAGGACGTTATGAAATGCCACATAGAAATTAAACTGCACAAGTACATCTTTGAATTTTAGTTTTGCATGCATCTGTATTTGGCTACTCATTGCTTTACAAAATTCAGTCCATCACAGTGGGTCTGTGCTATTAATGCAAAGTAGGACCTTCAGCTGGTGCGGCGACATCAGTGGACCTAAATTGATTTACACCAAGTGAGGATCTGGCCCATAGTCTTTTAAATAACTATTGAAGACACTCTGGTGAGAAATATTAATGTTTTTCTATAACTTTGTCAGACTTTCAGGAGTTGTAGAGTAACTGCACTTCTTAGAGGTCTGTTCTACCACTGATGTTAATGGGAGATGGAGTTGTATGTGCTTGCGGAGGAAATGAGACCACTTAAGATGCAAGTATATTTAGCGCAGCTATTCCTGATTCACAGTGGTGTAAGCAAGAGACAATATACTCTCTAGTGCAGCATTAGTTAATGATGGATGGATTTGTTCTCCAAGACCTGTAGGAGATATGGTCCTTTTTAGAGCCCCCCTGAAATACATTTGTGTCACTTATGAACACAGATGTTTACTACTCTTCTAGCTATTATCATGATGATAGAGTGAAAATGCTGCTGGAATTTTCATTATAACCTATTTTCTGGGCTTCATAAATGGCCTGTTTAAAAGAGAGAGTTTTTTTTCTCTGAGCTAAATTTAATAGCGACACATGTTAATTAAAAATTGAAAAATAGCTTTTAGAATTAAGGGAATAATGGATATGCCTGAAGTATTTAAAGCCGTCTTAAGTTAGCTAATTGCCTTGTCTGTTCGATTTTTGTCATCTTGCACCTCAGTCTCAACCTGCCGTTTTAGTCCTCTGTTTCTCCTGAGCAGAGACCACCTAAGTATATTGAATTGTATAGTGATGTTGTGAGTAACATGACTTATAGTATCCTTGTTGCATGCAGAGTGGATCCCATTTACAATGGATTCCAGTATAATGAAACTCCGTTTGTTATAGGCATCACAGGTACCAATACCTGCAGTTAAGGCTGCCCTATACTTCCAGTTATAAGACCTTGCTTTCAGCTGCTTGTAACATTGGTAAATTTAAATCTCAAGATGAAATTTTCCAGGCTGGCTGTCCACTTCAGGCTGACTTTTCTGAGAAAGTTTTGGCTAGAATTGCTCATCCGTTCCTCAGAATGAGTTTAGGGGAAAATACAGTGTTTTGGGCAAGTTAAAAAAGAATTCTTGCAACTGTTCCATTGAGACGCTTTAGTGCCTCAATGCTTTAAAGCAAGGACTTGATATTTGGCAAGGGAGTTGACTGGATGTCAGAGATGAGCCCTCTGCCCTCCCTGTGAAAATCTACCCAAATTATAAACTCCTGAAGAAAAATCTCAGTTTGCACATGCTCAATAGAGACTTGTTAGAATTTGGCAGCTAAATTCTCTGAAGATTCCATCTGCACTGAGTATGTTCTCACAGTTCCTATGTGCCAACCAGACTGCACATGCACCATCCCCAGGGAGTAACTGACCATGCTGTGAACCGACTCAAAATGCAGAGGGTTGAGGAATGGGGAAAGGAGGTGCAGGGCGGAGGGACAGGAGCAGAAGACTGGGGAGGGGGTAGGGGAGAGGCAGTAGCAACAAGGTGGGGAAGAGGGGCATTTCCTAACTAGAGTGCTTGACTCTGCAACCTTAATGTTCTTTTAATGTGTTTTTGGATACAGTAGGTGAAATGGAATGACAGTTCTCCATTGTTGCATTATCCTGCGGCCTCTAGGTTTCTGTACAGTGATCCTATAGTCTTTGTATGGGTTAAAAATGAATGCACTTTAAGAGGATACTGCTGTACGCACCTATCTACTCACCACCTAACAAATACTGTATTTGAACAGAGCCAAATGTAGGAGGGTTTTTTGGAGAGGGGAGTGTGACGTAAACCCCCAAAACTATAATAATAAAGTGTAACAAAAAATGAACAGGAAGAATAGAAACTCAGGTCTGAAATAAGGATTTTTAGTATCAGTGTCAGATTTAAGTGTACAAAAATTTAAACAATGGATTAAATTACTTTTTCCTCCTGCTGCCCTTCACTCCCAGAGTCCACCCTCCAGGGAGAGAGAACAGATGGGAATGTCAGCCTGGATTTTCAGCCTTCACAAAGTACTTCTTTGCTTTAGTGGGTTATTTTCAGACCCTTAATCGTACTGATACTTACGTAGCAGAGCACAAAAGAGCTGATAAGAGACAAATGTTCCAGGTATTGTGAGCAAATGTGATGCGCACAGCATGGTCTTAAGTCAGCACTGAGCCAGCCTTTTATTGTTCTTCAATTTTTAAACTAAGAGAGAGGGAAAGCCGATTGCTGCAGAGGAGCATGTGGTTCAGACAGAGACTTCTCTTAGAGGAGAGTCTATTGATAGAGATTCTCTAGGTTTTAGTCAGGAGGAGAGGATGGAAGAGGATAAAGTATGGGCCAGATCAGACAAGAAACATTCACATAAAAAAGAATCTGACACATCAAAGAAAAGGGCAGACAGATAAACAGTGACAAGTTTTTAAAGTGCTTGTACACAAATGTTAGAAGTCTAAATAATTAGATGAGTGAACTAGAGTACCTCGTGTTAAAGGAGGATATTGATATAATAGGCATCACAGAAACTTGGTGGAGTGAGGACAATCATTCTGGGGTACAAAATATATCAGAAGGACAGAACAAGTCGTGCGGGTGGGGGAGTAGCACTATATGTGAAAGAAACTATAGAATCAAATGAAATAAAAATCTTAAATGAATCCACATGTCCATAGAATCTCTATGGATAGTAATTCCATGCTCTAATAAGAATATAACAGTAGAGATCTATTACTGACCACCTGACCAGGACAGTGATAGTGACGATGAAATGCTAAGGGAGATTAGAGAGGCTATCAAAATAAAGAACTCAATAATAGTGAGGGATTTCAATTATCCCCACATTGATTGGGTACATGTCACCTCAGGACGAAATGCAGAGACAAAATTTCTCGATACTTTCATAGATTCATAGATACTAAGGTCAGAAGGGACCATTCTGATCATCTAGTCTGACCTCCTGCACAGTGCAGGCCACAGAATCTCACCCACCCTCTCCTATGAAAAACCTCACCTGTGTCTGAGCTATTGAAGGCCTCAAATCATGGTTTAAAGGCTTCAAGGAGCAGAGAAGCCTCCCTCAAGTCACCCATGCTACAGAGGAAGGCGAAAAACCTCCAGGGCCTCTCCAATCCGAACTGGAGGAAAATTCCTTCCCGACCCCAAATATGACGATCAGCTAAACCCTGAGCATATGGGCAAGATTCACCAGCCAGATACTACAGAAAATTCTTTCCTGGGTAACTCAGATCCCATCCATCTAATATCCCAGGGGATTAGTCCTATGTACCCTGAATATTTAAAGATCAATTACTTACCAAAATCACATTATCGCATCATACCATCTCCTCCATAAACTTATCGAGTAGAATCTTAAAACCAGAAAGATCTTTTGCCCCCACTGCTTCCCTTGGAAGGCTATTCCAAAACTTCACTCCTCTGATGCTTAGAAACCTTTGTTTAATTTCAAGTCTAAACTTCCTGGTGGCCAGTGTATACCCATTTGTTCTTGTGTCCACATTGGTGCTGAGCTGAAATAGTTCCTCTCCCTCTCCTGTATTTATCCCTTTGATATATCTATAGAGAGCAATCATATCTCCCCTCAACCTTCTTTTAGTTAGGCTAAACAAGCCAATCTCCTTAAGTCTCCTTTCATAAGACAAGTTTTCCATTCCTCGGATCATCCTAGTAGCCCTTCTCTGTACCTGCTCCAGTTTGAATTCATCCTTTTTAAACATGGGATACCAGAACTGCACACAGTATTCTAGGTGAGGTCTCACCAGTGCCTTGTATAACGGTACTAAAACCTCCTTATTCCTGCGGAAATGCCTCTCCTGATGCATCCCAAAACCTCATTAGCTTTTTTCACAGCCATATCACATTGGCAGCTCACAGTCATCCTATGATCAACCAATACTCCAAGGTCCTTCTCCTCTTCCGTTACTTCTAATTGATGCGTCCCCAACTTATAACTAAAATTCTTGTTATTAATCCCTAAATGCATAACCTTACACTTCTCACTATTAAATTTCATCCTATTACTATTACTCCAGTTTACAAGGTCATCCAGATCCTCCTGTATAATATCCCGATCCTTCTCTGAATTGGCAATACCTCCCAGCTTTGTATCATCTGCAAACTTTATTAGCACACTCCCACTTTTTGTGCCAAGGTGAGTAATAAAAAGATTAAATAAGATTGGTCCCAAAACCGATCCCTGAGGAACTCCACTGGTAACCTCCCTCCAGTCTGACAGTTTGCCTTTCAGTAGGACCCGTTGTAGTCTCCCTTTTAACCAATTCCTTATCCACCTTTTGATGTTCATATTGATCCCCATCTTCTCCAATTTAACTAATAATTCCCCATGTGGCACGGTATCAAATGCCTTACTGAAATCTGGTAAATTAGATCCACTGCGTTTCCTTTATCTAAAAAATCTGTTACTTTTTCAAAAAAGGAGATGAGGTAGGTTTGGCACGATCTACCTTTTGTAAAACCATGTTGTATTTTGTCCCATTTACCATTGACTTCAATGTCCTTAACTAATTTCTCCTTCAAAATTTTTTCCAGGACCTTGCATACTACAGATGTCAAACTAACTGGCCTGTAGTTACCCGGATCACTTTTTTTCCCTTTCTTAAAAATAGGAACTATATTAGCAATTCTCCAATCATTCGGTACTACTCCTGAGTTTACAGATTCATTAAAAATTCTTGCTAATGGGCTTGCAATTTCAGGTGCCAATTCCTTTAATATTCTTGGATGAAGAATATCTGGGCCCCCCGATTTAGTCCCATTAAGCTGTTTCAGTTTCGCTTCTACCTCAGATATGGTAATATCTACCTCCATATCCTCATTCCCATTTGTCATGCTACCATTATCCCTAAGATCCTCTTTAGCCTTATTAAAGACTGAGGCAAAGTATTTGTTTAGATATTGGGCCATGCCTAGATTATCTTTAACCTCCACTCCATCCTCAGTGTTAAGCGGCCCCACTTCTTCTTTCTTAGTTTTCTTCTTATTTATATGACTATAGAACCTTTTACTATTGGTTTTAATTCCCTTTGCAAGGTCCAACTCGACTCGACTTTTAGCCTGTCTCACTTGATGCCTACATGTTCTGACCTCAATTAGGTAGCTTTCCTTGCTGATCCCTCCCATCTTCCACTCCCTGTATGCTTGCTGCTTCTTCTTAATCACCTCTCTAAGATGCTTGCTCATCCAGCTTGGTTTACAACTCCTTCCTATGAATTTTTTCCCCTTTCTTGGGATACAGGCTTCCGATAGCTTCTGCAGCTTTGATTTAAAGTAATCCCAGGCCTCCTCTACCTTTAGATCCATAAGTTCTTCAGTCCAATCCACTTCCCTAACTAATTTCCTTAATTTTTGAAAGTCAGCCTTTTTGAAATCAAAAACTCTAGTTGCAGATTTATTTTTGTTAATCCTTCTGTTCAGTTTGAACTGAATTAGCTCATGATCACTTGAGCCAAGATTGTTCCCTACAACCATTTCTTCTGTGAGGTCCTCGCTACTCACCAAAATTAAATCTAAAATGGCATCCCCTCTAGTCGGTTCAGCAACTACTCGATGAAGGAATCCATCAGCTATCGCATCTAGGAAAATCTGAGCCCTATTATTATTACTAGCACTGGTCCTCCAGTCTATATCTGGGAAGTTAGTCTCCCATGATCATGCAGTTTCCATTAGTATTTACTTTATTAAAGACATTAAAAAGGGCTCTATCCATATCCAAATTAGATCCCGGAGGTCTATAGCACACCCCAAGCACTATCATAGGAGAGGCTTTACTAGTTTTCTTCCCCAATGTAATTTTTGCCCAGACGGACTCTCTTATCCATTGCATCACTTCTTATTTCTTTACATTCTATCTCATCATTGATATACAATGCTACTCCACCCCCTTTACCTTTGTTTCTGTCTTTCCTAAACAGCACATACCCTTCAATACCTGTAGTCCAGTCATGACTACTATTCCACCATGTTTCTGTTATCCCTATAATATCTGGTTTCACTTCCTGCACCAATAGCTCTAGTTCCTCCATTTTGTTACCTAGGCTCCTCGCATTGGTGTACAAACATCTTAATTTTTGCTGTTTGGCCTCGCTCACATTTTGTACCCTATTAGGCACAGTCATTCTACAGCCAATATAACCTATTAGACTGGTATCCACGCTGCCCTCGCTCCTTGTATACAGTCTCCTACCCACGGCTGTATCCTTTCTTACTTTGTCTTCTTCCCTCTCAATGCTAAAATCTGGCGTGGAGATTACCTGGACATCTCCCAACCATCTCCCCCAAATCCCTAGTTTAAAGCTCTCTTTATCAGCTGTGCCAGCCTTGATCCTAGAAGTCTCTTTCCTTCCCTACTCAGATGAAGTCCATCCCGAGAGAACTGTCCAATGTCCGTGAATGCCTCCCAGTGGCCATACATCCCAAAGCCCTCCTTATAGCACCACTGCCTAAGCCATCTGTTGACAGTCATAATCTTGTCACATCTTTGTTGCCCTTCTCTAGGAACAGGAAGGATCCCGCTAAAGATCACCTGAGCCTCAATTTCCTTAAGCGTCTTCCCCAGCCTAGCATAGTCTCCCTTAATACTTTCCAGTGAGTATCTAGCCGTATCATTTGTTCCCACATGAAGGATAATTAGGGGATTCTTTCCCGCTCCCTTTAGGATCCTTTTCAACCTCAGGTCTACATCCCGTATCTTAGCACTTTAAATGCTTGCTTCTTGGAGCAGCTAGTACAGGAACCCACAAGGGGCAAGGCAACTCTCGATTTAGTGGAGAGTAGGATCTGGTCCAAGAGGTAACTATAGCAGGACCGTTTGGAAATAGTGACCATAATATAATAACATTTAATGTTCCTGTGGTGGGAAGAACACCTCAACAGCCCAACACTGTGGCATTTAATTTCAGAGAGGGGAACTATGCAAAAATGAGGAGGTTAGTTAAACAGAAATTAAAAGGTACAGTGACTAGAGTAAAATCCCTGCAAGCTGCATGGATGCTTTTCAAAGACACCATAATAGAGGCTCAAGTTAAATGTATACCCCAAATTAAAAAACACAGTAAAAGAACTAAAAAAAGAGCCACTGTGGCTTAACAACGATGTAAAAGAAGCAATGAGAAATAAAAAGTCATCTTTTAAAAACTGGAAGTCAAATCCTAGGTAAATAGAAAGGAGCATAAACATTGCCAAATTAAGTGTAAAAATGTAATAAGAAAAGCCAAAAAAGAGTTTGAAGAACAGCTAGCCAAAAACTCAAAAGGTAATAACAAAATGTTTTTTAAGTACATCAGAAGCAGGAAGCCTGCTAAACAAGCAGTGGGGCCCCTGGCCGATCGAGATACAAAAGGAGCACTTAAAGACGATAAAGTCATTGCAGAGAAACTAAATTAATTCTTTCCTTCAGACTTTACGGCTGAGGATGTTAGGGAGATTCTCAAACCTGAGCCATCTTTTGTAGTTGAGAAATCTGAGGAATTGTCACAGATTGAAGTGTCACTAGAGGAGGATTTGGAATTTAATTGAGAAAGTTAACAGTAACAAATCACGGGAACCAGATGGCATTCACCCAAGAGTCCTGAAAGAACTTAGATATGAAATTGCGGAACTATTAACTATGGTTTGTAACCTGTCCTTTAAATCAGCTTCTGTACCCAGTGACTGGAAGATAGCTAATATAACACCAATATTTTAAAAGGGCTGTAGAGGTGATCCCGGCTATTACAGACCAGTAAGTCTTAACGTCAGTACCGGGCAAATTAGTTGAAACAATAGTAAAAAAATAAAATTGTCAGATACATAGAAGAACATAAAAGTCAACATGGTTTCTGTAAAGGGAAATCATATCTTACTAATCTATCAACAAAAATGTGGACAAGGGGGATCCAGTGGCCATAGTGTACTTAGATTTCCAGAAAGCCTTTGACAAGGTCCCTCACCAAAGGCTCTTATATAAATTAAGTTGTCATGGGATAAGAGGGAAGATCCTGTCATGGTTTGAGAACTGGCTAAAAGCCAGGGAACAAAGAGTAGGAATAAATGGTAAATTTTCAGAACGGAGAGGGGTAATTAGTGGTGTTCCCCAAGGGTCAGTCCTAGGACCAATCCTATTCAACTTATTCATAAATGATCTGGAGAAAGGGGTAAACAGTGAGGTGGCAAAGTTTGCAGATGATACTACACTGCTCAAGATAGTTAAGACCAAAGCAGACTGAAGAACTTCAAAAAGATCCCACAAAGCTAAGCGATTGGGCAACAAAATGGCAAATGAAATTTAATGTGGATAAATGTAAAGTAATGCACATTGGAAAAAAATAACCTCAACTATACATACAATATGATGGGGGCTAATTTAGCTACAACTAATCAGGAAAAAGATCTTGGAGTCATCGTGGATAGTTCTTTGAAGACATTCACGGAGTGTGCAGCAGCAGTCAAAAAAGCAAACGGGATGTTAGGAATCATTAAAAAAGGGATAGAGAATAAGATGGAGAATGTCTTATTGCCCTTGTATAAATCCATGGTACGCCCACATCTTGAATACTGCGTACAGGTGTGGTCCCCTCATCTCAAAAAAGATATACTGGCATTAGAAAAGGTTCAGAAAAGGGCAACTAAAGTGATTAGGGGTTTGGAACGGGTCCCATATGAGTAAAGATTAAAGAGGCTAGGCCTTTTCAGCTTGGAAAAGAAGAGACTAAGGGGGGATATGATAGAGGTATATAAAATCATGAGTGGTGTGGAGAATAAGGAAAAGTAATTTACTTGTTCCCATAATATAAGAACTAGAGGCCACCAAATGAAATTAATGGGCAACAGGTTTAAGACAAATAAAAGGAAATTCTTCTTCACACAGCGAACAGTCAACCTGTGCAAGTCTTTGCCTGAGGAGGTTGTGAAGGCTAGGACCATAACAGGGTTTAAAAGAGAGCTGAATAAATTCATGGAACTTAAGTCCATTAATGGCTATTAGACTGGATGGGTAAGGAATGGTGTCCCTAGCCTCTGTTTATCAGATGGTGGAGTTGGATGTCAGGAGAGAGATGTCTAGATCATTACCTGTTAGGTTCACTCCTTCTGGGGCACCTGGCATTGGCCACTGTCGGTAGAGAGGATACTGGGCTGGATGGACCTTTGGTCTGACCCAGTATGGCCATACTTATATTCTTATGTTCAGGGATGTATGCTGAGTCACCTTCTCTTGTCCTTTTTTCCCTCCAGATCTTAAAGAGCTTTGAAAGCTTTTTGATTCCCCAGCTGTCCAGCTCCCCACCAGACGTTGAGGCAATGAGAATCTACCTGATTCTCCCTGAATTCCCCCTGTTTCAAGACTCGAAGCATTACATAACGTTAACACTTCCTCTCGCGATGGCCATTCTGCGACTGGATACCAACCCCAGCAAAGTATTAGGTAAGGGGTGAGCGCCATAAGGATGCATCTTGTTCTGTGTCATGCCTTTAACACCAGTCTGGGGCACTAGGGGGAGATCATTCACAAAACATAGACTTGGGACTTTCAAAAGCACTCCATGTTGGCTAAACTCTTCTGCTGTTAAGCTACTGCTGGCTTCAGTGATAACAGAGTAAAGCTGGTACTGAGTGCCACTCACGGTGCTCTGTTGAAGACTGGTTTGAGATTCACATACTTGACTCTTCCTCTCTTTGTTCATCGAGACGTTAGTTCCAGCTGTGCCTCATCCATGAATCAATCTCTATAGAAATCCTAGTTTATAGTGTTTGTGACTGTCTAGAACTGTACAGGGTGCTTATATCCCTCCCTGCCAGTCTCTATTTTTTTAAATACTAAAACCTCCAAGAGGTAAACCACCGGATAGTGGCTTGTTCCTAATGCTTGAAGTTAGTGGTTGAATTCTAAATGCTATTTTGTTTTTCACAAAATTTAAAAGCAGACTGGTTCTAGGGGTCGTGGTTCGGTATTGCTAGCAGAGCAGTGCTAGAAGCTAACAGGCAGTGTCGCAGCAGAGGCTGGGCTGGGGGTATTGCCTTCAGCTAGAGAAGATCTTCCCCTCTAAATAGGTGGTGTGGGCCGACCTTAAACACTTGTAGGATTTTCATGGGATGTGGGGAGAGGGAGGGAAAAGCCCGCAGGCAGATGGATTGAGAGGGGCCAGGCAGAGGAATGGAGAGATGCAGAGGGGTGAGCGTTTCTCCTTCATTTAAGAAGGCATATTGGGTTCTCAGCAAGGTAACGGAATCCTGCAAAAAATCGATGTGGGCTCAACCACTGCTGGGAACAGGGGGACTACTGACGAGCTAATTGGTCGTTGCTAAGAAGGGAAAGAGGGGTGGCGGGAAGGGAGGAGCCTAGGGATCCTCTGAGTCGTCCTGGGTTCAAACTGCTGCTGAGGGCTAACTCCTGTCTTCTGCCTGTAAGCCTCTTGGGAGGGAACTGGAATCTAGATCACTGTGCGTCATTGCGTGGGGGTAGGAGTGTATTGTTTAAGGATGGAAATGGCACATGGGAGTTTCCCAGTAACCAATGACTGACTTGTGGGTGTGATGCTTATGCTGTCTCGTAGGAGAAGAGGGTTTGGACGGGTCGTGGAACAGCCACTCTGTGGTCTAGTACAGTCTCTGGAAGCGGGTTAGCTTGTTGGCAGTCACTGGACTATTGGGCCATGGTTGTCACTTGCTCTACAGAATACAGGACATGTGACTAACAAATAGGAATACAAATTATGGCCAAGGAGGTGTGTGGAAACTTCCCCCAACTCCACTGCTGAAAGGAATCCTTGCTTACAACCTTCACTTCACAAATGCATATATGTGTTATCATTGGGTCAGTGCTTGCATTTTTCAGAGCTTTTAATGAAACATCTTTAGAACAGAGAGAGGCAGTACAATATATTGTATTGTGTTACAATACTTTTTTCTCAGATTCCATTACTGTAATGCCTGCTATCACGAAGTGCTCTAATAACAATATTGATATAAATATATATATTATCTTTTTCCACTGCAGATAACTGGTGGTCTCAAGTATGCCCAAGATATTTCCTGAGGTTAGTGAACCTCTATAAAGGCGCAGTAGTTTATCTCCTGAATGGAAGAAAAACATTATTGATCCCTGTCTTGTTCAGTAGTTACATTACAGCTGCTCTTGGACTGCTAGAGAAACTTCACAAGGTAAGAGGCAAGCGTGTGTGTTTTGGAACAGTGCAGTGTCATAGTCCGGGCACTCTGACCTTTTCCATACCGATCCTTCTTCCCTGAGCAATGTGGGAATGGCCAGGTGGTCGCAACTTGTGATGCCAATTCACAAGCCCCAGGTTGAGGAGCCATGTCATCATCTACCACAGATATTTATAACGGCAGCCAAGGAAAGAAAATGTTAGCCCTTCAACTGAACTTGAGGCTACATTGTTTAAATTTATAGGGCTTCGTTTGAAACAATTTAATAAATAGCTGAACTGCGGTAGAACACCCCACCTGCAAAGCACATGGGACGCTGCACAATGTTAACACTAAAACAAACACACACACACACACACATATATTCTCTTGGTATCTATGTTCTTTTCTGAAAATAGCAGTAGCACAAAGCAACAGGAAAGATTAAATCTTTTTGTACATAAGTGGAGGAGTTATTTTTTTATTGTATTTTAGCGTCTTTCCATGTGCACTGTAACTAATGACACAAGTTTATTGGATGCAAACTAAAATCTGAGGTTCCTCAGTTGTTTGCAAATGCTCTTTTTGGACTATTACCCGATCTTTAGATTATATATTAATTATATTGACTATGTAAGAATCCCCAGTGATCACTTTGAGGGTTAACAAGTTCTTGCCCCAAGTATTATTTAAATTATTATGTAGTTGGGAACCCCGATGTGCACAGTTGCAACACTCACACTATGGGAACTCTTTTATATTTACAAATATAGTTTATTAATACCTTTAGCACAGTCACAAACACCCTAGCTCAGTAAGGTAGATAGAGATACTACGGAATGTATATCTGCACATCTGTACACTCACACCATCCCTTGCAGAACAACCTGAAATGTTACCCATCAACTTCCTCATCACTATCATCTCCCTCATCATCACCAGTGGCCATCATTCTGGTACCTCCCAAGGACTACATCTCCTTCTCCAACCAAACCTCGGCTGGGATGCCACTTTTATAATATGTTATGCTGACGCCGCTAAGTTTGATGCATATTCAGTAGCGAATTTTCCCCTTTTCCTTATTTTTGTTTACTCACCTTACTAATGTTAGTGTCTTTTCCCTATGGGCTAGTATATCAATTGTTATAACTTATTATTATACATGTCAATTCGTTACCATGTCCCTTTTGTGATTAGGTATCACATTTGTTATTTCTGTCCTAACCGGTTCTTTTGGTTCTTTCCAAGTTGTGGCGTACCTGTTAAGTTTAGAAGGGTATGAACTTAGGAAAGCCCCTATGCCAACCTACTTCAACGCATCCTTTATGTTAAAGGTCACAGCCGTATATGGACCTTATGCTTTAGCTCATCACCATCTATCTAGGTGAAAGATCCCAAACATATGTATGCTAACTTTGACTTAGCTCAACATACAGCTCAACATGTGGCCTGTAAGTCCTTGTGTTACAGCGAAAATATACTCTAATATAAAGCTATAAACCTATTATAATAAAAATCAAACCCATAAGAAACTTATGAGAAAAGATATATAGGCAAGCAAGCAGGCTAGCCTTAGATGTAGCTCATGTACCTGTTATATACATCAGTTCATTACCAGGACACTTCTGTGGTTGAATCATGTACCTGTGGTCAGAACTTCCCCTTATATTCTATTTTCAGCTCCCCAAATACTTGGGGTTTTCCGTTGGGCCGTTTATCTGTGCAAAGTTTATCTGTTCAAAGTACATAGGCCTCAAGCCTTATGCTAACTTGCTGATGCTAATGTCTTACAGGATACAGGCCTGTAGCTTTCTTGCATTACTGCTGAATATAATGCAAAGCAGTGAATATTAATGAAGGCAAGCTAGCCCACTGGGCTACAGGACCAATCCTGCAAGCTGCTTTATGCAGGCAGATCTGAGCATGTGTGGAGCCCCCAAGAAAGGAAAAGAGTCTGTGTATTTTAAAGGTGGGAAAAGTGCATATACCCTGAAATTTTAAAGCTTTTGTTTTCTTAATCAGGTGAATCTGAAAGTTAAACATGTAGAATATGACACATTTTATATACCAGAGATTTCCAATTTGGTGGACATTCAAGAAGACTATCTTATGTGGTTCTTGCATCAAGCAGGAATGGTAAGGGGTTTTAATGAGTTATGAAATTGCTGTCTATCTTCGCCTCTTCAGTGCTATTTATAAATTTCAGTATCCCTAATAATAATGATTGATTGACGGTGTAATATATTGAATACAGGAGCATATGTGGGTAAGCCATCTTTGATTTGAGTACTTATTAGCTTGATGACAATAACTTAAAACAATGCCATCAGAAGAATAAAGCTACCAAATATATATTTAATATCTCCTAAATGATCTCTAAAATTCACTAATGTGGTGTTATGCCTTCAGCTTAATTCAATCACTGTTTAACTTGATCCTCTTAATTTAATCAGAACCTCAGGAACCAAATCATATATAATAAAAATATAACTTCTACCCTTAACTTCCATGCAGTGTAGCTGTAGCCATGTCAGTGCAAGGATATTAGAGACACAAGGTGGATGAGGTAATATCTTTTATTGGACCAACTTCTGGTGGTGAGAGAGACAAGCTTTCAAGCCACACGGAGCTCTTCTTCTGGTCTGGGAGAAGAGCTCTGTATGACTCAAAAAATTGTTTCTCTCCCCAACAGAAGTTGGCCCCATAAAAGATATTACCTCGCCCACCTTGTCATCCTTTACTTCTATCATTAAAGAAGGTATTATAGAATAAGATGATCACTGGCTATATAATGCTGCTCCCTAAAAAGAAACATTGTTGTCCCAATGAGCAGGGCACTGAACTGGGACTCAGGAGATCAGGTTCTATTCCAGGATCTTCTAGTAACCTGGTGGGTGATCTTGGGAAAGTCCCTTCATCATTTGGTGCCTCAGTTTCCCCATCATTCCCCAAGTAATGATACTTGCCTCCTTTGTAAAGTGCTTTGAAAGCTGTGAATGGCGAATGTGATATAGAAGCTAGGGATTGTTAGTATTAATAATGACTGACTAAATTTCTGAATGAGGGAGAAGAAAAATATTAAGGGAGGCCACAATAATAAAAGATGGTTGTAACTAAAAGTCGTTTATCTACTTTTATGGACAGTAAAGACTACAAAGTACGTGCAAGCTGTGACACCCCATTTCTGTTGTATCATAATACTGTAATATCCTAGGCATGTTTTAGCCAAAGTGATGAGATGTGATCAGAACAATAAGGCAGCTCTATAATGGTAAAACTTAGTCAATTTATTGAAAAGCTGGTTAAAGGGATAAATGTGTTAAATGAAAATTGTAGCATTTGGTAATTGACTGAACTTAATGTTGTCACAGTTGTGGGCTTAAAATAATATCTATTTGTTTGAGATAATCCCACTAGCAAAGCTAGAGAGAAAGTAATAAGTTAATAAGTAAATTTTTTTTAATGTGATTTTTTGGGGTGAAATTCACCCCTGTGCATAGGGTCAGCTCAAGGTTTATGGACCACCTAGGCTTTAAGTGGGGTCTAGCTGGCATATAAGCCTTGACGCGGCCCTCTGCTCAGAGGAAGAAGCTGGGGTTTTCATCCCAAAAGATACGAGGTTTAGAGGAGCTGGATCTCCACTGAACTAACCCATCCAAAAAAGCAAGACATGGAATATCGAACCAAAAGAATTAACCTTTTTTTCCTTCTCTCTTTCCACAGAAAGTAAGACCATCTATCATGCAGGTAAAAAAAAAAAAAATTGACTCTTCTCTTTACAAGTGCTTGTCCAAGTCGTAAACAGCAACTGAAATTTTCCTTTCTTCCTTCTAGGATGCTGTGACACTCTGTTCTTATCCTTTCATCTTTGATGCTCAAGCCAAGACCAAAATGTTACAGACGGATGCTGAACTGCAGATGCAGGTAGCCAGCTCTCCTCTCTTTCAATTTGCCTGTCCCCCTAGTCTTCTGTCCTGCTTTCCCCCATGTACTTAGGTGAAGTTTGCTAATTATTTATACATGGGCAGGATTTCATCGTTAATGTAGTTATGTGACATCTCGCGATTGTTAACTGTCTGAAGGGCCTCTTGCTACTGGATTCCACTGAGGCACTGCTAGAGTCCTTATTGTTCAATAATCCTTTATGTAAATAGAGCTATTTCACTAGGAGAGGTTCACTGTGATCAGAATTTTGATTTGCACCTTGGAATACATTGAATAATGTGAGATTTTCATTCTGTTCCACTAAGTGGGTGGCAACCAATATGGTTTCCGCCTGGAGATCCTGATGTTGACTGAGTGATTCTCAAAAACTTAGTGCTGGGTTCTATCATAGTATAAATGATCAAGCACCAATTTGGATCAAATTTGTGGCCCCTAGTCAACATCATGGTCCTCAACTAAACCACACTTGTGTGCTCTAGGGAATGGAATCCAGAACTCTAGTGGAGGACAGTAGCTTGTGGTTGGTCAGGTCTGATACATCCCTTCTAGTACATGGCAGTGATGCCACATACTAGTTAGCACATTACAGGGTGCTACCCTCGGTTATCTTTGTGAATGTAAAAACGGTGTGTGTGAACAATGGGGTCATTTCTGTCGACATTCATCGAGGACCAGGGTGGGTGGAGAGGGTCGTTAATAATGAGTCACTGGTTAAAATGTAGCAGAGGTTGCTAGTGTCCAAAAGTTGTTACCATCTGATGCCTGTTTTGCAGACTGTGTGAAAAGAGAGAGTCTAGTTCTTAGCTGACAGGTTCCCACACAATGAAAAACGGCCACTGCAGTTGTCACTAGAGGTGACTCTAGTCTCTGTGGTAAGGTTACCACCTTTGAAATGGAAAAAAAATAAATAAAAATTTGGCACCCTCAACCCCCAAGGCAAGCCTGCCGCAACCTCAACCCCCAACCACAGGGCAACTGCGGAACCCGCCCACTCTTCAACAGCCACTTACATCGATTCAAACCCTCTCTCAGACACACACACGGTGCAGTGAGGTGTTGGTGGGAGACAGCTGCTATATTTTCAACAGTTTTGGTCTGTTATTGTTTAAACTGCGGAAGTGGGAACACTGCTGCCTCTTCAGCTGGACACAGAAACTTTTAACATTAGATATCCTAGTGTATTTTGGTTGTGATGTAAATTTTTAGACCCACATAAAAAACCCCAGCAGTTTAAATTATTTTTCTGTCAACTGGCAAATCCATTTAAAAAAAAAAAAAAAAAAATGGACAGGCCGGTCAAATACCAGCCAAGTAGTAACCCTACTCAGCAGAGAGGCTAAAAGTTGAATGATCCACAGAGACGAAGCTACCACCTCGTTCCTTGAGGAAGTCCTTCCAAGTCATGACCACGGGTAGCGTGGGAGCAGCTTGAACTGCTCTTTCCTATGTTGCACCTGCTCTGTATATTGAGGACTTCAGGTTCCTGGGAGGCAGTTTATTTATGAGTACTGTGCTGCTGTGAAGAGAGTATTTGTAGTGAATCCCCTGGGTCTCATGCTCAACGATAATCAGGTGGCTGTTGCTGGTGTAACGAGAGGCAGAAGGAAGGAAGACCACGGATTGGTCACAAACTAGTTGTTGGTGGTGGTGGTGGTACGACAAGAAATAAATAGAGCTAGGGTACCCTGCTTTTTTCAGTCTCTCTCTTTTTTGTGCTGTTTTATAGGTGGCGATCAACGGAGCGAATTTGCAAAATGTTTTCATGCTTCTCACTCTGGAGCCTCTGCTGGCCAGAAGCCCTTTCCTAGTTCTTCACGTCCGCAGGAGCAACTTGGTTGGTGATGCTTTGAGGGAGCTGAGCATTCATTCAGATATCGATTTGAAAAAGCCTCTGAAAGTAAGATCCTTCAGGAGTTTTTTCCCTAATCTGCCTTATTTTCCTTCTCAATTCTCTTGGAAAACTGTTCCCCCAATCCCTGCCACCCACACACTAGGATCATAATAAGGTATATGGTCTCCACCAGAACTATAACTAGTAGCAGGGTTTCATCCAGCCAATGAAGGGGATGTGTCTGCCTCCGTCCTGATCAGCAGGTTTTGTTGGGACTGGTTGGCTCAATACCTTTGGGCTTCTCCTTCATTGTAAAAGGACCAGATAAAGGAAGCCATAGGGAGGGGTTTGGCATCCAATGTGGAGGACTCGGTTGATGTGGCTACAGTATGTGTGTGGATGGGGAGGGGGGATGTGAGAGCAAAGTGAAAACAAACCTCAGAACAAGTATCTTGTTTTTATACAGTATTATGCAATGTCTTTTTGCCATTTTGCAGGAAGAACTAGACTGGGTCACCTAATAATGAACGTGTTTTATGTCTGAGAAGATGCTGCAGGGTTCAACAGCTGCTGGTATTAGTGCCCCTAACACTTGTGACCAGGAGAATTGCCCTCCTACTTTTGGGGAAAGGGGTGTCTATTACTTGCACAGCAGCTTATTATTTATGACTTGTCCTCCACCCTGCCTGCCCAATATGTTGAATCATCCCTTTAAAAAAAAAAAAAAAAGTCTTCTTAGTACTTTGCTTTCCCCCTGGCCTCCTGCACTGAAACAGTCCCATTGTTGAAGTTGGTGTTGTATGTCAGTTATTAATTTGTATGACCTGTGATTAAATTTGATGCCTCTAATCTACAGTCACATTCAGTATCCTGATCAGTTACCTGTTTTCATGGCAGGTGATCTTTGATGGCGAGGAGGCTGTTGATGCTGGAGGGGTCACAAAGGAATTCTTTCTCTTGTTGCTAAAGGAACTCCTGAATCCCATATATGGAATGTTCATCTACTATCCAGAATCGAACCTGTTGTGGTTTTCAGATACGGTGAGTCACTGACCTGTCTGCATTGTTAGCACACACATGCTACATTGAAATTAGTGACAAAAGCTATGTGAGAGAAAGTAAACTTCCTCTCGTTTTTTTCCCATGATGCTAATTGATAAGTGTGGAGCAATTGGACGGTGTGTATTCATTGCTTGATTCGATAGTTTGGTGTCTCAGCTATAAACTGGGGATGTACAAAATCAGAGACTTCCGATCATAAGGAGTCCAAATTTCTGTGCATCCCCTGCTCTTCATATGATCATAATCAATACACTACAATATCTCATTCATGCATTGAGCTTTTTAATGTATAGTGTCAGGCACCCATGACATAACCATTAAAATAGCACAGTTATTCTGACTTGCCTACCTCTGTTTTGAGTGGTGTGGAATGAATGTCAGGTATTATACAAGAAACGGTTCATTCTCTCTTCTTAGCTGCAAAATTGAAAATTGCATTGTCGGGTAGTTGTTCTAGTATGTGTGGTGCTTTTTTTAAATAATCTGATTATATTTAAACTTGAAATTTTAGAAGCGAGAAAACAGCACATTACATTTTGTAATCCACAGATAACATTACTCTGCAATTGTTAGTATGAACATTGTGAAAATAGTAAATCAGAGGGTGCTAAGAATAATTGTAGTATACACATGAAAATATCTCATTCAGATGGTTGTAAAGTTTAAAAAATGTGTGCAACATTATTGTCACTGACACACAAATCTCAAACCAAACAGCAATGGAGACGGACGTGAAATACAGCAATAGCTACTTGTGTGCTCCTGGATAACAATGCAGTTATGCATGACTTTTATATATAAAAATAGGCTTTTTTGTTTGGATTGAAACATTGTCCTGTAGTGTTTGGAATGGAAACATTGTGGCCTTGGGAACCTGGCTCTTCTCTTGTTAGGATCCAACTTGAGGGATGTGCAAAAGGCATAAGAAATTAAAAGTAATTCGGCAGTAACAATCTAAGGTGGTGATTCGGCTGAGGCTCCAATCCTGCCATGAGGTCTGTGTGGACTGGGGGTTCTGCTCACAGGGAGTTCATGGCAGGATTGGAGCCTTCAAGTGATATTTTTAAGTCTGTCCCTCTTAAATATCTGGGGCCAGTTCATTAACAATACAATTATTAATAATGACTTACAGTACCATTTACTGGATGGGTGGTGCTGTTCAAAGAGTCAAGGAGCACAGTCTCAGCTCTGAGACGCTCATAGTCGAAGGCCAGATTTTCAAAAGAGCTCAGCTTCCGTTTAGGCAACCAACTGAAGTGGCTTTGTTTTCAGACAAGCTCCACATCTCTACGGGAGCTGCTTGGGGGCTGAAAATCGGAACTCAAATTGTGATGCTGCAATATGTTTATATCTGCAGGGGGAATATATGTTGTTGTTCCATTAAGCGGCACAATGAATTTTGTTCTAACTGACTTCCCTATGTGTTTGAAGTGTTTTGTAGAGCACAACTGGTTTCACTTGATCGGCATTGTATGTGGACTTGCTATATACAACTTCACTGTGGTAGACCTCCATTTCCCGTTAGCGCTGTACAAAAAGCTATTGAACGTGAAGCCCTGCTTAGAAGACTTAAAGGAGCTGTCCCCTACAGAAGGAAGGTATAATGCGGAAGGACTATCTAGGCTGCTGCTCTCACTTCTAGTGGGGACTGGGAGGGGAAGGTGTTCATCTGAGAACAACTTATGTTAAACTGGTTAATGTTAGTTAAATAAATGACCTGCTGTCTTGATCAAGTAGTTAATTCTAGGGGCCCTGATCCACCAAAGTGCTTAAGTACATGCTTTATTCTAAGGAGTCCCATTGAAATCAGTTTGCCCCCTCACATGCATAAGTGGCTGACTGAATCTGGACCAGAGTGGAATAGAGTCATGGGGGAGGCTGCTTGTCTTTTTGAGCTTTCAGCGGCCACATGGGCATGTAGTTGGCTGCAGGTTGGGGTTCAAGAGATCAGGGTTCTAGTCCGTGCTCTGCTGCTGACCTGCTTGGTGACCTTGGACAAGTGACATTGCCTCTCTTTCCCCATTCCAACCTTGGTCTGACTTATCAGTTAAGACTGTAAATTGTCCACTGTACAAGCTCTGTCATCTGTTCATTGCTTGGCCTGATGGGGCTCTGATCTCTGTCAGAGCCACTGTGAGCGACAGTGATGATAACCGGCGAGAAAGGCAATCAAATGCTGAAGAGGAATGGCTTCTCCTGAACACAGGGAAACTGAATAGTTACTCCCCGAGCATTGTTTTTCCCTAGCTCTCACAGGTCGCAAGGTTCAGGTCACATGAGATTCTTGGTCTGATTATCATCTGACATAGATTGCTATGTGTTTTTTTTTTTTTTAAAGCTCATAGTTGAACCATGTTTTAAAAAAAGAATTGATGGGGCAAAGCGAGCAGCCAGGAAGGTACAGGAGTCCTGCAGCCACGTTTTGGGAGACATCAGTGGGACTCTAAAAAAAAGGGGACTATGGACGTGCCCCCCCTTCTGCAGCCCTCACACCTATCTTGTGGTCCTTCAGAGCTAGAAATCAAATGCTTTTTCCAAGCAATGGGCCACTAAACAGGATCCTTGTTCTTGTCAGACACAGACTAGATTGAGAATTTGTAGTGCTGCATTTATTCTAATGCACACGTGTATATGGGAATGCATGTCGTGGGGCTCCTTTACACAACCCAGAAGTTCTCTCTATCTTGTCCTGTTACTCTGACTTATATTATTTCACTGCTGGGGTTTTTCCTTTAAACATAAAGCACAGAGAGGATTGCCTCTTGGTTGTCTGATTTGTCTCCTTCTCCTCCCTCCCCCGCCTGTCTCGTAGGAGTCTTCAGCAGCTTTTAGATTATCCTGGGAATGATGTAGAAGAAACGTTCTGCCTGAATTTTACAGTAAGGCAAATTAATACCATTTGTCAGTGATGTGATTTGTTGTGTGGGTGCCCGCAGAGGCCATAGACATGTGTGGGTGCTGTGGATTAGACACAAACGTGCCCATAAAATACGTGCTGCATATTGCAGAAATGTTAAACTTCCTTGCGGGTATTCTACTGTTCTTGCGTATGTGGTCAAGAAGACTGTGCTACTCAGTGGATTAGTTTTTGAAAGTGCCCAACTCCCGTTTTAAGAAGTGACCTAGGCACTTAGGAGCCTGTGTCTCGGGGACTTTCAGTGAGGTGTAGGTTCCAAAGTCCCTCTTGAAAATGAGGCTTTGGCTCTAAAGTCACTTGGTTGCTGTTGAAAATGTTAGCCCATACCCATCTTTTTTTTTTTTTTTTTTTTTTTTTTTTTCCCCTTCTTCTTCTTCTCATAGACTTTAAGGTCAGAAGGGACCATAATGATCATCTAGTCTGACCTCCTGCCACTTCTATCACTCTGTTGTTGATAAACAGTGCAGACTCCTTTTATGACTTCAAACATTCACAGGGAATGATATTTTACTATTGTGTCAGACCTTCTTTGAGCCAAAACGCTGCACTATATCATGAGGACACTGGCTTTGGCAGGCTGACATAGTGAGGCTCCAAAAGATTTTCTCCCAGCTAGTAAATGCAATTGATAGCCTCTGCAGTGGGATGGAAATCCAGGAGAATCTCTGGTTTCTCTGCCTGGTCACTCAGTCTGAAAACATGTGCCCAGAGGCACCTCGCTCACTTCAAAGTTACAATACCCTGGCAGGCCCCAAGCTGAGATGGTCTTACCTGGAACAGGATGTTCTGGGTAGGCCCTAACTTTACAAGTAGGTGCTTATCACTGTCCTGTTTTATACAGAGGAGTGTCTGGGGTGGAGATGGATACATTAGTCCAACATCTGAGCACACCTGTTACTAGCAAGAAGACATGAAAGCTCCTTTCCCAAGAGGCTCTGATATGAGCTGATATGGCCAGGTATTGGTTGGGTATTGTGAAGAAATCCTTCCCACCTCACTGTGCTCTGAGAAGTCTAGACTTTTTGTCTTGTTTGATAAGGGAGGGCTTTTAAAATAAAGCTGGCTTATAAATCTTGGCTCTAGAGTGAACCAATTCTGGGTCTAACACAGCAACACACAGATCTGTGCTACCATTCAGGGTGAAGTCAGGAGGCTTTAGCACTGATCCCATCCGCCTATAAAGAGAACAGTTAAAATAACCTTATATAACTTCTCCCAAGCGCTTTGTGCCTGGTTTCAGGCAAAAGGACATCTTTACTGCTGTGTTGATGCCTTGAAATGGATTCATAATTTTCCCCAAATAGTCTGAAGGAGATCGGTTTTGTGGCTCATTTGTGCTAGCTGCCTAAAAATCTGGCTCATAATATTTTATCCATGAGACACTTTAAAATAATATGATTATGTATGGAGTGCCTATGTACCATTGGCATTCTAGCTCTGTTATGAACACAGAGAAAAGTAGCACATCAGACTTATCAAGTGGTCTGGTAATCTACTGTGAGAGTAGATTAATTGAGCATCCTGCATTACCATTATTCAAAGGGGACTTTGTTGGTGCCAATACACATGGCATCGGTTGTATGTAATTTTTAGCAGTTATCAATCTCTTGTTTTTCAACATGCGGTTGACTTAATAGGGTAGCTTGGTTCTCTTCCAGGTTTGCATTTTGCCTTGATTGCAAATCATGATCTAAGAGCAAATGTTAAGTATGAAAAATGATGCAAGCATAGAAGGGTGTCTGTGTATCTTTTTTTCTCTCTAACTCATCATATCTGTTGTTCCAGCCTCTTTCCCTAGCCCTTTGTGTGTCAGTAGCTATGCAATTTACCTGGAGTGAGTAAAAGAACTCTGCACCCATTCTGCAAGCTTTTATGGTGACACATAGAATGGGAAAACAACCTTTTTTTTTTTTTTTTTTTTAAAAACATAGATATGTAGAGAAAGCTACGGTGTGACAGAGCAGAAGAAGCTAATACCAGAAGGAGACAAAATTACTGTGCAGAAGGACAATAGGTGAGTTACTATCATTGAGCAGCCATGGCAACTGAAATGCTTTTTTGGTGATGCCTACGTCAGTGGGCACGTGGGTGATAATGAACTGAGACAGGGGATAGATAAGTTAACACAGGGGAAATGTTGGACCAGACTTTGAAAAGATGTCAGGACCGAATGGGTCCCATTTCAGCACTTAAATAAGTGACCAGATTTTCAAAAGAGTTTAACTTCCTACCCCCCATTGTTAAGGCCTGGTGAATGCCCCTCACTCCATCTCATCTGCACTCTCTCTATAAGGCCCTATCCATCACTTAAGCCCATAATGCAGCTGCTAACCTCCCTTTGCAACTGATTATGGGGGAGACCAAATACAAAAACACGCATCAAGACTGGAACAGAAGACATAGACATCCATATAAATGGACCTTCCTAAGGCCTAAGCCAAAGATGACGCTTGAAATCATCTGTTCCAGAGTGGAGGGATTCTCTGCAGAGAAGGCTGCCATTCTGTCTGGTATGGAAGCAGACATCTTATGCCTGTGAGAGAGAGAGAGAGAGAGAATAGCAACAAACATCCCTGGCATGCATATAGGTACGAATGCTGAATGTAACGTTTATGGCAGCACAATACTTGCATGTGATAAAAGGCTGACGAAAAACAGTGTTATGAAAGACCATGGTATCATGGCTGAACTTGACCAAAGCAGTAGTTACACGTGAACAGTTTGCATGGCCAGCTGACTTCCGCCTGACAGAAGAAACGTGCCTTTTCATAGGCGACTTCAAGAGTCACCAGACCATCTGGGGACACTCCAGCAATGACAACCAGGGGGAAAAAGTTAGGAAGTGGGAAGCAACAAACAACCTGACTTTGCTGCATGACTTCCCAGGACTAATGCTCCTTCCAAAGTGCATGGTGGAACAAGGGGATATTTCTAGCTCTTGCCATTTCTGAAAATGCAGGTAACTTCGGAAGGGAGGTCATGGCAGCAATCCCAAGATTGTGGCGTAGGCCAGTGCAAGTCACAACAGAGGCTGCAATACAACCCAGGAAAACAAAGTACCTGCTAAGATTCAACCTCACAAAGACTGACTGGGAAGACTTTACCTCTGAATTGGATGAATCCATCTGTATAACACGAGAACTCTGGAGAATTTGTCTCGCTGGTGTGGAAGATTGCCCGAAGAACATCCCAAGAGGATGTTGGATATTATATGCGTGGTCTTTCAGAACAAACCCACCAACGATATAAAAGTTATTCAGAATTGTTGACTCGATGAAGAAACCATTGGGCTTGGGGAAATGCTTGTGAGAGAGATGAGAAAGGACGGGTGCAACTGCTGGAGATAGATGGTTGAAACAACAAACCTGTGGCACAATAGCAAAAAAGCATGAGCCACCCTTCGCAAGCTGAACCCGGATGGACAACAACCAAAGTGCGCTGCCACAGTCTGTCCCAACCAAGGTGCACACTAACTCATCCTAAATGGGAACCCAGCCCACAAAGCACAGCGTGAAACAAAACAATTCAAGTGGGAGGCTCACTCACTCCTCAGAGACAGCAAAGTCCACAATGAAGCAGCTCAATACTGCAGAGCTCACGATAGCTATGAAAATGCTGAAATGTGGAAAGGCAGCTGGATGTGATGGTGTATCTAATGAACTATTACTACACCTAGGGCACAAGAGCACAGAAGTATCTACCTGATTTCTTTAACTCTCTTGAATGGAGACAGTGCAGATACCCAGGCTGTGGAGAGAGGTCAAAGTGGTTGCAGTACTCAAACCATGTAAAGACCTTAACGATGCAAAGATTACTGTATCCTTATTGTATTACCAGTATCCTTATTCTGATCAACCTCCAAGTTACATAAGCTGATGAATATAAGTAGAATAGTTTAGTTGATGACCAAGCTGATTTCCGCCCAGGATGTTTATGCTGTGGCCAAGTTGTAAACCTAACTCAATAAATTGAAAATGACTTGGAAACCTGAAAAATTACAGGGGTAGTGTTTTATAGGTCTGTCAGCTGCTTATGACACTGTGAACCATTGTTCACTTCTTCTGAAACTGGTAAGAATTTAGAGCAATAATAAGATAGTCCAGGTCATCTCCTCTCTGCTCAAGAATTGATGTTTCTTTGTTGAGATGGATGATTAGAAAAGTAAATGGCGAACTCAACAGAATGGGTTGCCCCAAAGTTCAGTTCTAACACCCTTGCTGTTTAATGTCTACACAAGTTACCAACCAGAATTCCCAAATGTGTAAAGATTTATTTATGCAGATGATCTTTGCATCGCCACCCAGTCAGAAAGATTTGAGGATATCAAGCACATTTTAACCGACTCCCTGTTCATAGGTCAAGAATACTATTGAAACACCATCAGGGCAAGAGAAAACTCCAGATATCGGGGGATGATACAATCCTTGAGCATTATAAATATCCATTGTACCTTGGGAGTCACATTAGACTGAATGTTGACATACAAAGAGCACATTAAGAAGTTGAAAAAGGAAAGTGAACTCCAGGGACTGTGTACTTCAAAAAAAAAAAAAATTGCGAATACAAAATAGGGAGTTGGTCCCAAAACATTCGGAGCTACCATTTACTCATTTGAGCAGTTCTGTGCACCATTATGGTCACATGTGAGCCATGCACACAAAATTGATACTGACCTCGGTCAATCCTGTGGGACCATCACAGGGACTTTGAAACTGACTTCTACACTGCCTTGCGGTGATTGCACCACCATCAGTGAGCTTGATGCTTTCAGTAGGAAGGCCAGAGAGACAAAACCAGATGCATGATCCAAGACACTCATTGTATGGACACATTCCACCACCCAAGAGGCTGATGCCCAGAAAGAGCTGTGTCTCTGAAATTCCTCACCACAAAATACCACAGGGGAAGGCTACAGAATAACAAAATGGTGAGAGAGGCTAATGATCCTGGAGAACCTGTCTCCTTCAGAACAACTGTCCTCACACACTGACCTAGAAGGAGAACGTTGGTATTCTCTAAACTGAGTGAGAGCTGGGGTGGCAAAGACTGGTAACAATATGACTAAGTGGAAGCTGAGGAAGGACCCCAAATGTGAATGTGGAGAGCTTAGGCAAACACGTGAACCCTGCCTAAGGCAGTGCCCTCTGTCAACAGCTTGCACCCCTGAGGTACTGTTTGAGATAAGTGACAACACCAGGTCTTGGTTGTGTTTTTGGAGCTAGAAGATGATGATGAGCTGCTTATGTAGTGTATAGAGCACTGAGTGGTCACTCCACAAATGGTGATTTTCACCCTTGAAGACTAATTTGAGATTTTGCAGGACAAATACTGTACATGACAGTAAATTTACTGAATAAGGTTAAGACCAGCAGACTTAGACTGTTAACTCTTTGAAGTAGGAGCCATCTATTTTTATGCATGTCTGATACAGTGGGGCCTTGATCAGAGGCCATAGGTGCTACTGTAAGACAAATACAGGTTTCAGAGTAGCAGCCGTGTTAGTCTGTATTCGCAAAAAGAAAAGAAGTACTTGTGGCACCGTAGAGACTAACAAATTTATTTGAGCATAAGCTTTTGTGAGCTACAGCTCACTTCATCGGTTGCATTTGGTGGAAAATACAGAGGGGAGATTTATATACACACACAGAGAACATAAAACAATGGGTTTTATCATACACACTGTAAGGAGAGTGATCACTTAAGATGAGCCATCACCAGCAGTGGGGGGGGAAAGGAGGAAAACCTTTCATGGTGACAAGCAAGGTAGGCTATTTCCAGCAGTTAACAAGAACATCTGAGGAACAGTGGGGGGTGGGGTGGGGTGAGGGGAGAAATAACATGGGGAAATAGTTTTATTTTGTGTAATGACTCATCCGTTCCCAGTCTCTATTCAAGCCTAAGTTAATTGTATCCAGTTTGCAAATTAATTCCAATTCAGCAGTCTCTCGTTGAAGTCTGTTTTTGAAGTTTTTTTTGTTGAAGAATAGCCACTCTTAGGTCTGTAATCGAGTGACCAGAGAGATTGAAGTGTTCTCCGACTGGTTTTTGAATGTTATAATTCTTGACATCTGATTTGTGTCCATTTATTCTTTTTCATAGAGACTGTCCAGTTTGACCAATGTACATGGCAAAGGGGCATTGCTGGCACATGATGGCATCTATCACATTGGTAGATGCCCAGGTGAACGAGCCTCTGATAGTGTGGCTGATGTGATTAGGCCCTATGATGGTGTCCCCTGAATAGATATGTGGACAGAGTTGGCAACGGGCTTTGTTGCAAGGATAGGTTCCTGGGTGAGTGGTTCTGTTGTGTGGTGTGTGGTTGCTGGTGAGTATTTGCTTCAGATTGGGGGGCTGTCTGTAAGCAAGGACTGGCCTGTCTCCCAAGATCTGTGAGAGTGATGGGTCGTCCTTCAGGATAGGTTGTAGATCCTTGATGATGCGTTGGAGAGGTTTTAGTTGGGGGCTGAAGGTGGTTGCTACTTCAGGACAGGCCCAACAAAGAAAATAACAGAACGCCACTAGCTTCTTGTTAACTGCTGGAAATAGCCTACCTTGCTTGTCACCATGAAAGGTTTTCCTCCTTTCCCCCCCCCCACCCGCCCACTGCTGGTGATGGCTCATCTTAAGTGATCACTCTCCTTACAGTGTGTATGATAAAACCCATTGTTTCATGTTCTCTGTGTGTGTGTATATAAATCTCCCCTCTGTATTTTCCACCAAATGCATCCGATGAAGTGAGCTGTAGCTCACGAAAGCTTATGCTCAAATAAATTTGTTAGTCTCTAAGGTGCCACAAGTACTCCTTTTCTTTTTGTAAGACAAATAGTAATTAACTCCTTTCAACTTGAACCAGCTCTTTGGATTAGAACCAATACACCTACCTTTTTTCTTTTTTTTTCAGCTATTAAACTGTTTTCTTCTCTTAATCCTGTAACTGGATTTTTACAAAGACTGTTTTTACTGGAATCACATAATTCTTTTTGGGATAGTGAAACGGTGTGATTCAGTGACTACTCGGTAGCACGTCTTGGGATTGGAACTGGGAATCTTCGAGAAGTTGGCAAACTTGACAGAGTCCTTTTCTTCTAATCTGATTATCTAAAAAAAGGTTCTGATTGTTTCTCAAAGAGTTGGGAAGCAGAATCTGTAGCCCCAAGACTGGTGTAATGAAAGAGTTGTCTGTAGGCTGACTTTTTAGTAAAGGCTATAACAAATGTCTTAGGGTATGTCATCACTACAGCAAAAGTGTGTTTTTTATCTCAAAATGACTTTGCCACTGTAAAATCATAGTGGAGACCTAGGTCCACTACACTGAAGGCATGGATTTTTTATTTTTTTTTACTTGTCTCCACTGGGATGTAAATTACGCACCTTTCTGCAAAAAGACAAAAAGACAAAAGCTTAGGACATATCTACCTTAGAGAAAGAAGTGTGTATGTTAGCTTGGTCTAGGGTAAAGCACAAATGGCTGTAGCCTGGAACAAACGTTTGGGGAGTGTTCAGTTTACTCTTTGCAAATGTGTTAATAACCTGGAGGCTGAAAAACTCTAGGGAAGGAGGAGCCTGGACTAAACTTTAGCTCAATCAGTTTAGCAAATGCTCAGCTAGAACTGTTTTCTCTTGACTAGAATTCTGAAGGTATAGATTGTGCTAGCAAACCTGAGCTAGCATCTAAAGTCTAGTCTAGACAAAGCCTAGCTGGCCACCCATAATCACCTGTCATCACTACTGATTAATTTGCTCCTTGGACTTTTCCTCATTGTTGAAAATTCATTTAGATCCACTTGTTTCCACCTTCCTAGGGTAAATAACACTTCTTGCCCATTATTGTTCCAAATACCACACCAGCATGCCCCCTCGGAGTGCAGATGAAACAGGATTTGGTTAACTAGTGACTCCCAGGGTTTCGTTGCTTGATGATTTTCCCCTCCATTCCTCTCTGCTTTGGAGGCAGTGAGATAGATCTGCTGCACTTCCTTACCCCAATAACCTGCTGAATGCACACCTTTAGGTATTTCATACTTCGGTACTGCTTACCTGGACATTGATATACTGGATATGTGGATAATACCAAAGAAAGGTGACCTGTGAAGCATCTGCAGTGATCCCTTCTGAGAGTTGCCACGTAGGATTTTACATCAAAATGACCATGTTCCAGCCAATGTTCATGTAAAAAACTTCTGTTGAAGCCACAAGGGTAGAAAAGGGATGTTGGGTAACAGATCAGTGTTTAGTGTCCTGACGTTATCGGGGAATTTCCCCAGGGGCTCTGTCAAAGGTCAAGAAAACAACAATAAAAGATGCACACCGGATAACCAATTTTCCTTCCCCCTGCTTCCTTATTTCAGGCTTTCATGTCGCTGTCTGTTGTTTCCTTTCTTTATTTTCTCACATTTCCCGTGTGCATGTTACCCAAGAGCATATATAAGAATCTCTTTCTCCCACTCTTTGGGAGGTCACCATTCTGTTTTTTGATTATGTCCTCTTGAGATAGAGACCCAGCTATTGGACTCTGCCCCATTTCCTGACTCGCTTAGCAAGTGAACAATAGTGTGAACTGTTACCAAATGTCACGCAGAAACAATTGCTGGAAGAATTCGGGGAAGTCAAGTCCACCCACATCCCAAAGAGCAGCCCACAGACAAGCTTTAGGAGGTCTCTGAGTTTGCCGTGTTACTGTAGGGCGTACTGAAAACATCTTTAAAGGGAAATATTGCTGGGTCTTTGCATGAATAACCTTCTTGTGAAAGTAGGGATTTGTATAGTATTCTGGTCAAAGTGTAGTGAGGAGAGGGAGGAGGATGGAGAATAAATGTGCCCTTAGCAGGAGGTGGAGGAGTCGTAATGATGCCTGGCGCAAGATCCTGGCTTTTGGTGCCAAAGGCTACAGGACATTGTGTTTTATTTCAGTATTGTTCTTGACCACCCTCAAAGCAAAACAGTGTGCAGTTCTTGTAGTCCGGGAGAAGCCTGCTACTTCTTGCCAAGCTCTCTCGGGGCTGGTCTGCATAGTTTTTTGCACCAATTGAATGCTAAGAAAACCATTTTACTCAAATTGGTACAACCCTTTTGTTGTTTGGACCCAGTTATACCTTATCAAGGTGCTTATAACAGGCTATACCCTTATATGCACATTTGCAGTATAAATGCATCCACAGCAGGGCTGTACCATTTAATAACTCCATCGGCAGCATTCTGCACTCAGCCACTTTCGGACAGTGCATGGAAGGTGTGGCTATCTCCTCCACAAATGGAAAATCAAAGAATCAACAAATTGTGACCCACCACGGACAACTATCCCACCCACACAACAAATTACGACCCACCCAGCTACCCCAGAAGCATTAGAGTGGCTTTTGAATCTCAAGATTCAATTATAATCCCAGCTAATTGCTTTTCAAATGCAATATGAAAGAAGAGGATGACTCCATTGGGTTGTTTACCAATTTAGTAAGCTGGAGCAAAAACTGTGTGTAGAAATACCCTAATATTTTATTCTAATCCAGGGGTCGGCAACCTTTGGCATGCGGCCCGTCAGGGTAATCCGCTGGTGGGCCGCAGGACATTTTGTTTACGCCAACCGTCTGCAGGCACGGCCCCCCCACAGCTCCCAATGGCTGCGGTTCGCCATTCCTGGCCAATGGGAGCTGCGGGGGGCTGTGCCTGCAGAGGGTCAATGTAAACAAAATGTCTCGCAGCCCACCAGCGGATTACCCTGACGGGCTGCAGACCCTTGTTCGAATCTTTTCTAGATGGGCCTTCTCTTAACTTAATCCTTATGTAGAAACCATGGCACCCCTACTGGGAGTCTCCAATATTGCATGAGTTCACTTTAAACATATTAGCATCTTTTAAATGAAGAAAATCTCACTTGCATTTGTAGGAATAAACACTTCAACTGAGTCACTTCTTTCACCCTGCCTGGCCCTCTGTGTAAATTAGAGCAATGTCAGGGCTTCAACTCTACTCCCCAGGACCCCCTATCAATTCTTAAAAAGCCAGAAATAGCTGTAGCACGGGGCTGTTGATTCACAACACCCTCCTGCCCTCAGCTCTCCTACTTCTTCCTCCAGCCCGCCCTCAGCATACCCCCTACGTTAGGGGTTGAAGCAGGACTCTCATACAGCTCTGACACCAGTTCTCCATTGACCGTGGAGGCCCTTGTGCCAAGGATATTCTCAGGGAGTAATTTCTAGCTCTTTCGGAGCTCCTTTACACTGCCAGAGTGGTGTAATGAGATCTTAGTGTAACTAAGAATCAGATCCTTTGCCTTTCGCTGCTTTCTGTCTGTTACTTAGGTTAGCTGTTACTGGGATGTATCTGACTCTAGAATTTCATTGTATCCTTTTTCTTCACAGCCCTCAGCACACACAGCACGAGTGTTAATGGAAAAGAGATGGAAGTTATTGTAGGTTTAGACCAAGGCTTTCTAAAATAGGACCTCCAGTTTAGGCTCTTCTGAAGTGCTGAGCACCCAGCAGTTGCCAGTGAGCTCTGTCCAACAGGTGCCTAAATATAGACTTCTTAGGCTCCTCTTTTTGAAAATCTTGGCCATAGTCTCTGTCCTTTTGGTTTGACTCCCAGTCCTGAGGAGAGCATCAACTCAGGGCAGCAGGTCAGTGTAGAGAAAGCAGGAAATGCTGTGCTGAGTGACTTCCCCTCTCCTGCCCCAGTTCCCTAGTCACTTTACTGGATGGCTGAAAGGAGCAGTAAGTTATTTTGTGCACGTCTTAAACATAAGGCTGCGAGAGCTGAGCTGAGGGGCCGATGTGTCCTATGGAGACCTAATGTTGACTTCTGCTTTAGTGGAACATCAGCTGTAATGTGGACTGAAATGTGCACATCAAAGAGAAGGACTCCATGCCTCAGCAGCTCCCAAAGGCTCAGCTGACTCCTAGTCCTCGATGCTCTGGGCATCTGGATGCTCTGCCCATGAGTGGGTCTGCCTTCATAATGCACAGCATGTGCTATCTGAGGAGCTCTCCACTGCCAGTGGGTCAAACAGACCTACGATGCCACTTGCTCTCTGACTCTTTACACTCGTGTGTACCATTACCGGGGAGCCTTGAGACATGGGGCGGACTGGAAGCATTTCACTCCAGCCTCCTGAACAGCGTGTCCATGTTATTCATAATACACAGGAGTCCCCTTTTTAGACCTGACTGAGCATTTGTGCCTCTATAGCTTCCAGCCCACTGTGTGAATGGTCAGTGCCTGACAGTTTTTTAATAAAACACAGCAATGTGAATAATGATATTTTCTCTCTCCTCTCTCCCCTCCCCTTCTCTCAATACACCAGGCAGGAATTTGTTGAGGCCTACTTGAATTACATCTTCAATCTCTCCATCCATGAGTGGTATATCGCTTTCTCCACCGGCTTCCTGAAGGTGTGCGGTGGGAAGGTCCTAGAACTCTTCCAGCCCTCAGAACTGAGGGCCATGATAGTAGGAAACAGCAACTACAACTGGGAGGAACTGGAAGAGGTAAGCTGACATGGACATGTTTTCTGTTTGTCTTCTTGGGCACAGAAACCAGGAAGGATGGTCCAGTGGTTAGGGCGCTAGTCTGGGACTCAGGAGATTGGTTCCTCAATCTGACACAGACTTCATGTGCAACCTTGGGCTTGTCATATAGTCTCTCCCTGTCTTAGTTTCTCATCTATAAAATGAGGGTAATAGCACTGCCCTGCCTCGCAATCGGTGTTGAGAGGAGAAACCCACTGCAGATTGTGAGGTGCTCAGCTATGATGTCAATAGGGGCCACATTAGTACCTAGAAGGTAGCTATCATGTGGGTAGTATTAAGTATATCCATGATCTGGACACTGGGTGCCCACTGCAAAGGGTTTGGATGGGATAGAGCCCTCAGCCTCTTATGGGAACTTCCTCTTGTATCCTCACTAGAGCACCTTCTCCTGATTCTCTTCAAAGTCCATTATTGTCCGTCAGCTTTCCTGCCACCAACAGAGAAAGGAAGGAAGAGAAGGATTTGCACTATCTTTGTTTAGGGGTGAAGTCTGGATTCAATGGAGGATATGAACACAGAATAGTTGGTCCCTCTCTCAGGGGGAAATTCACCGTGGGGCAGAGAGGGCAGCGGAAGGCCAAGCGGAACTCATGTAGTACACAGGGCTTGTGCTGCCCCTCTGCATGAGGGTGAATTGTACCCTCTAAATACAAGTATATAATCTAGTTTCTTTTCCTGTTCCACACCTTATAAGTAGTACTGGGCTAGTACTGTAGACCAGTGGTTTTCAAACTGCAGGTCGCGACACATTCTGTGACCCAGTACTGGAAGGCACTGGATTGTGGCAGCTCTGGTCACACCGCCGAGCAGGCCGTTAAGAGTCCTATCAGCAGTGCTTCCCAGCTAAGGCAGGCTAATCCCTACCTGTTCTGACACTGCGCTGCACCCCGGAAGTGGCCAGCAGCAGGTCCGGCCCCTAGGCAGAGGGGGCCACAGGGCTCCGCACACTGCCTGCGCACTGAGCACTGGCTCTGCACTCCCATTGGCTGGGAACCGGCCAATGGGAGCTGGAGGGGGTGTGTGCCTGCGGGCGAGAGCCACGCTTTGCTGCTTGCATGCCTCCGCCTAGGAGCTGGACATGCTGCTGGGTGCTTCCGGTGCGCAGCACGGTCCACGGTGCCAGGACAGGCAGGAAGCCTTCCTTAGCACCCGTGCTGTGCTGCTGACTGGGAGTAGCCTGAGGTAAGCCCATGCCCCAACCCGTGCTCCAATCCCCTGCCCTGAGCCCCCCTAAACCCAGAGCCCCTTCTGGTACCCCAAACGCCTCATCCCCAGCCCTACCCCAGGGCCTGCACCCTAAATCCAAAGCCCTGACCCCTTCCTGCACCCCAACCCCTGCCCCAGCCCAGAGTTCCCTCCCACACCCTGCAGCCCTCACCTCCGCACCCCAACCCTCTGCCCCAGCCTTGAGTCCCTCCCACACCCCAAACCTCTCATCCCCAGCTTGGTTGGGTTGTGGGCATCAACAATTTTCTTCAACTGGGTCTGCAGAAAAAAAAGTTTGAAAACCACTGCTGTCGACAATAAATGATCACGCATGGTATTATTCGTATATCAGCAGTTATTCTTAGATTTTTAAACTGTGCTTTTTATTATTTGAATTCCTCCTGCTTAGGATTCTCAGGAAGTGGAGGTTCATTGAGGACCATCACTTTCTCTCATACGAAAAAAGTTTGTGCTTTTTTAACAGTGTGCCATCTACAAGGGGGACTACTCCGCTACACACCCGACAATGAGAATGTTCTGGGAAACCTTTCATGAATTTCCCTTGGAAAAGAAGAAGAAATTTCTTCGTAAGTATCTTGCAGTGGTATTAGCGACGTCTTGAGATTGTAGAACCCGATTCGAACCTCAGCTGTCTGGGTGAAATCTAGAGTAGCTGCACGGACTCTTGCTGCACAATCAAAATGGAAAGGTTGGTGTCTAAATAAGAACTACTAGCCAGAATAGTTTTTTGCCTTTCTCCTCCTGTTCCTTTTCACTCCCATGTTAAGTTTGGCACTAAAAATCTGTAGTCTAGTGGTTCTCAAACTTATTTGGTTGTGCCCCCACTTCCTTGTGTCTTAAGTTGCTTACGCTCCCGCTTCCCCAGTACATATTTCACCACCCAGCTCTGAAGGCAGCACCATGCCTGCAGCAGCACAGAAGTAAGGGTGGCAATTTGAAAAGTGGTATTTGTCAATATCACTTTTCACAGCCTATTTTGCATGCCATTGCCACCCTTACTTCTTGGCTGCTGCCAGCTGGAGCCACGGCGCCGCCTCCTGGTGAGGGATTGGGCAGGGGAGGGGAAAGGAGAGCCCAAGCCTGGGCTCCCAGTGAGGGATTGGGGTGGGTGGGGGAAAAGGAGAGCCCGAGCCCAGTCAGCGGGGCTCTAATTGTGCTGCTCCCCCTTATCCCATCCACCCACCTCCTAGTGTTCACGGCCCTTCTGCACAAGCCCCAGCTGTCCAGGGCTGACAGCTGGAGCTCTTAAAAAGGGGGGAAAAAAAAAAAAAAGGCACACAGCTCACACCTCCCTTGACACATTCCCAAGGAAGGCATGGAAAATACAAAAAGGAGTAATTTCTCTCTAGTGGGAAGTATAATGCAGCTATGTTCCCACTGTATACCACGTAAGTACCCTGCTTTGGCAGGGGAAGCCAAAGCTGCAAATAGCTTTCCATAGCTTTCAGTCGTGGTTAGTGTAGACTTTCAAGTGAACTCAGCGACCTTAACCATGATCAAGGAACTTTGGATATTGGCCCATTCCTGAAAATCCTTCAGCTAAACGTTCCATTCTCTAGTCCCTAAAGTCGAAATGTAACTCAGTTGTAATCTGCCTCCAGAAGACACATCATCTCTCTTTCTGCCAGCTGCCTTAACGTCAAAGGTTATGACCTTTTGAGTGACTCTCCGCATAGTAAACATGGCTATGCTGCCTATGTTAGAGCCAATCTTGCTGGCACGGAACCGCTCCGAGTTAATTCAGACCTCTGTGATGCTGTGAGAGTTGGTCATTTCAGAGTGGCAAATGTGTACAAGTCACCCGGCCTACTCCAAACATTCTTCTTAGGGTCCCACACCCTACTATCTATGTTGGAAACTTTACTAGCCACTGTATCCCCTAGGGACACGGATGGTCTGAACAAAATGGAGTTGACATTTTTGACTGAGTCTCACTCCATGACCTTCACCTCATTCATGATCCAGAACAGCAGGATACTTTTCATTCTGCCAGATGGAAACAAGACTACTTTTCTGGCCTCACCTAGGTCATCAGTACAGGTAGTCATTCATTTCAGGCTGTAAGCAGTGTACCAAAAAACTTTCCACACAGTTAACATAGTTTGATCCTCATCAAAGTTGGAGTAATTGTACCTATTGGGAGTACCAATAAAAGCCCTCACTGGAATTATTAGAAGGCAAACTGGCCCAGCTTTACCCAGTTCACTGACTGCTACATCACTTGTATCCCACACATCTCCATTGAGGACACTTACATGTGGTTCATAAAAGCCATATATGAAGCTGCCATGGAGTCAATTCCAAAAGGTTGCTATGAGACCTACATTCCCTGCCGACCTGAGGAGTGTGTGGAACTCCTTCTCAAGCAGTATGTAGAGTGTGGTGCCCAGGCATCGCCACACATCTCTTGGACAACTTGAGCTTCTGGAAGAGCAAGATGGGAGCAGGCTACTGAGGAACCAAACATATTGATATCCTGGGCCTTCAGCAGAGCATTGTTACTCGGTCTCTACGAAGAGTATTGCCACCCTCCTGATAAATGTTACAAACGTGGATAAGGACAAAAGGTTTGAAGGAGAGGTGAAGAAGAAATAGCGACAGTACAAACAGTGCATACCAAAAAACAAAGAAGACCTCTAGCCTTTCACCACAGATTACATTTAAATTGAAAACAGATAACCACGTCTGTGGGCTTGGTAACCTCTCCCACAAATTCCTGAAGAACCTGATAAAAATTAGCAGAAAATGGCTAGCCATCTTTCTGTCTAGAGCCATCAAGGAGAATAAAATACCGAAGATTTGGGGCAGAGCAAAAGGAATAGCCCTGTCAAAACCTGACCACCAATTGCAATATGTTACCAGCCCATCACTTTGCTAAGCTGTGTGTACAAATTACTTGAAAGGCTTATTCTTCAAAGAATTGCCTCCTCCACTGATAGTATCCAAAATGTAGATTTAAGCAGGTTTCAGATCAAACTGCATAATTGTCATCAAATGCTGGCAAAATTGGGCATATAGGTCTACTCTACTGACTGTCATTGGTCCTACCAAAGTGGGTTGTCACAGCTGTGGAACTGTTGCAGAGAGGCTACCTGTTCCAAGGTCTGTCTACTTGGACAAAAGAACAGCCACTTGGAGGTCCCAAAGTAATGGTCTACTTCAGGGCTCAGTTCTAGTTCCAACAATTTTCAACCTTTTCCCAACTGACCCTTCCCAATGCCGCTGCCAAGCATTTTATCGATGCAGATGAGAGCTGTTCGGCAGTACGGGATTTTTCCCGTGATTTTTCAGTCACTTAGGAGAAGTTCTGAATGCTGACATGAAAGAGATGGCCTGGTATTGTAAAAGATGAAGACTTAAACCTCGTACCAAAAAGACAGTTTCCAGCTGCTTCCACATAGGCCACACCAAGGTCAATAAACTGCTCAGCATCTTCCTTAATGGGCATAGGCTGGACCAGGACCCAAAGTCTATGTATCTGTATCACACCTTCCCAAGACCTTGCTGAGCCAATGGTTGAGCAGTGAGCAACCCCCCCCCCCCCCCCGGCACACTGGAAAGTTGGCACCTATAGCTCCAGCCCTGGAGTCGGTGCCTAGACAAGGAGCCGCATAGTAACCTCTGAAGAGCTGCCCATGTGGCTCCAGAGCCACAGATTGGCCACCGCTGCTCTAGTGTCTGGGCCACAGAGATTTGAGTCTGCAACCATCTTAATGAAAAGATCTGAGTCTTTTTTAGCTCAGGTAGTAGAGGCTCTTGGTTTTAGATTCAGAAGTCCCAGCTTCAGTCCCTGCTGCTGCTGACCCCTCAGGGGCAATGGAGAGCGCAGAAAAGAGACAAACTTTAGTTTCCTTCAAGTATAATAATAATAATTAATAATAATTAATGACAACAATAGCTGGTACCATTCTAATCAGTGGAGGGTGAAATTCTCAAAGGCGCTTTTAGGGATTAGCTGCCATTTTCACTCAAGGTCACCAAAACTTCACCTCCCTGCTCCTTTCTTCTTGTCACACATTCTTCTTTCCAAACTTTTCCTTGGTCCCTCCACCAGCACTCAGATGGCCCTCTGTCCCACAGAAACCTGGTGAGGTTAACAGGCCTGCTTTCCAGTGGCATTAATTACTCCAGAGCCCTGGGGCGGGATGCTAGAAACCTGGGCCATAGAACTGAATCCTGTAGAACATGGAGCTTTCCCCACTTCCCATGTTTTTGATTTCTAAGCTGTTGGGGGCATGGCAGGGAGGAGGCAGGTAGAAGGATATTTTTGCTTTTTATACAGGTGTCATTGTTAAGGGGAAACATTGCTGCATGTCTTCCTTGGTGGACCAATGTGTAGATGATTTTGTAAATCAGCATGGCAGAGCGATTGGTGAATGTTTGATAAATGTAGCTCTGGAAGCTTCCCCTCTTCTGGGCTATAGATGGCCCTGATGTTCTCATGTGGAGGCTGCCTGTTGTTTCTTTCACTATCTCTCCCCCCCCCCCCCGCCTTTGCATGGATTCTTCTGGCTGAGTAACCTGCCTTCCCAGCACACAGCCCCTCCACACACGTCACAGCTCCTCTTCTACCCATTGCACCACTGGTGTACATTAGTAAGCCTCTCACTCCGGCCTGATCTCATCTGCTGGCTACTGTCCTAGCCAAACCTCTCCCCCCTGGGTACTAGTAGGGGCTGTTCTTCTTCTTGTTCTTCTTGTTCTGTATCTATATCAGTTTAGAAACCATTGATGCAAAGCCCATTGTGGAAGCAATTATCCTGATGCAAGCCCTTTCATAGTAGTATAACTAGGTCCGTGCTGGGGGGGTGCACTGATTTAACTCTTTTTTTAAACCAGTATAGTTAAACTGGTACAAAAAGAGTGCGTAGCCAAGCTCCTCTGAGTTTCCAAGCCTGATGCTTGGCTCAGTGGCCACCCCTCCTTTTAACTAAACATCCAGGACTTGCTTGTGAACTCCCTTCCTGAGTCACTTACCCTTACTGTTCTTAGCCAGCATCCAAATCAGCAGCCCTCGCTCTCCTGCTCCCTTCCTGCAAGCTGTCTGAGTGCCCTGGGCTGTGTATAGAGGATAGATGTTCCTTCCCTGCAGGCGGGGGGGGGGAGCTGTGGAATGTTGCATGCTGAGTCGCTGGCTCCGTGAAAGAAAATGAAACACCAGGATTGTGAGCCCTCAAAGCACTGTGAAAACCCTTCCCCATGGGAGATCAGGGTGGGTTTTAGATTGCAAGTTGGTTGGGGCTCCTGTGTGTCAGTTCAGCACCCTGGGTGCCGCTGTAACAGGAGAGAATCATGGTTTGTGTTGGATTTACCATGTGAAACCAGCTCAGCCACTTTTCTTTCTCTTACGGTGGTGAAAAACGGAGTTTGCTTTTAGCAAAGGGTGCAATGGGAGGGCCAGAAGGGAGCTGAAATAGAAACAACAAACAGTGAATATTCAGCACCCTCTCCCTCCCCTCAGTTTCTTTGCAGGGACCTCTCTGGTGGTCTGAGCTTTCCTTTCTTATTGATCCTTGGCTTCCTGGGTAGGCCTCTTGTAGGGCCTGTACAAATATGGTAGCAGAGTGGGATTTTCCAAAGCACTCAACGCTGGCCGAACTTTGCTTCTATTGAAGCCTATGGTAACGCTCCCGCTGACTTCAGTGGGGCCAGGTTTGGCCCACTCCTGCATGCTTGTGAAAAGCCCACCCTATAGTGAGTGGTGCTCCATGTCCTACCAGCTGCTGCTGGACTTCTCAACTAATCCTTTAACTAGTTGTTGGAACTCCGCAAGCTGAGGCTCTCAGACGATTTGGTTTGTCCATAGGCAGAGGGGTTTGTTACAGAGGGGAAACCTCTTCCTCTCCTCTTTTTTGGTCGTTTGTTCTGCTGTCGAAGTGAAGATGCAGAAATCTGCAAAGTAAAACTGCTGAATTCAGCAGACCTTGGGCCCTTGTCCCCATAGAGCACTGTCAGCTCAGGCTTTACATGCCACGTGGGCACCACCCCAGGCTCTGCATTCTTGCCAGTGCTTGCTGCCTCCTTTGCCAGCACACTTCCTTCCTCCTCCCTCCCTTGCCCTCTGATTCTCCGCAAAGCTGTACCGCAACTCTTCCGGGTGAGTTGATGCCAGCGAGAAATCCAGAAGGAACCAGTGCTCTCATCTGCTCGGAAGGCTGCACATATCTGTGTCCAGAGCTGTGCTGAGGTTCACATGGGGGCAGTCCAGCTGTCAGCATTTTTGCAAGGCTAACATTCAAATGAGCAAGTGTTTCTTTGCCTGCGATGCTTGCTTACTGGATGATCGGGGTGCTGCATATGAAAGATCTGGGTTTGATCTAGAGTCTGGGAGTCTGTTGTTTAAGGTCAGTACAACAGCTCTTTATAACTGCCCTTGTTTATTTTCACATGACAGAGGCCAGGTTGCATATTTGTGGCGTTTTTTCCATGTTCCAATCCAGTCTCTTTGTGGTAGCCTGCTTGGCAAGCAGCTGGCCCGGAGCACGGGGAGGAGGCAAGCCTGGAAATAGTTGTCAATTTATTTTAGCTGATTCCTTTTAACAAATCCAACATCACAGGGCCAGATTCCCTGCTGATGTCACTCCAGTGACTGCAGGGCCAGCTGGGCAAGAGGCTGGGGACACCATCAACGGAGAACAGGGTCCGCAGGATAAGAATATCTCCCTGTATTTGAAAAGGTTTCAGGGTAAATCCTCCTCTTGCAATAACTAAATGCAGGTGGCAGAGAGTGAGTTTCAAATGATCAAACCTTTGTGAGATGTCATTGTTTCAGCTTGGAAGAGGGGACAGCTTCCCAGGGGAGCCAGATTGAAGTGGGCGAGTGACACATGTATGCACAATCCCTATGGGGCTCCTGCTGGTTGCAGAGGGCATTTCCCTCCCTTTGTTTCCTGTTCCTCTCTGATTTTTGTTACCAAAGGGCAGGGACAATGTTTGCCTTGCTTACAATAATAACTGCAGTCCCCTGGTGCTTTCCCCCCACTAGGTCTGAAAGGGTGTGGGTAAGTTTCTTTGTAGCACGGGGGCTGGCAGGGGGGGGCAGAAAGGGAAAGGCCAACAGTTACAAACTTGGGTGCCTAGGCACCTACACTCATATGTAGTGTTACGAACTCCCCCCCGCCCGAGCAATTCAGTCATGTTTGAGAGAGACCAGCTGGTTTTAACAAGTTAGTGAAAACTACAACAGGATCTAAATTTATGATCCTAGGTACAGCTACATCAGGTAAGTAAGATCTCACTTCCTGCTGGGTGGTCCGGCAAGGCATGCCAGCAGCAGTCAGATGAATCTGTTTTTCTGTCTAGAGTCTGTCATTACTGCACCACATGCCACCCAGAGACGCTCTTAACACACCCATATGTACTCTAGGCCAGTGGCTCTCAACCAGAGGTACGCAGAGGTCTTTCAGGGGGTACATCAACTCATCTAGATATTTTCCATGTTTTACAACAGGCTACAGAAAAAGCACTCGTGAAGTCAGTACAAACTAAAATTTCATGCAATGACTTGTTTATACTGCTCTATACACTGAAATATAAAGTACAATATTGATATTCCAATTGATTTATTGTATAATTATAAGATAAAAATGAGAAAGTGAGCAATTTGTCAGTAATAGTGTGCTGAGACACTTTTTTGTATTTTTATGATTTTGTAAGCAAGTAGTTTTTAAGTGAGGCGAAACTTGGGGGTCTGCAAGACAAATCAGACTCCTGAAAGGGGTACCGTAGTCTGGAAAGTTTGAGAGCCATTGCTCAAAGCTACACATGCGCCCTGTGACAGCACATACACAGCATCTCCAGACCTGCCTCAACCATGGCTCCCTCTACTGCTAGAAAACGTAGAATACTTAATAAAAGATAAATATTAAGAACAAGAAAGGGTAAAAATGCCTCACCCCGGGGACTCAAGAGCGTCTCAGGGTGTGGCCTCTATGGGGGCTTCTCCAGTACCATAACAATCCATCCCTCTTGGCTCACTGTTGGATTTTACCAAGTTAGTATCAGGCCATACCCACATTTTAGTGAGTTATTCTCATACCACTTTTTCCTTTTACCATTTGATTAATGCCATTTCCATATTGATTTGTAATGGCAAAGCAAATAACACATTCCCAGCATCAAGATTGCAGTAATGCTTTGAATTACAACTGTTAGAGCAACTGTGTGCATCAGTATCACTACCTGAACTTGAGCATTTTAAAGTATTCTGCTGGGTTGGTCAACCTTCAGTTGGATAGGTCCTGCAGATTCAACAGGCAACTTTTGTTGTAATGATTTAGGAATTGGCAAAAGAGTAATTTTGGGAGAAAAAGTAGTATTAACCTCATGATTGCTAATGGACAAGCCTTAAAAGAAGTGATTCAACACATTTCTGTGCACTTACATTTAACTTAGAATAATAACTAAAATTTATATCTTTAACAAATGTAAAATTAAACCAGCATTCCCCATAGTATATGCCTCCATAAGTACTTCAACCTCCATCATACCAGGTTTCAGTTGTTACAGTAGACTCAATTGAATTGGCAGAAAAGGTTTGCCATGCACAAGAAGACCATCTATTACTATCTGACAGGGGTGATCAATTATTTTTTGTCAAGGTAAGTCACAGGAGTGTATGTATTAAGCAGTAATGTTGTAAGCAAGACATGAGAAGTAATTCTTCCGCTCTACTGTGGGCTGATACAGCCTGAATTGGAATATTGTGTCCAGTTCTGGGTGCCACATTAAAGGAAAGATGTGGACAAATTGGAGGAAGTTCAGAGGAGAGCAACAAAAATGATTAAAGGTCTAGAAAACATTACCTATGAGGGAAGATGAGGAGGGAGGGAGAAGAATTGTTCTTACTAACCTTTGAGGATAGGCCAAAAAGCAATGGCTTAAATTGCAGCAATGGAGGTTTAGGTTGGACATTAAGAAAAACTTCCTAACTCTCAGGGTGGTTAAGCACTGGAATAAATTACCTAGGGAGGTTGTTGAATCTCCATCATTCGAGATTTTTAAGAACAGGTTAGACAAACACCTGTCAGGAATGGTCTAGATAATTCCATGAGTGCAGAGGACTGGACTAGAAGACCTCTTAAGGTCCCCTCCAGTCCTACAATTGTATAAGAGTTTCTGTAAGTTCCAAATTTCTTGGTCAAGATATAGTCAAGATCCAGACTCCAGAGAACATAACAAGAATAATGATAATAAGTAAATAAAAAGATTTTGAGGTCCATTCAAAAGCCTATGGTCCAGATTTGGCCTGCGGTCCTCCCGTTGACTGCCTCTGCTATATAGGGTAGCAATTCTATATCCTAAATCAAGCTAAGAATCCATTTTTCCAATAGTATCCGCTATTGTAAGCTATTTTATAAAATGAATTATTTTCTCCTAATATGATTTTGAAAGATAAAGTCCTCAGATTTCTGCCAAGGATAGCTCAGACCATGGCCCTTCTATCACTGAGGGAGCTCGATAACTCAGAACAGGTCTCCCCACGTAAGTCCAGTGCTGCGGGATCCTGATAACTTCGGCAGTTTCAAATAGATCTTGTAGCCATAATCCCACATAATAGATGCCAGGATTCTCATAAAATAGCAGGTGGTAACAATGTTCTCATAAAATACCAGGTGGTAATGATGTTCCCTGCACATGTTTCTGAAAAAGAACAAACAAAAACAGAGGGCTTCTCGCCCTGCTTAAATCAATGACCGAAGCTCTAACTTTTAGGATTTACCAAAGGGTTTTAATTATCCCCTGTGGTACCACTTTAACTGTCTTCCTTTTTGAGGTAAACATACTTGATAGAGGAACTCTGCTTACCAGTAATAACTAGGGCTGTCAATTAATCGCAGTTAACTCACACGATTAACACAAAAAAACAATAGAATACCAATTGAAATTTATTAAATATTTATGGATGTTTTTGTACATTTTCAAATATATTGATTTCTATTACAACACAGAATATGAAGTGTACAGTGCTCACTTTATATTATTTTTATTACAGATATTTGCACTGTAAAAATGATAAAAGAAATAGTATTTTTCAATTCACCTCATACAACTACTGTAGTGCAATTTATCTCTTTATCATGAAAGTGCAATTTACAAATGTAGACTTTTTGTTGTTGTTACATAACTGCACTCAAAACCAAAACAATGTAAAACTTCAGAGCCTACAAGTCCACTCAATCCTACTTCTTGTTCAGCCAATTGCTAAGACAAACAAGTTTGTTTACATTTAGGGAAGATACTGCTGCCTGCTTCTTATTTACAATGTCACCTAAAAGTGAGAACAGGCGCTTTCATGGAACTTTTGTAACCTGTGTTGCAAGATATTTATGTGCCAGATATGCTAAACATTCGTATGCCCCTTCATGCTTTGGCCACCATTCCAGAGGACATGCTTCCATGCTGATAATGCTCATTAAAAAATTAATGTGTAAATTAAATTTGTGACTGAACGCCTTGGGAAGAATTGTATGTTTCCTGTTCTGTTTTACCCACATTCTGCCATACATTTCATGTTATAGCAGGCTTGGATGATGATCCAGCACATGTTCATTTTAGAACACTTTCACAGCAGATTTGACAAACGCAAAGAAGGTACCAAAGTGAGTTTTCTAAAAACAGCTAGAGCACTTGACCCACGGTTTAAGAATCTGAAGTGCCTTCCAAAATCTGAGCGGGGCAAGGTGTGGAGCATGCTTTCAGAAGTCTTAAAAGAGCAACACTATGTGGAAACTGCAGAACACAAACCGCCGAAAAAGATGCTGGTGGCATCTGACTCGGATGATGAAAATGAACATGCATCGGTCCTCTCTGCTTTGGATCGTTATTGAGCAGAACCCATCATCAGCATGGACGCATGTCCTCTGGAATGGTTGTTGAAGCATGAAGGGACATACGAATCTTAGAGCATCTGGCTTGTAAATACCTTGCGACACTGGCTACAACAGTGCCATGCGAACGCCTGTTCTCACTTTCAGGTGACATTGTAAACAAGAAACAGGTAGTATTTTCTCCTGTAAATTGTAACCAAACTTATTTGTCTGAGTGATTGGCTGAAGTAGGACTGAGTGGATTTGTAGGCTCTAAAGTTTTACATTTGTTTTATTTTTGAATACAGTTATTTTTTGTACATAATTCTACATTTGTAAGTTCAACTTTCATGATGAAGAGATTGCACTACAGTACCTATATTGGGTAAATTGAAAAATACTATTTCTTTTGTTTTTTACAGTGCAAATATGTGTAATCAAAAATAAATATAAAGTGAGCACTGTACACTTTGTATTCTGCGTTGTAATTGAAATCAATATATTTGAAAATGTAGAAAACATCTGAAAATATTTAAATAAATGGTATTCTATTATTATTTAACAGTGTGATTAATCATAATTAATTTTTAATTGCACGATTAATCACAATTAATTGTTTTAATTGCCTGACAGCCCTAGTGATAACATAGGGTCCCTCCCAACAGGGAGAGAAGGCATATTCCCTTTTCCCTAGATGTTTTACCATTACTTGACTCCCTCTGTCAAGCTCTATTCCTTTGTTATGGAGAAATCTTCTTTACTATTTTCATCTGTTTTCTCCTTGCTGCTGAGCTGCTCTTTTGTTCACTCCAGCAAGTCTAGTTTTCAGTTGCTCTAGAAATCTATCAGTAGACACTACTGCTTGCCCCTCTGTTGAAACAGGAGCATACCAGATCTCTGGTAAATGCATCGGTCTACCTTTCATTAATTCTAATGGGCTAAATCTGGTAGAGGCACTAGTAGCTGCTCGAAGAGCCATCAGAATTTGTGGTAAGTGAATGTCCCAAATTTCTTTCCACTTTCAGTCACAATCTTTCTAAGTGCCTCTTTAATTGTGCGGTTTGACTGCTCCACGTTCCCACTGGCCTGAGGATGGTAAGGGAAATGCTTGAGTCCACAGAGCTTGCATAGTAAATGGGATCCCTGGTCAGATTCAAGAACAATGGGAATTCCCCACCTGGGCACCACAGGTTCAGTGAGACACTGAGTAGTATTTAAAGCAGTGTTAATTTTTACAAGGAAAGCTACAATCACAAAAATTAGCCACTATTACCAAGAGGTATTTATTTCCTCTACGTGTGGTATAATCAACTTGAACCATGGGATTTTTAAGGAAAACTTTCCTCTCCCCTGATCTGCATTAACCGCAACACACTGTCAGCGACTTCTGATGTTGGTCCATATCAGATTATACAGAGGGCCACCAAGCTGTTTGCAACAGACTGTTGAACAAGCAATGCCCTGATGACCCCCCTGGATCATGTGCAAGATAAATGATCGCATTTCTTAAATGTTTAGGCACTACCCACACCCATTGGCCTTGGGGCTTTGCAATGAGTAGCCCCCGCCCCTTCAGGTAATATTCTAGAGAGAAACTCCTCTCTCACTAGCCTTTTTAAAGAGACATTTCAGAGTTAGACCTTTGCCCTGCTTTGCAGCGGGACTGTCTGTATTTTCTGGTTCTTTTGTTTGAATCCTTGTTACAACACTTTGTTTTGGAGGTTGCCCGCAGGGTCCATTTAATGCTCCCAGTTTAGCTTCATAGTCAGCCCAAATATTCCATTCTGCCATGGGTCCTGTCTTTTGATGAGCTTTGACTTTGCCAATTAATTCTTCTTTTCAAAAGGGTAATTATATACAGGTATCATTTGGCATATGCTACAGGTTACCATCTGAGCAACACACAGCGTTTTCTTTCCATTCTGGAAGCCAGTCCACTAGAGCCAGTCAGACCCATTGAGAATCGGAAGACTCGGATAGATCTTTTCCTAAAGAAATATTTTCCAAGACACAGCACGCTGCAGCCAAGTCAGCATACTGAGCCGAATGTGTATTACATTTCCTTGCAGTCAGTGTCTGATTGACAGGATCTACAAGTGCAAAACCAGTGTAGCCTTTTCCAGCTATGTGGGACAACCAGACCTGAATAGATTTTTGTTCAGAAAAGGAGTCTCAGAAAGGTACCTCTTTCGAGTGGTCAGCTGAGGAAGTGGGTGCTCATGGGGATTCCCACCTACCAATAATAATAAAGCAGTTTTAGATGGTCCAGTTACAGCCTCTACCTGCAAATTTTGATCCGTTAAAGCTAAAGTCCAGCAAGCCAGCTGAGAATTTGATACCTACCCATCTTAAATTTTCCCAGAGAAAAGATATTTTACAGGGGTGCAGGGATCCCTAAGGACTACAGTATTTAATCCTGTAAGAGACTCAAAATGCTGAATGGCCCAATACACTACTAGAACTTATTTTACGCATGCAGAAATTTTTTTCTCCACTTGGCTAAAAAGCTGAGAAGCATAGGCAGTTAGTCTCTAAGGTGCCACAAGTCCTCCTGTTCTTTTTGCGGCTACAGACTAACACGGCTGCTACTCTGAAACCTGTCATAGGCAATAGGTTATCCTTGCCCAACTGATGTTGCATTAACACAGCAGAAAGAGCAGTCAATGAAGCTCCTGTTCTAAAATAAAAGGTGTTTGTGGGTTAGGATGTGTCAGTGCAGTAATCTGGACAATTTTTTATTTTAAGACCTGTACTGCTTGACCATGTTCAGACTTCCATTCCCAAATTTCTCCCTTCTTGAGAATTTTATACAGGGGTTTAGCAATTTCAGCAAATCCTGGAATACATTCCCTATTGAATCCTGCTAATCCCAGGAAGGTTCTCAGTTCATGTTCAAATGTTGGTATAGGGAGGTCTAAGATAGTTTGGACTCGCTCCCGGAAGGGCTGTCTGTCATCAGGGCCAATTTCAGTTCCCAGGAAGGATACTTTATTCCTGGCGATCTGAGGCTTTTTCACATTTAATTTTAATCTTGCCTCACTCAGTAATTTAAACAACCAAGTTAGTACTTCTTTATGTTCTTCCTCAGTGTCTGTGGCAACTAATATGTCATTAACATACAACAATACTTGATTAGTTTCCAAAAGAGGAGCCAGAACTTTGGTCATGGCTGCAGAAGATAATGTGGGAGAGTTTTTAAATTCCTGAGGAAGTCAGGTCCATGTAAATTGTTGATTTTTATTTATGAAGGCAAATTTGTATTGGTTTTGTTTGTTTTTGTGATGACAAGGACAGACCAGATGTTGTTAGTTCGATCGAAAACCACTTCTTTCCATCAGTTACTTGTTCTAATAGGTCCTGATAGGATGCCACCATTGGGAAAACTGTAGTAGTATGTTGATTGAGTGCTTGATAGTAGTCTCCAGGAACCATCTATTTTACAGACCAGCCAAATAGGAGAATTGCTTTTGCTAGTTGTGACAACTAGTATCCCCTGGTCCACTGAAGACTTTTCCCTTTATAATCCATAACATTTGTTTCCCATAATCAGTGATAGCAGGGGTTTCCTGGAGAACATCACTCCCAAGAATCCCTACATCATCTTCCAATTTTGTTTCCCAAATTTTGCTTCGGTCTGCACCCCGGATATTATTACTGGAATTTCACCTGTAAAAGGTACTGAATGGGTTTGACTGGTGTATCTAGCCAATTCATGTCTCTCCTGGATTTTAAGGACCCCACCTGCACTTGGTTCTACAGGTAGGATACTGTTGGATGCCTCAGTATCTACTAATATTTTATATTGCCTATCCTCTATCATGATTTTAACACTGGGGCACCCCCAGGGATCTCCGGATAAGGGAACCTCCCTAGGTTGCTGGGACAGGCTGTCCTATTGTAGAAAGGGAGCACTAGGCTCCAGTCTTGGGCACCAGCCAAGGTTCTAACTGTGTTTACAGGCACAGATTTAACAAAAGGCTTTCTAGATGTTATGTGGTCTTGTTTAGAAAATCTCAGTATTAGCTTCCAGTATGGAATTCCTTCCTTTACCTCTCCATATTTTTGTAATGGTCCCTCAACTCAGAATAAGATCCCTTTTGATCTTTTCCTTTTCCCCCTTTTATCTCTCTACTGTGACCTCTTTCCTCTCCTTCCTTTTTTCCTTGAATGGTCACAACAGATCCTGTTTTTCCTTTTATTTTTAAGTCCTGCCTAGTGGAGCTATCCTGCCATGCTCCATATGCATGGATTTCACCATGAGTATTTTTTGAATTGACCACAACGGCAATCCTATTCGTAAGACCAGGATGGACCTCTGCTGTTAACATTTATTTGTTGACCAAATTATCTTGATTTGCACCCAGGAAGATTAAATCATGGACTTCCCAAAAGCCGGAGGGCATCTCATTTTATATTCATGGCACTAGGGTTCAAACTATTTTCCCCTAAGAGTATGGCATCTAGTTTCTTTTGAGCTTCTCTTAGTTGCAGTTCCTCGTCTATATGCTTTTCTAGAATCTCAGGGGGAATAGCTGATTTGAGATTAGGTGGCAGTGAAGCGGCAGCCACTAAACAACAATCTTGATTTGTCCATCCATTTACTTTCGTTTCCATTTCCCAATTTGGAAGCCAGCTCTAGATGGTTTCTGCTGTTCAAGGTCCCATGGACTGAGCAACAGCTTGAATTTGTTGGGGAGAAAGTGCAGTGGTTGTGGTCTCATTTACCACTTCTTTGCGGCCGCCATTTTGATCGCCCCACTTGGTGGGTTTCCGTCTGACACAATGGCTTCTAGTGACTGGGCCATAGGATTTGGGTGACAGTCTCCCTGATCTGGGTCATCATGCCATAAATCACACTCATAATCCTATTATGGGGTATATAAATCACCCTTCTCCTCCTCTGAGAAGGAGATTGAGAACTCGGTTGCACGGGAATCTGTAATGGTGGCCATCTTACCCCACCTCACTTGTGATTGGGCTTGTAATTTAGCAATGACTCAATTGCAGTGATCATGGGAGGCTGCTCTTTTCCATCCCTGATTCTCCTGCATTAGCGCTCAAAGGGCAGATTGAGCATCTTCCAATTCTTTCTCTAATTCTCCTGCTTTTTGCCCAGGTTATTGACATTTCTCAGACAATACCTCCTTTTCATTAGTGACCATTCCCAGTGTCACTAAAGAGCTCAAGATGGAGGCTTGAGCAGCCTGCAGGTTGCTCTCAAGGAGCTGACGAGCATGCAGTTCTCCCGCTAGTTGCACTTGTAAGTCCTTCAAGGCTGCATGGACCTGACACAGGGCTAGTCTACACTGGAAGCGGGGAGTCCAAAGGTGCTCTACACCGACAGGAATGATTTTTCCCGTCAGCATAATAACTCCATCTCAATGAGAGGCAATAGCTATGTCGGCAAGAGAAGCTCTCCCGCCAGCCTACACTGTCACTTAGGTTGGTGTAACTTACATCGCTCCAGGGGTGGATTATTCACACCCCTGAGCAATGTAAGTTGTATCAAAGTAAGTGGTAGTGCAGACAATGTCTCAGCCTTTCATGGGTTTCAAAGCCAGCCTGCCAGCATCCTGGAATTAGGGCCTTTTTCCTGATAACCCTTTTAGGCTTAATAGTCATGAACTTTCCAAAGTACTCTTGGAGCGAAGCCCAAGGGGCTTGTTGAGAGTCCACCATGAAGGCATCTCAGGACTACTAAGGTCCCCCATGGGAGGAGATATAACTGTGTACCTCGTTCTTCACCACCCTCTTTTTGTAGAGGCTTTAGCCCACCACTATCTGTCCTCAAGAGACTAACAGCATTCCCCACCTGGAGTGTATGGTTGCAATCCCTGACCCCAAGTATTGTAATTTTACAAAACTGGTAAAAATCCTCACGGGGGACACCAAGTGTTATGAACTACCCTTCCCCCCTGAGCAGTCCTGTCACGTTTGAGAGAGACCAGCTGGTTTAAACAAGTTATTGAAAACTACAATAGGATCTAAATATATGATCCTACATACAACTACAGCAAGTAAGTAAACTCTCACTTCCTGCTGGGTGGTCTGGCAAGGCGTGCCAGCTGCAGTCAGATGAATCTGTTTCTCTGCCTAGAGTCTGTCCCTACTGCACCACTCACCACCCAGAGACACACTTAACGCGCTCATATAAACTCCTGAGCCAAAAAGGGTTGAGAAGCACTGCTCTAGGCTATGCGTGCGCTCTGTGACAGCACATAGCAGCATGTCCAGACATGCCTCAACCATGGCTCTCGCTACTGCTAGAAAACATGAAATACCTACTGAAAAGATAAACGTTAAAAACAGGACAGAGTAGTAGTGCCTTATCCCTGGGGGACATAGGGGCCTCTTAGGGTGTGGCCTGTATGGGGGCTCTCCAATCCCTTAACAGAGACACTTAGGGCATCAGCTTGGTTTATGTAGTTTCTTTCTGAGGCGCGTGACTAGAATTCAAGATGCCTGGCCCAAACAGCCTGTCCAGTATCACCCAGAGTCAGTAGCCTTCTGAAGCAGGGGGATCAGAGAGTAAAGTTGGAGGTAGCAGAGGTCATGCAGGGGTCAATGAGGAAATAGTTGGAGGCAGCAGGGATCATGGAGGGGTCATTGAGGGTGAGTCTGGAGGTAGTGGGGTCAGAGTGAATAAGGCTGGAGGTAGATGGGGGTCACTCAAGGTCACAGAGAGGAAGCTTGGAGGTACTGGAGGTCATACAAGGGTCAAATAGGAAAAATTTGGAGGTGATGGGTCACGGAGGACAAATTTACTGGTAGGTGTGGTCACAAAGGGGTCAGTGAGGGTGGGGATGAAAGCAGTGAGGTCACATGGGGATAAGGAGAGAAAAACAAGAGGTAGTGGAGTTTATGCAGGGGTAATTGACCCCATTCAAGACCCAAACTATCTGTAAATTTATCCTTTGTGACCATCTGACCCCAACTGACTCCAGATTTTTCCTCCTTGACACCAGCATGACCCCCTGTACAGTCTGCCTTACACTCTGACCCCACAGCCTCCAGCCTCACCCTCACCTCCATAATCCCAGCTACCTCCAAAATTTTCCTCATTGACGCCTGCATGACCCCCACCACCTAGAGCTTGTCTCTCTGTGACACACCGACTTCAAGAGTAGCCTGGTTTAGATCACAGCTGAGAATGCCACATTCAGGACAGACTAGGAACCAGGTCAGACCCCACCCCCCCAAATTGGTGGTTTATTCTATTGCTAGAGGTCACCAAATGAGTAACAAAAGTGAGCTCCTGTATCACTTCTATGAGTTAAAAAGGAGCCAAAACAGTCCTCTAGAGGCAATCCAGTCCCTCTCACCACTCAGACAATGGATTTTTGTGATGTAGGGTTATTAAAACCAAAGCCAGCACATTTAGTTTTTTCCAGTTCCAAAGAACCAGCCACACACCCCAGGTCAAGATATAGCTCATGTCTTACCCAAAGACCACACTTGTAGCCAATCCTCTGGTAACTAAAAACTAAAAGAAGAGTCATTAAGAAGTTAAAATATACATTATAATTGATTTCTGAGTTTGTAGATTAGGATAATACCAGTGCTGTTAAACCTCCTAGTTTGCAATAAGTCTCTCTGGATCACCCAAAAAGATTTGGGGTCATCAGTCCTTTATTCAAAGCTTCCTTTTGTTAGAAATTGTAGCCCAGAGATGTGAAGCAGGAATGAAAGCAAAGAATGATGTCACAGTCTGCAATGTATGCCTCTTAGTCCAGGTGCATGGAAAGTTACATACACAAACCTGGAGGTCTGGGTCACATGTCCTTGCTGAATCATGAGGCATTCGTTGGCTGCATGCTCCTGAAGACACCTCAGAAGGGAACCCTGGAAGAACTGATTTGTCTGTAATAGGCCATCAAGCAGGTTGGCTAGCCTAGGTGTAAATCTCTTTTATCCAGAAACAACAGGTTTGAGATACAAGCACATAGCAAAGTTTCATAACTTCATATACAACGATGGTACATCAAGCTAAACATGATAATCATACTTAGTAGATTATAACTTTTCCAATGATACCAAACACAGTATACTTTGTACAAGATTTATCACAATTGGGCATCAATGAGAATACATTAGTGTAAACTTGGTCTCCTTTCTTTCATACAGTGTCAGACTATGACACAGAATGCCTCCAAATGTTTCCTCGTTTATCCTCCATGACCCCCATTTCCTCCACCCTATCTCTGTGTGACTCCATTATCGCTATACTCACCATGAGTAACCTCACTGTGACCCCCGTTGCCTCCAAGTTTTTCTTCATTGACTATATAACTTCCACTTTCTCTAGCATCGCTCTCCTTGTCCCATGTGACCTCAGTGCCTTCAGACCTGCAGTCATTCACACCTTTCAAATTTGAAAGCAGTTGGGGGTCAGCTGGGGTCACTGAGAATGAATTTACAGGCAATTTGGGTCATGCAGAGTTCAGAGAGGGTGAGGATCAAGCCAGGGAGGTCAGCTGAGGACACAGACAGTAGGACATTCTGCAGTGGAGGTCACAGAGAGGTCAATGTGGAAAAATTTGAAAGCAGTGGGGGTCAGCTTGGGTCACTAGGATGAATTTACAGGCAATTGGGGCCATGCAGAGTTCAGAGAGGGTGAGCATGAAGCCAGGGAGGTCATCCGAGGACACAGATACTATTGCTGAATTATTGAGGGTGACAGGGAGGTCAACATAGAAAAATTTCAATTCAGTTGGGGTCAGCTGGGGTCACTGATGATGAATTTACGGGCAATTGGGGTCATACAGAGTTCAGTCAGTCTGAGGGTCAAGCCAGGGAGGTCATCTGAGGACACAGCCCCTAAGGCTGAATTATTGAGGGTCACAAAGAGGTCAATGTGGAAAAATTTGAAAGCAGTTGGGTCAGGTGGGGTCACTGAGAATGAATTTACAGGCAATTGGGGTTATGCAATGTTCAGAGAGGGTGAGAATCAAGCCAGGGAGGTCATCCGAGGACATGGATAGTAGGACTATATGCAGTGGGGTCACAGAGAGGTCAATCTGGAAAAATATGAAAGCAGTTGGGGTCACAGAGGAAGACTTTACAGGCAATTGGGGGTCATACAGAGTTCAGTCTATGTGAGGGTCAAGCCAGGGAGGTCATCTGAGGACACGGACCGTCGCCTCAATGGAGTAGGGGGTCACAGAGAGATCAATGTGGAAAAATTTGAAAGCAGTTGGGGTCAGCTGGGGTCACTGAGGATGAATTTACAGGCAATTGGGGTTAAGCAGTGTTCAGAGAGGGTGAGGATGAAGCCAGGGAGGTCATCCGAGGACACAGACCCTAGGGCTGAATTATTGAGGGTCACAGAGAGGTCAATGTGGAAAAATTTGAAAGCAGTTGGGCTCAGCTGGGATCACCGAGATTGAGTTTACAGGCAATTGGGGTCATGCAGAGTTCAGGGAGGGTGAGACTCAAGCCAGGTAGGTCATTCGAGGACACAGACTGTAGGACTGTATGCAGTGGGGGGGTCACAGAGAGGTGAATGTGGGAAAATTTGAAAGCATTTGGGGGTCAGCTGGGGTCACTGAGGATGAACTGCCAGGCAATTGGGTTTTATACAGAGTTAAGTAAGTGTGACAATCAATCCCGAGAGGTCATCTGAGGACACAGACCGTAGGACTATATGGAGTGGGGGTCACAGAGAGGTCAATGCATAAAAATGTAATGGCAGTTGGGGCAGCTGAGGTCACCGAGAATTAATTTACAGGCAATTGGGGGTCATTCAGCATTCAGAGAGGGAAAGATTCAAGCCAGGGAGGTCATCCGAAGACACAGAACTTATTGCTAAATTACTGAGGGTAACAGGGAGGCCAATGTTGAAAAATTAAAAGTCAGTTGGGGTCAGCTGGGGTCACCGAGTTTGACTATTCATGATATTGGGGTCATGCAGAGTTCAGAGAGGGTAAGTATCAAGCCAGGGTGGTCATCCAAGGACACAGACTGTATTGCTGAATTACTGAGGGTCAAAGAGAGGTCAATGTGGAAAAATTTGAAAGCAGTTGGGGGTCAGGTGGGGATCACTGAGAATGAATTTAGGGTCAATCAGAGGTCAGTCAGGGTGCGGAGCAAGCCACGGAGGTTGTTTGTGGACAAAGATCCTCATGCTGAATGTGGTAGGACTCGCAGAAGTCAATGTGGAAAAATTTGATGTGGGGTATTAGTTGGTGACACGATTTGCCCTCTAGTTTTGGTTCCTTCTTTAGTGTGAGGCTGGCTTCTGAAAGCTATGTGTTTTGTTTCTGATCTCTCAGTGTTCCTGACTGGCAGCGACCGCATCCCTATCTATGGCATGTCAAGTTTACGCATCATCATCCAGTCCACGTCGAGCGGGGACCAGTACCTGCCCGTAGCTCACACCTGCTATAACCTCCTCGACCTGCCCAAGTACAGCAGCAAGGAGATCCTGAGCGTGCGGCTTACACAAGCCATCGACCACTATGAGGGCTTTAGCTTGGCCTGATTGCAAGAGACATAGATTCATAGATACTAAGGTCAGAAGGGACCACTCTGATCATCTAGTCCGACCTCCTGCACAGCGCAGGCCACAGAATGTCACCCACCACTCCTATGAAAAACCTCACCCATGTCTGAGCTATTGAAGTCCTCAAATCATGGTTCAAAACTTCAAGGAGCAGAGAAGCCTCCCTCCAGTCAACCATGCCCCATGCTACAGAGGAAGGCGAAAAACCTCCAGGGCCTCTCCAATCTGCCCTGGAGGAAAATTCCTTCCCGACCCCAAATATGGCAATGATCAAATGTGAGATGGCAGCTCCAAGAAATCTGAATCAAATCCACAGGACAGTGGATCAAATCACAGGCTTGTAGATGTTTGGAATCAGGGGTTAGTTTTTTGGTGCAACATTTCTACTTTTACTTGACACTTTGTGTCTCCATTAAATGCTGGGACTTAAAGGCAGTCTTTGTTATGAAACTTTTGTTGATCACATTTGAAATGTACATTAATGCTTCTGGATGGGTAAGAGGATGAACTAACCACCCATTTCCCAAAAGATTAGTGAGCCCTCTTTTCCCCCCATCCATGATCAGTTAAAATGGTGAACAATCTCTCATTTCCCAAGAATCGGTGTAAATCTAATTTTAAACCCTGTTGCAGAATGGACATATTTATAGAACATACAATATTTATGTACCATGTTTGATATGTAGCACTGAACTTTGCACTTCTCTAACAAAAGGTTGTAGGCATGGGTTTTTTTAAAATGTGCTGATTACTACATTGGTAGCTTGTCAGCCTCTTTATAATACAGCATTAAAGACAAAAATACAGCTATAGAAAATGTTTATTTTCTATGTGTGTGTGTGCATAGTTCAATATTATGCAATAAATTTGATGTTTAATTCCCTGATCATTAGCTCTCTTTGTTTGAAGGGATGGAAATATTCTGTGTGGGCGTTCAGCTTGGAGAGAAGCGTGGTAGGAAAGTATGTCTTCCTCACTCCACTAGGATCTGCTCGCTTCAGTGGAAGCGCTGATGGTGCTATAGTTCTCTTTCCTCTGCCTTTTCTTCTACACCAAGTGACTTTATGGGTATATGCTAGAACTAATGGCTTCCCTCTTGCATCAGAAAGATGTATGTTAGTCAGCTTTCCTTCAGCTGCACCAATAATATGGAGCAGACAACTCAATTATGTGGTGGGAGAACCTAAAGAACCCCCTCAAATCAGGGCTTCCTTGAACAAACAGTGTGAGAGTCCCTGCCCCCAAAGCACATATTGCCTAACTAGCCAAGACAGAGAGAGGTAGTAGTATTCCCATTCTATAGATGGGAACTGAGGCAGAGAGACACTTGTCCAAGGTTGCACAGGTAATCAGGGGTGCAACCAGGAACTGGGTCCAGCTCTTCTGAGTCCCAGCTAACAGCTGTGCCATCTTTCTTCTCCTTGTACCCCACATTGTGGAGTGCTTTGAGAGCTGCAGAAGGGTGGGGCTAAGTGTGTGCCTATTACTATCATCTTCTCTGGATACTGTTCTGTCAATGCACAAGCAATTCTGTAAAATGGTGTTTTGAGGCTCAGTCCCAATAGCAGTTCATTATGGTGCAAGACTGTGGGCGCATGAGAACTTCCCCAGGCCGAAGTTCTCTGCTGGCTTAATCTCCCAGAGCTACTGAAGCCAGTCCGGGAGATTTTAGGCCACTAAAAGTCCGGCGGCGCAGTGGGGCTAAGGCAGGCTCCCTATCTGACCTGGCTCCGCGCTGCTCCCAGAAGTGGCAACATGTCCGGCAGCAGCTCCTAGGAGGAAGTGCAGGCAGGGGTGTCCGTGCACTGTCCTCGCCCCGAGCACTGACTCCACGGCTCCCATTGGCTGGGAATGGGGAACCGCGGCCAGCGGGAGCTGTGGGGGCAGTGCTTGCAAGCGGGGCAGTGTGCAGAGCTGCCCATGAGCCTAAGAGCCTTTGCTGGACATGCTGCCACTTCTGGGAGCCATCTGAGGTAAGTGCTGCCCAGCCAGAGCCTGCACTCCGAACCCGCTCCCATACCCAAACTGTGTCCCAGAGCCCACACCCCAAACCGCCTCCTACATCCCAACTCCTTGCCCCAGCCCTGAGCCCCTTCCCGCACCCAAGCTCCCTCCTGGAAACTGCACCCCAAATCTCCTCCTGCATCCTAACCCCCTTCCCCAAGCTCAGCCCGGAGCCCCCTCCCACACTCCGAACCCCTCAGCCCCAGCCCACACCCCATCCTGCACCTCTGCCCGCTGCAAGTGAGTGAGGATGAGGGAGAACAAGTGACGGAGAGAGTGGGGCTGAAGTGAGCGGGGGTGGGGTCTCAGGGGAGGGGCAAGGCAGGGCAAGGGTGTTTGGGTTTGTACGATTAGACAGTTGGCAACCCTGTGCTCACCAAGATGGTTTTTTGGTGCTATTAGTCATTACAACCTGGAAAAGGGCAAGCTGCTCAAAGCATTGATAAGGTGCACAGAGAAATCCTTTCATTGCGTCTTTTTTGCTGCTGGAGCTTGGGATAACTATTTTCATTTGCTTTCTTAGGCTGTTGCTCTGCAGGGGAGTGCAGGAGGGGACCAGTGCTTCCCCCATTTTATTCTTTGAAGTGGTTTGGCTCTGATTTCTCTACAGTTGGATTCGTGTGGCTGGGGTATTGTGTATGCCCAAATACCCAAAACTTGTTAAAGGATGATCCTCAGGTGCAGTGTAACTAAAAGCCCCTAGCCGTCTTTGTGGATGTAGTGGCAGCTGAATGCAACAGTGGTGTGTGATGCTGTGTGGATTATGGGTGACTATTTACAATGCTGTTGATACCAATATTACAAAATATGCCATATAAGGTCTCAGTGGAAAAGTTATGATTTGCCAAGTATGATAATCTTGTTTATACACGAGTAACATTGTATGGCACACTATAAATATGTGTGGCATATCTGTATCTCAAACCTGTGCTCTGTATCTATGTGACACCCCCAGTCAGGTTGGCATCAGCACTTTCTAGCCTGCCTGATGGTCTAGCAAAGGCAATCAGCTGTACAATGAGCCCATTGAGAGAAGGCAGGGATACACCTATGAGTCAGCAGGACACCTAGGGATATGCCCGTGGACAGGGGACTCTGCTTTTCCATGCCCCTGTTCTGTAAGTTTGTGTTTAGGACAAAAAGTACAAACCACATGGCAAAAGGTTGCTGCTGCTTCTCCATTTTGTCTTCAATCGTGCTTCCTAACGCCTGAGTAACTTCTCTGGAAGCTGAACAAAGGTCTGAATGACTCATCCAAGCTTTGGATGCGTTTCAGAGGGACTCTCCAAGCCAGCAAACTCACCAACTGCTAAGAACCTGATATATGGACTTTGAAGCCCTAGTTATGTATCTAATTGCTTTACCATCTAACAACTCTCTTCTCATTCTTTTCTAATAAACCTTTATTTTTAGGTACTAAAGGATTGGCTGGCAGCGTGGCATTTTGGGTAAGATCCAAATTAATATTGACCTAGTAATGTGGCTGGCCCTTTGGGGTTCAGAAAAACATTTTGTATAGTGAGCAGAGGTTTTAAATAACTCCTCACCTTACTGGACCTAGGTACTGACTGGGAGCCAGAGAACTGGACACAATAAAGGGGGCTCTGTGATTCCTTTTTTCAGCTTCATAATAACTAGCAGTGGGATCAGTAGTTTGTGACTGGTTGGTCACAAACCCCTAGTTTTTGGAGAATCTGCACTTCTTTTTGGAGCCTGCCCTGCCCTTGGCATTTTCAGTGAGGGCTACCCTAGGCACCCCGGGTCAAAGGGTGTTCCTCTTAGTGTCAGGCCCAGGTCCTCAAAGGTAGGATGGTGATCAACTTCCAGTCTGGTTCTCAGGCTTTGGAAAATATGGTAGCTATGGGAAGAGAAGGTGAGTGGGGAATGCGAGGAGGAAAAGGTTTTAGCACGAAAGCTGATGCTACGTCCACGCTTTCAGAAGAACTTTCTCAGTCTCCTCCCCCGGCAGCACCCGAGTTCAATGCTGAGATTATTTCTAAGAACCCGTTGTTCATGCTTGCTGGAGGACAGAGAACTGCTCAAGGGAAGGGAGATTGGACATTTCTGTTCTCCCTGTCTCCTGCTTCACGAATGTCAGGTTGAACGGATGCAAAAGGTGGCAAATTCAACCTTGCTAAGAAGAATTACTCTCTTGCACAATGAACCTGGGGAACTCATTGCCACCCAAGAGATTAAATCTCATTAGCAGAGATTAAAAAAGGACTGGATATTTAGATCAGTAACTGAAGCCTCCATACTTTACGCAAATAGGAGTATTAGCATAATCTGACATCTAGCTTCCAGGAGGAAATTGTCTGGGCAGTGGGGTGGGGGAAGGAGCCGGTTAGTCCATCGCTACCTACTGCAGCCTCTTCCTCTGAAGCATTTGGTACTAGGCACTGTTGGAGATGGGCAACAAGGCTTGATGGCCACTGGTTGGATCCGCTCTGGCAGTTCCCGCATTCCTGAGAGAGAAGCTGCTCTAGGTGCTCTGCTTCTCATGATGGGCATTGTGTAGCATGGTAGTGCTTAGAGATTATGACACCTGGCTTCTATGTGGCTGCTTCATTCTTCCAGCTAGGCAGCCTGTACCAACCAGAGGATGCATCTCCCATGGGTATCTCCCAAGATAGCTCTTCCTGTCTCAGGATTGGGTGCTAAATAAGGCTTCTACTCTACCAATGGGAGTTTTGCTTGAGTAAGAAGTGCTTAGCTAAAGCCTCAAAGGGAGGCAAGAGGCTGGGTTAGAAGAGCCTGGCTCCTGAGTCTTCTTTGAGAGAAGGAGTTAGCATGATTGGGTCTGTTCAGGAGAGAACTTGGATAGGGAGGAGGGACCTCTACTTCCCAGCCATGCTCCTGGCAGCAATCCTGCACTGTTCAGAGCAGCAGATGCTTTCCAGCCCCCAGAGTAAGAAACTCACAAAGTTTTACAGCATAGAACTCCTCCACTAAGGGAAGGAGGGCAGCAGCCTGGAAGGAGGTGGTCATTTGCACTTGGCAGCGAGTCAGCACTTTAATGCTCCAAGATTAAAGGAGCCTGTGGGATAATTAGAGGATCACAGATGTTTTAAACAAGTGCACCAGTCCCTCTGGCTCCATGAGCAACAGTCCCTATCCCAGAAAGCCACATAGGGATGGAGTTTGCAATGCAATTAAACTGGGAAACTGGGCCATACCCACAACATCATTTTGCCACTAGGAAGCGAGTGCTAGAATCCTTTAAAAATGGCTTTAAGTTTGCTTCTGTTTGCAGAAAATTAAAAGCTTTGAAGTGAGGGTGCAACTTGGAAACATGGATGCCTTTGGCATGACCTGCCTCTTGGTTTTTATCTTCCTGCACACTTTACAGTGGCATCCCCCTCTCAACAGCAGACTTGTGTAAGGAAGCTCCCTGTATACCCTATGAGATAACATATCAGAGGGGCAGGGGATGGGCTGAAGGGGGGCCCTTGGAAACATTTTGTCACCAAATTCAAAGGCAGGTGGGGTGATTTCCCTACCTTTCGTGGGGTGCACACTTCTCTTTGGATATTGCTAAATCATCCCTGCTGCAGGTGAGAGAACCTAAAGCTCAGAAAAACACTCTTGCAGGGTAAACATTTTGCCTTTAAATGGCCCAGATTTATTTTACCAAATCAGCAAAAATTCCTAAGGCAGGATATACCTAATATTTATTTCCGACCATGGTGATCAGTGCCAAATCTCTAGGACCAGCAAGGCAGTTTGCTAGCAGCCCTAGTTCAGGACTTAACTTAGCAAGGCCCTCACCTCAGAACAATATCGTATTCTATCCCTGGAGATGCGTGCAGCTCCTATTTCCTCTCCTCATCCATAATCTTAGCCAGCCAGATCCCTAATCAGGGTTACTGAGCCTGTTGATTGTTGCACCAGTCCCTTTTATTATCAATTTGCACAGACGTTCACCGTGGCATGCAGTTGGCAAGGATTGCTAGAGACCTGCAGTCAAAATAGTTTTATTTCCTTTGTTTCATACAAAATACAATCATGTACAAAAATGTACACATAACATTTGTCAATCAGTTTACATTAAAAAAGACACTGTAGATTCAAATTAATTTTGCTTACATAAATCATGTAAGCATAGAACTGGGCCCACAGTGGCTAAAATTTCATTATTTGTTAAATATGTCATTTGCACGAGCCGGTTATGAGTTGCTTTCATACAGAGAATGAAGTCTGCAAAAGTGATTTCTCCAGCCATGCATCTGGCTGTTACTGGCTTCTGAACTCCTAAATTAAATTGTATACACACACACACACACACTCACAGTCATTTGTGTAAATATATACCCCTCTATGTATATACGTATACACATAATAGAAGATGGTTTACACCAATGCATGCAGATGTCTACAGAGAGGCACAAGTAGGCACAATGAATACTTTGAACATACAGGTTGTAGCAAGAATTAAATACCCTGTGTCATACAGAACAGATAATATACAGGTTGGACAGAATTGGGAGCCCCGCATGCCATCATGAATAACTTGGATGTGCAGATCCTCTAGATGTACAAGGCCAAGAACTTTTACAATTCTTTTTGCCAAGGACAACAAGATACTTCAATGATATATCAAAGTGTAAGGGTAGCACAGCATATGGTTCCTTCATGGATAAAGCTAATATGGTAACCTGTAGAGGACTCACCAATCTCACGTCCAAAAATAAAGAGGCATTTTCCACTGCAAATGATGGTTTCCATGGGCAGAAATCTATTTGCCTCAAAAGAATGCGGCCTTTCCTCATCCTTTTCCCCCCCCCCCCCAGTATCTGCTTATAAAAAGCATGTAGAAATAGGGTAGGTGAGAAAAGTGGTCAGAGGTCATTCTGATGAAACCACGTTCCAGTCTATCTAATTTGCCCTCCAAACATAACTGTCTGCAACATTTGGAAAAATGAATATAATGCTGTGCACACTTCCCCTACATTTCCACTTCAATCTGCTCTGGGTGACCTTGCATTTCCCACCAGTGTTGACAGCAGAGGTAAGTGCATTTTTGGTTGGCCTAGCTGACAATTACAGCTCCATTCCTTTTAATGGGGGGAAGGAGAAATATATAAACGATTAGTTCTGCTTAGTTTTCCTCCTTGATTCCTAAAAGAGAAATTTAAAAGGACACTGTCAGGTTAAACACAGTGGGTGAAAACCTGGTCCTGCTGTAGTCAATGGCAAAACTCCCATTAACTTCAGTGGGGTCAGGATTTCACCCCATATATTTAAAAAAAAATTTTTTTTAACTATGCTGATTATGAATAATGCATTAGGGTTCGAGACAGAGCGAAACTGCAATAAATCTTCTCACCCATCATGCAGTGAGTTTACTTTCACTTAGCAGGGACATGAACAAACACAGCAAGCAGTCTCACTTTCTGGCTTGCATGCACTAGCACACAGCTGCAACACTGTTTGCAAACGCCACCATAGGCATGTTTGCAACGCTACCATAGGCATGTTTGCATTCAGATGGAAACTGGCTGACATGAACTTAAAAAAAAAACATTACCCCAATATTAGGTTTTGAAGGGCCAATATTTTTTTTAGCTTGGTCATGCCCCTTTAAAATCCTGGATCCTAGAACTCCATATCGTGCATTTGACGGTGGAATTTTCAATAGCGCTGAAGGAAGTTAGATGGAGCTGGGTGCCTACCTCCCTTGGGCTGCTTTCAGAAACCCATCCTAAATGCACAAACAGGACTTAAAAAAAATAAATGGCACTAAGTACCTCCCCCTTTGCCTACCAATTAAAAGGTTTGCAGATTGTTGGAGTATTTGCATAAAATACACTCACAGAAATGTCTCCTCCGCTCGCCTCACTGCCCACGTTAACTGGAAGGATTTAGAAGGTCATCACATTTCCCATGTGTCAATCCCTTCCCCTGCTTAGTAGGGGCCACGCAGACACTTACAGGGAAACCAGAAAAGAAACCGCTTTCTGAAACGGTGAGTGTTGGATTAAGGCTGCCCAGAAGCAGCATGTCAGACTCATGCGTATGTCACCATGCAGGCGAGGTTCAGAGTCAGACAGGTCTCACATATCTGTGATGTCAGAGTCCACACCCTTTTCCAGCTGGCATCTGGCCTTCACTAAGGGCCAGTTCCTGTGTGAGTCAACAGGTACCGGTTGCTGTGGACTCTAGTGGCAGCAGGATCAGGTCCCAACACAGCACAGGCATTTCAATAACCCAATGACTCTCTGAGGGGAAAAGCAAGAGGAAGCAGTCAAACTGATGCATTTAACTGCACTACAAGGATTTTGGCAGGAAGTGGGCATACTGTCGATGCACTGAAAAGGTTCTTCTTGTTCTGCAGATATTGCCAGTTCTAACAATGTTCCCGAGATATAGAATATCACTAGAGCCAGTAATCTCTCAACAACTAGACAACACTTTTTAAGTGTGCACAGTGTAGCAAAGCGCTTCTTACTTTCTGAAATACACACAAAAATGAGAGACATTATTCACAACATTAGCAGCTGCAAACAGGCAGCAGCTGTTAACCACGTGCAGTGATTCCCCAAACTAGCACACAGACATAGCTAACGATAACTACTGCAACATGGCACCAATTCCAGAATTCAAAGCTACTTTCCTCTCTAGAATGAACAGGGGTGCACAAATTCCACTCCTCCGCAATCACTGGCCACCAATCCAATTTCTCTCCCACATCAATAAGAAACCCAGATGTTAACGTGGGTCCTCGCTGCGAGCTCCCTGGGGCACGGAAAACGTGAATAAGTCAACGGTACAACTTTGCATACCACCTGCAAAGCATTCGTGTGTGACAAAATCCATGCTATAAACACACAGCATATTAACTACTGCACTAGAAGCCTCTGCAAGTTTAAAAAACACCGCACCTAAACACCAAGGCTGCAAATAAAATTCCCTCTGACTTCTAACCAGCTACGTCCATTATAACCTAGACATGACATCTGTACAGAACCAGGCATCGACTGTGATATCTTACTCTCAGTGATTTATCCATGTTATACTACTGCACAACAAGCACGCTTCTATTTCTGTTCAGTTTCCAGTGTGTCCGAATCACCATTTTGCAAACATTCCCCTAAATGGAAGTCTTGCTGAGATGTCACTAATCTATGCTTTTCCCTCTCAGGCACAAGGGCTTTTAAAATGACTTGACGGCACTTATGAATTTTTGCACATACATGGAATAAAAACTGAATCCTAACAGCATGGTCAAGAGATAAGATGCTTTAATTACACCATATTTAATATAAACATCTATTAATTGAGGGTTTACTCCAAAGTAAACAGAATAAAAGCAAATGCTACCTGTGAAAATTACAAGTTTTTGCCATCTTTAACTCTTTTAGTTTTATCATTATATTTGTACCGTTTGATGTGTACCTATCATCATCATCATCTCTAAATAAACCTCAGTCATTTATTATGTTAACATTTAGTAATTCACAACCACTCGTGAAAAAACAAAAGGACATGTGCCTGTATCATTCTAGGCCATGCAAAGCCAGTTACCAGACCATATTGCCACCAGAGAACAGACAAGTTCTATTGCCATGGAAGTATATTTTGTCTTATTCCAACAGCTTACTCATTTTATTTGAAATAGATACTTGTACTGTACTTCACTCCTATTAAAAGCACTCTCATTTGCATTCAAACATGTTCTCACATAAACAGCAATATAAATTGGGCTATACACTCAAGGGCCTACATTAAGTGAAATAACAAAGAAAACTGAAATAAAAAAAAATGATAGCAATGATTTGATTTTTGCATGAAATTTTTTGGAGGTGGCAGGGGTTGATCAGTACCTGAATGGCTATTTTGTGAATTGCAGTAAATTCTACTAAACTCAATTAGTTTGCAGGAGATACATCTCAACTGGTGCTATTCATTTTATGTTTTTGTATAAAGAACAGCTTTTAAACAACAGAGAGCTAGACAAGGATTTTTAGAGTACAATTTTGGCTATACAGGTTTTGTTATTAGCTTTCAAACTTTAAAAATATAATCTCTCTAAAGTGCATCATTATACTTATAATTTATATAAAGTATCTGAAATCATAGCAACGTGCCATGTAAACAGCAGTAGCTAGGCAGTCAGAAAACCCTACAGTCTTATAAATTTAAAAACAAAATATTTTGCTATATACGGTTGGTCAAGAATGGTCAGGGGCAATAAAACAGTTAATTATCAGTACACAGTTCAAGCAGGCTTTTAACAACAAAATGTAGTCTTTGTGACTTCTGGAGTTTTGCATGATGGCTATAGAAAACTGATGGCTAGGTAATCACAGCCACTGTAATTTAGGTATTAAGGAGATAAGGCCCTGATTCAGCAAAGTATGTAAGTTTGTGCTTAAGTCGATCTCTACTCACAAGAACACCAGCCACAGGCTTGACTTCAAGCATGTGCTTATTTCAATAGGACTTGACACATGGCTAAAGTTAAGCATGGGTTTGAGTGCTTCACTTAACTGGGGCCTAATCATACAAAAGGCAACTAGCAATACTGACTTCTGAGGAACGCAGCAGCCATTTTTGTCCTACCATTTCTGCTACTAAACACCACTGTCATATTAAAGTTATGCCCAAAATACCCAACCCTTCCCTGCACCCTTTCAACTGGCATAAAGCTGGTTTGGAGGACAACGGCACCATTATTATTTGCTGGAACTCTCAGACATCTTGCATGCAGAAGGGAAAGAGGACTGTAGTCAGCCAATCCGGCCCACATTTTCAAAAGTCACCTCTGCATTTGTGTGCCCAGGTATAGAAATCTCTGGGGTCCGGTTCTCAGAGGTGCTGAGTGCCTACAACTCGGAGGTCAATGGAAGCTGTGGGTGCTCAACACCTCTGAAAATCAGGCCCTAGGCTGGGCACCCAAAAACTAAAGGCTACCTTTTAAAATATAGACTTCAGTCTCTCCTACTTCTGTTATTTCTTCTAGGTGGAGGGGATAATTCTGTGATCGATGAAGAACAACCTGGAAAATCCCCCTAAGTGCAATGAATTTGGTGACTAGCAAAAGAAAAGACCCAACTTATACTACCTCTTACTAACTGGCGCTGGCTTATCTTTAATGTACTACTTCTCACGGGCATTGTCTGATGCCTGACAGTTCTACATAATCTTGCCAGGGTTCATGGATGGGGGAGAAAGAGAGATTTCTTTTTAATGTTTTGAGATACAGAAGCTATTGAAACACACTGTAGATGTTCTGTATCTATTGTGGCAAGAATAAATATAACATAGCAACGTGGGGGAAATGCGCTTAGGGAACATGAGCTGCCACGCATCTTGGAGCCAGACTGTCCTTGTATGTAAGCATGGGGTAGAGCACAAGCAGGTTTCCCACCTCCTCATTTGACTTACACCAGGGCCAAGCACAATTGCAATCCCTGCACTCAATATCCACTGCCCTGCTCCTCCACATTGGCTCACGGATGGGATCAGTATGCAGGAGGGAGTATGCTGGCTTGCTCCATCTACATGCAGCAGGGATGAATCCTGCCCCGGGAAGTCAGAATTCTTGTCCTAGTTCCAAGTAGGGGTGTCTCCCTAGGCTGTGTGAAGCTGCACATTGAAGCTCTTGAGGGTGATGCAAGGAAATAATGGAGGCCAAATGCTCAGCACGATAGTAGTAAGATCCTTATACTTTTTTGAGCTCATCTCCCTTCAAAATAGCAAATGTCTAACATCAGCATCTAAAACACCTGTCTATAATTCATTCACAACAAAGTTTTCCTTTCTGAAAATTGTTCATGTTGATTTGAGTGTGTTAAGTTCCAACTTTTGACCTCAGATTTGCACACTTCCAAGGGCAGAATCTGGCTCAAAGTTTCCCATTTCCTGAAGCATCCTCTCTCCTCCGAAGTATTTATATTTGCAATTATGAGCAGGAAGAAAAGACCATGAGTTCACTGTGTTCTGCATCCCCATCTCTGCAATTCACACTGAGTGCTGCAATCCATGTGGTCTTACCATTTAGGTGCACAAAAGAACAAACTTTCGGGTGTGTGCACTATAGGTGTATGGACTGTCCAGCTCAGTCTTTCATGTCAATACCAGACACTGAAAGATTGGTGGTCCATTTATGTTGATGTGGACAGATCTTCAATCTGCTTACCAGATACCTGAACGGGGAGAGCTGTAGTGACAGAGCAGCTCGTTCATTTCAATATAACATCTCAGCTACTAAAATCCAATAGGATTCTGACTGCTGCCATCAGAACCTCCACTCTGATCCAAATGCCCAATCACAGTCCTTGTGTCACAATTGAAAATGCCAGCTAAGACGACCCAGCAACTAAGCGTATTGCTGAACTTCCTTTGACAGTGCTTTTCTGATCAGAGCCAGCTACCATCTACCTAAGCAGAAGTGACAGTTAGAAAACACATGGGTAAGAAAATCAAACACTGGGAAAAGTCACACTAAAGGCCAATGCAGTAGGCAGGGTGTTGATTAATAGCAATTCTCCAGCACTCAGTGGGGTAACTGAAAAGGCCAAATTTCCAAACCCCAAATCTACAGGTAATTTGGGAGCCTGAGCTCGCTGTCACTGTAGCTGAGAGAGAACAGCCTCAGGACGTCCCAACAGCAGGAACCATGTGTCAGGTTGCACTGGACAGGGCATTCGGTTGAGAAAGAGGAGGTTATTGGACAATTCACCACAATTCATACCAGTCAGCCGCTTACTAGGATTCTCTGGAAAAACGTAATCTGACTGATATGCTAAGCATGACAGAACTGGGAAGCGAATCAAAGCTAAGGACCCTTTTGGTGCAGTCTCTGAGCATAGCATCACCTCTCTCTTGCTGGCAACCCCAGTCTAGGTGACTGGCCTGGTGGCACAATGGACTACAGCAAGTGCAGAGAGCGATGTAAGCCACCCTTCTTCCACCTCCCACCTCTAAAAATGGCCTTTCAGTTTTTGGGGAGCTGCTAAGCCCCTCATTGTAGGGCTCCTGCTGCACCCTTCATGCATTCATCTGGTTGTCTCAGTCTCTTCTTAGCTGCTCTGCGAAGACGATCGGCTTCATTACATAATCTTGGAACTAATATCTCTTTTACTGATCAGCACCTCCAGCAACCTCAGCTTTGCCTTAATCTGCTTGTATTCATTGTATTCTTCAGCCATGGGAATGCGATCTTCTTTCTGGACATTTCTAACAGAAACAAGGAGGAGATGTGAGAATTTTCTGGCAGGACATTACTTCCCCAGCTATCCCCCACTCCGTTACTTGTCATCTGCAGAGAAAAATGATGAATGTCATGTTTAGTTAGCTACAAAAGGAAAAAAAGGTGCATAAACTAACCTAATAATGGGGTGTGAAACTCAGGATATTTCTGTGTCAAAGCTGAAAGTGGTCGTGATACTGTTCTAGAGTCAAAACATATTGACATCCTTGTATCAGAGCCAGTTATACTATTCCCCGCCAGACTTCAAACAGTGTTCAGCTTATCATGCCTTATGACAGCTTCCTGTTCCATTGAAACTCTCTCACTGGTTATAACAGAAGCTATTCTGAGTGGGTACTCCTTTCCAAAGGTATAAAAGTTTCCATTTCCAGTTCTGGAGCGTCATGGGATATCAGACCATAAGTCTGTCAAGGGAGCAAGACTGACTACTGCCCATCCTGGGATCTGGGCCACACATTTTGGGCAGAAACTTCTGCGAATACTGAAAGAAGGAAACTTTTTGTTGCAAGTTAACCCCAGGTACTTTTTGAAGCTGCAGAGAGATTCAGAATGTTAGAAAAAGTCTCTGCGAGTGATGAGTCACGGGACAAAAGGGCTGGTGAGGTAGTCAAAGGAGCATAAATACATGAATTTATCACATGGATATTATCAGCTCATAAGCTCCATAGAAACATGTCCATGTGCAAGCGTATATATACACACACACAAACACCAGCAGCCGATGCAACTGAAGTGAATTCCCAGCTGCATTCATTTTCTGAGCTCTGATGCTGTACACAGAGTGAGTGCTTGAGCTGCATGCTTATGGCCAAATTCTCCACTCAGATTCACTTGGTTTATACTGAGGTCAACGGGAACCATGCTCGTACAAGGAGAAAATTCGGCTTGTAGGGTTTATGATATCAGTTGAGCCCCTCCCCAAAGTGGGCCTACCCTTGTGTTCACTGTCGGACCATCTTTCCCACTAGAGCACATATTTTCAGTATCCAGAATCTTGAAAGTCTAGGGTGTAGCATGTTATTTCTCATTATGGAGACTCAAATATGGAATAGACTCTTCATATACACAATATGTTACAAGAAATCACATGCATTTAACTACCAAGTTTCACATTTTTTTTGAGAGATGATTACACCTCTTGTTGTACTGTTTTACAGTGCTGTTATTTAACATTAATTTATTTAATGAAGTACCAAAGTAGTGTTTGCATAGACCTACAGATGGGAGGGAAGGATAGAGAGATACATTTCTATAGTGTCCCTTCAGACAAGATTATTCTTCTGTCCCAAAGAATTACATTTCTAGGAGTCAGTCCATGAGTTGGCTCTAGATTTTATCTTATGGTTTATGTGATTTACTGCTCTGAGCACATGAGAGGGAGCTTAGAACACTAGGGTTTTCATCTTGGCTCCATTGCTGCGTTTGGGACTTCTGAAAATTTTGCCCTAAGTTCCTTAGAAGCCTAACTCCTCATGGGATTTAGGTGCTTTTGAAAATGTTACTCTTAAACTCAATGGGCTGTGGCTCACAGAATTATCAGGAAGACTCTCAGGCCTGGGTTACACTGGGGGGAATTGATCTAAGTTACGCAACTTCAGCTACGTGAATAACCATGTCTTCACTGTGGTTAGTCGATGGCTGTCGCTCCCCCGTTGACTCCGCCTGCACCTCTTGCACCGGTAGAGTACAGGAGTCGACGGGAGAGCGCTCGGGGGTCGATTTATCGCATCTAGACTAGACACGATAAATCGACCCCTGCTGGATTGATCGCTGCCCGCCGATCCGGCAGGTAGTATAGACATACCCCTACTGACTTCAACAGGCTTTGGAACAGATGCTCTGTATCCCAGCTTTCCTATCAACAAATTGAGGATAACAAAATGAGGATTAATTTGGTAGCATACATAGGGCACTTTCTATTTTCAGAGCCTTTTGCTCTCAGTGAGTATTACTGGCAGTAGTTATAGAGATAGATGGATGAATTAGAAATGAAATACCTTCCATTTTGTCGGAAAAAATTATCTTCAAATTCTCTCAATTTTTTTCTGATCCGTTTTTTCTCTTCCCTGACTTCTTGGAGCTGCTCTAAGAGTTCTGGCCTGTAGGGTTAAATTATAGATATAAAAATTACATTGAAAATTAAAATGGAATGGTATAGTAATTCTACAAAAACATATGTAGCCAATTCTACAAACACTCCCTAACAAATTGACACGACTCTTAAGTTTAAGAATCTGAATAGTCCCATCACTGATCAGCTAAACAACTAAGCATGTGTTTAACTTTAACCATGTGCTAAGGTCCCTCTGGCTTCAATGAGATTTAAGCACATGTTGTGGTTTGCTGCATCCAGGCCCACATTTGGTATAGTTCAAGAAACTTGACATACATAGAAGCAGCATGGAGGGTAGAAAGCCCCATGTCCTGGCTACTCTTTGAAGGCATCTTATCATCCACTGGAGAAATGAAGCCATCAGCCTCATCTTCTAGTTGATCCAGGAAACTCCGCACGCTGACATCTGATTTCAGGGTGACTGTGAAATCTGGTTTCACATTGCTGTCCTCGTCGGAACCCTCCTCTTCCTCCTACAGAAAGAGACACAGTGCCCCCATAACAAGAGGTTACTACTTCTCTCTGCAGACACAACCCACATATTATATTCTTTCACCACAAGCACTGGGCTACAGATATGGAAAGAGGTCGATAGACAGAGACAGCACCTTAATTGCTCTAAGATTTACAGTGCATTGAAATATCAGTAGTAACCCCCCTCACACACACACACACACACACACACACACGCGCGCACACACACACGCGCACACACACACAGCCCCAACCCATTATTAGTAGAAACCATCACCACAAATTCAGCTTTGTTAGTGAGACAAAGTGAGGCAGAATCACCATGATGAAAAAAAATCAGAATACTTGGCATCCTGCTATATTTTGTTCATTTTCAGCACTCTTGATTAAGCTACAAGCACTTCCGAACTTGACAACCATTGGACACCATGTCTCAATGGTACCAGTGTTTTCTCTCTGTACCCTCCACACCTATGCCCCTCAGTGATTTAGTTGTGACAAATCCACAAGCTGCCCAAGTAATTTGCATGAAACTTCTCCTGTGGTGGATGCCTCCCAAAGGCTCTACAGCGCTTGGCATGTTGCTGATAACTTTTGCATATGGTGTGGATAGAACACAGCAAGGAACTGTCAGAACCAGAGAGCTAAAGGACCAATTTGTGTTGTAACAAGGAGTTACAAAGGGAGGGTTTGTGATATTTCAGTCCAATGGAGGAGTTCAAGAATTAGACTGTCTATCTTGATGAAACTATAACATTAAAAAGTTGAAATACTTTAGCGAGAGCGCTTCCTTCAAGCTACATTTGGGGGCCCGGCTAAGTGAGCCCTGTGTTTACAGCTACACAATGTGAAGGGCTCTGAACAGCCAACTACACACCCACTCCCTGGTGCTCCCAAATGAGGAACCTGTTCTGGGATTGAGTTATTTGTTCAGACCTTGTTCCGGCTTCTAACCAATTGGGCCCTGTCCTCCTCTCACTTCAAGCTAAGTTGCTGTATGCCAGTTGTATGCTACAATATAGGCAGCAAGGGAATGAGACAGCAAATGAGATAAAAGAAATAATAGGATAGGGAAGAAATATTTCAACTAGGGACTGACATGCGCCTGGTTCAGCAAGGTACTGACGCACCCCTCTAGCTTTAATGAGCTCCTGAGCAGTCCCAATGAAGTCTTGAAGGAAACGATGTGCTAACATGCACTGCTGAATTGTGGCTAAAAATAGCAACTTCCTTTGCTGTTTCTCCTGCGTTCCCTTTGCTAGTATTGCAATTGTTTCTATAAGATCTTTCTCCCTTTCGAACCTAGATCTCCTTCTGCTTTATTCAGAAAAAAGAAAAGGAGTACTTGTGGCACCTTAGAGACTAACAAATTTATTAGAGCATAAGCTTTCGTGAGCTACAGCTCACTTCATCGGATGCAAATGCATCCGATGAAGTGAGCTGTAGCTCACGAAAGCTTATGCTCTAATAAATTTGTTAGTCTCTAAGGTGCCACAAGTACTCCTTTTCTTTTTGCGAATACAGACTAACACGGCTGCTACTCTGAAACCTGTGTTTATTCAGAAAGGAAGCAACAGAGGCAGATTCAGAGCTTGTGTACTCAGGTCAGAACCCATTGAGGTCAATGATGTCTAAATGGCCAAGTGTATACCAGGTCTGGATTTGGCCTGTAATCATGGATTTATGAGGTCCGTGGCCTTTCCCATGGAAATGTGATGTGAAGCCACAGACTGAGAATTACGACAGATTGAGCACTCACTGGCTAGCAAGGGAGAAATGAGATAAAAACAGAAACCTAAAAACATCTGAAGGAAAACAGCAGGGGAACAGGTAAAAGATAACATGATTTTTGATTGATGATTAGATTTTGAAGCTTTTCTAGAGACAGACCATGACACAGTTTCACTGCCAGTTATAAAACTTAGGCCAAGGAAGAATGACTGCCAGTGCCTCCCGTTGTGTACTGTTCTCACACCTTATCCTGCTGGCTAATTCAGAGAGCGGTGCATGGGTTTTTGTATCCAGAGACAGGGTGCTGTGCATACGAGCCCTAAGTGCTATGATAAAAGCAATGAAAAATGGAGAAGGCAACAACAGATCCTGCTCAAATGTTCGGGAATGTTTGCTACTCTCCTTTGACATAGGGAGAGAAATTTTAAAACTGATTACTTCGGGCCTCTCCCCCTCCACAGGGCGGTGGATATTATAAGTCAATGAAGTCTATCCTAGTGGAGCTGGTTCAAGTGGCTTGTTCCAGTTCTAACCGCACTGCACTCGCTGCCACAACTGCCAAGGAGTAGAGCAATTCAAAACCATGGTAACAAGCTTTTGCCAACTGGAACCAAAGGGATGACAAGACACCATCAGACACAGCACAGAACTGTCACTTGTCCGGGGCATTAGTGCTTCGGATTTATGGTCACAGATCATCTGCAAAGATTTCAGCTCCTTGAACTGAAGGGGGCAAATCAGGAGGCTCTTTAGTAAGAATTCAACTGGAAATGCCTCAGACAGACGTGCAGGAGTATGATTTTAAATGGGCCTCGACCTGCCCTCTAATTTTGTCCCCACAATCAATTCACTTATGCGGTTACAGTCTGATTGGCTGCAGGTGACTATTTACATCTGCAATCAATTTATTTTTAATTATTTTTTCACCTTTGCGGGCATCTATTTGGAGCCCCCAGCACCTTAAAACATTCTAAAATACACAATTTTAAACCCAGTACTGTAGTGCATCAGTTTTCCCAGAGAACAAACTTTCCAATGAATCGACCTGGCTATGGCCTCTCAGGGAGGTGGACTACCTATGCCAATAGGACAACCCCTCTCATCGGGGTAGGTACTGTCTACACTGAAGTGCTCCCGCGACCCAGCTCAGCGGCACGGCTCTGCTGCTGGAGCGTGTTAAGCGTAGACAAGCCCTTGGGCAGATAGCCACGACTTCACTACTGTTGGTACTCATGCTAGCTAGATTAAAGCTAGCCTGGGTATGTCTACACGTATTGCAATCACACCTTGAGTTGGGAAGAAATCACAGCACAAAGTTGGTGGTGCAAAATTAGAGGACATTTTAAAAGAATATGGCCCTTAATTCAAGCTTGGTTCAGCAATTATCTATTAAATATTAAGAACAATTCACTGAGGGATAAGCAGCTATGTAAACACACAGCCACTTAAGTCTGATATCGTAGCTTCACCTTAATTAATATGTTCTTCATATATGCAATTAATATTTAACCTGAAATAATATAACCAAAGAATATTTAGTTCATGGTATCTGCAATATTACCCAGTTTTGGATGGTTAACAGACAAATGGGCAGAGGGGGTATGAAATCAGAATGCACTGCTGTACATTTCTCTTGTTCATACTGTGATGGCAATAAAAAGCATGCAGATAATTGTGTCATATGTTAAGCCTTTGGTGCTGGTGGACTATCTTGGACAAAAGTAATATGGACCAAATTAATCCCTAGTGCATTAACTATTTAAGGCACATGCAGTTAGGCCAGTAATGAATCTGGCCCAATGTTTTCACATCAGTGCTTAATGATGGGAAATACCAATTCATGGCAGCAGAGAGTGAAAAAAAATCCAACCAAACCAAGCAGATCAAATATTCACTAACATAACTAAACTGTATTCACTCAGCTTCTAGAAGTGTAGTTTCAAGTGTAAAATAAGAACTGGACACAGCTAGGAGGTGAACAGGTGTGGGTAAATTTCCATAACCTATACGTGTATGTGAGCCTATACCCTATTTGTGTTCTGGGAAAGCCCAACCCAGCCATGGTGTGGCATAAAAGCCTCAGAACTTTGGTGTGAGAAAAACAACAGTAAAAAACCGGTGAGGAATGTTTAAAAGAAAAAGAAAGCAGAGGTGCAACCAATAATCGTGAAGTTTTTACAAAGTAAAATATGTGCGGAGAGGAAAAACACAAAGCCAAGGAAATATTGTAGGCTGATCTGCAGTAACAGAAAGGAGAGATTTGTTCAAAACTGGCTAGGCTTAAGCAGCTACTGATTTTTTTTTTTGGAGACACTGCAAAAAATCAATACTAAATGAAAAAAATCAATCAATCAATCTGTCATTGGCGGGAAGGGGAAACTGATGCAGACTGAGCAATTAGTTAGCAGCTGGAGGTCTTCACCTTTATCTCCTTGAAGAAGGAAGCTGTTTCACCCTCGATAATTGGCTGCAGCAAAGGGCTTCTCCGCTTGCTGGAGGGGGAACCCTGTGACAGGTGTTAACAAGTAGGTTACATTGTGAACCCCTTTCTCCTCCACCACCTGTTCTCTTGCTCTCCTCTCATCTCCATGACTCTTTTAGCTCATCCAGACCATCGTAACAAAACTGCTGCTTAAAAAGAAAAAACTCCTGGCGAAAACCCTGAAGCAGAGAGAGGTTGTTTTTTTTCAAGTCGCTGCTTAGCAATGGACATCAGTGCCAAGAGCGTAAAAACAAAACACTATGCATGGAAGGGCCAGCTATGCATGAGCGGGAAAATAAATGCTTTAAGGAAAAAACAACAACAAAAACAACCCCATAGATGTATAAAGACAACATGTGGCTCTGTATGCCCTGCAAAACTCCATCGGGCCAATTTTCGAAAGCGCTCAGCACTCACAACCGAGGCCAGACATTCAATAACGCAGTTCTCCTTTAGGCACCTAATTGACATAACCGGATTTACAAAGGTGCTCTGTCCCCAGGAGCTCTCACTGTTCTCAGAGGGGTGGGGGAAGGGGAAAGACATGTACTGTTGTTCTCAATGGCAGCTGCTGGGGGCTGACTGAGCATTTTTGAAATTCTGGACATTTCAATTTTGGTGCCTGAAAAGGAACTGAGCTCCTTGGAGAAACTGGCTCTAAACTGTCAAGAGGTGGCACTGGGTTGGATGACTTCCTTTTACTTGCTAGCCTTACGTACCTAGTTCACACAGGGGACTATTCACAGTAATGATTCCAGGAGTTGTTTTTTTTTTTTTTAAAAATAGAGCACAGCATGCCAAGAATGTCCAGAAAAGTGTGCTCGCCAGTGTGTCTGACTGCTCTGAGTAACACTTTGCCAGTCTGTTCTTCTTAACAGACACTCTGTTAAAACAACTGCCAAGACACAATCATGGTCTGGCAGTAGAGAAAGGACACAGGATCATTTGTGAAACAAACACCAGACAGAAACCAATATAAAACAGCTTACTTTCACTGGCAGGGTGAAATGAGTGTGCGTATGTGTTTTATAGTACAATAATTTTAGGGCCAGTGACGAGGGCAATACCAGTTGTGTGACGTAAGCAGCTTCAAATTTGGGTCACTGAAGATAAAAACATGTAAATGGAACTGATGACAATGATCCCGCAGGACAGATGTGTGGGACTCCATGGAAGTGGTAGAACTCCTTGCATCAATTTAGAAAGCAGCAGCCATTTGTGCATTCTGCTAGTAAGTGTTGAGGATTGGGAGACTGCCTGTCCCGTCCTGTCCTCTCCTTCAGACAAACTGGGCAGTCTGGCTGCTGGTGTAGTTGAGCTCCTCAGCAGCATAGGCAAGACACAAGTCTCCATTCCTGCCAATGTAAGTGACCAACACTGAATCTATGATGTTGAGTGAAAAAGGAGGTGAGGCCTTAGCCAAAAACCATGTAATGACAAATCAACAGCAACCCAATGGAAGGAGGAGCACCACAAGGTGAAAAGTGCTCAACATCCATGGTCATTGGAAGCCTTGACCAGCTCTTCACTAGTCCCAGTTGCTGTGGTATAATTGACTTGCAGTCATTCAGGTACTCAGTTCTTTGGTGACGGGAGAGGTTGGGCCTCTGTAACTGTGCGGAGTGCAGAGGTGCGATTCTCCTGTCCTCCTCCCACCAAAAAAGCTCCCTCACCGAACCAAAGCAACCCCCCCTAGAGAAGTGCTGTACTCACAATAACAGGGATGGTGTTGGCCCTGGAGAGGATCTGTTTGACCAACCGATACCTGTCATACAAGGGCTTCATCACCTGGCGCTCATTTTTTGTTACCTGAAAAGCAAGAAAGAATGGGACCATGAAGCTGGCAGCAGATATTCTAGTCTGTAATGTATGCTCCTGCACCATCATTTATCTGGATTCAAAAGAGTGATGTGCTAACGGCAACGGTCCTGAGATTTGTATAGCGTGAACTTTGCCACTCTAACCTGCCAATATACCTTTAGCCCTGCTCTTCCAATCCTTGGCCTAACTTCCAGCTGTATGGTGCTTTTGTAATGTGGATAAACGGAGGTAAGACATTTAGGTTCAAACTAGTATTCATTTGTTCTCATCACAAGATCCACTACACACTAGGCAGTCTGCATCTGTAGCCACTTCTGTACTTGTGGCCAAAAGCACAGGGCTCACATCCACATTCTTGTGTCTGGGATCCCGGAACAGGGTGATAATATTGACCGAGGAACAAGGGAAAGGAGCTGTGATGACTAACTGACTGCCTTCCCTTGCAGGTCCCTCCCCAAGCATGCTGATCTACAGACCTTACGTAAACTGACATTGCAATGACTCTCCTCTGCCTCTGCACTTTCTTCCCTAGGATGCGTGGAAGTTGTTAGCACAGAATTGCTCATTTTACTCTCCAGCTCATCTTCTTGAACAAAGCTAGGGAGTAAAACTCCCTTGTAATGACTGGGGAGAATGGACGAGAGGAGAGGGGGAGATTTAAACCTACACTAGCTAACAGTGGTGCATGAGAAAGTGAAGCTCTACACTATCGTTTGATTAAATGGGTTTCTGTATCTTTAATATCTCATGGGTGAGACTGGAAAACAGCAAGTAGAATATTTCACATGACCTTATAGTTTATCCTCTTCATTTTATTCACCAATGTCTTACGCACATCCTAGGTCTGTTCTTCCATTGTATCTTTGCTCTAAGTTTACATTATAAGGGCTCTTTAACTGATTTTGATGTCATTTCTATCTACCTACATTAGGATTTTAAAGTGCTGCTCATCACTGTAGTATCTGAGCACGTTCCATGTAAAACTGATAGCAACAGAAAAGTCCCTAGCGTAAAAACTCTGCTTGGCGTAGGAAGTGCACTTCGGATATTTTAGATTTTATTAATTTCCTTTTTTGCTGTTTTGTTTTAGGTTGATTCTTTTCAGGATAGGTTTCTTTTTTTCTAAAGGTGGTTTTTTGTGGGGTTGGTTGGGTGTTTTGGATAGAAGGGAGGAATGTAACCAGCAGCATGGAGCCCAAAGATTTATTGGGCTCACCCATTAACAGCATTAACCACCCATTTACAGCATTCACAAGTCTAGTTTCAGCACAGTCTTCACTGGGTTTCATGCTGCTGAGAGTACATTCATTAGCTAGTGCAGTCAGTGTTGCCTTGTAAACTGTGGACTATTGTCTGTAACTAGATGGTTTTAATGGTGTTACGAGGGCACAAAACGGAGTAATGCAGTGGTGAATCAGGATCATATCCTCCCTGCCTAGGCTATGTTGGGCCCTAAAAATGGGCAGAATGCCCTGGCACTGCTTTGCTGTTGGACCATGCTGTCCTTAAGGGTTAGAAAACGACATGAAAAGATGCCTGTTGAGGCAGAGAACCAAACTGTCAGCTAATGCCACTTCAAAGAGGATAAACTCCCATGTTTTGGAAAAAAACATAAATAAATAAATATAAGGTTTGGACTGGGAAAAAGAATCCCTAAGGCAACTGAGGAAATGGAGGCTCCTTACCTGTCACTAGAGGGTCTTCAGGACGTGTCTGTGATGCTGCACTCTAGCATATTTTCATAAAATCATATAATGAGTGTGAATATAATTGTAACTGGAATATGCTTCATGCAAAAGGTCTCTTGTAAGTGTGTCATTATAAAGCTTATAATCTACTGAATGCAATCATCCTATTGGTATGTACGTATCACTCTTGTATCTGAAACTAGAAATATGAAATATAACTCTGAGGTCCTATTGTAATTATGCAACGTGTGGGCCATTAATGGTGGTTTGTAATTTTGATGGTTCCCATTAATCAGGACAAGTGACTGTAGATGGCTCTGTTTACTTGTAAGTCTTTCTGTATACCTGTGTGATGGCAACTGGGTAATGAAGTCTTACAGTGACATATGATCATGTCACCTGAACTGGAATCCATCTTTAACCTGGTGCTTTTCCATTTAGAAAGAGGGGTGGGAACCCAGAGAGGGAGAAAGGATTCCTGCCTTGAGCAAAAGCTATATAAGAGGGTGGAACAAAACAAAGGGGGCTGCAGTCATAAGAAATCCCCTAGCTACCACCTGAGCTGGAACAAGGACTGTACCAAGGGGAAGAATTGTGCCCAGACTAGGAAGGCGTCCAATCTATGAAAGAAGCTTATTGAAACATCTCTGAGGGTGAGATTTTATCTATATTCAGGTTTCAGAGTAGCAGCCGTGTTAGTCTGTATTCGCAAAAAGAAAAGGAGTACTTGTGGCACCTTAGAGACTAACAAATTTATTAGAGCATAAGCTTTCGTGAGCTACAGCTCACTTCATCGGATGCATTTGGTGGAAAAAACAGAGGAGAGATTTATATACACACACACAGAGAACATGAAACAATGGGTTTATCATACACACTGTAAGGAGAGTGATCACTTAAGATGAGCTATTACCAGCCGGGGGGGGGGGGGGAGGAGGAGGAGGAAGAAAACCTTTTGTAATGATAATCAAGGTGGGCCATTTCCAGCAGTTGACAAGAATGTCTGAGGAACAGTGGGGGGTGGGGTGGGAGGGAGAAATACCATGGGGAAATAGTTTTATTTTGTGTAATGACTCATCCATTCCCAGTCTCTATTCAAGCCTAAGTTAATTGTATCCAGTTTGCAAATTAATTCCAATTCAGCAGTCTCTCGTTGGAGTCTGTTTTTGAAGCTTTTTTGTTGAAGGATAGCCACTCTTAGGTCTGTGATCGAGTGACCAGAGAGATTGAAGTGTTCTCCAACTGGTTTTTGAATGTTATAATTCTTGACGTCTGATTTGTGTCCATTCATTCTTTTGCGTAGAGACTGTCCAGTTTGGCCAATGTACATGGCAGAGGGGCATTGCTGGCACATGATGGCATATATCACATTGGTAGATGCGCAGGTGAACGAGCCTCTGATTGTGTGGCTGATGTGATTAGGCCCTATGATGGTATCCCCTGAATAGATATGTGGACAGAGTTGGCAACGGGCTTTGTTGCAAGGATAGGTTCCTGGGTTAGTGGTTCTGTTGTGTGGTGTGTGGTTGCTGGTGAGTATTTGCTTCAGATTGGGGGGCTGTCTGTAAGCAAGGACTGGTCTGTCTCCCAAGATCTGTGAGAGTGATGGCTCGTCTTTCAGGATAGGTTGTAGATCCTTGATGATGCATTGGAGAGATTTTTGTTGGGGGCTGAAGGTGATGGCTAGTGGCGTTCTGTTGTTTTCTTTGTTGGGCCTGTCCTGTAGTAGGTGACTTCTGGGTACTCTTCTGGCTCTGTCAATCTGTTTCTTCACTTCAGCAGATGGGTACTGTAGTTGTAGGAATGCATGATAGAGATCTTGTAGGTGTTTGTCTCTGTCTGAGGGGTTGGAGCAAATGCGGTTATATCGTAGCGCTTGGCTGTAGACAATGGATCGAGTGGTATGATCTGGATGAAAGCTAGAGGCATGTAGGTAGGAATAGCGGTCAGTAGGTTTCCGATATAGGGTGGTGTTTATGTGACCATCGCTTATTAGCACCGTAGTGTCCAGGAAGTGGATCTCTTATTCTGGGTGGACTCCTCCTGAAGGTCGAAACAGCAGCCTGGATTTCTACATAGAGTGCTTCCGCTGACGTGCACGAGCTGAAATTGTGGAAAAGCAGCATCGCTTACCCCATAACCTCAGCCATACAGAACACAGTGCCATCCACAGCCTCAGAAACAACTCTGACATCATAATCAAAAAGGCTGACAAAGGAGGTGCTGTTGTCATCATGAATAGGTCAGAGTATGGACAAGAGGCTACTAGGCAGCTCTCCAACACCACTTTCTACAAGCCATTACCCTCTGATCCCACTGAGAGTTACCAAAAGAAACTACAGCATTTGCTCAAGAAACTCCCTGAAAAAGCACAAGAACAAATCCGCACAGACACACCCCTGGAGCCCCGACCTGGGGTATTCTATCTGCTACCCAAGATCCATAAACCTGGAAATCCTGGACGCCCCATCATCTCAGGCATTGGCACCCTGACAGCAGGATTGTCTGGCTATGTAGACTCCCTCCTCAGGCCCTTCGTTACCAGCACTCCCAGCTATCTTCGAGACACCACTGACTTCCTGAGGAAACTACAGTCCATTGGTGATCTTCCTAAAAACACCATCCTAGCCACTATGGATGTAGGAGCCCTCTACACCAACATTCCACACAAAGATGGACTACAAGCCGTCAGGAACAGTATCCCTGATACTGTCACGGCTAACCTGGTGGCTGAACTTTGTGACTTTGTCCTGACCCATAACTATTTCACATCTGGTGACAATGTATACCTTCAAATCAGCGGCACTGCAATGGGTACCCGCATGGCCCCACAGTATGCCAACATTTTTATGGCTGACTTAGAACAACGCTTCCTCAGCTCTCGTCCCCTAATGCCCCTACTCTACTTGCGGTACATTGATGACATCATCATCATCTGGACCCATGGAAAAGAAGCTCTTGAGGAATTCCACCATGATTTCAACAATTTCCATCCCACCATCAACCTCAGCCTGGACCAGTCCACACAAGAGATCCACTTCCTGGACACTACGGTGCTAATAAGCGATGGTCACATAAACACCACCCTATATCGGAAACCTACTGACCGCTATTCCTACCTACATGCCTCTAGCTTTCATCCAGATCATACCACTCGATCCATTGTCTACAGCCAAGCGCTACGATATAACCGCATTTGCTCCAGCCCCTCAGACAGAGACAAACACCTACAAGATCTCTATCATGCATTCCTACAATACCCACCTGCTGAAGTGAAGAAACAGACTGACAGAGCCAGAAGAGTACCCAGAAGTCACCTACTACAGGACAGGCCCAACAAAGAAAACAACAGAACGCCACTAGCCATCACCTTCAGCCCCCAACTAAAACCTCTCCAACGCATCATCAAGGATCTACAACCTATCCTGAAGGACGACCCATCACTCTCACAGATCTTGGGAGACAGACCAGTCCTTGCTTACCTACAGCCCCCCAATCTGAAGCAAATACTCACCAGCAACCACACACCACACAACAGAACCACTAACCCAGGAACCTATCCTTGCAACAAAGCCCGTTGCCAACTCTGTCCACATATCTATTCAGGGGATACCATCATAGGGCCTAATCACATCAGCCACACAATCAGAGGCTCGTTCACCTGCGCATCTACCAATGTGATATATGCCATCATGTGCCAGCAATGCCCCTCTGCCATGTACATTGGCCAAACTGGACAGTCTCTACGCAAAAGAATGAATGGACACAAATCAGACGTCAAGAATTATAACATTCAAAAACCCGTTGGAGAACACTTCAATCTCTCTGGTCACTCGATCACAGACCTAAGAGTGGCTATCCTTCAACAAAAAAGCTTCAAAAACAGACTCCAACGAGAGACTGCTGAATTGGAATTAATTTGCAAACTGGATACAATTAACTTAGGCTTGAATAGAGACTGGGAATGGATGAGTCATTACACAAAGTAAAACTATTTCCCCATGGTATTTCTCCCTCCCACCCCACCCCCCACTGTTCCTCTGATATTCTTGTTAACTGCTGGAATTAGCCTACCTTGCTTGTCACCATGAAAGGTTTTCCTCCTTTCCCCCCCCTGCTGCTGGTGATGGCTTATCTTAAGTGATCACTCTCCTTACAGTGTGTATGATAAACCCATTGTTTCATGTTCTCTGTGTGTGTGTATATAAATCTCTCCTCTGTTTTTTCCACCAAATGCATCCGATGAAGTGAGCTGTAGCTCACGAAAGCTTATGCTCTAATAAATTTGTTAGTCTCTAAGGTGCCACAAGTACTCCTTTTCTTTTTATCTATATTCAGTTTTCTTACTGTATGAGGCTTAGACTTACGTGTTTTATTTTATTTTGCTTGATAATTCACTTTGTTCTGTCTGTTATTACTTGGAACCACTTAAATCCTACTTTTTGTATAAATCACTTTTTACTTAGTAATTAACCCAGAGTATGTATTAATACTTGGCCGGGAAGGGGGGGGCGCAAAAAGCTGTGCATATCTCTCTATCAGTGTTACAGAGGGCGAACAATTTATGAGTTTATCCTGTATAAGCTTTATACAAGATAAAATGGATTTATTTGGGGTTTGGACCCCATTGGGAATTGGGTATCTGAGTGCTGGAGACAAGAGCACTTCTTAAGCTGTTTTCAGTTAAGCCTCCAGTTTGTGGGGGATGAGGTTCAGACTTGGATCTGTGTTTGCAGCAGGCTAGCGTGTCTGGCTCAAACAAGCAAGGCACTAAAATCCCAAGCTGGCAGGGAAAACAGGCTCAGAGGTAGTCTAGGCACATCAGGTGGCAGTCGCAAAGGGGTTTCTGTGATCGAACCCGTCACAGTGTGGTCCCTATCTGTATATCTGAATATTTTCATCAGTGATTTAGATAATGGCATACAGAGTACACTTATAAAGTTTGTGGACAATACCAAGCTGGGAGGGGTTGCAAGTGCTTTGAAGGATAGGATTAAAATTCAAAATGATCTGGACAAACTGGAGAAATGTAAACAGAATGAAATTCAGTAAGAACAAATGAAAAATACTCCATTTAGGAAGGAACAATTAGTTGCTCACATACAAAATGGGAAATGACTGCCTAGGAAGGAGTCCTGTGGAAAAGGATCTGGAGGTCATAGTGTATCACAACCTAAATATGAGTCAACAGTGTTAACTGTTGCAAAAAAACCCCAAACATCATTCTGGGATGTATTAGCAGGAGGGTAGTAAGGAAGATAAAAGAAATAATTCTTCCGCTATATTCTGCGCTGATTAGGCCTCAACTAGAGTAGTGTGTTTAGTTCTGGGCACCACATTTCAGTAAAGATGTGGACAAACTGAAGCAAGTCCGGATAAGAGCAACAAAAATGATTAAAGGTCTAGAAAACATGACCTACGAGGGAAGATTGAACGAATTGGGTTTGTTTAGTTTGGAAAAGAGAAGACAGAAGGGACATGATAACAGTTTTTAAGAACATAAAAGGCTGTTACATGGAGGAGGGAGAAAAACTGTTCTTCTTAGCCTCTGAGGATTAATGGCATAAATTGCAGCAAAGGCAGTTTAGGTTGGACATTAGGAAAAGCTTCCTAACTGTCAGGGTGGTTAAGCACTGGAATACATTGCTTAGGGAGGTTGTGGAATCTCACTCAAAGGAGACTTGTAAAAGGAGGTTAGATAAACACCTGCCATGGATGGTCTAGACAACACTTAATCCTGCCCTGAGTTTAGGAGACTGGACTACATGATCTCTCGAGATCCCTTCCAGTCTTACGATTCTATGAAAAAGCAGTTAGCATAACAGAGCCTTTGGTCGAAATTTTGGGCCCACACCATGTGGCGAACAACAGCTAATGAAGAACAGACCATTTCTTGCTTCGTTAGAGTGGCTCCAGGAATTCTGCAAAAATAGACTCTCTGGTTTAACTACAGTTGTTCAGTCTCTACCTCTGCAGGTTCATCTGACACTGGTGCAGACCCAGTTACACAATAAATCTGAGCTCCACTGATTTTTAATAATTATTTTTTTTTTAAGTGGCCCAACTATCCACATTATCCTGGATCTCTCAGTACTTTTCCACTGCAGCAATGCCAGTAGCTGGAAACAGGAAAGCTGGTCAGCTGCAGCTTCCCTGGCTTCTGGGTTCAGTTTTGCTGGGTTGTAAAAGTAGCTTATTTAAAAAAAATTAAGAAGCAGTTATGCTAATAAAAAACAAAGAAAAATATATTATAACAATAGCCCAGATTCTGCCATCACACTGGTTTTGCATGGGTGTAGGTTCATTAACTTCAGTGGGTGATTACCCCTGATTTTCAACACTGTGAGAGCAGAAGCTAGACTCAGAGAGGAGACAGGAAGGACAAATCACTTCCCTGGAATGGTTTTGTTGCTGTGCCTTACACAGTAATAAAAGTCTATTACCTAGATGGCTGAGTGTAGGCAGTAATAATCATGTGGCCTTTGGGCAGCCATCTAGATGGTGATGAGTGGGGGAAATTAAAATAAATAATTTTAGAACAATGGGCTGATAAGCAAATATTTCAGGCATGAGGGAAAAGAAGGGATCAGGGACTCCAAAGCATCAGCACATTGAAGGGGAGAGATAATTTGCCAACTTGGCACCTTCTGATATATTGGCAGCAGAAGGCAGGCGAAGTAGAACGAGAAAACGTTAGCATTTACCAGAGGTGTGCACTGTTTAAATGATTGCTACAACAGTCTCAAAAAGGTGATAAATGAATTTACTCTCCCTCATACTATCAACATCCCAAATGAGTTTCCCTTTACATCCAGCCAGCTTCCACCAGTGCAAGGCTCAGGGCACCTATCATAATTAAGAGCCTGTTGCTCTGATATACACTAAACCTAGCAGTTAATGCAGGGCTAAAAGCACTTCTCACCAGATGAGTGACTGCACTAAGGGGCTGGGACTGATTAACAAAATCACTGTGCTTTCCCCCACCTGCATGGGTGTTAGTATACTTATAAGGTGGCGGGAGGTTAATTATGACAGGCGAAGACAAGTCAAGCAACTATTTTACATGTGTGCTGCTGTACGTACCGGTCTTCCATGAATGCTTTCATAATACAAGAGTGCTTTCTGAAGAGCCACTTTCTCAGCTGCTATCTCATCTCTAGTCATGTCCTAGATAAAAGATGGAGGGAGGGGAAGAGAAAAAAGTCATATTTCTGCACTCCAAGAACACTGAGCTTTAGCCTTATCTGCATTCATACTGTAGTTTGAAAAAATAAGCCACATTATTTTGCAATAAAGACTGCAATACTTGCCACTACTTCCCGAATCCCTTATCCTGTGATGCGCTTTAAGAAACCATTACCGTAAGGGGCCCACGTTATGTGCTATGGAAACAAATTACTGCTAAATGACATTTAGATTTCAGGGGTAAGGGTTTGTGTGTTTATCAAGGGGATTAACTAGTTTTTACAGTGCTTTGAAAATGTAAAGTGCTATATAAATCGTTAAGGTTTATTGTTTATTTTGATGTAAGAGGACATAACAGTGTAAGTCTTTCATGAGACACTTGCCCTTCGAATCCAACACCATATATTCTCTTGTTCCATCACTGCACCCAATATTACAGTAGGCCCCACAGAACAACTACAGACTCTTTTTAACTCTCTCAACTTGCAGCTTTTTGTCCTGAAAATTCAAAGTGATGAGAGAATTCTGTCTGCACCTTTTCTAAAAGCATTCGTCAGGGATTATATTTTTATTTTTCAAAAAAGATTTTGCTTAGTTGGCATGTCAGCGAACTCAAGGCCTAAATGTACGAGGCTATCAACGTTTCAGGAACTAGCTACATCAGACCGAGATCGCTTCTCTGCCAAACACCCTCAGAAACAACCATGTAGCCAACAGGGCCAGATATGAAATGCTTAAGAGTGGAGATAAAGTGCCCTCAGACAAGGGTGATCGACTTTGAACGAGCTACCATGAAAGATCAGACTAAGCCAAAGCATGCCCATCTTCAGAAAGGGCAAAAAGACCCATGTGATTTGCCTAAGCCTTCCCGTCATAACAGAAGATAGGGAAACCCAAACATGGGAAGGGGGAATCCACAAACAAGAGCACATCAAACACTTCTTGGAACCTGTGAGAGGCAAAGAACAGAATCTATTACGAAATTCAGTGTGGATGGTTCTTTGAGAATCTAAATGATCAATTCCGTACTTCAAGCCTATGGTGAGAGATGCCACAGAAAAACGAGAGAGAAGAAAAAAAGAGAGCAAGAAAGACTAAGCAAGACTAGCATACTATCATAGTTAAAGATTATCAGACAAAAATTGATGTTACAGTGCTCCAGTGAAAAGTAAAACTACTTTAAAAATGCTGTATGTTATACATATATCAATATCACTAGATTCTAAACTCAGCAGTTTGCAAGGCCTTGCATGGATTTCAGAAGTTGTCATACAGCTGAGCATTACAGGACTGTATCTGAAGTCCTGACATCTAGCCTGACCTGGGTGCACTGTACCTTAATGTCCTCAGGCCGGTTTTTGTCTGCTCGTTTTTCTTGCAGCTTCTTCTGGATGGAGTCTAAGGTCACCTCCACTGCGGGTTTTGCAGATTTATCTGACAGGTCTTGCTGCTTGTCATCCTCTTTCTCAAGCTGCGACCCAAAGCTCTTGGGGAGCGTGTTGCTTCGCTGGCGCATCACAGGAGCCAGATCCTCTTCCGATCTCTTCAGTTTTGACTCTAAATGGATTTTTTTGGGTGGTGATGGAGAAACAGAATGTTTGCTGTTACTGGGTAAGCATTTCAAGATAGGTCAAAGTCAATCTAAGCCATTTCCCCCTGCAGTTACTCACCTTTAAGCTGCTTCCGGAATTTTGCCAGTTCATTTGTCCATTTCAGCACCTCTGGATTGGCTGCTTTGTCACTGTGGGAAGGCTAGAGGAGGAGAACAGAGACCCACAGTGAATCATCCTGAAGGGAGTGGAGAACCTCAAACTGAGATCTGTATAAACAGGTTTATTATCGACAGCAGAGGGAGCCAAGAACTGCTTTCCCATCACAATTCTATTAACTCCTTCTGTGGCTTGGGGTTTCTTTCTTAAAACTTCTTGCCTCAGTTTCTCCCTCTGTAAAACATGGATAACAACTCTCATGCAAGGGTGTTGCAAGGGTTAATTCATGTGTGTAAAGCACTCTGAAAGTGGAAAGTACGAGATATTATATTGTAAAGGAGAAACACTGAATCATCACTGCCATCTGCAGCAGCTCCAAAACAAGGCAGGAGGGCACTCTTCCTGTTTGATGCCAGCTTTTCCTAACACAGACAAGACTGTTTCAGAACTAATCTTTTCAGTTTAAATCACTAGCAAATGTTGGTGTGTGTGAATCTTTTCTCCGTTAGAAAGCTTCCTGTGCATCAGAAGAAAACATCAGCAGTGACTGGAGTACTGTTCACATGTGCTGCTCAGCAGCACTTTGTAAGGGTGCAGGAACCAGAGTCAAGGAGCGCATTCCCCTCCCCTCCCGAGTACATGAGTACCCTGGAGTTACTGCTTTCCCCAGAGTGAGAACCTCACTAAAACAAAATGTGCATCTCATTAGCCCAACTGTCAATAAATAAGAGGTTTAACTTAGCCATTCTCTCACACAGTTACCAGCTTTGGGCATATTTACTAAACAGGTAATAAAAATCCTAGCAGTTTCTTAGATTGCTTCCTGCATGCACTCCCAGCACCTAATGCTTTGGAAGGGAATTCACTTGGCAGTGCTAAATACGTGCTTTCCATTGGTTGTGTGGCAGCTCCACCTCCCTCTGTTTCCAGGTACTCGGGCTGTATCTGAAAATCTCCCCTGAAGATCTTGTCAGCTTGGGCTCTATTCATTTGCTTACATGTGCTCACTTGTGGAGAACTTACTCTGTATTTCCTCTCCTCCTCAAATCTGTCCTCAAACTTCCTGATCTTTTTCTTAAGCCCCTGAATCCTCCGTGTCAGCTGTGCAGGTGTCAGATCCTCTTGGTCATCCTCACAAGATCCTAAAGAAGAACTCCGTCTCCTGTAGGGAGCACAGAATGCAGTTAGATCCTATGCAAGCAGCCAATGTACATCTGCATGCACAGAGAGTCAATTACACCTGATTGTAAGTTCATTCAACTCCCATGGATATCACGAAGCCAAATTCAGGTGTGATGTAATTGGTAGTTAAAGGGCTAGAATCCAGGAGCAGTGAGACCAAGAAATGGGGTGTTAGACTCTTTGCAGAAGACTGAAGGTGAATAGGTTAACTGTTTGCTACAATTCAGAAGAAAGTAAGCAGGAAATTTAGGAGAAAGCAGACCCACCAACTTGCTCTCTAAAATGAGGTACAAGACCTGAAGATTAGCTGGCCAACTCCAGAGATGTGATGGATAACTGGCCCTCCCTCCAGAAGACACCTTAAATATTAAAAAGGGCGGGGGGGGGGGGTGGAGGCAAGGAAGCCAGATGGAGGTGAGGGAATAGTCTCACATTATTCATTGTCCAAAGTTTAAACATTTTCCAAAGAGCAGGAGCTCCAAATAAAAACACCTGAATGTCAATGATGAGCCACTCCTGCATCACTACTTCCAGCATATTTCATACTTCTGGAGTGGTTCAAGTTACTCCACCCTTAGCCCGCATGCTAAAACAAGAGTAACACCACCTGGGATGAGCTACAATTGGGCCAAAATGCATAGCCTGTGATGTGCTGTTGTTCAGACTGAATTTAAAAATATAAATACATATATATATATCATGTGGAACTGGTAATAAAAATAGGGGGAGTGTCTACATTTGTTTTGCCATTCTTTGCCAGAATTGCCACCACATTTGTCATACTCCCAGGTCCGAATGATTTCCATTTAAAAACAAATCTGATCTCAGACCACTGATCTGATCTCAATGGGGAGAAAGTTTTTATGACCAAATTATAAATCCCTTAAAATACATATCAACCAGTATATAGGACATCACAACACAGTTTTCACCAGGCCAATATCTGGGAAACCTCATCGTCATCATTAGCACTTCAAGTGCTTTTTACCTGCAGATGACCTCAAAGCCTTTTACACAGGACAGGAAATACCATTATTCCCATGTCATAGATGAAGACACCTGGGGCCCACAAAGTTAACTGACTTTTCCAAAGCAACACAGACAGTGTCAGAGCTGGGACTCCAATCAGGTGTCCACTGTATCGCACTGCCTCTCCGTAATGACACACACTGCAGCAAGATGCAACAACCTCCTTATTGTGACAGAAGTATCCTGGGGATCCACGCATGAACCTGGAAGCCACTACTAGAAATCACTGCAATAGAAAGTGAGGAGGCTTCTGTCTGTGGGGCTCACCAGCCCCACCCACACATCAGGTTACATGGCATTATCTTGGTAAACGAGATGCGGCTCATTACCACTCTGCAGTCCTTTGCTACTGGGCAGCGCTGGGAGCAAAGCCTGCAGCTCAGATAGCTGCTGTGAAATCACCACCTACCTCATGAATGAATGGGAGTTGGGAGGGGAGGGAGGCACTTCTGTATCATCCAGGTACTGCTGGCTTTGCCCATAGGCATAGAAACGAGGGGACAGCATTGGATCGCTGTCCTCATCCAGAAGCTGGCGAATTAGACATCCGGCCTGTGGGGACAGGCGAGCTTCGTCAGAGTCTAAGCCATCTCGTTGCCTGGAGGAGAAAGCTGGGACGGGCTCTGGAAATCAATTGAAACCACTCAATGAAAGTGAGCTTTAATTTTCCTTATTCTAAATGCATTCAATGATCACCACAGACATGGGACATATTTTAAAGCCCTATTCTTCTCAACTTTTCCCCTCCTTTACAGAAAGGGCCTGATTCTTCACTGGCTGGCACCCGCCATCACCCTTTACTTGTGTGCAAAGTGAGTGCAGATGGAGTGTGAAATGCTACCAGATTTGAATGGGAGCACGCTGCATAGGTGTGTATATGACTACACAAGGTGCCAGGCAGTGAAGAACTAAGCCCTAAATCTGCCCAGTCATCATTGCTCATTGATTCCAAGAGACATTAAACCTGACAGCACCTTCCCCCTTTGCTGTCCAAACCTTTAGGGCTGGAACAGAACAGACTTGAATATATTCAGGTATAAAGGAGGTAACTCAAGGCTGCAGAACGGTACATGCAGGAGGAGTCAGTTGATTCACAAGTTGTGCAAATGCCGTAAATGATTAACAAAGTGACCACATTGTTATAACCCCTCATCCTTCCCCACCTTATCCCCTCCCTGCTTTATGATACCCTCAATCACTGCATCATGGCTAAAAGTCAATTTTTATCTCATGGGGGCATGGTTCAGATCTTACTATTATTCTGTGGTGTGTCCAGCCTACTACAGCTGTAGAAGTGTTAATAACAATTAATCATCCAGGCTAAATTATTCTCACATTAAAATTAAATAAATAAATAAATAAATAAATAGAAAAAAGACACCAAGAGCCACCCAGTCACTCTCACACTAGCACTGTTCATAAATCTCCCATCCACGGATTGAATTAATCGGCTGACGGTAAAAGTAACCATTTCAGAAGACTGGGGGTGTGAGAAAGGGAAATCTGTTTTGGGAATGCCAATTAGCACACTGGAACAAACTGAAAAAAATCATCTCAATCCCGTGATCATTCTGTCCAGATGCCATAAGGGGTCTAACATTCTCTGTTCAGATAGTTTTCTAAGCTGGTTTGCATGCTCCTACTTAGCACCACAGGATTAGACGATCTAAGACTTGTGCTTTGAACATGTAATTCTAACAAGAAGTTCTGAAGTCAAATAAAAATGTTAGAAAAATCATCAAATAGTGGGTGATGAATCATTGGAAAGAGCCTGAAAACAGCGATAGAGTCATCTGCTTCCTGCAGATACAGGCTCTGATCCCGATCTTATACCAATGAGAGAGATCAGGCCTTTTTATTTTGTAAATTTTGAAAAATGTAGCCCTTCTATTTACAGCATAATGTTACATTTCCGTATTCCTGTCCTCTTGTAAAATCACCGAATGCCCCAATGTCCTCTGCATTACTGAATTAATGGGAATACTCTATTCAGTACCAACTGGGGAGTAAAGTGCTTTACATTATTTATGCATCAAAAGCTAGATGTCGCCTCACTGGTATGGGAGTGAAAATTGCACCCCTCTGCCTCAATTACTGATGCTGCTCCCAGAAAGTTAACTCACTCCTGAAGGAATGGTAAGTGGTATCTGCACAATGGCCCTTCTATAGAATATTTCATTCTGAGATGGAAAAGGCAAACTTTCACTTGTGGCCAGACTCCAGAAAAGCCCAAAAGGACCACAGATGCAGAGAAGATGCACTGATTCAGCAGTGATGGATGTGTAACTTTTTTTAACCACAAGACATGTGTACATCATGTTACCACTAGTTTATACATATATATGTAGGCCCTACCAAATTCCTGGCCATGAAAAATATGTCACAGACCGTGCAATCTGGTCTCCCCAGTGAAATCTGGTCTTTTGGCTATTTTTACCCTATGCTATACAGATATCACCAGGGAGACCAGCGTTTCTCAAACTGGGGGTCCTGACCCAAAAGGGAGTTGTCGCGGAAGTCACAAGGTTACTGTAGGGGGTTGTGGTATTGCCACCCTTACTTCTATGCTGCCTTCAGAGCTAGGTGGCCGGAGAGCAGTGGCTGTTGGCCAGATGCCCAGCTCTGAAGGCAGCAACAGTACAGAAGTAAGGTTTGCAATGCCATACCATGCCACCCTTACTTCTGCCCTGCTGCCTTCAGAGTTGGGTCAGGACCCCTACAGTTACAACACCATGAAATTTCAGATTTAAATATCTGAAATCATGAAATTTACTATTTTTAAAATCCCATGCCCGTGAAATTGACCGAAACGGACCGTGAATTTGGTAGGGCCATATATATATCTCTATAAATACACATGTAAATTTCAGTTCCCTTGCACAGTCTCTGCAGCAAATGTTTTCTAAATTGCCTTATCCTTGACATTTCCTGGTGTTGAAAATGCTTTGCTCAAGGAACCCAATAATAAAGAGAGAGGTTTAAGGTTAAAAAATAAACCCACAATCTACGAGCCCTGAATCAAACTTTGATGATTTGGGGCCATATGCATTCCAGAATCCAACCATTTCCCTGAATTTAACAGAGCCCGATGTTTTCAGAAAGGTCTTTTGAGGCCCCGTGGTAGTGAAATGTGGAAACTAATGTCCAGTAGAAAAGGGGCATCCTTTGATTCCCTACCCTCACTGGTCAAATTAATCTCATATAATTCTTCCACTTATCCCTCTTCCCATCGCGGAGAATTAACAACTTTAGAGTCGGACCTTCTAAAATAAGCAGTATTTGGGTGATTTACAGTCAGTGGGATTAGCATTATGCCTTGCTGGGATTTAGAAGGGGAAAAATGAGGGCAAAAAGGAATGCATACTGTAGTAAACAAACTCAACTACTACCCAACCTGTGAACAAAGATGTATCTGACTTTGTCCTGAGGTGGATTTACATTCCTGATATCAGATACCATAAAAAGTATCACAATGACTCAAGAGGGCTCTGAGATAAGTGGTTTTACAGTCAGCAATGATCGAGGCACGTGCGGTACCAGATTAATTTCAAATACAGATGACAAGCTGAATTGCACATTCTAAAGGAGAATGGTTCAGAAAGGGGGAGGAGAAGGAAGTCCTAAAAGGAAAGAAAGTTTGAAACGTGGATGGAACAAATGGCTGCTTCAGAAAACGGACTATTTCCCACTTTCATTCCTCAAGGTCTTGACTCTTTGGGTTAGTTGTTCCACTTACAGTGTATAATATTTAGAAAAAATTAGATCAGGAGGTCACAATGGCTCACAAAGCCTGACCAGAAATGAAGCAAGTAGCAAAGGAACACATGATCTGCTGTATGGAATCAGATCAATGAATGGTCCAACTAATCCAGTATCTCGTTCCCATAGTGGCTAGTGTCAAATGCTCCTTGTCATGCACAATTATAGAATAACTGACCCAAAGTTCCTCCTATCCCTCTCAGTTAGTGGTTGGCTTATGGCTTGAAGCATGAAGATTTGTATTATTTATGTGGTTATCTTACCTAATGTCACACTTTCATAATGGAAGCTCTCGTTCCCTATCTAAACAACTAAGACTTTACAAAACCTGCTAAGTTCTTGGACTGGATAAGTTTCACAGGTTATTTATGTTTTGTGTTAAAAATATTTTCTCTTATCAGTTTTACATGTTCTTTCAGCTTTACTGAATGTCCCTTGTTCTTGCATTAGTAAAAAGGTGAATAGGAGTGCTCTATCTATTTTCTCTAAGTCATTCATTAATTTGAATACCTTTATCATGTCTCCTCTTATTCACCTTCTCTCTCAACTAAACAATACCAGTCTTGTCAACCACTCCTCCATAGGGGAGTCTCTCCATGCCTCTACCCAGCAACCAACTTCTATTTTAGGATATCTTTTTTCATTCTTCAGTAATAAGGGACATGCATAAGTCATAAGGAAGAAAAGCATAAGGAAGAAATTACTTAGAGATTGTGCACATAGGTGTAAACACTTCAGAGTGTGTATGTATGAACATTCTATTTGTCAGTTTGGAACTTCCATTTCAATTCCTTTAGCCTTGCCTCTTCCGAGTCTGTGTGGAAAAGGCAAATGTGAATATTATGTTTGTAGCCTTCACTCTCCTCTTCAATACTGGTATATTACCTTTCACAGTTCCACAGCTAATCTGCCATTGAATCTTTCAGCCACCTGTTGTGCATGCGTGCAACTCTGTAGGTGCAAATATATATGTTACCATGTTCCCTCTTTAATAAATGGCCATATGAAGGATAAGTGATGTTCTTCAGTTGACAATAAAAGTATTTTAAATCAAGAGGTGTGGAAAATGCAGTGTAGTGGTCTCTAGGCTGAAGAACTGTAAATGGTTATCTCAAGACCATCTGTTATCCTCTTATGGGAAATGTTCTATATTTTTATTTGGGTTACCCTCACAAAATTCATGTGGTCCTCTACAGGACGAAACGTCACTTAACCATATTTAAAATCTATGCATACAGATGCAAATGCAGTTGCAAAATGGATTCATACACTGAACAATGATATATAAAGTGCTGTACAGTATTTCTTAAAGGAGACAGATATCTGACTAAAATATGAAGGCCAGATTTTCAGATAGTGTAAACCGGTGAAGCAACTGACCTATACCAGTGTTTATCAGCTAAATTCCATTTGAAAAAGCTGAAGAAAATGAGAGGAATTAAAATGATCTTTTAAAATTAATTAATACAATTTTTGTATTAATTAACACACATACTAGTTTTATAATGAATGAAATCTGTTGTATCAGTAGAGAGAATAACTTTTTATTTTAAAAAAATATTCTTATACTGTGGCCTCTCTTAGTGTATCAAAATAATATATAGCCCTAATGAAGCATTATCACATCTTAGCTCAGGGATAAAAAAAATTTCTATTAGAGAAGTCAAAGCACTGCTGTTGATTGTGGGTTTTTATAGAAGATTTTTTATGACAAAATCTGGTCTAAATTTTGGTTTATAGCGTTCTTTTAATACTCTAAGGAAAATAAATAAGGCAAAGTAGACAGCAAACTGGAGGATAGACAATTTGGGTCACCCCAGCAATATTCCATTTTCCCATTGAAAAAAACATGACTAGCCTTAGGCAAGTGGGAACATTACATATCATTAGTTGTTTTCACTTTCATTTTCATTGTAGTAAAGGCTGGGGGAGTAGGTTTGGGGCCCAAGCTAGTAAAGTTTTGTGGTAATTTTGCAAAGCAATGTTTGACTATGAAAGCAGCAGGGTGTCCCTTCCACTCCTGGCAGTTTGATCCACATGATCCACAACGACTAGATTAAAATCCTTTGTGATGGGAGCGGTTCTGGAAACGCTCTGTTTTATTTGTTGCCAGCCTGCACAGACTCACTGACTTTGCAGACTACCCTAGCAGTCAAAAACAGCCCAGTACAGAACCCATTTACAGGCAGCAGAGATGAGGTGCAAGGCCAGTGTTGCTCTTTGTGAAATGCATTTTATCTGTACCTCACCTTAGCATTTGATACAGAAACAGCCCAGTTCACCCACTGCGTGCTCTGACTGAGAATAAAACCTGTTCAATTTGTGTCAGCTGAATGTATCCTATTAAACCATGGCATTGCTGCAGAGCAATAGCTTCTTTTTTCAATGCCTATGGGCACCACACTCAAATTCATTCTGGTGCAAGGGGCTGTTGCAAAGCCCTCCATACTCTAAGCCCTGCAGGGGCTGCACCAGAGTGTCTGTACACACCCTATGTAGCGCACTGGTCTGTGTGCCAGCTATGTGGGGGGTGGTCCAGGGAGGGCCCACATCAGGAGCCGCGGATGGTTTTTATGCAGATCCACTGGCTCCAGCCATTGAGAGTTGCAGCTGTTACTCCAGCTGATTGATAGCTCTGGTGTGTGTGTTTGCACCTCCCCAAACTCCTCCTGCATAGGACCCAAATAGTCAGTCTTTATGCAGACAGAACAAATGTCACCCCATGTGGGGATGACCATTCTCTGTGTAAGGGCCTGAACATACAGAAAGTTAATCAGCAACAACTCCACATGTAGACAAGCCCCAAATCTGAATTCATTCTAGCTGCCAACAAGTGGGCCACCTCAGTAGACCGCTTAGATCAGAGCAAGGAGCACAGAGGGGCAGGGGTTCACAGAGCTATCCATGCACTCTGAAGTCTCAGCGGTCCCAAAGATGAACATTTTCTAACCTGATGCTGACTTCAGGTGGGTTACGTAATTGCTACTTTGTGTCCTCACCCGCAAAGGATACTCAGTGATAACAGCCACAGTTCTAGTGAAGTGCCTAGAAGAATCCCCCGAGAGAGAGACTCTAATTTGCTTTAAGACATTGTGGTTTAAATATGATGAGATTTAGTCTGTGTGTGTAAAGGTAAGAGAACAATAGCCATTCCCCACACAAGACTATCTTGTAGAACTGTTTTCATATCTGCTTCCCCTCAGATCTTTCCTAAGAATTTTAATTGGAGGCTGTGATACCTGGAGGTGAAGGGAATCTCAGCTACTGAATTTGTGTTCACAAGCCAATTATGAACCAATCCACCAGGAACCCAGAGTTCTGTGGCTTCTAAACATGTAACAGCGTATACAATCAGGAGTACACAATGCTAGAATTTCACAGGCAGTCCAAACCGCAACCTGATCTGCTTTTCTAAGGAAATGGCCATTTCACTGATTTTAAGGGCAGATTCTGAGCTCAGTTACACCAGAATTTTATAGAACACAATGATGAACACTATTACTGTATTTGAATTTGGAAGATTTTGCTGTTTACCATGGAAGCGAGCACAGCTGCAGTGCCAATTCAGAGGAAGAAGGAAGACATGCAGGGATGTACACTGCCACGCGAGTCAGACTGCCCAGATCATAAGAATGAGGCCAGACTGTGAACCCCTTACTCATATTTGTGAGCAGTGTCTCACGAGTCATCTCACAGACAAAACCAGGCACTAGATGTGGAAATTATCTACGAGTTTGGGCTAGCATCTTCCTCTTTTTAGCCACTGCCAGACTGATCACACGTTCATAGCTGAAATGGGTTCAAAGTCTCCTGTTCACCAAGAGACAGCAGCCACCATTTTGCTGCACTCATACTGAAGCTACAAAATGGTGACATTTGGAGAAAACTGACACATGTCTCACCTGCTCTGGCTGTCCCTTTTGCCAAACTCCTCTTCCATTACATATGTATTTTAAACAGGAAGGAGGAAGAAAAACAGTCTGAAAGAAGTGCTTTTTAAAAATATACCCACACACACACACACCCCTTTCATTTTCATGAAAATCGTGCAGAGTCTCTAAGCAAGTCAGAGCATCTCCAGAAAAGTTCTTTGAATCGGAACTAAAGCACGTAATACGAGGTGGGACAGTTTCTGGGAGACAGGCTTATAAGTCTATTCTCCCCTTGAGATGTATGTATGACTCTGTTAATGTCAATGGGAGTTATGCGCAGGCATCAAGGAAAGAAAATATTTTTTATTTTAAAATGTTCAAGTAACAGCAGAATACATAGGGGAGACTCTTGCCTATGTCACCTTTGAAAACACAAATACTCGTATGCTTGTCCAAATCCTTCAGGTTATGGCTAATGAGAATCCCAATAAAATATAATGAATCGGAGGTCTCTTGGGAGACTTCCTTGCAGTATGTGCTGCCCTTTAATCAGATGTGTTGTACATGATGATATCATCCAAGGAATTCCCAGGCTGGAGGTGGGGGTGGAGAAATTCAATGCAATTGAAGGTAGCTGGTGGCCTGACTTTGAATCAGGAACACCCACTGCTACTGGTTTGGTCTGCCCAGCCCTACACTGTCATGGAAAGCAAAAGACGTGTCACATAGGCTATGGAACCAGGAACAAAGAACCTGGCCATTGTCAACATCCTGCACAGCTCACAGGTTTTGTTTTTCAGAGTAGCAGATGCCTGTTACACACTTCTCTCTCTTTTTTAAACACTCTTTTTTCTATATCAAGAGCTCCTCCCAATCCATGCCTGCCAAATTTCAGGACTAACAGCAAAAGCACACTCACTTGCACACTGAAGAAAGGGATATATGCAGGAATCATAAGTGATCTGATCCTGAAAGATGCTGAGCACCTTCAACTCCTCTTGATGTCAGTGACAGTGGAGTTGCTCAGCATCTTGCAGGATTAGGCCCAAAGTGTGTAATTCAACAATACGCATTTTAAAAAAAAAAGTTATTTTCCTTAGCAACTTGGTCCCTTAGCATCTCTGGGATAGATCAGAAAGCCTGGACATTTTGCTGATTGGAAAATGCTTATTATAGTAAGTGGCTCCCCTCCCCACAAACATGCAGCGTACATGGTGGTAAATTACTCAGGAGAATGATTTCAGTGCTTATTTACTTGCAATGTAAACAACAAACAAACACAACCCCTGCATTCATCTCCGCAAAGTGCTATACTGAAAAGATCGTTGAGTGCATCTGAATATATGTAACCCATTAATGGAGTCAGTGCAAAAAAACCTCTGGAAAACCAAACTAAGACACAGCATTAAGACATTTGAACTGCAAGCAACTTAACATCACTTTTTTACATGGTGAATAGAATTCTACATGGAGTATAACATAGACTAGGGAAGCCTGTCCCTAAGGATCACTGGAGGACAGGAAAGAGAACAGTCTTTCTTGAACCCTGATTTTCATGTCTATGTAGGGTGGGAGTGGGGAGGGGTAGCACAAGGAGAAAGCAGGATATTCTCTTTTGTCTATAAAATGTTTAAATGGGATCCAGCTCCTCACAGCCTGAGCTGCAAAACACCATGAAAAGAATAATCCTTAATCAGATAGGAAGAATCATTGCAAGAAAGGAGCAAACACATTCTCCCTCCTTTCCCTACGTTACAATCAGACTTGGCACCAATCCAATATTCCGTTTCCAGTTTCTCCAGACTTCAGATCAAAATATATTTCCTGTTGTTTTTGGCCAGGCACTATAAGCCCAAAGATACACCCACCCCACTCATGTTTCCCTCACTCTGTCTTTGTGTCATACCCCAAGTACACAACTGTACCTTCCCAGCTGTTATCATCGCACAATGCTGTCAAGTCCAGCCGAGGCACTTCTGAGATGAAGCTATCTTCCTGACCATCAGCATCTTGGTTCCTCTGTAATTTGGTTTCGGGAATGCTCGAGTGCTCCTGAATCTTCATGCCTGAAATCTGCTATAATCCCAAAAAAGGAAAAAAAAAAAAAAGTAATGTTCAGAGAGGGAGGTAAAAAATACCTATAGCTGCAGCAACAAGTGTGTTCCTTTAAGCTAAAAGATTAAAAACAAACCGTCCACTATACTTCCAGCTCAGAAACTAAATTCCCTGTTCAGTGATCCCAAAATGCTAACTGGTCACTCACAGTGGCAAAAACATCCGTCCATCTGCTTTCCTTGAACTTTTCCTTGTTTAGAAAGCCACAAGGAGCTCCCGAGGCTGCTTGTCCAGACAACTGCATGCAGCTGAAAAAAGCCTCGAATCACTGACTGGGAAGAACAGGGATGGAGGGGGGAAGAGAGTGGGTGTGTTTCCTTAAAGAAGTGAAACTCTTTGGATCATCAACAAAAATGCCCTTGTTGTTGCTAAGGCTACAGTAGCAACATGGTGTCTCTTAAAAGCAGCTGTCGCTGCTCCTGAGGCAGCAGCTCGGGAGAGCGAGAAGCGCAGGCCCCGTACACCAATGTTCTCATGCAGGCTGGGCAGGCTCAGATCAATTAGTGCCAGCTAAGCTGTGCTGGCTGTACATGCCCTGATTTCCTGTGGTTGTTTTCTAGCTGGGCGTGGGGAGAGCAGAACTATTTATGGAGGAGCTCTGGGATTTAAAGCAATGTTGCGCAAATCTAAACGGCAGTAGGGTTTGGCATCTCAGCTGGAAGTAGTGCAGACCCTGGGAAAAAGCCAAAAAAATGCAAGGAAATAGCAAGTACTTTTTTTTTTTTTTAAGCACACAACCCACTGTGTGTGATCCATAATTTATATCTAGCAGGAAGCAACGGCTGCTTGCTTCACTATTATTCACCTGCTGAATACTACATAGGCTGCGTGTTCATGCAGAAATCACTGCTCTTCTCCCACTCCAGATACACTGCAAGTGTGTGTGCATAACAGCATAGATGCTGTGCGTGTGCACACATGGTGTGTATCACCTTCTGATCTCCTAAATAGTTCTGTCACTATCAGACAAAGTAGGGGCGCTATCCCTGAGGGCTGCTAATGCACAAGGATCTGAACAGTCTTGAATAAGGAACTTCATAAATACTCAAGGAGGGGAGGGGGCAGAGAAAAGAGAAAGTAAAGCACGTATGTATGTATATATACCTATACAAACACAGAGCATTCAGAGTGGGCAGTAGTTATATATATATAGATATATATCTACATATAGATAGATAGATAGATAGATAGATAAAAACAGTAGTGATGATCTATACATAAACAGTTACATAATACTTGATTTCAGTAAGCATAGTTTATTCTTAACTGATAGATAACAGTGAAGTAAGTAACTGACAAGCAGAATGTTAAAAACAAACGAACAAACCAACAAAAAGACCTTCTAGCAATCTAGTGAGTGATACAGATGATACTGAGAGTTTCTGTGTCCAAAAAACTTGACTCTAAAGAGAATTGTCATTGTACAGACAATGACACTGGATCCAGCCCACACTTCAAAGCTGCACGGAATGAGCTGTCAGAATTGACACTGCATACAAGTGTGTCCCTTGTGGCACCTTAGAGACTAACAAATTTATTTGAGCATAAGCTTTCGTGAGCTACAGCTCACTTCATCGGTCACGAAAGCTTACGCTCAAATAAATTTGTTAGTCTCTAAGGTGCCACAAGTACTCCTTTTCTTTTTGCGAATACAGACTAACACGGCTGCTACTCTGAAGTGTGTCCCTAACTCGCATACGAATTGTGTGTCCTACTTACAATATTCTAAGACATAACAATTTTATTATATTCAGCAAAGCAATGAATATTCTACAATAGAGAAAACTGCTCAGAGAATATGCATGATATCTTGACTTTTTAAAAAATTTATAACCTTGATGCTGAAGTTCCAGGTATTTATAAATACTGCTATGTAATGCATTTGTATAACTTTACATTTTGTTTCTCTTTTCTGTAGGTTAGCTTTTTTAAACATTATATAACAAAAATAAGGCAATGCTAGCTGATATTACTATGAATTAGAAACTTAACTCTCCCTGTTTTACAGTGCACCAAGGAAATACTTGACAACACTAAGTGTATGTATCATGAATACAAATGTCAATTCCCTACCCAATATCTTACAAGCTGCTTCCCACATGTGGACTTAAAATATTTCCTTACAGTCAACAAAAACGTGGGTTTTTTTCCTGAAGAGATTTAAATGATTACAGACTCCTATAACAACAAGATTCATGACAGGGCAGAAACAAAGAGTGTTATCCACTCCCTAAAGGACAAACTGTACCATTTTATAATCTGCCCTCGTGTTATCATCACACTAATTTAAGACTAAAAATCCTGCAATGAGCTTTCAAAATGATATAATTAATAAAAGCATCTGAGGGGAAAAACATACTAAGTTTCTACAGCAACTGGAGTATACTAAACTATTTTCTTTAGCAGCTAACAGAACATTCAGGAATAAATGGACCATTTAGAAGGCAGCAACCAGAAAATGTAATTTACCTCATTACCATCATTTCTAGTTATTACAGAATTAACTGTTTTCCCACAACAACCTTATAATTTCATGATTCATCATGATTCTGGATACATTATATCTGCAGCAGATATAAATGCATGTTCCAGATGGGTACATTTCACTGCACTGTAAATATTTGCATGGACATAGTAACTTAATGACATGTATTTTCCTTTGAGGTCATTTAGTTGATTGTAATATTTGAAATTCTTGCTTAAAAATGGTTATAACAATAACTGTTATAACAATCAGTTACTCTCAATTCTTGAGGGCCTGGGCTACGTACTCACTCATGTAGCTCCTAGTATTATGAATAAACCATTAGATATTCTGAAGAATAATGGTGGCATAAACCCAAGAGAGAAAAGACGACAGATGTGCACTAGTGTAACCTAATGCATTTGAATTAACAATCTCAACCTACAGTTCCATGGATAGTTCACTATTTTAATGACAAACATTTTCTTTTTGGTTGCCTGATGCAACTGGCTTCCAGCCGTTATGAAGCTGTGTTGGCAGTATAAATAGCAACAGAAGAAATGGGAAGTGGCATGCTTTAGGGGTCGACAGAGTACCAGGCCTTACAAATCTAAAGAACTCTGTACTGATCTTACTAGCCTGAAGTCAGAATATACTGTTGGCATTAGTAACATTAAACAACAAAAATGTTACAATGAGACACTTTGGATATGATTTTTAGAAATCTTTCACAGCTACATTTTGTAGGAACAAATATTGTAGTTGTAAATAACTGGGATTGCAACTGATGCCACTTAGAGGTTAACTACATGACTAAATCAATAAATCAGGTAGGCTGATATTTACATGATTTATTTGTACCTGGCAAAACTGGAGTTGCAAAAGAGAAGGTCAGGTTCTGATCCCTTTCTAAAAATCAGTTCCTTTATTGAGCTGTTCGTTTTAGGGATGGAAGATGCCATAGGGGCAAGCAGCACATTTCAACACCATAGTTGAAATGCTGGTGCTAGAGCCAGAATGGAAGTGAATGACATAGATACAGGTATCATTCCTGTTTCTTCATGGGTAAGACAACAAAGCAGAGATAACCTTTTATGCTTATTATGGGGAATGATAATAGCGATTATCCTTTTGGTTATAGTAAGTGTACAAGGTGCCGTCTAAACAGAGACCAAATCATGATTCTTATTCTCAACTGTGTATGACAATGTTGTACTCAGCCATCTCAAAATGTAAGAAAGAAACAGACACGTGGCAGAAGTCTGTATTCTACTAACATCCAGAAGTGGATCCAAGTCTCTTTTGCGTTTGCTTTAAAGGGCTCTTTGACCCTCCCACCAACAAACTACTAGAACTGTGAAACACGGAACACCTTCCAAGAGGGACAAGACACTATCCATTCTGGGGCTAACCCCCTGAATTATGCAAGTCTCGTTGCATCTGGGGAATCATTTGCAGCTTTGCATAAATGTAAAAAATGAAAGATTTTAGTGATTTAACTGGGGGAAAGACAATACCACCAGACAGGACCCCTCTGTTCATTTGGCATTACATTCCATTTATTTTACTCAACCCCTGACATGTTTAATGTGCTGCAGAGTTGAATACTGGAAATGCAATAACTATATTATAAACCTTGGCAGGTGGAAGCTAGAGGTTTTTGCAGTTGAAGCCCCGACACCCGTTTTTTGTTTTTTGTTTTTTTTTTAAGACCTGGAAGGTCTGGGAAGCCATTCTAGTTTGTGGAATGAGCACATCAGCTGGATGTCAATATAATCAGCAGTTAATATGCTGACGAACAGATTGGCATCGTTACATTTCGAAGTCAACACTGAAATGAATGGGAACAGTTTACATGCCTCTGAGAGCTACTGTTTCAGGGTGGATGCAGATGCAGACAGACATCATTTATACTGGTTACATTCAGTTCCAGTTTGGAAAGGTTTCCTTTGCAACCCTAAGTGCTAGAAACTTTTTTTTTTTTTTAAATGAAAGTTTAGATTCTGGAGCACGTGTCTACAGCAAAGGATAGACTCTGGCAAATTCCAATGCTCCAGAAGTGCAGAATACATGGGGCTCTACATGCATGCATCTAGGGTCCAGTGCAAACCAAAAACTCCATGCGCAACAACCAATGCCTATTCAATTATCTCAACTTGCAAGCTCCTCATATCTTTTTCAAAATCCTTATTTTGGCGGTGTAATGGGTGGGTGGAAGGGTAAGTAAAAGCCTTTCATTTATTGTGAGTGAGTTGTTTGTTACAAAAGGTATGTTTTAAGCTCCCCTAAGCAACAGGCTTACAAGGCACAAGGAATGTAAAACGACCGTGAAGGAATGCAACATTTTCTTGACCTTGTAATTCCTATATAATGCGATCTCAGGGTTAATGCTGCACTTTTCTTATTGAATTTTAAGTTCTTTATAAGGAGAAGTTCATTTTGCAACCATAATTTAATATTCCAGATTTTTTAAAATAAAATGAAACAAAACAAAACTAGTTTGAAATCCAAGGGTCAGTTCTTAGAAGTTCCTGTGGAAGTTCCTGTCCACACCATGCAGGAGCATGCAGACAGCAGCCTCTGCAGACCCCTGTGTCCTCTCCCACACAGCATGGAGAGGTAGGGGCAAGGCATGGTTGAAGGCTGGGTACTACTCCCTGTGTCCCTATAAATGTGCTAGCCAGCCCAGCTGAGCCAGCGTGGAGTTATCTGTACCTGGTGCAGGGCTGGCACAGATTGTTTCCCTCTCTGGAGCCAAGGGGAAACTGGGGACTACACTGCATTTCTGAGTCACCGGGTGAACTCTGGTCAAGCTGAGAGCTTGTGGCAAAGCTACAAATTGAGCCTTAAGGCAGAGCCACCCCCCTCATTGAAAACATGGCCTGCATAACCTCTGTAGCAATGTGCCATGACAGAGCTATGCTGAGCCCAGTGATGCATCATTTTCAGACAATCACTTCCCGTTCTCCCTACCCTTCCTGCTTCTTGAGAGCGACACTGCTGGAAATCAAAGAGTCTAACAATGTCAACAGAAGAGCAGCAACTATTTTTAAACCACACAAAGAGATGGGTTAAAAAATATCCGCTGCAGACCCCTTCTCAACCTCCAACCCGTCACATGGAATACAGATAGCCCTTGTTCACAATAGCTTTTTCTTTTCCCCATGCCTCTTAAAATCTCCCTCTGCCACTGATGCAGCTCCACCAGAGGTAGTAACTGAAGGGGCACTGGTGCAGATAAGTCGCCCGTGGCATTTTAACTGCTGTGCTGTCTAGACCTGCTGAGCAGTGCTAAATGAACCAGGGATTAAAATGCCCGCAGCCTACTTATGCTGGCACTCCTTTTTGGCACTTACCAGCAGAGCTGCACTCGTCGTATTGCAACTTTAAGGGAAAAAAAAGTCTTGTGGAGGCACCGCCACAGGAAAAGAAATGTGTGGTAAAAAGATGGCATGAATGCTTTTCAGGTCATAACTCCAATTAAACCGTATCTTGCTGGCTTCTCAGGGTATGTTAGAATACTTACAGAGTCGCTGGCAAGAAGCCAGGGTGAAAAATGATTAGCATAGGGCAGAAACAGACCCTTTCTAAATAAGCAATTCCCTCCCTCAAGTCACCATCCCCAAGACAGAAAGGGGGGAAAAAATTCAATTTGCATCAGACAGCGTCGTGAAAATTTATCCACCAAGATTAGGAAACCACAATGGGAAGACCAAAATTATTTCAGAAAAAAACAGGAGAGACAAAGTTAATCTCAGTACATGGTGAACTAATCAGTCACATGCCCTGCTCACTAGGATCTTTATGGAACTCAATGTCAAACTGCTGACTTCAGTGACTTTGTTTTTTTTGATAAGTAGGGGTTACAGGGAAAGGAACAGATGTTTTAAGACATCTCATTGTTCAACTATACCCAGGAGAAAAACAAAGCAAACTCCATTTTGGAGGTCAGGGCGCTGCCTCACAGTTACAACATTTCATTCGAAGCATTTACCTTCCTGACCAGCTAGTTCTATAAAATTCAGTGTTTTTGTTTGTTTTGCCCAGGACCAAATCTCAACAATATGAAGATACCAACCTGTGAGTGCCTGAAAAACACATCATCGTTTTCATTTTCTTTGCTATTTAAAAAAAGAAAAGAAAAGAAAAATAAACCAGACTGTCTCATAGTGAAAGGAAACAGACTTTTGTACCCTCTACTTTTTATACTTTGTCTACCATTGCCAATACCATCTCTTTTAAAAGGATTTGAGTGTACTTGCTATTGCTTGTAAATACAGTAAAGGTGCGATACTCAGTGTCACAGCACTTTAAGCTGTTATCCCATCCATTTTGCTTCCTCATAGAAGCTATCTGTGGAAAATATAACGGAATTAAATTCTGCTGCCCTTAATCTAAACAAATTCACAACTCCCAACAAACCCTACACTCACAAATACAGCGGATGGAGTAAAATTCTCCTCACTCAAGCAAAGCTGAGTGATTGGGCTCAGGGGGTGGGGGAGGAAAATGAAGTGCAGAAAAGGGGGTTGGGACCCCCATACTTGGGGCCAGGGAGCTGTGCTGTAGTGCATCAGCTGCCCTTCTGCAACAGTTGTCTTGGGGTGTGTGCTGGGGTTTACAGTACCCATGAGAAAGCAGATCCTGGGGCCTATCTCCCTACTCTCCATGCTATTCTATGTGGCACAGGGGCCGAGCCCCTTTCTGGTATACAAGAGATGGACGAGGCTTTCCTGCAGAGCCAATCTCCTCTCTATACGAGTCCAATGTGGGGCTAATGCGGTGATGAAGCCCCTCTGCAGCAAACTGAAAGTCACCCCCATGGACTACTGAGGGTTTGTCTATACAGCAGATGGGAGCATGCTTCCCAGCGCGGGGAGACAGAAACATGCTAGCCCTGCTCAAGCTAGTACACTAAAAGTAGCAGGGTAGCCACGGTAACAAGGGTGGCTCCGGCTAGTGCCTGAGTACACACCCACCCATCGCCCCTACATACACATAGGGTGGCTAGCCCAAGCTGCTGCCCACTACCCACGCTACAGTGCAATTTTCAGCAAGCTAGCTTGAGCAGAACTAGCAAGCGTCTGTCTGCTTGCCCTAGGAAGCATGTTCTCAGCTGCAGTGTTGACGGAAGAAACAACAATCGCATCATATAGAACCACTTGGAGAGCAAACCGTAAGCTATAAAAGTCACCTTTCGTCAGACAAAACCTCCATGTCATCAGGTCCTGCTCTGGCTGTCGGCCTTGAGGAGCTAAAACTTTCCATACTCTGTAACACAGCAAATATTAAGACAATAAATTAGAGAAAAAGAATAACAATGCTGGAGGCCATTACAGCACTGTATCCAAACCAAGTATTACATAGAACAAGGGAACAGCCATAGGTCTATCTTTCATACAATTACAATTTTAAAAAGCATGCTTTATTATCAATTTCCTGCAATAGAAACAACAGTGTGGCACTTAAACAAGTGCCTGTCACCAGAAGCCCTTAAAGCGTTTCACAAACAATAGTTGGCGCGGGCCAAGGGATGTGCTAGCCACTGCTTCCCACAAGTCCCATTGGCCGGGAACGGCGAACCATGGCCAGTGGGAGCTGTGGGGCTCCGTGCCTGTGGACACTCCAGATAAACAAACCGGACCGGCCCATCAGCGGCTTTACCCTGACGGGCCAGGTGCCAAAGGTTGCCGAACCGTTATAGGCAATGCAACTTGATGGCCCTTCATTTGAGAGAAGTGGTCACCAAATGGTCAATCCTAGAGGATGTCCCAGTTGTTCCCAATCTCTGGCAGTGCAGTGTGGCTGCCACTAAGGCAGACTCCCTATCCCGGCCCCACGCTGCCCCCGGAAGTGGCCGGGGTCTTCCTCTGTGAGCAGCTCCTGCCTGCAAGCATTGCCCCCGCAGCTCCCAATGACTGGGAGAGCTGCGGGGGCAGTGATTGCAGAGAGGGACAGCATGCAGAGCCACGTGCCCCTCGCCCTCCCTCAGGGGCCACAGGGGTGTGTTGGCTCCTTCCAGGAGTGGTGTGGGGCCAGGGTAGGCAGGGAGCCTGCCTGAGCCTCGCTGCACTCGCTGCCGACCGGGAGCTGCCAGAGGTAAGTGCTGCCCTGCTCCTGCACCCCAAGATGCAACCCTGAGCCCCCTTCCGGAGCCAGCACCCTGAACCCCCTCCTGCACCCCAAGCCCCAGTCCTGACCCCCCTCCCAGAGCCAGCACTCCGTACCCTCTCCTGCACCCCAACCCCCTGCCCGGAGCCCCCTCCTGCACCCAAACTCCAAGAGCTTGCACCCCAACCTCCTGCCCCAGGCTCAGCCCAGAGTCCCCTTCCACACTGCAAACCCCTTGGCCCCCAGCTCAGAGCCCACACCCCCTCCCGAACCCCAACCCCCTACCCCAGCCCGGTGAAAGTGAGTGAGGGTTGGGGAGAGCAAGCGACAGAGGGAGCGGCGGATGGAGTGAGTGGGGCGGGGGTTTGGGGAAGGGGCAGGGTAGATCCTGGGTTGCCCTGAGATTCAAAAAGTAATCTTGGACATGAAAACGTTGGAGACCATTGGGTTAGAGCCTCGCCCACCCCTCAACCCCAAAGGTATTCAGTCAAGTAGGTATTTTGGCAGTCTTTCCTTCTTAAAGACTACAGTCTGGGCGAGATTCTCATTTAGACTTCACTCTGGCCGAGTGAAGGGGCCTGAATGGGGACATTAGTGTAATGTCCTTCCACTTTCAGGCCCCTTTACACTGCAGGAGTGGTATTAAGGGGCCTTAGTGTAAAAGCAAAATCAGGCTCTCAGTGGTACTTCAGTGGAAGTTGCACATGTGTATCCAGAGCCAGAACATGGCCCCACATCTGCAGAAATTAATTTGCTTTACATGTATTTAAAAGAAAAAGAGAAATATTTCCAATGTGTGTGGACTGTCACTATACCATCCATTAACGCAGTAATGGGAAGCAGAAGAAGAATCCCCCACTAAAGAAAATAATGAGTCTTCCTCATTTGAGAGGGGGAAGGGAGGCAACTGCATATACTGTCCCACATGGACGCTACTGCACGGTCAGTAGTAGCCAGGGGGCATTTAGCTCTACTCTGGCCAATTACTTTAGAATTGTAAGTACCTTGTGCAAGAGGGTCTTTTTTGGATAGGGGAGGCTCCTTGCATGTCCCCACCTCCTGGACACCCACAAAAGAGCCACTTGCACTCTTGGCCCAAACGCTGAAATCTGTCTCGTGCGGCAGCTCTAAGGAGAGAGTGTCTCAAAGGGTGCAGACATTAAATGTCTATTATATGTGATCGGATACTGTTGCTTCGTGCGAAATCTAATACACAGAGCCTATGATTTTTCAGTCTCTTTCCTTCATTTTATCAATGCCATTTCTATCTAACACACAAAAGAACCCAACTCATTCCCTCTTCGGTATCTGTGTACATTTTAGCCTGATAAATAACCACGGCTGTGTAATCTAAAACAAGTGTGCCAGAACATGATGTACTTTTTCAAAACAAAACATATCACATTTAACGGGCACTCACCTATAGGAGACTTTGGAACTCAACCATCAACAACCAGAGAAAATATTCCACAGCTGGTAAAGCCTACTCTTTTCTCAGGGTATTGTAATGCTACCAGTGGTGCTAAGAGTTTGTGACGTGCCAGGTATCATGCGGCATTGCATGCCCGTCTTTATCAATGGTCAAAGTTGAAATATGCTGTAACTGCTAACACAACATTTAATGCCTGTGTTGGCTATATGGAGAAGGAGATGTTGCATCAGCAATTTTTGCGGTTTGTCACAGTGGGCAAACTGTCTTCTACTGGGAAGGTCAAAGAGGGATCGCAACATTCTGTGATTCAAAACAAAAAGACTGCACAGTGTAAACCCATGTCTTCTATAGGCTGTGCATATTCCACTGTGCTCGCGATTTGCGGTACATTGCAAATGCACCAGATATGTTTGCAGTCAAAAGGTGTGATGTATCTAGATTGATCACCTTTTATCCTAAAGGACTCCAAAGCATTTTGTATTCAGCACCTCTGAAATGCAGCTGCTGCTGTGAGGAAGGGCAACCACCAAATTCACCCACTGATAATGCCCCTGGCACTCACTCACAACAAACACCACACTGATAAACTACATTGTGACAGAAAACTATCGAACAGAATTAAAAAAGAAAAAACTCCCACACAAGCTGATGGTCCAACCTGTGAGGTGCTGAACAGGCTCAATCCTACTAAAATCTTGCAGGCTTGGGGACAAATTTCACTTCCTTACTCTATTTTTGAAACCATATTGTTTTGCTCTATTAAAAACAAAAATAGCTATGTGTAGACTAAGAGGGTCAGTGTGTGAATTTGGCCCTTCTGTAACCACAATGCACTTGTTAAAAGTAAAGGAGGACTTGTGGCACCTTAGAGACTAACCAATTTATTTGAGCATAAGCTTTCGTGCATCCATCTGATGAAGTGAGCTGTAGCTCACGACAGCTTATACTCAGATAAATTGGTTAGTCTCTAAGGTGCCACAAGTCCTCCTTTTGTTTTTGCGGATACTGACTAACACGGCTGCTACTCTGAAACTTGTTAAAAGTGTCAGGCCTGATTCTCCATGGCCCTAACCAGCCATTTACATCTGTGCAAAATGCAAGTGATTACATCTGTGTCAATGGCTACACAAGGTACAAGGCAGTGGGGAAGCGGGATGCTTAATTGTGAGTGGGATGCTCTTTCCCAACATGATACAGACGTGCTCTGCACTTTGTATGGCATGTTTGCTTACCACAGGGCTATCCTGGTTATCGTGAAGCTCAGAAAGTTTGGTGCTAGATTTCTGCCGTTTTGGTTTATTCCTTTCTCCAATATACCCGGAGTTGTTTTCTTGTAATTTTTCTACTTCCTGAGGAGTCAGAATACAATCTTCAAGGTTTCCGAATCCAGAAGGAATGTTTTCTTTGTTGATGACCTCTCTGAGGAAGGCAAATTATATTGCAACGAACTGTTTTTTAAAAACACAATCCTATTGCATTTAAGCTATCGGCAGAGAAATGCATTATGCTGACTGGTGCAGTTCTGGAATTGTCTCTTAAACCCCATCTCTTAAACCGCACCTTCATCCTATTGCAAGAAACACAACACAGGTTGTGATGTCCTAAATCCCAACAAGGAGTTAAAAACAGGTGCACTACATCGCATGAGAAAACATGGTGATCAGCACTGGGGAACTGATCCAACTCCCACCAAAGTCAGTGGAAAGAATGGATCAGCCCTGGCTGTACTAGTTATTTTTAAAAGGTTATGCCGGTTAACTTTCCCAGAGACAAATGTTTGGGGTTTTTTTTTTTTTTAGCAACTAACAACTTGTAATAATTTCCGGTATAACTGAAAGCAGAATCTGGGCATGTCTCCCAAACCTACTGTAACTCATCCCTTTACCCAAGTTTGCAGGGTAAGAACACACAAGGGATTTCCACTGCAACCCCCCTCCTTTTTTTGGGAGGGGTGAAGGAGTGATAAGTAACAGAGAACGGGATGGGGACGAAAATGCCTCATCAAGAATAACTGGACTGCTGTGAGAGAGGGCTGTCTGATTTGTTGTGTTGCATGGAAATGTGTTTGCTTGCTTAAATGCTTCTTATCGGACACTGGGATAAATTCCTGTTTTGTCTAGTCAGATCTGTGTGTTTTCTTTTTCTCCTTTTCTTTTTGCGAATACAGATTAACATGGCTGCTACTCAAACTTTTCCAGACATGTCATCTATGCTCATCTTTGCCTCCTTGTTTAGGAGGGTGAAGATCTTCTGCTAGCTCCTTTTCCCTGCAGTTGTTCTTCTGCAGTGCCACTCCTCTGCTCCCCTTAATAGGTGTTTTTCTATTATGTGCAATAATAGAGACACTTTCAAAAATACATGCATCACTGTATCTTCTATTTGTATATCCATATGTATCTCCTTCCTCCCAATCTCTATGCTCCCTCAGGCTAAAAGCACATCTATCATGCCAGAGATGGAAGGCTGGAATGATGGGTAACAGTTGTAAGTATCCACAGCGGTTTTGTACAGCAAGGCACGAAGCTCAAGTTCTGCTTTCAGTAACATTAGTGAAGTTGCTCTAGTGTGGCACTGGTGTAAATGAGAGAGGAGAATCTGACACTGACGTGTTTGGCTAGTCCTCATGAGGGAAAAAATATTCAGATTTTTAAAAAATGCTCTAGTTATTTTCTAGGTCACAAGTCATTTCTATGTTTTGTCCCTGTAAAAGATAGATGACAGAGAATTATAAATCTCTGGATAAAGCTTATCAGACCCATTTAACTTTGTGCAATTATTATTTTTAAACCACTGAGATGTGATTCATTACATTTAGACAGTAGGTCATGTGGTGTGCAAAATGTAAGCCCATCCATATATTTATGCCATAAATATTATCCCAGTTGTATGCTGCCACTGTGTCGTGTGGCACCATGGATCTTCTTTAGATCTGTGTCCAGACAGCAAAAAGAGATAAAGCCAGCCAAAATCAAAAAGGTCTCAAATGAAATTTTCAATTTTCACTATTTACCATAACAGATTCCAGGACAATTTATCCCTATGAAACCAGAGAAATGACCTGATTTCTCGGTGCCATTTAGGACTTTTGATTTGCTTTAAATTAATGTCTGGGGTTTTGGGGTAAATACAGTACTGAAGAGTTAGCAGCTAAATGGGCTAAAAAGCACAAACAGCAAGTATACAATGCAATGTGGAGGCTGTGCAGAAAAAACTGCAGTGCTATATATGCTGCCAAACACGTACACTAGCCCGCTTCTGACCTACTTACCTGAAAAGTCAGTCAGAAATGATTTTACTGCAGTAACATTTCTCTGCTATGTTAACATTCCATATTTACCGAAAGTCGTGGTGTATTCGCCATCACTGACAATTTTTAAATCAAGACTAGATGTTTTTCTAGAAGATATGCCCTAGGAATTATTTTGGGGAAGTTCTATGGCCTGTGTTATACACAGTGGTGATCATAATGGTCCCTTCTGGCTTTGGAATCTATGAATCTATATTCCTGGATGTCAAGTAGCATGGTTTATATAATTTTTGAGCCTGGGTGCCTAAAGTTAGGCCCCCTAAATAAAAGTGGCTTGATTTTAAAAGATACTAAGGCCTGTAGCTCCAGTAAGATTTGTGGGTATTCAGCAGCTCTGAAAATAAGTTAATTTTTATAAAGGCACCTATAACATGTATTTAAGAGCCTAACTTTAGACCCTCAATTATGCAAACACTTATGCACATGATTAACTTTAATATGACTACTCATATGTTTAATGTTAAACAGATGCTTAAAGGTTTGCAAGATCAGAGTCTGAGTTTAAAAATGTTGGCCATCCTATACAGTTGTAGTGCCCTACAAAAAATAGAAATATATCAATTTCCCCTCACACACCCATACTACACATTTTTGGGATGAAGTCTTCTATATATGTATTTTGAAACAGCTTAGACTGTGCAAACATCTTGCCCATTTAAAAATACTTTTTATTTTCTAAAAGTGGGGAAAGGTCACATTTTTTCCTTTCAGTAAAAAAAAAATCCTTAGATCTGTGCGTGAACACCACCTCTATTCAGAATGCGATGGTGACACATCTGTATTATATGCTGTATGTTATCAGGAGGAATACTATGTATGACTAATCCTTGAGAGGCATTTAAAAAAAGCTGTCTCAAAATACTGTTTATCTGTTTTATAACCATTTAGACAAAAATGGTTGATTTTTGATTAATAAAAGGGGCACGTTCTTCTCCCAAACGCACACACAGAGCACTACAAAATTTGAACAGAAGCTGTCTTTCTACATGTGAAACTAGAATTTGGTCCCAATTTTGTAGCTCTTTTGTTATACAAAAGCATTTGAAAGGGTTATTTTTTGTCCAGTATTTAGTTACAAATGCCCAAACCGATTTTTTCCAAGAATATTACTGTTTCCAGGTACATACAATTAAAACAAAAACCAAACACTACTTTCAGGCTGACACCCGTCAGCCCATTCCGCTGTGAGACAACCACAAATCAAGGCCCTGGTTCTGCAGTTCACAGCTCCAAGTCAGTCAATGGAGCCCAGCATGGGTGCAGCAGTCACTCTGCACGCTCTCAATTGCGGCACTGGGGTCACGGCTTGCAATAACGGAGCTACTGACAATAACGGAGCTACTGTCTTGCCTGTTTAATGGGTGTGATTATGATGCTATCAACTAAATATAATTTTTAAAGGAGCAGAAATCATGAACATACACGTCTCTGTTTCGTCGGCCTTCATCCTGCTCTTTGTGATGCCGCCTCCTATGCCTGGTGGACACATTTGAAGAGGCTGACGATGCTCCCGATTCGGAGTCCTCTGAACTCTGCCCACCTGAGCCATGAGCATCGAAGAGATGCTGTTCCACTGCTGAGCGGATCGTCTTCTCTAAGTATCTGTCGAGATGAACAATGAGGTCAATTAAACTTACAAACTTACCAGAAAACCTCTCCCTTTTTAAAAGTCAAAATTTTTTAATAACTGCAGCAGTGTCAAAAACATGCTGAGGACAGCAGACGCATGGCAAGGCATCAGCTAAGTTGTTCAGATGTGGTTGACTAAAATGGGGCACGTAAAGCAGTGACCCAATTTTCCAAAGTGCCGAGCATTCTCAGCTCCCATTACCGTCAACGGCCGTTATGGTCGCTCAATACTTGTATAAAGGAGTCCATTTTTACTTAGGTGCCTCACTGGAGCCCCCGCCCCCGGAATTAACAGACCCCGACATGAAGAGCTTTAGTTTGAAATGAGAATTTAAGATTCAAGTGATTAGACAACCCATACCAAGATAACAGGGTACACAGTTTTTTAGTGTGTGTTTTTAAATTCACTCCCAGTTCTGGGGAGGGAGGGGGAAAACTGGGGGTGGTGGTGGAAAGAGGGATACAACATGGGCAAACCAAGAATCACCTCGTGCTGGGTGACCCATGACAAGCAAACCCAGGGTAGGGGGGTTGCTTTAGGTTTGGATGGCTGGTGCATGCACGATGCAAATATGCACAAACGGCCCTGCATCATCCCTTCTCTCACCGGCTCTTCATGTACTGACCCACACCCCTAGCGGGTGGAGTGGTGTGTACGGGTGGGGAGCAACACTTCTCACAGCTCCCTGGTGCACTGGCAGAATGCTCCTGCTGCACCTCCACTTCCGATGGTGCAGTGCACTTCCCTCACTGCACCTGACCAGCATTGTTGGCCTGGATGATGTGAGGCTGGAGCTATAGTCATGCCTCCTCTTTAACTTGCCCCCATCCTTTTGGGGAGACTGACTCCCAGAGAAGCTAGGAGGAAGCAGACCCTTGTGACAGAGTGCACAGACTGCAACTGTGATTGGCCCCTGTGAAAGGCCTGCCAGAAGGAAAGGCTCTTTGAAGTAAGGACCTTAAGTGATGCATACATAAAGGCCATGCACATGTGTGCCGCAAGTTCTTTAATAAGTGTATGTTAAGGGCATGCTACTGAAAGCGTGGTTAGACAGGTTATCAGGGTGAATGCTATTCATAGTCACACTCATCATATATCTCCACCAGGTGAAACGAAATTATATAAGAAATAGTAGCACCTGTGAGAATGATGAGTGATTACCTTCTCACAGGTATGACGACCACACAGTAGGGCAACTCATCATAAACTTTACTCAACTATATATATATAAGTGCCCAATTCTGATCCCATGCTGTTTTAACGCTGCTGCAACTTACTGATTTTGATGGTATGACTCCTGTTTGATTCTGGTGTGAGATTGGAATAAGAACTACTGTGAGCAACAGAGCTTTTATTCACTTCAGTATAGCGATGGAGTCACTATAATGACACTAGAGTCAAGGTTGTGAGACTGTTTCCTTTGTAAATCTAATTGAACCCTCCCATTCTCACTTTGTGGAAAAAAAGTTCCTTTTTTCTTGAAATTTCTTCTGCTTATTTTTGGGACAGAGGAGGCTTTGGAGGTAAAGACAGATAAATCAGACAAACATTTCTGATACATGACAATTTGAAAAAAAGGAATTTCTCTCCCACTCCCCCCAATATTTTGAAAAATCTTATGTTCTCTGGATCATGGCTCACAAAAGACTTGATTAGAAACTCCAGATCTGTTTCATTCATTCATGTTCAATAACATTTAGCGCACTAAAATATTCTTATGTTAAAATGATTTATCGAAATTTATGGTTAATTTTGAACTGTTAGCTATGCATGTGAACCTCTACATGGGCCAAGAGGCCACTGAAGAGTTTATAAACTTGTTGCTAACTATTATGTTAGCTGAGTTTGTAAACCCTCAAAAAAATCAAACAAATCAAAAAAATTAGCAATATCATAAAAGTGTATTTTAACTTTGCTAAATGTGTGTGTGTGTGTGTGTGTGTGTGTGTGTGTGTGTAACATATGGGCAAGAATAAATTCATATGCCAAAATTTGGGACCTGAATGTCAGGCAGGTAAGGAGTCTCTTTATAGCACAGTGAGGTTGTGCTTCTTGAAATCTCCGTGATTACATAACCATAACATCCCACGGATTTGGGGAAAAAAGCAAGGAACTATGACACCCACACACTTATTTGAGAGGAAGTGGCTTATGATCACTATACACAATGCACTTTTCTTTGGACAGTACTAGGCTATTACAGAAAAATAAGAGAACAACATTTTTAAAAGCTTAAGTAGACAACAAATGATAGCAACAAAAAACTTAAAAATAAACAGAGTCACTTACTCTCCAGTAGCAGGAATGTTACTGCTCACTTGGGATACCTGGGCACTGTGGAAAGGGAAGAAAGATCTAATTAGCAAAGTACTGTCATGGAACACCTGAAGGAGAATGTTGGCTTTTCTTCTCTCATTGCCTTTTCTTAGACACTACACCATCTACTAAATTAATGAATGATTCGTCAGCAGGAATTCATCTCCTAGAATTACATATGCACATGACAAGCTTAGAATCATAGAATATCAGGGTTGGAAGGGACCTCAGGAGGTCATCTAGTCCAACTCCCTGCTCAAAGCAGGGCCAATCCCCAATTTTTTTTATTTTTATTTTTTTGCCCCAGATCCCTAAATGGCCCCCTCAAGGACTGAATTCACAACCCTGGGTTTAGCAGGCCAATGCTCAAACCACTGAGCTATCTGACCCCTCAACAGAATTTTGACTCACACTATTAGAATGCACATTTATATAAGGCTAGTACACTCAGAATTGGATTGCTTGTCATTTACTACCAAGAGACTGTAGTCAAAAGGAAGGTATTTTAGGTATAGCACATTATGATTCTTCTCCTCCTGAATATTCTGCAGCTGTAGATCACACTTAGTTTAATCAAATGAGCTCTGTTCTTTTGAGTCAAGATTTCAAAATGTACACACTATAAAGTGACTTAACATTTAACAGGTTTTAAACTACTCATCAGGAAAAAGACAAAACATATTTCCTCTTCACAGATTCCCCTTCCCCAACTCCACATTTTCATGTTCTTGGCTCCCCGCCACCATTTGTTTTTAAGTATATTTTCTTGCCTTTCTGTTTGCCTCTACATCTGACTCCAGGCTCAGGAAGAGGTAAAATAACATAATTCTAGTTGTCACCACTCACTGTTCAAAGCACTTTCAAGTAAGGTGATGTGCCATCCCGCATGGCATTACTGCTCTGCTCTCTAACTGCAGGGTCAGATTGGATTAGGCCAAAGAAAGTCCCTCCCCTTTCCATGTACCATCAGATTGCTCCCCATGTGTTGATTCAACTTTGAAGATAAGAGGGCACATGAGATTTCACTCCTGTTCATCCCGCCTACAGTATTAATTAAACCAAATAAGTTAGTTTAAACATTGCATTTGGCTTTATCCTCTTAACAGCAACAGAATCAGTAGCAGGGTTGGCTGGTGTACTCAGAAGTAAATCAACCCTATGCTAGATTACAAGAGGGACTTGTGAAAGTCTTACTCCAGAATTCTAGGTTTACTGTGCCACCCTAATAGAAATTTAGTGTTTTTAATCTATACATGCAAGGTGCATCCTTTCAGAAACTTTAATTGCTGAGGATTCAACAGCTGCTCTATTACTTTAAACCAATCACAGTTTCTAAGGTTTCTTCTATCCTTTCTCTTTAATATTTCCCCCCACCAAACTATTGTAGCTTCCCTGCAGAGACCTGATACCAGCCAAAAGGCTGGAGCACTCGCTCTCCTCAGAAGGCAAGCAAGCACATTGTCACGTCACTGGTAGCAAGTGGTAGGGAGAGGGGGTTGAACTGGTGGGAGGAGATAAAATAAAAGTGTCACAAAAATCAGTTTAGTAAAGTCACACAACAGCACACGTCTCTACAGGTCTAGAGGATAGAACTACTGCAAGCCTACATGTTGTAGATAAGCCAGAAAGCTTTTAGTTCCTGCAAGGGATTGAGTGCATCCCCACTAACCAGCTTGGTGTGTGTAAATTAGTGCAGTGCACCCACACACGCCACTCCTTTCAACTATGGCTTCACCTGTGCACTCTTCACCTCTGCACTGTTCACTCAGACACAGTTCCTCAAAGTATTCACACAACATGAAAGCACACGTATATTTGGCAGTCGATTCCATGTATATACATGGATGTTATACCTAGAGAATACACATACAGTTGTATATTTCAGATTAATACACTTATCATTTGTATCATCTTATTGTATTTAATATTATCCTTACACACACACACACACAGAGACAGATATAGAGGAAGACTCTCCTCAACACACATGTAGGCAATATCTAGGTGATTAATTTAATTTATCCCATGGCTATACTACTGATCATACATATTTGACCACTTCACCTGCTGTCTACCCACCCACTACAGTCTCTTCTCCCCTGGACTACTCAGCAAATTCAAAGAGTTGAAATTTTAAATATTTTTCTTGGAAGGTTTGAATAAATCCCACGGAGAATGGGTTGCTTGGCAGAAGGCAGATGAAGTGACCAAAGTTGCATAATAAATGTAATTTCTCACAAATGTATCACTGTCACAAGTGTGGTTGTACTTTAACTTTACATCAAATTTCTGTACTTTCTCATATCAATATTTGATATGTATTATATGTAAATATTAGAAATCTAACACACACATATACACTTGCCCTTTATCTCATCTCTCTTCGCTTCTCCATCCCCAATAAGCTTTCTGTTAAAAAGACATGGGGTCTAAAAAAGGAGAGGATGCTTAAGAGGAGATCAGAAAACAGCATCTTCCTTCACTTTATACCATATAATTCCAGCAAAATTACTATTGTGGAAAAAAAGGAAACTCCTGTTTCATGACTGTAGTGTTGAGCTCTTCATTCCACTTGTTTACTAGTGATATTTCACGCTTTGGGCAGAATTCTGAAGGTGTATGGGGGAATGATTATTATTCCCTAAAATTATTTTTTGCCTTTTATCATGTAATTTCATTTAAACTTGGGGAGAAAGGATTATTAGAGCATGCAGTTCCTTCTTCTAGGCAAAAAGTAAATAAAAAAATCAAATGCAAGACAGTGTATAAAATTCCAAACATTTTCATAACCTTCACGTATATTGAGTAGTGATTTTAACCCATAACAAACCTGACTTCATCAACACTGATTCAGTTTCAAGTCCATTAAACCTGCTATTTTCTGATGACACATATACATATGGCAATTATTTTGGGGTAGGTATTAAAATATCTACTAAGGCACTGTAGTTTCTATCTGAGAGCTAGACAATACTGATTTTAAAATTACTTCATGGACATAGAGAGCATGAAGTAAATACACACACAAAACACACCCAGCCACCCACCAGCACCTAGTGAAGAGAAAGTACTTCAAAAAAAATTTAAGCTTCATTAGCCCTTTTAAATTTAGAAACTACCTCTTTATGTAGTAAGCATGGCCATATAAAAGAAATAGGATTTAACTTTTTCTTGGTCCTGTGATATGTTAATGCTCTTTACTGGGCCTGTCTCTCAATAATAGTGGGATTTTGAAGGAGAAGTTTTCAGATACACTAAATTTTTTATAATTCCACAGTAATTGGCCTTCCATGCTATTTAATTTTGAAGCTTAATTAAATGCACTGCTAAATTGGTTTATTTATTCTATTCTGTAACATTAGCCAGGAAGTTAGGCCATTTTTAAAAAAAATCTCGACGGAGTCAACAGAATTATGAAATAGCTTTAGAATGTTAGGCACAAATGATATGTGTGTATTTCTGACTATGTTAATCTCCAGTAAATACATGGCGATAATTAAAGAGAAATTCTCAAAAAGCTAAGAGGAAAGAAACACTTCTGGTAACAATTTCCTAGGGGTTTGCTGAACTTCTTGGGTGGCTGAAGTCACTTGGTCCTCAGCTTCATGCTTCACAAGGCACCCAAAGGCATGCTATGAATGCCCCAAACACATTACGTGTCATGTCTTACTGCGTAATTAATAGCCTCTAAATAGCAGCTTTGTTCATTCAATCAGTGAAGCAATGTGAACTCATGTCCTGCTTGGTGAATAATTTTCTCCATCTGCGTTTGACTCATTGATATATACAGTCGATTATTTTCATTACATTATACTGTACTTCTACTGCTCCACCCCATGCCCCACTGACATTAGTTGGAGAGTTATCCAGTTCTGGGATTTCATGCTCACTCAGAACTAGCCTAGGCCACTAATTCCTGACAAAAGTCTTGTTTTAAACACCAACTCCTCACTGACATGCTCCCACAACCCCCTCATACTTCTTCCCCTGAGGGGGAGAGAGGGGTCTGAATCACCAGAGAGCCCCAGTGTTAGCTTACACCTGGCTCCCTAGACTTGCAAATACATCCTAAGTCTCATGGACACCTCAGCCTCTGCCAGGTGTACCCTATCAACTCAAGGTACCTTCTCCCATGCATAGGAAAAAATTATTTACTTCACGGGCCACATCCTCCAGGTCCCTGTCCATCTCGGACAACAGATGCTAATTTTTTTGAGTACTACTCCATTAATACAGGACACGCCATTAATATCCAGCTACATAAAGGCCAAAACATTCAAACCTGGGTGCCTAAAGGTAGGCCTCCAAATTCATATTTAGGCACCTAGTTATGGGCATCTGAATTTTACAGGTACTGAGCAACCCCAGCTCTCATTGTTATTAACTCCAATGAAAAGAGTGTCGGGGGGGGGTGTTATATACTATTCCATTTAGGCCCATTAGGCAAGTGGTCCGATTTATTTCTCTTATAGTTCAATAGACCAGTTTTTATCAGAATTAGTTCCAGTCTCACCTAAATATTACAAAGCTGGGCACGTTCATTGTAAGGGGCTTGATTTTCCTTTTACACAAAGGCAAAACAGAAGTAACTTCACTGAAATTAATGGAGTTCCAATGGTTTCAAACTGACCTAAGAGGAGAATCTGACCCAAAGGATCTGTTAGCAAATAGTAAGCCTTCATCACTTGCTCAATCATTTCTGCCTCTGTTCTCCTTGTTTATTTATGTTATTTTTAAATATTACAAATAAACTTCTGACACGAATACACTGAAAGCTGGAAATTACAATCAGTATAGCATGGACTTAGGCAAACTGAACACAGCAATGTTACAGAGAGGCATGCATCTCAAGATAACTAGTTACTGGTTAGATATCTTTGGAAATTAATCTTAAAAGATCTTGAGTGTGATTTCACATGTAAGTCATCAAGGTAAAAATATAGGGTGAGATTCTCATTTCTGCTCTGGCACCTTTACACGAGGTAAAAGAGCTGGAGTGGTGTAAATGGGCCCTAAAAACCCTGTTTCTGCCTTGAGGAGTATTCCCCTCCAATGTAAGCACTGTGGAAGACAGCCATAAGGTTGTCCTCTGAGAACCCCATTACAAGGCCAGGAGTAGCAAAGCTTCTGGGAAAGAGGAATGGAGACAGGAGCGGGGGCTGCTGGGGTGGGGCTGCAGCACACAGCACAGTGGAGATTCTGGGCAGGGCTGTGGCCCTTGGGGTAGCCCAAGGAAGCAACCATAACTTAGACAGGCCCTCAGGGCTGTCTAAATTATGCCAGAGTCCTCTCCAGCTCCCAGGGCAGGTCAAGACTTGGAGGTTTCGAAGGTGGCTTAAGCCATGTTAGCCACACCGCACTTGGTCTACAAATTCTGTGTTTGTGTCTCTTAGAGAAAGTCTACACTGAAAAAAAAAGATGTGTTCTTGACTCAAGTTAACTAACTTGGGTAAAAATAGCAGTGAAGACCCAGCAACTGGCTTTTAACTCATGATCAACCCCAGGCTGCCCTGCCCTCTAGGTTTTAACTCACACTGTTACCCTGAATTTAAAGCCAAGTCTCCCTCCCTTCACTGCTATTTTAACCCCAGTTAAGAACACAATTTCTTCTGCAATGTAGACATACTCTTAGAGGCATAGTCCAGAATTTCACCTATAGTTCTTTGTTACAATAAAGCTACCAAAAATGTGCAAATGAGGATGATTTCATTTTGCACTTGGTCCTACACATTTGTCATGGCTCCCAGAGAGGTTGCAACTAGAAAAGTTTGGGTACCACAACTCTTTACCTCTTTAATTAATCTTAGTCTTTTAATCTAAACTGAATATACCCTGTCATGCTTTCGAATTAAACTTCCCAATATCTGCACCTTGTGCAGAGTGTATAATTTACCTATTATTGCACTTGCCATATGAGTGATGTTACTTAGGAACTGAAAACCTTCTCCCCTCTCCCCCCACCCCTCCCCCTGCAATAACAGAGGCACTGCAGAGCAAAATGTATTACTGTCGAATATTAAGCATTGTAATTAGAATTCGTCAGAACATACCGTACTATAATCTTGCACAGGACTGGCTTTTCCCTTCTGCCCCAGGGAAGGTGCATTAAAACAGCATGGAAAACATCTATAAATTTAATCTAAAACATTAAAAATATTTTTAAAAGCATACCATGTTGCTTCCTGGCCATCAATAATGACCTATAATTATCAAGGTCTCAGGCTATGGAGAGCTCAGAGCTTGGAACTAATGCTATCATTTGCACAGGAGGTTACTTACAATACACATACTTTATGCAGAGAAGCAAAATGTTCAAAAAGAAAATGTAAATGATAACCAAAGAAAAATTACAGTGGAGGCAAACAAGTTCACTCTTCTAGCAAAGCTGCTTGAGGAAAAATTGCCAATGAAAACAGTTTCTACAGCTTTTTAAAAACAGAAAAATTCCAAAGTCTAGTTGGTACATAATTCCTCTGGTTTAACAATGGGACTTTTCAATATTTAAATGTATCAGAAGATGTTGGAATCTATCTAAAAGTTATTTATTATCTAGAATCGTAATGTTAGGTGCTTTCTCCTTTATAGTTTACGGTCTGTAATAGACCTTGTTTTGTCTGGAATTTACAATTCCATTATAAGAAATTTGCTTCATGCTGAAATTTGATGTACAAATCTTCAAAGCAGGAGAGGATTTTTTTTTGTGTATAAAATCTGAAAATGGTGATGTGCTGCAAATGCCTAGCTATGTCCAACCATGGTAAGGATTTGATTTCAACCTTCTCTGAATATTTTCATTTTTTGGAAGTTCAAATGTAACACAATTAGCCTACCTTAATGTGGTATATTGTATTTTCATGGTTATCTTAATGCCAGGAAAAATGAATCCCATGAAGAATAGCAATTCTCCTTTGCTTTTCTTATATATGTCTCCCTTTATCCCCAGTTCCAGTATAATCTCCTGTGACTGGTGCACACTGGCACCTACTGTTCAAAGCAGAGATATCTGAGTGACGCAAGTACCCTGGCTAAGGCTAGAACTCTACTGGAGTACAGCAAGTACACAGAGCTCTATACTCCAGGCTTCCGTCGCCCCTTCCACTTTTATCTAGTGCACATGCAGTGGAGCACAGAATCACCAGCCAAGCAACGTTTCATTTTTTAAAAGGGCCCAACACTGAAAGGGTTCTGACTAGCTAATATTATGACTTTGAGTCTCTCAGGAGGTGCTCAAGACATTGACGGATCAGCACCTTAAGTAACAGCCAATAACTCTGCGAACAGATTTTCAATTTTGTCCTGAAAGGCTGACATCTGAATAGATACAGTAAATGTCACTGCATGACTTACCCATACACACCCCACAGGCTAAGACTCTTGTCAGTAATGCTGCACTGATAAGACCATTTCTCTTGTGTAACATGGGACAGATATTAAAGAGAGAAAGAGTGGGAGGGGCATTACCACAAAGAAAGAGAATGGTGGGATTGAAAGGAAAAACACAAGGATAACACTAGGAAAAACCACCTGATGTCTGAATGCAGTGTGTGCAGGGCCAGACCTCAAGTCAATGCAAGTTTTGCCATAGACTTCAGTAAGAGCTGGGTTGGGCATTGTATCATTTCAATACAGTATTCATCAGTGGTGCTGGAACCCTTTTAATAGTGGGGGGTGCTGACAGCCAGGCACTTACGCCTGTCTGTGCCCCCCCGACAGCTGGGACCGGGAGCAGTACCGTGTCTCTGTGATGGGGGGACCTGGATAGGGGTAAGAGGGCAAAGGCTGGGGACAGGCACGGGGCCAGTTGCAGAGCCCCGGACCAGATCCTGGGAGCAGAGTCCTGTAAAACCTGAGGGTGCTGCAGCACCCCCCACACCTCTAGTTCCTATGCCTATGGTACTCATTCGTGAAACAGCCCTGCATCTCAAAGCAGCTCATTAATAGTAACTCATGAATCATGCTATTTTCTTTTTCCATTCCTTTGGTTTATGTCAGGATATACCCACTGAGAAATTTCTTTAAAAATAGTCTATATGACAACATAATTTCTAGAACATAGACTTCACCACAGATCACTATTACCTTCTATTAGTTCATCTTACCAGACTGGGCGCAACTGCCCTTACTTGGAATTGACTTTGCCAGCTGCTACTTGCACGTGTACCTGCGTTATCTAACACAGCTGACATTAGCTTTCCTGTTGTATAAGCTAAGTAGTCCAGAGCACTCCCTCTTATGTAACAATTTCAGTTCTAATGTTCACATGGCTTTCATTATAAGACATTCTGGAACACATATGCCCTTCAAGCACGAACTGCTAGAACAATCGCCAGTAAGGTTTTCCTTTTCTTTTATTATTACAATATTCACTTTGCAAGGTATTTAATACAGCACTGCTGAGCAAGTGAACTAGATCCTCTTGATCAGGCTTACTTGAGTTGTATTCTCCCCCCAGTTTCCAATAAAATCCCCAAAAGATGGATTTTTTTAATTAGTATATTTTAATAATAATGGGTTAAGAACAGTTGTGATTCAAAATAACATGCAGAACATCATTTAGGTACTAATTCTTGCCCTTTGGTTGTTCTTTCTTTCTTTCTTTTTAAGTAAGATCAAGGAAAAGAAAGTTGTTTCTCACCAGACATGGACTGTGAAATACAGAATCAAGTAACTGAGTTTAATAAAAACATCATGACATTCGCAAAAGTGATAGAATGTTCTTCTAGTTGGCAGAAGCCAAGAATTACGTAGCATTTGGAATATGAACAGCTCTTGTTCACATCCACCCAGCATGTTACATAACTGTCTGCACGAAATTACTGTACTACAGTACAAACCCAGAAACCGCTACACTCCTAGCAACCCATATCCCTATGTATTTACATTAATTATTCAGTTGTTATATCACATGAATAAGGCTGCAGACTATGTAAACTTGGCTAACGGCAAACCAGGACAAATAAAATGGACCACCAGACAGACTTATGTACTGATTCAAAGAGCTCCCCCACCCCCTTGCATGGAACAAAGTTGATTACAACACATGTCATTTGCTTCCCTGGAGCAGCAATAAAAATTGTAAAAGTCACATGGGAAAATCTGCCACCCACCATAGGAGCTCTGAACTGAAAAACCACCAGCCGTTGCCCAGCATGCGCTGACTCTCCTGCCAAATTACCTCCACCTGGCAACCAGCCTAACAATTACACATTTCTGATGTGTGAGAAACAACAGCAAGAGTTACAAGCTGTTGGTTTTATTTACCAGTAATTGCTTCTCAGTGTTGTTACAAAGAAACAAGCTAGGCATGAGGATTTATATCACAAGGTGTGCTACTCCCTTTTTGCTCTTATTTGCCATTTCTTCATTTTCAAACTACTTATTGGCTCTCATTTACTCCTCTTCAAATTTGCAAAGTACATCCTCCCATTCCCATAGAAGTCACCCCTCCTTCAGATCGCCTTCATCCATTCCCATTAAAGCCAAACCTATACTTAGGAGACCACTTGAATCTTTCCAATTTCCTCCTTCTAAAAAATATTGTTCCTCTAATCCCACAAAGTCCATCCTTCCCTCTAATAGGCTTCTTGACTCTTCACCAATAATGCCACTCCAACCATGCATCCTAATCTCTCTTGATCACTCCAGCTCAACTGATATTCTCCTGGATCTTCTTTCCAGGAGATTTCTGCTCTAAGGGAGGTCTCAGCCCTCACTAGGTCCCAAATCAGGAAAGCACTTGGGCATGTGCTTAGTCCATCCTTAACAAAAAAAGTACAGGCTTAAGAGCTTTCCTGAATAGGAATGCTTTCATGAACCAGATCTTAAAGGAATATACACTTCATTTTTAACAGAAAGGAAACTCAAAGGAAAACAGTATGGCACATAATTAATAAGAGTCCTTATTATATTCCCTCCCCCTACCACAACCTTCAGGGTTAGTCAGAAGGAAGTATATCTGTTTCAACTTTTGTCCAATGATCTTTTATTTTTAGCTATTGTTGTAACAATATCTACAAGGAATTGTCTATTTTAGAGTAAAAATAAAACACAGCATTAAGGCATAATAGATCCATGAAAATTCATTGAGATGTGGGGAAGCTGCCTAGCATGGATACTACAGGCATCTATGTTAGGGTCTGATCTTGCTTTACATCTTCATTAATGATCTGGGAGGTGGAACGAACTGCATGTTAATGAAATTTGCAGATGATGCTAAAATGGGTAGAGTTGCAACACCAGATGGGATAGAGAGACAACAACAACAAAGGAAACTAACGAGGTTCAAAATATGGGCAGAAAATAACAAAAATGAGATTCCACATGGAAAAATGTAAGGGAAGGAAAAATAATCTAAATGGGAGGGAGAAACACGGGGAGGAAGGATAGCTCAGTGATTTGAGCATTAGCTTTCTAAACCCAGGGTTGTGAGTTCAATCCTTGAGGAGGCCATTTAAGGATCTGGGGCAAAAATTGAGGCTTGGCCCTGCTATGAGCAGGGGGTTGGACTAGATGACCTCCTGAGGTCCCTTCCAATCCTGATATTCTATTCTATGTTTCTATGGGAATCAGTAATTCTGACAGAGAGCTAGGAGTGAAGTTTCTAGGCAACAACTAACAGGGAAAGGGGGAAATACAGTGAGAGTCCACCAGTATCCAAGTGTAAACACCAAAGAGGGAGGGGAATTATTCAGAGTGGTAGACAGAGATATAGCTTAGAGTGATGGGTTGAAATTTTAGGCTACCTAGCAATCTGCAAATGTATCTCCACTGCTATGACAATCAATAAACCACCCTCCAAAAACACACCTTTCAAGATCTAGGAGTCCTACACAAGCCTCTCTCTCTCATCCAAACAGATGGTAATTCCCCCCTGAACAGGCATGTCTGGAAGTAAGGCATTTTCTTATTTTCCTGCACTGGCTTCCTGCAATAGCGGGAGAGCTGCCACTGCATGGCTGCTGACTTTCCACCCGGTTTCTGGGGCAGTGCAACTATGTGCTGTCTCTTACTCAGACTTGTGGCAAAGCCACCATTGAGTTGATACAGTATGAGTTGTTTTTAATGAGTATTATCTAACGAACGAAATGATGTAATGAAATTATGTAATCAACATGAAAATCAAAGTTCATCCGCTAACTGAAAAGTTGACCAGTCTGATGTTAAATCAAACCCCATGCCCACAAGTTTTCAATCTTTTTACATCTCAGAGGATTCACCTGCCCTGCTGATGAGGTGATCATGGCATTAAACAATAATCTTAGACTTAATTAGAGCCTGTTCACACATATCTGGCCTCATCCCCAACATTATATTAAAATATCAAGTCCTTCCCACACAGAGAAACCAACAAAAAGGAGGAGTAGTAAATACCTCAAATAGAAGGGTGACATAGGCCGCTCATCTTCTTGGGAACTAAAAATAAAACACATTTTTAAAGTTAGTATGTAGTTCTGTTCTTTATTAGCAGGTTAATTTGTAGCAAAACATTTGCTCTTTCAAAAACAAGATAAAAATGAAACACCTAGTATCTGGCCCAGAGGCTATATTTAATGCATGTATTTTGTTCTACAATAACTTATGGAAGGGAACTTTAAATTATAGTCCTCAAAGTCATGAAATCCCAACTAATTTGCCAGTGATCATGAATGTGGAACGATCTGCTGTAGAACTGTCAGGAGTCACTGCAATTCTGCCGCACTTCAGCAACAATTCCCATAGCAAAATACAGAAATTTTGTCAACAAAATAATCGGACCTTTTGCTTCGTGCAGTTCCAGAATTGAATAACCTGCTAGTAAAGGTAAACCAAAAAGCTTCTGTTAAACAAGAAAGATTATTTAAAAACATTTAAGATGCCAGTTTAGTAACTAGGTGTGCGTAGAGTGAAAAATTCTAGGCCTGATTCACCACTGCAATATGCTGGTTTTACTGTACTTAAATGAAACTGAGTAGCACTGGTATAAAACTGGAGTCGCACAGTCGTGAGTCAGGCCTGAGTAAAAAACTCAACCATTTTTAAAATAAAGACAGATGAAAAAAAACAGTTCTTCCTTGACTTGAGTCCATTGAGTCTCTGATTTGAGATTACTGGCCAAATTCAGCCAAGGCCCAACTCCACTGATTGTAGGGCTGTTGACAATTAGAATCAATTTAGCGCTAAAGGATTCTCCTCTCCGAAGTGTTGTTCAGTATTTGCCTTTGTATTGTTTAAAGGCCTGTTTGTTCTAGTTCCTGATCCTACTTATATTTACGCATGTGCTTAATTTTCCTGCTGCAAATAGTTCCCCTCAAGTCAATAGGGCTACTCACAACAGTAAAGTTAAGCACGTAAGTATTTGCAGGATAAGGGCTAGAAGTCGAATTGTGTCAGGGAACAGAAGTGTCTACTGTAAAAAAAAAGATTAGAGACTCATGCCGAGGAACTGTGTTGCACTAGGTCATACCTAGACAAGACACTGGGCAGCAATTCAGTGTTCCCACTTCAGGAATGGGATCTCCAGATTCTAAAGCAGACTGAACAGTGCAGGAAAAGACTGTTTCTGGTATTATCAACTCCTATTCACGGACCCTCCTCCAACACGGTTATGTAATCATGTCCCAGCCACCATACAAACCCAGCATTAGAACACAAACTTCCCTAATCAAGCCATACAAAAATGCATGTTATGGCCAGGTGCGTAGGGTAGACAGAGACTTTGATTGCAAGTCTTTGGGGCAAGAAACTTTGCCTTACTCTACACACATATAGGACATGACCCAAAGCCCACTGGAATTAGTGGAAGTCTTTCCAACGTTGTCATTGAGCTGTGAATCAGGCCCACAAAGAGCTGTGTAAATTTGGGGGTCTGTATAAATTATTTTAAACACAATGAATAATCATAGTAAAAGATTTGAAAAACTCATGTGCACTGGAAACAGAGAATTTCTCTATAGACTTTCCGTCGTTTCAGAAGCTTGATATCAGGATCACAACCAGTACATGGGTGGTCAGGCCCAATGGTCAGAGCCAAGGGGTGGCCAGGCCTCGAGGTTAGCGTGGAGCCGAAGTCAAGAATCAAGACCTTGGGAGACACCCAGGAGTGTGGCAGGGAAGCAGAGCTGGAGGTCAGAGCCAAGGATCAGAAGCCAAATGCCACAGTCAAAGGGTGAGCCAGAGAAATCAAGGATGGAGAAGGGCAGGAATTAAAGAGGGCATAAGAACAGGAAGCAGAAGCAAGAGCAGCTGTAGCGTTGAATGTGTTGAGCAGCCAAGCAAGCTCTGGCTGCTGCTGGGCCTAGCAGGAGCTTAGCTACACCCCTCGCCCGTGAGGAAGTGCAGTCAACCCAGCAGCCCCTGCCAGCTGTGCCCAGTGAGTTGCCAGGAGACTGATCCTGCTGCAGCTGGTTCCATTAGGGTATGTCTACACTACGAAATTAGGTCGAATTTATAGAAGTCGGTTTTGTAGAAAGCGTTTTTATACAGTCGAGTGTGTGTGTCCCCACACAAATGCACTAAGTGCATGTAGTCGGCGGACTGTGTCCACAGTACCGAGGCAACCGTCGACTTCAGGAGCTTTGCACTGTGGGTAGCTATCCCACAGTTCCCGCAGTCTCCACCGCCCATTTGAATTCTGGGTAGAAATCCCGTGCCTGATGGGGCTAAAACATTGTCGTGGGTGGTTCTGAGTACATATCGTCAGGTCCCCATTCCCTCCCTCCCTCCGTAAAAGAAAGGGCAGACAATCGTTTTGCGCCTTATTTCTTGAGTTACCTATACAGACGCCATACTACGGCAAGCATGGAGCTTGCTCAGCTAACTGTCACCGTACGTCTCCTGGGTGCTGGCGGACGTGGTACTGCATTGCTACACAGCAGCAGTTTATTGGCTTTTGGCAACAGACAGTGCAGTATGACTGGTAGCCGTCGTCGACATAGTCCTGGGTGCTCTTTTAACCGGGCGCCTGGGCAAACATGGGAGTGACTCAGCCAGGTCATTTCCCTTGTTTCGTCTCATGGAGATTGAGTCCTACTGGCAGTGCACTGTCTTTTAATCTGCAGCTAGCAGAAGACGATGGCCACTAGTCATACTGCACTGTCTTCCTCCGCACACCCAGGAGGTGACGATGGCTAGCAGTCATACTGCACAGTCTGCTGCCAGCAAGATGTATAAAGATAGATGAAGTGGCTCAAAACAAGAAATAGACCAGATTTGTTTTGTTTTCATTTTCTCCTCCCTCCCTCCCTCTATGAAATCAACGACCTGCTAAACACAGTTTTGAGTTCTATCCTTGAGGTTTTGAGTTCTATCCTTGAGGCGGCCATTCAGTTTCTCACAAAGCCATCCCCTTTGCTGATTTTAATTCCCTGTAAGCCAACCTTGTAAGCCATGTCGTCAGTCACCCCTCCCTCCGTCAGGGCAAAGGTAGACAATCGTTCCGCACCTCTTTTCTGTGCAGATGCCATACCACGGCAAGCATGGAGCCCGCTCAGATCACTTTAGCAATTAGAAGCACATTAAACACCACATGCATTATCCAGCAGTATATACAGCACCAGAACCTGGCAAAGTGAAACCGGGTGAGTAGGCAAGGTCAGCGTGGTTACGAGAGTGATGTGGACATGGACACAGACTTCTCTCAAAGCACGGGCCCTGCCAATGTGGGCATCATGGTGCTAATGGGGCAGGCTCATGCGGTGGAACACTGACTCTGGGCTTGGGAAACAAGCACAGACTGGTGGGACCACATACTGTTGCAGGTCTGGGACGATTCCCAGTGGCTGCAAAACTTTCGCATGCGTAAGGGCACTTTCATGGAACTTTGTGATTTGCTTTCCCCTACCCTGAGGCTCAAGAATACCAAGATGAGAGCAGCCCTCACAGTTGAGAAGCGAGTGGCAATAGCCCTCTGGAAGCTTGCAATGCCAGACAGCTACCAGTCAGTCGGGAATCAATTTGAAGTGGGCAAATCTACTGTGGGGGCTGCTGTGATGCAAGTAGCCAACGCAATCAAAGATCTGCTGATATCAAGGGTAGTGACCTTGGGCAATGTGCAGGTCATAGTGGATGGCTTTGCTGCAGTGGGATTCCCTAACTGTGGTGGGGCCATAGACGGAACCCATACCCCTATCTTGGCATCAGAGCACCAAGCCGGCGAGTACATAAACCGCAAGGGGTACTTTTCAATAGTGCTGCAAGCACTGGTGGATCACAAGGGACGTTTCTCCAACGTCAACGGGGGATGGCCGGGAAAGGTACATGACGCTCGCATCTTCAGGAATGCTGGTCTGTTTCAAAAGCTGCAGGAAGGGATTTTCTTCCCAGACCAGAAAATAACTGTTGGGGATGTTGAAATGCTTATACTTATCCTTGAGGACCCAGCCTACCCCTTAATGCCATGGCTCATGAAGCCATACACAGGCAGCCTGGAGAGTAGTCAGGAGCTGTTCAACTATAGGCTGAGCAAGTGCAGAATGGTAGTAGAATGTGCATTTGGACATTTAAAAGCACGTTGGCGCAGTTTACTGACTCGGTTAGACCTCAGGGAAACCAATATTCCCACTGTTATTACTGCTTGCTGTGCGCTCCACAATATCTGTGAGAGTAAGGGGGAGACGTTTACGGCGTGGTGGGAGGTTGAGGCAAATCGCCTGGCTGCTGGTTACCCACAGCCAGACATCAGGGCAGTTAGAAGAGCACAGGAGGGTGTGGTGCACATCAGAGAAGCTTTGAAAACCAGTTTCATGACTGGCCAGGCTACAGTGTGAAAGCTCTGTTTGTTTCTCCTTGTTGAAACCCCCCACCCCTTGGTTCACTCTACCTCCCTTTAAGCTAACCACTCTCCGCACCTCCCTTCGATCACCGCTTGCAGAAGCAACAAAGTCATTGTTGCTTCATATTCATGCATTCTTTGTTAATTCATCACACAAATAGGAGGATAATTACCAAGGTAGCCCAGGAGGGTGGTGGAGGAGGGAAGGACAAGGCCACACAGCACTTCAAAAGTTTAAAACTTATTGAATGCCAGCCTTCTGTTACTTGGTCAATCCCCTGGGGTGGAGTGGCTGGGTGGCCGGAGGCCCCCTCACCGCGTTCTTGGGCGTCTGGGTGAGGAGGCTATGGAACTTGGGGAGGAGGGCGGTTGGTTACACAGGGGCTGTAGCGGCGGTCTGTGCTCCTGCTGCCTTTCCTGCAGCTCAACCATACACTGGAGCATATTAGTTTGATCCTCCAGCAGCCTCAGCATTGAATCCTGCCTCCTCTCATCACGCTACCGCCACCTTTCAGCTTCAGCCTTCTCTTCAGCCCCCCACTTACTCTCTTCACCCACCACCTATCCTCCCGGGCATTTTGTGCTTTCCTGCACTCTGACATTGTCTGCCTCCATGCATTCGTCTGTGCTCTGTCAGTGTGGGAGGACAGCATGAGCTCAGAGAACATTTCATCGTAAATGCGTTTTTTTTGCCTTCTAATCTTCGCTAGCCTCTCGGAAGGAGAAGATCCTGTGATCCTTGAAACACATGCAGCTGGTGGAGGAAAAAAAAGGGACAGTGGTATTTGAAAAGACACATTTTATAGAACAATGGGTACACTCTTTCACGGTAAACCTTGCTGTTAACATTACGTACATAGCACATGTGCTTTCGTTACAAGGTCGCATTTTGCCTCCCCCCACCGCATGGCTAACAGCGGGGAACATTTCTGTTCAGCCATAGGCAAACAGCCCAGCAGGAATGGGCACCTCTAAATGTCCCCTTAAGAAAAGCACCCTATTTCAACCAGGTGACCATGAATGATATCACTCTCCTGAGGATAATACAGAGAGATAAAGAACGGATGTTGTTTGAACGCCAGCAAACATACACTGCAATGCTTTGTTCTACAACGATTCCCAAGTACGTGCTACTGGCCTGGAGTGGTAAAGTGTCCTACAATGGTGGATGGAATAAGGCTGCCCTCCCCACAAACCTTTTGCAAAGGCTTTGGGAGTATATCCAGGAGAGCCACGAATGCCAGGGCAAATTAATCATTAAACATGCTGGCTTTTAAACCTTGTATAGTATTTTAAAAGGTACCAGAGGTCTCTTCTCTGCCTGGTGGGTCCGGGAGGCAGCCTTGGGTGGGTTCGGGGGGTACTGGCTCCAGGTCCAGGGTGAGAAACAGTTCCTGGCTGTTGGGAAAACTGGTTTCTCCGCTTTTTTGCTGTGAGCTATCTACAACCTCATCATCATCGTCTTCCTCGTCCCCAAAACCTGCTTCCGTGTTGCCTCCATCTCCATTGAAGGAGTCAAACAACACGGCTGGGGTCGTGGTGGCTGAACCCCCTAAAATGGCATACAGCTCATCATAGAAGCGGCACATTTGGGGCTCTGACCCGGAGCGGCTGTTCGCCTCTCTGGATTTCTGGTAGGCTTGCCTCAGTTCCTTAAGTTTCACGTGGCACTGCTTCGGGTCCCCGTTATGGCCTCTGTCCTTCATGCCCTGGGAGATTTTCACAAATGTTTTGGCATTTTGAAAACTGGAACGTAGTTCTGATAGCACAGAGTCCTCTCCCCATACAGCGATCAGATCCCATACCTCCCATTCGGTCCATGCTGGAGCTCTTTTGCGATTCTGGGACTCCATCATGGTCACCTCTGCTGATGAGCTCTGCATGATCACCAGCAGCTTGCCACACCGGCCAAACAGGAAATTGAAATTCAAAAGTTCGCGGGCCTTTTCCTGTCTAGTTGGTCAGTGCATCTGAGTTGAGAGTGCTGTCCAGAGCGGTCACAATGGAGCATTCTGGGATAGCTCCTGGAGGCCAATGCCATCTAATTGCGTCCACAATACCCCAAATTCGACCCAACAAAACCGATTTCAGCTGTAATCCCCTTGTTGGGGGTGGAGTAAGGAAATGGATTTGAAGAGCCCTTTAAGTCGAAAAAAAGGGCTTCTTCATGTGGATGGGTGCAGGGTTAAATCGATTTAATGCTGCTAAAATCAACCTCAATGCCTAGTTTAGACCAGGGTTGACACTTAAGATGTCATCAGCTCTTGAAAGGGAGATACAGAATCTTGGACTTTGGTCTTATCAGATAAATCAAGAGGGAAACTGATTTTGTTATATGAAAATTACTGCTAATGTTTACATTTACACAGGGCTGGCCTAACTCTGCCTACACTGAGTCAATTGAGTTTGATTTCGTTGAAGTCAGTGTAGACTCCCACTGGCTTTAATGGGAGCAGAGCTAGGACAGCAGCGAGGACTAGCGAAACACCTACCCTTAACTCCATGACTGGTTTGAGATGTTAAACAGAGTAATTTTGTACATTTACAAAAGTATCTTGATATACATCTTTAAGAACAGAATAAAAGTGAAAAGAAAGTTTCTGCGGATTTGTTGGAATAGGGCTAAGTACTGTACTCTGACATACATCAGCAATTCCCAAATGGAGTCAAACGGAAGCTGTCTGAGCATCCACAAGTTGAACTTGACCCTGAGCCAGCCACATACAGCTTCATAAGCAAATCTGCCTCGGTCTGTATTTACTGACTCTAGCCAATGCAATTACAGCCCCACCATAATGAACACCAAACGTATCCATAAACAATTTTTTGAAAACAGAATGAAATCAAGCCAGCATATGGAGAGTACTATAGGCATATTTCTGCATTATCCTTTTCATCCCCTGTTGGAGTGCAAGTAAGGGAAATGTCTAGACAAGATGACAGATATCCATGTCACTAGATGGCAAATAATCTTCATGATGAAATGACAGCTCCATTCTCTGAGAAAACATCTGTGTTTTTAGAGTAGCAGCCGTGTTAGTCTGTATTCGCAAAAAGAAAAGGAGTACTTGTGGCACCTTAGAGACTAACAAATTTATTAGAGCATAAGCTTTCGTGAGCTACAGCTCACTTCATCGGATGCATTTGGTGGAAAAAACAGAGGAGAGATTTATATACACACACACAGAGAACATGAAACAATGGGTTTATCATACACACTGTAAGGAGAGTGATCACTTAAGATAAGCCATCACCCACAGCAGGGGGGGGAAAGGAGGAAAACCTTCCATGGTGACAAGCAGGTAGGCTAATTCCAGCAGTTAACAAGAATATCAGAGGAACAGTGGGGGGGAGAAATACCATGGGGAAATAGTTTTACTTTGTGTAATGACTCATCCATTCCCAGTCTCTATTCAAGCCTAAGTTAATTGTATCCAGTTTGCAAATTAATTCCAATTCAGCAGTCTCTCGTTGGAGTCTGTTTTTGAAGCTTTTTTGTTGAAGTATAGCCACTCTTAGGTCTGTGATCGAGTGACCAGAGAGATTGAAGTGTTCTCCAACTGGTTTTTGAATGTTATAATTCTTGACGTCTGATTTGTGTCCATTCATTCTTTTACGTAGAGACTGTCCAGTTTGGCCAATGTACATGGCAGAGGGGCATTGCTGGCACATGATGGCATATATCACATTGGTAGATGCGCAGGTGAACGAGCCTCTGATAGTGTGGCTGATGTGATTAGGCCCTATGATGGTATCCCCTGAATAGATATGTGGACAGAGTTGGCAACGGGCTTTGTTGCAAGGATAGGTTCCTGGGTTAGTGGTTCTGTTGTGTGGTGTGTGGTTGCTGGTGAGTATTTGCTTCAGATTGGGGGGCTGTCTGTAAGCAAGGACTGGTCTATCTCCCAAGATCTGAGAGAGCGATGGCTCGTCCTTCAGGATAGGTTGTAGATCCTTGATGATGCGTTGGAGAGGTTTTAGTTGGGGGCTGAAGGTGATGGCTAGTGGCGTTCTGTTGTTTTCTTTGTTGGGCCTGTCCTGTAGTAGGTGACTTCTGGGTACTCTTCTGGCTCTGTCAATCTGTTTCTTCACTTCAGCAGGTGGGTATTGTAGTTGTAGGAATGCATGATAGAGATCTTGTAGGTGTTTGTCTCTGTCTGAGGGGTTGGAGCAAATGCGGTTATATCGTAGCGCTTGGCTGTAGACAATGGATCGAGTGGTATGATCTGGATGAAAGCTAGAGGCATGTAGGTAGGAATAGCGGTCAGTAGGTTTCCGATATAGGGTGGTGTTTATGTGACCATCGCTTATTAGCACCGTAGTGTCCAGGAAGTGGATCTCTTGTGTGGACTGGTCCAGGCTGAGGTTGATGGTGGGATGGAAATTGTTGAAATCATGGTGGAATTCCTCAAGAGCTTCTTTTCCATGGGTCCAGATGATGAAGATGTCATCAATGTAGCGCAAGTAGAGGAGGGGCATTAGGGGACGAGAGCTGAGGAAGCGTTGTTCTAAGTCAGCCATAAAAATGTTGGCATACTGTGGGGCCATGCGGGTACCCATCGCAGTGCCGCTGATTTGAAGGTATACATTCTCACCAAATGTGAAATAGTTATGGGTCAGGACAAAGTCACAAAGTTCTGCCACCAGGTTAGCCGTGACAGTATCGGGGATACTGTTCCTGACGGCTTGTAGTCCATCTTTGTGTGGAATGTTGGTGTAGAGGGCTTCTACATCCATAGTGGCTAGGATGGTGTTTTTAGGAAGATCACCAATGGACTGTAGTTTCCTCAGGAAATCGGTGGTGTCTCGAAGATAGCTGGGAGTGCTGGTAACGAAGGGCCTGAGGAGGGAGTCTACATAGACAGACAATCCTGCTGTCAGGGTGCCAATGCCTGAGATGATGGGGCGTCCAGGATTTCCAGGTTTATGGATCTTGGGTAGCAGATAGAATACCCCAGGTCGGGGCTCCAGGGGTGTGTCTGTGCGGATTTGTTCTTGTGCTTTTTCAGGGAGCGGAAGAATCTGTCCTATCTCGGGGCCTCTCCTTTTGCCCCTCCACCCCCACGAACATGATACAGTTCTGTGGTGACCTAGAATCCTATTTTCGACGTCTCAGACTCAAGGAATATTTCCAACACACCTCTGACCAACATATTAACCCACAGAGACCTTCCTGCCAACACTACAAAAAGAAGGATTCTGGGTGGACTCCTCCTGAAGGTCGAAACAGCAGCCTGGATTACTACATAGACTGCTTCCGCCGACGTGCACGAGCTGAAATTGTGGAAAAGCAGCATCGCTTACCCCATAACCTCAGCCATGCAGAACACAGTGCCATCCACAGCCTCAGAAACAACTCTGACATCATAATCAAAAAGGCTGACAAAGGAGGTGCTGTCGTCATCATGAATAGGTCGGAGTATGAACAAGAGGCTACTAGGCAGCTCTCCAACACCACTTTCTACAAGCCATTACCCTCTGATCCCACTGAGAGTTACCAAAAGAAACTACAGCATTTGCTCAAGAAACTCCCTGAAAAAGCACAAGAACAAATCCGCACAGACACACCCCTGGAGCCCCGACCTGGGGTATTCTATCTGCTACCCAAGATCCATAAACCTGGAAATCCTGGACGCCCCATCATCTCAGGCATTGGCACCCTGACAGCAGGATTGTCTGGCTATGTAGACTCCCTCCTCAGGCCCTACGCCACCAGCACTCCTAGCTATCTTCGAGACACCACTGACTTCCTGAGGAAACTACAATCCATCGGTGATCTTCCTGAAAACACCATCCTGGCCACTATGGATGTAGAAGCCCTCTACACCAACATTCCACACAAAGATGGACTACAAGCCGTCAGGAACAGTATCCCCGATACTGTCACGGCTAACCTGGTGGCAGAACTTTGTGACTTTGTCCTGACCCATAACTATTTCACATTTGGTGACAATGTATACCTTCAAATCAGCGGCACTGCGATGGGTACCCGCATGGCCCCACAGTATGCCAACATTTTTATGGCTGACTTAGAACAACGCTTCCTCAGCTCTCGTCCCCTAATGCCCCTACTCTACTTGCGCTACATTGATGACATCTTCATCATCTGGACCCATGGAAAAGAAGCTCTTGAGGAATTCCACCATGATTTCAACAATTTCCATCCCACCATCAACCTCAGCCTGGACCAGTCCACACAAGAGATCCACTTCCTGGACACTACGGTGCTAATAAGCGATGGTCACATAAACACCACCCTATATCGGAAACCTACTGACCGCTATTCCTACCTACATGCCTCTAGCTTTCATCCAGATCCTACCACTCGATCCATTGTCTACAGCCAAGCGCTACGATATAACCGCATTTGCTCCAACCCCTCAGACAGAGACAAACACCTACAAGATCTCTATCATGCATTCCTACAACTACAATACCCACCTGCTGAAGTGAAGAAACAGATTGACAGAGCCAGAAGAGTACCCAGAAGTCACCTACTACAGGACAGGCCCAACAAAGAAAACAACAGAACGCCACTAGCCATCACCTTCAGCCCCCAACTAAAACCTCTCCAACGCATCATCAAGGATCTACAACCTATCCTGAAGGACGAGCCATCGCTCTCTCAGATCTTGGGAGACAGGCCAGTCCTTGCTTACAGACAGCCCCCCAATCTGAAGCAAATACTCACCAGCAACCACACACCACACAACAGAACCACTAACCCAGGAACCTATCCTTGCAACAAAGCCCGTTGCCAACTCTGTCCACATATCTATTCAGGGGATACCATCATAGGGCCTAATCACATCAGCCACACTATCAGAGGCTCGTTCACCTGCGCATCTACCAATGTGATATATGCCATCATGTGCCAGCAATGCCCCTCTGCCATGTACATTGGCCAAACTGGACAGTCTCTACGTAAAAGAATGAATGGACACAAATCAGACGTCAAGAATTATAACATTCAAAAACCAGTTGGAGAACACTTCAATCTCTCTGGTCACTCGATCACAGACCTAAGAGTGGCTATACTTCAACAAAAAAGCTTCAAAAACAGACTCCAACGAGAGACTGCTGAATTGGAATTAATTTGCAAACTGGATACAATTAACTTAGGCTTGAATAGAGACTGGGAATGGATGAGTCATTACACAAAGTAAAACTATTTCCCCATGGTATTTCTCCCCCCCACCCCACCCCCCACTGTTCCTCTGATATTCTTGTTAACTGCTGGAATTAGCCTACCTGCTTGTCACCATGGAAGGTTTTCCTCCTTTCCCCCCCCTGCTGTGGGTGATGGCTTATCTTAAGTGATCACTCTCCTTACAGTGTGTATGATAAACCCATTGTTTCATGTTCTCTGTGTGTGTGTATATAAATCTCTCCTCTGTTTTTTCCACCAAATGCATCCGATGAAGTGAGCTGTAGCTCACGAAAGCTTATGCTCTAATAAATTTGTTAGTCTCTAAGGTGCTATCTGTGTTTTTAGGTTCCACAGTGGTCTAGAATTCTAAGGCAACACAAAATGCCACCGAGAAGGGAATGGAGGCTACTGCTGAAATTACGAAATCTGGCAAAACCCAGGATGACTCCTTTGTCTGGAACAACAATGACTCTGCAGCATTCCCATTCCTCTAACTGATCCAACAATTCAACCATCATCCATGGAAAGTTTGTTATTCATTTCCAAAGATTAGTTCTACACTGCTTGGGCAAGATTATGCTCAGCTTTATATGGGTGAGCAAGGCTCAGGGAGAGGGGGAAGCGGGGGTAGGTGCAATGGTTCCCCCACCTTCTGCACTGGCTGGTTTAGCTGTTCCTGTAAAGGGGAGCACACAATGCACTTTTCAGAGGTGCTGTGCAATCAGGCTCCCCTGTGCTGTGTCAAGTCACTTAGTTAGCATCTCTGTTTGTGTTTAAAGTGAGAATAACACCCATCTCCCAGGAGAGCTGAGAGCAGTAGTTACTGCTTGTACAGTACTCTGAAGAATTAAAAAGAGTCATGTAAGTGCCAATTATTATTATTATTGCTTTGTAGAAGACAAACTACAGCATATGTTTACGTAACACATTCTACAAAGACAAGCATCTATAACAGAAAGAAACTAATCACAACAACTTATGTAGTCCTTCTGTGTGTATATTTGTCTCTTTGTAATCTGTTGCACATTCTTTATTAAATCAATAAAAAAGTTCTTATGAGTCATAAGGCCAGAGGCAGAGTTTTCATCATTTACTCATTATACTTCAATAACACAACAGCTTTATTTATAGCCTGAATGCCAATACAGTCCCTATGGTCTACATGGAACATAAAAAAATAAAGCCAAAGTGCAGAACAATCCACAGTGCTGTCAGAACTTCTAGACATCAGTGTAATTTGGTATGACAACATAAAATGCATTTCAGTACAGAACAGACATCAACTTTGTCGCAACCATACACATTGTCTTTCCCTATCTTAGGGCTACCAGTTAGTTCCCAGGTCCCAGAAAACATTACAATGACATTAAAAGGTCAAAATAACTTTCTTATATAGATATCCACTCTAGATTTTTGATGGGTTTGTTAAACTGATAGCATTATCAGAAGAAGTTGCTGTTTGAGTTATCATATTTTTATTTGATTGCAAGTAAAATCATTGCATTATGAGTTCCATTAAACAATTTTCTATGAACACAAACATATATTCATCACTATATATTTTTGCAAAGTAAACCAGAAGAAAAACTATATTGACAGCATTAGTCAGAGGGGGAAAAAAGAACCATTTCATTTAGCTTACAGAGTTATGAAATTTCACAGGCTAAATAATAACTTTAAATGCTTTATAACTGTCCATATCCACCAGCACTAACATACAGCCACCTCTGGGATGGATGGTGGCAACTTATAGCGACACAGCACCATCACAGGGAGAGGGGAAGACTTTGGACAGGAACACTGGGTTTTACCCTAAACTTATGAAGTATGCTCTGGTGCTTTGATATCCGCAAAGAGCGAATTGTCTCATAAGATCTATTCCAAAAAGCACATCCTCCCCCAGACAAGTACATGTTAATTACTTTATCTACTGTGCACTGGAAGGTTGAACACCTGTAAACCATGCCCAGATTTGAACCACGAGTTCCATGTAACAGAGGTTTCAGAGTAGCAGCCGTGTTAGTCTGTATTCACAAAAAGAAAAGGAGTACTTGTGGCACCTTAGAGACTAACAAATTTATTTGAGCATAAGCTTTCGTGATCTACAGCTTAATTCATCGGATGCATTCAGTGGAAAATACAGTGGGGAGATTTATATATACAGAGAACTTGAAACAATGGGTGTTATCATACACACTGTAAGGAGAGTGATCACTTAAGATGAGCTATTACCAGCCGGGGGGAGGGGGAGGAGGAGGAGGAAGAAAACCTTTTGTAATGATAATCAAGGTGGGCCATTTCCAGCAGTTGACAAGAATGTCTGAGGAACAGTGGGGGGGGGGAGGGGGGAAATAACACAGGGAAATAGTTTTACTTTGTGTAATGACCCATCCACTCCCAGTCTCTATTCAAGCCTAAGTTAATTGTATCCAGTTTGCAAATTAATTCCAATTCAGCAGTCTCTCGTTGGAGTCTGTTTTTGAAGTTTTTTTTGTTGAAGAATAGTCACTCTCAGGTCTGTAATCGAGTGACCAGAGAGATTGAAGTGTTCTCTGACTGGTTTTTGAATGTTATAATTCTTGACATCTGATTTGTGTCCATTTATTCTTTTACGTAGAGACTGCCCAGTTTGACCAATGTACATGACAGAGGGGCATTGCTGGCACATGATAGCATATATCACATTGGCAGATGTGCAGGTGAACGAGCCTCTGATAGTGTGGCTAATGTGATTAGGCCCTATGATGGTGTCCCCTGAATAGATATGTGGACACAGTTGGCAATGGGCTTTGTTGCAAGGATAGGTTCCTGGGTTAGTGGTTCTGTTATGTGGTTGCTGGTGAGTATTTGCTTCAGGTTTGGAGGCTGTCTGTAAGCAAGGACTGGCCTGTCTCCCAAGATCTGTGAGAGTGGTGGGTCGTCCTTCAGGATAGGTTGTAGATCCTTGATGTTGCATTGGAGAGGTTTTAGTTGGGGACTGAAGATGATGGCTAGTGGCATTCTGTTATTTTCTTTGTGGGGCCTGTCCTGTAGTAGGTGACTTCTGGGTACTCTTCTGGCTCTGTCAATCTGTTTCTTCAATTCAGCAGGTGGGTATTGTAGTTGTAGGAGTGCATGATAGAGATCTTGTAGGTGTTTGTCTCTGTCTGAGGGGTTGGAGTAAATGCGGTTGTATCGTAGAGCTTGGCTGTAGACAATGGATCGTGTGGTGTGATCTGGGTGAAAGCTGGAGGCATGTAGGTAGGAATAGCGGACAGTAGGTTTCCGATTCAGGGTGGTGTTTATGTGACCTTTGCTTATTAGCACCGTAGTGTCCAGGAAGTGGATCTCTTGTGTGGACTAGTCCAGGCTGAGGTTGATGATGGGATAGAAATTGTTGAAGTCATGGTGGAATTCCTCAAGGGCTTCTTTTCCATGGGTCCAGATGATGAAGATGTCATCAATGTAGCGCAAGTAGAGTAGGGGCATTAGGGGATGAGAGCTGAGGAAGAGTTGTTCTAAATCAGCCATAAAAATGTTGGCATACTGTGGGGCCATACGGGTACCCATTGCAGTGCCGCTGATTTGAAGGTATACACTGTCCCCAAATGTGAAATAGTTATGGGTGAGGACAAAGTCACCAAAGTTCAGCCACTAGGTTAGCCATGACATTATCGGGGATACTGTTCCTGATGGCTTGTAGTCCATCTTTGTGTGGAATGTTGGTGTAGAGGGCTTCTACATCCATAGTGGGCAGGATGGTGTTTTCAGGAAGATCACCGATGGATTGTAGTTTCCTCAGGAAGTCAGTGGTGTCTCGAAGATAGCTGGGAGTGCTGGTAACGTAGGGCCTGATGAGGGAGTCTACATAGCCAGACAATCCTGCTGTCAGGGTGCCAATGCCTGAGATGATGGGGCATCCAGGATTTCCAGGTTTATGGATCTTGGGTAGCAGATAGAATACTCCAGGTTGGGGTTCCAGGGGTGTGTCTGTGCCGATTTGTTCTTGTGCTTTTTCAGCGAGTTTCTTGAGCAAATGCTGGAGTTTCTTTTGGTAACTCTCAGTGGGATCAGAGGGTAATGGCTTGTAGAAAGTGGTGTTGGAGAGCTGCCTAGTAGCCTCTTGTTCATATTCCGACCTATTCACAATGACGACAGCACCTCCTTTGTCAGCCTTTTTGATTATAATGTCAGAGTTGTTTCTGAGGCTTTGGATGGCATTGTGTTCTGCATGGCTGACGTTATGGGGCAAGTTATGCTGCTTTTCCACAATTTCAGCCCATACACGTTGGCGGAAGCACTCTATGTAAAAGTCCAGTCTGTTGTTTCGACCTTCAGGAGGAGTCCACCCAGAGTCCTTCTTTTTGTAGTGTTGGTAGGAAGGTCTCTGTGGGTTAGTATGTTGGTCAGAGATCTGTTGGAAATATTCCTTGAGTCGGATACATCGAAAATAGGATTCTAGGTCACCACAGAACTGTATCATTTTCGTGGTGGTGGAGTGGCAGAAGGAGAGGCCCCGAGATAGGACAGATTCTTCTGCTGGGCTAAGAGTATAGTTGGATAGATTAACAATATTGCTGGGTGGGTTAAGGCAACCACTGTTATGGCCCCTTGTGGCATATAGTAGTTTAGATAGTTTAGTGTCTTTTTTCTTTTGTAGAGAAGCAAAGTGTGTGTTGTAAATGGCTTGTCTAGGCATTCCCAAAACTGGATGTTAGATCATCAAGCCCCCTGGAAATCCAAATAAAATTCCCACATATAAATTATTACAATTTTTAATTTAAAACTACATTTCGTAGCCTGCTGCTGTAAGGTGACATCTTGTTTACACAAACACACAAATTGTAGTACAAGCAGAATTGGAAGCCTCATACAAGAGCTTTTAAACTAATTTCTGCATTGAAAAATCAGATGCAAGATATAAAAACAAACGAATGAACAATGTGATTTAAACCATAAAGGGTTATCTTCCAACTGTTACACCATATCAGTAGGATGGTAATGGATTGAAATGTATTTTGCACAAGACTCCTTTACTGCCAGCGACACTTAAGGTGTTTCCTGAAAGAAAGATCACTGAGTGGCACAGTGAAATATTTTCTGAGAGATCTATCATTGATGACACACAGTAAAAAGTACTCCTCACCTGCTCCCTTTCAGAACATGGCCCTGAACAAAATGCTTGAAGTCTTTAAGAAATCGTAAACATTTAAGTGGACTGCACTGTGTAATAGGGATTAGACAATGACCTTTTCAGAAAGAAAGAATTACTTAGCACTTACCACTGTAAAACCAAGTCAACTGTTTGCACAGTGGTAGAATGAGTGAGCAATTCTAACGTTAATTTCCAGTACCTTCTACAGTCCTAGCAGAATATCCACCCATTAGAACCTGCTAGTCCTTCTGTAAACTACAGAACACATGAAGAAAATAATAACTACTGGGTTTTTGGTTGTAAATTATGATTTTCCACTCCCACCATCTCCCTGTTAAATGTTACACACTATTTATAGCCACAAGGCACTGAATATATATGGGGACAGGAGAAGTGATTTAAGTTAATAGTTGTCTGTTCAGCTTCCATTCACTGGCATGGCTAAGCAGTTGCCTGGGAAGCAGAGTGGGCTAACTCTGCTTCAGACTTTGATAGATTTCCCACAATTAGGATTTTGAACAGACATGCATGGCATTTTCAGACAATCCTTCAAAAGGAGGCAGTTTCTTGCTCATCCCCCAGCAACATCTAAATCCTGATCATGACCTTGCTGCTAAAATAATAATCTCAATGCATTTATCTTTAGTTGTCCTTGCTGCTAAAGAAATGTTGCATTCCTGTCTCCTACTGAGCTGATGAAAAAAAAATCTGATTTGAAAGACTGGGAGAATGCCAGTAATGTTCCCTAGCTGGTGTAACACATAATAGGCTACTTGATCTTTAAGCAAATATTTTTCTTATGGAAAACACACAAAACATATTACCCATAAAGAACAAACCAAAAAAATATTTAATGCTATGACATCCATGAAGTTTGAACTGTTTATGGGTACACTGTCATAATCCAAAACAAACAACAAGAACACCCTTGCACTATATTTAGCCAGCTGTCAATAGCTTGGCAGGAATTGTGCCACGCAGGTAACACACTGTAAGGGATGTATTCATGAACTCTGACTCAGTTCAAGTCAAAAGAGGGTTACTGTTTTCTCTACAAAAACTGACCCACACACACACACTGGACAACTATTTTTATGAATATGGAAATCTGAATTTAAACTTCTGAATGTTTATAAAATACAAAGCTGCGCCATTGCTTTCCTGAGCCTTTGTAAGGATGGCCAAACCAACCAAAAACCTACTAGTTATTATTTTCTTCATGTGTTCTGTAGTTTACAGAAGGACTAGCAGGTTCTAATGGCTCCCCAAAGATGTTCCCACCATCATATGGCAAGTTCTCAAGGTTCCACCGTGCCTCTGGTTGAAGGCCAAACATTCACAGCCAATGCATCTGTGAGTACCTATCCTGGAAGCTATTTCCCTTTCCCATGGTCATTAAAGGTAGGCTGTACCTGCTGCTGACCTGTGTTCATGCTCTCAGTGAAGAATATTTAAAAAAAAATATTCCCCATATTTCTTGTTAGATAAAATAAGAGAACAGGTGAGCCTTTCCCAGATCTTGAGCTAATTCTTGTTCATTTGGACTGATAGTTTTTGATTAGGGTAACCAGTACTGAGGACTGACAAACTTTTCATCCCAGGATATCCCAGAACCCTGACGGCCCAGGATACCAAATGGCCAATCTTGTCCTTGGCTACAGCTCTCCACAATCACACCCTTGTCAGAAAGGCAGCTCTGCAAAGGTACAGAGATTGGGAAGGACCTTGATTTTAATTCTTCATTTGTTTTAAATTAGAATAGTTCAAAATGTACTTTGACTGAAAGGTCAATGTTTTGCAGTGGAGACAAAGGAGCTAGACATCAGCAGGGTATACTATTCAGCCAAGGTCATGTTTTCCTACTGCCGTACCATACACTGCATGTTTGTTCTGTCCCCAAAAGTTAGATAAAAATAAAGGCTCTTCTTTCCTCTCCATCACATTTCAAAAAGCTATTCTGGACTTCAAAATAAATCCATTTTTTGATTTATTTTTTGTCACAACACTTTTTATGGAAATACACTGTTGTTGCTACTTTTAATACAGACAATTGGAGGAGCCATCGAAAAGCCAACGGCTATCAGTTTACTACCGGTATCTATGCTAAAACAGTTTTTTTTATTTTGGGCTCAACTGGGAAATCTGCTATTCTGAGACCAAAAAGATACCACAGTCTAGTTTTCTTCCTTCCATTCACAATGAGCATGTCAGGCTAATGCACATGTGTAAGAGACAGCAACACTTTTCTTTTGCAAAAGATTTTAGTGGCACTTTTTTGTTTTACTTATTTTGATATTCAATATTTATAAATCTCTATAGAATATTTCATAATTAAGTTATTGGAAACATAAAACAGTCCTCACAGAAAACCGATATATCATGGTATGGTAGTATTTTGCACTGAATATATAATCCCCACAGATTCTTCAGCACTCCATTATTTTTTAAAGCCGATGTGGTCTGAGTGAAAGGTGCAAGACTGATATACCTGATTAATCTTTATTGCATGTGATTTCTTAACATCACAACTGTTTCCTTGTACTCCCCTCCTCCACAACCCTGGGAGAAAGGGAAGGATTGCTAATGAGAAATATTATCAGGATATTTCAGGTTCTTTGAAGAGAAGAAGTTTCAGACCAAAAACATTAGCAATATCATTGAAGTGGATGATGGAGAAAAAAGAAAGGAGAAGGTATAATAACTGGTAGAAATAAAATCCAGCTTCCTTTATGCAAATAAGAGGAAACACAAGTTTAACTTAAAGTTGTAATAGCTGTTTCAGCATACTGAGTGGCCACCATTAAAAATCAACATTTGCTTCAGTTATTAAGAGATACCATTGTGGTTTCCTACTTTAATTACACAGGAGGTGCTGTGGCATTTCAGAAACCACTGTGTAGTAACTGTTGGCATGACCTGACTTTTTTTAAACAGAGACCAGTGCTCTTCATTTGTTCTGTGAATGACCTAAAGATCAACTTTCATATTCAGCAAATTTCAGAAAGATTTTATGTCTGTAGCACTTCTCTTCCTGATGGCCTCAATGCAGTGAAGTACTTAAGGACGTGTATAACTTTAAGCATGTCAGCAATCCCACTGAAATCAAGTTAGGCAAATAAGTACTTTTGCTGACTAGGGCCTATGCAACAAAGCATCAGACATCTATTCAGTAACAGTTATCTTTCTCCTGAACCTAAGCCACATATATAATCTAAAAGGCCATTAACAATATTTCAGGGACCAGCTTGGCATTGACTTAGAAGGTTCAGAGGAGTCTCCTACTCCATTTTCCGCAAAACCGGAGACTTTCTCTTTCTCTCATCCAAGCGTTGACCCAAGTAGACCCTGCCTTAGCTTGTAAGATTATGGCTTGTGGGGGTATGACTGCAGGCTGCAAGGAAGGCAGAATGACCTCTTAGTATGAGGTTGAGCATCTGTGTTGATCAAAGCACTGATTTATCTGGCATTTTAAAAATGGCCAATTTTATAAAAACAAGCTGAGAGAAATGTGCAGGATCAGTATGTCGTACCACTGAGGTGTCTTATTATTAGCTAACCTATGTCTCAACAACAAGACTCAGTCATCAGTACCAAGTCTATAATAGGAAGTCATTCTCTTTTAACCCTAGAGAAATCCACTATACAGTATAGGCACATATCATTTAAACCACTACCAAGTATCTACATGTGCACTGCCTCAATAATATATACTGATTCCTAAGGACAAGGAGATGAAGGACTGCAGACTCAATAAGAGCAGTGACACCTCCTTCAGCCTGGGCAGAGTTTTGCTGTATATTTTACTGGTGTTCTCACATTACAAAACAGCAGCGTGGAAAGAGAAATTATTTTAATACAGCTACAATTTTGGTGCAGAGGTCACAGTTTTCACAGTAATTGTGAATTTGAATGAAGTCCATGACCCATCAGCAGTACCTCCTGTCCCACAGAGCTGGGCCTGGCTCCCCATTTCAGGCTTTGTGACCTGGCCCATTCAGGTTTGGCGTATCCACCCTTCCGTAGATGGAGACAGAGGGGCAGTGAGTCAAATTTGATCAGCGTTGTGACCTAGCACATAGGATTACAATGCCACTCAGTTTTGGTCCATCTGTCCCTCAGTCTCCATCTATGGACTGGTCCTACGAGCACGTGGGCCATGTTCCAACACCCAGCCAGGCCCAGCCCCACGAGACAGGAGCCATCGCAGAAGGGTGAGTGTGGGTGGGCTTGCTCTCCAAAACCCCCCGTATGGGCTCCTCACTCCCACCTTTCCCTGACTTATCTTTTCCCGCACCCCTCTGCTATGAAATTTATTAAAAATTTCTGTGACAAAACTGTAGCGCTAATTATAACAGCACGATAAGCAGAGTGGAATCACGCCCTTCCCACTGCAAACTACAGTCCATATTTACATTTAATTTTATTTATTTGCATGTTGTGGAAACTTATGATTGTGTAATTTTGTACAATTATTTTCTGCTCGTATCTTATTACTGATATGTTTACCTTTATAAGCTGCTGTAAATAGTATTCAACACTGTTCCTTCCTTCCTTCCTTCTTTTTTTTTTATCATAAAGCTCAACTAATTTTAATCTTAAAAAAAAAAAAAAAGAAAGAAGACAGGGCAGAGTTTTGTCTCCTTATTTGTGGTTTGGCAATGTTCTCCAGTTGGATAAAACCAGAAAATAGGTTATAAGGAGGTGGAAGGAATGACTCCAAGTGTACTCCAGCCAAAGTTGCTCCCTTTCCTAGAATTTAACAGTGGCAAGTTGTACAATCACTTACACACACATTGCACAATAAAGGAACCAAACTGACTAAGTAACTGCAGGCCTTTTTGTTTCAGGACTGCTTCTAAAAAGTTGATGGGTGTCAAGTGAACATGTGGAGAGGCACAATCTTTCAGTATAAAAATCTAGATTTTCTCCTCTAATCTGCCGTTGTGGCAAGAGAAAGTAATTGAACTTGGTTACAGATAGTTCAAGTTAACAATACTATATTTCATTTACAATGTTGATCACATCCAGAATATTTATCACAGAAAAAAAACTGGAGGCAAAGCTTAATAAATGAGAAGATTTACAGATCGGCTTGCACTTTAGGAGCTGGAAGCCAACTCCCATTCAAGTCAATATAAAGACTCCCATTCAATGGTTTCAATAGGCACCGAGTCACAGATCTAGCAGATCAGGCCTGGGACTTGAAGTCAAGAGATATAGACTGTGTTCCTTGCTCTGTCATCGCCTTCATGTCTGACCTTGCATGTGTCATTTATGATCTGTACCTCAGTTTCCCCTACCTGTAAAATGAGTTTAATAATTCCAACCTCTACCCCCAGAGTTCAACGGTGAAGCTTATTTCACTAATGTTTATAAAGCTCTTTGAGTTCATTGGAGGGAAGGTGATACAGAAATCCAAAAGATCGATATGATTTCATCAGGCTTATGTTACAATATGACTTTCTGATCAGCTGCTCATTGCTCTGAAAAAGAAAAGCTAAAACAAACAACGTATCCACAGTTCCACCAAGAAGAAAACACACAAGAACAGGAACATTTTACTCCAGCTAAAATACAGTTGTACTCATAAAAACAGAGACGGTAAATGAAACAATCAGATTGGGAACGAAGGGAGTTCGGCATCACCAGCAGCCCAGTTGGAAATCATTAGCTACACTCCTCAGCCCATAAAAGGGTTTAAAAATATCTGACATGGTTTTCTTACTCCTTCCTCCAATTTGTTTATTTCCGGCAGATTGTAAAAAAAATAAAAGGCCACTGAGAATCTAAATCACATATATGGCTCTCTTATCAGCCAGCTCCTTGAACCTGAGATGTGGCAGGTACATTTTGTGAAAGCAGCCATATGTTTCAACTTCATGAAGTCTGTAATATGATACATACACTCAGCTAAAATAAATAAGAAATTCTGAGTCAATAGTACTGCTAATAAGATAACTTAATAAAATTATGTTACTGTTATTCAGAAGAATACTTAATGTACTAACTCAGCTGTTCTCAAACTGTGGGTCAGGACCCCAAAGTTGGAGAACCCCTGTATCAACTAAATGAAATGAAAAATGTAATTTACTGATACTGACTTTGAAAAACAGGAGTGCTGTAAGTGTTTTGGGAACAGTGAAGTACCACATGCACTCGACATTCCACCTCATGCGCCACAAGAAAGTGCGCCCTGGACACGTATACTGTTTCTCTCTCTTACAAAGACAGCATATCTATTCACATACCATTCTTAGATATACATCTATATATAGTATGAAATGTGTATGTGCAGTACACATGGTTACATGCATATATAATTATATAATATTCTGTGACATCTAGACAGACCTTCCCCTACATGAATATCTTGATTAGAGCTGGGCAAATTTTTCAGCTGAAACTTTCTTTGCCGAAAAAAGCAGATTTGGGTCAACCAAAACATTTTGCCAATGTGTGTCTATTTTGCCAAAATGCTTTGGCTGAAATGAAAACAAAACAAAAATTCAGAAGTATTGAAATGGTTCATTTTATCATTTACAAAATGAAATATTTTGATTTTTCGGGCTAGATTCAGATATAGATCGAAGACCAACTGTTGTGGACATGGCATAAACACATCACAGAAAGATGGTCTGGGTCCCCAAGACCTTACAATCTATTTTGTGCTTATGAGCCCCGGTCCATGATGCAGAGGTTCATCCACACAGATCTCATTGCAGGATTCAAGCCAGAGTTTGGTGGTTGCTGGGAAGAGATTTGTTTTCTGAAAAGGGAGAAGGGGACTGCAGCTCATTGTACAAGTGCTTCCATTTGCTAGTCTGTGGAGTAGCAGTTGGAGGTTGTCACTAGTCTGCCTAGCTAATGGGAGCAGTGCACCCAGGAATCTAAGGCTCTGTCTTCACTGCTGAAAAGAATATGTTTTACCACAGGATACCGTAACACACATCAGCTCTCCATTTGTAAAGTATTAATGGTGCCAAGGCACTGCAGTTTTATCATGAAGTAAACTAAGCAAGGTCAACACCCGGTCCCTTGTCTCCGCTATGAAGGTAAGGCACAGGATCGGTAAGGCACAGTGATCCCACTGTAATCCCCCCTCCCCCACCTTTTTTGCAGTGAAGACACAAGGTAGAAAGAAAGGAGATTTTACGTTAGGAAGTTTTAGGATGAAAGAATTGTGTGGTGGAGAGAATGATGTTGTAGGGTGCCCACAGGACTTTATATGCATCTGTCTAGAGGTTAAGGGAATTTAGGGGGTGTAGAAACCAAGGAGATACAATATTCATGTGTCTATTCTAAACTGTTACTTTAAAATAGGAAACCCAAATGATTCTACACCATGTGCACAGTTTCATCACCAATTAAGAATTTTTAAAAAAAGCTTCCTTTCTGAATCAACTGCATTATTATTCAAATACATTGCATTTCTGATTGCTCTCAAGTTAATCATTTCAACTAACAGAAACAAGGAGCATAGTCAAGACAGCCCTATGAATAAGAGCTACTTTCCCCAGAAGAGCACACATTTACAGTCAAGAGGCTGCTACAGAGAACACAGTAACAGCCACTGGTTCTGACAGCAGAGAGATAGCATCTTGGAATTGAAATCATCACAGTGAATACTTGATCCTGTAAGGCACAGACAGTATTTCTGTTTCTCTGCAGACATCAACATGAAGGCCCCTTGACTGCATCACTGCAAAACAGAGCTCCACTACATCTGCCTGCACAGAGCTGATTCTCCATGTTCCACAGTACGTTGAGTCCAGGAGCAGGGCAATATGGTTTGGACATCTAATTCAATTACTATTTATCATTGCAAGGAAAATACAGCAACTTCAGAGAAGCTGTTAAAATAACAACGCTAACTCCTTAGAACAATGCTGATAAAGCACGACCAATCTTTTACTGCATTCACTGGTCTTTAGTTTGCATGAAGGTGAATATTCACCATATTTTATTGAAGACGGAAGCAAACACACCATTTAGAAAATTAAAATACCAGCCAGCAAAAATATTAATGACATAATCAAGGGACTGATTACATTTCCCCCTTAATTAGTTATATATTTTCATTTTAAGAGCCCAGTTGCAGTTTACCCTACAGTGTTTTAGCACAGACACACATCAGCAGTCACTTCTAAGGAGCTGTGTGTCCAGATGCTATGAAAAGAGAACAGTCCAGTGAAAACCCCAGCTTTTCCTCTGTTTCTAAAGCAACTACTCAGAGGATCAGGGCATCTCTAGTTGTGTTCTGTCAGTCCAGCTGTTAATTCTTCATTACTGCAGACAGCTATACATTACAGGAAAGGGATGGGAAACTCCTATCAATCAATATGAGAGAAATTTACAAAGGCAAAAAGGGCTTTTAAGCACTCAAATCCCATTGAAAGTCATTTGGGCATCTAAATCTCTTTGCGCCCTTTCAAAATACCTTTCTGTGTCATCATGGTAGGCTTTCCGGAAAGGAATGGGGTCATTTTTGTACTAAGCACTGAAATCAGGGGTGCTGGAACAATTTTTATAGTGGGGGTGCTGGGACCCATTGAACCAAACTGTAAACCCTGGATATAATGGAAACCACTGCAAGCCAGGGGGTGCTGCAGCACTTCCCACACCCTGAGTTCCAGCACTTATGACTAAAAGAAAAGGAGTACTTGTGGCACCTTAGAGACTAAACAAATTTGTTAGTCTCTAAGGTGCCACAAGTTCTCCTTTTCTTTTTGCGAATACAGACTAACACGGCTGCTACTCTGAAACCAGCACTTATGACTGAAACCTTCACACAGAAAACAAAACAAAGATGTGGCTCATATGCTCCAAAGAATTGGTAAAGAGATGGTCAGACACATCCTGTAAACCTGCCTCAGGAACTCTAGAAATTCAGCTATTTTCTATAAAGAATATGCAACTATGTTTGAGGTGGAGGAGGTTAAGGAGGCAAGTCTAGTATTTTACATTGAGCTAATCAGGAATAAGATGAACTTTTAAACAACTACTCAAGTCTCACGCAGCAATGAAAAAAAATCATATCCTGTAAACTGCTAGAAAGAAGTCATCCATACATAATATACCGTGCTATTACAATGTACAAGTACTTCTGCCATTGCATCACTCCAACCCTGGTAAGGATTAATGTCTACACGAATCTAAATAATAGCTAGTAAAAAAAAAACAACAACAACAAAAAAAAAACAGCAGCAATATACCTTTGCAGAGGCATGATTTCACAAGCCATTCCTGAAATGGAAGTTTATATTGGTAACATACAACTGTTTCTTCCCCAACAGGTTTTTCTCCGCAGTGAAGATCTTCTCACACTAGTGCATTCCTATTTCCCAGCCACAAGAGAGAGGCGCAGGATTAATACTGCAATACGCGACACAGAGAAAACTCGCTGGAGAATACAGCAAGCTACTTCCACTATAGGAAGCTAGCGCTCGAGTAGCCTCTGCAAACTTCTGCAAGTCAAAGTCATGCTGTCCGCGCTGCGGCTTCGCGCTGCTGCAGTGCTCCTCGACCTTTTGTGCCAGAGAAGCAGCTGAAGCGGCCAGCCAATCAGAAACAGCAGCCGCAACAGCGCTGCCTGCCTCCCTCCCTCCTCCTCTTCCGTGGCCTTGCCAGCCTGGTAACTTGAAACTTGCCCCAACAACGATTCCGCGGCTGAGGCTGACAAGCGGAGGACACGCAACCAATGGCTGCTGCCGAGACAAGCACACGCAGCCTCTGGAGGAGACAAAAGGTTCCAGCCAGAAACTGCATTGGCACGAGGAAGTAATTGCTAGTCCAGCAGGAAGATTTAGAAACAACAACACAGGTGGCGGCGGCGGCGGCAATAGGTTTGTTTTTTAAATTGACGCGAGGACGTGAAAAGGCACAAGGGGTGCCTCTAGGGGGAAACGTTCTCCGTGATCCCTGCGTGATGCCATGCCTGCCTGCGTTTCCTGTCGGTATCTGCTTTCACCCTGCTGCAGGCATGTCTGCTGCAGATTGCAGCCCTCACTCCAGACCCATGGCACCGCGTCAGGCACGTAGCTCTCGCTTCTTGCGGGGAGGACAGGAACAGAACATCTTTTGATGCAACTGTGTCCTGCTCTTAATAAACAAGGAGGTGCCACATACACACAATCAATGAATGTCAAACCCAAGCACGCTGGAAAAACAACTGGTTTCTAATGACGAAGGGATTGGATGGGTCCTGAGTCACAGTGGAAAAAGAAAAAAATGTGTAGCTTTGGGGGGTTAAAAAGCCATAAAGTCACAGACGTAATCCAAGGGAGATCAGAATCCAGTTGTCCTGAAAATGCAAGTCACAGCTGTTGAGCCATTAAGTGGAAGAGATCTTTTTCTTTCCAGTGAATTTTGTGCAAGTCAAAAGTGCCACGCTGAAAGCCCTGGTGACTGAAATCTATTTGTCCTCAGGTTTCAGAGTAGCAGCCGTGTTAGTCTGTATTCGCAAAAAGAAAAGGAGTACCCGTGGCACCTTAGAGACTAACAAATTTATTAGAGCATAAGCTTTCGTGAGCTACAGCTCACTTCATCGGATGCATTTTCTTTCCTTTTCTATTTGTCCTCAGAACAGGAAACACACGGGAATCAGCAGCACTTCAGTTATTATTTAACTATATACAGCACCTAACACAGAGAGCCCTAATTTCAGTTAGTGTCTCTCGGTGCTACCACAATGCAAATAATTAATAATAATGTTAACATAGTGCATAGAGGCCAACCAGGTTAGGCCCTCTTAATCTACAGTAGAAAGGATGCTATACCAGCAAACCCTCCTAGTCTACATGCAGCTTATACTTGCAAAAGGGTGCTTTTGCTGGTATAGTTTATAATGGTTTCCCGAAAGAAATAAGTTACAGTGGCAGAAGTACTTTTATACTTGTATAATTTCATCTACACTAAAGCTTTTGCCAGTATAGAAATGTCATTTAAAAAAAAAATCACTCCTGGATCGACACTACTGTACTGGGATAAATTGCTAGCACAGACCCCAACCTTAGAGGCTACTGGAAATGCTACATACCTAAGCAAGATGCCAAACTTATATACTTTGCATTTACAGCACAGATACAATTTCATGAAACAGAGAGCAAAGCCTCTTGCCTAATTCACCATAACTCAACTAGAAGTTTATTTGTGTTTCAAAAATGTCATTGAGTTTTAAATGAGTGACTAAGAAACACTGGTTTCAGAGTAGCAGCTGTGTTAGTCTGTATTCGCAAAAAGAAAAGAAGTACTTGTGGCACCTTAGAAACGAACAAATTTATTTGAGCATAAGCTTTCGTGAGCTACAGCTCACTTCATCGATGTGCATCCAAAAGCTCACAAAAGCTTATGCTCAAATAAATTTGTTAGTCTCTAAGGTGCCGCAAGTACTCCTTTTCTTTTTAAGAAACACTGAAAATTTTAAGATCAAGTGTAGTCTGTTCTTAAATGCATCCGATGAAGTGAACTGTAGCTCATGAAAGCTTATGCTCAAATAAATTTGTTAGTCTCTAAGGTGCCACAAGTACTCCTTTTCTTTTTACTGAAAATACAATGACTTATTCCAGCCATGCGCATAGCTCCATGGTGGAGCTGTGTGTCCTAGTGAATTGGACTAATGGTATAAGACTGAGGGCTTGGCTACAGTTGCGAGTTACAGTACAGTAAAGGAGCCCCGGGCACACTAGCTCACTCCCCATCCACACTGGCAAAGCACGTAGAGTGCTCTGTCTCCGTGGCTACAGCACTGCTGGTACTGCACCTTAGCGAGTGGAATAACGTTTGCTGCGTCACCGCTGGAGCGCCGTGGTGCCACTGTGGACGCCCTGATCTGTTAGTGCGCTCTAATCAGCTTCCAGAAGTGTCCCACAATGCCTGTGCTAGCCACTCTGGTTGTCACTTTGAACTCTACTGCCCTGCCCTCAGGTGACCAACTGTCAGACTCACCCTTTAAATTCTCTGGGAATTTTGAAAATCCCCTTCCTGTTTGCTCAGCCAGGCGCGGAGTGCTCTCAGCGAATCTTTCCAGGTGACCATGCCTCCACGTGCCAGGCGATCCCCAGAATGGAGAAATGGCGAGGTGCTGGACCTCATCAGTGTTTGGGGGAGGAAGCTGTCCAGTCCCAGCTGTGCTCCAGCTGTAGGAATTACGATACCTTCGGGCAGATATCAAGGGATATGATGGAAAGGGATGCACTGCAATGCGGGATTAAAGTGAAGGAACTGCAGAATGCCTACAGCAAAGCCTGCGAGGCAAAAAACGCTCTGGTGCTGCCCCTGCGACCTGCCGTTTCTACAAAGAGCTTGATGCGATACTTGGGGCCGACCCCACCTCCACGCCGAGGACCACCATGGACACTTCAGAGGCCAGTTCAACAAGGCAAGAGGAGGAGGAGGAGCAGCAAAGCGGGAGCGAGGTTGTTCCGGCGGAGGAAGACACCCTGGAATCCCTAGATTCCCTAGAGCTGTTCTGAAGCCAGGAGGAAGGCAGCCAGTCGCGCGGCCGGTGCTTGGGGAAGGACAAACACTAGAGGAGGTTCCTGGTAAGTGGCTTTTATTTTGGGAAGGAAGTTATTTGGTGCGGGCTCTTGGAGTGAGGAGGGTTAGGGCTGCATGCATGCCTAGATGCAGAATAGGGCATTGACGTGCTCTCTCAATCGCGGTAATCGGCCTCAGTGAGCTCTTCAAAGGTCACAGCAAGAACCTGGGCAATGCGCTTGCATAGGTTTCTCGGGAGAGCCACTGTGGTCCTTTTCCCAGTCAGTCTAACATGTCTGTGCCACTGTGCCGTGAGGGCGGGGGGACCATTGCTACACACAGGCAAGCTGCATATGGGCCACGGCAGAAGCCGCATTGCAGTAGAAGACCCTCCCTTGCTTCCCAGGTCCCCCTCAGCAGCAAGTTATCTTCCAGGACAAACTCCAGTGGAAAATGTGGGACAGTGTTCAGTATACGGGCCCCCTGCCGCTGTTGGCTCTCCCCAAGGCACAGAAACCCAGAGGATAGTACAGCCGTGAAACCATCAGTCACGCTTGACTCTGTGCTTACTCACCATTTTGGGGCTCCCGTGGTTTATGTGCGCTCGCTTTGGGACAGGCAAATTTGGGACAGGCAAATGTGTAGACTGTGCTTGCTCTTGAGTATGGGGGAATCATTGCTCTGTCTGGCATGAACAATGCTGCCTCTGTTAAGTGTTGCATTTTGTCTTTACAGATGCAACCTTGAGATCTCAGCCGTCTGTGTTATCAACGGCCAAGAGGCTGCAAAGAATTAGGAAGAGGCCACGTAGAAGCAAAGAGGACATGCTGCATGAAGTCATGCAGCATTCAACTAATGAAAACATAAAAGTGCAGAAGTGGAGGGAGAGTGAAAGGAGGGTCCACCAGCAGAATGCGGATCGCCGGCACCAAAGCACAGAGCAGCTGATAAGCATCATTGAGCGCCAAGCGGACTTGATCCAGGCGCTCGTAGCCATGCAGGTGGAGAACAACTGAGCCTCCCCTCTCCCCCCCCGCAGCCCTTGTCCCAAAACTCTTTCACTTGTGGCACCATGTCACCTCCAAACCACTTTCCCCAGCATCCGGGTTCTTACCGCCACCTGCTGCCTCCAACACCTGTAGCTTCACCACCCAGCCCTGAAAACTACGACCCTTACCCACTGCATTCAACCCCCATCACCATGCAGTATAGCCATCCTGAACTGCAGCACACATTGCACAGCACTCCAGACAGGACATACACAAATCTGTGATTGTACCGTTCCCCACCCCACCTCACCCCCCTTGCCCTTTGTGTTTCCCAAGCAGTTGTGTTGTTTTTCTTTTCAATAAATTGATTTTTTGGCTTTGAAAACATTCTTTATTATTGCATAACGTAAAAGAAACCTTAGCCCAGAAAAGCAACAGGCACTGCAAGTCAGTGTATCATACGTAGAAAACACAGTTTCCTACCGCACTTCACTCCTGTGCAGGGCACCATACCAGACATTACTGTTGGCTTTCAGCCTCAAATTTCTCCCTCAAGACATCCCTAATCCTTGCAGCCCCGCACTGGGCCCCTCAAATAGCCCTGCTCTCTGGCTGTTCAAATTTAGCCTCCAGGTGTTGAACCTCCGAGTTCCATGCCTGAGTGAATCTTTCACCCTTCCCTTCACAAATATTATGGAGGGTACAGCACGCAGATATAACCACAGGGATGCTGTTATCGGCCAGATCCAGCTTCCCATACAAAGAGCGCCAGCGACCCTTTAAACAAGCAAACTCGTGTCATATGCGTTATTCGAGTCGATATCATCGTTGGAGTCCTCACTGTCACTTTGGATCTTAAGGAATAACTTGACTGCCAAACGTGATGTGCTGGAGAGACTCATCAGCATATTCCTCAGCAGTTCAGGCTCCATTCCCGCAGACCAAAAGGGAAAACAGAGCACGCAGAACAAAAACTGTTGAAAGATGGTGCCACGGAACAGCCAAAGGGAATGCTGGGATGCGAACCAATGCATCACGGGGCATTGGGACAGGACCCAGAATGCCCCGCACTCCCCGCCCCCTTCCCACAAGCCACAGCGCCAGAATGGGAAAAGGTGCTCTGTGGGATAGCTGCCCACAATGCACCGCTCCCAATGCCACTGCAAGTGCCACAAACGTGGCCACACCAGTGTGCTTGTAGCTGTCAGTGTGGACAGACTGCAGCACTTTCCCTACTTGCTGTACGAAGGCAGGTTTAACTCACAGCACTCTACATCTGCAAGTGTCGCCGTGCCCTGAGATTTCAACCAAACTGTCTCCCTTAGACACCGACTAGCTGCAAAGGGATTCTCAAGGAATCACTGCTATCCTCAGCAATGTGTACCAATGTTTCTAAAGGCATTTAGAATGCACCAGCCTGAAGTGATCTCTTTAAACCTTAATAATAATAATCAATCATCATCATCATCATTTATTATTTGTATTGTGGTAGTGCCTGTCATGGCCCCACCATTCTAGGCACTGTACAAACACAACAAAAACATGGTCCCTGCCCCAAAGAGCATAAGCTTCAATGCCAGAAATCAGTCTCTTAATAAAAATGGGCCAAATTGAAACCTAGTATACACAAGCACAACTCTAGTAACTTCAACAGAGTTGCATCAGGTTTGAATCTGGCCCAGTGGCTTTTTCTTCAATGTTCAAAAATTATATAGAAAAAGCATCAAAATAACTGAATCTTTGCAATAAAATTGAGCAGATAAATATTCTAATTACTTGTACATTTTTTCTAATATTTTACTGTATATACAGTGACTGCCGTTGATATCAAAAAGATCCTAAAGTGCTTTAGTAATTAGACACATCTCTGAAATGCAGCCATCTCTGATGCTGAGGGTAAAAGGCACACATCACACTACAAAAAAGTGCAAGGAGGTGAAATTCTCACCAAGTACACAGTATACACTCCATACTCTTATGAAAAATACCATGAGATCTTTTACACACACACACACACACACACAACCTTCATTTAAGGAATAGCTCTCTAGCCTGACTCGTGTTCTACTTTACTACTTCTACCCTGGTTTTAAAATCCATGTATCAGGATAGACATATTGAATACCAGGGAATGAACAGAACAGGGTGATCATCAAGTGGTCCATCCCCTGTCATCTCGTCCGAGGATCTGGCAGTCAGAGGCCTAGGGACAACCCAGAGCATGGTGTTGCAGATTTGATTTCTCCTCTCTAACCACACAGAGGATCTGAGTCATAGGCGCCAACTCTGTGGGAGCTCCCCCCGCTTCCCTCAGTGCCTTCTGCCCGCCGGTGGCCCTGCTGATCAATTCCTCCCCTGTCCCTCCCAGTGACTCCTGCATGCTATGGAACAGCTGTTCCGTGGTATGCAGGAGGTGCTGGGAGAGAGGAGAAGGAGCGGGGACAGGTCACGCTTGGGGGAGGAAAGAGGCGGGGTGAGGTTGCGGCCTTGGGGGAAGAGGCGGGTGGGGATAGGGCTTGAGGAAGTGGTGGAGTGGGGGCGGGAAGAGGCAGGGTGGGTGGGTGGGGGAGTCTTGGAAGAAGGGGTGGGGTGGAGTGGAGTGGGCCGAGGGGGTAGGGCGGAAATTGAGTAGCCCCCAGGTAGAGAGGAAGTCAGCGCCTATGATCTCAGTAAATCTGTTTTAACAAGGAGATTATATTATTAATAATACTTTATATGGATTTTGTTTTATGTAGATCTTAGGCTCTTCAAGCCAGCGACTGACTCTTACTCTGGGTATATACAAGGCCCAGCGCAATGGAGCCTCAGTCTCAGCTGGCGCCCCTAGCCACTAGCATAATGCAAATAAATAATAAATAGTTTACATGGTATTCAACAATACAAAGCCAGGCTCTATACAGTGGAGGAGAACAGACAGGAACTGTACATTTCAAATGGTATAAGGAAAGTGCACTGGAGCAATAGCACAGGTTAGTTTTACTGATGTTCCCAATATGCCCCTTCTGACTAGGTTTGCCAGCTTTCCAATTTCTTAAGACTGGACACTACACCCTCCCACCCCATTGCTTGATCCCCCCCCGCCCTACTCCCTGCTGGTTCCAGTCTCCCCCCACTCTCTCAGGACTTTCCTGTGGCCTGCAGAGCCAGGCTTGGAGCTGACCCAGAGCCTGCTTGCCTGCCTAATCAGGAGTTGCAGGTAGGAGGTGGCCCTGGCTGAAAAGGGGCTGGCGTGGGTTGACTACTCGGTGCCCGCCCCGCGGTGCTCTGGCCCCTGCCCTGGCCTCTCCCAATCCCCAGGCCAGGCTGGCAGGGGGCAGGCTGGTGGTGGCATTTGCAGGCAGCAATCCTCCTGTTTCGGTACCCTTGCAAGTGGTAACTGGACTTTTGGTGTCCGGTCAGTACTTTTGACCGGACACCTTACAGGTCCCCCTTCAACCGGACTTTCTGGTCGAAAACTGGGCACCTGACAATCCTACTTCTGCCCTCAAAATCTGCTGCCTCCACATACTCTGTAGCTGCTGCCAATGGCAATCTAAAACCCTGACCCCTCGATCTTCATGTTCCAAGATGAGGAAAGCTGGAGGGAAGCGGGGGGGAGAGATAGACTGGGACCACCAATGGCGGGATGCGTGGAGTCACTAACCAGTTGTTCTGGGACACTGGGGTCTTGGAAAACAAATTCTCTGATACCTGGAACATGATCCTGCATTCAAGGGACACTGAGGCAGGCATGCAGAGAGTTTCTGGCATCCCCGCGTTACCCACTAGCCAAGAATTCCCAGAAAATGAGCAATGACTTTGCTGCCACATCTAAAATAAATAAAAAACCCACTGTACAGCAAAAGTTACCCCTTGGAAATGAACGATTTTGCTTGTTGGATAGGGAAGCTTTCTGCCATCTTCCTCGCTTTAAAGGAAGGGATTCAAAGAAAGGATAAATAGTGCTCTGGATAATGCCCTCGGTCATTCCCATTTAGGAGCTAAAATTCTAGTGATCTATGGGCTGGTTCTAACACAGTGGTTCCAACCCCATCTTGTAACCCTGATTTAATATCAACATTGACAACATCGGCCTAAAGAGACATTAAGGCCCAGAGGAGCCAGACACAGACTCAGGGGAAGCTGTGGCCAGAGTCTGTTAACTACATGTTTAAAGCTTCCATGTGGATGTAGATCATATGGATTAGTTATGAGCAGTCAGATCCTTTGAGAACCAAAAGACCCCCAGGGATTAGCAGAGGTTTGCCAGACATCAGACAAGGATGCTTAAAATCTGCACCTCCTGGTCCCTCACAGCAGGAGAAGGAAAAGTTTGCATTGAAAAAACAAAACAGAACAAAAACAATGGACAGTCCTGCAGACACCCAGGAGCAGGGGGTGTGTCATGGAAACACATAAAAGAGGCTAATAAACTGAGAAGTGGCTCTGCTTTAGTGTGTTAAGCTGTTTGTTTTATGCTTGCTACTATTGACAGGCTCACTGAAAGGTCATTAGCAATGCTTCTGTAGATTGTTTCAGACGTAGTGCTCTGTGGCATAACAATCACACCTATGCACATTATAAAGTGATTCTGTTTTTAAAACAAGAGCAGCAGTGCTTATATAGGCTTCTCTGCCCTTTCAGATCCTGGGTATCATTATTGACCTTTCTCTCATGTAAGTGACTATTTGCAACACATAAATCTCCATGGTTTCCTGTTAAATTAAATGTGTTTTTATTTATCTAAAACCAAGCACAACATAAGAGGAAGATTTACATAATCTTATATATAAAATTGCTCTTTATCTTAAAAAAACTTGCATAGTATAGTTTCCTGACTTGATATTAAATGCACCTGATATTTATCAGGCAGTCCTTTATTTTTCATATAAAACAGCAATTACTGCCATATGATGTTTCTATAAATCCAGGTACAGTAGAACCTCAGAGTTATAAACGCCAGAGTTACAAACTGACCCGTCAATGACGCATCTCATTTGGAACTGGAGGTACACAAGCAAGCAGCAGCAGAGACAAACAAACAAAAGCAAATACAGGACTATACTGCATTAAATGTAAACTACTAAATACATAAAGGGAAAGCAGCATTTTTCTTCAGCATAGTAAAGTTTCAAAGCTTTCAAAGTTTCAAAGTCAATGTTCAGCTGTAAACTTTTGAAAGAACACCCATAACATTTTGTTCAGAGTCACAAACAACCTCTGTTCCTGAGGTGTTCAGAACTCTGACGTTCTACTGTATTGCCAACAGGATGCTAAATCAGCTTAAAAAAAAAATTAGCTCCCACATTTAACTCAAAGTCTATTGATTTCAGAGAATTTTCAGATGAAAGGGAAGGTGATAATTACCAAAAGATTAACTTGGAAATTTGCATCAGAAGAGAAGGACCATTCCTGGCATTAGTCTAAAATAAGTTGTAGGGCTCAGGCCAGTATGCTTAATGCTCCCTACAAAGCCACCTCTTTCAAACTCAGCTTCACCCTTTGTACCTTTTTCCCATGGTGTTTCCCTTCAAGGGGCCTTCACCACTTCCTGCACCCCTTCCCTCAGCTGAATCTTTAACATTTCTAAAATGCCAAGTCTGCAGCAAGGTATCATGGCTCCTGTTTCCCCACATGTTCGCTGGCATGAAACTTTAATGCCCATTAAGTGCAGAGAGATCAAAGATGGAAAAATCTGTTGGCCTTTTGCTAGAAGCCCTGTTTTCCCAAGGCTTTAATTATTTCTGGAGTAAAGGCAACTTTAAGAATCAAATGGTGTAGACATTGGAAAATGTGAAAAGGAGTCAAAAAAGTACTCTGTGGGACTGAGGTCAGTCATGTCTATGGTTAGGACTATCTGCTATTCAAACTGGGGTAAGTCACACCAGTGCAAACCTGCATTTACACTGGTGCAGTGCGTCACTGGGGATTTTATCCCATTACTACATTTGTGTAGCTACATCAGTGCAAAATTCCCTTATCCTTTATCTCTCAATACGAGACATTTCTCACTATACACTATGCAGCCCAGGAACACTTTATGTCACAACCCAAAAACCTTTGCTTGTTGATATTGTGTGTATATATATATATCCCTCCTTTAACAGTAATTACCTGTAATAGTAATAGCAGATTGGACAATGCATATTTAATTTGAAGTCATTTCACTATCTTAAATGTAGCAGAGATTTTTTTCTGTCCCCCAATCATACTTTTAAATTATGCTCCCGCACAATTGAGGCTAGTTATCTATCACATGTAAAACTTGGGCATCACACAAGTTTTGTTACTGTTGATTGTTGTCTGTACTTGTTAAATCTGTTTCCAAGACTAAACGAAATAAAGTCTCTTATGCATGTTTTATCTCTCTATCAAATTTCTATTGTTTAGGCTGGCAAAAACTAATTTGCCTGCAGTGGGAGTACATTTCAGCAACTGTGTGCTTATCATGGGATAAATGGCATCACCACCTCAAGAGAACATTAGCTCAAGGTTTATCCCTACCATATATCAGAAAGGGCTCAGAGTGGAATCAACTATCATTCTTACATGAGAGGCAAAATGGCCTAGTGGACAGAGCTTTGGCATGGGAGAACTTGGGTTCTATTTCCAGCTAGCTATTTCCGCTAGGCTAGTAGATCAACTTGGGCAAGTCATGTCACCTCTCCAAAGCTCAGTTTCTCATCTATAAAATGGGGATAATACTCTCTTCCTTTGTAAGCACTTTGAGAACGACTGCTGAAAAGATGTAAGAGCTAGACATTGTTATTATACAACCCCTACTCTCATACACAAAGGTGTGTGTGTTTGCATAAAAAGAGTATAGGCACTATAGAAATTAGCTAGTTTGGGCAGGGACAGGGCCTTCTTTTGTACCTATACTGCTCTTAGCATATTGTATGCGCTAGTAGAAATAAACAACAAAATGAATGAAAAAAGTAAAAGTGTCCGAGGCCAAAATATTCCAACTGGGTTACTTAAAACTAGGCATCTAAATCCATATTGGCACCAAATTTGAACAACTTGCACTCATAATCTTTTATCAAGGTTTCTTAAAAAAAAAAAAAAAAAAAGACACCGGCTGAGACAACACACAACTAATCTCAGCTTCCCAAAAATCAATGTTTAGAGATTGAACATAAGGATTTGGACAGGAAGCATCATGACAATCATTATTATACTGTTGCTTTCTCCTCTTTCCTTACTTTAAACACTTTATTGCATAGTAAGTATTTTCCCCAGAGTATGAAAAGAGACAAGAGACCAGGAACTGTGAACAGCACAGAACTGGGACGTTGAGGAAATAACTGATCTACTTAATGGATTTTATAAGGATGCATCCGATGAAGTGAGCTGTAGCTCATGAAAGCTTATGCTCAAATAAATTTGTTAATCTCTAAGGTGCCACAAGTCCTCCTTTTCTTTTTGCGGATACAGACTAACACAGCTGCTACTCTGAAACCTGTCTTTATAAGGACTGTGGCGGTGTCTGCCACTTGAAAAGCAGTATAGCATTTATCCAGTGCCTCCCTTCACTGTGATACACACATAAGATACCCACTGAAAAAATAAGATCCTGACTGTTCTGATGAAACTTTTAGTTAAAGCTAAAGATCAGTTCAGTGCCTCTTAAACATTGCTTTAATATTTAGTAAATTATGTAGTAGCTTCTCCTTTTCGGAAACATCACATGTGAAGCAGTGATATAAGCACCTCCTAATCAGATGCCTGATGGAAGTCTGATGTATGTTACAAGGAAAAGAAAATATCTAAACAACTTAAAAAAAATAACCCAATACTAATTGTGAACACGATGGATAGGTGCAGTTTTTGGTGTAATATAATTTGTGCATGTAAATGATGGCATTTCTATGTGAAAAATCCATTGGAAAGAGTTTTGCTTATGTAAGATGGTTCCTGTGCATAAGCAAAACACTGTGTGCATATAAATAGAAGTTGCATTTTCAAAATGTAACCCTTAATTGTCCACGTAAAGCAGCCTGAATATCCCATTTAAACAGTCCTGTCCAAAATAGCTATATATATTGCATGGGATTCAGTTTATTTCAAAAGGATGAATGAATAACTGATAGATCTCAAAGTGTAACTGTAAACAGGGAACTGTCATCACGGAGGTGTGTTTATACTCAGGCCTTGAAGGACTTGGTTCTTGGCCCTACGCTATTTTAAACATTTTTATCAATGACCTGGAAGAAAACATTACTGATCAAGTTTGCAAATGACAAAGACTGTGGTAGTGGTAAAAAATGAAGAGTACAGGTCAGTGATACAGAGCAATCTGGATCACTTGGTGAGCTGGAAGCAAGCAAACAATCATAGAAATGTAGGGCTGGAAGAGACCTCAAGAGGTCATTTAGTCCATCCCCCTGTGCTGTGGCAGAATTAAATAAACCCAGACCATCCCTGACAGATGTTTGTCTAACCTGCAGTGGCAGGGATTCCACAACCACATTTCAGAACAGCCAATCAGAGTCACACATTTAGAAACAAAGAATGCAGGCCATATTTACAGGCTAGGGGACTCTATTGTGGGAAGCACTGACTCCGATAAAGACGTGGAGGTCATGGTGGCTAATCCACCTGAACATGAGCTCCCAGTGCAACACTGGCTAAATGGGCTAATGTGATCCTTGGAGGTATAAACAGGAGTAGGAAGGCTATATTACCTCTGTATTTGGCACAATACAACTGCAACTGGAAAATTCTGTCAAGTTCTGGTGTCCACATCCAGGATTAAAGGATTGGAACACATGCCTTATGGCAAAAGACGCAAGGAGCTCCATCTATTTAGCTTAACAAAGAGAAGGTTAAGGAGTGACCTGCGTGAACACAGTCTTCTAGTATCTACATGGGGAACCAAATTTGATAATAGAGGGCTCTTCAATCTAGCAGATAAAAGTATAACTACATCTAATGGCTGGAAGCTGAAGCTAGACAAATTAAGATTAGAAATACGATTTTAAAAATTAACAGGGAGGGTAATTAACCCTCTGAACAATTAACACTGAAACAATTTACCAAGGGTTGTGATGGATTCTCTATTGCTGGAAAATTTTAAATCACAATTAGGTGTTTTACTAAGAGATATGCTCTTATTTAACCACAGATACTCGACTCAAAGCAGGAACTAATTAATGGAAGTCCTAAATCCTGTTTTATGCAGGGATGTCAGACTAGATGATCACAATGGTCCTTCAAAATTTATGAGTCTATGAATGAAGTGACCCTATGAATAGATGCCGACTCCGTGGGTGCTCGGGGCCGGAGCACCTACAGGGAAAAAATGGTGGGTGCCGAGCACCCACTGGCAGCCTCCCTATCAGCTCCCCCTCGATCCCCCAGTGCTGTATCACTGACCTGTCCTCTTCATTTTTCACCATGACCACAGTCTTTGTCATTTGCAAACTGAATTTCAGGGATGATCCATTTCTCTGCATAAAATTCTTCCCACATCAAAAAACCAAACAAAAAAACCCTGCATCAATTTCACTGTTTCCCATTCCCAAAATAACTCCAACAAATATGACACACAGGCCACTCACAAAACACTCACTTTTTCCCTCGTGCTCCAGATCTCCTATCTCTCCACTCACTGTACTTTCTCAAACACCTCACAGAAGTTCTTAAGCTGTCAGCCCATCAGGCAATTGATTCTTACTGCAGTAGGGATGGTGAACGATGATGATCATCCTGTGGAAACTGGCTGGGATGTGACTGGTTGTGGGGGGTGAGAAAGAATGTATTGGGTGTCTGGTGGTAGGCTGGATGGTAAGTGGCCGAGATTAAAGGTGAGACTACAGAAAGCAGAAGCATTTGAGAGTACAGCATCTTACCTCCACTTTCTGTTTATGTCTCCTTGTTTTCCCAGGAGATTCAGTTCTGGTCTACACTAGGAGTTGAGGTCGAATTTAGCAGCGTTAAATTGATTTAACCCTGCACCCTCCACATGAAGAAGCCCTTTTTTTCAACTTAAAGGGCTCTTCAAATCCATTTCCTTACTGCACCCCCAACAAGGGGATTACCACTGAAATCGGCATTGCTGGGTCGAATTTGGGGTACTGTGGACACAATTAGACGGTATTGGCCTCTGTGAGCTATTCCAGAGTGCTCCATTGTGACCGCTCTGGACAGCACTCTCAACTCAGATGCACTGACCAGGTAGACAGGAAAAGGCCCGTGAACTTTTGAATTTCAATTTCCTGTTTGGCCAGCATGGCAAGCTGCAGGTAACCATGCAGAGCTCATCAGCAGAGGTGACCATGATTGAGTCCGAGAATCGCAAAAGAGCTCCAGCATGGACCGAACGGGAGGTATGGGATCTGATCGCTGTATGGGGAGAGGAATCCGTGTTATCAGAACTATGTTCCAGTTTTTAAAATGCCAAAACATTTGTGAAAATTTCCCAGGGCATGAAGGACAGAGGCCATAACAGGGACCCAAAGCAGTGCCACGTGAAACTTAAGGAGCTGAGGCAAGCCTACCAGAAAACCAGAGAGGTGAGCGGCCGCTCCGGGTCAGAGCCTAAAACATGCCGCTTCTATGATGAGCTGCATGCCATTTTAGGGGATTCAGCCACCACTACCCCAGCCGTATTGTTTGACTCCTTCAATGGAGATGGAGGCAACACAGAAGCAGGTTTTGGGGACAAGGAAGACGATGATGATGAGGTTGTAGATAGCTCACAGCAAACAAGTGGAGAAACCAGTTTTCCCAACAGCCAGGAACTGTTTCTCACCCTGGACCTGGAGCCAGTACCCCCCAAACCCACCCAAGGCTGCCTCCCGGACCCACCAGGCAGAGAAGAGACCTCTGGTACCTTTTAAAATACTATACAAGGTTTAAAAGCCAGCAGGTTTAATGATTAATTTGCCCTGACATTCGTGGCTCTCCCGGATATACTCCCAAAGCCTTTGCAAAAGGTTTCTAGGGAGGGCAGCCTTATTCCATCCACCATTGTAGGACACTTTACCACTCCAGGCCAGTAGCACGTACTTGGGAATCACTGTAGAACAAAGCATTACAGTGTACGTTTGCTGGCGTTCAAACAACATCCATTCTTTATCTCTCTGTGTTATCCTCAGGAGAGTGATATAATTCATGGTCACCTGGTTGAAATAGGGTGCTTTTCTTAAGGGGACATTCAGAGGTGCCCGTTCCTGCTGGGCTGTTTGCCTGCGGCTGAACAGAAATATTCCACGCTGTTAGCTACGGGGGCGGGGGAGAGTGGAGGGGCTAGCCACGCGCTGGGGGGAGGCATAATGCGACCTTGGAATGAAAGCACATGTGCTATGTACTTAATGTTAACAGCAAGGTTTACCGTGAAAGAGTGTACCCATTGTTCTATAAAATGTGTCTTTTTAAATACCACTCTCCCTTTTTTTTTCTCCACCAGTTGCATGTGTTTCAAGGATCACAGGATCTTCTCCTTCCCAGAGGCTAGTGAAGATCAGAAGGTGAAAAAAAACGCACTCGCGATGAAATGTTCTCTGAGTTCATGCTGTCCTCCCACACTGACAGAGCACAGACGAATGCATGGAGGCAGACAATGTCAGAGTGCAGGAAAGCACAAAATGACTGGGAGGAGAGGTGGTGCGCTGAAGAGAGTAAGTGGCAGGCTGAAGAGAGGGCTGAAGCTGAAAGGTGGCAGCAGTATGATGAGAGGAGGCAGGATTCAATGCTGAGGCTGCTGGAGGATCAAACTAATATGCTCCAGCGTATTGTTGAGCTGCAGGAAAGGCAGCAGAAGCACAGATTGCTGCTACAGCCCCTGTGTAACCAACCGCCCTCCTCCCCAAGTTCCATAGCCTCCTCACCCAGATGCCCAAGAACGTGGTGAGGGGGCCTCCGGCCACCCAGCCACTCCACCCCAGGGGATTGCCCAAGTAACAGAAGGCTGGCATTCAATAAGTTTTAAACTTTTGAAGTGCTGTGTGGCCTTGTCCTTCCCTCCTCCACAACCTCTCCTGGACTACCTTAGTAGTTATGCCCCTATTTGTGTGATGAATTAATAAAGAATGCATGAATGTGTAGCAAGAATGACTTTATTGCCTCTGCAAGCAGTGATCGAAGGGAGGAGGGGAGGGGAGGGTGGTTAGCTTAAAGGGAAGTAGAGTGAACCAAGGGGCGGGGGATTTCATCAAGGAGAAACAAACCGAACTTTCACACCGTAGCCTGGCCAGTCATGAAACTGGTTTTCAAAGCTTCTCTGATGCGCACCGCGCCCTCCTGTGCTCTTCTAACCACCCTGGTGTCTGGCTGTGCGTAACCAGCAGCCAGGTGATTTGCCTCAACCTCCCACCCCACCATAAACGTCTCCCCCTTACTCTCACAGATATTGAGGAGCGCACAGCAAGCAGTAATAACAGTGGGAATATTGGTTTCCCTGAGGTCAGTAAACTGCGCCAGCGCACTTTTAAATGTCCAAATGCACATCTACCACCATTCTGCACTTGCTCAGCCTGTAGTTGAACAGCTCCTGACTACTCTCCAGGCTGCCTGTGTATGGCTTCATGAGCCATGGTATTAAGGGGTAGGCTGGGTCCCCAAGGATAACTATAGGCATTTCAATATCCCCAACGGTTATTTTCTGGTCTGGGAGAAAGTCCCTTCCTGCAGCTTTTGAAACAGACCAGCGTTCCTGAAGATGCGAGCGTCATGTACCTTTCCCGGCCATCCCACATTTATGTTGGTGAAACGTCCCTTGTGATCCACCAGTGCTTGCAGCACTATTGAAAAGTACCCCTTGCGGTTTATGTACTCGCCGGCTTGGTGCTCCGGTGCCAAGATAGGGATATGGATTCCATCTATGGCCCCACCACAGTTAGGGAATCCCATTGCAGCAAAGCCATCCACTATGACCTGCACATTTCCCAGGGTCACTACCCTTAATATCAGCAGATCTTTGATTACGTTGGCTACCTGCATCACAGCAGCCCCCACAGTAGATTTGTCCACTTCAAATTGATTCCCGACTGACTGGTAGCTGTCTGGCATTGCAAGCTTCCAGAGGGCTATTGCCACTCGCTTCTCAACTGTGAGGGCTGCTCTCATCTTGGTATTATTGTGCCTCAGGGCAGGGCAAAGCAAGTCAAAGTTCCATGAAAGTGCCCTTACGCATGCGAAAGTTTCACAGCCACTGGAAATCATCCCAGACCTGCAACACTATTCGGTCCCACCAGTCTGTGCTTGTTTCCCGAGCCCAGAATCGGTGTTCCACGCATGAACCTGCCCCATTAGCACCATGATGCCCACATTGGCAGGGCCCGTGCTTTAAGAGAAGTCTGTGTCCATGTCCTCATCACTCTCGTCACTGCGCTGATGTCGTTTACTTGCCCGGTTTCACTTTGCCAGGTTCTGGTGCTGTATATACTGCTGGATAATGTGTGTGGTGTTTAAAATGCTCCTAATTGCCAAAGTGATCTGAGCGGGCTCCATGCTTGCAGTGGTATGGCCTCTGCACAGAAAAAAGGTGCAGAACGATTGTCTGCCGTTGCCGTGACAGAGGAAGGGGCGACTGACGACATGGCTTATGGAGTTGGCTTACAGGGAATTAAAATCAACAAAGGGGGTGGCTTTGCGAGAAACTGAATGGCCCCCTCGAGGACAGAACTCAAAACTGGGTTTAGCAGGCCGTTGATTTCACAGGGGAGGGGGGGAGGAGAAAATGAATACAAAACAAATCTGGTCTATTTCTTGTTTTGAGCCACTTCATCTATTTTTATACACCTTGCTGGCAGCAGACTGCGCAGTACAACCACTAGCCATCATCATCTCCTGGGTGCTCGGCAGAAGACAGTGCAGTATGACTACTGCCCTTCATCTTCTGCTGGCTGCTGATTAAAATACAGTGCACTGCCAGTAGGACTCAATCATCTTGAGACTAAACTTAAAAGGGAAATGACCTGGCTGAGTCACTCCCATGTTAGCCCAGGTGCCCCTGACCTCATCGAGGTCGGTTAAAAGAGCACCCAGGACTATGTCGATGACGGCTACTAGTCATACTGCACTGTCTGCTGCCAAAAGGCAAAAAACTGCTGCTGTGTAGCAATGCAGTACCGCGTCTGCCAGCACCCAGGAGACATATGGTGACGGTTAGCTGAGCGGGCTCCATGCTTGCCGTGGTATGGCGTCTGCACAGGTAACTGAAGAAAAAAGGCACAAAACGATTGTCTACCCTTGCTTTCACGAAAGGAGGGAGGGAAGGGGGGCCTGACCCAGAACCACCCGCGACAATGTTTTAGCCCCATCAGGCACTGGGATTTCTACCCAGAATTCAAATGGGCGGTGGAGACTGCGGGAACTGTGGGATAGCTACCCACAGTGCAACGCTCCGGAAGTCGACACTTGCCTCAGTACTGTGGACACACTCCACCAACTACATGCACTTTGAGCATTTGTGTGGGGACACACACAATCGACTGTATAAAAACGCTTTCTACAAAACCGACTTCTATAATTTTGACCTAATTTCGTAGTGTAGACATACCCTCAGACTCCTAATTAGGAGCTAAAGAGAGAGCTCCTGAAATGAGGAGTCTGACAGGGAAGATAGGAGACTTCACAGGTGTGTGTAGCAGCATTTATTGTGATCGTACATGCAAATGCATGTGCAGGTGGCTAGTTATGCATCTAGATACCCGTTTCAGGAGGGAAGGTCTTGGTGCAGAAGTTATTGCGTGAAGTTCTTTGGCCTGTTATGTCAGAGTAGGTGGTCATAATGGTCCCTTCAGGCCTTAAAATCTATGAGTCTATTAATCTAATCCTGAGTGGTGTCTTTCCATGCTACATGTAGCACGGAATACAAATATTCCATGTAACACAAATAAATAAAATAACAGACAAGATCCCATAGCGGTGTCACACTTCTAGATCGAAAGCTAACTACTTCTCTAGCACAGTGACACAGAAGATTAAAAACAGACTTTTTTAATGCAGATTAAGAGCATATTTAACATTAAGCAGATTTAACATCAATTTTAGTTGAAAATAATGAACAATTATGCTCTCGGGGTGGAGAGGGTTTACCACTGGGTGAAATGCTAGTACAGACAAGGCCCTGGAGCCTGGAACCATTTTTATAACCTTCTTGAGCACAAGGGACCGCTACCAAGTGGCTGGGAAATGCAGAGGTTGTGTGAGGATAGTGCCACAGACAGAGCAGCTTTCCCAAAGATAGTGAGGAAAAACAAGATAAGGGTGAGCCCATGATGATGAGAAAACCATTCTCTGGTTGCCAGTTAGAGCTGGCAGAATGCAAGGCCAACCAAATACATTCAGGCACTGCAATGTAAACTCGCTGTCAGAGCTTTCCGGATAATTCTGCCTCAGTCAGCCCCTGCGATGCCATTCCTGAGTGCAATGCTTCATTCACATTGACTGGCTAGTATGAGCTGATTTTTCCTGCTTTTGCAATGACAAACACTTTGAATATTAACTGCTGCAGGTGGGATTTTTGAAAGTGCTCATCACTCACCTAACTCTGCTCCTAGCAATGACAACTGTAAAACTCGTCTTGATTTCAGAGGGAGCAGAGTTCGACCAACACTGAGCACTTTGAAAAAGTCCACTCTAATGGCCAGATTTTATTCTGCACCCAGCAGCTCCCACTGTTAAAAATCAAGCCCTAACAGTTAAAATTACAAACAATTTTTTTTAACTGATGTGACAAACACTGACAAAAACATGCAGCTTTGAAAGGTCAATCTTCATATCCATCTAGAATTAAAAGAGAGAATCATACAAAATCTCATTTTTTTTGATTAAAAGCTAATCAGTCGCTCTACATATTTACAGCACGTTGTTTACTCTGGAATAGACAGTATGGAAGGGGATAAGCTGCAACTGTTTACAAGAAGTTTTAGAAGAATCACACAAAAATCCACTGTTCTCAATCTGCAAGCAGCAGATTCATGGAAGCCAACTCTGACAATGATGGGTTGTGTGACAAGTGGTGTAATACCCTCCAGAGTTAGTGCCTCTTCCGGAGCAAATGATATACTACAAAGGAATGCTCTTTTTGAAGCAATTACCAGAAAGTCAAGTGGTTCACGAGAGGGGTGTTGGGAGGAAATGACTGGGCTCAGGTTCAGCTGGAAGGCACTAAGTGAACAACCTATCCAGAAAAAAATCCCTCACTCTCACAGATCTTTGGATACAGACCAGTCCTCGCTTACCGACAGCCCCCCAACCTGAAGCAAATACTCTCCAGCAACCACACACCAAAAACACTAATCCAGGAACCTATCCTTGCAACAAAGTCCGATGCCAACTCTGTCCACATATTTATTCAAGTGACACCATCATAGAACCTAATAACATTAGCCATGCCATTAGGAGCTTGTTCACTTGCACATCTACCAATGTGATATATGCCATCATGCGCCAGCATTGCCCCTCTGCCATGTACACTGGCCAAACTGGACAGTCTCTACACAAAAGAATAAATGGACACAAATCTGACATCAGGAATCATAACATTCAAAAACTGGTAGGAAAACACTTCAGCCTCTCTGGTCACTCAGTAACAGACTTAAAGGTGGCAATTTTGCCACAGAAAAGCTTCAAAAACAGACTCCAATGAGAAACTGCTGAGCTTGAATTAATATGCAAACTAGATACCATTAATTTGAGTTTGAATAGTGACTGGGAGTGTCTGGGTCATTACACATATTGAATCTATTTCCCCATGTTAAGTATCCTCACACCTTCTTGTCAACTGTCTAAATGGGGCATCTTGATTATCACTACAAAAGTTTTTTTCTCCTGATGATAATAGCTCATCTTAATTAATTAGTCTTTTACAGTTGGTATGGCTACTTCCACCTTTTCATGTTCTCTGTATGTGTGTGTGTGTGTGTGTGTGTGTATATATATATATCTTCTTACTATAAGTTCCATTCTATGCATCCGATGAAGTGGGCTGTAGCCCACGAAAGCTTATGCTCAAACACATTTTTTAGTCTCTAAGGTGCCATAAGTACTCTTGTTCTTTTTCCGGATACAGACTAATACGGCTGCTACTCTGAAACTTGTCACTATGCGAAGAGTGAGCTGTAGCTAGTAACTTGATCTCTGCATTTGGACAGAACTGGCAGTCAGACCAATGCTGGGAGGAGGGGAGATGTAGGCTGTGAGAAACCCTGTGACTTAGGGTATGTCTGCACAGCTGACGAAGAAAGTTTTAGCGCTCTAAGTGGCAGTGTAGACAAGGCCTTATGCATATTAACCTCCCACTGCAAGAATCCTATTTGCCTTTAGCTCTCTGAACCCAAAATTGTGGGCTGTTTCTGCTGCACGCTAGCCTCAGTTTACCTGACCTATCACATTAACGGACATGAACGTTGCTTTCCTGCACAGCTGAATACAATGGTGCCAGCTCAGCAGCCTATTAATCAGTGTCATTCATTGCTATGACCAGTGTTTAAGATTCACATTTGATCCTTAGTCTCAGGAGGATACAGGCTATGAGCACTGCAAAAAGAGAACACTTTGTCTGTGAAATCTGAGGCAGAAGATGCTCTTGTGATTCTGAAGTGGCCATTTTGAACAATTTATGACTGAACAAGATACCACTGAGGGTAAGAGCTTGGCTGGATTCAGAAAAGGACTGGCCATTTGCATAGATAACAAGAACATCCAGAGTTACAATAGAAAGGATTAAAATAACAAAACCAAACCCCAAGTGGTTTGGATGGGATATAAACATTCATGCTTCAAGGCATAAGATAATCACAAACTAATGAGGGCTTTAAGAGAAAACTTTCCCTACTGACCTGTTATTTTATAACTGCTTACTGTAGTATTTCTAACACTTTCCTCTTAAGCATCTGGTACTGGCCACTGCAACTGTTAATTCCTGAAATGACCAGACAACATGCCTGTGCAGTAATAAATGTTTAGACATAGCAACACTTGAGCCACTCATTTTTAAAATCTTGATTACAATTTTTAAAAAGCCAGAGCTGCCAAGAGGGGCAACTACATTTCTAAAAATACTCTGCAATCCCTTCACAGAGTCTCATGATACCAACAATCCAAAGTAAGGTAAACAATTAATGGTAAGAAGATTCAGAATAAGTATGCTAGTTTGTAAGCATCTTGGAGCAGGGAACTTTTGGTTTGTGTTTGTAAAATGCTGCATAAACTAATGGTGCGTTATGCACAGCAATAATAATCAAATTATGTCTGGGTAATTTCTAACAGTAATTTAACTAGAACACATCACTGGACATCAGCAATACTAGGAGAGATGAGCTGGAGTGCCAATGAGAAGTGCAGTTGAGAAAGTAACTGAAACACTTCCCTGATGGATTGTATTTTCTAAATACAATTTTGTAAATTCTCAATTACTGAAGGACAATCTTCACTCAGCCATCAATTTGCTTTCCACAAGCAACTCTCTGTATAACTTTTTCCCTATGTGATGCATCTGAATACTTGGATGCTAATATCTAAATTGTATCGTTACATTTATTAATCTTATTTGGGTTATTGCTGATTATGTACTATGTATATTATATTACTTTCAAACCAACCTTTGTACTTTTGAATACTTTAAGCACTGTACCCATACGTACCCTTCTCTTTTCTTAACCTATGTATATCACTTTAACATTCACTCACTACAAATCACAGTATTATGAATCCATCCCCACTTGATTCTAAAATTCTGAGGGAATAAAATAAAATAAGGAAGTACAGAAATCATGGGAGGCCTGGCTGACTCAATGAATTGGCAATGGGGTAACAGAACCTTTTGACTGTGGAGTAGCAGCCGTGTCTGTAGCTCACGAAAGCTTATGCTCAAATAAATTTGTTAGTCTCTAAGGTGCCACAAGTCCTCCTTTTCTTTCTGACTGTGGGTCACTAGTCAGATTCCTGCCAAGTCATTAAGGAAGTTATTAACAGCAGATGGACATTTGGGAGTTTCTCAGTGATCTACAGCACCATAGCACTCAAATCATGCTACCACAATTGGCAGAGTGACCAGGGACCAAACAGATATGGAGACAACACTACTTTTTGACCCCTAAACCAGTGGTCCTTCTGAGTCAAGTTTGAGGCAGGTTGATAATGCAGCGAAGTGCAGATTCCACTACTTCTGGGTAAGCAGACTCTTTCAGTACCCAAATCACTTACAAAAAATAAAAATACAAATCTATTTTTCCTTAGGCCATGAAGGAGAAGAATTTTACAGGATTGAAATACTCAGATTACAGATACACCGGACCCGATCGCGGGATTTGGGATCCATGCCAAATACCGCGTTATAGCGGGGACTGTGTTAAAATGAAATGACTGTATACAGTAAATGTCACATCCATAAAGTATAGAGAACCTTAGAAAATAAACTCCTACTTGAAGGAAACAAACAAGAAAAGAAGTGTTGCTTTATTAGAGATTTAAAGTAGACATTACAATAAACTGTGTTTTTTAAATAAACTAGTTTTTCTTTAAAAAGTCGGTGAGTTGCTTTTGCTTCTTGCTGCCATGCCGCTTCTGCTTAGCAAACTGCAAAAGACTACGCAGCTGCTTAATTTTTATAGGCTCAACGTCTTGCATCTCAAACCATCTCAAAGCAGTCTCTAAGCCGGCTACGGTCGCAGTTGACATTGGAACGACGTCCACTTCATCATCTTCTTCTTCCATGGCGAAGGCCAATTCTTCAGCTTCTGGAATGTTGTTTGGTCGTACTGCCTGTAAATCCCTCAAAGTCGAATTCCTCATCAGACTGTGATCTGCTTACTTCATTTTCTTCCAGGAGCGGGTGGCCAAACGATTCTCTCATCCCATCATCCAACAGCGGTTTATCGTTTCAGCGCGTAATAAATTCCAGGAATCGCCGCCAATGTAAAAGAAGTCTTTTATAGTCAACTTCTTCAGAAAATTGGTGACAGACAACTCACTTTCTATCATTTGTCGTACCAAGTTCCGTCAATAGTGCTGCTTAAAAATGGCAATAACACCTTGTTCAAGCGTGAATAGCGGACACTCTCCCATCGATTGTGCTTGTGCTCCTTGTTCTGGTGAAGTACTAGAGTCGACAGGAGAACGCTCAGCAATTGATTTATCATGTCTATACTCAAAAAAATTGTACTGTACAGTACTTAAATTTGGGATCCATGGCCGCGACCGCGTTATATCTGAATTTGCATTATATAGACGCGCATTCTAGCGAGGGTCCGGTGTACAAGCAAAATGACAGGAGCACCAAGTGACAAGCCTACCCTTCTAACCCATCTCTTCACTAGACATCCAGGTGACTACCTTGATTAAAAATATTGCTTTGTCATGGGAAATCATAGCTGAACTCCTTCAGCAAACACTGCACTGCACACAATATTCCACACCACATTTCTTACAGCTGAACTGGGGAAAGTGCACAAGTAAATACACGATTCTGATTCAGAACTGGGACCTTTTATACCAGTTTTTCTTGGAGACGGCCAGGGAAGATGCTCTCTGGAAAGCACAACAGGAAGAAAAATCACACAACTTCAAATGCAAAAATACCTGGTGTATTCATGTCTGAAAAGGAATCCTGCTACCAAGGGCGGCTCTACCAATTTTGCCGCCCCAAGCAGTCACCGCACCTGGAAGAGCGGCGGAGCTGCTGCTCAAAAGCCGCCATGATGGGAAGAGCAGCGGAGCTGCCACCAAATTGCTGCCACGGGACATGGACTGCCGCCCCATACTGAATGCTGCCCCAAGCACCTGCTTGCAAAGGTGGTGCCTGGAGCCGGCCCTGCCTGCTACACTGATCTTCAGTGCTGAACAATGCAACCGGCACATGAGGGAAAACACCAAGAATAAAGAGAAAAGGATCCACTGATTCTCAAGATTAAATGGTCAGTGCTCTGAACTGTCAATTTTATCTGTTTATAATGAACTGGGGGTTCTGCTGGGGATGTGCAGAGATGGACATCTAGGTGTCAGTGTTAAAAATCAACTGACTTTTCAAGGATAGGCTGAAACTTCATCAGCCATTTGAGCACTGCCTGTTCTTCTGTGCAAGAGCCCATTGATATCTCATGCTTGAAAAGGCCTCCAAACTCTTCAAGGAGGAGTGCAGTCCAATTTGCTTATGGCAAAATGTAGCATGACTACTCCATCTGACTCCCCAGGCACCAGAGTAAGGAGTTCTCACTGGCCTCATGAGATGAAAAGTCTTTCTCCACCAGGGAAAAGCAGAAAGTTCAGAACAATCCTCCCATTCAGTGAAGAAAAGCCTGAACTCTGGAAAGAGTTTCATTTCAGATTTCTCTTTATGCCTCAACTGGGATAAAGAATCATTCTTAGAATGATGTGCTTGTTGGGGCCACTGAGGCTACATGTACACTGCAAACAACAAGCTGCAGCTGGCCTGGGACAGCCGACTTGGGCTCCTGTGGCTGAAGCTGCAGGACTATTTCATTGCAGCGTAGACTTGGGCTGCAGCCTGAGCGCTGGGACCTCACAGGGTCCGAGGGCCCAGGCTCCAGTGTGAGCCTGGAAGTCTACACTACAATTAAACAGCTTCGCAGCCCCAGCCCAAGTCAGCTGGCACAGGTCAGCCACGAGTGTCTAACTGCAGTGTAGACATACCCTTATAGTCCTTGATTCCCCAGAATAGTTTCCACACATAGGAAAGAAAGTCACTTTGCACACAAAATGAAAGAAGTATCTTTTTTCCAGATCAGTCACTAAAAAGATGAGTCAATCAAATGCAGTCTCACACGTACAGCTAGTGATAGACCTCTCTCTCACATGTAAGCTCTTAGTCCCATCAAGAACTCTTGCTGTTTCCACTGGTTGAACCTCTGCTTACGATGCACTGTTCAGACCACAAGATTTAGAATGCTCTTCAGCTCTCCAGCCACCACTGTGTCACCAGAGAAATTCCAGGCAAAGAGACAAAAACATGATTGCTAGAAACAAGAAGGTGCCAATGCCCACATGGATTGATAGTAAGGTGTTTTGATTCTAGCATACAGACCCTAAGCCCAAAGAGGTAGCAAATTACCGGTCCTGGGCTGATGAAGAGGGGGGCACCTGAATTTTTATTTATTTATTTATTTTCGCAATCAAACCAGGAGGAGAAATAATGTGTTCACATGTTATTTTAATTGACAATGTGACCTGATTATAGATGGCCAAGGGACAACAAAGGTAAAGTTGAGACCACAACCAGCTCCTATATCACAATCACCTAAACTGAAGAAAAACATAAATTGCAAAAGTCTTTGTTGCTTGTGCCTGGGAGAATGTATTTCTTGAAAACTTATTATGTAACAGTTCATACTGCCAGCATCTCACAATGCAAGAAAGAAGGGAACTGATTGCATATGAGGGTGGAGACAAATGTACTCTCAAGATTAATTGAGTCAGCTTGGAAAAACTAACTCAACAGAGCCTAAAGCACAGAGAGAGACAGACACAGAGAAAACAAATCTCAATTGAATGAAAAATAGTGCCTCACTGAGCCATTATTTATTAAGGATATTATTACAGCCCCACAAAGATGCTAGACACTATGTAGACATATAGGAAGATATTCCTTGTCCCAAAGAACTTACCACTCTCTATAATCAACCTCACCCTAAATCTTTGCTCCATTGTTGAGAAATCAGCAGTTTTCTCCAAGATTCAGGAGAGCTCACAGGGCAGGGACTGTTGTTTGGCTCTGATCCCTTATGTAAACCTGTTATAGAGGCTCCTGAGTGATAAGGGAAGTTGTTTGTTTGGGTAATAAATATGTACCAAATATAATGCCCAGATAAACTAAAAAAACAGGTCTGCTTGATTTGTTCTATCAGCACTATGTAATCAAGTTCTTATCACATCACATACCACAGAACAATGACAAGTTTTTGCTTGTGTTGCTTTTAAAGGAAAGTTGCTAAAAAGAAAGTCACAAGTAAGCAAAAGAAAAGGCAAGTGTTTATATTATGTATATATTTTAAAGTGTACAGATATACGTATTGACACCTCAGCAGTTTACGGTTTGAACACATAATCATCATCCTTAAAAACAGGGTGCAGCTATGTACACAAACCCACACCTTGTTTTAATGACATATGAGCCAATACCATGGTAGGAATTAGGACAAGAGGCAATATAAGTTACTTTGTGAAAGAAACGTTGACATAAACAAAGCTTCCCTTTGAAAACGTTCAAAGGTTGGAAAGCTACTACAGGGTAGTGTTGCTGGCAAATCCCACGGCAGCTAAGATTGCAGCCATAAACAAGCGTTTATGATCTATGACACAAGGTGAGAATGGATGGAAAGCACTCCAAAAGCTGGTTTACACTTTATGTTCCCCAAATGACTTCAGACTGGCTGCTTGCTCTAAGGTTTCAGGTTCTGGAATCTGAATGTAATTTTTCTTTCAATTTCCCTGCAGATTTTTTCCCCCACCACCTGAATATGTAAATTGGTGATAAGGCAGGTACCTGGAAAAACACTTGTTAGCCAGGTAAGTCTGTGTGTAATGGCTGTGTCTAGCAAGGAGGGTGTTAATCTCCCAGTACAAGCAGATGTCCTTGAAAATGCTGCCAGGATCAAGAATGGATGCAGCCCCAATATGCAATGGCTATGAGCGATATGCAGCAAAGCCTTATTAATTGGCAGGGGATTCATGATGGTAGATGTTAACAAGTCTTTTGGTAGCAAACATCTGGTACTCTACAGAAATATAAACAGCATCCGGCAAGGACCTCTGCTCAACACAACACACTCCCACCTTGGGCTTTGGCTGTGGGAAGCATTTTTCACTCTTACCTTTGGGCTGTAGAAAGCCTTACGCTTTCTGTTACTGTTATATTTGGGCACAAGTAGCTTCAAACTTGTGTGTTAGAGACTTTGGCAGAAGGAGGCCTTTCCTCCTTTGTGACTGAATAAGCTTCACACACCCTGTTCCTGAAACAAAAAATCCATTTGAACCTCAATCCAAAACACTTAATCCACACAAAACTTTAAGTGCACAATTAATCCCAATGAAGTCAATGGGACCAGTGCTTAAAGTTAAGCATGTGCTTTGCTGGATCAGATCCTTATGCATGTTCCTCTTTTCTAGCTGGTAGAGCTCTGACAGCCATTTATACCCACGCACTTTCAAAAATGGGAGAAGTCCTAGGAAAATGTGTGTGCGCGCATGCTTAATCACTTTACCCCTTCTTCCACAGGGCCTGGCTTAAAGTTGTTTTTCTGCTACTGTATGCAAAGCAGTTTGCCCTTAGCACATAGTTTTAAAGATGATGTAATTCTTGAGAGAACATATATATTAGGTGCTGGTACAAACAGTACTCCACCTATTTTGGAAAGACAAAATTATCTTTTTTTATACGTACAGAAATACGTCAACCTCAACATAAAATTATTCTCTATATCAACAGTCAACATGGACTTCAGGGACTCCAGAAAGGGTAAAATACATATTTTATGCACTGCAATATACCTTGACTGCAAACAATAATTTGCATAGTTAAATTTGTAAAGGGAAATCATGCCTCACCAATCTATTAGAATTCTTTGAGAGAGTCAAGAAGCATGTGGACAAGGATAATCCAGCGGATACAGTGTACTTGGACTTTCAGAAAGTCTTTGAAAAAGGTCCAACACCAAATGCTGTTAAGCAAAGTAAGCAGTCATGGGATAAAAGAGGGTACTCTCGTGGATCAGTAACTGGTTTAAAGATAGGAAACAAAGGAGAGAGGTAAACAGTGGGATCTGTGCCATGCAAAATATTCATAAATGATTTGGAAAAAGAGGGTGAACAGTGAGCTGGCAACATTTGCAGAAAATATTAAATTACTCAAAATAGTTAAATCCAAAGCAGACTGAGAAGAATTCCAAAGGGATCTCACAAAACTGGGTGACTGGGCAACAAAATGGCAGAAGAAATTCAATGTTGATAAATTCAAAGTAATGCACATAGGAAAACATAATCCCAACTATACACACATAATGAAGGGGTCTAAATTACCATTCAAGAACGATCTTACAGTCATGGAGGATAGTTCTCTGAAAACATCTGCTCAAGGTGCAGTGACAGTCAGAAAAACTAACAATATTAGAAACCTTTAGGAAAGGCACAGATAATAAGAGACAAAATATCATATTGCTACTATGTAAATCCATGGTATGTCTACACCTTGAAGACTGTGTGCAGTTCTGGTCACTCCGTCTTAAAAAAAGTATATTTCAAATGAAAAAAGGTTAGAGAAGGTCAACAAAAATGACTAAGGGTGTGGAAGAGTTTCCGTATGCGGGGAGATTGAAAAGACTGGGTCTGCTCAGCTTGGAAAAGAGACGACTGAGGGGGAACATGATTGAGGTCTATAAAATCGTGAATGGTGTGGAGAGAAAGTGAATAAGGACATGAATAAGGACGTGAACCAGGGGTCACCCCATTAAATTTATAGGCAGCATGTTTAAAACAAATGTAAGGAAGTTCTTCTTCACACAACGCACAGTCAACCCGTGGAACTCATTGGCAGGGGTTGTACTTTTCTATAAATATTGTACTTACATTTCAGTGTACAGTATATAGAGCAGTATAAACAAGTCGTATGAAATATTAGTTTGTACATGTGCATCTGAATATCTGTTTGTACTGACTTCGCTAGTGTTTTTTGGAATGTCGCCTGTTGTAAACCTAGGCAAGTATCTATATGAGTTAATATACCCCCGGAAGACCTCTGCGTACCCCATGGGTACGCGAATCCCTGGTTGAGAACCACTGCTCTACACAACTCATTCATTCCCAGCGCATCGTCCATCCTGTGTGTGCGCATGCAGACACATACAGATGTAATATATAATATACATATACACACATTTTTAGTGTGCTCACATTTACACAGTATCCTCAGAAACCACTGCACCATATTGAGCATTTTTAAAATTATTTTAATATTTTGTACTTCCTTCCATTCAAGGGTGACTTTAAAAACTTGAATGAATTTAGCTTCAAAACCTTCCTATAAGCCAAGTAAGTATTATTATCCCATTTTACTAACAGAGAAACTCAGGCACAGAAAGATTAAGTCACAAGACTAAAGTCACATAGGAAGCCTGCGGCAAAACCAACCTTCCTTCAGTTTGTGTGTTCAGTTATTCCAGAAACACATCTACATTTCTCAGCACAGTTTCAAATGCTTAACAGCTTTCTCAACCACATTCCTTTACAAAACAGGCCAGGTTTATATACATGCAAATTTTTATGGGGAACAAACTTGTGTGTTCTTTTTATATATGCATCTGAATATCTGTTTGCACACAGTACTCCATTTGGAGCATGCATGTTTTTAATAATTTAGCCCTATGCGCAAGTGTTCCATAAGAGTAGGCACATGTGTGCATGAACATGTGTATAAATGAAGAAAAGAGCTAGATTGCCAGGTAATGGTATATACAGAAAGCAATACGGGATTAAGTTCTACCAGTTAGTGAAATTTGTTTCAATATTAAACTTAACGTAATAAACTGTGAAAAAAGCAAAAATGAATTGATGCCCTTTTATTACAGTATGACTGAGAAATTTTATTTTTTAAAAGTATTTTTAAGCTACCCTTCTTCTCTCTTCACTGGCTCACAACAGGAGTGCTTAGAAATTGCCCCCACATGCCTATGAAACATAAAATTGAAGACATTATAAAAATGGCTTAGGGATGTATCCTCTTCTTAAGAGTATATTTGAATATTTTCCATAGTTCCCAGTTAGTATCTTAGAAATACATTAGTCTTAAATCATGGATGTCTTAAACTGCATTTCAAAGAGCATCAGGGCATTTGGGAATCTGGGTGAATTATGGTCCCCTTGCTTAGTTAGGCATGTAGCATAATGTTTTATTCCATGCAGATGGTAACACGACGCAGGCCCTATTTAATGTAAAAGGAACTGGCTGCTTTAAGATTAAAATCTGAGCATCAGCAGCATTTACAATACTGATACAAAAGCTACACACCTGCTTTCTGTCCTTACCATATATTAATACTCTGAATATAAACACAGAGGTATTTTATGAAAAGAAAGGAGCACTAACCTGGAGAAGAATGAAGCACTGTTAATGTAAGAGATTTCATCTGGTAAATCCATTTCCTCCAAACATGCACTACTGTCAGTTAATCGGAGGCTGACCTGAGGAATTCCATCCGACAACTCTGGTTGTGGCAAGAGACATTCCTGTATAGATCCTTCCCTGGTGGACTTTGTGATCTAGAGAAGAAAAAAAGAACAAAATGAAAGAAGGGCACAGCAACCTTTCCAGCTAATTTGTAGTAGAAAGCCAAGTTAGAATAGTGTATAAATAACAAAGAATGACAGACTGCAAAACATTTGTTTAAACCAAACCTTTTACTAGATGAAAACAGTTAAAAAAATAAAGACTGAAAAGATGTGTCAGCTGATCATCAAGGAAATTAACCAAAGGAAGGTCATTGCAATCACTGGAAAGTTATTTTCTACATGACAGTAGGATATCATAGATGACTAAAAGACAAATTATTTATTTCTCCTTGAGATCAATAGGAAACATAGATTGTAAAAGACAGGAAGTACTAGCAATGGAATTAAAATCTGTTAGGGAAGCCCAAACTTCTAACTGCAGTTAATGTCAACACATACTACATGTCTGCTCCCCAAGATAAATACATCCACAACAATGCTCAAAAATAATATGGTTTAATTTTGGACAAAATCTCTCAATGCTGAATTCTGCACTCATGTCTCCATGCAGGACTCCCACTGACTTGGACAGGTGCCAGGCACACATATCCAAATGGGGAATTTGGACCGGAAAGGTTAGGAAGTATAAACAGGAGCCAAAAGAAAAACATTTTTACAACACAGGAAAAATATTAGTTCTTGGGGACAGCAACTGATAGAAGTCATGCAGGAATTAGACTTAAAAGGAGGGACAGGATGGATTTTCTTGAAGCAATTACATATGGAACACCTGTTACTTGGGGAGGAAAGGGATTTACATTTTTCTGTTGCCAAAACTTTTGCTATGAAGCCACTGTGATGTTTTTGAAATCACCCAGACCTTTAAGGGGTTCTGTCACCGCCTGCCCTGTAACCTTAAGGTGTCTTAATTCTGTGTTGCAATGGCTCAGATCCCTGACATCAGTATTGTGCCCACAAGCACAAGGTCTCACTCTGGCTTCCACCAGCCTAGTTACCCTTTGGAGGATGACGCCAATAGCCTTTGTAGTCCCAAGTCTCCCCAAGTTCTTAACTATCAGACAGTTCCCCTCTGGTTCATCACCACTGACGGCGTGAAACCAGCCCCCCCAGTTATCACATCACTTTGGCTCTCCACACTCCACACAGTTTACACATCAGAATCCTGCTTGGAATAAAAAACAAAAGTTTATTTAATAGAAAAACCACAGATTCAAAGATGAAATAATATAGGGAAGCAAACACATACAAATCACACACAAACTAAAAGTCGCTTCCTTGGGTTTTACACTTCCATAGTAGATAAAATCCTTTTTTCTAATACAAGTTAACTATTGCCTTTGCACAGTTTCCCAGCATCTCTCCTGTCAAAAGAGGGGAACCCAACGTTCACACACAGCCTCCCGCCTAGAGGCTGTCCCTCAGTTTCTGGATGGATTTCACTTCAAACCCCTTCCATTTTAAAAGGGGTGTCGGTATTTTTCTTTAGTCACTATAGGTATGAAATGTGAGGAAATTCCCAGCTAAGTCAATGTCTTCACATTAACTCTAATGGTCCCTCACTGTCATTTCCCAGGCTGGATAATGGAAGGTTACTTGAAGTTGGCTTTGTGTAAACATCTGGCTTGGGAGATGCTTCTCCCTTCTTGACTGCTTCACCACCCTGCTGTGAGGTGGAGCTAGGGTGACCAGATGACAAGAACAAAATATCAGGACACATGGGGGTGGGGGGGCAGCCACAGACTCACCCCCCCACACACTGTCCCCCCCACAGGAGATATGGGGGAAGGAGGATACAAAGCCGGAGGAAGCCACGGGTTGGGGGTGCAGGGCCCCAGCCCCGCCATGGGTCAGGGGTACATGGCCCCCGCTCCAGCCTTGTCAGAAACACATGGCCCCAGATACTGTCCGCAGCCCGGCCACAAACTGCGGGCGCAGGGCCCCAGCCGCAGCCCCACCACTTACCTGGGGGTCAGTGCCCACCACTGGGAAGCACCTGGCAGGTTTCTCTGGCTCCTAGGGTCAGCAACGGCGGAGTCTCCACTCCACGTGCTGCAGCTGCCACAAGCACTGGCTCCAGCTGCCATTGGCTGGAAGCAGTGGGGGTGGGACTTACTTGGGGGTGTGAGTAGCACGCAGCGCCCCAGGATCAGGGTCAGCCAGGGGGGCTCTGTGCCCTGTCCGCACCCGCAGCTCCCATTGGCCGCAACGGAGCCAGCGCTTGTGGTAGGTGCAGCATGCAGAGACCCCGCGCTGGCCACCCCGTGCCTAGGGGCCGCAGGGTCCTGCTGCCCACCGTTTCCTGGGAGCCACCCCAAATAAGCACCGCCGGGATCCTAGGTGAGCTCTCACCAGTGTACTCCTCCAGTCCCGAGCCAAAATATCAGGACAAATGGCATCCCAACCATATATCGGTCAGCTCACAGGACAAACAACTAAATATTGGGATGTCTGGTCACCCTAGGTGGAGTTGAAGCTTCCCCAAAGATTAGAAGTACAGTTTTCTACATACACAAATACATACATTTATAACCATAGTCTGTGTACATATCTGATAGCGACCATCAAGTACAGAACAATGCACACTTTCATAAAAGACCTTACTCAATATATTTTATAGTACACTAGTACTGGATACAATCAGTTGATTTAACTGCTTATTTTGGGGGTTTAAACCTTCTTTTTTCCCCTTGGGGTGACTGGACGCTGATTTTTACAGCCACTCCTCTCTGTTCTGAATAATAACAATATATATCTCTGACACACAAGATGGGTAAGCTAATATCTTTTATTGGACCAACTTCTGTTGGTGACAGAGACAAGCTTTTGAGCTTACAGAGAGCTCTTCTTCAGGCCCTGAAGGTCGTTTCACAATGACCTGAAGAAGAGCTCTGTGTTTCACGTCATTCAGCCACCATTTCACCACTTGTATGCACAGGCACAAGAGAAGCTGGCCTGATCTACGTTTCTACAGTAGATAAAATAAGGGTACAGATGACCATCAGAAGCATTTACCCTTGTTCCTGCATGAGCATGGGACAGACGCTATGGAAATAAAGGAGGAAGGTGGGACTAAGATGAACTGAGAAGAGACAGGCAGCTCAGGCTGAGTCACCTTTCCCTCTTCTACCATTTATGTCACATGCACCAGAGGCAGAGTGACTTCAGCAACAAATAAACTAAGTGAAATAGCATTTGCTCAGTGTCTCTGGCTTACAGCCTGTAGACTGCACACCTAGGGTGAAATCCTGGCCTCCCTGAAGTCAATAGGCATTTTGCCAGGGGTAAATAGGGCCCATTTGTCAATGGGGCCAGGATTTCACCTTTAGAGGCAGATTTTGCCACCGCTCCTCATGCAGTAGCAATGTTCTATTGAAATCAGTGGGGCTGTGTGCATTGAAGTATGAGTCTCAGAATCTGGCTCTTAGCAGCTCCATACTGCAGGTTGGACTGGTTTGAAGTTGACTGGAGGAAACAAAAAGTGAAACTGTGTGTTCTTCAGGGAGATATGGGGGGTGTCTGAAGCCAGCACGAAGGGTACTGGGGTGTGAGGACTCCAGTTCATTACGTCTGTTGGATACTTTTTTGACAACATGGAATGCCTTATTTATCCAGATATCCCTGATGCTACTATAGTTTATGTTGCACAAGGAGATGTATATATATAAGCTGATATAGATAACATTTGGTTGTGTTGCTTTGAAAGCTATAAACATTGATGACTGAATGAAATATAAAGGATTTACCATTATTATAAGCCTTAAATAGAACAGAGTTTGCTCTGCAGTACTTCAAAGAGCAAGAGGACATGGGCCTGATGCTCCAATCCTTACAAATGCAACAAGCCTCTTGCTTACCCAGACAGCCAGTGGGCTTCAAAGAGGCTCCTCATGCAAAATCATAGTTAAAACTAGAATCAGAGCATTATAAAATAAACACACTTAATTAGTCACTAAACTCATCAAGGGAAGAAGAAATGACCTCTCAGTGGCAATATTTTTTCTTAATGTGGCACGTGTATTTTTCTTTGAAAACTGGCACTCCTAGGCTTCACTTTCCTGAGGCTGTGGGGTCTGTTGTCATTGGTTTTATGTTTGTACAGGGCCTAGCACAATGAGGACCAACTTGACTTTGGCCTTTAGGTGCTACCACAATATAAATGTTAAACAACAACTCCATTCAAGTCACAGCAGCAGAAAACTCCATGCAATTAATAAAATCATAAATAATTTTTATTATTATTTTAGTATTTGAATAGAGAGCTTTTCTGCTGCTGTGACTTGAATGGAATTGTTGTTATTCAACATTTGTCCGTGAACAGACACACACACACACACACACACACACACACGTTATTCTGTGCAAACTACAAGGCTCGGTTGTAACTTTAAGGTACAGGTCCACGTTAGAGGCAGCAGGAATTCAATTCTACTACAACACTGTAATGAATAAGGAATAAATGAATAAATAAATGTGTGTGTAAACAGAACAGACTCACATGCTGTGCTAGATATGGGAGTAGTGATCCAAGGCCAGGAAGTAGCAGAAAGTTCCCCTTATGCCAAATTGTATGCAAACTGATTTAAGTACACGAGCAGTCATGGGATAAGAAGGAAGGGCCTCGAAGGAGTAAGCAATCATGGGATAAGAGGGAAGGTCCCCTCATGGATGAGTAACTGGTTAAAACACAGGAAACAAAGGGTAGGAATAAATGGTCAGTTTTCAGAATGGAGAGAAGTTAATAATGGGGTCCCCCAGGAATCCATACTGGGTCAAATGCTGTTCAGCATATTCATAAATGATCTGTAAAAGGGATAAATAGTGAGGTGGCAAAATTTGCAGACAATGCAAAACTACTCAAGATAGTTAAGTCCAAAGCAAACTGTGAAGAGTTACCAAGGGATTTCACAAAACTGCGTGACTGGGCAACGCAATAGGAGATGAAATTCAATGTTGATAAATGCAAATTAATGCACATTGGAAAACATAATCCTAACTATACATACAAAATGATGGCATCTAAATTTGCTGTCAAAAAAAAGTCAAAAAAAGAGATCCTGGAGTCACTGTGGATAGTTCTCTGAAAACATCTGCTCAATGTGCAGCAGCAGGCAAAAAAGCGAACAACATTAGGGACCATTAGAAAATATCATAATGACACTATATAAATCTACGGTATGCCCACATCTTGAATACCGTGTGCAGTTCTGGTCGCCCCATCTCAAAAAATATACATTTTAGAATTGGAAAAGGTACAGAGAAAGGCAACAAAAATGATTAAGGGTATGGAACAGTTTCTGTATGAGGAGAGATTAAAAGACTGGGATTTTTTAGCTTAGAAAAGAGACGACTAAGAGGGGATATGATAGAGGTCTATAAAATTGTGAATGGTGTGGAGAAAATAAATAAGGAAGTGTTATTTACTCCTTCATATAACATAAGAACCGGGGTAACCCAATGAATTAATAGGCAGCAGGTTTAAAACAAATAAAAGGAAGTACTTTACACAGTGCTGTCAACCTGTGGAACTCATTGCCAGGGGATGATGTGAAGGACAAAACTACAACTGGGTTCAAAAAGAATTAGATAAATTCATTAAGGCTAGTCCATCAGCGTTTATTAGCCAAGATGGTCAGGGATGCAATCCCATGCTCTGGGTATCCCTAGCCTCTGATTGCCAGAAGCTGGGAGTGGATGACGGGATGGATCATTCAATGATTGCCTATTCTGTTCATTCTCTCTGATGGACCATAGTATATTGGGCTAGATGGACCCTTGGTCTGACCCAGTATAGCTGTTCTTATGTTCATGACCAATACCACCACAGAATATTTCTGCCAGACATTTAATCTGTAGAATTTTCCTCACACAATGCTAGAAAAAGTAATGGAAAGAGAGCCTTTTGGCAAGTCTGCAAAACAAACAAGACACTATGCGTCAGACTGAATTCTTTAGAGCTGTTCACACCCCTTCGTCTGTAACACCATAACTTATAAATCCTTTGATATCTTGAGGCTTTCCAAATAAAAAACTATTTATTGTTCAGGTTGTGACCTAACACTTTATAAGATTTTATGAAAATATGCTAATGAGCGTCAATATAATTGTAACTGGAATATGCTTCATGCAAAAGGTCTCTTGTAAGGTATCATTACAAAGCTTATAATCTACTGTGTGCGGTCATCCTATTTGTATAAATGTATCAGTCTTGTATCTGAAACTAGAAATATGAAATATAATTCTGAGGTCCTATTGTAGTTATGCAAACTGTGGGCCATTAATGGTGGTTTGGAATCTTGATGGCTCCCACCAACCAGGACAATTGACTGTGGATGGCTCTGTTTGCTTGCAGGCCTTTCTGTGAGTCAGGCTGGGAGGAATGAGGGCTTGAAGTCTTATAGTGACATGCGATGATGTCACCTGAACTGGAATCCATCTTTAACCTGGTGCTTTTCCTTTTAAAAGGAGGAGTGGAAACCCAGAGAGGGACAAAGGATTCCCGCCTTATGCAAAAGATATATAAAGAGGTGGAACAGAACAAAGGGGGCTGCAGTCATGAGAAATCCCCTAGCTACCACCTGAGCTGGAACAAGGACTGTACCAGGGGAAAGGATTGTACCCAGACTAGGAATGTGTCCAGTATATTATAGAAGCTTATTGAAACATCTCTGAGGGTGAGATTTTATCTGTATTCAGTTTTCTTCCTGTATTAGGCTTGGACTTGTGTGTTTTATTTTATTTTGCTTGGTACTTCACTTTGTTCTGTCTGTTATTACTTGGAACCACTTAAATCCTACTTTTTGTATTTAATAAAATCACTTTTTACTTATTAATTAACCCAGAGTATGTATTAATACCTGGGGGGAGGGGAGCAAACAGCTGTGCATATCTCTCTATCAGTGTTATACAGGGTGAACAATTTATGAGTTTACCCTGTATAAACTTTACACAGAGTAAAATGGATTTATTTGGGGTTTGGATCCCATTGGGAACTGGGTACCTGGGTGTTGGAGATAGGAACACTGCTTAAGCTGTTTTCAGGTAAGCCTGCAGCTTTTAGGGGACATGGTTCAGACCTTGGTCTGTGTTTGCAGCAGGCAAGCATGTCTGGCTCAAATAAGGCAAGGTTCTAGAGTCCCAAGCTGGCAGGGAAAATGGGCTTAGGGGTAGTCTCAGTTCACCTGTTGGCAGTCCCAAAGGGGTTTCTGTGATCGCACCTGTCACACAGGTGTCCATAAGAGGAAAAAAAATCCTTTTATTTTTCTCTAAAGTTTTTTTCCCCCTCTTTCCTGTGTTGGTATTGGGATCACTTATATAATGCTACTGCTACAAGCCAATATATGTATCACACACAAACTCTGAGGGATAATTATGCTTGTAAGACCAAATTTTAGGCTAGGATTTTCATTGCATAATTACAACACACCAAACCTAATAGGTAAAGGGAGAAAAAAAGGAATGCTTCATTCTCTATTCCATACTACTTGTAACCTGGCAACAAGACAATGTTGTAACACAACACCATAGTATTGTGGTTATTTGCTGGACCACAGTTCCCCACTTCCCCTGTGAGACCTCCTCTGCCTGAGGGGAATACCATCTTGCTGCCTCACATGTCATAATTCTACACACTGGGCTAGCTAGGGCTGGTTAGGAACTGAAATTCAAGGGCTATACAGTGAGAGCTGATGGGGGTGTGTTATCAATCAGCTCTATGTTGTTGGGGAACCAGGGTGCAGTACCCAGCCTGTCTGACTCACAAAATACCTTCTCCCCTTCCCCCGGCTCCCCCAGCCTCTGAAAGGCTTACAAAAAGCAATGAAAAGGTAGGGAGAGACGCACCTAAACCCCTCTGGACAAGGGTAACAGGATTAAGGAAACTCCCCTAGCCTCATCTGCATCGAAAATGAGACAGAGAGGCATCTCCATTAGCATTCAGAATGGAGAACAGAAATTCCAAGGCAAGAACTGCACTGAACTATCGGACCAGAAAAGCAGGAAAGCACTGCATGATGGGGAAATCTCTGCTCCAGATGTTAATGAACCCATGTCTGCACACACCCAGCTCAGTAGTTATCAGACCAATTCTAGTAATAAATACTTTATTGATATCCAAAATACTGAAGATGCCTAATTGCACTGTGAGCTCCCTCGAAAGAACACCGCCCATAGAAATGATCAGTTCCTATTGTCTAGCCTGAACAAAACAACTTTAGTATACTCTCTTGAGCCATCAGTTTACCCACAAACAAATCTTGTGTTCTCCCTTGAACCATTGTTCTTTCTCTACAAAAACCCCTACCCATGCTCAAGTAAGTGCTCTGATGCCTGGATCCAAAATCTGCATCAGTTCTATTGGGACTTCATCTTCTCCTGACTGATTGTGCTGGGGGCTCTGCCTGTCTCCAGCACTCCGGAACCTCAGCCACCACCAATCGACTCAAGCATCACGGAGTGGTGAGAACCCATCTCTCTCTTTCTCTCTCTAGGAATAACCTTCTGACCTGACTTGTGTGATCAGCCAGTTTTCTAAACCTGACTTTTATAATCAAATTTAAATTAGATTTAATATTATAAATGTTTAAATATTATAAATTTGTTTGCTTGGCTCCCCTGTGGTTATTACCTGGCAATAAATAACTTTTCATGGTTAAGTTGGTTGCTTTTCTCTCTCTCTCTTCCCCTCATGGGTGTTTTTTGGCTTTCTCATTCGCTCTGCAGCAACGCTCCTCATGCCTAAGCTAAAGATCCCTGCGGCGTCCAAGAATCCTCTGGGGTTTGCTCATCAACTGTGTTACTACCAGAACAATTGTAATGTGAAAGTGAGGATAGGGACGTGCTGAACCTGGGGTGTATGAGGGTGGCAGCTTGGAAGTGCTGCTCGACCCAGCCTGCTGAGTCCAGGGGCATATGAGGGTGGCAGATTGAAAGTGCTGCTCGACCCAGCCTGCTCAGGCATACTCTATTCCAGTGCGGTGCCTATGGCATATGAGGGTGACAGCTCGGAGGTGCTGTTCAACCCAGCCTGCTGAGTCCAAGGGCCTTTTAGGGTGACAGCTTGGAAGTGCTCCTTGACTCAGCCTACTGAGTCCAGGGACATTTAAGGGGTCAGCTTGGGAGTGCTGATGAACCTGGTCCTCTCAGATGCGCTCTGTTATTATGTGTGTGTTCATCTGATTCTGGGGCTGGAAGATCCCAGCCCTGGGGAACCTAGGTCCTGCAAGATAGCTCCATTGGGAGGGAACGTGCAGAAGTAGAGAGCACAAGTGACACAAGGAGTACACTGACAGAATTACAGAACCCCCCCGCCCCAAAGAGTAACCCGAATAAATGAGCATACCCCGAAGTAACAGGCAAATCTGGTAACAGATGGGAGGATAAATGTCATGAATCAGAGGTCAGCACTAGCAACCTCTGCCTTCTCATGGTGGGATTAATTGGTCTGCCAGTCCCGGCCTGAACTGCTGCCCATGTATGTCTCTGTCCCATCTCTAAAGCTCTCTCTGCAAGGAGCCCCTTCCTCCAGCTCATCAGAGTCACACTGTTGGGCTCCGTAGGGGTCAAGATTTGCTGCAATCCCAAATGTCCCCTTAATTCCTCACAAACAGGACAACACTAGCACAACATGGCAAGTTTGTGCAGGTAGCTGCACTCTTAAAAAAAGAAAAGATACCATTCCTCATTAATTACAAATAACTTCTCATGGAGGCAATAGTTTTGCCTCCCTCGGGCTGACCTTTGGACACTGCAGTGTGTTTCTAATTTTTGCTTAAGGCCACTTGCTTTTGCTTTGGGAGATGCCTTAAAAAGTTCACATCACACCATCACCATCACATCCACAAAAGTTGTTACTCTCTCTATGTTTGTTATCAACATCCTGCATTCCCCGCCACTAGTACACAGTAATCCTGGTAAAATTAGGAGTTGCTGCAGATTGCACTGGAGAAAAGTGCTGGGCTTTTTTTCTGGCATGATGTTAACTGTACCAAATGGGGACTGTCTCCTGCTAGAATTAAAACTAGTGCATAAGCCTCACACCAAGCTGAACCACAGAACAGAAATCTTTCTGAATGAGTAAACAACTTAACGTTTGATGTTAAGAGATACCAATAAATTCAAGGACAGCCCAAACAGCAAGCTTTGTTTAGGGAAAAGTGAAATGCCTAACATCTGTCTGCTGATAACCTTTTCATTGATGAAGCTGAACCTCAAATGACATATGACAAAGACAGGAGTATGCCTGACCCCCAATGCAAAGACTGTGCTACAACTGCTATTAGCTATCCCAGCGGGACAGTAGGAAAGTGAGATATGGTTCCCTCTCAACGGAAGGAGGCTTTCTCTGAGGAGAGCATATGCTGCACCATATTAAAAGGTGGGTCTGTGCAGGAAGGGTACACTGCAGCAGGGAACGTGCTTACCAAGCATAGGCGCCGACTCTGCCAGTTCCCCCCTCCTTCAGCGCCTCTCCTCCGCCGATCAACTCCTCCCCCTCCCTCCCAGCGCCTCCCACCTGCTGCAATCAGCTGTTTCGCAACATGCAGGTGCGGGGGGGGGGGGCGGAGGGAGATTGAGCATCCCTGGGGCCTGCAGGAAGCCGGCACCTGTGTTCCCAAGTCAAATAGACAAGACATGCTAATAGAGTGGCTGTGTGGCCCAGGCGGTGGCTCAGGCTAGCCACCTGTATGCATACCGGGGTGGCAGATGAGACTGTATTTGGGTGGCTAACCCAAGCCACTGCCCATGCTGCCATGGACACACTGTAATTTTTAGCATTCTAGCTCAAGCAGAGCTAGGGCATGTCTGTGTACATACATTTTACTGTATGTATTATTTAAGACAATAAAAATACCTATATTTTAAATCCAGAGACAGTTGTTTCATGACTTGAAATGTGAATTGATTTTGTGCTGAATACACAGATTTTGTGCTCTGGTTAAGGTGCGAGGGGCTGTCCAACAATATGAAAACAAAGAGTCTCAGAGTGAAATTAGCCATAGGATCATGTAGAATTAATACAAGGAAATACCACTTCACACAGACTGGATTTCAGCCATTCACTGTCCCAGCAAGGTCACAGAAGTCAGTAACTGTCTCTGAATTTTAAAAGAGACTGGATACTTTTATGACCAATATAAAAATTTGTATTGAATCATGCTGAAATAAGGATAATTAAATCTCTCCCCTCAGGGCATATACTGACCATTCAGGAAGGCATCCATTTGCAGTCCACACTGTTAGTATTTCACAACTGGCTAGGTGCACTATGGGGGTTTTTCCATCTTCCTGTGAAGCATCAGACATTGGCCAAGTTCAGAGGAAAGATAACAGATCTTATAGACTAAAGATCTGGTGCAGTATGGCAAATCCTAGCTTTCTGTATTCCTAAAAAGGAGGTTGTGATGCTCCCCAGAGGTATTCAGGGTTGAGAGGCACCTCACCATCACCTGCCCTTAGCATAAGGAAATCTTGTCTGTGCCTGCTATGGGTCAACTCACTGAAACCACCAGCCTCCTGGCAACACAAACACTACCTTCCAGGCCCCCACAGGTCTTGCTTTCTCTATCTGGGTCAGCAATAGGCACGCACCAACCTCTGAGTCCTCCGAGCATTTCCTGTGGCATCCAGCCCCTTATCCACTGGACACTCTCAGAATTACCAGACCAGCTGTTCACAAAGGAACACAATGTACCAGTTTGTAAGATTCATTTTAGGATTATCACAGCACTTAGATATATTTATAGTGAAAACAAGTATAAGTTTGTTATCAAAGAACAAAGATTCAAGTGATAGTGAATAAGAACATCGGAAATGAATGGTTACATATAAAAACAAAATCATAACATGCTTCTAGAGACTAAACTTAACTAACAAGTTACCTCCTGTCTAAAGAAGCTTATCGCACCCAAATTTCTCTCCAGAGTTTTCAACCAAGCCTGGCTGAGACCCCTCTTCCATGAAACAAACTCACTGTCCATTTACTACTTATGTGAAGGATGATAGGGTCTCTTCTTTGCCCCCCAACTATACTTGATCAAATCTTTGATGTGCACCACAAGGTAGGCCCCCTCCACACCTCACTGTTTACTTCCTCCTGTTATTTTTATCTTTCTGAAGTTTGCACAGTCCTTCATTAGCATTTGGTTCAGACTGGTGAGAGGAGACCCAGCATGACAGTATCCATCACGTAAGCAGATAAACATTTCTTATCTGACAGAAATCCTGTTTCTTACCTTTCATGGAACCAGTCCCTAGCTACAGACTTTAAGAACATAATTTTCAGTGTACATAAGTGATGTCTTACACACCATTAGTACATGTGTTTCACAATGATACTGTTGACCAGCATGACACTGGCTCTTTTTGAGACCTCATAGGACACTATTTGGTGAACTAGAATGTATACACTGGAACCAGGAGATCCCTGCAGACTCTATACACCCTCTGTACTCCTGGCCAGTTGGCACTCAGAGTCACAAGGGATAACAAGTATTCCATGAGTGAGGCAGTGAAGATAACTAGTTATATCTTCATTGGCACGCAGTAAAGTTGCAGATCCTAATACAGATCATCCTTCTTCACCAAAGACCTTCACTCATCCTCTGAGGGAGGAAAAAAGATACTCTCCAGTATCTCAAGTTATACATCCATGTACAGATATAGTTAGGATAACTTCATAATTATATACATTTAAACAAAGATGAAGTCAGAATAAGGCAATCAAAATAAAGCAGAAATAACATCAGCTAGTTATAGTTTAAAATAGCATACACAAAAATATGCCTTCAGTTAGTATTTCATTAAAACAGTACTCTCCTGGTTGCAAAATCAACTACATTCAAAACATGATTTATACAAGTGATTTATTTGGTTAATAAAATATTTAAAAAAATAATCTTAAAAATATAAAAGTGGTCTGATACTAAGATGATAGGAACCATATACGTACCTAGATACAGATGTATGTATTATTTGAAGGGCTCCACATTTTACCAATCTAATCTGTTGCAAAGACCCTCTTCTTCTTCCAGGTTGATGTATGTTAGCCTAATCACTATACTGAACAGGTAAAGGCTCTTGGTTTTGCTAAAGCTGTGACAAGACAGACTGATTTAGAACCCACACAATGCTATTTGAATTTAACACCAATCTAAGATTTTGCCTAAAACACTTCAATTAGCTCTCAGTGTAAGCTGTATATTTTAACATGCAATCTATCTATCAGCATTATTTCTGCTTCATGAATAACAATTGGGGAAGTGGGAGGGACCTTAGCCAGATGCATCTCTCACCTATAGGACAACTAACTCGCTCCACTGAACCTGACTTACCCAATTTGTCTAATCAGGTAACTTGGAAATGAGCCGCCTGCCTAGTTACCTACATTTTGTATTTGACCACTGGTGCCTCTTGACGCAAACATATTCACTCCATTTGAATGATCAATAGTTTTGATGTGGTTTCAAATCACATATACACAGACCTGTAAGCTTACCACCTGGGTCATTCAAGATAAACTATTTTAGGTTCTGCTTTAAGACAGATTTTCTCAAGAACTTCATGTTGTTCCTAGCTGTTTATTCCCAGATGGGGTAGGGACACATTTTTGGGGCAGCAGCATCCTTTAAGTCCATTACGGAACTCCCAGAGATCTCAATTTCTTCCTGCATTATACTCCATCAAAGGTTGTGCAGTGTCACAACCCTCCGACCAGCCCAACATTACAGCCATTCATTACAGCTATAGACTTGCCTGGAGACAGAGCAAAGTCAGGAGTATGTTGTGTCTGGACACCACACACCTGTGTCATCCAGGATGGAGGAACTAAATTTCGGATTTTAAATCTGGGGAGTCATTTAAAAAAATAAAATTAATTACCCCCTCCCCTTGTTGCCAAAATGCCATCCCCTCTCAAGTACAATTTGTATCTAACAATTCAGGGCCTGATTCATTACACGACAAAACACATTAAAGAATATCCCAGTATGCAGAAGCAAGTGCCAATCTTGATTCTGCACATCTACCAGGCTTCATTTCCATCTCTCCCAACATAGACACATAAGTGTCACTCATTCTCCCTGATATTTTATTAACCAAATAAATTAGAACTATAACGGCATTTTCCCCAAACAACTACGGCACCAATTCAGCAAAGTCCTTAAGCACATGCCTAACTTTAAGCACAAGTACCCTACTGAAGTCAGTGGGCTTACTCAGGTGCTTAAAGTTAGGCATGTGCTTAAACACCCTGCTGAACTGGGGCCTAAACTGTGAGAATATTTAAGAAAATAACTTGACCAATCATTTAAAATACTGTAGACATTATGTTAAAAATAAAAGAAGGACTTGTGGCACCTTAGAGACTAACAAATTTATTTGAGCATAAGCTTTCGTGAGCTATAGCTCACTTCATCGGATGCAGCTGTAGCTCACGAAAGCTTATGCTCAAAAAAATTTGTTAGTCTCTAAGGTGCCACAAGTCCTCCTTTTCTTTTTGCGAATACATACTAACACGGCTGCTACTCTGTAACCAATGTTAAAAATATACACCCAAAGCATGTTTGAAGAGGTTTAATTCAAATCAAGTTTTCAACTAGAAAACACACCACTAAGTCTGAAGAAAGCGAGAGAAAGTTTAGTAGTGCGATACGTCTTACCAAGATTTATTTATGCACACCGCCAGAAAGGTTAGTATAGGCAGCAAAGGCAGCTGAACACACCAGATTCAGTCTTTAATTCTCACACTCGCTCAAAACCAAAGCACAAGCTCTGCCTTTCCAAACTGCCAGAGTGATGTCACAAAATTCCACATACCCTGTCATCACATCCTACGCTGCTGTTGCCATATCCACCACTGTCTACATCAGATTCTGATCTCAGTTACACTGCTGAAACTTCACTTCAGTGGAGTTATTCTGGATTTACACCAGTGTAACAGAGACTAGAAACTTGGCCTCTGTTATTCAGGGCCCTGGTAAATCATATGCTGCTAGCAGCTTCTGAAGAAACATGGTTGAGCCATTTTGGCTGTCAATAACTTCTTAAAAAAAAATCTAAATAAGTACCAGAGAAGGGTTAAATAAGGCTTATTACTATAAATAAGATGCCATATGTGTGAAGGATTTATCTGACATCAAAAATCTTAACTGAATCAACATAATTTTCATTTACAATGATCTAGCTTGAATGGTTACTGTATCTGTATGTTTAAATAATATATCACTAAACCATTTACTCTGTGCAGCTGGCCTTTTCAAACATCAACGCTTTTGATTCACTGCTATATTAAAATTGTCTGAAGCTTTAAGACTCAACCTGGCACTGATATTTTAAGGAATGTTTCTCCACTCCAATCTTATGGAGGACAAAGTTTGTTGGGATTTACAGGGTTGGATATTACTTTGGGGCCTGATTCTCCTAAGCACATGCTATCTTTAAGTATGTGATTACCCCCGCTGAAGTCAACAGGACCACTCACGTGCTTAAAGTTAAGTGCACATTTAAATACATTGTTGGACTGGAGTGTTAGCCTTTTTTAATTCCAGAGAGGAGATGCCAGAAGATACTAATTACTGAGGATAAATCTGTGTCAGAATTGCTGGAATATATAGCACAATATTTCACTAGTAGGGTGGGGTTCTGTCAGGATGACTTCCAAGCAACAGTTCACTCATTCAAGAAATCTTGGTTCTAGAAACCTCTCTATTTGATTTAAAAAGCAAATTTACTCTAGAAAATAACTGCATACACTGTATGTAGGGCATTATGGGGTTCCCTATTTATTATCCCCTTGGTGAATTCCACATCAAGTGTGTGCTCCATTTACGAGGAAAAAGGTATTTCCCTCTACTCACCTAATCCTGCTGTTCCCCACAGTGAAGGCAAGGTCCTTTCTTTCTTGCTCAAGAATCACCATCAACAACAAAGATTCTGTGAGTTAAATTCAATCCTCAGTTATACCTGTCCAATCCCATTGGTTTCAAACAGCACACAAATTACTTTTATTATAGTTTGCATACCAATAACAAAATTGTTAACTAAATTGCAATTACAGTGCCAACTTTTGCCTTCACTTATAGCTACCCAACTCAGTCAACGGATTGAACAGGTATTGCTCAAGGTATAATTTGGCACTGTAATTGCAATTTTGTTAACAATTCTATTGTTGATATGCAAAACTTCACGGTCTCTCACTTATGTTGTCTCTGAAGGCAAACTCAAGTAAAGAGCAATAAGTTTCGTTAGTCAAGTAAACAGATATGATTCTGAACATAGACAAGGAGTAGATCTGTTGTGAAAGATGATGCCATTTCTCCATAGACACTTTTCTGAGCTTAACCACTTCTATAAAATACTTTTGAGATATAACCTCGGAGGAATCAAGGAATCAGATGGAGGAATTTGTTTTGAGAAGGAGGGAAAAATCAATACTGGGAGATTCATTCTGTTCTAGAGACATCAGACCAGTTTGGGAAACTGCTTTCTGAATGGCTTTATCAGAGCTCCTAAAACGATGGCAGCATGCTAAGCATATCTGAACTTATTTATTCACTGCTCTTGGTAACAGCACGTAAAGAAAGAAGGCACTAAAAAGGAACAGACTGCAGCTGTCCTCATCCTTAATAAGAAAATGCAGCCCATGTATACCAGACGTCTCAGGCTACTAAAATCATGAGAGAGCATTGCATACTTACATGATTAATATGACTTGAGTCTGTATTAAAAATAAGGCAGCTTTGAACAGCTTTGCAAAATTCCACATGCCACATTTTGTCATCCCTGGCCTTAGCTGCAGTGGGTGTGTGTGTTGTGGGAAAGGCCTATCCATATGCCTGCTGCTTCTTGATGGAGCAAGACGTACTGCATTTCCTTGTGCCTCCATACTTGTTTACATAAGCAGCTGCTGTCCTGATCCTAATTGCTCCTTGTTTGACTCAGAAGGGCTGGTGTTAGGCTAAATAATGCTCTACGCGTACAGCTCATGATAAGACCCGAATTCTGACCCCCACTTTTTTTTAAACTAAGTTCTTCCCCCAAACTCCTATCAACTCATCCAAGCTTCCAGTGATAGGTGGTCTCTTACTATAAATCAGCTGTTGTACAGTATGGTAAGGATTAGTCCAATACCAAGAACTAACTCTGGAAGCATTTCTGACAGGATGGATTGAATACATGAGTTTCCAAATCTCTCACACAAACAGTAAAGACAGAACATAATATAACTGAACTCCGACAGCCACGTATTTCTAAAATTCATCATATGCAATAAACCAAAGAATTAGACTATGTTGGAACTGGGAATTCTCCCACATGGCAAACAAAGATATAGGGGCAACTCTGGCTTGGGAAATTCTCTGGCTTGTGTTATACAGGGGAACTGTAGCTCTGATTTTAGCTTCACTTTTCATTATTGACATGGGGTGCCATGAAAAGACAGTAGACTTGCTCTACTGTTATGCAAAAGCTCAGATTAGATGATCTAATGGTCCCGTCTGGCCTTGAAAATCTATGAATCTAAGAGTGTTTTGCTAAAATACCAACAATATCAAATATATTTAGAGCTCAGTCCAGAAGATGTTCTGTGCTCGGAATGCTCATTGGTTGCCATGCGAGTTCTGCCCATGTTCTGCACTACGCAGCACATACAGGATCCGGCTCTTGTGGAAAGAATTATGGGACAGACCTGGCCCTGAGGATGAGCATGCAGGCGATATTCCGTGTGAAGTGTCCCCCTCTGCCCATGGAACAGGGGGCTCAGTCTACAGAGCTCTCTGTGAGTCAACAAACTGTGAATGGGCACGTAGGGGTTGCCTGCAGCAGGACGACACACACAGTGCCCACTGCACCCAGTGCAAATAGAAGAGGAATGTGAATATGATCTCTGCACTGGGGAACCTCAGTAGAGGGGGTTCCAGAGGAAGGTATCTGCTGGCAGCATGGGAACAGAGCACAGGGTACCCAGTCTCCGCATGCATAGTCCTGTACCCCATCCAATGGACTGGATGCTGCTTCCTTTTGAAGGGGGGGGAAACCCCTCCATGATCAAAAGATTCAGAGGAAACTCTGCAAAGGGAACTGCATTGACCATTCTGTCCTCTGTGTATGTATTTCCGCATGGAGCCAGAAATCTTCTTTATCCACCAGAAATGGGGATTCAAGCTCATGAGTGTATCTTTCCCCCCTCAATTTTCGCTGTTTATTTTTAGGCAAGTTGAGATGAATTTAGTTTGATGATGACTGGTTTGTTTAAATTGGTGTGTAAAAATAAAAAGATTTTTCTTGGATTCTAGAAAAGGAATGGGTGAGATCCCTGCATACAATTTTCAATAATGGACCAACTATTAGTCACAGGGAGGGGGTACAAGAGATACGGATGGGCTTTGTTTTCGAAGACCTATTCTCAAAAACTGCACTAGAGAGTTTTATTGATTTTAACCGAAAATAAGAAGCCCTAATCATTAATACCTCCACCCCAGACGCAAATGTGATTTTTCACTGTCTTGCACACCCTGTGGTTCTCACACTTGTGCAGATCACTGATATCACAATGATTGTTTCACATGCTTTGTGTTCAGTCCATACATGGTGTAAACGCAACCATCAAATGCAAAGAAGTGAATCAGGCCTAATATGCCAGTAATTCTTTAGCTGTAAATCCTTCTTCTTTCCTCTCTCCAACATTTCTGTTTTGCATGCAGACATGGGTAAAAAAATTTATGCAAAATGTCTTGTGCTTACATGAATCTGGCAGGGTGACACTTCTGGTGCTATAGTAGATAACTGATGTTTGGAATGGTGCCTACCTGCATGTTGGTGACTGTATTTTAGACACAGATTTTTAAATGACAGGGCTTACAGTATAGTAATGGTTCAGTATCTCAAATTACTAAATTAAGCTTTGTTGTCAGCCCTTTGCTAACTATTATTTTTAAACATATACAATAAAGTAAAACTAGTAGAGAAGAACACCAAGATTTATGCAGAATAATGCAATCCTGGCTAATCACCCTAGGAAAGCGAGCAGGGAAGGGAGGCTGACAGAGGGAATGAGGGATTTGCAAATTTTGTAATGAACTGTCAGTCTGTAGTGTTTCTGCAGAACTACAGAAATTATTTGTATACTGCCTTCCAGTACAAATATGATCTCTTGCCACAATCAATAGGAGAGAGACACACATACAGGTTAATGCTTAAAGTAGGAATTCTCAGACTTTTGTACTGGTGTACTTTCACACAGCAAGCCTCTGAGTGCGACCCCCCGCACCCACTTATACATTAAAACACTTTTTATATATTTAACACCGTTATAAATGCTGAAGGCAAAGAGGGATTTGGGGTGAAGGCTGACAGCTCATGACCCCCCCATGTAATAACCTCGTGACCCTGAGGGGTCCCGACCCCCATTTTGAGAACCCTGGTTTAAAGGATTCCTGAGTGCTTTTGTTGCATTGTCTGTGTGCATACCCCTAGTTCATTCTGAGTGTCATCCCGTATAAATGAAATGCAAGTTTATATTAAAATGAATCTGTCTACAATAAGCTGTTTAGTATCATAATGAATCACTTACTAGTGTACTATCAAAGGGTCACCTGCTTTCAGGCTCTTTTTGTTTTTCATCTCAGTTCAGCATAATGAAAGCAATTATTGTACTATTTCATTCCTGCAATAACAGAGTCTTACATAGTCATCTTTGTGGTGTTCTCATCTAAAGTGGGTTTCTGATTCTCCTCTCACTTAACTCCCAGTTTTAAATTCTCTTCAGGGGCATTCCTTCTAGCTTCCACCAGTGCTAGTGTAAGAAGAATCTGGCCTAACTTGACTAGATGAGTAACTTCTCTTATAAGTCACTTGTCTGTCATAACTCCTATTTAAAATTAGAGCCAACACTAAAAGCAAAATGTTATGAAAATTGGGGATGGAGAAGATGTATGAGATAACCCTGCTCACCCTGTGTCAATACAAGGTTATTTTCCACAGTTTATTTTCCAATGCTTTGTCCAGTTCTAAACGTTCCAAGAAATGGAAGCTTCTGCCTCTTCCCATGGTATATTTTTATACAGTCTCACCATTACAGAGATTTTCCTAATCATCAGCCTAAATTTGTTAAATTTAATTCTGTAATTATGTGTGTACAAGTTTAAATAAAGTCTCTCCAAATGAGAAACAGGAGAGAGGCTACAAACTGGATATCTTACAGTGGGTCACTTTTATTCCTCTGTGGTTCTTTGCTCTTGATTCAGATGGCCACAACAAACTAACAGCGGTGACAGAGCAAATGTATTTCTCTTGCTGTTTTACCAGTTTGTTTTGGACGGATAAAATACTACTCAATGTGAGTAACTGTGGCAGAATTGAACCCAGGATAATTATTTCAGTGCTTTAGATTCTTCCCCTTTTTAACAAGTTGTTAATATACAGTATGGGGTAGGAGAAAAATAGGGTGTAAATATAAACTATTCACTTTCCTTGAAGGACCTGCCTATGTCTCTTGATTTATCATGCAAGATAGGACAATGCCAATGATGTCAGTCAGGCACTACAAATACTTTTATTAGTCTGTAATTCTTTGTGATGATGGTAAGTTGAGCAACACCATAAATGGAGAAAGACAAGTTTCCCAGCAATGTATTTGAGCCTTTCAGACCTACATACATGGACTTCAGTGGAGCAGCTCTGTTGTATTGGCACATCTGCTTCTTTTACTAGTGCAGAAATCTTATTTCCGTATTTACAGCAAAAGCACTTTGCTAAAAGGATGGAAATATATGATTGGCATGTTGTTTCCTTACCATCAATCCTACCCTTTGGTGGTCATATTACTATTTGTTTTTTAACACTAGGACTGATCTTTTCAGAGTCTCTGCTTGAAGATTCCTTTACTGTAATTTGTACATTTGTTTTCAGAATATGTTAAAAATAGCCAATAATCAGCATCCATTGGGACTACTTCAGATTATTAATTATTGCTATTATTCTGGTGGCGTAGGTCACACGGGTAGCAGAGGCAACTCATTAGGACAAAATGCTTGAAGAAAATCTGCTCAGCCACAGGACGATAAGAGAAGTCCTACATCATGGTTTGCTGAAATGTTGAATTTTTCCTAGGGCCCTCCTCTGCCTGCCACTTATTACCATGATCTGCATTCCTTACCCAGGCAAAACACCCATTCAAATTGATGAGAGTTCAAAGAACCATATAAATGAATAACAGGAATTTTGTCAGAGTAAGAAGTGACAGATTGCTCCTATTTTTAATACGGTCCAGTCCTTCACTTGTTGAAGTCAGCAGCAACATTCTTATTGGTTTCAATGATTGTTAACAAGTCCACCTTCTTAAAGAACAGAAATAAGGGCACAAACAAAAATGAAAACATGGTACCTGAAGGCCTAACATTTGCAGGATATTCGTGTTCATATATTGACTCAGACTTAAAGAAAAAGTCTATTAGATTCCTTGCTATTGCCAATTTTGCTTTTACATACTAACTAGCCAATATTACTGTCACTCTGTCTGATCTTGTTATTCTTTATATTCGTCTTTGCTCTTTTGTAAATGGGTTCTTTTGTTTTTCAGTCCCACTGGAAACTCAGGGCTTAAAAAGAGTAAACAAGCTAGCTGGAGGACGGATAAAACTAATAGCAAAAGGGAAAGGTAAGAAGAAGGAAGATATCGGCACTAAGCACAAAACTGAGATACTGAGAATAAAATTAATCAAGGAACCCAAGGACATGAAGAGAAGAAATTCTTGATTTGCTTATATACCAATGCTCGGGGCCTGGGTAACAAACAAGAGGACTAGGAATTGCTCATTTAAGAGCATAAATTCAATCTAGTCTGTATTACTGAAACCTGGTAGGATGACTAGCACCACTGGACTGTTAAAATCTAGACTTCCTAAATTTGTTATAGAGTTAGCAAAAGGGAAGGGGGAGCGGGCACTCTATGTCAAAATTGGCATTACCTGTTTCTAAGTCACTGATAACTCAGATGGATCTAGGTCAGAGGTGGGCAAACTACGGCCCGTGGGACCCTCCTGCCCAGCCCCTGAGCTCCCAGCCCCTCCCCTGGTGTCCCATCTCCCTCGCAGCCTCAGCTTGCTGCACTGACAGCGCAATGCTCTGGGCAGCCGGGCAGCGCAGTTGCAGAGCCACGGCCTGATCCGCTGTTCTGGGCGGTGCAGCTGTAGCGCCGCCAGCCATCGGTGCTCCAGGTAGCACGGTAGGGGGACAGAGAGGGTTGGATAGAGGACAGGGGAGTTGGGGGGGTAATCAGGGGGTGTGGGTGTGGATGGGGTCGAGGCGGTCAGAGGGTGGGGAACAGGGGGGTTGGATGGGGCAGAGGTCCCAGGGGCAGTCAGGAAGGAGGGGGTGTTGGATGGGGTAGCAGGGGGCAGTCAGGGGTTGGGGGGTCTGGAGGTGGTCAGGGGACAGGGAGCAGGAGGTAGTGGATGGGGCAGGAGTCCCGGGGGGGGAGGAGAGTCGGATAGGGGACAGGCCACGCCGGCTGTTTGGGGAGACACAGCCTCCCCTAACCGGCCCTCCATACAATTTTGGAAACCCAATATGGCCCTCAGGCCAAAAAGTTTGCCCGCCCTGATCTAGGTCCTAACAGATAAAGCATAATATGAGGTATCAGTTGGTGTCTTCTACAGACCACCAAATCAAACTAGGGAGCAGGAGGATAGCTTCATTAAGCACTTATCTACAAAGCATGGGGGGTGGGGGGAGGGTTTGGAACTGTGTGATCATGGGGAACTTCAATCTGAGTGACATATGTTGCAGGTCTCATGCTGCCAATACTAAAACATTCTTGGAATTTCTAAACATTATAGATGACAATCTCCTAACTCACAAAGTGTTGCCGCCAACATAGGGGAATTCTATATTAGATCTTGTCGTAACAGATAAAGAGGAACTGATCACACAACTAAAATTTAATGGTAGCTTAGGTACAAGTGATCATAACTTGATCACATTTATAATATGCAAGCAGAATAAAGTCCAGACGAGTGATATATATACTTGGTGCTTTAATAAGGCCAATTTCACAAACCTGAAAACAAGTATGAGCCAAATCAGCTGGGAGAAAGAATTTAATCAGAAAAATGTGAATTACAATTGGAAATCATTTAAGAACACCTTCCTAGATGCCACGAAATCCCACAGGCCACAGTGAGGATTAAAAAAAACAACCTGGTTTAGAGGGGAAGCAAAGGGAGCTGTAAAAAAATTAATATATATATTACAAATGGACAAAAGGGATGGTTGACAGTAATGAATATAAATCTGAAGTTAGGAATGGTAGAAAATTGATAAGGGAAGCCAAGAGACACAAGGAAAAATCTATGGCCAGTAGAGTTAAGGACAATAAGGAGTTTTTAAAATATATTAGGATAAAAAAAAATCCTGACAATGGTATCAGTCCATTACTAGATGGAAATGGTAGAATTATCCATAACAACGCAGAAAAGACAGAAGTATTCAATAAATATTTCAGTTCTGTATGGGGAGGGGGGAACGATGCAGTCTCATCATGTGGTGATAACACTCTTTCCATTCCACTAGTATGTCTGGAGGATGTTAAACTGGAAGTTACTAAAAAGTTAGACATTTTCAAATCAGCTGGTCCAGAGAGCTTTCATCCAAGAGTTTTAAAAGAGCTCACTGAGGAGCTTGCTGGCCCATTAATGTTAATTTTCAATAAGCCTTAGAGCACCGGGGAAGTTCCAGAAGCCTGGAAGAAAGCTAATGTTGTGCCAATTTTTAACTATGGTAAAGAGGATGAGCCAGGTAATTATCGGCCTGCCAGCCTGTCATTGATACCAGGCAAAATAATGGAGTGGCTGAGTCAGGACTCAAAAAATAACCAACTAAAGGAGTGAAATGTGATTCATGCAAATGAACATGGGTTTATGGAAAATAGATCCTGTCAAATTAACTTAATATCTTTTTTTGATGAGATTACAAGTTTGTTTGATAAACCAAATTGGAGAATTTCTGCTGGTCAGGCTCTAAAAGAATATTTCCACTCAGTGTTGGTAAAACTCCTGGAAAGTGCTATGATACTTCACAGGTGCATGGCAAGCACCACATCGAATACTGTATCAAGGTTTAACAGACAGCAATAACAAAGGATGAATTTCCCACAAAAGATGACATCCCACCATATTGATCTTTTTTACTCTCATGCATTCCCTTCCTGCATGTCTTCCCCATCTTCAGCTTTATAGACTACCAAAGCTAAAAGTAATATTTGGGTTAGATTTCCAAACAGTCTCACTGGGGGAGGGAGGAAAAGACTGATGACTTGCATCCTCTCCTCACCGTTGCCAAAAACCTTAGAAAAATCATGCTGTATCCATCCAGATTTCAGGCTAGCATCTGAAAGGCAGGACTTTTGTTTTGTGTTCTTAACAGCAGTTCCAGATGACCTCTGCATGTTCGTTCTCTACTATTTTTAAATTCCTGACCTGTGTAATCAGCTTGTTTACATTTGGAAAATTACCCACTACCCTGATCATTTGCAAGGCTCTTACAAAAAAACACCCTCTGCCAACTGGGGATGGGGAAGCTGGCCCCCTCAGCACCTGCAGAGACTTCTCCCATGTAGGGTTTACTGCCAGTAATAAAACCCCAAAATGTAAGTCCACATCTTGGTAGGCTGAAATAAATATCTAATATCCTTATGATAAAATTGTCAGAACCCACCTTTTGGTCACATCACTTAACAGCACTCCCCTCGCAAGCAGGTAGGTGCAAAATAATAAGGAATGGCAGAGAACGTACATTTAACTTGCTTTCTTTGATAAGTAGTGACTCCTGTCACAAATCTGTCAGCATGAAGTGACACCTCTGTCATCCCTTACATACTTGCTCATGAACTGAGGTACTTTTAAACCACCCACCTTTTTTTTTTTTTTAAATCGACCTTCTGTGGAAACAAATGCTTTGCTTAACCCCTTCTGGACCATGTATTTAGCTCAAAATTACTATCATTATTATTTATAATTTGTATTACAATAGCATCTAGAGGCCCCAACCAATGTGCTTGCTACTGTACAGAGTAAGGCTAATCTCTGTGGAGTGTGGACAATCCTTTTGCTCTGGGTTTGTACAGATCCTTGCACAACAAGGTCCTGGTTCATGGCTATGGCTCCTATGCACTATGGTAATACAAATAATAAATAATAACAGTGAAAGACAGAGCCCTGAAGAGCTACATAGTCTACATAGACAAGCCAGAAAAGAGTGGAAGTAGAAAGAGAGATGTAATTTAGGGTCACACAGCAGGTGAGTGGCAAAGCCAAGAAGAGAATCCAGTTCTCCCGAGTCCCAGCCCAATACCCTAGATCATGCTGACTGTATATTTCCTCAAGCTATGAGCTCCTTCTCCCTACCACCAAAAAGATCTCGCTGGCCAAGAATCTCTCTCTCGTGCTCCCAAGTTCCTCACACAATCCAGAAGTGACTCTAAAGGAAGTTTCTGCTTTTTCAATGTATTAGAGAGCTCACTTGGATATTATTTTAAACCAATTAACTACAGAGATCTCCCTGCTTAGAAAAGATTACATCACTTCAAGAATACTTTTCGTCCCACTTATTTTGAATAATCCCTGGATGTGAAATTGAGTTGACACTGCTCAAGGCAAGTAGAAAGGAGGAGAGTAGAGCCCAGGGCGTTCCTAGAGGGGATAACGGAGCAGCACATGAGGGGGAGCATGGCCAGGGAGAAAGGGGAATTCCGTGCAGGGGAGGCAGTCAGCCTGTGATCCACAGCTCAACCATGGGCTGAGGAGTGCTACAGCAAGAGCCAGGGGGGTGGGAACAATACATGAGGTCATAAAGGGGGATGAGAGGGGAACACAGCTGGATGAGCAAATCTGGAGAGGATGGCATGTGTGAAGGGGGAGAGTCAGGGAGATGGGAAAAGTGGGGCCCCTCCATTAGCAAACTAAGGAGGTTCCCTGTCAGCTCCCATCACTGTTAGCTCTGATCACTGATAAAGATGACAGCTGTTAGAGTTGAAAGTGCATCAAATATGCCAGCCTGTTGTGTCCACCCAGGCACAGAATCGACGAGTCTGCACCAGTTCAGGCTATCCCAGTTCTTATCCATACAGTTTTTAAGTAAGGTATATAGATTGATGCTACCTTTCCAGAAAATTGAGCGTGGTCCTTTTGCATGTGGGCACAAGGGCCTCTTCAAATTCTCGAAGGGGGGGGAAAAAAATCAGACTAATTTTTCTAACTGCCCAAAGCTGACAGTGCTCAGAAAGCAAGATGGGACTCAGAGTCTTCTAGCAATGACTTAATGTTCAATAAGTACTTTAAAATTATGGGGCAAATCCTTTCTTTGCCAATTGCCCAGGGAATCCTGCTTCAGGCTGCAGAGCAGGCTCCACACCCCCTTACACTGACCTCATAGAGCTGGGGGGGAAAAGGAGAATCTGCATCCCAATGAATTCTCTGCCTCCACTGGTCCTCCCGCCTGGCCTTCCCCTTAGGTGCTAATGCATAGGGGACCCTCATGGGGCTAAACTCTCTGCAGGGATTATGTAGCCACTAGATTTCTCTGTGACACACATCAGCGAAGACTGGACTGAAGCCAAGATACCTGGAAAAACATGGCTCCTGCTGGCTTGGTAATGGGTCTGAGATGTCCACATATCAAACAGTGTGTTGTTAATATTTCTGTGGGTTCTGCATTATGACTGTAAAGAGTAACGACAAAAAGACTTTGAATAGTGCAGATCTGCAGCCATGTATTTGTTTATTTATTTTTGATAGTACAGACTGTCCATTGGTTCCTTTTTAGGCTGTCATTACTCAGTAGGGATAGTCCATATTACATATTTGTATCTTGCATTATTGTCCTGTTATGATACGAAATTCAAACTGGATAGGATATTACATTTGTCTTTGCCCTTTAAAACAAAATGCTGAACAAGTGTAAACAGCCAGCCAGGCATTAACCTTTAATATAGTGTAACCTCAGAGCTATAAAGCTTCTCTGTAAAAGAGCAGAGTTATAAAGGAAACGCTGACAGTTCTTTTATATCTGTAGCACACCATTGCTTTGTATTGCAGTTGCTTAAGTGCATTAAGTTTATATTAAGTTTGAGGTTTGAAAACTAAGCTCTTTTTAGGTATTAACAAATACCAAAACACGTTAGATCCTTCTGCCAACATTTCAAACGTGACTTGCCCCTGACTCCATTCAGCTGGGTCCGTTTCCTTGGAACTTGTCAAATAAATAAATAAATAAATAATCCTTCCTCTGAGACTAAGCATGGAGTTTTGAGAGGCCAAAAGGAGGTTACTTAACGAAATTAACACGGGGGGGGGGCATGAAAATAGGGCTGGAAATGGGACGCTGGCAAAGCTGACTGTAAACCCTGTCTCACTACCTCCATAGTATTTAGCGAAAAAGTTAACATCCACCAATAAAACAAAACAAACTGCGTTTACCAACTCTCGTTCCCTATTGCCGTTGATCTAATCACAACCAATGCATTTCCGATTCCGTAATGCAGAGCAATGGTGATATTTTAAAAATACCCAAACGTGTTGAATAGTTATTCTATGAATATTTTTTGACCAACCATCATTGCTCTCTCCCTTTTTAATGAAAACTTAGATTAGCACTGACATTTGCAGACTTAACCTCCAAATGCTTAATAACTGGTTTCTCCAGTCGGAGCTGCTCACATAGAATCAGTCAGTAAGCAAACAAACCTTTACCAACACTTTCTCTTCAAGACATAGAGCCAAATTCCCTGCTGATATCAACGTGGGGCTGCTGCTCTGAAGTCAATGGAGCTGTGCTGGCATTATATCAGCAGTGAATATGCCACACAGTTTCTGCAAAACTAGTGTGTGTGTGTGTGTGTGTGTGTGTGTGTGTGTGTGTGTGGAGATGGGGGGAGTGTAAAATCTGTGCCAGATCTATACCTTGTATAGACTACTTCCCCAGCTGCCCCGGCTCAGTTGTGCTAGCCAGTGGCAATGTGAGGGTATAAGAGGGAGTAGCTACTTCATGGAAGCTCTTCCCGCCACCCATGCAGTGAAGGTAGCTCACCAAAGGAAGTAAGAGGGCAGTTTACTCCACCTCTCTCCCCTGCACGGTTGTGTAAAGTGGTTCACTATTGAGCCCTAATGAATTAAGCCTCACAATAGCCCTCTGAGATGGTAATAATCTTTACCTATTCTAGAGAGCTAAATTAAGATACAAAGAGGCTAAGCCTGGGAATTTCAAAGCAGCCAAAGGGAATTAGGCAAACAACTCACATCAAATTTCAGTGGGATTTGGGTATCTGACTCCCTTGGACTCCTTTGAAAAAAAACAACTGAGCCTGAATAGATTGGCCAGGGTCAAAGAGCGGTTGGAACAGAACCCAAGAGCCTCGACATCCTCGAGCCTTGCTTTAACACTCCCTTCTTAGCGCAAAGAACCATGTTCAAACAGACACAACTTTAATCTTATAACAGTAAGTCTTTAAGTTAAAATGCTGACCTAAAAAAAAGGGGGGAGGGGCGGGGTGCAGTCCTAGTGCAGCGGAGTTCTCTCAAAACAAAGGGCTTCCTAGAAGTCAAGAAAGTTAGCCTAAAGGAACTACTCCATCAATAGGTCCATCAGTGGCTATTAGCCAAGGTAGTCAGGGACACAACCCCACACTCTGAGTGTCCCTAAACCTCTGACTGCCAGAAGCTGGGACTGGATGACAGGGGATGGATCACTCGATAAATTGCCCTGTTTTGTTCATTTCCTCTAAAGCACCCAGCATTGGCCACTGTCAGAAAACAGAATGGACCATTGGTCTGACCTAGTATGGCCGTTCTTATATTTTTAACTCATTTTTATTCATTTATCTGTTCATGAAACCACCACTGTGGTGAGTTTTCTTCTGGGTAAAAACAAACATGTACAGTGATTTAACATAAGCAATAAAAACGCTCTGTTGCTACTAGTATTCCACATCCCATCCCCCACTATGTAAACCTATTTGCTTTCAGCTTCCCAGAAAAAGAAGAAAAAACATCCTTGTTGAAAGAGGAAATTATTTAAGCAAAGTTGTTTAGATAAAAGAATGATTAACAAGGTATAAAAACTCTTGGTTTAAACATGCTGATTTCATCTTAATTGCTACTGAGGCCTGGGAAGGAAAGTTAAGGTGCATCAGAACCTATTTTACAATCTGTCTAAAAATTCAACAGAGACTTTTGAGATGGAAGTAATAAAAAGCACAGCCAAATAGCTTTCAAATATATATCACCACTGTTTCACTGTGTAACTAATACCCACATTCAGTTCTCCTTTCACTTCCTTTTGTCCTCCCAAGATTATATATATATGCGGCCTTTTACCTGAGACCATATCTCTTACTAAAAAAATAAACATGACTTTGCTCTGCTTTGACACAGCCTTAATCTACTTCATTTGTTATAAATACTGCAACAAAACATACACAAGGGTCTTGAAATGTAGTCTGTGATGATAAAGAGATGGAGACACCCATTTTTTAGAAAACACTACAGCATACAATAATAATGGTCCAAACACAGTAGGAACACTCTGATAAGCCGGAATGTTGGAGACTGTGCTAGAGAATGTAGCAACATTTTTATAAGGAAATGAAAAGCATCTACAAAAAAGTTTTGCTACACATATGAAATACACTCTTTCCCCTGTTGCCAAGTTGCTCTTAATTGGTCAACTTTTAAAATTTTCCATTTTCCTCTGTTCTTAAAATGTGTTCTCTCCGCAGTTGCCGGATAGGGATTTTATTTAATTATATGCATGAGGTAGAGAGAGACTTTTCATACAGCAAAACACGCATTTGGGCAATCAAGGGGCATTCAATAATAAATGCATGAAGGGTTAAACAGACAATCCTGCAAGCACATGCTGAGCTTGTGAGTCCTGAGTTTGGAAAGGGCACATCAGTAACATTTTAAGGTGGCTCATTTTCTGCTCTCCCCTTTCTGTGACTGTAACCCCCACTGTTATTAGTTCAACAAGTGGGTTCAGGAGACAAAAGACCCACATGTGTTTCCATCTAGCATATCCATCTGCACACATTCAGCATCTGTCACACCCGACCTTAAGAGCAAAGATGCCATAAGCAAAGTTAATGAGAATGATTCAAGGTCTCATGACGGTCAGGATATGTTTACACTGCAATGTAAGCCTGGGCTGAGACTCAGGCTTGAGCCCAAACCCCCATTTCCATCTACACACAAATCTCTCAGGATAGGGCCTATTGCTTTGCAGTTTAGAGACAGCCCTCCCGACTTGGGAGTCCACCAAAAGTATCCCACAGTCCCATGGGCCAACTTCCTCTCTAGCCACAATCCTTATAAAGACAGGTTTCAGAGTAGCAGCGTGTTAGTCTGTATTCGCAAAAAGAAAAGGATTACTTGTGGCATCTTAGATGCATCCGATGAAGTGAGCTGTAGCTCACAAAAGCTTATGCTCAAATAAATTTGTTAGTCTCTAAGGTGCCACAAGTACTCCTCTCCCCTTGGTACAGTATAGCAGCTTGGTCAGTCAGCATTTAACCCTTCCATTGGCTTCTGAACACCGGGTTACAAACACACCAGGAGAGAGCCTTCTGTGCCGGCAGTAGAGACTGACCAGAAGTCGTCTTTCGTGAAGCAAGCAGCTTCATGGTCACAGGAGCACAGCCAGATTTTGGTAAATCTCTGGTGCAAGGCCAGAAAAAACAATGGACTTCAGTAAGAGGACCAGGAATGACCATTCATACCAGCAAATAGCGAAGAAACTGGGAATGATGCAAATTTACTGGATCAATGACCAGTGCAGGGAGCGGATTAAGCATCTCAAGATTGAGTACAGAAAAAACAGAGACCAGAACCGCACCTTGGGCAACCCATCACCACACCCGTTTTATGAGGAGTTTGATTGGGTGCTGTGCCGAGCATGGAGTCAATGGTGGTGCAGGATGACCTGGTCAGCTGGGATGGCGCCCTACTGGCCCCAGAACCCAGCATGGAACCTGAAGGAAGCCAGCAGCAGGTGCCGAGTGAAGACAGTGAACTGACCTGTTGCATTCAGCAGCCCCTTGCTGTCACAGGGAGACATGGCTCACCACGGGCATCACAAAGACACAGCAAGCTACAGTAATACAAACAGCACTGATGACTATGGAATCCAAACAGATCTGCAGAGACCTCCAGAGGGATTTCAATCTGCCAAAGCACATTCAACCACCATTCTACACCTGCTGAGAGTGTAATTAAACTGTCTTCTGTCAGGGCCTCGGAAATCAGGACACAGTTTCATAAGCCCAGACCAGAGGAGGTATTCAGGGTCCTCCAAAACAATGGTGGGGACAGTAATTCAATTTATGACAATATCATTTGGTAGGAATAGCATCCCAGCCTGTCCGAGAATGTAGACTCCCAACCGGCAAAAAACTCTGGCATCATGAACTTTTTCATTGCATCCCATTGACATTCATAAATCAACCTCTGTTATCCACAAAAGCCTACATCTTTGTGGTTTATGTACTCATGTATAACTTGAGGATGGCAAACTATGGACACAAGTCCTACCAATGGCCCCGACGCAGATTGGAAACCCCATTCTCTCAAGGCCAGCAATTACTTCAGGAATATCCCATCACGTTGGAGTAAACCACACACCCGACTGCCTCAGAAACCTCTGCCACTGCTTTACCCACAGTTGACTTTCTGATACCTGACTGGTTAGCAACAGATCTGTAGCAGTCTGGGGTAGCCAGGTTCCAGAGAGTTATAACAATCTGCTTTTGGACCAGCAAGGGTGCTCTCATGCATGTGTCTTTACATGCTGGAAGGTTAAGGTAAGCGGCTCACAAAGTTCCAGAAATGTATCTTTCTTCATGAGGGGGCTCTGGACTATCTGCTGGTCATCCCTGGTCTGCATGACAATGGGATCCCACCAATTTGTGCTTGTGGCCGTGCTTCAGAAGTGGCTGTATCAAGTGTCATATGCAGCAACAAATAGTTTGAGTCCACCAGGTCTGTGTCTTCCTCCTTCTCCATCATAAGCTCTGTGAGGTGCCTTTGGTGGGTCAGAAAACACTGCTGAATCATCCATCCGCATCTAACAGAAGCTCTGTCAATTTCCTGACACAGGAGTGAAAGTGCAAGCAAGAGAAGTTCATCAAAAGATGCCTTCTCCATTTTGCTGGGTCCTGTAGCTAGGAGCGCAAAGACCAAAATGATTGCTTGGCAGGATGTGTTGGCTGGCTGTTCAAACTTCCTGCAATGTGCAGGACGGACAGTCACATTTTCCCACAATGCATCACAGTCAAAGGGCTAGAGCAGCCACATTTCAAGAGGGTGCTAGGGATTCTGGGATGTGGTTGGATTGACTCGGATCTGCGTGCTGCAGCGTGGACATCAGAGATCCAGGTTCAAACTCGGGTTAGAAAATTCTTAAAGTACGGTTAATCAATCAATCAATGTAGACACTCAAGCCCTTGGTTCTTGAACCCCAGGTCTGTTGATTCGAGTCCCACTAACCTGGGGCTTACACTACCATGTAGACATACCCTCATAGTCATGCTAAATAAGGAATCAGTATCAAAATTAAAATAAAACCTGCAAAGAAACATTGCCAAAGCAAATGCATGGCTAACATTCCTTGCAACTTATCAGAAAGCTAGGTGTACATGCTGTAACATGGGTTTGTTTATGGAACAGCAAAGCTCGGATCAGCACTAAGGACCTTTATTGTTCTCTCTGAGTGGTTTAAGAACAGGTGTCTGATTTATCTATTTATTGTAAAGTAATCCATAAATAGAACATGATCTCAAAGAAAAGCATGACCTAGATGTGGGAGAAATTCAGGCTCTCCAGACTAGCGTCTCATGTTACTTTTGCTTTGAGCCAGCCCTGAAAAAGTAGAAGTTGGGCTGCTGATCTAAAAGTCAAGCACACACACAATAGCAGAAACTTGCCATAGAGAAACAGCCCAAAGAGAATTCATCAATTTGAATTTTAAAATAAATAAATTTACTGGAATGACAAATACTTACTTTTAAATTTACTTACGTAGTTCATTCAATTACTGTCCCAGAGATTCCCTTTGTACACAAGATAGGACCTTTCTAATTACTGGAAATGTGCTATTAACTACATGCAAGCTTGTTCTCTGTAAGTATAGACAATCGGGGCCTAAGGGTGGTTGGACCTGGTAGAAGAGACGCAGAATGTGTGTAACCAATAGCTAGAGCTTTTGTTCCCTCTCAGACCTGCACAGGAACCAGTCACAACCTCACTTACTGGGCTGTCCTGAGAACAGGGACTGCTTACTTCTAGAACACCCTGGGGCACAAGGCACAACCTAAAGAGCTACACTAGAGGTGCAGCAAGGACCCCAACCCCCATGCTCCGCAAGGACCAGCAGAAATGGCCAGAAATGCAGAGAAGATCATGTGGCACTCTCTTAAGAAATAGTGCAGCAGCTGTGCTTGGACTGTACACCCAGGAACCCAGGGAAGCATTTTGCCTTCCCGCACAGCCCCTGGGGTGGTGTGACTTCACTCAGACCCCAACACAGGCCGGTATGCTACTAGGCATTACCTGTCCTTAAACGTATTTAATGATGGGATTTTCGCAAGTGCACAGTGCCTGCTGAACTCTGCTCCCACTGAAGTCAGTGGGAGTTTTGCCACTGATCACAATGGGAGGAGAGTTGCACCAATGCTAAGCCCTTCTGAAAATCCCACCCTAAAAGCAGTGTAGATCAAAACACCATAGTTCAGAATCTGGTGAACTCCCCACAGTGAAAAATATCTACACTTAACCTGTCTGGAGTAGGTCTGCCTGCTTGTAACATGCCCTTCTTCTAAACACGGCCTCAAGTTTATCAAACTTTAAAATGGTTATAATACATACCTATTGCACAGGGTTCCTGTGAAACTTGACTGATCAATTGTGTGACTAATTAATGAGAAGCAGCATGAAGATTGAGGAATCTGAAGAAGAGGACCAAGGGGATCTTGACAACATGAAAACTCTCATTCCCTTTATCCCTAGTTAAAAAAATTCTTATTTCCAATCTGGCGGGGAAACTGAACCACAACAGAATGGTGTGTTTGCGAATATGCCCATTTTACTGTACCTTGCTTCGTGGTGTTGACTTCAGTGCCTCTCTTTCTAAAGCTCTTGTCAGATTGATAGGCAGGGACTGCTCACAACTGGCCTAATATAAGGAGACCCCAAAAATAAACAGACAATAAAAATACTTAAAAATAAACATGCACACACACACAAATAACTTTCTATTTACTCAAATCACTCAGCATTACTGCCAAGCACCTGCCTGTTTATAGATACACAACAGGGAACAAAGTAAAAGCAAAGCTCCCTCATGATTTCAAATGACAAAAATTTGGTGGTTATCTTTAAAGAAGGTACTCGAGAAATAGAGATGGAAGGAGGCAGGAAAAGATTTGCCATCTGATTCAATCATAGTTGAGATTTGCATACCTTAAGTACTCTATTTTAGCCTCACAACAGAATATTTAAATGCAGTGTATCACTTCACAGTGGCGTTCTATGTAAAAAAATATGGTGCAGCGAAATTTTACATCATTGCCGCATATGTCGATCTGTGCATTTCTTCAGGATTATATTAAGGGCTCGTTAAACTAGCTCCCTCAGGGACGTAAGTATACCAGCAACTTAGACTTTGGTTTAAGTTGTGTCTACATGGAGGGAGGGAGCATAGCTATGAGGGTTAGGGATGTGATTTTCACTTCCCTAATTAATAAAGCTATGCCAACAAAACTTTGCAGCGTAGACCTGACTTTAGTAACACCACTATCTATTGCTTTATAATTTTGCAAGTGCTTCAGCTAAATTCAGCTAAATGAACTATTATGTATTAATAACACTAACACAATAACTCTGTTTTACCTAAGTACAGTGTGTAGTACAGTGGGATCCTGGTTCATTAATAGGGCTCCCACGTGCTAAAGTAATACAAATAAATAATTATTATTGATGATAATAATAATACTTAAAGCTCCTGAGTCAAGAGCATTAGAAAGAGATGCCAAAATTATACATGTGATTATTTGAGGACCATCTGATCTTTCCCGTTCCTACTTGACTTATACATAGACTAAACATAATAGCATTCCTTCCCCCCCTTGGCATTTAACACACTATTGTAGGTGAAGCATTTGGAGGCTTGTAAACTTTCCCTTACACATCTCATACTGCTCATTTCCAGTCAGCTCTTATCTTAAAATGTCACCCCAGCTGAATCACTTTTTGCTCCTATTATAAATATGCCCATCTGCTCATTGGTGGACAACACTGAAGTACAACAGTCACTAAACAAGGAAACATTACCCAGAAAGCCAAAGAAAGATATCCACAGGTGCTTTTCTCCACACTGCTCCCTGCTCTCTTATTTGAGTCTGCTATCATAAATGCTGATTGCTCTGTAGGCCAGGTGGGAGAGACCTGTTGTTGTCTTGTCCAAATATGGTAATACAGAAAGAAAAGAAGCCTGCAAGGTTCATCAGGGCTACTATAGCCTTAAGGTGGGATTTTCAAACAGGATCAATTCCCACTGACTTCAATGGGAGAAGAGTTATGCCAATGAGGAGCCCTTTAGAAAATCCTGGCCTTAGTACAATGTTAGAATGGCACGGAAAAATATTAAACTGGACATAAGTAGAAAGAAGCTGTTCAGAACTTCAAAAGCTTCCCAGGGGCAAGACACATATTTGGGACTAGAACATGGGTCCTTCTTTTCCTGACCAGGGGAGGGACAACTCGTTTGTGTTTGTTGCATGTATAATGTCGAGTATCTCAGCAGAGATGAGTGAAGGGGAAGATCAGTTGATTAAAATTAGGGAGGAAGGTGAGGGACTTCACCACCAGTTACCCAAGGGGACAGTTTTGGGAAACTCTTTCTGGACATTATCATAGAAGTGCTTAGGCTGTTTTACATATTTGCGAGAAGAGGGCTGAGGAAAAGGAGGGAGACTATTATTTTAAAAATTGCTGTGTGCAGAATGTTTTCTTTCCAGTAATCTCAGGGTGGCATTTGCAAAAGTACAAAGTGGAAATAGAGTTTTACCACTGACTTCAATGGGAGCAAACTTAGACCAACACTAACTACTTTTGAATCTCAACCTTCATTGTTCTACCTGGAGATAACATGCTTGATTCTGCAAGGGGCTGAGCCCTCTGGCCTGATCCAATTAAGTATTTAAGTATGTGGCTAAGATTGAAGTCAACGGGATCACTCATACTCTTGAAGTAAGGCACATGCTTAAGTATTTTGCTTCGCTGGACTGGGCCCAGAGCGCTCAGCACCTTGAGGATCAGGCCCCAAACGATTTCATTTCCAAACACAATTGCACTGGATAGTTCTCTCACAAAAATCTAACTAAGCATTCATAGACCAACAGTGGACATAATGCTGTGCTAGCAGCACACACGTCTGCTAGAACACTGCTGTGATTTAAAGCACAAAGTGCAGAAATCTGGTTTGCCAGCTAATCCCCTATGTGAAGTGGAACCATTTAGTTGAATATCAGAAATGGGTGAAGGGAAAAGTACAGTCCACATAAAAAGAAAAAGCTGGCAGGAGATCAGTTTTCATATCACTCCACAGTTTTAAATCCCCTAACTAACTTCCCCTCCCCTGCTACTCATTGGAATGTACCTAGAGATTACTTGTAATTTTATAAACAGAGTTTACTTGGTATTTTGCATCCAGGCAAACAAGGGCTGTCTGCTCTGTCACTAAAAGGAGAAGAAAAAGGACAGTTCCATGGCTTTGCCATATCTCCTATAGCTAAACGAGGAGCAGCATCAAGCCCTGTTCAACCCACTGCTTAAGCGGGTTCTATTGTGTTTCAGTGCAGGCACTTACACCCCTCTGTGCTGTCAGCTGGTCAGTGATTACAAATTTAAAGTGTTCTGCTAAAAAGATATTTGGGTGCGAGACCTCCAAAGGAAAAAACTTTGCGTGGCCGGGAGCCAGGTTGCACTTTGCCATTCAAGTCAGCACTCAACCAAGGTCTTAGCATGTTGCTGAGAGTCACCCTGCTAATGGAGTGCATCTTTCACCTGAGATACAATGTAAAACTGAGGTCTTGATGGTTTCTGGTAATTAAAAATCCCACTATACTTTTTTGGTAGAAGTAGTTATGTGGCCAGACGCACTGGGATAATTATATTCTGCCTGCCTAGATTCCCTCTGCAATTCAAACTGAATAAAGGCATTCTACACTTCCAATTCATAACTGTTGGGATTCATAACAATAAGCATTGCTGATCACTGCTAATCAGTAGTCACATTTCATCACAGATGTGGCTACATAACAATGGCTAATTGTGTATTATTGGACTGTCTATAATTGCAGTTTGAACAGCACTTTGAGATCCTCTAGAATGAAAGGAACTACATAAAAATGGAAGGAAGCATTATTATTGGGTAGGTTTCTTAAACAAGTTTATTCACAGCTCAGGTGATAAATTGCAATAGTGAAATGGGAAACTGATTTATATTTTAATTATGTGCGTTATTTTTCAGTTTAATGCCACAAAACGGAGTCAAGACCATATCTAAACACGCTGAGAATTCTGCTATAAAGCAGAACGTGAGTAACATTTTCTTTTAGCACACATATACCCACAGTACAATTCATACACAGCAGTCCAGTTATGCTGTTCCCTTTCCTGGATGGATTGTCAAGGAATCCAAGTTCTGATGTGACACTACTCTATAAATGCAGAAATTAGGAGGGTGCACTGAGGTTTTATTTTATGACTCTTGTAAATCAGGGGTATGCAACACAAGATAGATATCTAATCTGTACACATAATCCTTTTTTTAACGTGTGCCTACTTTACTAGTTTATCTCTTATCTTTAGGCTAGCAAATACCACAGAAAGGAGTCACCCTCAATTTGATAATTATGCCACTATATGATAGTGGTCCAGAAACTTTCTCAAGGTCATTGAACGGTACCTAAAATTAAGGAACAGCCTTGCTGATTTTTTCATTGCTTTGAGATTATGATCTTACAATATGGCCTGAGTAACAGGCAGCATGCAGTTGTACTGTCCCAGGAACGAGCAAAGCAGGGACTCAACTGTAACTTGGAAAGTCTTCATTCAGTCCCTGCTTCCCTACTGACCCATGGGGAAAGCCAACCCTTTCCTTGGCACATTTTATATTCCTGTGCACAGCAGCTGAGCACGTAGGGGAGTGGAGCCAATGTCTTGTCCCCACCCTTGCCCGTCTCTGAGAGAGGTGAAACACATGCAGGGATGAAGATGCTCACTAGGCTCCCCCGACCCTGTGCAGGCACACAACAAGAGTCACAATCTCGCCTTTGATATTTTACATTGTTATAGGATTGTGGAGTCACTTCTCTTTTTTCCTTCTCATAAAGCTATTTACTTTTGGTTTCCTCCAAAACACTGAATTTTTCAACACTCTTGCACTTTGTACAATAATAAAACTCCAAGGTGCTGAGTTTTAAATGCTTTGCATCTTGCATGGTTTTCGCATTCAAGTGTTTTTTCAAAATGCAACTCAAAAATCACCTGTGATTTTTGCACGGCTTTGGTTGACTGATCCATGTTTTTAGTTTTAAAAAGAGCATATTCCCTTCCTTTAAGGAAGCAAAAGGTTTTATCTGTAGTCTGGGCAGATCTTAAGATATCCAGGCCACAGGGCGTCATGCATCACGTGAGGTCAAGAAGGTGATGAGCATAACAGAGTTCAAGGGAAGATGCTACAGTCCCAAAGTGGGAAGCAATGGCAAAAGCCATAATCCCCTTGTATCATGTTTTACCACCAAATACCCAGAATAGGCCTGGCGCCTGTTCTAAAAGTAGAGCATTACGTACGCAGGATGCGAGAACAGCTGGCAATCACGTGTCTGAAATGCACTCATGAAAGACAGAGGAGATACGGGGAAGAAAAAGAAAAGAAAAAAAAATCTATACTAAGGCTCTGTCTAAGAGCAGTTTCCCAATTTCCACGCCACCTTTCAGCAACAAAATAGAGGCACAGAACCATACAAAAACACAAAAGGCCTTTGTCCAAGGCCCTTGGCGCTTGCCCCCAGCTCTGCATCAGGAATCTTTCTGTGCCAACACTGATGTTTTTAAAAGTCTAAACCAGTGCTGGAGAAACACATTTTTTAATTCATTTTCTTCGCCTATTTACCCCTCTGTTCCCATCCCCTAGTCTCTTCACGTAGTGTTTCAAAATAATGGATTCCCACAGAATCGTGTCCCAGTACCCTAGTGTCACAGCACACACCTAGGAGGAAACAAGGCTAAAAATACACCAAAAAGGGTGGAGGAAAGTATATAACATACAGACACAGTGATCAGGGGTAGGAGAGACCATGGCCTGATGGCACAAAGTGGTTATTTTACAATATTTGTTTTATTTTTACTATACAAATTTAAATTTGGATTGGGGGCAGAAGGACAAGTTGGGGTTAAAGTATAAGGACAGAAATGGTGGGATGAAGGGAGGAGAGAGGGAGAAGCGAAGAGGCAGGGAAAGGGGGAGATGGGCACTGTGGATTGGGAAGGTGAGGCTGGATACCTGCAGGACTGCAATGGTAGGAGAGGGAGTTGGATGAAAGGGCAGTAACAACCAATGGCAATACTGATAATGATGAATGGGATGGAAATACCCCACGTCCAGATTTCAGAGTCCAGGGAATGATGATGTCAGGAGGCTGCAAAGGCTCCCCCCAGCTACTGCTCTTCTCCATGTGGAATGAGGGTTGGGAGGCCACTGAGACTGGCACCCTAGGGTGAACCAACTGGACCTGACGAAGAGGAGCTGGAAGGCTCTGGCACACCTGCATTTTCAAATTGTAGATAGTGCTTGCTGCACCAGATTCTGTCTTGGTTCATACCCCATGCAACACCACAGAGTTTAACGGGATTGCATGAGGGTGTAAATCGGATCAGAATCTGGACCAAACTCTTCACATGTGCAAACACTGCAATTATTGTAAATCTCCCACTAGCCAGCAATACATGGGAATTACTCAATAGCTTTGCAAGAAGAATTGACTTTGCACACAAACCACATGTAAGTTGCTGGACCGCATGACCTGGAGTAAGTCAATACATCGGTAAAGTAATTTTATATTTGTGATAGGGAGCAACGTTCTGCTACCGTCTGCCGATGCATGAGTTTTTGTAATCTGGAACCTCATTGACTTTCTCCTACATACTGAACTAATTTATTATCATTCCTTTTTTTAAGTTCCACTGCGCCATCTAGAATTTATTACACAATCAGCAGGTTTAGGGACACTTGCCAGGACACAAGGAAGGTGACTTTCAGGAATGGCAGAACACACATCATCAAAGGGCCCATTAAGTAGTTATGCAGCTTTGAGTAAATAGGTTGCTCTTATTCTTTTTGCCTAAATGTTTGGTTAGATCATACCAAATAGACTGTGAATAACACCAAACATTAGCCACAGGTCTACAATTAATTGCTTCCAGAAGTACAGGTCTTTCCAGGAAGCTACTTTCTTTACTGCAGGTCAATGGTGAGGGACTATAATGTTTTAGGTTGGTGCATGACTGAAACTTTGCCAAGATGGCCCCTGGGCATCATACTCGCTTGTCTTGGACACTGACCTCCGTCACCCCTCCACTCCACCACTATTAGATCCATCTTTTTATTTTAACTAAACAAAATTATTCGAGATGTTTCCTGTTTAATCATACGCACTCGATATGTTAAATTTAATAGAGAATAAACTTGTTAAATAGAATAAACTTCCAGGGCATCAAAAGGCAAATGGCAGTAGAAAACTGACCTGCTAAAGGACAGAGTCATTAGACAAGTGAAATGGTGGTAGCAGCATATGAAGGTCAATATCAGAGAAATGTATTATACCAGTATCAATGCCTCCCATCCAGCTTGTGAAGAATTCTAGACTGCACCCTGCATGGTCTCACCTGTATCACAGCATTGCATCAAAACTGAAAGAGCAATATTACAGGTACTCACTTTCACTAAAATAATTCTTGCTAGCTCTTCACATGCATGATTTTCATCATCCTTCTTTGTGTGCTCCAGCTCAAACAAGGTATTATAGTTTTCCAGCATTTTGGCCATTATTTTGTTGCAGATTTCCTGTTCCTTCATACCTTCAAATCCAGAAGGCACGCTGCAAAATTGGATGAAACATCAAGCAGAGCATTAGAAGGACTCAAAATACCAGTGTTCTTGGACATAGCCATCATATTGTAATAGATACTCTTGCTGGTACATAGAAAAAACTCCCTTTACCTGTCAATGGACTTTCAATGAAAGAAGTTCTAAACATTCAAACTTAACCTTGGTTACAATTATTGCATTTGTTCTCAATTACTTTGACCTGCTATTAAAAATGTGGTCACACCTTATATAATATGGTACATTTATAAATAATTTAGAAATTGCTAAATAGAGATTATAAGCATGTTACAGACATGAGCACTATGTTGCATAGATGGTTATAAGTAATTTATCACATTGGACTCAATACATGGCTAATCAGTTGTTAAATCATTTATTAACTGATTAGCAATTAGTCATTTATAACCCCTTAAACTATTTATAAGTGAACATTATAAAGTGCGACCAAAAATGCAAACATTTAAAGGAACAGGGGCTACATGTAATCTACTCAATTTAAAAACTTAGTAAAAAGTAGTTTCAAGCATTACACCTGCCCTTGTATCCCTCTGACAATTTTTGTGGTTTTACAATCATATTTTCTTTTTTTTTTTTTTTTAATGTTTTCTCTCTCCTGTTGCCATGTGACAGACCCACACAAACAACAGGGGACTGACTGACTATTTTGGTGGAACACTGAAACTGACTATACACAAAAGTGCTATTAAATGTGCAACATAAACACACTGAAACATTAGAGGATTAACATATTGTCTCTGTCACTCCCCTTGCTATCTCAACACTGGGTTCCATGTCAGGGCAGACTGTTCAACAACAGGAAAGTTAACCACACTGCTCACTAACTCCCTCTGCTTTTGTCAGCCTTAATATCAAATTTAAACAGTCCCTTTGAAAATCCCAGTCCTTCTTGATACTAAGTAAATGTACGCAGGTGATATCAGGCCCCTTTCACCGTAATATCACAGAACATCCAAGTTCCTCTGTTCCCGAAGGACCAAACACATACCATTGGTCAGTTCCTCCTCATATCTCCCTATCCAATAAAACAACACTAAGTCCGATCCTGTAATAAACTTATCTAGGCTTTATTCATTTTAAATGAAAATGTAGCAAGAAACAGTTGAATAAGAATACTGAAGAGACAGACAAAGACAAACTTAGGTTATTATTTTATAAAACTTCTGATCAAAGTAACAGTCTTATAGGTTCAGCTTCTGAATCTTATCCCAGCTGTGGCAGCCAAGGATCCTTTACCTGACAAAGTCATTGCCTCTTAGGATCCACTCTGGTAAAAAGAATCTTGTTTCCTTCCACTAATCAGCTTTTACCCCAAAACCCTGCCATATGACTGTTCTGACAGATGCAAAAGGTGATGGGAGGAGTCCACAAGGTAATTCTTCAGGGAAGTCATCCTGTGTGGGAGTTCCTCCTTCTCCATTGTCCCGTAAACGGTTTGCTACCTATTGTAAGGAGACTCAAGGAGTTTCTTCCGGACATGTTGCTTTTTAATGGGCATCAACTGACCCCTCTCCTCTAAGTGGTGCAGCCAAAACTCAGCAATGACTCGTTATTATGAAATCTGTCCCAGACATATGAGAGTTATATAACACACATGTATAAATATTACTCTTAACAGGAGAAATACAGAGATTAGCATGAGTATTACAGTCATCCGTTCACCAGCATTTAGGAAAGTCCAAACACTACATATTTTACTGCAATTTTAATAACTTAAATTTAATAATGTTCCACCAGCATTAAGCCTGACAGACTCTTAGTTGATATGTAGGCCTAGAGTTGGCCTAAGCCTTCAGCTTCACAATCTCTCTGATTGGTTTTAGTTCTGGTCTACACTACTAAGCTATGTTGACAAAAGCTGCCTTGCATTGCCCTAGTTATGCATGCGCCTACACTTAAATTTGCCTCCCACTGACTTAAGTGGCCCATTACACTGGCACAGTAACACCATCTCCAGGAGCGGCGTTGCAATCTTTAGTAATCACCAGTTCATTTCATATACAGGACGTGAGGTGACAGAACAGACATATGATAATTACCACTGAAACCCAGTTGTGCAACAGAAACTCAAAAAGTAGGGAAAATATACAAAACAATCCTACATATGTAACAGCCCACAAAATACACCAGAGGAATGTCACACCTGCAAATATTTTCATGTTATTTAGGAACATGACTGGGTGCAATTTTGGTGTTATTATCCTATGTCTAACATTAATAATTTGAATTATAAGTACTACTTATCATTCAAAATTATTAATGTTAGACATAGGATAATCTAGTAGTGTGCTAGATTTCTATTGGATCTATTATTTTCATTCTCATTGGCTATTGCATTACTTCAACTCTCCATTGAAGTAACACTCTACAAACATTCCAGACATTTTATTTACACACACACACACACACACACACACACACACACACGCACGCAATTTTACAATGCAGTTCTACTCTTAACAGCAACTATTTGCTCCTTTCACGCATTCAGAGTCATATCCGCCAATGATAGTGACAAAAATCAAGTTTTTACTGCACTTTACTCCTGCTCCTCCTTCAGAGTTGATAGATCTAAGAGAGAATGAGCTGAAATCTATTCCATTTTCATGCATCGTCAATCCAATCACTGGCACTTCTATGCCACAACCAAAAGATCACCAAGGGCATCATGCAGTAACAACAGTGTTGTAAATCCAACCACAGGTGTATCCAGGGGCCTCGTTTGCCCTGCCTTGTAACAGAGGCCTTGAACCTTTTTAGTGGTGATGATACATATAATGGAAATAGAACATGACTCTCAGATTGCAGGGCGAGTCTGAACAGCTGAAAATTAGAAAAGTAAACATTTCTTTACTTGTAAACTGAGCTTTTTTAACCTAGAGATCAGTAAGAGGCAACAAACAAACCCCACAAAGTTACTTTTCAGGAATGTTTTTTTCCCCCCACAAAACCTTATTACTGCCTCTAAGGCCTAGATCAGGGTCTCAAACTCGCAGGCCTTCTGCGGCCCACGAACCTCCCCAATGTGGCCCACGGGGCTCCACCAATTTTGGGACCCCACCTCCCTTGGCCCCACCTGCCACCCCGGGCATGTCCCCGCCCCGGTGATTTACAATGGCTCAGGGCCCCAGCAGCGCAGTGGAGCTGAGCGGCGTCTGCCTGCTCACTCCACGTGTCAGCCGGGGCAGGGCTGTGCCTCCTCACGCTGCCCCATCCCCGAGTGCCCGTGCGGCCAATGGGAAGCTGGGGGGGTGATGTCTGGGGGCAGCAGCGCACTGAGGCAACCCGGCCTGCCCCGCCTTGGAGCCCCAGGTAAGCGCCGCACCCCCTGACCCCATCCCAGAGCCTGCACCCCCTCCCCACGCACCCCCTCCTACCCCCAAACTCCTCCCCAGAGCCTGCACCCCTCCCCCTCCTTGAGCCTGCACCACCACCCCTCCTCCTGCACCCCTACTCCCTGACCCAGCCCAGAGCCTGCACCCTGCACCCAAACTCCACCCCAGAGCCTGCACCTCAGACCCCCTCCCCCAGCCAAACTTCCTCCCAGAGCCCAACCTCTCACCCCTTCTGCACCCGAACTCCCTTCCGGAGCCTGCACCCAAATCCCCTACCCCACACCTCCTCCCCCACCCAATTTCCCTCCCAGAGCCTTAGGCAGGTGGGGGGGCGGAGTTTTGGGGGGGCGGGTTCTGGGTGGCATGAGTGACATTATTGGCCCGCTCGGAGGATTTGAGGACTGGCACTGGCCCTAAGGTAAATTGAGTTTGAGATCCCCTAGCCTAGATTGTCTAGTTTGGATCAGGTGAGGAGTGAAAATTATACTGGTAGTGGGTTCACATCACAAAACTAACACCTAACCACACGCAAGGGGCAGCCTGTAGTCAGAGGCAGTAGCCCAGTGTATAATAACAGGTGTCTGACAGGTCAACGAGTAAGCACTAAGGTGCAAACTTTAATCTCCAGCCATAATATTCATCCCTCACCTTCACAAACAATAAATCCACTCACAGAATTTAAACAAATAAACAAAAAACTAACACCTCCACTTAGATGATAACACTAAAATGCTAGATTGCTGGGGATCAGAACTAACTTCGGAATGCTTTAGAAGAGATAAGTCTTCAGGCTTTGCCTCAGGTTATGTTGTTCTCACCCATGGTCTACAACAGGTGACTGGTTCTCACACCGTTTCTGTGTCAGAACTTCTCGTGCTATAGGAATTCCCCAAAGAGGACAAACACTGGGCCTGATCTAAAGTCTATCGAGGTCCATGGGAATCTTTCCTCTGACATCCGTGGGTTTTTTAAATCAGTCCCATTTTGCTCAAGAACAGCTTTTCCAGAACTCACTTAGCACCTTACAGAATTATAGTATTGTAACTAATAATTAGATGCCAACAAGTATATTATGGTAACTTAATAATTTATACAGGAAAGAAGTCAGACAATATTAAAAGTTAAGGCCCTCAGAATAACATTACCTCCTCCACGTTACTCCAACTGTGCATTAAAATGTAATGGTAACTGCCTAATTAACAATAAAGAGCTATTACATAGATATGTGAAATAGGAATGATTTGACACTCTTCTGAGAACATTTTTTCATATTCTGATATTTTCCATGTTGCAGTTTACTGCCTTAACATGGCACTGAAATAAGGAAATTAAATGCAAAAAACTCGGTATTTTTGTGAACAGGAAAAAGAAACAAATGGGACTCCCTAAAACTCCCCCCACTCACATTCATTATTCCTACTTCTCCTCTCCTCCTACTCACATCTGTCCAACTTTGCAATCAGTCCAGAAACAGAGTCCTTTTGATCCCTGCCCTGTGAGCTCTGCCCATCCCAATGAAGGCTCCAGTAGCATCACGGAGAAGGAGTGGCTTCAGAGGCTCCCCTCATACCTCACTGATGAGCCCTTCAATGGGGAGCTGAAACAATGCCTACTCCTACTCGGCTGAACATGATCATTGGGGACCAAAGGAGTGAGCTGCTGTAGCTGTGGCAGTACTAAAGTCCGGACTAACATTGGGTCTAGTAAGAGAAGGGAAATTGTACCCTTTGGTCACATCTTTGTGGAGAAATACAAGGGAAAAATCAACAACACTTCTTACAAGCAGCACCAGGGATTAATTCCAGGCCAACCCCTAGCAAGGCAGGACAAATGTTCAGCAATCTCCTCATGCCTGGCTGTGACATAATGATGTTTGTATGTAGGTCTAGCTCTAGTGCTTCCCCACACACAGGATATGTGGCCTTGCACTACTGCCTGATAAGAAATTTTCTTTTTAGCTCAAGCGGTAAGGGCTTGTGTTTTGGAGCTCAGAACCAGAATTTTACTCTTGGCTGGGTAATTTTATCAACTAACCCATGTCTGTAGCATTTGGATTTCATTATACCAAGGCTTCCTTAGGTTCTGCAAAAGTCTTAGAAATTCCCTACTCTTCATGCTCAAAAGCAAATATTTCAACTCGTCATTTTTTTTTAAACTCTGAATTTTCTTCCTTCAGAGTTGACAATAACTATTCCTCATTGAGGACTAGGTATGTGCCACATCTGAATTTTTTGTCTAAGTGATTTTGAGCTACCAGTCAGCAAAAAAAAAAAAAAAAAAAAAAAAAAAAAGGCATTTATATATTTTAGTTAAAAACTGTATTTCCTTCATTCTTCAGTAGCTCAAAAATGGCTTAAATTGCTTTCTTCAAACCCAAAATTAAAAAATAATATCTGGAGTGAGCTCCTACAGAGTTTCACCTCAAAGGGAAAGTTCTTCAAAAAGGTTTCAACCAGTGTCAATAGCACTGTACATAACAGGAGTTATATTCCAAACTTAATTTGTGATAGTGACTATTACAGCAGTTATGTATGCATGTTATGAGGGGTATTTTTTAATGAATACCCTGGCCCCAAACATTCAGTCCAGATGTATAGAGCTCATTGCAGGAGCAGGGTCAGTGAGGGCTGAGACAAAATGCAACCAAAGATAGCCTGAAAGTCACTTTGGGCCAATGCTGAAAGTTAAACAACAATTCTAATTTTAAAGATTCAGTCCCTCTACTTTCATTCTAATAGTCTGTGTGCTATGTCTGTATATGTTATATGTCACCAGCAGCCAAAACAGGTACAATTCAAATGAATAACCCCTGTTGAAATTTAGGTCACATTTTTAACTTTTGCAAATTAAGCAATAAACCAAAAGCGCAGTTTGGATACTTGGATTTCATACAGCAAATATGCCCAGCAAACAGCCCTTGCACAAAAATCAATACATTCCACGCTGGAATCCCAAGAAATACTTGACACATTATAGAGGGGGAAAACAAATCTAAGTCTCAGCCATTACAAATATTAAAATCCTATTTTGGTTTTTTACACAGAGATTTTATTCTTCCAAGCAGTAAACAGAAGTTGAAAAGGACATTTGGTTCACAGCATACTATTAGAGTTATACTGTGGTCTATCGCCACACCTTTTCTTCCTTTTCCTTGCATTCTTCAGACACAGTGATACAAGAGTAAACCAGAGACAATTTACCGGTACTTAAAATGCACACACACTGGCATTTGTACACTGGCAGACTACAAGGGGGTATAATTATTTAGCTGTGGGTGAAATAGTTATCTAGGGCAAATAAATGAAACAGAAGTGCAGTCTGTGCAATGGTGCAATTCACTGTTGGCCTAAAACCCCATAGCCAGATTTGAGTACAGGAGAATTTGTGGGAGCAGAAAACACAAGGTGCATGCAAACAGGAGAATATGCACCCTCTCTGAAAGTTCCATTCATGCGCCAGAGCCTGGTTCCAAGAGATCACAAGTCAAACTACTGTTGTTTGGCCATGACTTCAACCCTATTCCTAGCAGGGCATCTGTCAATGTCCAAACTTACCTGCCCAAGCAAAAGAACATGTCTCACTAAAAAAAGAAAAGAAACCCCAAGGGATGGCTTTTTCTTGACAGGAGGCTACATGTGCAGCCCCACACCATCATCTGTGAGTGGGTTTCAGGTAGGCTGCAATTTATTAGTTGCAGATACATAAATTGAGAGTTGCACAAAGTACTAGGCCATACAGGTTTGATTAAGAGGACGGAGTAGGGGGGACCCTTATTCAGAACCCACAGTAATCTTCCATATGAAATATTTCAGATATTCATAGGGCCAGATCCTGAAAAAATTACTCAGCACAAGTAATCCTCCTGAAACCAAACATATGCATACCTTTTAGGCGTGAACCAATAGCTACTGGACTAAACAGCCAATATTTGTTGTGCATTTGATCTCTGTAAGTTTCCTCTATTCCCTGTTATAAAATGTGTAAGATGTGTTATAAAATCCAGAGGCGTCAAAATCCATGTATGACAACAACCAAATGTACATGTACAAAATTCTTCTGAAGAGTTAACACCATCCTCTGGAAAGCGTTCTTCAGCTACCACATTGCCATCAACAAAAAAGAAATACACAAGGGACGAGAAAAGGGCACAATGCCTATTTATGGAAACCAGCTGCAAAACAACAATATCAGAATTAAAAATGTTCTTGTCCATCACAATAATAAGCCTTCACTTGAGGCAATTAAACTTAAACTTATTTTGTCATCACAAAAGGGCAAATATCCAGCAAGCAGAAAAAGCAACAAGAGGCAACGCCTTTTAATACTGCGCTTTAAAATAGCATCCATCTGTTTTTAAAGGCACTCACACTTTGCACTATTTTAAATTTCATCACTGTGGCTGCTTTGTCTTTTCTGATGATCCATCACATCATCATTCCATAAAGGAGCTTTCCTATAGACCTTCATCACCAATTTACATATTTAAGTAATACAAATGCAGAATAAAGTAATAAGCAGAAAAAATCAGAAGATATAAAAGAAAAACATGTTTTTAGCTATGATTTCAAGAAACAATTATACAGGACCACAGTTTACCAGCGCTGGCAGAGGAAGGTATAAAATTACACCTTCCTAAAGAGCTATGTTTCCAGAATAGAAGCTGTTTGGTTTGCAGAGCGTACAAATGTTGCTCTGTGATCTGTCAAGCTTCCAAACTCCTTGAATAAGGCTATTTGGTTTACAGTTTACAAACTCCACAAACTATGGAGTTTACAAAATGTTTTGTGACGCTTATAAACAAGGTGGAGTTTTAATGGCTAAGTGTATCCTTTCAAAATTACAGGGGAGCAGCATACATCTTATAAACCATGGTAAGCGCACCTTTCAGATGTGGGACATTTTCTAAGGCAATCAGTTGCAGTTGATGGGAATCTGGAGACAACACCCAAAAATAAGGATCCCTCACACTGTGCCAACTCAACTCACTTTGACACTTTATTTTTGTTGTTGCTGCTGCTCTGCTCCAGTGAAAGCCACTGTGGTTAATTAAAAAGTTATGTTTTGTTTAATGAATTTTTGGGTGACACATGAAATGTCCCAACATGGTGTTAGGGGCACTGGGCTGTCTTTCAGATGACACAAAACTACAGTCATGACCACATGTGCTCTGTGGGATCCTATGGAAACAGGAGCGTTAGCCCAAGCATTTCAGCCATATTCCAATTAGAGAGATCATAATGGGCCTGAACCAAATGGACGATACCCATTGGCTAAAGTGGGCTTTGGATCAGGCCCACTCTGCCTACAAATTCTTCCATCAGTTTCAACTAGCTGAAATATTTTTCTTTGTTTCCTGTCCTAAATTGTTATGTCAGTTGTGAGCACTAATAGTAATAGTTGTCACATTCAATTCTAAAGATGGCTGAACTCCACTGAGGAGCAGAGAGATTCCTATTGTGATGGGGCAAAGCCAGATGGCTATGGAAGAGTAGTCCTTTTGGGATCCGGGAAGTGGGCGGGCGAAGCCCGTCCACTGCTAAAGGATCCCCCCCAGCCTAGAAGGGGGATCCACAGGACCTAGATTCCAATTAATTTCGGAGGACAACTAATGAAATAACAGGGACAGGAATGTGGTCAAAGGGTCAAACGAAGGGAATCGGACGGGGACACCGAGCAGAGAACCCTGGACAGCGCCCACTGCTCCTCAAAGGCGTCAAGGGAGTCAGAGAACACCGCCCAGAGAAACTCTGCCCGGATACGTGAACGGACTAAGGATCGGAAGTAGGCCCCACAGTCACAGGAGATCCATTGGCCAACCTCCTCACTCTAGTTTTATAGATGGCCATTTTAGCTAGGGCCAAGAGGAGGTTGACCAGGATATCCCGTGACTTTGTGGGGCCATGGATAGGGAGTGCATAAATAAGAAGGTGAGGGGAGAAGTGCAACCAAAAACGTAATAAAATATTGGTGAGGAGCCGGAATAGGGGCTGCAGCCTGGCACACTCCAGGTATATATGTGCCAGGGTTTCCCTTACGCCGCAAAAGGGGCGGGTGTCTGGGATTAAGGTGAACCACGCTAAGTACACGCCCGTGCTCACAGCTCCGTGAAGGAGCCGCCAACTGACATCCCCAGCGGGCCTTGGGACAAAAGTGGAATATAGGCTGGCCCACAGGGGCTCCTCACCCTCCAAAGGTGGCAGGAGGTCCCGCTATTTTGTAACGGGGCGGGACACGAGGGTGAGGGCGTGGAGGGTGTGGAGCACGAGCGTGTATAGATGTTTTCTTGGTGCGGTTTGTTAGCAACTGGCTGCATCTCGTGCAGCGGGCTTACAGTGAAGGGGTGAGGAGATCAGTTGGGTCCAGGGGGCAGAGGTCCAATTAAAAGGTCCGGCGGGCCTGGGGTAGTCCTGACCAAAAGAACTCAAGAATCGATGTCCGGAGGTTGGCCAGGAAACCCGGGGCCGGGACCAGGGTGCTGAGCCGGTACCAGAGCATGGACAGGACTAGTTGATTAAGCACCAGCGCTCTCCCCCGAAAGGGAGAGGCACTGGAGTAGTCCTGTCTATTTCCGGAGCCGCTCTATCACTCCGCCCTCTAAATTCTGCCAGTTCTCCAGTGGAGAGGGATGCATGGCAGAAAGGTAAACGCCCAGATAGAGCAGCGGACCCGTGCTCCACCGGATGGCCTGAAGCGTGGGTGGGAGGGAGCTTGCCTGCCACCAGTCCCCTATCACCAAGCCAGAGCTCTTGACCCAGTTGACCCACGCGGAGGAGGCTGCCGAATAGAAGGCCTGGCAAGCCTCCACCCGCACCAAGTCGCCCGGGTCCTGGACCATGAGGAGCACGTCATCAGCGTACGCCGACTTGACCGGCCGCAGCTCCGGCTCCCGCAGCACCAACCCTGTTAACCTCCTTCGGAGGAGACAGAGGAAGGGCTCGATCACCAGAGCGTACAGCTGGCCTGAGAGGGGGCACCCCTGCCGTACTCCTCGCCCGAAGATGACCGGTTCGGTCAGGGTCCAGTTGAGCCTTACCAGACACTCTGCGGAAGCGTACAGCACCCGGAGAAAATTCACAAACCTGGGTCCGAATCCAAACGCCTGCAGAGTGCTCAGGAGATACCTGTGATCCACCCTGTCGAACACCTTCTCCTGATCTAAGGACAGGAGGGCGAACGACAGACTATCCCTACACCCAAGTTCCAGTAGGTCCCGGACCAGATATAGGTTGTCGAAGATGCTGTGGCCCGGGACGGTGTAGGTCTGGTCTGGGTGGACCACGTCCGCCAGCACGGACCCTAGCCGCAGAGAGATGGCTTTTGCCACGATTTTGTAGTCCGTGCTGAGGAACGAGACGGGACGCCAATTTCGTAAATCACGGAGATCCCCCTTCTTCGGCAATAAGGCAAGCACGGCTCGCCTGCATGAAAGAGGGAGGACCCCGCTCTGCAAAGACTCGGCCCAGACAGTGACTAGGTCTGGGCCCAGGACGTCCCAGAACACGCGGTAGAACTCCACGGTCAGCCCGTCCATGTCCGGAGATTTATTGGTGGGCATGCGACGGAGGGCTTCCGAGAACTCGGCCAGAGTGAGAGGCAGCTCTAGCCGGTCTCGGTCACCCACGCTGACCATCGGGAGCTCCTCCCATAGCACTCTGCAAGCGTTAGGATCGGTCGGCTCCGGGGAGAAAAGGCTTGCGTAGAAGGCTCTCGCCCTCTCGCACATCTCCACCGGATCCGTGAGGGGGGTGCCATCTTCTGCTAGTAGGCAGATGATATGTTTCTTAGCCCCCCTCTTTTTCTCCAGGACGTAGAAGAAGTGGGAGCCGCGATCCATCTCCCGAAGGAGACGGATGCGGGATCGAACAAAGGCACCCCGGGCCCGATGGTCCTTGAGGCTCCGGAGCTCCTCCTGCTTCTCCCGGCACGCTCTGCAGAGGGGTGGATCCTCGAGGCTGGCGGCCAGATGCCTCTCCCGCTCTAAGACCTCCCGTTCCAACTGCTCTATCGCTGCATCCCTCCGTCGGCTGGCGCCCCGGGTGTAGTCACGGCAGAAGAGCCGGGTGCGCACCTTCCCTAGGTCCCACCACCACCGCGCCGAGGGAAAGGCACGCCGCTGCCCTCGCCAGGCCAGCCAGAACTCCCGGAAGAACGCCACGAAGCCCGCATCCTCCAGCAAGCTGTTGTTAAAATGCCAATAGGCCGGCCCCGGCCTCTCCGTGCAGAGGGAGGCTGTCACGGTGGCTATATGATGGTCAGAAAATGGGGCCGGCCGGATGCTGGAGGAGTGGGCTCGTGAAAGATGAAAGCGTGATAAATAAATGCGGTCCAACCGGGAGTGGCACGACCGATGGGCCTCCACCTGGACAAAGGTGAATGTGGAAGTGGACCACCGGGTGGTGGTCGCGCCAGACGTCCACCAGGGAGTGGTGTTCGACTATCTCCTGGAGGACGGCGACGGCGGCCGGGCTCTGCTCGGTCCCCGAGCGGTCCCGCTCCTCAAGGGTGATGTTAAAGTCCCCTCCCAGGACCAGGCACTCCTGAGGATCCAAGGTGCCGAGGAAGGCGGATGCCTGCTGATAGAATTGCAGCTGCTCTGGGCTCGCTGCTGGGGCATAGATGTTGACGAGGTTGACTACGAGCCCCTCCATGCGGACCCAGAGGTGCAGCAGGCGACCCGGCACAGCCTCGGCGACCCCCAGCACCTCGGGCCATAGGTCAGGGGAGAACAGGGTCGCCACTCCAGCCGTACGAACTGTGAGGTGGCTAAAGTAGACCCTGTCCCGCCATTCCAGCCGCCAGCTGTCTTTGGCGGTCGGATCCGTATGGGTCTCCTGCAGGAAAACCACAGAATACCTCCCCTCCCGAAGGAAGGAGAGCACCTGGGACCTGCGGAGACCCATCCTACAGCCACGGGTGTTCAATGTTGCAATGGTAAAGGGTACCATGAGGAGGGCTGGGGGGGATCCTCGCCGGCAGGGATGCTCGCGGCTCCCGGCAGGCCGCGCAGCAGTCCGTGACCTACCCCGTAGGTGAGTAAGGAGTCACGGAAGAGGCGGACCGCTGGTAGGCCGTGGCGCCATGCCTCCCGGTCCTTTTACCCTCCCCCATGAGGGCCCTTGCGGCCGGAGGATTTGATTAAAGTCCCCCCATCGCTGGAGGGCAAGCTGGACTTTGTTGCGGGAGCCACGGACGTCTTCTAGAAACTTCCGCAACTCCTCTCGCAGCACATGGGGGGCTGGGGTTATGGTCTGGTTACTCCCCGACGGGGCCCTTGGTACAGCCCTGTGGCCCACCGAGACGGGCAGACAGGGTGCGGACCCCCGACGGGGCTCCTGATGGGTTGACCTGAATGCTGGGGCGATAGGGCGGCGGAGGGAGGATAGCAGCCCCTGGTAGGTTGGGACGGGTAAACACAAAGGCCGCTCCCTGGGGGTCATCTGTTGGCAAGGGGAAGGAGACAGCCCTAGGGGCGGCAATAACATCTCAGGATGTGGACGGGAATGGGACAGGGGCAGGGGCAAGGTTAGAGGTGAGATTCTGGGCGGGTAGAGGGCTCTCAGTGATGCCGGGCGCAGGCTCTATAGTGGATTTGGCAGCCACGGCATCAGGGGGTGGACTCTCTCCTGTAGGGCCCTCTCTCGGGAAGGAGGTCGAATGCTCCTCACCAACGATGGGTGCCCCTGGTGGCTCAGGTCCCGGCTGCGTGGCACTGGCCGTCGCCTCAACAGGTTCGGCAGCCCTCAGTGGGGTGCGATCTGCAGCTGGGTTGATGGAGGAGTCCAGGGGCCCCTGGGAGGTGGGAAGCAACGGTTAGGGGGAGGGAGCATGGGGAAAGGGGGGCTGGAGTGAAGTCGCCTATATCGAGGCCCGCTGGCATAGGGTCGTCCTCCCCCTGGGTGACCAGGGTCAGACCCAGGGCCTCAATCTCCTCGTATATTGATGAGAGATCACTTTCCGCCACCCCGGGATTCTCCCTGCCGGCACCTGACGCGACTGTTGCCTTGGGGCACACTGAGGTTTCAGATGGAGCCTCGGGGGCCTTGGAGGAGAGGGACTCCCGTGGAGGGGAGATGCCGCCTTCCAGTGCTGCCACGTCTTCCCCAGCCGGCTCTGGTGGATGGAACACACCCGTGGGTAGAGCGGAAGGCTCGGCATCAGTGCCCCCCTTCCTGGTCTTCCGGGGGGCCTCCGCGTCAGATGGGAGGAGCGGAGCTCGAGCCTTCCGCTTGCCCCCCTTCCCCTGGACTAGGGCCCAGCTCTCCATGGCATCATCTGGGGGCTGGCTAGCAGGGGTTGCGTCAGGGGGCAGAGGCGATGGCTCAGGGACTCGAGGGGGTAACGGTGGGGCAGCACAAGGGAGGGAAGATTCCCCTTAGGGCGGGTCCTCTCCCATGCCCGGCAGTGTCCCTGCCGTACCCTCCTCCACAGGCCCCGCCAGATTGCAAGCAGCGGGGGCGGGGCTCTCCCGCTCGTCTGGGTATAGTTGGGAGGTGCCCCTTGGGCCCAAGCAGGAGCAATGGTGGACTGGGAAGGAGGAGGGGTGGTTTTGGGTGCTGGGCAACCAGGGGTGTCAGCGATGACAGGGCCGGTGCCCTGCCGGGACTCGGGGGTCCTGGATGCCCCTCCTTCCCGGGCCAGGGGGCAGTCCCTCCGGACGTGCCCCATCGCCCGGCAGAGGTAGCACCGGGCCTCCCCCGTGGAATAATGCACCCGGTAATGGGCCCCCTGGTGGGGGACTAGGAATGACCTCTCCAGCGCCTCTCCATCACGTGCCGCCGGTGGTAGTTGAAGCTGCACTTGCCGGCAGAACGAGAGGACGTGACGGAGGGCGGGGTCTTTGCAGCCCAACGGGAGAGGGCTGATGACAGAGATGGGCTTCCCCAGGGTAGAGAGGGCGGGTAACAGGGCGGCATTGGGAAGAAAGGGAGGGACAGAGGTCAGGACCAGGCGGACGCCCAGGTCCTCTAGCGGCTCTAGGGGGACAAAAACGCCCCCCACCGCCAGGCCCTTCTCCACCGCCTCCTGGGCGGCGGCCTCCGATGTTAAGAAGACGACCTTGCCATACATTTTGGAGGCCGCCACAATGGCCGTGGGCCCCACCACCCTTGCCAACGCCCGCACATAGGTCTCCACGTGGGGCGAGGCGGGCACCAGGAGGCAACGGACGCCGTGCTTCCTGGTCATGGTGGGAAAGGGGCCCCGGCCGCTATAGATGGTAGCGGAGGCAGTGGGCTGGAGAAATGACGCAGCGGCAGGCGGGGGGGCTGCCGCCACCTGGGCGTATGCTCTGGGGGCTGGGGGAGGGACACTTGCAGAGCTGGTGGAGGGAACAGCGGGGAGGGGCGCCCCAACTGGAGATGGGGCCGGGGCATTGGGGGCAGCCCTTGCCATGGAGGGCCTGGTCTTTTTAGCGGGGCCCTTCCCCTTCTTCTTCCCCTGGCCCTTCCCGCCGGCTGGGGGGACTCCCCCCGAGTCTGAGGGGATGAGAGACGTGGCAGCAGTGGAGGTCACCCCGGTGCCCGTGGCTGCTGGTGCCCCAGCGGGGGCGGTGGCAAATGATTTGGCAGCGGAGGTAGAAGCTTGGGGGGTGACTGAGGGGTAGGCGGGGGAAGGGGAGCTCGGGCTGCTGGAGGGGTCTCACCCGTCTCATCCCCTGCCATCATGAGCAAGGAGGAAAGGGGGGACACCAAAAGGAGGAGGGAAGAGGGGAAGCAGGTCGACCACTCCTCCCCGCTAGGCTGCAGGCAGGGGAGGAGGGCGCCAAAAGGGGTGGGCTGGACGGGGGGCAATCAGGGGTTAGGGGTCAGTCACCGACACAAGGTGGAATTCCGGCTCCTCTTGGTGCACTGGGGGGGGGGGGGATATAACAACATTGCGGGTGCAGTGAAGAGGGTTGCAACTAAAATGGGGAATTGCACAAGCGCATGGGAGGGGGCATGGGCACACGGAGCGAGGGGCTAAGCGGTCTGGAAGTACAACAGGGAAACCAAGGGGCTAGCTTCAGAGGCTGGGGCGGGGCAAACAAACAAAGGCTGCAGAAGGAAATGGGCGGGGCAGGCAAACAAACTGAAGCTAGTAAGGGAGGCTGGAGCAAAAGAGGAGGCAAAGCAAGTGGCAAATGGGGCAGGTAGTAAAGGACAAAGCTGGGGGGTAGGCAGTCCGGGGGGGGCACATGTGCCCATGTGCACTTGCACAAGTCTTTTTTAGCTGGCTGCTGCTTCTGGCCCAAAGGGTGGAAATAGGGCATGGCAAGCCAAGCAAGCAGCTGAGTCCAGAGGCAGGAGCTGAGGCAGATGGTATACAGCCAGTGGGGGTGGTGGAGGGGGCAGCGGTGGTGGTAATAGTGGTGGGGGTTCGGGGGGACACACAGATGGATCGGCGGGCAGCTCCACTCCACACCCCCTGTGTACCTACAAACACAGTCAAAACCCCCACCACAAGAGCACAGTTTGAAAATTACTCAGTCTTAGGGCCCCCTCCACGGTGGTCTGCAAAGTCTCTAGGTGGCAGATGGTCCTCTCCTTCTCCTCCTCGGGGCTTCAGCAGCTCCAGCCAGCAGACTCCACAGCAGCAGCAGCTCCAGGAACTCCAGGTGGTGATCCAGGCAGGCAGAATGGACCCCTCTCAGGTGGTGGTGCTGGTGGTGGTATCCACAACAGCAGTGGCTGGGGTCCCTCACTTCTCCTCTCTGGGGAGTGGGCTAGCAGCCTCCCCCCCCCGGGGCTGCAGTTGGAGCAGTAGCAGCACCCGAGAGTGGGGGGTCCAGCAACCAGATAGCAGAGAACAGGGGGGTGGTGTCTGGCCCAGCCAGGGGAGCAGCTGGAGCAGCAGGGAGAGCTTAAGGCCTAGCAGCAGCAGGAGTAGCAGCTTCCCACCTCCCTCCAAGCTAGGCGGCTATGGAAGAGCAGTCTTATTGGGATCCGGGAAGTGGGCGGGCGAAGCCCGTCCACTGCTAAAGGGTCCCCCCCAGCCTAAAAGGGGGATCCACAGGACCTAGATACCCAAAAAATTCCGGGGGACAACTAATAAAATAACAGGGACAGGAGTGCGGTCAAAGGGTCAAAAGAAGGGAACCGGACGGGGACACCGAGCAGAGAACCCCGGACAGAGCCCACTGCTCCTCAAAGGCGTCAAGGGAGTCAGAGGACGCCGCCCAGAGGAACTCTGCCCGGATACGTGAACGGACCGAGGATCTGAAATAGGCCCCACAGTCACAGGAGACTCCATCGGCCAACCTCCTCACTCTGGTTTTGTAGATGGCCATTTTAGCTAGGGCCAGGAGGAGGTTGACCAGGAGATCCCGGGACTTTGTGGGGCCACGGATAGGGAGTGCATAAATGAGAAGGTGAGGGGAGAAGTGCAACCAAAAACGTAATAAGATATTGGTGAGGAGCCGGAATAGGGGCTGCAGCCTGGCACACTCCAGGTAGACATGTGCCAGGGTATCCCTCACGCCGCAAAAGGGGCAGGTGTCTGGGATTGTGGTGAACCGCGCCAAGTACACGCCCGTGCTCACGGCTCCGTGAAGGAGCCGCCAACTGACATCCCCGGCGGGCTTTGGGACTAAGATGGAATATAGGCTGCCCCACCGGGGCTCTGCACCCTCCAAAGGTGGCAGGAGGTCCCGCCATTTTGTATCGGGGCGGGACACGAGGGTGCGGGCGTGAAGGGTGTGGAGCACGAGTGTGTAGAGATGTTTTCTTGGCGCGGTTTGAAAACAGACCGGCTGCATCTCGTGCAGCCGGCTTCTAGTGAAGGGGTGAAGGGATCGGTTGGGTCCACGAGGGAGGGGTCCAATTAAAAGGTCCGGCGGGCCTGGGGTAGTGGGTGGGCGGGGCGTGCCCTCGTGCAGGACCCGGTCGAGATAAACCCGAGCAGCGGGCGGCAAAGCGGCCTTCACCTCCTGAAGTATGCATCGGGGAGTACAAGGTCTGGAAAGCCCCATGCGCTGAGCGAAGGTTAGGGGATCCAGCCAGTCTCCCCGGTCATAGTCCAGGAGGTCTCCGACTCTTGTGACCTCTGCCAGGACCAACCTCTGGCGCACCGAGCGGGACTCCGCCACCTGCAAACGGAGCTGGGGGTTGTGTAGCAGGGGCTCCGCGAGGAGATCTGCCCCCTCGGTGGCCGCCACGGACCTGCTCGTTGTAAAGAGTTTCCAGGTCCGGAGGAGGTCCTGGTAGAAGACCGGCAGCCCGGAGAGGTCTCGCGGAAGACCTCTCAGATGGAGATAAAGGAGCTGCCGGTCGTATCGGAGCCCTCGGAAGCGGCGCAGGAAGGCGTGCGCCAGTATGCTCCACGCCGGACTACCTGCACCATAAAGGAGCCTCTGCAGGGTCTGGAGGCGGAAGACATGGACCTGAGTAAACAGACATTTGAGGCCCTGCCCTCCCTCCTCCACAGGTAGATGGAGAACCCCTGCAGGGACCCAGTGCAGTCCTGACCAAAAGAACTCCAGAATCGATGTCCGCAGGTTGGTCAGGAAAGCCGGGGCTGGGACCAGGGTGTTGAGCCGGTACCAAAGCATGGACAGGACTAGTTGATTAAGCACTAACGCTCTCCCTCGAAGGGAGAGGCACCGGAGCAGTCCTGTCCATTTCCGGAGCCGCTCTATCACCCCGCCCTCTAAATTCTGCCAGTTCTCCGGCGGAGAGGGATGCGTGGCAGAAAGGTAAACGCCCAGATAGAGCAGCGGACCCGTGTTCCACCGGATGGCTTGAAGCGCGGGTGGGCGGGGGCTCGCCTGCCGCCAGTCCCCTACCACCAAGCCAGAGCTCTTGACCCAGTTGACCCGCGCGGAGGAGGCTGCTGAATAGATGGCCTGGCAAGCCTCCACTCGCACCAAGTCGCCCGGGTCCTGGACCATGAGGAGCACGTCATCAGCATACGCCGACAGGACCAGCCGCAGCTCCGGCTCCCTCAGCACCAACCCTGTCAACCTCCTTCGGAGGAGACAGAGGAAGGGCTCGATCGCCAGAGCGTAGAGCTGGCCTGAGAGGGGGCACCCCTGCCGTACTCCTCGCCCGAAGTTGACCGGTTCGGTCAGGGTCCAGTTGAGTCTTACCAGACACTCTGCGGAAGCGTACAGCACCCGGAGAAAGTTCACAAACCTGCGTCCGAAGCCAAATGCCTGCAGAGTGCTCATTAGATACCCGTGATCCATCCTGTCGAACGCCTTCTCCTGATCTAAGACAGGAGGGCGAATGACAGACCATCCCTACACCCAAGTTCCAATAGGTCCCGGACCAGATATAGGTTGTCGAAGATACTGCGGCCCGGGACGGTGTAGGTCTGGTCTGGGTGGACCACGTCCGCCAGCACGGACCCTAGCCTCAGGGAGATGGCTTTTGCCACGATTTTGTAGTCCGTGCTGAGGAGCGAGACGGGACGCCAATTTCGTAAATCGCGGAGGTCCCCCTTCTTTGGCAATAAGGCCAGCACGGCTCGCCTGCACGAAAGAGGGAGGACCCCGCTCTGCAAAGACTCGGCCCAGACGGTGACTAGGTCTGGGCCCAGGACGTCCCAGAACACGCGGTAGAACTCCACGGTCAGCCCGTCCATGCCTGGAGATTTATTGGTGGGCATGCGACGGAGGGCTTCCGAGAACTCAGCCAGAGTGAGGGGCAGCTCTAGCCGGTCTCGGTCGCCCACGCTGACCGTCGGGAGCTCCTCCCACAGCACTCTGCAAGCGTTAGGATCGGTCGGCTCCGGGGAGAAAAGGCTTGCGTAGAAGGCTCTCGCCCTCTCGCACATCTCCACCGGATCCGTGAGGGGGGTGCCATCCTCAGTCAGTAGGCAGATGATATGTTTCTTAGCCCCCCTCTTTTTTTCCAGGGCGTAGAAGAAGCGGGAGCCGCAATCCATCTCCCGAAGGAGACGGATGCGGGATCGAACAAAGGCACCCCGGGCCCGATGGTCCTCGAGGCTCCGGAGCTCCTCCCGCTTCTCCCGGCACGCTCCGCAGAGGGGTGGATCCTCGGGGCTGGCGGCCAGACGCCTCTCCAGCTCTAAGACCTCCCGTTCCAACTGCTCTATCGTTGCATCCCTCCGTCGGCTGGTGCCCCGGGTGTAGTCACGGCAGAAGAGCCGGGCGCGCACCTTCCCTACGTCCCACCACCGCCGTGCCGAGGGAAAGGCACACCGCTGCCCTCGCCAGGCCAGCCAGAACTCCCGGAAGGACGCCACGAAGCCCGCATCCTCCAGCAAGCTGTTGTTAAAATGCCAATAGGCCGGCCCCGGCCTCTCCGCGCAGAGGGAGGCTGTCACGGTGGCTATGTGATGGTCAGAAAATGGGGCCGGCCGGATGCTGGAGGAGTGGGCTCGTGTAAGATGAAAGCGTGATAAATAAATGCGGTCCAACCGGGAGTGGCGCGACCGATGGGCCTCCACCCGGACAAAGGTGAACGTGGAAGTGTCATCCGGGTGGTGGTCGCGCCAGACGTCCACCAGGGAGTGGTGTTCGACTATCTCCTAGAGGACGGCGACGGCGGCCGGGCTCTGCTCGGTTCCCGAGCGGTCCCGTTCCTCAAGGGTGATGTTAAAGTCCCCTCCCAGGACCAGGCACTCCTGAGGATCCAAGGTGCTGAGGAAGGCGGATGCCTGCTGATAGAATTGCAGCCGCTCTGGGCTCGCTGCTGGGGCATAGATGTTGACGAGGTTGACTACGAGCCCCTCCATTTGGACCCGGAGGTGCAGCAGGCGACCCGGCACAGCCTCGGCGACCCCCAGCACCTCGGGCCGTAGGTCGGGGGAGAACAGGGTCGCCACTCCACCCGTATGAACTGTGAGGTGGCTAAAGTAGACCCTGTCTCCCCAATCCAGCCGCCAGCTGTCTTCGGCGGTCTGATCCGTATGGGTCTCCTGCAGGAAAACCACAGAGTACCTCCCCTCTCGAAGGAAGGAGAGCACCTGGGACCTGCGGAGACCCATCTTACAGCCACGGGTGTTCAATGTTGCGATGGTAAAGGGTGCCATGAGGAGGGCTGGGGGGGATCCTCGCCGGCAGGAATGCTCGTGGCTCCCGGCGGGCCGCGTAGCAGTCCGTGACCCACCCCGTAGGTGAGTAAGGAGTCACGGAAGTGGCGGACCCGCTGGTAGGCCGCGGCGCCCTGTCTCCCGGTCCTTTTCCCCTCCCCCATGAGGGCCCTTGCGGCCCGGAGGATTTGATTAAAGTCCCCCCATCGCTGGAGGGCAAGCTGGACTTTGTTGCGGGAGCCACGGACGTCTTCTAGGAACTCCCGCAACTCCTCTCGCAGCGCATGGGGGGCTGGGGTTATGGTCTGGTTGCTTCCCGATGGGGCCCTTGGTACAGCCCCCTGGCCCAGCGGGACGGGCAGACAGGGTGCGGACCCCCGACGGGGCTCTTGATGGGTTGACCTGAATGCTGGGGCGATAGGGGGCGGCGGAGGGAGGATAGCAGCCCCTGGTGGGTCGGGACGGGCAAACACAAAGGCCATTCCCTGGGAGTCATCTGTTGGAAAGGGGAAGGAGACTGTCCCAGGGGTGGCAATAATATCTCGGGAGGTGGGCGGGAGAAGGGCAGGGGCAGGGGTAGAGGTGAGATTCTGGGTCGGGAGAGGGCTCTCACCGATGCCGGGCGCAAGCTGTCTGGTGGATTTGGCAGCCACGGCATCAGGAGGTGGACTTTCTTCTGTAGGGTCCTCTCCCGGAAAGGAGGTCGAATGCTCCTCACCAGCGAGGGATGCCCCTGGTGGCTCAGGTTCCAGCCGCGTGGCACTGGCCGTCGCCTTAACTGGCTTGGCGGCTCTCAGCGGGGTGCCCTCTGCAGCCGGGTTGATGGAGGAGTCCAGGGGCTCCTCTGAGGTGGGAGCAGAAGCAACGGTTACGGGGAGGGAGTATGGGGAAAAGGGGGCCGGAAAGAAGTCGCCCAGATCGAGGCCCGCTGGCATAGGATCGTCCTCCCCTTGGGTGACCGGGGTCAGACCCAGGGCCTCGATCTCCTCATATATAGAGGGAAAATTGTTTTCCGCTACCCCGGGATTCTCCCCGCCGGCACCTGACGCGATGGTTACTTCGGGGCACACTGGGGTTTCAAATGGTGCCTCGGGGGTCTGGGAGGGGAGGGACTCCCGTGGAGGGGAGATACCGCCTTCCAGTGCTGCCACGTCTTCCCCAGCCGGCTCTGGTGGGTGGAACACACCCGTGGGTAGAGCGGAAGGCTCGGCATCGGTGCCCCCCTTCCTGGTCTTCCGGGGGGTCTCCGCATCAGATGGGAGGAGCGGAGCTCGAGCCTTCCGCTTGCCCCGCTTCCCTTGGACTAGGGCCCAGCCCTCCATGGCATCATCCGGGGGCTGGCTAGCAGGGGTTGTGTCAGGGGGCAGAGGCGATGGCTCAGGGACTCGAGGGGGTAACGGTGGGGCAGCACAAGGGAGGGAAGATTCCCCTTGGGGCGGGCCCTCTCCCATACTTGGCGGTGTCCCTGCCGCACCCTCCTCCACAGGCCCCGCCATATTGCAAACAGCGGGGGCGGGGTTCTCCCGCTCGTTTGGGCATAGTGGGGGAGGTACCCCTTGGGCCCGAGCGGGAGCAATGGTGGACTGGGAAGGAGGAGGGGCGGTTTCAGGTGCCGGGCAGCCAGGGGCGTCGGCGATGACGGGGCCGGTGTCCTGCCGGGGCTCGGGTGTCCTGGATGCCCCTCCTTCCCGGGCCAGGGGGCAGTCTCTCCGGACGTGCCCCATCGCCCGGCAGAGGTAGCACCGGGCCTCCCCCGTGGAATAATGCACCCGGTAACGGGCCCCCTGGTAGGGGACTAGGAAGGACCCCTCGAGTGCCTCTCCGTCGCGCGCCGCCGGCAGCAGTTGAAGCTGCACTTGCCGGCGGAACGAGAGGACGTGACGGAGGGCGGGGTCTTTGCAGCCCAACGGGAGCGGGCTGATGACAGAGATGGGCTTTCCCAAGGTAGAAAGGGTGGGTAACAGGGCGGCATTGGGCAGAAAGGGAGGGACGGAGGTCAGGACCAGGCGGACGCCCAGGTCCTCTAGCGGCTCTAAGGGGACGAACACGCCCCCCACCGCCAGGCCCTTCTCCACCGCCTCCTGGGCGGCGGCCTCCGATGCTAGGAAGAAGACGACCTTGCCATACATTTTGGAGGCCGCCACAATGGCCGTGGGCCCCACCACCCTCGCCAATGCCCGCACATAGGTCTCCACGTGGGGTGAGGCGGGCACCAGGAGGCAACGGACGCCGTGCTTCCTGGTCATGGTGGGAAAGGGGCCCCGGCCGCTATAGATGGTAGCGGAGGCGGTGGGCTGGAGAAATGATGTAGCGGCAGGCGGGGGGGCTGCCGCCACCTGGGCGTATGCTCTAGGGGCCGGGGGAGGGACACCTGCAGAGCCGGTGGAGGGAACAGCGGGGAGGGGCGCCCCAGCTGGAGATGGGGCCGGGGCATTGGGGGCAGCCCCTGCCATGGAGGACCTGGTCTTTTTAGCGGGGCCCTTCCCCTTCTTCTTCCCCTGGCCCTTCCCGCCGGCTGGGAGGACTCCCCCCAAATCTGAGGGGGTGATAGACGTGGCAGCAGTGGAGGTCACCCCGGTGCCCGTCGCTGCTGGTGCCCCAGCGGGGGCGATGGCAGATGGTTTGGCAGCGGACGTAGAAGCTTGGGGGGGTGACAGAGGGGCAGGCGGGGGAGGGGGAGCTCGGGCTACTGGAGAGGTCTCACCCGTCTCATCCCCCGCCATCATGAGCAAGGAGGAAAGGGAGGACATCAAAAGGAGGAGGGGAGAGGGGAAGCAGGTCGACCACTCCTCCCCGCTAGGCTGCAGGCAGGGGAGGAGGGCGCCAAAAGGGGTGGGTTGGACGGGGGGCAATCAGGGGTTAGGAGTCAGTCACCGACACAAGGTGGAAATTCCGGCTCCTCTTGGTGCACTGTGGGGGGGGGGATTCAACAACATTGAAGGTGCAGTGAAGAGGGTTGCAACTAAAAAGGGGAATTGCACAAGCGCATGGGAGGGGGCATGGGCACACGGAGCGAGGGGCTAAGCGGTCTGGGGGTAGAACAGGGAAACCAAGGGGCTAGCTTCAGAGGTTGGGGCGGGGCAAACAAACAAAGGCTGCAGAAGGAAATGGGCGGGGCAGGCAAACAAACTGAAGCTAGTAAGGGGGGCTGGAGCAAAAGAGGAGGCAAAGCAAGTGGCAAATGGGGCAGGTAGTAAAGGGCAAAGCTGGGGGGTAGGCAGTCCGGGGGGGGCACATGTGCCCATGTGCACTTGCACAAGTCTTTTTTAGCTTGCTGCTGCTTCTGACCCAAAGGGTGGAAATAGGGCGTGGCAAGCCAAGCAAGCAGCTGAGGCCAGAGGCAGGAGCTGAGGCAGCTGGTATACAGCCAGTGGGGGTGGTGGAGGGGGCAGCGGTGGTGGTAACAGTGGTGGGGACACACAGATGGATCGGCGGGCAGCTCCACGCCACACCCCCCGTGTCCCTACAAACACAGTCAAAACCCCCACCACAAGAGCACAGTTTGAAAATTACTCAGTCTTAGGGCCCCCTCCACGGTGGTCTGCAAAGTCTCTAGGTGCTGCCCCACTGGCAGATGATCCTCTTCTTCTCTTCCTCGGGCTTCAGCAGCTCCAGGCAGCAGACTCCACAGCAGCAGCAGCAGCAGCTCCAGGAACTCCAGGTGGTCGTCCAGGCAGGCAGAATGGACCCCTCTCAGGTGGTGGTGGTGGTGGTATCCACAACAGCAGTTGCTGGGGTCCCTCACTCCTCCTCTCTGGGGAGTGGGCTAGCAGCCCCCTCCCCACCCCAGGGTTGCAGTTGCAGCAGTAGCAGCACCCAAGAGTGGGGGGTCCAGCAGCCAAGTAGCAGAGAATGGCCCAGCCAGGGGAGCAGCTGGAGCAGCAGGGAGAGCTTAGGGCCTAGTAGCAGGAGGAGCAGCAGCTTCCCACCTCCCTCCAAGCTAGAATGCTATGGAAGAGCAGTGGGAGGGAGAGAGAGATTTGCTCCAGGCTAAACAAATCCCTGGTACCAGGACAAGTGAAATGGCAGCTCCAGGTCAATTAAGACACCTGGGGCCGATTAAGAACTTTCCAGAAGGCAGGGAGAAGGCTAGGTTGATTGGGACACCTGAAGCCAATCAGGGGCTGGCTGAAATTAGTTAAAAGTCAGTTAAAACCAGTCAGTCAGGTGGGGGTGCATGTCAGGAGCTGTGGGAAGAAGTTGCGCGGTTGGAGGGGCTGAGTAGTACACACCATAACAGGCACAAGGAAGGAGGCCCTGAGGTAAGGGTGAAGTGGAGCTTGAGGAAGTGAGGGCTGCTGTGGGGGAAGTAGCCCAGGGAATTGTACATGTCATGTTTCTAAAAGGTCAGTTACCATAGCTGATACTATTAGGGTCCCTGGGCTGGAGCCCAGAGTAGAGGGTGAGCCCGGGCTCCCCCCCCACCTTTGCCCCCTGATTAATCACTGAGACTGGGAGACAACAGAGACTGTGCAAGGAAGGATAACTTCTCCTCATCTCCCTCGCTGGCTTATGATGAAAATGGCTCAGTAGACTGCGACCCTTGTCTCTAGAGAGAGAAGGGTTACGTGCAGGATCACAGTGAGCCTCTGAGGCTAGCGAAATCTGCCAGGAAATGCGGGACCCATGGAGGCAAGGACAGAGCTTTGTCACACTAAATACAGCTTGAAAAGTTGTCTGGATGTCCTTCCAGACGCCAAGTGCTACATAACTACAAGGTTTTATTGTCATTAATTTGTAGACTATGACACAAACACTAGATCACCACCAGTCCTGATATTCAAGGCTAGATGCTGCCCTTGGCTACATTTTATTTTATAAACAAATTATTAGTTTGTTGTGCAAGGTCTCTCTCTTTGTTTCAGCTGGGCACATCTTTCTAAAGGTTCTCTCTGCACCATTTACACTGGATGGTAACACTTTGCAACGATTTGTGACAGTTCACAAATACATGCAGCAACTGTGTTCCAAAGGAGAAAAGGAAGTCAAATGAGTATATTACATTGTTCTGCCCGAATGTTTTTGCCAGCATTTAATTTACTAATAAAAACGGATCTCCATGTTGCTGACATTGGGAGCCTTGTTCATTGTTTAACAATTTAATGGGATGGGTTTTTTTTAATAAAGCTATTACTCTGGACTCATTTACCATGCAATCAATCTCAAATAAGGAAATGTTTCTGTAAAACAATCCATTAAACAATCAAGGCCTTAAATTGTTAGTCGACAATCAGGTTTTGAAACAATCATCAAGTAATCGACACAACCAGAAATCACTTTAGCATTCACTGACCTCTCTCAATCAATACTGGGAAATGAACAGTCATCAGTGAGCACTGTAAATGTGTCAACAGGCAACCTTTTAATGTTGTAACAGAAAAGGAGGAGTGAAAGGGGGAAATTGTCATGCAGCATGCAAAGCAACAACGTCAAAAAATATTCATGATTGATCTAATAATTATTTACACACCAGTATCACATTTCTGGTACTTGTTAATTTTTAGAAGCATAAACTCTGGGGCAGTTTTGCAACTTTTCATGCTTTAATTGCTATTTCTATTCTCCTAGTTCATGTCAGAAGGCAATTTTGTCTTTTGTCCTGTGGGGGCTAGAACTTCTAGCATGCTGCCTCCGTCTTTACATGAAGAAATTGAGAAGAAAAAAAAAAGTCAAGGGTTTGGGCATGAAAATCCCCACCAGTTCCAACAGCTGCTGCGATGTAGTGATTATAAAGTAGGATTGATAGAAATGAAAGACATGTGCAAGGACCTAGGAGAGTATTACAAACAACAGTACAAAATAAATCCCTTATTATCCTAGTTCAAAATATACCCTTACTAAATATTTCACTTTGGACTATACTGGAACTGGAATTAGTGGTTAGGATTTACTGAACTCCTCTTCCTTCCAGCTCCACTCCTCAGTGGAAAAATCAGCATGTCTGCAACTCTTAGCTTTTGCCCACACTCAGGAATAGTCTTATTCAGCAATAGATATAGTTGCATCAATGCTGACCCCTAAGCATAGACAAAGGCATGCAAGGGTTTACACAGACCGAGCTCATGGAGGTTTATCCCTTCTCATAATCGGGGTAAAACCTGATTAGTTCAATCACTGCAAAACTTGGTTTGCCCTTGTCTACTCTTACGGGTCAGTCCCAGCACAGCTCCATCAACTGCTTAGTCAGAGCAATTTCCAATTGCAGACAAGGCCTTGGGGGAAAGCAGGAAACCTGCATTTTTATTATATTTTTCTTGGCTCCACAATGGCAGGTGGGATGGCCTTATCCAAATAAAAACAGACATACACTGGAGGGACCACACCATACCCTCCTGTGGAAATACCTACTGGAGGTATACAGAGGACCTAGGTGATTCCAAGAAGCTCACCTACGGAGTTCCCGTCTAATGCAACTCCCATGAAGGGAAGAATTTCCTAATCCCCAGAGATCCTTGTGTTGGCTCCTACCTCTATGCATGGTTAGCTCCTGCCTGCTCCTCCTCTCTCCTCCCTTCACCCCCACAGGAGCATGCCACCATTCACCACCCACCCAGTTCTTACACAAAATTCCCTTTTCTAACTGGCATGCAGGCATGGACTATTCCAGCAGCACTCACTTGGGTATGAATATCGACTCTGTTGTCAGCAGGCTTTGCAGAGTAGAATGCCATGGAGTGCGGCTGCATCCTGGCTCCATCTCTGCACCACGGCCCCTGTAGAAGACCTTCCAAGAACCCTCTCCCTCACAAGTAGAGGAGGCCTGATCAGGAGTATGGAGCTCAGGAGATGATTGGGCAAGCTAAACTAAAGAAGAAGGGAAGTCTCAAAGGAAAATATCCAATTGCTAACTACGCTCCACTCCACAGATCAGATGAGGAAATTTTCCTGTACTATTTCCAAGCAATGTAACCGGCATCACTGGACAACTTATATCAACACTTACAGTTGGATACATGAGCTTCTCCCTCTCAACACAAACCTCTCTGTGGGGGAGAAAAGAACCAACAATATTCTTCATCTACTTCAGAGTGAGATAGATTTGTTCAGGACAGAAACCCTGGGGTGACACACAGTGTACTGTTAGCCAGAGAACCCTGAAAGGGGACTAGGAGAAAAGACAGTGCAAAAAGCCTCCCTCCTCACTGTACCCCTTACAGGTGACCATCCACGAGCCGAAATTTAGCGCTTCCGGAGCTCAAGAACAGGACACATCTGGGCGCCTCTGGTACTGGACGCAAAGAAGGTAGGGAAGAGCAGCGTGAGGACAGAGCCTTGGTCCTTTCCATGCTAGCCAGGAGAGCTGAACAGGATGTCGTACCACAGAGTTGCAGTTTCACGCACTTACACAACCAGAAAACTGGGCTGAAGAAATCTGAATGATTGCTCATGGTTTAGAACCTCTCTCTCCTCACTATAGTGTATAATTACCTATTAACAGCATATCCCTGAACAACTGAGGACCGTTCCTTCAATGGCACCATGCTGCTAGAAGAATGGGTCTGATGAAATGCTTAAAAGAATTTTCTTGGGTTGAAAGTAAATGTGGACTTATTAGAATAAGAATCTATATCTCTTCTCTCTGACATGTCTCGATCTTGTAAAGATATAGCAGCTAACTGTCAAAAGCTAAGAAGAAAAATAAGCCAACAGGGACCGGCACCTGCATGTCTTCCCTTTGGGAGATTACCATCAGCAGTGAATACCAGACATTTTTCTTAAACGAGAGTATTGTTTAATTTTAGCAGCTGGAACAAAGCATAAAAACAACACATTTATAGGCGTGCCTGTCTTATCCAAGCCTCATCACCCTTTGGCAGGGGGCCAGGGAGGTTTTGATTCTTCAGACCCTCCAGTGGAGCATGTCTCTATATCAATTTGTTCCCAAGGGACAGTTCCCTGACAACAACTCCCCTGCCCAAGAGAGGGACTATTGAATTGTTTAGTGTCCTTCTGAGTGTTTGGATCCCAGCCGTGGCAAAACAAGGCTTATTACTCTGCTAGTACTTCCCAGTTAATAGCTCAGGCAGGAGGCTGCTCATCTGGGGCCATTGTGTTGCCTTCCTGTTAGTTTCCTATCAGCCCTGCTATTAAACTAAACCAGCATACGTATAAAACATTCTACTAACCCAGTACTGTCATACTGTTACCATCCCCAACACTGGGTAACATACAGTTTGTAAATTAATACAGATCAGCCCCATGTCCTTCTCAGTCACTTCAACCTTAAAACAACAGTAACTAGGCATAGGGGCTTTATTTTTTCTGTATGGAGAACTACACTGACCTGGTATTTTGATCTTTTCTTTTTTTCACTTGAGAAAGAGTGACTAAAACGGTGGAAACACACAGAATCCTGGCACTTCACTTTCCTTGGCATCAACAGTCACTTTTCCTTTGTCTCTAAATTCTGACCATTGCCAACAACAGTGGCAGAGCTCTAGTACAGACCAGACAACAGCACTGTAACCACCCGGTCCTTCAACCCTGTCAGAGCAGGTCTAAAACGCCAGCAGCGACCAGGCTACCATCTATGCTAGCACTCCCAATGGCAGCAATGGTGGAGAATTTTCTGGCAAAATAAATCTAACCTACATGAGGCCAAAGGCATCCCCGTCTGCCTGTGTCCAGGCACAGCCTCAGCTCGAGCGTACCCAAATACCTTAGGTTTGAAATCCACTGATCTGCTTTTCTTTGGAAGTTTTCCATTTCCACCTGTGGGTCGTGCCACCTTTTCCTTCCCTTCTCATCAGAATACATCATTCCACCTAGCTCTGTTGGACAGAAACATCATCTTGAGAGTCATTCATTAAGAAAACGAATGAGGAGTGATGAGGAGTTGGAGGCTACAATGCAGAACTTCACTTTCTTCTTGTAAAGAGTTTTGTTCTGCTTTGGTAAAAAATTAACTTCTCTGCTTGCTTACTGATGAGCAAGACCACAGACTCCAATGACAAAAAGAAGCCCAAGAACATATTTTTTATGCCCTGCATAGCTGCCGAGACACCCATTTCTGGCGCTGGGTGGCAGCAGCCTTCCTGTCCTGCAAAGCTTTGAGATTTCAGATGTTTCCCCCATTGCACATTAAGGAAAAAACCAAGACCTTTCAAATTTTTTTTTAAAACAAAAAAACCCCAAAAGACACACCCAACCCAAACTAGCCAACAGGCTGATGGTCAGGGCACTCACCTACGATGCGGCAAACCCAGGTTCAAGTCCTGCCTGATTCGGAACAGACACTTGAAACTGGGTCTCTCATAACGCAGGCAAATGCCCGGACCTCTGGGCATTTAACTATTCTTGTGTTCCGAACAGAAGTTCCATCCTGGACCTCAGAAACTTTCCCCAACGAAAATTTCATCGAAACTTGCCTATTTCCAGGAAAAGTTTTGGTTTCAACAAAGCAGCATTTTCCAATGCAAATCTTCAGTCACACGATTCATGACCATTTCTACCCCGGGGTGTAAGTGCTGGTAAATGTTGGCTTTTTAATGGTGACCTACATATGCGACTCTGTATACACCAATGTTTGTAATTGTGTGGTATTGAGTTTGTTTTTTCTGATTCCAGTGATGGAGACTAACAACACAATAAAATTTACAAGATTATCTGTAACTTCCAGATTTATTTATGGACTCTTCTACCTCAAAGGAAACCAAACACACCATGTCCCCACCACCAACAGGCTGGTTAAAGTTTCAAACGACAATAATTTAACACTTCTGGCAGCACGGACTTAGAATACTCGTCACTTAATGCAGTGAGGTTATCTAAAATAATCATTACTTCAGCAACCACCTGGGATTTTGAAGCATGGAGGTTAATAGCTGTAAGAACAAGTGAGTAGGAAGAAACTCTGCATCTCTGCGCAGGGCCCTACTATCTGAAACTCCATCACAATGTACTCCAAAGTTCACATTAGCACTGGAGGAGTCCATTACATCCTTGCCTCCAGAAAGGAGGAGGAGGAGTCTGGATCAGAAGGAAGCGGTCAGTAGAACCAATGAATTTAGTGGCAAATCCCACTCCCTTTCTCTCTGCAGAGCCCCATCCCCTCCAGATAGATCTCTGGATCCTCTAGGAGCACAGCTCCTGTCAGCGCCACAATGCCATTGGATCTGGATCACACACTCCTGAATCAAGAGGGTTTGCATGTCTCACTACCTGGAAGCGTGGAGCAGGGAGCATCCAGCAGCTGCCCTGTGATGCTCTCTTCCCTAAATGCCCCCCTCTCTAGATGTTGTGTAGAGAAGCCTCCATGGTATGAGGCAGAAAAGGAAGAAAGTTGGGTAGATGCAACTTTCTTCCTTCTACAAATTTGGGGGATTTTCTGCTGCATTTTTGTCCTGTCTACACCACCTAACAAACTGCTTAAAAAAAAGTGTTTCAAAATGCCAAAGAACTCCCTCCTCACGCCCCAAAAGGACAACCCAAACCCCAAATGTTACCGCTAAAGCCTGCATCCATTGTTCAGGGAATTTATAGGATCAACTGAAACAGTGAGAATTCTGAGCTGTGTCTCTTGCCACCTGCTTCAAAATGTGCTCAGCTGAAGTGAAAGAAAGGGGAGGAAAAAAAACCCGATGAACTTACTGAAAACAAGTTGGTCCAAAAATGGTGGCCAGATTGAAAACGTTCATTCTGTTTGCCGTGTGATGCTCAGCAACTCGGGTCAAGAACCGGCACAGGTACTTCAGCAGGCAATAGTTGGCATCAGGCAGCTCTTTTATTAGTTCTTTCAAGTTGTTCTCCTTCTCAGCATTGTTTCTAGTGTCTGGGAAGAAAAGGGGGAGAAAGAACATGGTTTCTGAGCTCCATCTTTCATCACCTCCAATTTATTGATGGACATTATTAACTAAACTAATTCAATGATCAGGATCAGATTCTTTTGTAAGGGCTAGTCTACACACAAACTTGCACTGAAATAACTAGATTAGAAACTGATGCAAGCTTGTGTGTAGACCAGTCCGTATTTACATAAGATTAAATCCAGATTAACTCAAATTAAACTCAGTGCAGTTATACCTGTGTGACAAACCTCTGCCCACAAATCCTGCCTCAAAACACACTTTTACCATTCAAGTATCAGAAGGGTAGCTATGTTAGTCTGGATCCGTAAAAGCGGCAAAAAGTCCTGTGGCACCTTATAGACTAACAGACGTATATGAGCATAAACTTTCGTGGGTGAATACACACTTCGTCAGATGCATTTAGTGGAAATTTCCTGAGGCAGGTGTAAATATGCAAGCAAGAATCAGGCTAGCGATAATGAGGTTAGTTCAATCAGGGAGGATGAGGCCCTCTTCTAGCAGTTGAGGTGTGAACACCAAGGGAGGAGAAACTGCTTTTGTAGTTGGCTAGCCATTCACAGTCTTTGTTTAATCCTGAGCTGATGGTGTCAAATTTGAAAATGAACTGAGGCTCAGCAGTTTCTCTTTGAAGTCTGGTACTGAAATTTTTTTGCTGCAGGGTGACTACCTTTCAATCTGCTATTGTGGGTTCAGGGAGGTTGAAGTGTTCTCCTACAGGTTTTTGTATATTGCCATTCCTAATATCTGATTTGTGTCCATTTATCCCTTTACGTAGGGATTGTCCAGTTTGGCTGATGTACATAGCAGAGGGGCACTGCTGGCACACGATGGCATATATTACATTGGTGGATGTGCAGGTGAATGAACCGGTGATGGTGTTGCTAATCTGGTTAGGTCCTGTGATGGTGTCACTGGTGTAGACACCTGAAGCATGTTCTAACCAGTAACTACACACTGCACCATAGTAACTCAGGAACCAATCCATACAACAAACCTCGATGCCAATTCTGCCCACATATCTACACCAGCGACACCACCACAGGACCTAACCAGATCAGCCACACCATCACCGGTTCATAAGGGCGTTTTTTGTGTGGGGGAGGGGGCTACGATTCCCTTTTCCCTGCTCTCCCTCTCTACTCCCCTTGCTTCTTCCACTAGTCACAAAATCTCTCTCTTTGTACCATACCTTTCTAATTTATCCAATCGCTTTCTCCCACTCATCCATGGACTTTTTCCCAGTCCCAGAGGATGGCTCTTGGATATTGCCACGTATCTTACTGCAGCTCTACCATTCCCTTTGCTCTGTGGCTGTATGAAGAAGGTTCTCTGATTTTTTTTAAAAAAGTCATTTTGGATCAATCAGATCATTTTGTTTTGACAAAATCATTTCGTTCAGAAATGTTTTGCTTCTACCTAGTTTTAATGCTGCAAGTAAAACTGACGAGTAACAAAGGTTTTTTTCCCTCAGACTGATTTAAGATGTACTCAGTAACACTTATAGCTCCTCATGTTTCTCTCTTCCTACTGGAGAGACGTCCTTGCTCCATCTAACCCCACTTGAACTCTTCTGTCTCACTGATACTGACCTACTTTGTCAAGGATGGACAACTGGGGCCATACCCAATCTGCTGGATAACTTTACTTGGCCTGAACTTTACTAGTTCAGGGCAGGCGATCCCGCAGCACAGGGCCAAGAAGGGGGCAGGACATGGAGTCACAAGGGGAGGCCCCACCTGTGTGCAGACATGCATGTCACGTGATGCTGAGGCAAGATCCGACGGGCCACAGCGGGGAGCTGTGCCAACTCTTCAGGACAGCAGCCACCCTGAGGGGTAAGCACAGAGGTGGGAGCACCTCTACCCAGCCTTTCCCCAGGACCTGACCTCTCTCCCCCACCACATCACATCCCCAGGCCCACCAAACGGTTTTAGAGGATTTTGTCACTGTGTACTACCTTAAAGTTGCCCATCCCTGTACTACGTGTTCCTAGCAGAAGAGTGTCTTGTCCCGAAGCAGCTAGTGGTTTGAAGAGAGAATACGTAATGGTGAGAGTCAAAAGAGCTTCTTTAGTTCAAGAGGTAAAGCCTTCTGGTTTTGGAACAGAGCATCCTCTGGCTCAGTCCCAACGAGGTTAGGGACTTCTGAGACCCGTGTCCAGTAAACAGCCTAAACCATGCATGTTGTGCCTGAGGCAGCTCAGCAAGTGCGTACTGGAACAATATACGTGCCAAGTACACGCTGCTTTGGAACAGCTCTATGTTTTGTGCACTTCGTGCAGAGTGCTTTGCAAAAGAAGGAACAGGACATTGTGTTGTGGGCTTGCTCTTTCATGGCTGGAGGCTAGGATAGAAGATACGTAAAATGATGTTACTTCTACTGACAGCAGAGATGGCGGTTATGCTTTAACTCTAATGCCTGAACTGATGTTTTTGATATAGTGCCCTCAGTTTCAAATACCAGTAGGGGACAATTCCGTACACTAAGTCACAGGTACAAGGACTTTCAAAGCAATCATATTTTTGGCTTACATTTTCCCAAACCTCTTTAACAGAGACTGTGAATAAAATAAAATAAAAAAAAAAGTAGTTGCTGTTTTAAAAAACACTTTTGTGTCCAGTAACTATTTTCAGGGTGAATTACAGAGTATCCTGGGGAAAGAAGAGCGCTAAGTAGAAAAATATGAATGATCAACATTGTTAAAACTGCCACAGTTTGGGGACTGAGGGCATGATCATTAGGTTGGGATGCGCTTTATATTTTGCACAGTCAGACATTCTTACAGTTAAAAATTAAACAAGACTTATCTTGCATGTAATTTAGGAAGGCCAGGCAATAAATGTTCTCACATCTGTCACTCAATATAGTTTCTCATAAATTAGATTAACTGGAATTACAGCATGTTGAAATATCAGAGACAACTGTTTCTCAGGCTGTGGTTTAGTGATTATATGATGTACTGATTTGAGAAGCCCTTTAAAAAAAATTTCAATGCACATTACAAATTAAGCTTATTTCTATCTCTTTTTACACTACAAGCTTAAATCAGAATTCATTCATAGTTTGTGTTGTCAAATGTATGTGTAAACATACCTGACAATTCCAGGACACACATTAATTTTAATTGTGCTTGTCTCTCTGCAGCCAAAAGCTAGCGCCTTCCTCAAAGGGAAAAGGTTAAACATGGCATGAAGCAGATTTGCAAAATTCTGCTCTCTCACTTAATCCAGGGCAAGTAATTTTTTTTTTAAAAGAAATATGCTAAAATACCATTAGATGCCTCATTATCATCCATCAACATATGGTGAGACAGTAGGGTGTTTTTTTTTTCCTTTCTTTCTTTTTACTAGGACTGGTAAGACTTTTATGACAATTTTGAAAGGCTGCGATAATAAGGGATAATAATAAGGAAGTTAATAGTATCTCAATTTGCACAGATAATTGGGTAATCCCTTTGATTTGATTACTAACTACCTTTTTTGTTTTAACAACTGGTTAAAAAGCCAAGTCAGTATCACTGCCACGAGGTTGTGAGTACATTAGAATTAAACCTCCACAAATACTTCTGATTAGGCAGCAAACACTGCCTACTATTCTAAATATTTGTTCCCCTAAGAAGCTTACAGTTATGATCAGTAAAGCCAAATCCTAACACTCAGGGAAAACGTGTCTCCCCACACCTAACTACCTGATTAGGAAATGCCTTTGAGAGCTAATTGTCTCTCTCACCTTCCAACTGGCAACTGAGATTGTTAGGTACTTTTCCATCTACTGAAGGTTCTTTCATTCCTGGAAAAACTGGCAAGATGCTAATCCCCTTGACGCTATATTTTGAAGCCAGGAGGGCATTCTTGCTGTAAACAAAGCTACCAATATCACAGAAGCAGACTTAATTCAATGGGCTTGATTTCCCTATTCATTAAGTGTAGTATTCTGCAAGGTATTGATCAGGAGCAGTAGGAGTATTTAGCCCTGCGCAGGATCCAACCCTCACCCTCGCCCAGCATTACTCTGATCTTAGGCATGCCATGTCCAGTGATTTCAAGAGAAGCTCAGATTGTTTGGTCATCAGACAGGAACAATCTGGGAGTGAGAACTCATTTCTACTGAACAGCGTGAAGCACCGATCCCTCTTCTCCTTCATTGAACAGGTATCTATATAGTGGCTTTTCCGCATCAACCTGAAAGGGGGATATGCAAAGGTGACTGCTTTCTATTGACACCCCCTGCGAGGCAGGGGGAAGGGGGGAGAAGCATATAAGAGGGGCTGGAAGTCAAGCCCTCCCTCGCCACCACAATTTTAAAAAAGAGGCACAAATCTACAAGTTGCTCCACTAGTGACTCTTCATTTTATTCAGTCCTCTTAATACTTACAATAAATATAAAGACTGATGAATTGGGAGGAGGCAGGAAACACTCACATAGCATTGCATGGGCTTTGTAAATGTTTTAGGGTAAATCTGTCTCAACCACACTTGACCGTATCTCTCTAAATGGGGCACTCTCTTTGAAGCTTATCAGAGGGCACAAATGTTTTTGTGCTATGACAACCAAGCACACAGACTACTCCTGGCTTGTTTGATCATCTGCTATTAAAGTTTTCTATTCCATTTTAAATCGAGCATTAAGAACCACTTAACAACTAGTGGACAGCACAGAAAACACAATTATTTATTGAGTGCCATTGCTGTTCACAGTACTATACAGACAAGTAAAAAGCAGGTAGTCAAAGTCCCTGCCTCAGGACTTCACAATCTAAAGCTCTGATCCTTATGCATCTTATGCTCAGCTTTATGCACTGTGAGTAATGTTACTGAAGTCAGTAACTTTTATGGATTTTGTATAGTCCTATTGACTTCAATAAGACTACATACAATGCACAAAGTTAAGCATGTACTTAAGTCTTTACAGCATTGTGATCTAAATTACCAGGTGAACATCACTGCAACAACACGTGACAGCCCAGATTTTCAAGGAAGCACAGCTCCAGTTTAGGCACTTGAATCAGGGCCCTATTTTCAGAAGTGCTCAGCACCCAGCAGCTCTTATTGTGACATACACAGCCAGATTTTCAAAAACAGTACAGGATCCAGCGTGCTGAGCTCTTTCGAAAATCTGGCCCTAAATGGTGGAAAGGAGGAGGAAAGGTAACAGGGAACGAGTGAAAACTGCTCTTTGGTGAGTATAGTGACAACAAGGTTTGCTTAGTTTGTGTGTGAGCACACATACTATTTAAAAAATAAATAAATAAATAAATAAATAAATAAAAAAGTCAGGCAACAAGATGGAGCAGAGATGAACAAGAGAAGCCCAGCTAGAAAAAGTGCGCTTTGACGGAAGACTTGAAGAAAGGAGGAGAGAGAGAAGTTGGAGAAAAAGGGAGCTACTTCCAGCCATAATGCACAGCATCTAGAAATGCACAGAATTGTGATTGTGTGCATTAAAGAGAGAGAAGTAAACAGACTATAGTCCGTGAGGGGAGGGATACAGTTGTGTGGTCGTTTTTAGTCTCATGGCATGTCACTACCCATTCACATAATTGAACAATAGGGACAGCTTTGTAATGGGTCATCATATTGCTATACATATTGGGTTTCTCTGAACGAGCAGTAAGCATGAGCTAATCATCTAATTCAATCCCTTTTGCCCCTTACTCATTTCCCTCCGATTTCAAAACATGATGACTGAGCATAACTAAGAAGTGCCATGCAATGAGTTAAGTTTTACAATTGCCACTGTGGCTAATGGGGAGTTGGGAAACTTTGAAACCCTCTTTTATTCTTTCATACACCATCCTAAAAATATACCTACATCAGCTCATTTGTCAGACACAGTGACATGTTTAAGATGACATCCTGCCTTAGGGCAACAGATCACACCTTGTTTAAGTCAATAAAAGAAATACCAAAACCCCACCTTCTATAATAATGTAAATAGCTCAGGGGTAAACCACCCAAAACAGGAACATAATGACGCAGAGATGGGTCTCATAATCCACTTCATAAAGCAGCATTTATTCTCCCTCTCTACAGCTTTGCGTCCTCACTGTTATTACTGCTGCACTAAATGTTATCTACACATGAAATGCAGGTTCAAGTGTTATTATTGGTTGATAAGTATCTTATGCATTTAGACAACAAACAAGTTGTTCTTCTAGCTCCTTGCTAACCATGATATTAATCAAAATGAAAATACAACGTTGAAAAAAATGAACAGCAATAGCCAATAACAATGCACCATGCAGAAAGTCGGGCCAGCTTTATTACAATGCTGGATTTGAAATACTTTGATGAAGAGATCCGCTTCCATTTCCATTCTTGGACCATTTCTCAGGCTGAAACTTGGCCAACAGAAGTTGAGAACCCATATTTTAGCTCTGTCTTTAAGGAGTTAATTGGGACAGCGCTTGGCTATGAAGCAGGATATAAAGGGATGCACCGGAATGAACTGTTGTTGCAGAACAGATCTTCCCTTCTCTCATACTAGGAATCCCTTCCAATGATACTACAGAAAGCCAGAAATGTGCCTCATCTTGCCAAACAAGGTTACTGATGAGAATGGGGAATATATGACCTCATTCTAGATGCAACATATGAAGAAAAGAACACTCTCAGATGGAGCCATGACTGCACATGAACAATCTTTAGCAAGCATTATAATTAGGTTGCTCTTCAACATAAATACACGGAGTGCCAAAAACAAACAATACATACCTACTCCAGGGAGGAATGCAACAAAAGGCTTATACAAGAAAAAGCTTCCTGTGTTCTGGAAGGAAAGTTACCGTAACAACTTGGCCTGCTGAAAGGAAGTGACTTCTGAAAGGGGATTAGGGCTGTATGTACAGAGCTTGTGCTTGATTGGTTCCTAGAATGTACCAAGGTCTTTACAAGGCAAAAATCAAGAAGCAAAAAGATAAGACATGAATGAATAAACAATCTTAGACAGGGGATCCTAGTCTGGGGGGCTGCAGAGCACTTCCAAGGGGGACTTGATCACAACAACAAAATATCCAAGCAGTGATGCTTCCTGTTAGTCTATAGGTTTGATTCACACTGCTTGGGTGGGCGAGTACCAATCACACTTCCCTGTACCAATGAGACTCTCTGTACAGACAGAGGGAGGGAGGGAGGGACGGATGGACGGACGGACGGACATGTCCTCCACCATGGCAGGGAGCATTAATTTCTGCCAGGTGCACCACAGGAGCCAGTTGGCAGAGGCTGCAATAGGGGATGTGCTAGAACCAGTGCATCACCTACCCATGCATCTTCTCTGGCCAATGCCACCCACTTTGGGGGCAATAGTGGCCTGCTACAAGCACCTTGCCAAAGGTGTGGCAGCGACTTGCACTGCTGCAAACCCTCTCCTGGAAGACTTGTGCTTGGGCCTGGGTGAGACTATGGAGCGGAGCTAAGGGTGCCTTTAGAGTATGTTGTGATATTTTATCTGGGATTGTATGAACTGAGAGTGTATTGGTGTTCATTTCCATACATTTTAATCCTCTTTTTAGTGGAAATAAATAGTAACACACTTGGTTGTCAATTTCACTTCAACAATTTTTTTAAACTGAACTGTGGGGTTTAGGAGTTCCCTCTCTCTCTCTCTTTCATAGAACCATAGAATATCAGGATTGGAAGGGACCTCAGGAGGTCATCTAGTCCAACCCCCTGCTCAAAGCAGGACCAATCCCCAATTTTTGCCCCAGATCGCTAAATGGCCCCCTCAAGGATTGAACTCACAACCCTGGGTTTAGCAGGCCAATGCTCAAACCACTGAGCTATCCCTCCCCTCCCTTTAAATTTTCCAGACCAACCCCTAACACACATTTGAAAATAAGACCAAGGTTTCTTTAATCTCTAGAGGAAGGAGACCCCAGATGGGACTTGAACCCACAATCTCTGGCTTTGGAAGCCAATGCCATATCCATTAGGCCACTGGAGCACTATGGACCCATCCACCCTGCCTTGCAAAGTGGAAGATCACTAACAGGTAGCGTTTCTGGTTTCCCACGAGCTGACTCTGTCATGCAGAACTCTAAAGCTCTACAAGATTCTCAGTTTTCCAAAGATTCTATTTGCTGTTCTATATAGGTTGTCACTGTACCAATGTGTTTTAAATGCAACAGTGGCATTCAGTGGCCAGATCTCTCTGTTAATTAGAGAGGAAATGAGATATATATATATCCAGAGGAATTCTCCATTCCTAGGGGAAATTGCCTGTGGATTCCAAAGTATGAATGGAGCTTTCCAAATGGCTGGCTACCTATGTTGGTAATTCCCAACATAATGCACTGGTATGACCTTTTGGAGGATGAGGCATTAAACAATTTTCCATTTCATAACAGCAATGAAATACAAGAGGCACTATAGGTAGATAAGTCGCAGCTGATGAAATCTTAAAATAATCATCATCATCATAATCAGTAAGTATGGCTGTAACCAGGAAAGGGCCCTTCTAAACAATGACACCTTCTTTTCAACGATGGGACAGTGTGTCCTTGTGTGTGTGTGTGTGTGTGTGTGTGTGTGTGTGTGTGTGTGTGTGTGTGTGTGTGTGTACACAGTGTGGAGAAGGGCACAAAGAACTTTCTCCTTCATTTGCACAGCCTGCACAAGGGCCAGTTACAAAAGCAATTCCTGCACTCCTGGACTGCTTCTTCACTGCATTTCCAAGAGAACATCACCCCAAGGGGGGCACGGAGAAAGTGGGACTGTGGCCTTGCTTTCTCTTCTCATCCGCCTCCAAGGAGGACTGGAGGCACTGAATCCCATCCCTACTCATTCCTCCAGCCAACTTGGGGTGGGGACTGAGACCGGGGTGACACACTGCGCGATAAACAATGTTTGGGTCCCTGTAGGTGTTCAGTTTGAGAAGCAGGTCACGTTCAGCTATAGATTTTCCTTTCCCAGAATCCACCAGCAAGTCTTTTAACAAAAACAAGTCCCTGTCCTCAGAGAATGACAGCAAAGCTTGGTCCAGAAAAGACCACATCTTACCATATAGGGCTCATGTCTACAAGAACAGTTATCAAACTTATTTGTCCATTTTAGAAAACTTATAAATTAAGATCAGCAGCCTTTAACTGGATTATAGGAGTCACATCAAACCACGCAGGTTTTGCCATTTATGGAAGAAACCATTTTCTATCTAAAGATGCAATAGCCATCTCTTACACAACCATGATGTTTTGCACTCAAATTGTTCGGAGTGTGTGTGTGCGCGCACATGCAAGCAAGCATATGCATTGGGAGGAGATGGTGGTTGATGCCAAGGGAAATCCAAAATGGAAAGAGCAAGACAGTAAGAAATGTTATACAGGCAGATAGAGTCTGTAAATTCTGGTTCCCAAGAAAGCCACTACATGTAAAGTTATCAAGGGATTTTACTTGTACTCACCCTGGTAAAGCTGTATAAATCTGGGATGCAATGCAGAAGTGATCACCCCATCTGGCAGCTCCCTCAGAAATAATTTCAGCAGACTGGCTACTGAGCACACATCAGCATCTTTAGCCAGCTCCACTTCCTCCCCTCGGTCATATTTCAGACGCAACTGATCCACCATTTTCATGTTACCATTCACCCTGAAGAGACCTTCCTGTGTCAGCCCTGTAATTACATATTAATCATGAGTAAAAACAAACAACATACACTTGGCTTTCAATTAGCACACCCTGTTGATAACAGTACTATTCTGTAAGTAACCAAGACACCACAAATATCAGAAAGCTATTAGCCAATGGATTCTCTAGATGAAGTAATAAAAAATGTTGAAGACGAGATCCCGAGTCCTACAAATATCTACCAAGCACCCACAATGCCTAATGACTTCAGTATAACTTGTCAATATTCAGCACCATTCTGGATTTGGGCACGAATGGCTGGAACCTATTTCCACATACTTCAGTTGGTGCCCAGTCAGGTGCTGATCCTGCTACCACTTATTTGAGTAACTTAATTCATGTGAAAAGTCCCCTATTTGCTTCAGTGGACCTGTTCAGGTAAGTAAAAGAAATTTACATCTTCCATAGAGGACACCAGGAGAACTACATCATATTAAAAAGTTCACTACATTCCAAGGACATTCCTAGATTCAAACACTTAAGTAGAACAACTCCACAAAACTGAAGAGCGTCAGTATATTTTTTTTAAAAGCACCCCAGTAACCAAAACGTAGCATTCTTTCAAACCAGTTCTGCAGAATTACTCTTTCATGCTGAAGCTTAATACTAAGAGGGTTACGAACAAAGCATGGATCATTTTAAAGAGTCAGAAAGAGACATCGTTAAAACACAAGGCCCAACTTGCACAATACACCTGTGCACAGAAAGCAGTCTTGCAATGTGAAGGAGTACTTGTGGCACCTTAGAGACTAACAAATTTATTTGAGCATAAGCTTTCGTGAGCTACAGCTCACTTCATCGGATGCATTTCTTTTTGCGTATACAGACTAACACAGCTGCTACTCTGAAATCTTGCAATGTGAAATGCTATTCTGACATCTACTGGACAATGGGAAGCACTGCAGAACATCAACAAATGACATTTCTGAGCGAGAAGTTGGGCAAAGTAACAAATTCCCCACACAGATAAGACGTTCTTTACCTTCCAATAAGAAAGTCATTCTGGAAAAAGGCTAGGCTAGATGATTTTGGGAAAAAATGGGCTATTTTTAACATTTGAAGAGGTAACTTCCCCCATAAAATGCCAATTCTGTCTGTATAACAGAGCGTCACTAGATGATACAGCTGATCTACAGCCAGATCAGCTAGCTTGGATAAGTATTCGGTTCAAGATGAATTTGAAGAGGAAATCTGTAGTGGGTTGTCCATATCTAACTTCAGTTGTCAGCAGCGACCATTCATGTGTGTCTTCACTCTTGTGAGAGTTCCAGGATGGAACTGAATTGGCATTAGTGGTGGTGCACTGTGTACCTCTTATTTCCCATCTAAATTAATCAAATTCACATGGAGGGCTGTGTTAGTTATTCTTCCTAGTTAACTTCAACATCTATGCAGAAAATTGCTCTTCCAGGTTAGCTTAGGAGCTCATGGCTGTCTTGAAAACCATGAGTTTATCCCAGGCTCTTCTCACACAAGTGGACAGCTTTTAGATCTTCACATTGGAGAAGGATGGGGATTATATCTTTATCAGACCATCGCCTTCTCAGTTTAGAACCCAGGGCTCACTTAAGTTTCCACCAGGAACAAGGATCTAATTCAATCAGTTTATATTTGCAGACAGATGGGGGTATTTGGGTTTCAGGTTTCTTTAAGGGAGCGTAGTGTGCTGCCACCAGTCCATTTTATCAATACACCAGTAGGATACTACCATGATCTTTTCCCCTTGACCACTAGTTGATTGGCTCCCAAGCATCTTCTCCCTATCCATCATCCTCACAAGTCATCGGGCCACATGAATAAAACAACACTGAAGCATGGTGGTGGTAATCTCGCTCCAATCATCTGTAATATACAGAGCATGTCTATACTGAATGAGATGCCTGGGACTGGCCTGGGACAGCTGACCGGGCTCACAAGGCTTAGGCTAAGGGGCTGTTTAATTGCAGTGCAGACATTTGGAATTAGGCTGCAGCTCAAACTTTGGGACCCTCCCACCTCATGGAGTCCTAGAGCCAAGGCTCCAGCCCAAGCCCAAACACCTACATTGCAATTAAAGAGCCCCTTCACCCGAGCCCCATGAGCCCAAATCAGCTGACATGGGCCACCAGCGGGTTTTTAATTGCAGTGGAAACAAACCCACAGAGTCTCTTCACCCTAGAATGTCAGCAGTTAACCCTAGCAGTCAAAGGCAGCCCACAGTAAGCTGACCAGGTGTCCGGTTTTGGACCGGAACACCCAGTCCAAAAGGGATCCTGGCAGGCCGTTGACTGTGCGGTTCGCGGCGGTGCTGCACCGCACAGCGGGGTCGGCAAGCTCCCTGCTAGTGGCCGCGCGGCTCCCGGGTCTGGAAGCAGCCAGCATGTCCGGCTCCTAGTCTTAGGGGTGGCCGGGGGGGGGGTCCACTTGATGCCCCGCCCCACACCTGCAGGCGCAGCTCCCATTGGCTGGGTCAAGTCAGGGGAGGAACTAGCACAACTCACGAGCACTCAGCAGATGGCAGTTGAAGGGTCGCGTGGTGCACGTCTCTCCTCTCTCTCTGCTGCCTGGCCCTCTTCTCCTCGTGCTGCTCGTGTGGCTGGGCTTGAGCTGCGACGTATGCCCTGAGGCAAGCCGCGGTCTATCTGTCGCCCCATTGCCAGCACCCAGGAGTTTGAGGTATGTATATCCCTGTCTCCGAGTACTGGGAACGGGGCCACACCCCTGTCCCCCTCACTGTGTCCCACTGCGCACCTCCCATCATTGTACCCCTCCCCGTCCCAACCCCCCTACGCTCCCATCCCCCTCACTGCATCTCTGTGCATGGAGCTGGTTATGAAAAATGGGAAGAGGGGAGGGAAAGAATCAGGAAAACCTTTTGAAATTTCTTTTTTTTTTTAAATTACCCTTTTTGATTATTTTGCTGCCAGCTCTAGCGTCCTGTAACAAATGAAACCGAATTTAGCATAATACATCTCTCAAAACAATAAATATGCCTGTTTAGGCCTTGCAGTGAAAATGAGCACGAGAGAGAGGGTGGGGGAGAGCAAGTGACGGAGGGAGTGGGAAAGGAGTGAGCGAGGGCAGGGCCTAGGGAAGGGGAAGGGCTTCAGGGAAGGAGTGGGACAGTGGGAGGGGCAAGGTTGTTCGGTTTTCTGGAATTAGGAAATTGGCAACCCTGGCCCATGGCCTCGTGAATCTACTGGGAAAGAAGAGTATTTCTCATCATGCAGATTAGATCAATAAAAAAGCAAGTTGATTTTCTTCTCCTGTTGCTTGTAGAAAAATAGAGGACACCCCTGGGTTCAACAATGGAGGTTGGAAGAAGGACACAGTAGCAGATACATTCCCTTTTCTCTCAATAAGTGTAGCCAGAAGGTTAAGGAAGGGGTGAATAGCAAAGATCCCTTTCCTCCCTCCTGACCCCTCCTTACACAACCCCGCTCACTCACAGAAGCCATTTGTCTTCCATCAGTCTCACTTTTGACCTAGGTGACTGTGCTAGGCTTGCTGATGAATGATCTCACATTAGTTGTTATTACATCCTTACTATTGCACAGGTCAGCAATATCTATACAGGCCCTGCCTTGGAAAGTTTATAATCTAAAGATCAGAGATACACAGAACAACCAAGAGGAAGGAGTCATGTATCTAAAGAAAAGGATACATTCACCAGATGCGTCTCAGCCAATACCCTACCTGATTTCAGTACAATTCCTCACAGATTTCAGAGTAGCAGCCGTGTTAGTCTGTATTCGCAAAAAGAAAAAGGAGTACTTGTGGCACCTTAGAGACTAACAAATTTATTAGAGCATAAGCTTTCGTGAGCTACAGCTCACTTCATCGGATGCATTTGGTGGAAAAAGCAGAGGAGAGATCTATATACACACACACAGAGAACATGAAACAATGGGTTTATCATACACACTGTAAGGAGAGTGATCACTTAAGATAAGCCATCACCAGCAGCAGGGGGGGGGGGGAGGAGGAAAACCTTTCATGGTGACAAGCAAGGTAGGCTAATTCCAGCAGTTAACAAGAATATCAGAGGAACAGTGGGGGGGGGGGGGGAGGGAGAAATACCATGGGGAAATAGTTTTACTTTGTGTAATGACTCATCCATTCCCAGTCTCTATTCAAGCCTAAGTTAATTGTATCCAGTTTGCAAATTAATTCCAATTCAGCAGTCTCTCGTTGGAGTCTGTTTTTGAAGCTTTTTTGTTGAAGTATAGCCACTCTTAGGTCTGTGATCGAGTGACCAGAGAGATTGAAGTGTTCTCCAATTGGTTTTTGAATGTTATAATTCTTGACGTCTGATTTGTGTCCATTCATTCTTTTGCGTAGAGACTGTCCAGTTTGGCCAATGTACATGGCAGAGGGGCATTGCTGGCACATGATGGCATATATCACATTGGTAGATGCACAGGTGAACGAGCCTCTGATATTGTGGCTGATGTGATTAGGCCCTATGATGGTATCCCCCGAATAGATATGTGGACAGAGTTGGCAACGGGCTTTGTTGCAAGGATAGGTTCCTGGGTTAGTGGTTCTGTTGTGTGGTGTGTGGTTGCTGGTGAGTATTTGCTTCAGATTGGGGGGCTGTCTGTAAGCAAGGACTGGTCTGTCTCCCAAGATCTGAGAGAGCGATGGCTCGTCCTTCACGATAGGTTGTAGATCCTTGATGATGTGTTGGAGAGGTTTTAGTTGGGGGCTGAAGGTGATGGCTAGTGGCGTTCTGTTGTTTTCTTTGTTGGGCCTGTCCTGTAGTAGGTGACTTCTGGGTACTCTTCTGGCTCTGTCAATCTGTTTCTTCACTTCAGCAGGTGGGTATTGTAGTTGTAGGAATGCATGATAGAGATCTTGTAGGTGTTTGTCTCTGTCTGAGGGGTTGGAGCAAATGCGGTTATATCGTAGCGCTTGGCTGTAGACAATGGATCGAGTGGTATGATCTGGATGAAAGCTAGAGGCATGTAGGTAGGAATAGCGGTCAGTAGGTTTCCGATATAGGGTGGTGTTTATGTGACCATCGCTTATTAGCACCGTAGTGTCCAGGAAGTGGATCTCTTGTGTGGACTGGTCCAGGCTGAGGTTGATGGTGGGATGGAAATTGTTGAAATCATGGTGGAATTCCTCAAGAGCTTCTTTTCCATGGGTCCAGATGATGAAGATGTCATCAATGTAGCGCAAGTAGAGTAGGGGCATTAGGGGACGAGAGCTGAGGAAGCGTTGTTCTAAGTCAGCCATAAAAATGTTGGCATACTGTGGGGCCATGCGGGTACCCATCGCAGTGCCGCTGATTTGAAGGTATACATTGTCACCAAATGTGAAATAGTTATGGGTCAGGACAAAGTCACAAAGTTCTGCCACCAGGTTAGCCGTGACAGTATCGGGGATACTGTTCCTGACGGCTTGTAGTCCATCTTTGTGTGGAATGTTGGTGTAGAGGGCTTCTACATCCATAGTGGCTAGGATGGTGTTTTTAGGAAGATCACCAATGGACTGTAGTTTCCTCAGGAAATCGGTGGTGTCTCGAAGATAGCTGGGAGTGCTGGTAACGAAGGGCCTGAGGAGGGAGTCTACATAGCCAGACAATCCTGCTGTCAGGGTGCCAATGCCTGAGATGATGGGGCATCCAGGATTTCCAGGTTTATGGATCTTGGGTAGCAGATAGAATACCCCAGGTCGGGGCTCCAGGGGTGTGTCTGTGCGGATTTGTTCTTGTGCTTTTTCAGGGAGTTTCTTGAGCAAATGCTGTAGTTTCTTTTGGTAACTCTCAGTGGGATCAGAGGGTAATGGCTTGTAGAAAGTGGTGTTGGAGAGCTGCCTAGTAGCCTCTTGTTCATACTCCGACCTATTCATGATGACGACAGCACCTCCTTTGTCAGCCTTTTTGATTATGATGTCAGAGTTGTTTCTGAGGCTGTGGATGGCACTGTGTTCTGCATGGTAACACACTACTCAGAATGAATAGGGGTGACAAAATCAGGCACTTCATTGATTCACATTTGGAAGGTTATGTTGCCAGCCATACAGACTAGAACAGGGTTCATGGGTTGTTTTTTTTTTTTTTTTTTTTTAAATCCCACAGAAATTGACTGCTCCGGTTCGTCCATCTCTGCTCCCCTGCCATCCTCGTGCAAGTGACAGTAGAAAAGGAAAATATGTAATGTAATATTAAACTCAAACAGCAAGGTGTTGGGACAATAAAGAAAAGGAAATCTGTCAGATGATACATAAAGAGGCCACGCTCAGAGGTACAGAATGGGGAGCCATTCTCAGCCTGTAAACTCCAGAGGAGTTTGTTTCTCTCACTAACTGAAGATGTGAAGCTATTAAGTTTGGATAAAGAAGAATCCAAACAAAAAACAAAACCAGAGGAAGAGTCCCCGAGGAAACCCAAGTGAAAGAAGACAAGATGATGGCCAGAAGGGTATTGTGGGAAAACAGAAGGAGCTGAAGAAGCTGTACAAAACCCAGCGGCATCTCATGTACGCAGGGAAATACTCATTTGAGTGGTCATGGCACTGTAGGAGGCTTGCTCATTCACACTCACCCATGACTGGGGATCAATGCCAAGAAGCCTTCTAAACAAAGTCCACAGTCTTGCGCAGAGACTTTGGGAGAGCCAACTATAGTTGCAGAGAAATGTTTTCAGTGGAGAGGAGAAAAATCCACAGGAACATCTGCTCTAGGAACCTTCTTACAAAAACAATTGAGTTTTCCAGCCTACTGCCATTGCTGTATGCTATCACAGTGCTATCACCACAACGCTCTCTCATGCCAGTTAGCAACAGTCAATCTTCATCCCCGGCCCCCGACCACACTTTAGCCATGGGGTAATACAGGTTTCAGAGTAGCAGCCGTGTTAGTCTGTATTCGCAAAAAGAAAAGGAGTACCCGTGGCACCTTAGAGACTAAACAAATTTATTAGAGCATAAGCTTTCGTGAGCTACAGCTCACTTCATCGGATGCCGATGAAGTGAGCTGTAGCTCACGAAAGCTTATGGGGTAATACAGGTGCACTATAAAATACACGTGGCTTGAGACCCCACTGCGCTGCTGTTTATGACAATGACCCTCCCCTGGTGTCAGACAGACAAAGTAGTGGAGAATCTGGCCCAAGCACTGTATGTTACTTCCCAAGGGCAGACTATTGGCCCTTCACAACGCATATAACAGAGGAATACTTATTACTAACCTTCTCAAGGGTTATGGGAAGATTTCACCATAAAGTATGCAGAGAATCATAATCATTCTCCAATGTACAATATAATACCAGTGGACTGGTATTGTGCCTCCAATTCCAAAGGATTGTACATGCTACAAGTACTACATCAAGATATTACCAAATTGGCCTCCTCATTGCTATGACGCAAAATGAAAATTAATCTAAAAATGATCAACCCTTCTTCCCACTAACCAAATTAATTAAACAAAAGTGAGGTCCAAACCATGCCCCAAACAGCAATCATACAAATCACCTGTTATGAAAAGGTCTTGGGGGGTGACTGAGCTCTCACACCACTTTTATACCAGTGTACCTCTAGTGACTGAAATGGAGTTATACAAGTTTAAGTGAAAAGAGACTCAGGCCCTTGATTTCTCCCTCTTCCCTCACATCTGAAATATCTTACGGCTTGTCTGACCGTGGAATTATCCAGGAATGGATGTTCCTAAATAACTATAGGTGGACACTTATTCCAGAAGAAGAGTGCTTTGTCCCTGTTTAGCTTAACCTACTTGGAAAGTTATTTGCTGAGAGTTAATCACGAACAGCTATTGCACTGGGAATTCACCTCCTATATTAATCCCCGTTAGCTTATTATGAGTTTGTTTTTAAAAGCTTGGTTATTTTCTCAAAGTGTGGGCTGGAAACCCAAAACACTGCAATTTAACCAGTGTTACAGGGCTTTTAAAAAGCAGGCATGAAGGAGGATCCTTAAAAAAGGACACTGTGCCACTCTCCAGGGTCAGACGAGAAGATGTAAATTCTCACAGGGTGAAATTCACTCCTATGTAGCAGGCCAGCACAAGGCTTAGCCAATCATTTAAGAGCCACAGAAGGGCTTTGCATACATACCAATGGCCTTCATTGGCCCTCTGCAAAGAGGTGCATTTTATCTGCTGAGAAAGAAGTTCATTCTATTCTACAACTTAAATGTATGTAAGCAGACTTTGGAAGTTCAGAGGCTTACATGAAACCTTCCAGTGCTAGTTGATAAAAACCAAAAGCCCATTCTGGGGCTTATAATTACACATGGCATTTTATTCACTATCATACACATTCACTACTATGTTTATATGTAGGACCTAGAGTCAGAAATGATGGGCATATCTGGTTAATTTTAATCAAGCAATAATGGAAGGCTAGTTATAAAAACATTATAAAATGAACAGATTCTTTATAGTCATTTTACAACACAGCAGATTACATTTGCGAATGTCCCTTTGAATATACTTCCACATAAAGGCAACCAAACCAAGAAAGGAAAGCCAAATGCAGTGTTGTTTTCAGCACACAGTTTGATCCACAACTTAATTCAGTTTTCATGCCAAATAAACAAAAATAAATAAACAGAAAACTTCCTTTGCAGAAGCTTACATAAATAACACTATTAAATGAAAGAGACCGTGTTAACTTTACCATGTTGGGTCAGATATTCTACTGTATTCCACACCACTGCTGGGAGGCCATTCTTGGTAAGTCCCTGCTGCTGGAGGTCCTGGAGACTCACACCGAACACCTTCTGACAGCTATCGTCCCTCTGCTTGTTCAGTGGCAGTGCTGCTATCTTTTTCATGTCTTCTTTCAGCTTCACTGCTGATTTACTTTGCTTAAGGTAGTACAAGAAAAGAGAGCAGTCAGTCACATTTACTCTACATTTATTTGCATAGTTACAGCACAAGCATGTCAGTTAAGAATTAAGCTTTTGGGTTTTGAAATAGAACAGTCTGCAGGGCTGGGTTTTTGTTTTGTTTTACTTTAATCCACAACAAAATCTCTATGAAGTAGCACATTATAAACTGGTAGGACAGAGAACAAGGGGAGAGAAAGGAAAAGGAAAGTAAGGAGGAGGAGCCCAAATCCACAACTTATCTGTAACTAAGAGATAGGGTGGATAATACACTGCTGAGTATCCAAGCGATACTGCTACAGTAGCCAGGGGGCCAGACTCAGAAGAGATCACATAGGTCAGCTGCAAAATCTCAATCGTCAACTTAGACTCCGATTTTAAGGCCAGAAGGGACCACTCTGACCACTGAGTCTGACCTCCTTTATAACACAGAGAAAAGAACCTCCCTCACCCAATAATTTCTGCATCAAGCCCATAACTTCTGTTTGAACGACAGCATTATCTTTTGGAAAGATAACCCACCTTGATTTAAGACTGCAAGAAATAAAGAATCCACAAGATAAAGTGTCCAGATAAAAACCTAATGGTAACAAGGTAAGTAATAGATAAGGGTAACAATGTAAACCAAGGTTTCAGAGTAGCAGCCGTGTTAGTCTGTATTCGCAAAAAGAAAAGGAGTACTTGTGGCACCTTAGAGACTAACAAATTTATTAGAGCATAAGCTTTCGTGAGCTACAGCTCACTTCATCGGATGCATTTGGTGGAAAAAACAGAGGAGAGATTTATATACACACACACAGAGAACATGAAACAATGGGTTTATCATACACACTGTAAGGAGAGTGATCACTTAAGATAAGCCATCACCAACAGCAGGGGGGGGAAGGAGGAAAACCTTTCATGGTGACAAGCAGGTAGGCTAATTCCAGCAGTTAACAAGAATATCAGAGGAACAGTGGGGGGTGGGGTGGGAGGGAGAAATACCATGGGGAAATAGTTTTACTTTGTGTAATGACTCATCCATTCCCAGTCTCTATTCAAGCCTAAGTTAATTGTATCCAGTTTGCAAATTAATTCCAATTCAGCAGTCTCTCGTTGGAGTCTGTTTTTGAAGCTTTTTTGTTGAAGTATAGCCACTCTTAGGTCTGTGATCGAGTGACCAGAGAGATTGAAGTGTTCTCCAACTGGTTTTTGAATGTTATAATTCTTGACGTCTGATTTGTGTCCATTCATTCTTTTACGTAGAGACTGTCCAGTTTGGCCAATGTACATGGCAGAGGGGCATTGCTGGCACATGATGGCATATATCACATTGGTAGATGCACAGGTGAACGAGCCTCTGATGGTGTGGCTGATGTGATTAGGCCCTATGATGGTATCCCCTGAATAGATATGTGGACAGAGTTGGCAACGGGCTTTGTTGCAAGGATAGGTTCCTGGGTTAGTGGTTCTGTTGTGTGGTGTGTGGTTGCTGGTGAGTATTTGCTTCAGATTGGGGGGCTGTCTGTAAGCAAGGACTGGTCTGTCTCCCAAGATCTGAGAGAGCGATGGCTCGTCCTTCAGGATAGGTTGTAGATCCTTGATGATGCGTTGGAGGGGTTTTAGTTGGGGGCTGAAGGTGATGGCTAGTGGCGTTCTGTTGTTTTCTTTGTTGGGCCTGTCCTGTAGTAGGTGACTTCTGGGTACTCTTCTGGCTCTGTCAATCTGTTTCTTCACTTCAGCAGGTGGGTACTGTAGTTGTAGGAATGCATGATAGAGATCTTGTAGGTGTTTGTCTCTGTCTGAGGGGTTGGAGCAAATGCGGTTATATCGTAGCGCTTGGCTGTAGACAATGGATCGAGTGGTATGATCTGGATGAAAGCTAGAGGCATGTAGGTAGGAATAGCGGTCAGTAGGTTTCCGATATAGGGTGGTGTTTATGTGACCATCGCTTATTAGCACCGTAGTGTCCAGGAAGTGGATCTCTTGTGTGGACTGGTCCAGGCTGAGGTTGATGGTGGGATGGAAATTGTTGAAATCATGGTGGAATTCCTCAAGAGCTTCTTTTCCATGGGTCCAGATGATGAAGATGTCATCAATGTAGCGCAAGTAGAGTAGGGGCATTAGGGAACGAGAGCTGAGGAAGCGTTGTTCTAAGTCAGCCATAAAAATGTTGGCATACTGTGGGGCCATGCGGGTACCCATCGCAGTGCCGCTGATTTGAAGGTATACATTGTCACCAAATGTGAAATAGTTATGGGTCAGGACAAAGTCACAAAGTTCTGCCACCAGGTTAGCCGTGACAGTATCGGGGATACTGTTCCTGACGGCTTGTAGTCCATCTTTGTGTGGAATGTTGGTGTAGAGGGCTTCTACATCCATAGTGGCTAGGATGGTGTTTTTAGGAAGATCACCAATGGACTGTAGTTTCCTCAGGAAATCGGTGGTGTCTCGAAGATAGCTGGGAGTGCTGGTAACGAAGGGCCTGAGGAGGGAGTCTACATAGCCAGACAATCCTGCTGTCAGGGTGCCAATGCCTGAGATGATGGGGCGTCCAGGATTTCCAGGTTTATGGATCTTGGGTAGCAGATAGAATACCCCAGGTCCTGGCTCCAGGGGTGTGTCTGTGCGGATTTGTTCTTGTGCTTTTTCAGGGAGTTTCTTGAGCAAATGCTGTAGTTTCTTTTGGTAACTCTCAGTGGGATCAGAGGGTAATGGCTTGTAGAAAGTGGTGTTGGAGAGCTGCCTAGTAGCCTCTTGTTCATACTCTGACCTATTCATGATGACGACAGCACCTCCTTTGTCAGCCTTTTTGATTATGATGTCAGAGTTGTTTCTGAGGCTGTGGATGGCACTGTGTTCTGCATGGCTGAGGTTATGGGGTAAGCGATGCTGCTTTTCCACAATTTCAGCTCGTGCACGTCGGCGGAAGCAGTCTATGTAGAAATCCAGGCTGCTGTTTCGACCTTCAGGAGGAGTCCACCTAGAATCCTTCTTTTTGTAGTGTTGGCAGGAAGGTCTCTGTGGGTTAATATGTTGGTCAGAGGTGTGTTGGAAATATTCCTTGAGTCTGAGACGTCGAAAATAGGATTCTAGGTCACCACAGAACTGTATCATGTTCGTGGGGGTGGAGGGGCAAAAGGAGAGGCCCCGAGATAGGACAGATTCTTCCGCTGGGCTAAGAGTATAGTTGGATAGATTAACAATATTGCTGGGTGGGTTACGGGAACCATTGTTGTGGCCCCTTGTGGCATATAGTAGTTTAGATAGCTTAGTGTCCTTTTTCTTTTGTAGAGAATCAAAGTGTGTTTTGTAAATGGCTTGTCTAGTTTTTGTAAAGTCCAGCCACGAGGAAGTTTGTGTGGAAGGTTGGTTCTTTATGAGAGTATCCAGTTTTGAGAGCTCATTCTTAATCTTTCCCTGTTTGCTGTAGAGGATGTTGATCAGGTGGTTCCGCAGTTTCCTTGAGAGTGTGTGGCACAAGCTGTCAGCATAGTCTGTGTGGTATGTAGATTGTAATGGATTTTTTACCTTCAGTCCTTTCGGTATGATGTCCATCTGTTTGCATTTGGAGAGGAAGATGATGTCTGTCTGTATCTGTGCGAGTTTTTTCATGAAGTTGACAGATTTCCACTCTATACGGCTAAATTCAGTGCCTTGCATAATCACAGGTTTCAGAGTAGCAGCCGTGTTAGTCTGTATTCGCAAAAAGAAAAGGAGTACTTGTGGCACCTTAGAGACTAACAAATTTATTAGAGCATAAGCTTTCGTGAGCTACAGCTCACTTCATCGGATGCATTTGGTGGAAAAAACAGAGGAGAGATTTATATACACACACACAGAGAACATGAAACAATGGGTTTATCATACACACTGTAAGGAGAGTGATCACTTAAGATAAGCCATCACCAACAGCAGGGGGGGGAAGGAGGAAAACCTTTCATGGTGACAAGCAGGTAGGCTAATTCCAGCAGTTAACAAGAATATCAGAGGAACAGTGGGGGGTGGGGTGGGAGGGAGAAATACCATGGGGAAATAGTTTTACTTTGTGTAATGACTCATCCATTCCCAGTCTCTATTCAAGCCTAAGTTAATTGTATCCAGTTTGCAAATTAATTCCAATTCAGCAGTCTCTCGTTGGAGTCTGTTTTTGAAGCTTTTTTGTTGAAGTATAGCCACTCTTAGGTCTGTGATCGAGTGACCAGAGAGATTGAAGTGTTCTCCAACTGGTTTTTGAATGTTATAATTCTTGACGTCTGATTTGTGTCCATTCATTCTTTTACGTAGAGACTATCCTTGCAACAAAGCCCGTTGCCAACTCTGTCCACATATCTATTCAGGGGATACCATCATAGGGCCTAATCACATCAGCCACACTATCAGAGGCTCGTTCACCTGCGCATCTACCAATGTGATATATGCCATCATGTGCCAGCAATGCCCCTCTGCCATGTACATTGGCCAAACTGGACAGTCTCTACGCAAAAGAATGAATGGACACAAATCAGACGTCAAGAATTATAACATTCAAAAACCAGTTGGAGAACACTTCAATCTCTCTGGTCACTCGATCACAGACCTAAGAGTGGCTATACTTCAACAAAAAAGCTTCAAAACAGACTCCAACGAGAGACTGCTGAATTGGAATTAATTTGCAAACTGGATACAATTAACTTAGGCTTGAATAGAGACTGGGAATGGATGAGTCATTACACAAAGTAAAACTATTTCCCCATGGTATTTCTCCCTCCCACCCCACCCCCCACTGTTCCTCTGATATTCTTGTTAACTGCTGGAATTAGCCTACCTGCTTGTCACCATGAAAGGTTTTCCTCCTTCCCCCCCCTGCTGTTGGTGATGGCTTATCTTAAGTGATCACTCTCCTTACAGTGTGTATGATAAACCCATTGTTTCATGTTCTCTGTGTGTGTGTGTATATAAATCTCTCCTCTGTTTTTTCCACCAAATGCATCCGATGAAGTGAGCTGTAGCTCACGAAAGCTTATGCTCTAATAAATTTGTTAGTCTCTAAGGTGCCACAAGTACTCCTTTTCTTTTTGCGAATACAGACTAACACGGCTGCTACTCTGAAACCAAGATAGGGTAGCTTGCTGTTGAAAGAGGAACTCTTTTCATCTAGCAGTAGCTTAACGCACCATACATCACATCATCTTTGGTTTATTTATTATAGGTAAGCAGAATATAACTCACCTAAATCCATTCAACCAGCATATTTAAAAAAGTGTTTGCACGTATTTCTGGCATCAAGTTTATTAGCAGTTAACAAGACCTGTGGCCATGATCCATGACATAATGGAATTCAAAGTGTGGCTCATAAGTAACAGCGGAATCTGGGAATGTATTGATAACAAGCACTGATACCTCGCTGACACCTGGTAGAAATGTCTCAAGTCTTGTCTGTGATTTGTACGTTACAACATATAGGGACAGAGCAATTTAACAATACTCACACTGATGATTTTGTTTTCAAATAAACATGACTATTTTCTAATCTCTTTAAATGCAACAAGATGTTTCAATTCCACCTCATTAACTAACTTGAACACTTGCCCAGACTTTGCTATTAAGCCAGGCTGTACCTTGTTCCCGGTACAAGACAGAATCTGCATTAATTGTTTCTTACCAAGATTGTTGCATCTTTTTGCTAAGCACAGCTTCTCTGAGGAAATGTGTACTAGAATCATCTATTTGATACCAGGACTTGGCAACTTCATTCTATTTGGTATATAAATGACTTTCTTGGACTGTGTTGGTCTGACATATACAGAAGATGTTGCTTGTGTATCTAAGGCTATGGAACAAGTTATAAATATTCCATACTTTTGAGAAAGGGTTTAAGTCAACATAATTAAAAATTATGTAGTAACGATCACCTTAAAAATACATATGATAAATAAGTATAGTTAATGTTCAAGTTCCAGCTTCCACTGACTGTTGCCAAGATGCCATTTAAGAAATAATATTTCTTATGAGAATTACAAGTGAGTACCATAAGCTATTTTCATTTAAGATATATGCCAGTGCAAAGATTGGGTTGTAAGGACCAGACAAATAAATAATAATACTTCCATCAGAGGATCTTGAAACGCTTTTCCAGTAAAGGCCTCAAACTTGTAAACTCTTATGCATGTGCTTAGCCTCATCCGATGAAGTGAGCTGTAGCTCACGAAAGCTTATGCTCTAATAAATTTGTTAGTCTCTAAGGTGCCACAAGTACTCCTTTTCTTCTTAGCCTCAAAGAATCATTGGCTGGTAAGTGGCAACCCATTTCGATTTCACAATGGGGAAACTGAAGCCCCGAGGGGTGAGGTGTGTTGCTCAAGTTTACAAGGGAAGTCTGTAAAAGATCCAGGAACAGAATTCAAATCTCCCAGTCCTATCCTTTAACAGAGACTAGAAAAAGGAAATTGTTTAAAGCTGACATATCCTGTGTAATTCCTGACATATTTATAAATCTTTGTTAGACTTAAGTATGTAAAATATAAAAAAGTCTTGCCTCTAGCAGAAAGAAAAACCCCTACTTAAGTGATAAGAAACCATTCCCTGTGGAATGCATCTGATGAAGTGAGCTGTAGCTCACGAAAACTTATGTTCAAATAAATTTGTTAGTCTCTAAGGTGCCACAAGTCCTCCTTTTCTTTTTGCGGATACAGACTTACATGGCTGCTACTCTGAAACCTATCATTCCCTGTGGCAGTCTCTAAGCAGCAGACTGAATCCTACCTAGTCTCAGTTGAGAAAAAAAAAATTCAAAATATGGGTATACTTCTCTTTTTTAAATTCACTGATTCCTGTAACCAGTTGCTTTTTTTAGATAAAGCTATAAATGATTGGCCCACTTAACTACTTTTGCTTAATGGCATTGCAGAGTGAAACAAAAGACAGCAGTATGAATTTTAGAAGACAAGTCACACACTTCAGAAACAATGTTTTTTCACATCTTCCCTTTTCAATTTATCTTAATTAAACTACATGTTGCAGTTGGCCTGTGGTTAAAAAACAACACTGTCAATCAATTTCACCATCACTAGACACTGTTTTGAAGGGGCAACAGGTCATCTAAACATAAAATATAGCGAAAAGACTAGAGCAAAAACAAGAGAGGAGAAATACCAATCATACCATTTTAGTTTCCTGAATCAACCAAAAACATTTCAGTTCTAGTATATGTATCATGCTCCCAGTGTAAGAGCCTCCGAGACAGGGTGTCTAATATAAACAGGAGAGAGAGAGCGCTTGCATTTCAATTCAGAGTAAAAGTGAGAAAAACTAGGAAATATTCACTCATCTCCCCCCATGAAATTAACAATCGCTCACAGTGCAAGGATGTAGTGGATGGAGCAGAAGAGGAAAATCCTGACTGGATCCACAGTGATTGGTTAGTTTAGATTTGAAAGATAAAAAAGTAAGCCAGCCAATCTGAGACATACTGATACTATCCAACATCTTCCCCTGCAAATGCGTAAATTTGTTAGTCTCTAAGGTGCCACAAGTTCTCCTTTTCTTTTTGCGAATACAGACTAACACGGCTGCTACTCTGAAACCCATTGTTAAGTATACGCAGTTTAATAAACTAGTGGCTGGAAGAGGCCTCCCTCTGCATACTCGGAGTAATCACACCATACAACAGACAGTCTGTACTCACACAGATGGCTAATGCGCCTGCCCCCATTCTTTCAGGAAGCGTCTGGATGAACTGATGAAGATGGGATGAAAGCATTAAACAGAGCACTGAGGGCTATTACGATTCCATGCCATGAAAGTCTTACAGTTCAGGAAAGACAAAAATATCTCCCCAAAATGGGCCAAAAATTGCTACAGAACTCTTATAATTTCGTTGGATGAATCTCCTGCGAAGTTAGCTTTTGATTCAATACACATGACTGGGATCAGCCCCCTGCAGTTGAAATCTGATTCCAGGGAGTCTTTTAGTGGCAGTCTGGAGGAGTCATGTGACTTGGTACTTAAGTCGTTAACATCTCTTCATTAATTACCAGGCATTTCTTACAGGCAGGCAGAGGCTAACGCTCAGTGACTCTGCCGCACTAGCATCATTATTCCCATTTCTGAGTTAGTGACACTAATACTTCGCTCTTTCTTCCAGCCTGTTACAAAACTCAAACATACCTTCAGGCTGAACAAATCCCTTTGCGAAGACTCCACACTGCACTACGTCAACACACAAACTTTTCAACTTTCTGAAGCAATGCTGATTTTTCAAAACAAAATACATTCTGCATAGATTTCAGAGTAGCAGCCGTGTTAGTTTGTGTTCGCAAAAAGAAAAGGAGTACTTGTGGCACCTTAGAGACTAACAAATTTATTAGAGCATAAGCTTTCGTAATGCATCCAATGAAGTGAGCTGTAGCTCACGAAAGCTTATGCTCTAATAAATTTGTTAGTCTCTAAGGTGCCACAAGTACTCCTTTTCATTCTGCATAGCGTGCATCTAGCATATGTCACTCCCTCTATATCATTTTAACTGCTCCATTTAGCCTCACCTAGTAAACTGCAGTTGCCATTCAATTCAAAGTAGCAAATGCATTCATTCCTTCTAACATTTTGGCAACAAAAATAATTAAGTAGCTATAGACAAATAACCATGACACCTTTCTGGATGGCATAAGAACAGGGGCAACATCTAGGCCTTTTGCATTGATGGGGCATGTTCCTACAGCAATTTACAGTGGCATTTTTTCACTTGATACATTTAACAGTTAAAGTGAAAAAGTCTTAGACATCACAGTTCTGTCACCAATATAACGTATGATTAGATCAGCCTTGCAAAATGTCTCCATTCACCCAGAGAGAATTATTATTTTTACACAGGTGAATGTTATCTTTTCCCATTGCTATTAGTCTCAATCACGGCAAAGGGTAGGCAAGTAGATTGGTGCATGAGCTGATTAATTTTCATGTAAGGTTTCTGAAGGCATAATTCTATTAACCTGAAATTCAGCACTAATATGCCACTTCATCTCAATCCAGTAATGTACTTAGAAGTGGCAGGGTAGAGTACAGTACTAGGAAACATGACCTGAATTTTGAAATGCCTGTGATATCTCTCATTCCTCTCTCCTCTCCCCTAAAGCTTAAACGACACAAACAATCCTCCTGGGTGGTCCTCTTCTCCTGTGGTATTGGTCAGATGGCAAAAGGAACAGAGAGACTAATGGCTTGTCTACACAGAGACTTAGTGGATGTCAAGCCAGGGTTTAAATCTACAGCATGGTAGCCTGTCATGTACTGGACAAGTGGACTCTGTTACCACATACATCAAAGTGCACTACAGAACTTATAGCACATGGTACCAGGGTCCACATGGCCAGTTTGTGTGTGGCAAGTTAATGTGCTCTGGATTCACATCCCTGCTTGCCGCACACTAGAGCTCCATGTACACAGGCCCTAACACAGCGAGGGGGAAGGAGCATGAGACATGCTACCAGTAACTGACAGTATTCAAGCATCCATAAAATTCCAGATTGCAACACTCAGAAGAGAACTGGAGAGTTCCAGACTCTGCCCAGTTCCCTTTCATACAGGCTTGTACCAGAGTTTGATTTCCAGCAAGGGTCAGAAATTACTCAACTAGGAGTTGAAATTCCGGGCTGGATTTTCAAAACAGCTCAGCTCCCGTTAGGCACTAAAATAAGGGCCCAGATCTTCCAACTGCATTCCAAGTGCTGAGCTCTTTTGAATATTCGGCACTCTTTTGAAACCGCACTTCACCTAACCACATCAGCCACACCATCAAGGGCTCATTCACCTGCACATCTACCAATGTGATATATGCCATCATGTGCCAGCAATGCCCCTCTGCCATGTATGCAAAAGAATAAATGGACACAAATCTGACATCAGGAATATAACATTCAAAAACCAGTAGGAGAACACTTCAATCTCCCTGGACACTCAATAACCGACTTAAAAGTGGCAACAAAAAAACTTCAAAAACAGACTCCAACGAGAAACTGCAGAACTGGAATTAATTTGCAAACTGGATACTGTCAAACTGAGCCTGAATAAAGACTGGGAGTGGATGGGTCACTACAAAAACTAATTTCCCCATATTGTTACTCACTCCTTCTTGTCAACTATTTGAAATGGGCCACCCTCATTACCACTACAAAAGTGATTTTCCTCATGTTGATAATAGCCCATTTTAATTGAACTGTCTCATTAGAACTGACCCCCCCCCACTCGGTAAGGCAACTCCCATCTTTTCATGTACTGTGTATATATACCTGCTACTGTATTTTCTACTCCATGCATCTGATGAAGTGGGCTTTAGCCTACGAAAGCTTATGCCCAAATAAATTAGTTAATCTTTAAGGTGCCACAAGAACTCCTCGTTGATTTTGCACTTCACAAGAGCACTTTAGCATGTACTGAAGTCCATTTCTATTCAGAACAGCACTTTGGCATGTGCTTAACTTTAAACATGTGATTATAGTACTCTCAGGAATACCTGCTGCTTTCCTGAATCAGGACGTTGGTGCCTAAGTAGAGGTTGAGCTCCTTTGAAAACCTGGCCCTTAGAGGTGGGCTGGGCCATCAGGTACAGGAACATTAAACTTCAAGAGAGAAGATGAGGTGTCCAGAGACTGAGTGAAAACGGAGCAGAGAGAAAAGAGTTTTTTCAGGGGTAGGTTGGAAGGAACTGAACTGCAAGTCAGAGGGGAAGGGGATAGCCACAACTGATATCAGCCATATAAATATTGCCTTGGGACCAAGGAGATTTTTTCTGTAAGTGACTGAGTCTTTTTTTGTAATTAGGTGAAATTATTAGAATCTCCTATATTAAATTTCAGTTCTCCTTTAAGAAAAGTTTTGTCAATTTAATATGTTCATTCCCTCACTTTGCAAGTGAAGGTAACAGTAACATCAACTGTCTTTTTAGTTTTCTATTTCCTTTAAGGAATTATAGGACTCAAGAGTGGATTTGAGTCAACATCCTCCTATTCCATTCCCCTCCTTAAGCCACTAATGTACTTTTCACAAAAATCACACAAAGCCGCGTTTTTCTTAACCTTCATTGTAGTTACAAAGGTGAAACCAGATAACATCTCAGACTAGGATCTAGTCAACAGTCTCTGGAGAACAGACTGTCCATGTGGACCGCCAGAGTGATGGGTTTAAACCATGATCCCAAGATAAATAACAAGCGATTTATTAAAAGGCTTTCATAAACCTATTTATCGGAGTGGACAAGAAATTCTCATTTCCATAATAGTGGAAGAGTAAAAAATTATCGGTTGGCCAAAGGTGGCAATGGTGAGTAGTGTTCACCAAGGAGAAGTTACTGCAACTGAAAGATGCAATTAACAAGAATGGGCAGGAGCCAGAGCCTACATTTTTTTAAACTCACTATCTTCATTAAAATGCATAGGGTCTCCTCCTTCAGTATTATTATTATGTACTTGCTTAACCTCTTCAGAGAGCTGACAAGTACATGCATCGTCTACTCCTCTATCCCTCTTCCAAACCAGAGATGCTTCCCAAATGCTGCTATCCCCATCCCACCTCCACTTACTTTGCCCATTGCAGCACCGCAACTCAACGTCCCATTGTCCACACAGATGCAGTCCAATCTTCTCTTACACCTACCATCTAATACCAGCCTAGGTTTAAGCATTCCCTGGTCCTTCCCCTGGATACATGCTCCTGGGTGACTTGTTCCCCCCACTCCCAGCAGTTACTGGACCAGGGGTCAGCCTGAGAATTGTCAAAAGGAAAGCAGGCTGCATCAACAGCTCCAAGGATCAGTTCATATTTCTGCCATTGGAGAAGTAAGGCAGACACAGACACACTGAGGTTCTTAACTGCAGTGAATCTCCCTACCTAGGAAACCTTCAATGATTTGCCATAAGTGACGCACAAAATCTGTATAGAACAAAATCAGTAGCAATCATCCCTATCACAGAGAGCCACCAAATAATTCCTGTAAGACATCCCAACACTGCTTCAGGGTATTTGGTTGTGGTATTGCATGAAACTAATGTGGTAAAGTCTCAGTGATGCAACATTGCAACTTAATCCCATGTTCCACCATGACTGCTTTTTGCTTCTACACCACCATTTGACAGAACATTGGCCTCTCTCTCTCTCTTCCTTACTCCCCCCTAGCCCCCTCCCCCAAAAAGGAGATGCACCATTTCTGGAAACACTGCAATACCTGGTCAATGCATGGGGTGGACAAAGCAAGCTCCTCTTCCATCCTCCTGTTTCAAAAATCAATTAAATATACAGTCCTCAAATAAAGGACATATCAGATATTAAACTGATAAGAACAGACATTACATTTTGATCTTAGCAAGTCCTACGCACTTAAATGTGTCAGGCAGCAAGGAGAGTACTCCTGTATGGGAAACATTTATGCAACCACTGTTCCGACCCCAAGAACAGCCAGCACATGAAGGATTCCGATCAGACTGTGCATTTCACAAGCGATATATCCAGGGCCCTCTAGAGCCACAAGCTGAGTATCACTGGCCGCCAGCTAGCTTTAATCACATAGAGGTTTCCTGCAGCACGCAACTGTACCACCATATTAACGCCTGCAGAAGATGCTGCTCGAAGGCTTTTGAATAAATACACTCTGTTGTAATCCAGAGGACATACTTTGCACAGCTTGATGTACAGGTCTATATTATCAGCTCTCTAATTAGAGGTAATAACCAGCACGTGATGCAAAGACACTCAAGAGCACAAGCTAACTCCAAAATTATTTGGCTAGGCATATAAATCTAAACTTCAGGTGATGAATCAATACTCCCTAGAGGAAAGGAAAGGTTGGAGAAGTATTTAAATGTTCAAAGGAACTTCCCCACATCTCTCCCCTCCCACAAATAATCTCCCTCTTCCACAGTACGCGATATCACAACGGTTCAAAAAGTGACTATTGTTCACGGGTTCCACCGTGACACCAAAATACAGCATTGCTACCATGACAGCCCATACATAACAGGGAGCTGGCCTTGACAACAGCCAGTCTATGTATTCCTGGACCCTCCCTTCATTCCTTTCTTGCCCACACAGATAAAGAACTAGAGGATTCTCTGCTAATGCTGCAAAGAGTCCTGCGGCACTCTATAGACTTACAGACATATTGGAGCATAAGCTTTCATGGGTGAATACCCACTTCATTGGATGCATGTAGTGGAAAATGCTATGGACAGCCGCAATAAGAAAACAGTTACTGCTGACCACACTGCCTGACCTTCTGCTGGGCTGAAGAACTTCCACACTCCCAATTCCTTTTTTTTTTTAAATTTAAGTTCCCTCTTCCCACTAATAATTCCCGTGGGACGGGAGGCATGCGCATCCCTGGATACCACAACTTAGAACAGTGGAAAAAAAAATAAACTCAGATACTATGGTGATTAGCACAGATCTGGAGAAAGATTAAGGGAATTGGACAGGACAAGAAACCTCAGGTGCGGCCGGAGTGCAGAAAGCACTGGAAATGTACAGACTGACCCAATCTGGTCCATTTCCTCTCATAGCAGTCTCTCTGGCACCATAAGTAGTCCTTTAACCATTCTCTTTGCTCTTCTCTGAACCCGCTTCAATTTTCCAACGTCCTTTGTGTCCAGCTCTAGTGCCCACAATTCATGGTGTTCCAGTAGTGGTTGCACCAGTCCCAATACAGAAGTAAACTAACCTCTCTACTACTCAAAATTCTCCTGTTTATGCATCCCAGGATCATATTTGCTCTTTTGGGCACAGTGTCACACTGGGCGCTCATATTCAGCAGATCGTCCACCATGACCCCCAAATCTTTTTCAGAGTCACTGCTTCCCATGACACAGTCCCCCATCCTGAAAGTATGGCATATATTCATAATCACTTGCTTTACAGCTTGTGCAGGCAGAGCACCAGCACTGAAACTCCTTGCTGTTTTCATGCTCTAGAACTAGTTCAGTGTGTGGTGGAGTTTCAGAAAGCCGGGGAACATGAAAAAAAATCCAGGGCCGATATATTGATACAGGAAACAATTTATTAACAGATAGAAGACAAGCTCTACAAATTTAGTGCATCTTCTCATGCATCCCCTGCAATGTGACTTTATAAAAGAATGCAACAATACTCACTAAAACCAGCTGAATTTGGGACTCTCAGAAGTATGAAAAAGAAAATGCAACAAAGGACAAGAAGGTTTACAAAAAAGTCAGCCCATCAACTATACCACAAATACCACTGCCAGATGTACACACCCTTTTCTGAATTGGGGATGGCAGAAGAGTTTGATTTATTGTACGGTAGGGCTGTCAAATGATATTTGCACTCTAAAAAAAGATAAACAAAAGATTGTGCTTTGATTTGTAGATTGCACTAATGGGCATACAAATGTTTACCAGATCTGGCACATAAATACCTTGCAATGCTGGCTACAACAGTGACATGGAAACATCTACTCTCACTTGTAAATAAGTAGCAGGCAGCATTATCTCCCGTAAATGTAAACAAAGTTATTTGTCTTAGTGATTGGCTGAACAAGAAATAGGAATGAGTGGACTTGTAGGCTCTGAAGTTTCATTGTTTTGTTTTTGAGTGCAGTTATGTAACAAAACAATTCTACATTTGTAAATGCACTTTCCTGATAAAGAGATTGCACTATAGTACTTGTATAAGGTGAACTGAAAAACACCATTTATCTGATCTTTTTAATAGTGCAAATATTTGTAATAAAATAACACAAAGTGAGTACTGTGCACTTTGTATTTTGTGTTGTAATTGATAAATATATTTGAAAATGTAGGTAATAAATTCAAATTGGCATTCTATTATTAACATTGCAATTAAAACTGTAATTAATCGAGATTGATTTTTTTAATTGAATTAATTTGTTCTGAGTCACAGAGGTCTTCCAGGGGGTACATCAACTTATCTAGATATTCGCCTAGGTTTACAACGGCTACATAAAAAGCACTAGCAAAGTTAGTACAAACCAGTATTTTATACAGGCAATGACTTGTTTATACTGGTCTATATACACTATACACTGAAATGCAAGTACAATATTTATATTGCAACTGATTTATTGTATACTTATATGGTAAAAACCAGAAAGTAAGCAATTTTTCAGTAATTGCGTGCTGAGACACTTTTTGTATTCTGATGTCTGATTTTGTAAGTAAGTCGTTTTTAAGTTGAAGCGACACTTGGAGGTCCTCAAGACAAACCAGACTCCAGAAGGGGGTACAGCGGTCTAGAAAGGTTGAGAACCACTGGCCTAGATAACAGCACCTCTTTAAAAAAACCTATTCGTCTGCCCAGGGGTTAGAAGGCAGGGCTGAGAGTGGAGTCAGAGCGCCTAGATTCCATTCACACCTTTGCCACAAATCCTGTAGGGCCACATTCCCAGACGCTGCGTCCAAGGGTTGAGGATCCGATTTCACACACTTCGGTTTTGGAAATTTGGAGCCCCCGCGATCAGGGGTCACTTTTGAAAATGAAGGTCTTGGCCTCCTTGTTTTCAGTTACACCAGCTGCAAAGCTGGGCTGTTTATTTCACAGACGGGACACTGGGAGGATTCAGGTTTCAGAGGAGCAGCCGTGTTAGTCTGTATCCGCAAAAAGGAAAGGAGGACTTGGGGCACCTTAGAGACTAACACATTTATTAGAGCATAAGCTTCCGTGAGCTACAGCTCACTTCATCCGATGCATAGCTCACGAAAGCTTATGCTCTAATAAATGTGTTAGTCTCTAAGGTGCCCCAAGTCCTCCTTTCCTTTTTTGGGAGGATTCACTGGTTCACGCACGAAGTACGATCGCTATTACGAGCCTCGTAGCGGCGCTGTGCCCCGGGCCTGCAGCTCCCCATCTCCAACGCCCCCGGAAAGAGGGCGGCCGAGGGCACAGGCAGCTGAGCGCTCCCCCCCCCCACGCGGAGAGATCACGAAGGGGTTCCCCGCCCCCGCAACCAGGCACAGCCCCTTGTTTTCCTCTAAGCGCCATTCCCCCGGCGCCGGAGCAGGGACCATGGGGCGCGGGCGATGCTGCCAACCCACTTCCTTCCTCGCCTGCGCCGGACAGAGGTTCCCGGGGTTGTCCAGGGGTTCCCGTGGGGGGAAGCAGGGCGACCCCCGCCGCGCCGCTCCATAGCTGGGGCGCTCCCAGGCTGGAGAGCGCGGCCCGCCCTTAGCCACAGGGGCGGGCTGGCGGGCGGGCGGTCACGCCCCCCCCCCGGCCGCGGCGGGCTCCTCCTCCGCCTAGACCAATCGCCGCTGCCTTGCGCGGCGGCGCTTCCGTGCCTGGGTTAAAGGGCCGAGCGCCGCCAGCGGCTCCGGCCCTCCGCCTTCTCCTACCTGAGTAGTCGCAGCGCGGAAAGCTGCAGCCGCGGCTCAAGGCGCTTCCCTGCCTAACGTGCCGCCTTCCGCCTCATTGTCCGCAGCCGGAGGCGGGGGAGCGCGGTCGGGACCCCCCCTCCCCCGTCCCCTCCCCGGGCCGTGCCTGGGTGGGGTAAAGCGGGGCCGCCTCCCCGTCCCAGCTCCCTTTGTAAACACGCTCCACGTGCGCATCCCTCCCGCTCCGCCGCAGTTCACCGCCGCGCGCGCTTGGGGAGGCGCCGCCCGAGGCCGCCAGGCGCCCGCCGAGCAGCTGCGGTGGCTGCCCGGCGGCCCTGGCTCGCGCCTGCCGACCCAGCGTTCCATTCTCCCGGGGAGGGGCAGCCCGCCCAAAGCCGGTTAATCGCGTCCCAGCGCCTGCTGCGCTCTACAAAGGAGGAGAAGCGGGGTAGGGGTGCACGCATGACAGTCTGTGAAATCCATGGGAGCTTTGCCGTTCGCTTCAATGCCAGCTGCATCTCCCCGCCTCTGCAGGCGCACAGCAGGAAGGGGCGCAGCCCTGCAGCAAACATAACTTGCCCCCTCTTACTACAGTCGCAGCTAGGTTGGCTGCAGCGCTGCCCCGCTGCTGAGTGCAGGGTTACAAGGGGACATACAGCAGGGCGGGCTTTCCCAGGGTACCCTGCCAGACAAGCATTTGGCCCTGCAACAGGCCGCCTGTGAAAGTGAGAACCTGCCAGTGAAACTGACTCCATAACTAGTACTAGCCTAAAACTTAAGGGCTTCCTAGGGGAGCAGATTACCATGGAGAGTGACATAGGGTCTCCACATTTTTTCCCTTTCACTAGTGGCTTGATGCTGCATGGCCCCCATCACTGCAGGCTGAAGGGAGCAAAGTGCAGCACCTTGCCTGCCCAGGCACAGTGGAAGGGTTCATGGTTAGATACCTTTTCCTAGCCTGGCCCCAGGGAAAAGGTGGGGTTGGATCACTGAATACATAAGCCTGTAGAGAATAATAGTGCTTGATGTGGAAGAGGGAGGGGAGGCTAGGCAATAGCAGCAGGAAAAAGAAGTGTTCCACCAGGAGGAAGTAGAAAGGCCATTGTCTTAGGGGGGACAACAGCTTGTCCTTGGCTGCCTACCAAACCCTGTCTGCTGATCATGGCAAAGCAAGGAACTCTGACCATCCCTCCACTCCTACCCTCCTTTTTTTACACTCATGGTTATTAATGCCTCTGCTCCTGCCCTGCCTCACCTTACTGCTTCTCCCACCTAAAAACAAAAACCATGGCCCAGCTCCTTACAGATATTTAGACTCCTAACTTCCATCGACAATCTGGGCCCATTGAACTAGCCAGCTATGCCCATCCTTCACCACATTCACTCTCTTTAACGTTATTTTCCCTCCCTGAGCTCTTCCTGGTTGGTGCCTTTTAGATGGTGAACCCTCTACAGCAGGGACTGTCTTTATATTTGCGCAGCCCCAAGCCCCACTGGAGTCTTTGGGCACTTATCTAATAAATATTTCTTATTACCATTCCTAATAGCAAGGGAGGTACATTTGTACACAAGTGTTATAGTTCTGGCACTTCTTAATAGCATGAAGAATGCCAAAGAATAAATTATCCAAACAACAGTAGAATCAGCTGAGAAGCAAGTGCTTTGGAACTGCTTTGACACAGGGTGGAATAACAATAGCAAGCATCACCATTTTGCTGATCTAAAGCACCTGTAGCAAATAGGAACTCACCTGAATTTCATCTCAGCCTATACACATACATTGAGAGATAATTAACACTTCAGTTATTGGACTGACAACTTTACAAAGCAGATAGCCAACAACTGTGACACTAAGTACATGGATAGTCCTAGCTGAATAAAGTTAATGAAATATGCTTTCATGTTTTGCTGGCTAGGAGCCTACACAAGTATTACTTCTGCACATTTTAAATAGAAGTTGATTGCTTAATACAATTGTAGTGAATGATGTATGCTTCACCTTTTAAATTTTTTTATTTCTTTGGCTACAAAAAAAAAATCACAAAATATAACAATAAACTCAAACAGCAAATCCAAATGATGTTTTGTTTGGGAGCTGCTTTAAAAAAAAAAAACAACTTGTCCTCAGCTCAGCTGAGCTAAGGAGAAAATTTGTAGATGAAAGTTTATGGCCCCTAAAACAACCATTTGATCCCAAAGAGAGAAAAGGCCCCAGAAGTAGTGTTAGGGCTGGAGGCATTTGGGAAGCTTGCTGTGGTACATTAGTTCTCTCTGCGTGCTGGGATCTGATCCCTGCCATCTGTAGCCTACAGAAGATCCATGCCTTGGTCTTTCCGACCTCAGTGAAGGAGTGACAGAATGCGTCTTCAGCAAAGGAAAAAAAAAAAAAATCTATGGATTTTACTTTTTTTTTTTTTCCTTCCTTCCCCCTTTTCATCCCAGTTTTTAGAAATTGAAGATAGTTGCCTACATTCTGTTCAGAGGAACAGTTTATCTGGTGAACCAGACGAGTAATTTCTTCTAATGGACTTTAATCCTAAACCCTTTAATCCCTTCTCCTGTGCTTCTGAGTTACTGTAAGTTTTTAAGTGAGCTGTAGCTCACGAAAGCTTATGCTCTAATAAGTTTGTTAGTCTAAGGTGCCACAAGTACTCCTTTTCTTTTTGCGAATACAGACTAACACGACTGCTACTCTGAAACCTGTAAATTTTTAACCATTACTTTGTCAGAACAGCTGAGGATTGCCTCCTCTGAAACTAAATTCCTAGAAGTCAAACTTTTGTAAGATTTATTTCTGATTCAAAATCAGAACAGTCTCACCTTTCCAAGAGTGTTCTTGGCATTACATGTTGAGAGACCTGAAAATTAGCTGCAAGTAAGCTGTTGTAGAGTAAGCATTCTAGGATGGGTTGTGTTATAGTCAAGATATCATTCAACAAAACAAAGCACTAATTCTAAACACACAGTTTCAGCTTCCCTCTCTCTTCAATCTACCCCAAACCACAATTTTCCTTATTGAGTATTTCTTTCATGGAGGATAGCCAAACCCATCATTTCCAATCCTAGCTTCCTGAACGAGGAAGAGCTGCAGGTGAAAGATTCTTTGAATAGTGGAAGTCTGGGGAGTCAATGACATTATTGCGTAAAGACGGCACTGACAGTTCTTGTGATGTGTTTCCCCAGACACTTCTATGGTAATGACTTTGATTCAGACTCTAAAAAGAAAGTTCATACACCTTGGATTCTGCAGCTGCTGCAATGCAAGCAGTTCCTATTGGCCTTTTCAGGAGTTTCTCATATGCAGTGGATGCACAATCAGGCCCAAGCAGATGAGAAAGGGTGAAAAATGGAGAGGAGAGGGAGTAGTGCTGGAATTATGCCAGCATTGAGCACTCCTACATAGCTCAACAAGGAGCCCAAGTACCTTTCATGATGGGAGGCTACATCATGGCTACATCACAGTGGGTCCCTCGGAGCTGGCAGTCAAATTTCAATACTAGAGAAAATAGTTGAAGTCATATGCCTCAAGCTTTTTGGCAAAGGTTCAGGAACTCAGACTCTTACCAGAAAAGATTCTTACAGCAACCTACTGAAAATAACTGTAGTTTGAGTTGCACACACCATTTTTCAATTTGCAAAACTCCTGCAGAAGGGCCACAAAAATCACCAGTTGCTTGGAAAAGGCAGAATTATTTGCACAAATAGCAGCTAGGAGAGAGAGGGAAACTGCAGTATTGCTAGCCCTAGGCATTCAAAAATCATGCATCAGGCTCCCTAGAAATCATGAAACTGGCTTTAAAACATGACATTTTGAAATAATGGATTTTGCATTTTTTCTTGATCGTCTAGATTTTGAACCCTTAGAGGTTACATTTTCAATTTTTTTTCTCTGCAACAAGGGCTAGAAACTTGATTTAAAAAAAAAAAAAAAACAAGCAAGAAAGCTCTGATCCAGGTGTATTTACCTCAAGATCTAGGGCTTTAAGAAAAAACCTCCACCAAATATTGTGGATTACAATAAAAAAAAAAAAAATCACAGAACTCTAAGACTAGCAATATTGACTGCTTTAATTGGCCTGTAAACTAGTTAACTGCACACAAATTGATACTTATAGATCCAATCAGTGCATGCAAATTCAAGCTCTACTGGCACAATTATACAGCCATTATTGAAAAATTAGTTTGTTAAGCTGAGTGTGGATGAGGTTCTATTTGCCACTCTGGTTTAGTCAGCTTTCCATTCATCTTTGCTTGATGACAGTCATATGTCACCTGCCAAATACAATCACTGAAGGGTCAATAGAATACCAAACCTTCCCCCAAAATGTGTTTTTGTTTTGTGATAAAAACTATCAAAACATTTTTGAAAACCTAAGAATCATAGAACTGTGTCCTTGTTTTTATTTTGATTTAGTTGAAAACAATAAGAAACCAAAACAAGCAAACACTCATGTAGCGTGCCAGCATTGTGCTAATGTATGAAAATCAAAAATTAAAATGGACTAAACTGACTAGCCTATGTTCATTGTCCAGACTTAGAGAAATGAATATGGCAGCACAAATAGTGAAGAATAAATTAAATCTTGAAAATGCTTCCAGTTTTAATCAATAATTTAGGAGATATGATTGTGTTACTCCAGTTTTACATCAATGTAACCCCACCCCCCTCAAACTCATCCTGTTTCTTGCTGGAGGAGAGAGGGAGAGATCATTATTCTTACTCTTAGGAAGTGCTCAGCTACTATGAGGGTGGACACCAATGTAAAAGTCAACAGAGGAGGGACACTTGTATTTATTTTAGCTCTTAATAAAATTAACCACGTGAGGAACTAGAATGATGTTGTTCAGCAGGATGAGTTTTCCCCTGAGCTGTCTTTTTAACCCCCACTTTACTGATATATCGATTATTTCACTTAATGTTAATTCTTGTTGGAGGCAATAAATTCCTAGGTGTGGCTACTTTGATGAAAAAACTAAATAGCTTGAAAAGTCTGTCTCTTGACTATTTGTCAGACTAAAAGTTATCAATTCAGGAAGAAAAAAAAAGTGGCAATGTCTAGGAGAAATTGTTTTTGCTAACACCAAATATCTATCTGTCTAATCATTTGTAAATCTGCTGTTTGACTTCTTGCCTGTAGGAAATGCTGAAGATAATAAAATACAGGTACTTACATATAATATTTGTTTTGGATAGTACTTGAAGGTTTAGGACATTTGGAATAATCCACCATTATCTCTTTTCTCCAAATACTATTGCATAAACCGGTTAGAGATCTCACAATGTGATTGAAGTTGATCCAATGGCCGGACTCCTATTGACGTCTATGAGCACGAGATCAGACCTACAGTGGTGAGTGAGCTAGTTAATGAACTAGACTAACACATAGCGATAAAGATTTAGTAGGACGCTGGCCAAGAGTGCAAGACACTGAATTAGCTCAGAAGGGGATGGGAGAATACATGGTACAAAAATTAAAAAAAAAAACAAACAAACACATAAGTAATGCCAAAGTTCCACCAAAAACAGCAAGGGAGGACTATAGCATTATGATACAATGTGTAATGAGATACTTATTGTGTCCAACTTGTCAGCCACTTCCAGTTTATCTCCCTCTGTATTTCCCCACTTTCACACAAATAGCAAGTAATTGTCAATTTAGCAAGACAGCTCAGAGATCCTCCAGCTTTACAGGGCAAATCTGCTGGATAGCAGTCTAATGCAGAGAGTTTTTAAGACTGGACTGTCCCCCTCAGTGGCCATATTATAACTACAGTATTACTGATACGTACTGATGCAAAATTTAAAAGGGTCTCAGATTAGCCTCCTTTAGTTTTACCTGTCTGTAAGGAAAATATTAGCCTGTATTTATGGATATAAAATTCTTTAGATAGAGGCTTGTCTCCTACTGATGCTATTGTAATTCTGATGTGGAGTTGTCACAAGCCAATATTATATGAAATATAATATTTATATATTATATAAAATAGAATAGATTACATGAGACAGATGTTTTATCCTCAGTGAAGGGAAGGAGTGTTTCAGATGCAGACTTCTGAAAATAATTACAGGGAAGAATTCAAGCTGGTACTTCTAAATGAACAAAATCTTGCTTGTGTGGACTCTACAGATAATAGCTGCAATATTAAATAAGTTCCCAAGTGGGAGAATGCCCTGGAGATTCATCCTCACAGTGTAGAAAGCTGATTGCTACACTTGTCTGATGGAAGTTAATCTAGACTTCAATGTCAGATCTGTGTTCTCTGTAGAGACTTTAAAATGTTATCAACATTTTTAACAACATTAGGAAATTATCCTAATTTTAAATACATATATAGCCAATGAAACAAACCAACCAAGTGCATGTGAGAAATCTCCAGCATGCTGGCCCTGGGGTGCTCAGTATTGAGAGTGGTTTCCTCTTGGAGCTGAGGCGACAGATGGTGTTCCACCACCCTGATCCTTTGCACACTGTTGGTCAGGAGCAAAAATTGGCCAGGCAGGGGAGTCCAAACCTATTTCTCCCAGCTGCTGTTATCTTCTTGAGGAGATACCTCAGGAGACCATGCACTGGAGGAGCTCTTAGGGTATCAAAAAGATGAAGAGATGACTTGATGGTGGTGAGTAAGTACCTTCACAGAAAAAAAACACCCTGGGAGGAAAAAGAAAAGGGGGAGTGGGGGTGGTGGTCTTTAATCTAGCAGAAAGAGACATAGCAAGAACCTATGTCTGGAAGCTGAAGCCAGACAAATACAAAATTAGAAACAAGGCACACATTTTTAACCATCAATTTGTTACAACTTTCCTGAATAACCCCCATGAACCTTCACTAGGCTGTTGTTCCAGACCCAAACCATGTGCTCTTGGCTTGCTGGGTAGAGCTGAGGCAGTGTCTCTGGGTCTTTCCCGGAGAGTGCAGATAACTTGGCAGAAGAGACTATCTAGGCCAATTGCCTAGGCCCTGGAATAGTGCCAGCTCTCCCAAGCCTCCCTAGTAGCTGTTATGTGTTCCGAGTTCCACCAAAGCTGTGGACTCTCTAGTTTACTATTTCCCTCTTCAGGGAGTGCATGACAGTGTAAGCAAGTAACACCTGGACTCTGCAAAGGGATTTCACACTTTCCTCACAGAGAAAGTACAAGAGGAATACAGATCTATAGAACAACAAAACCTGTACACAAATCTCTCTTCCACTGTCCTTGCCACTCCAAGAGCCCTCTGGTCATCGGTCAGTCATTTCTGGGGTCTCAGGCTCTCCCCAGATACCTCTCCTCCTGCTTAGCCTTCAGGTTCCAGTCAAGGTCTTGTCCCCACAACCCTGGAGCGCTCAGTCCTTCGGTTGTTCAGGTCCCACAGTCAAAAGGCCTCCCCACACAGAAAGCATGTGTTTTTTGAACATCAGCACCTAACACTTCTTTGTCCCTTTTCTTTCCTGGGGATTTTCCATTCCAGCCCCACCCTGCAAAAGAACCTGTGAGAACCAGCTTTTGTGAAGGTAGACAATCACTTTAGCACATTCATTGTTCTATTAGGGCACATTAACATTTTGATTGTCTTCCCATAGCAGTTTCCACACAGGATTTGTGAGATACATGACCAGTCTTTGCTAGCAAATGGCTATTTCAATACACATTGATGGTCAGTGTTATACATAGACTTCATAAAAATCAGTCCGAATTTCTTAAGTTTTACATAGACAAATTCCCCAAACTATCACAGAGGCGGATCAACCACTAGAATAAACCACCAAGGGAAGTGGTGGATAATTTCAAACAAACACAAGTTATTAGGTTCAATACTGGGGTAACTGGGTGAAATTCTGTGGCCAGTGTTATATACAGGAAAACAGGCTAGAGGATCATGAAGGTCCCTTCTGGCCTTAAAAATCTATGATTTTCTTATGAAGAGAATCTCTCAAATTTTACTATAGAAAATTTTCCCTCTTTCTGGAGCATAAAAGCATTCAGGGCCCAAGTTCTATGTGGTTAGTCCATCCTTATTCAGATAAAACTCTCATTGGACTATGCACTACAGCACTGGGACCTGAGTCAATTCTGATCTAAAACATGGCACATTTTCAGTGGAGGAGCAATAACGGTGCATCCATAAATCAGCATTATTTCCACCTGTACATTCAATGAGTGTGTGTGCAAGAGGGTAATTAATTAATTAGTTAGTGAGTCATGTGTAGAGCACAGAAATAGGAGAAGAGACAGTTTCCAGTCCCAGCTCTGCCACTGACATGCTGTGTGAGCTGGGGTAAGTCACTTAACCTTTCTGTGCCTCAGTTTCCACATTTGTTTTGAGACCTTTACATGAAATGTGCTATATAAAGGCCCAGTTCTGCAAACCCTTTCTCACACATGAAGATCCATTCACGTAACTAAGGATTGCGGGTCTAGGTCCTACGTGCAAAATGATTATTTATTTCCATCTTTGAAAAATCAGTCCTTCCATGGCAAAAATCCACCCCTTCTGCCTGCGTGACTGTCCCTTGAGCAGTTACCCCTGCATCTGGGGGCAAAACTTAGAAAGCCTGTGGAGGGAATGTGTGATTCCCTTGTGCTGAACAGCTCTGCTCCTTGTGACTTCCCTGTGCATTAAGAAGCAGCCTGGTGTGGGCAGAAGGGTGAGGCTAGTGGATCTGCAATTTATATAGCCCCAGTGGCCTACATACATCTCACAATGGTTATGCGGATCATTATGACATCAGCCACTATTAGATATCTCATGTATTATTCTTTATGGGTGAACATTATGAAAGGAGTGTGCTAGGTGTAGTGAGTTTGTCAGGCCTGGTAGGAGTTGCTGATAGAGTAGTGAACCTTTTACCAGCTGGCATCAATGGGCCTCTGTGTCATAAATGCACACTGGAGAGAACAATTTAGACTACTCACATACCTATACTCTTCAGCCCAAGAAAGGGACATAGGTATTACTGTAGATAGGTCAGTGAAGATCACTGCTCAAAGCGCAGCCACAGTCAAAAAAGCAAAGACATTAAGATTTAAAGAAGAGAATAATAGGGAGACTATAGATCAGTGGTGTGACCTCGTCCGGAATACTGCATGCAGTGTAGGTCAGTGTTGAGTGATCTAGGAGATTGGCTTGTTTACCTTAAAAAGGGAAGAATAGGAGGGGGCATGGTGAAAGTATATAAATAATGAATGGTCTAGGGAAGGTAGATTGGGAGCTTCTGTTTTCCCATAACACAAGAAGAAGTGGACAGGCAATGAAACATTTTTTTACACAATGTATAATTAGATTGTGGAACTTACTGCCACATGAAACTGAGACTAGGAATTTAGCCAGATTCAAAAAGGGATGGGCATGTATATGGACATTAAGAATATTCAGTTATCAGAATTAATGATAATTTTCTGGAAGTGATATTAAATCTCAAACTTCAGGGTTTAAGACTATCTCTAACAATTAGAGATCAGGATGAGAACTAATGTTTGTGGGGGACAGGGAGGAGGAAATTATCCCACATCTGCCTGCTGCAGGGTTCTTGTCACAGGGTTCCTGGAGAATCCAGTTTAAAACAGTATATTCATGCCTCTCTCCAGTTAGTGGTAACTAACATCTCTAGAGATGTTGCAACCTGAGTGAATTTGCCTAACTGCCCTCCCCTGTTCTTAGTTCAGGAAAGGCTGTGGTCCCTCTCTCCTATGGAAAATACATACCAGCCCTGGGACCACAAGGATACATAAGCCTAATTCACTGTTTAACTTAATTCAATAAGGTTTGACCAGGGTATTGCAAGAAATTGCCCTATCTGTCACAGAGGCCACCATCAGAGACGGCATACTGAAATAGATGGACCTCAGTTGTGAAGCAGTCTGGCAATTCCAAGGTTCCTGTGTCCCAGTTGTTCTAGAAACATAACTTTCTGGCTTTGGTGATCGCTTTGTCTTCCCTTTGTTTAGTCAGAATTCGTTCCAGCTAAGTTTTGGGAAACATCTTTAAAATTTAACGGCCTGGGAGAAGAAGCAAATCTCAGACAGAGTTCATACAAAAAGCCAAACACAACAGCAACCGTTGCCACCAAGTGCCCCTACCACACTGCCTCCAAGGCTGTTGTGAATGTACACTGGATTGCTGGTTGGCTCATTCATAGTATATACACATTTATTTCACCTTCAGAACAAGGACATGGCAGCCATGGTTCTGTAGTGATTAGTAGTTACATTGGACGACTGATGTTGCCGCTTTGGCATGGAGAGGACTGAAGTATGCAGCACATTGAGTCCCAAGAGATAGGAAGGGTTATAAACTGTTTACATAATTAGTCTGGTGGGCATTGCAAAAAGAATCAAAGAATAACCATTCTGATAGTGGGAGGGGAAGGAAGAGAGCAGAAAGCCTGTAACAAATGTACCGTATGTACAAATGCGGCCCCATAATGTAGTGCAGAGTTGCCAGCAACCATTTGGGAACAATGAAAAGAGTTCTATGAACAGACAACAGACTGTGTTGTCCCCACTAACTGAGCCTACTTGAATGATTAAACTACTGAAGATGAATTACATTACAAGAGGAGATAAATGCTGGTGCCTGATGGCATTATTACCCAGTAATGAAATGCTGTCCAGTGATAAATGGCAATAATATTAGAAAAGTGAGGTATGATATATGATGAACCTTGCCCAGATTTTCTAAACCCGTCATATTTTGTGCATGCACTTGGCAGGATCTAGCCTGCTTAGGGATTTTTAGGAGGCATATGAGACAAGCAGTGTAGGAATATGAAATGATGAGCCCCATGTGCACTTGTATCAGGATTGTAATATTTTTAGTTCAAAATGATATGGACTTATTCTCCAAGCCCCACCTCCCAGCTGCCTCAAAAACACACACCATAAAGCCCCAGGCCAAATACTGAAAGGTGTTTAGGCATTGCTGTGCTCAGCAAATCAGTAAGGCATTGCAACACTGAGCACAGCAATGCTGAAATACCTTTAAAAATCTGGGCCCAAGAGCTGATAGTTCAATTCCTCTCTTTCTGGCGTAGAAACTTAAGTACCCACAGATTCTGTTTGGATATGTATTTATGCATTACTACAAATGATGGGAGAGGTCAGCTGATTTAATAGGACACTAGATATCACTAGAATCCAGCTGCAACCCCTGCTTTACTGAAAAGAGAGTCTGAGCCCACAGTGCTGGCCTATCCATGCCGCTGGTTGTTGGGAGAAGGTAAGTACCTCTCTGAGTGTGGGGCTGCTGGAGTTTAAAAAGCAATAAACAATCCAAACAAATGCCAGAAATCAAGGGAAGTAGCTTTCAGCGCCGCTTTCCCATCAGTTCAGAGTATCATACTGACCAGCAGTGCAGTGGGATGGGAAGCAAAAACATTAGGGCAGAAAACCCTTCTCTACTGTATTTCCTGGTACGGTACTAAACCCTCTGAACAAAGCAAAAGTCATTTGGACAGCCATAAGGCAAATACTTCAAATAGTAATAATAAATAAGTGTTCATAAATCAATTAAACCAGACCATTTACAATAGATTGATTGTAACTGAAGTTGAGTTATTAACTATTTACCCCAATTCCTAAAAAATGTTCAACTGTAGGAAACACTGTTATGACAGACATCGCCAGATGGCACAGTGACACAAAGTCTTACAAGTTATTTTTCTTAACACCTGAAGAAGTTGTTAGACTCTGGAAGATATGCGTGTTAGTTTTTGTCTTGCAGTTATCCTTTGAGAGCAGCTGTGACAGGAAGAGTCGGCTCTTTGCTTTACTCTCTATATTTGGAGACAGTCCAGGCCCACATCCCAAAGAAACTCACTAATACTCTTTCAGGGGCTCAGTCTGTGCACTAAACTCCTGTTCCACTTCCTTTTTTAGTCACTCTCACCCTTTTTGGAAAAATAAAATGCTGATAATGACAGCACAACTAAGAGCAGTGGATCCACTTTCTGTTCTTTCTCAGCTCTCTCCTATTTTAAGCCTCTCTAGCATGTTTTGGGTCATCCAGAGCTGTGAGTCACTGTGTTAAAGCTCTGTCTCAGCAAGAACAAGCTTAGCTGTGGGATGGCTTTTGCTGGGTATGGATCCCTGGTGAGTGGGGTTGTAGGCATCTGGCCCAGTGGTGAACCCCTTTGGGTGAATTCTACTATCAGGCACCCTCCTTCCTGGTGAAAGCTAGCCTCTCAGGGATGACTCAAGCCCAAGATGTGTAGCACTGGGGACTCTTGAGTAAACACCAAGAAAGTGGGGTGGGTCTAACCTGTGGCTTTGGGATGGACATATAAAAAATGGCAAGAGGTTGGCATATATTGACTCATCAAGGAAAGAATAACTGGAGGAGTATATTGTGTAATATCCAGGGCATACATGTAGTAGTTTTCCAATACATACAGTAGTATGTCTAACGAGAGACAACATCGTGGAGATTTATGTCTAAAATTTGTGAATGCAATTGGCATACAGGTGAAAAGTTCTCATGAATTCAAGTGGAGGGCATGTGGGAATACAGGGAGGAAGGACAGAATTTTATTTGAGAAACCTTAACTCTATTTCCATATGATCTGATGCACTTTGAAATTGTAACAATAACTTAGAATTTCTTTGCCTTCCAACAAACTACAATGTTCTACTTTCCCCCTCCCTTTTCATAATTGATACAAATTTGCTACCTTGACTCCAACTTAATCAGTTTTGCTTTGGAAGTGCATTAATTACTATGCATGAGCAAAGAAGTCATTAATCAGGCACTTCAGGGTAGGGTAGGGTGACCAGATGTTCCAATTTTATAGGGACAGTCCCGATTTTGGGGTCTTTTTCTTATATAGGCTCCTATTATCCCCCACCTCCTGTCCTGATTTTTCACACTTGCTGTCTGGTCACCCTAGGCCAGACATTTGAGCCATAATTGTTGTTTCATAGAGATGCTGATTGCTTATAGCCAATGCAACACAAGGTGGCAGTGCATCACAATATCCTAACACAGCCGCTGGTCAGCCATGCTTCCATACTTTCCATTGCTCACTAGGTTTCTGCTTTTTTATTACTACTCTTCATTGTAAGTGAGCAAGTCCAGGCTGTCCATCAGAAGAAACTATTTCTCAATATCCCTGTAGCTCTGCAGGGTGTTATTAATATGTTCAATCCCCTTGAAACCTCAAATCAGATTAAACTATTCCGTGTTTGTTGGAGATGCAATAAAGTAGAGCCATCCAGCACAGATCTTTGCTCTGCCTGCAGGGCTACTTTTTCCTTGTGTGAATAGGAAGGCTTCAGAGATAGCTATTAGGTCTTATAAACTGGGATCCAAGGCAGTCATTAATTGTCAGGGGGGGGTAGGGGAGAGGGGAGTAGTACAAAATATTGGAAAATATTTGCACCCCCAACTCCTAATACTGCCAGGATGTACTAAGGACCAGCAGGGATTAAGCAGCAGATGGCCTTGGTTACCCTGCCATTTGACCTAGCAGAAGATATAGAACATGCAGACTTTACCTGAGGAAAGGGCTTAGAGATCACAGAGACAGGCCCGAAAGCAAACAGGAAGGATGCTTGCCTCGCTAGCGACGGGGAGGATTTACCCATGTTTGGATTTTTTGTTCTTTGGTTTGTCACAGTTTGTTGACTGGGCAAGAGATGTTTGGCCTGGGACTCTGGACAAAAAAAAAAAAAAAAAGGGTCCTGGTATTTTGTGGTTTTGTCGTCATCTTTTGTTCTGAATCCTTCCTGCACTGAGAGACATTGCTGAGGGCATGAACAAGGTTCTTCCATCCCTGTCTATACTGTGCTACTCTTTGTGAGGCCTTTCGGTTGTAAAGTGCCATAAGTTTTCCTTCTCTGAGTAACGTTTGATGGAGGGATTCTTGGGGTCCACCACTTTTCTGCATTCCTCCAGCTTCCCAATGGCATGTGTGCCATGGCAAATGCTCTGGCTTCATTCTCAAAGCGTGTCCCAGATATTTCCATCTACGGATTTGTTGGGTAGGTAAGTTACCTTCTAGCCCAAAGAAAACTGGATGGCCTAATTTCTGAGCATTGATAGATACCACCTCAATATTATTTGTTAGTCTCTAAGGTGCCACAAGGACGCCTCACTGCATTTAACCTCTGTCACAAATATAAAGGGAAGGGTAAACACCTTTAAAATCCCTCCTGGCCAGAGGAAAACCCTTTCACCTGTAAAGGGTTAAGAAGCTAGGATAACCTCGCTGGCACCTAACCAAAATGACCAATGAGGAGACAAGATACTTTCAAAGCTGGAGGGGGGGAGAAACAAAGGGTCTGGGGCTATCTGTGTGATGCTTTTGCCGGGGACAGAACAGGAATGGAGTCTTAGAACTTAGTAAGTAATCTAGCTAGATATGAGTTAGATTCTGATTTCTTTAAATGGCTGAGAAAATAAGCTGTGCTGGATGGAATGGGTATTCCTGTTTTGTGTCTTTTTGTAACTTAAGGTTTTGTCTAGAGGGATTCTCTATGTTTTGAATCTAATTACCCTGTAAGGTATTTACCATCCTGATTTCACAGAGGTGATTCTTTTTACTTTTTTTCCTTCTATAAAAATTTTTCTTTTAAGCAACTGAATGCTTTTTCATTTTTCTTAAGATCCAAGGGTTTGGGTCTGTGTTCACCCAAATTGGTGAGGATGCAAATTGGTGAGGATTTTTATCAAATCTTCCCCAGGAAGGGGGTTCAAGGTTTTGGGAGGATTTTGGAGGCGGGGGGGGGGGGGGGGGGGGGAGAAAGAAGATGTTTCAAAACGGACTCTTTCTAAATTATATCCCGGTTAATCATTTGGTGGTGGCAGCGAAAGTCCAAGGGCAAAAGGTCAAATAGTTTGTACCTTGGGGAAGTTTTAACCTAAGCTGGTAAAAGTAAGCTTAGGAGGTTTTCATGCAGGTCCCCACATAGAATCATAGAATATCAGGGTTGGAAGGGACCCCAGAAGGTCATCTAGTCCAACCCCCTGCTCAAAGCAGGACCAAGTCCCAGTTAAATCATCCTAGCCAGGGCTTGGTCAAGCCTGACCTTAAAAACCTCTAAGGTAGGAGATTCTACCACCTCCCTAGGTAACGCATTCCAGTGTTTCACCACCCTCTTAGTGAAAAAGTTTTTCCTAATATCCAATCTAAACCTCCCCCATTGCAACTTGAGACCATTACTCCTCGTTCTGTCATCTGCTACCATTGAGAACAGTCTAGAGCCATCCTCTTTGAAACCCCCTTTCAGGTAGTTGAAAGCAGCTATCAAATCCCCCCTCATTCTTCTCTTCTGCAGACTAAACAATCCCAGCTCCCTCAGCCTCTCCTCATAAGTCATGTGCTCTAGACCCCTAATCATTTTTGTTGCCCTTCGCTGTACTCTTTCCAATTTATCCACATCCTTCTTGTAGTGTGGGGCCCAAAACTGGACACAGTACTCCAGATGAGGCCTCACCAGTGTCGAATAGAGGGGAACGATCACGTCCCTCGATCTGCTCGCTATGCCCCTACTTATACATCCCAAAATGCCATTGGCCTTCTTGGCAACAAGGGCACACTGCTGACTCATATCCAGCTTCTCGTCCACTGTCACCCCTAGGTCCTTTTCCGCAGAACTGCTGCCGAGCCATTCGGTCCCTAGTCTGTAGCGGTGCATTGGATTCTTCCATCCTAAGTGCAGGACCCTGCACTTATCCTTATTGAACCTCATTAGATTTCTTTTGGCCCAATCTTCCAATTTGTCTAGGTCCTTCTGTATCCTATCCCTCCCCTCCAGCGTATCTACCACTCCTCCCAGTTTAGTATCATCCGCAAATTTGCTGAGAGTGCAATCCACACCATCCTCCAGATCATTTATGAAGATATTGAACAAAACGGGCCCCAGGACCGACCCCTGGGGCACTCCACTTGACACCGGCTGCCAACTAGACATGGAGCCATTGATCACTACCCGTTGAGCCCGACAATCTAGCCAGCTTTCTACCCACCTTATAGTGCATTCATCCGGCCCATACTTCCTTAACTTGCTGACAAGAATGCTGTGGGAGACCGTGTCAAAAGCTTTGCTAAAGTCAAGAAACAATACATCCACTGCTTTCCCTTCATCCACAGAACCAGTAATCTCATCATAAAAGGCGATTAGATTAGTCAGGCATGACCTTCCCTTGGTGAATCCATGCTGACTGTTCCTGATCACTTTCCTCTCCTCTAAGTGCTTCAGGATTGATTCTTTGAGGACCTGCTCCATGATTTTTCCAGGGACTGAGGTGAGGCTGACCGGCCTGTAGTTCCCAGGATCCTCCTTCTTCCCTTTTTTAAAGATGGGCACTACATTAGCCTTTTTCCAGTCATCCGGGACTTCCCCCGTTCGCCACGAGTTTTCAAAGATAATGGCCAAGGGCTCTGCAATCACAGCCGCCAATTCCCTCAGCACTCTCGGATGCAATTCGTCCGGCCCCATGGACTTGTGCACGTCCAGCTTTTCTAAATAGTCCCTAACCACCTCTATCTCTACAGAGGGCTGGCCATCTCTTCCCCATTTTGTGATGCCCAGCACAGCAGTCTGGGAGCTGACCTGGTTAGTGAAAACAGAGGCAAAAAAAGCATTGAGTACATTAGCTTTTTCCACATCCTCTGTCACTAGCTTGCCTCCCTCATTCAGTAAGGGGCCCACACTTTCCTTGGCTTTCTTCTTGTTGCCAACATACCTGAAGAAACCCTTCTTGTTACTCTTGACATCTCTTGCTAGCTGCAGCTCCAGGTGCGATTTGGCCCTCCTGATATCTTTCCTACATGCCCGAGCAATATTTTTATACTCTTCCCTGGTCATATGTCCAACCTTCCACTTCTTGTAAGCTTCTTTTTTATGTTTAAGATCCGCTAGGATTTCACCATTAAGCCAAGCTGGTCGCCTGCCATATTTACTATTCTTTCGACTCATCGGGATGGTTTGTCCCTGTAACCTCAACAGGGATTCCTTGAAATACAGCCAGCTCTCCTGGACTCCCTTCCCTTTCATGTTAGTCCCCCAGGGGATCCTGGCCATCTGTTCCCTGAGGGAGTCAAAGTCTGCTTTCCTGAAGTCCAGGGTCCGTATCCTGCTGCTTACCTTTCTTCCCTGCGTCAGGATCCTGAACTCAACCAACTCATGGTCACTGCCTCCCAGATTCCCATCCACTTTTGCTTCCTCTAGGGTACATCTGTACCCTAGAGTTCAGAGTGGGGAAGGAACCTTGACAACCTCAATATTAGTAGTGCCTCCATTCAACATATGCCTGCAGAGAGTCTGTGTTGGGGGAAACCTATTCTACGTTAGATACTGGATGCATATAACTCCCATTAATATGGAGGGGAGAACATGTCATGACATTACTTCGCAAAGCGTGTCTTTTGCAGTGGGTGATTCCTGGGCCTTTTCCATTTTTGCTTTGTGTAATAGCTATGTTGCTAGCCCTTGTATAGTATTTAAGCACATACGGCCAGATCCCTGCATTACTCAGCTCATGACCTGGACTGGGCTGAGGGGAAGATAGCTCTAAACCACCCATTATCCTCAGCCTGATCACTATGGGCAGATCTGGGTTGAGGTGCTCCGTGTCGGGGGACAGATTTGCACTAACTTCGCTCGAACTAGCGGAGTGGATGTTGAAGATCTGGGGGAGACTCAGGCTAGCCACCCAAGCTCAGACCCAGGAGGTTGGGTGGGCTTGAAAGGCAAGGTACAGTGTATTGAAGAATAAACACAATACAGAAATAGCATAGTAATAATAAAACCTATCACTCAGACTCAGGATCACTTGACTAGAGTTTTCATGCTCTCTGAACTTCCAGCCCTCCTGGCAAAGGCATCCACTTCTTTAAGGAGTCTAAAAATAAGTCTTTTCTCCACATTCATCTACTCCTAGCTTTGTCACTATCTGGGTTCAACCTGCAGCTCATTATACACTTACATTATTTTCTATTGCTGCGTTCAGCTGTCAGTGAAATGCTTTACAGTGGCCCATTGTGAATCATGACAGTGCTCTCATAATATCTGCAAGATACACTCTGTCTATTGAACTTGCAAAGACCGAGCAGACACCTGAGAAGGATGCAACCAAAGTGTTGGGGTCAAAAATATTCTCAGGAACGAGATATTGGCAGTTACCCCATCTGTAAAAGGGGGTTATCCTCCTTACCTACACTAGTGAAGCACATTGAGCTCAATATTATTATATTACATTTGATCTAGGGTCTGCCCATAAAGGCAGGCTATATGAATAGTATCCTATTCACCTCATACAGTAGCTACATGGCTTGTAATATCCATATTAAATACAGACTTTTTTCTAATTTGTTAAGATGTGTTTAATAAATTTCCTTCTCCACCTGTGTGTATTGTGTATTGCTGTGCACCGTTACAGAGCTGCCATGTTCCCAAAGTAGATGCTGTTAAGTGGTGGGTGAAGTGATCCTTGCACAGAGGGTGGGCTTTTCAAAAGTGCTCAGCATTAGCCGAACACTGCTCTCAGGGAAGTCAATTGCAAACCTCCCATTAACTGCGTTGGGAGCAGAGTTGGGCTTTTCACTAGTGATCAGCATTGGCCTACAAAGAGCCTGTGAAGTGCTTTCTAATCAAAATGCAAACTGCATTGGGAACCTACACTCATGCAGCTAATCCTTACCTATATGAGCAGTCCCGGTGACTTCAGTGGAGTCATATGGCAGTGAATCCAGCACGAGGTGTTCAGATTTGTTAGAAGGGCAATAGTCATTTAAAGTATAGTTCTACTCTGAAACAGAACTTTATGCCAACGGTGTCGCAAGGCTCCACTTTTAGTGGCTTTGTGATTTCCATATCAACGTACTCTGTTTCTGGTAAAGCGATTATTTTTTTTTCCTGAGTACCAGCCCTGCAAACTTACCTTTGGATCTGAGTTACACAAGATTGAAAGAACTCAGTATATCTTCAACAGGAATAACAGTATTTTACAAGCCAAAATGCGTCCTCAGTGACACCTGAATAACCCAATTACCTTCAATGAGGCTGCACAGGTATTACTGACTGTAAGCAATTCTGTGGGTCCTGAAAAAGGAACAAAATCCAGCTCACTCTCCCTAAGCTTTGTTGGCTCTGGAGGACTAGAGGAAGTAGATTTGAATCTAAATACACACCCCTGCTGTGAGCAAGAAGGTGCCATTTTTACATAGTCACTTTTCAAAGTATTAACATTCTTCAGCAGTAAGTTAACTCTTGGTATTATTAAGGCAGTTCACTGCAGGCTCCCCTTAATGGGTTCATCAGCTTCCCGTCAACAGCGGTTTTGTTTTTCACTGGCTCCACTGTAACTACAAAGCATTCCAGGATGGTAATTGAAACAATATGAATTATTTGCCTGACTAAATATGCTCAAATTTTTGGAAGGGATTCCATGGTCAGCGCAAAATTACCTCAGAGCAAGGATTCCAATGTATCCTTAATGTAACTCCACTGAAGTGTTTGGAGTTACACCAAGGACGGATTTAGCCGAATAGTTCTTATTTACAATGTCGTTCAGCAATTGGAAATACATGAGTAGTCCCACCGTAAACTGGTAAAAAGAATTGGTATATTTCTAGGCCAAGGTTTTATTTTTTTAGATTTTTTTTTAAAGAGGCTCCCAAGTTGATATTTAGGCACCTGAGTAACCTGATTTTCAAAAAAGTGCTGAACACTCAGTTACTCTTTAAGGAGTCTAAATAAGGATTCAGGGCTGGAAATATTCAAAAATGCCTAAAAGAGTTAGGCACCCAACTCCCATAGGTCTCTGAAAATTCCAGCGTAGGAGCCTACGTTTTGAAGATGTTAGCTGTAGAGACAGATACTAGATAATTGGAAAACAAATACATGTTAGGTTAGGTTTTCAGAAGGGCTCAGCCCACAGCTGCTCCCATTTGGGCACCTAAATGAAGTGACAATATTTTCAAAGGTGCTCTGCACCCAGAAGCTCCCACTAGCTGCAGTTGCTGACCACTTCTGAAAATCTGGCCCTTTGCCAGGAAATATTTTTTTCCACATTCTCTTGTTTTTCTAGTCATACTGTAAATACCATCCTTGTTTCAGAGTAGCAGCCATGTTAGTCTGTATTCGCAAAAAGAAACGGAGGACTTGTGGCACCTTAGAGACTAACATATTTATTTGAGCATAAGCTTTCGTCAGCTCACTTCATCGGATGCATTCGGTGAAAAATACAGTGGGGAGATTTATATACATAGAGAACACACCCATTGTTTCACGAAAGCTTATGCTCACGAAAGTTTATGCTCAAATAAATGTGTTAGTCTCTAAGGTGCCACAAGTCCTCCTTTTCTTTTTACCATCCTTGTGTACATTTCACCCCCTGCTCCAACATCATCCTGGGAAATGTAGTTCACGAAGCCTGAACTAGCACTGTATTTGGATTTATTCTTACACTACTTTTTAAAACCCCGTTTATTTAACACCACATTAGAAAGGTTGCTGAGCCTGAAAATTTATAGGTGGATCCAAACTCATTATTTCCCAGAGTTCAGGTATGCTTTGATCCTGATCCAGGATTTGGCTCAAAAGCCATCTCAGCCGCTATGAAATACACACAAACACTGACTGTATTCTCTTCATGGATTCCAAATGCATGAGAGTTTCCGGGAGAAGTAGCAGAATCCGACGCTCACTCTCTGTCAGCAAGTCCCCAGTTGACCCTGGCTGCATGGAAAGACTGTCGACATACCTGACACATCAGCGACTGATTGTTCTGCTTTACCCCAATTTCCCCAGCCTTCCTTCCCTGCTGTAGCTGACAGCTGACTTAGCTGTCAGTGCTGGTTTGGAGAATACAAAGTTACTTCTACTGTCTCTCCCCCATGGAGCGGCCAGTGATTTCTAGCCAGTGAAGTCTAGCACCCTTGCCTATACATGGGAATATGCAGCATAGGGACTTGCTGTTAACTGCTCAGTCTGTCCTCAATAGAAACAGGAGGTCTCTGTGCTCAAATGATCCCAGCTACATTTCTTAGTTCCTGAATGGCTTTACCTTTATGTACTTTATGAAGTGAACAGTAGACTATTCATGTAGTCTGTAAACAACAACAACAACACTTTGCAATTAGAGCACTGCTCATTCAGAGATCTCAGTGCACAACATCAGAGCGAGTAAGCAACATACACCCCATTTTACAGATGAGGTAACAGTCACTGAGGTTATATCTTCCCAGATGAGGACCTGGCCACAGTGATCTAATGCATTTGTCACCTCCACACTAGATAACTAATTCACTGAATCTAAACTTAGTGTGAAAACAATGCACTGACTCTGGGTGATGGAAAATGCAAAGTATTGAAAAATATTTGCTCCCCCACCTTCACATACTGCCAGGATGTACTCAGGACCAGCAGGGATTAAGCAGCAGATGGCCTTGGTTACTCTGCCATTTGACCAAGCAGAAGATATAGAACATGCAGACTTTACCTGAGGAAAGGGCTGAGAGGTCACACAGATGCCTATGCTCTGGTCCCTCCTCAGGCTCTCAGCCTGCTTCTGTTGTCAATTTAAGGGTTTGGTCCTAACCTTGAAAGCAGTTAAAGTATCAGAATCCAGCTACATTAGCAACCACAGCTCCATCTATGAACTGCCATTCCCCTGGCACAAAGCCAACCACAAAGTCAGAATGACCTGCACGAGGTCCAAGGTTAAAGTATTCTTCACGGATGGGATTCAGTTCTAACTTACACTGGGGGTTGAACCAGGGCCTAAATGCCACCTGCCGCTGTGCTGAGGACTGTGAGAGGGTGAGACAGCGCTGATTTTTCTGGCTCTAGGCCACATGGAGATTCCTTGAGGCCTCTTAGGTCAGCCATGAGCTTTGCAAAGCAGTCATGCTGGAGGCTGAGGACCTGGCCTAAAATACCACCACTGCCTGCACACCACCAATGAACTACCACTTCAGTTACAAGGGTTAGGCACCTACACGTACCACGAAGGGAAGCCATCAGATTTTCCTCTTCAACAAGTGTTATTTTGGGGAGAAATCGTAGAGCCCCAAATTTCTAAATGTTGGCAGCAATGGATATCTAAATCTATTATAGCACACAGATCCCTAGTTGGTGTAAATCAGCATGGCTGCATTGACTCCAATGGAGCTACACCAAGTTACACCCACTGATGAACTATTTAAGCAAGAGATTCACAAGACACCACCCCCATCCCAAAACACACATGTATGGAGTTAGTCAGACCCTACCCTTTGGCTTCTCATCTGGTGAGTGACAGACTCCTGATTCTTGAGCTCCGACTACTGCTCTGTTCTGGGTTAGCATTAATCCCAAAGATGCTCCTGACCAAAGTGTTCAGTCCCATCAGGAAATTCATGCTGCAGTGGGTCTGCTGTTCCCCAGATACTCAGACCATTGCGTACTGAAAATGGAGTTGAAGGGTCAAGCAGCTCAAAGAACGTGTGCCATATGAAACTCCTCCCTTCCAAATGAGAGTTGATGTAAAAATAAAGGGGATGAAACCACATTAGCTGATAAAAGATTGGATTGTAAATGGTTTTCCCATGACATGGCCGTGTGAAGTATATCATTTTTGAAGCTTTGAACCTTTTCAATTGCCTTTGTCTTACTATAAAGTGTCTCAGAGCAGGGGCTTGGTGACATTGCAAACCACCTATTTGAAAGCACATTTGCGAAGGGCTCTTTTGTTCTTGAAACTGGCAATTATTTTGTCCCTGTACTCAAGGCTGAGACAGGTACAATCTTTTTCACAGCCGTTAGACAATGGACAGAACAGAAGCTTTTATTTTATGGAAATAGACAAGGACCTGAATCTCCACTACCTGGCACTTTGTGTTTTCTCTTAAAGCTGGGCAAAATGAGAAATACAACTGCTCTGATTTGCTACATCCACTTTACACAGGTGTAAATGACCACACAAGGTGCCAGGCAGTGGGGAATCAGGGCCTACAATGTTCGGCTGTCTGATAAGGTTGCACTTTTATCCACATAAATGGTTTGTTAAAAAACAAACAAACAAAACAAAATCACTGGAATCTTGAAATAAATATACAGGGCCTGGTTCTCCTCTCCCTCTGGTGAGAATCAGGAACAGCTTGACTGACATTCATAGAGTTACACTGGTGTAAAACTAGTATTAGTAGGATGAGAACCAGGCCCATAACCTTAACTGTAGCTCTGGTGACCTAACCAACCACAAATATTCTCAGCTGGTGTAAACTGCCATAGCTTCATTGAAGGTAATCAAGCAACAATGATTGATAGTCAGAGGATCTGGCCTAAGGGACTTCATTTTTATTCAATCACATAATTATTTCAAACATTGTTTCAAATTTCTTATGGTCACTCCTGTCTTTGTTTGATACAGCCACCTAATTATCTACAATGGCCAGTTAACATTAGTGTGTGGATGGGAATTGTATGGTTTTCAGCTATTTGTCCTTTTCTGTCCCGCTGCAACCTTAATGCAGCCTCCTTGCTCATATGCACAATGCCAGTCTCTAATTACATGGCCACCTACTATTTTCCCCCTCATTCAGTGCACCAGATGGACTATTCAATATTTATTTTTATGCTCATCATTCAATGTGCGGCCCCAGGCCTTATTTACTGCACATCATCCAAACGCTGTACTGAATACAGAAGTTATACATTTCCTTCCGGCTTTTTTTTTTTTTTTTTTAAATGACACATCACCACAGCATCACTGCCAGCTCTGTCTAGGAGATCTTGTTTCATTGTCTATTTCTTTCTTTACTCCCAAACCGAATAGTAACGCCGTGACCTTTTGAGGACATTTGGCATCTGTGTAACCAATTAAATTCCTCTTAAAATTTAAGTTGATGCATGCTGTCTTATAACAATTCAGTAGGCTAGTTTTTGTTCCTATTTACCACAGGGTAAATCTGGAACAGCTCTAGTAAGTGACAGTGGGGAGGAATGAAACTATAAACCCCTGGGACAGGGATGAAAGGGCCCATAATCTCTGAAAGGTTCATCTTGGAAAGAACTTCAAATCATGTTCTACAGGAGTAAAAAGAAAAGGAGTACTTGTGGCACCTTAGAGACTAACAAATTTATTAGAGCATAAGCTTTCGTGAGCTACAGCATCCGATGAAGTGAGCTGTAGCTCACGAAAGCTTATGCTCTAATAAATTTGTTAGTCTCTAAGGTGCCACAAGTCCTCCTTTTCTTTTTGCGAATACAGACTAACACGGCTGCTACTCTGAAACCTGTTCTACAGGAGTGTGAGAGAAGAGAGTTCCAAACTGCACAGATCTTGCAGTTCCTTGGGGAAGAAACCTCGAGGCCCATGATGCAGCCCATAATCTATGTGCACAAACACATGACCATATCACCCTCTTTCTCAAGCAGCTTTTCTGACCTCCCCCTGCCCATTAATTTCATTACTCAATTAAAATATATGCTCCTTTAATTAAAAAAAAAATGGTCTGAGGGCTTGCCTCAGCCTACCTCATAGTTCTTGGGCCAGGTCTTCTTCTGGTGTAACTTCACCATGGGCCAGATCACAATGATAAGAGATCCTGTATTTACATCAGCTGAAAACCTGGTCCCTTGCTCGCTCCGTTTAGGTAAAGGGCCAGAAAGTGCTAAATAAGCTCACCACTCTTGGTGTATGAACATTCTCTCCTGTAGCAGCCTTCCTGTATCTCTCCATCTCACTGACTTTTCATCTTTTTTCAAATTTGATCCTCAAAGTTCTCTCATTTCCCTCCTGTTCATACTTGCTAATTTCCACCTGCTTCTGTGTTTTATATCAGTTTTGTAACTGTATTTGGGACACGGTTAAAAAAAAAATGCACCCTCTCCCCCATCAAATACAAATGCCATGAGTGTAACATGGCAAAAATAGGATTTTGTCTCAGCCTGAACCTTTCAGCTGTTATCTGTGGCTGATGAGCTCCGGAACAAATGAAGTCAAAGCCAATTAGCGCCTAAAGGATAGCTTTAAAGAGCTGCTAGAGGCTCATGGAGAAGTCTGAAAAATATATAGCAAGAATATTATTTTCTCCAATGTGTTACTGACTGAGGGTGGGGTTTTCAAAGGACACATGTATGAAAACAGAGGAATAACAGGCATGAAAAACAGGACTCAGAAGCACTGAGATTAGAAGTTTCAGAGTAGCAGCCGTGTTAGTCTGTATTCGCAAAAAGAAAAGGAGTACTTGTGGCACCTTAGAGACTAACAAATTTATTGGAGCATAAGCTTTCGTGAGCTACAGCTCACTTCATCGGATGTGAGCTGTAGCTCATGAAAGCTTATGCTCCAATAAATTTGTTAGTCTCTAAGGTGCCACAAGTACTCCTTTTCTTTTTGAGATTAGAAGGAAGATGTTTGCCATCCCAGGATTCCAGCAGGTTCCCCCTCCATCACTGAGGATACAACTATACAGCCAAAAAACCCATCCCACAGTAGCAAGTCTCAGAGTTCAAGTCTGCGGATTCAGGCTATGGCACTAAAAATAGCTATGTAGCTGTTCCAGCTCTGGCTCTGAAATCCTCCCCTCTCCCCAGAGCCTGAGCTCCACTCCACATTGGAATGTCTACGCAGCTACTTTTAGCACTGCAGTGCAAGCCCCACTAGTGCGAATCCTCAGCAGACCCCAGCTCTGAGACTCGCTGGCGCAGGTTTCATTTCTGCTGTGTAGATGCATCATACGGAGTCCTGACATGGGTGAGCAGACAGCTTTAGATCTCTCAACCAATAGGAACAGAGGTGCTGTTTGAAGAAAAGCCTCTTTTATTAATGTCCCTGTACCACCTAACTGGCTTTAAAGAAAAAAGTGTGTTTCCAACCATTTTAAAGTTAGCAGGCAGTGCTAGTGATATAGACATGTTGTATCATTATAATAACATGGGGTGTCTAGTGAAAATATACCTTGATTAACATTTTACATTTATATGACTTCTCTGCAACCACGAAGGCTAGAAAACTGACTTTTTAAAAAAATCAAAGCTGAAGTTTTCCCTCAATCAAAGGATTCCAGCAGCTGGGGCTTTAAGAAAACCACCAAATATCCGAAGACTTGGAACACTGTGGTTACCACCAATCTGTATTACAAATCACTCCTTCTCAGGGGACACCTGGAGTGGGAACACCAAAATCTTTAAACACCTGGCAGGATGTTATTTATGCATGAGCTTAAAGGCAAGGACTGTAGGCACTCCAAAGAATAAACACGAATTCACACCTCAGTATGACAAGTAGGATTCATTTTTGGTGTGCTCTTTATTTTAGGAGCTGAACTGAATTTTTGGAGGAAGTCATAATTTGTTTGGATGTTTATCTGAAGTTTGTTATGTTTTAAATCAGTGTCTAGGGCTTGAGGCAGGTACTTTTTCAATATATCCAAATAAATCAATCACTCCAGTTTTGCAAGCTACATGTACAACATACATGGGTCATGTTGGGCCCTAACTTATTATCTGTTCTATTTTTTATGGATGTGTCAGGACAATAGTATTTTGAATTTCAAGAGTTCTATGGTGACAAAAATAAGATCCCAGTCCACCAAAATACTTAAGCATCTGCTTAACTTTAAGCACACAAGTCATCTGATTAGCGTATGAGTAAACCCATTGGCTTCAAAGTGCTTATCTGGATTAGGGCTCAAATATGGTACATCATCTAGTTTTCTTTAACAGATATTTTAAGGGAACTGTTAAAATCAAGTTAACAAAACTTGTACTTCCCCATTGATCTGTCTGTCTCCATCTGTTGCCTCTTGTCTTAGCCTTAGATTGTAAACTCTTTGGGGCACAGACTGTCTTTGTTCCATGTTTGTACAGCACCTAGTGCAATGGGCTCCTAGGTGCTATAGCACTACAAATAATAATGCATGAATAAAAATCAGTTTGGGACATCAGTTATTCAAAGAGGGACTAATCAGGACTGTAGAAATCAGTGTCACCAAAGCTGAGCAAAAAACTGAGTAAGCTCTGCTGACCAAAGTGGAAACAAAACATTTGACCATCTATGAGTTGAGCAACCTACCTACTCACTGACCACAGTAATGGACAACTTTAGATGGATACCTATCTAGTTTCTATAATCTAAATCCATCAATGGTATTTAAGTGTCTCTAACAATCACCTGACCATGGAAAGAAACATTTTTAAATTCTGCTCTCTTATTTTTCACTGGATTCAGTGGGAAAGTGACCTGTCATGGTGAACAACTCTTCCCGGTTCAAAACACGGTAGGATTCTCCTGCATACAGTGGTGCTGTAGCTGTGTCAGTCCCAGGACAGGAGAGAGGCTAGGTGAGTGAGGTAATATCTTTCACTGGACCGACTTCTGTTGGTGAGACAGACAGACAAACTTTCAAACTACACAGAGCTCTCCTCAGGCCTCGTGAGAAATTCACCATTTTGATCAGTGGTGGATAATCCCAATTTACGGTGTCATCACCAATTGCTCCATTAGCTGCAGCTGCAGACAGCACTATGAATTCAAATTCATATTTCCTACTGGGACATATAACCACTTGAGTCCAGTGTCTAAACCCACCATTAGTGTAGTCTATTTACATTGAAGCCAGTTAGCTTGTAACTGGTGTTTTACCCCACCCCACAGTATGCAAATTAGGTCTGAACCCAATGGTATTACCGGTTGATACAAAATAGGATTCCTTTTGTTCACTCTTTCTAATCATATAATAATTGTATACCAATATCACATCACCGGTACTCTGTCTGCCAGAATAAATACTGAAGAGATGGACAAACATTCCAGAACTGTGAACAACTGCAACCTGCTTTCAATATCTTTTAAAAATCAGCTAGCCTGCCGGGAAAATGTTTCCTCCTCCTTACTCCAAATAGGGAGCTGCCCTCCCAACACTTTGTACTACTGTGAAGCAAAGATTCTTGGGTTCTCAGTGGAACACACAGCACTCGCTTCTACCTCTCAAAGAGACCAAGATATTGGACTTTAAAATCATGACATTTCTAGATATAGGAAAAACTATTTCAAATCATTGTAGGGGGTGTTTTACATTTATTTCTCACCAGGCTTTACAGATGGAAGATATATAAAAATAGTCCTGACAAAGTTTAAAAACTCTCAAACATTTCTAAAAGAATTTCCTGTAACATACATGGCAAATACAAATTCTGTGATGGTGTATTGTAACAAAGGTATTATCAGCAGAGGAGTCCCTATATTATTCACTCCTGATTTCTCCCCTTGTAAGTAATACAACAATCCTACATTCATGCCAACAAAACACACCAGCATAAAAGTAGGACGCTCGAGTTTCTGGCAGCTTGATAAGGGTCATGTGAGGCTTTGACACTTGTAGAGGAGCAGGAGTAAGTTTGGGATCAGCACAGTAGGTGGATGTTTCTACTCAACTGAGCAGCAGTGAAATTAACAGTGTTGCTGGTTCAATTGTCATCTTTAGGTTTCAGAGTCAGCCACTCATTGGAGTGGAATTGGGCAGTTTGCTCCTCCCATAGCTAAAGTTTCAGGCTATCTGAAAATTTAGGAAGACAACACTGCATTGGTCACCCTTTCAAGATTTTCTTCACAATTCTAAGTATATGAAACTTTTGTTTATAAAATGAAAGCCTGAGTCTGTGTGTACAATTTTGTGGAAAGGGGCGGATTCATTGATAAATGCTATGGCCATATAATAAATGGGGCCTTGATTCTTAGGCTTTTGTTTAGTTAACAAAATCTCTGCTAAAGAAATCACTCCCTGCTATAATTGCAGCTCTCCTAGTTTTAATTATAAGCAGTGTCAGATTGCAGTACCTAGGTCTGCAGAAAAACAAACAGATTTCAGTAAATAGCTGGATGGCAGCCTGCATTCAGCAGGGTTTTAATGACTCTACCCTGAGCCTCATCTCAGCTTCATGCCAGTCACACACAACTGGATTCAATTTCAGTCTGCAAGTCTAATTTCTGCACCTGTGCATACACACACTGCGAAAATATTTCCATTAACATGGAAATTCACCAAAAAAGTTGTATTAGTAGAAAGTGATCTTGAAACATTTACTTCTATGACAAAACAACACCCCAAAGTTGGACCATCTCCAGGGGAAAGGAAACTAGCCAACATTTTTAATTGGTTCTTGGGGGAGGGCCGATCAGATAAGTAGTCTTCAGATTGTTCTTAAATTAGGTCACACTGGAATATAAAGAACAGGCTGCTATTACTTATTTGACTCACGATTGTGTCCTATGAGAAGCATATAAACTGCTGGAGTTAGCAAGTAGAAATGCTAACTTGCTCTGCAGATGCTCTCCTACTAAAAATACAGCACAAGGCTCTTGTGTTTAGATGAAAGCTCCCTCTAGTGGCAACATCACACTTCGTAACAATGGAGCCAAGCAACATGACTTTCTCAGGGGCAGAAAACTACCTCTTAGATTTTGGTCTGCAAATTTAAGTCATATTTGTATTTTAGAAGATATTTATCTTCATAAGGACAGCTGAGCATTGCCCCACATTTTCCATTCAGTTCAAGAGATGGATGAACATTTGAGACAATTCTTGCCAAATTGGTTCTTTCAATCTCAGACAAAGTTCATAATTTAAATGAAACAGTGTAGGAACAGCTAGGCTGAACCCAATTCAAACCATGACATGCACAGTTAATGCACAAAAACAGCATCTTTAACCCACATGTTCTGCCTCAGTATTGTGTTCACTGAACAGCAGGGATCCTAAAAATCCATTTGCCACGGAAAAATGCAGAATTCACTTTAAAAACAAAAAACAAAAACCAAAAAACAAAAAAAAACCCACAGAGACTCTTTAGTTTTTACATTTTGTGAAAAAATAAATACTAAAATTTTACTGAAAGTACCCGGTGTCACTTATTCAAGGCGCACAACCTCCCACTCTTGTAGTTGATTTTTGAATGTGCTTTAAATTTACACAGCTAAGCTCCAATAAATTGCTTCCGGCATATATAGGTTACTCAACGGTGCATAGGGTTGTGTTTTAACGCATCACAAATTTTACTTCAGCCTTCAGCTGTGAGTAATTAAAGTTATGAAAAGATGCCGAAAACTTTAAAAATCCCCCCTAAAGACCATGTCACTGAGTTTGCCAAGGACAAATTTCATGTTGATGGTAATGTGCTGTTCTGTACTCTAAGCAGCAAGGCGGTGGGTTACGTTCGAAGGCAAACAATTGTAGAACACATGGAAAGCACTAAACAAACTGAAAACAAGAGGCTGAAACAGCAGGGCCATTGACAACAATAAAGAAACAATGCACTATTACTGGATCATTGCATTAATTTTATTATAATGACTGATGGCACTGGTAGGTTTCAAACTTGCTGAAAAATTGTAAATATAGCAATAAAATATTGTGTTCAACTGATACCTATAAATAGGTAAACTAAAGTTCAGCATTTTCCCACTATTAAAAAAAACAAAAATCCATGTTTCATGTTATCAGAGAATTTTGTTTTTTTTACATGGAAAAGCAAACAGTGGTGGGTTTTCCTTTTAGTGCTCAGATACCATGGAAAGAGATGTTAGAGCAAACAGATTACTGTAGATAGAGCCTAGAGTAGATGCAAGAGCTATACACAGGGTAGGTTAAGGAGAACAAAAATCCTCTCAATTCTACATTTCCTGACTTTGACCAGTTTCAGTGAACCCCTATGGGTCAGATCCTCCGCTGGTTTAAATGTGCATAGCACAATTGATGTCAATGGAATTATGCTGATTTATGGCACCTGAGGGTCTGGCCTATTATAAAAATATTGTCTGTATTTAATTTTCCTTTTTAAAGCTTGTTTTGAAAATGTATTGAGGCCGCAAGTCTTGCTTCAGGTTTGGCTATTGACTTGACAGGGAACAGGAGCGGGACCTGAGGTTTTACATATTAAAATAGAAGATTCTGAAAAGTCTTGTCCAAGTATTAACAGTGCTGTCAGCTCTCTTGAATTGATTGCCAGAATCACACTATTTGGTGTTTTTCTTAGAGCCCAAGTTTTGGAGTCACGTGAATGTGTGAGGATTCAACTTTCACTTAAAAAAAAAAAAAAAAAAAGAAGAAGTTTCTAGCCTCATGGTTGTAGACCAAATCTTGAAAACATGAACCCTAAAAGCTCAGAAACCAGAAGAGAAAGAGCCCAGATTTTAAAATTATTTTTAAGCTAGTCTTGTCTTATTCTGGGGGAGGGTCTGATTTAAAGTTTGAATGAATGGTGGGGGGGTGGATTTGGCATTACTGAAATCAATACAGTGCAGTTTTAGCCATGTCAGTCCTAGGATATTAAAGAGACAAAGGTGTGTGTGTGTGTGTGTGTTTGTTTAAAAATGTAAGATAATACCTTTTATTGGGCCAACTTTTGGAGGAGAGAGAGAGACACAAGCTTTTGGTCCACACAGAGACCTGAAGAAGAGCTCTGTGTGGCTCAAAAGTTTGTGTCTCAGTCTCTCATGAACAGAAGTTGGTCCAATAAGAGATATCACCTCACACACCTTGTCTCTCTGAAATCAGAGTATAAACAACAACAATCAAGTAATAACTGTCTACACGTACTATCCCCTACCTGTCGTCAAATAATGCTCCAGAATACTATGTTCACAGCTTTAGTTCCCTTTTTATTAGTGTTGATTTATTAATTAAGAGGAAATGATTTCTCAGGTGTGCACCAGGTCTGAGATGACAGATCACACCGCCTTGTTTGTCTTTCACAGCCTAGGTGCAAATCCCTAAAATACCAGGTGTGGATAATGACAGTGCTGACACACCATTAATAGCAGTGGTGCTGCTGTCAGGCTTTGGTGTTATTTGGGAAAGAGATAGACCTCTAAGAGTGATCAGGGTGATGTAATCAAGGATATTTAGTTTTCTGCAACAATCATTTTAGTCATTACCTTAATGAACATCTGTAAAGTGAGAAATCTGGGGTATTAAAATTCTGAATCCACTATTCAAAATGCCTCCAACAAAGTAAACAGGAAAGGTCTAAGTATAAAAGGGCTTCAAATAAATGAGCAAAAAATGACAAGCACACAATGAAGTGAAAACTGTCATAAGATGCTGCTTACTTAGCACAGCTCTTATTTTTATAAGCAAAGTCAAAAATAGGAACAACATAAAGGCTTCTTTAGGAAAACTAGCAGTTCTTGGGATCTTGTTTTCATTACTTATGTTGTCTGTGGCATTAAACAAAAGTTTCCAACACAAACAGTCCCTCATACTGCATGATTTGCCATTTTGGCAGCATTTGCTCTCTTCAATCAACTTGTTGCCAAAGTCTTCACATATGTTAGGATATAGATATTCAGGCCTGTCTGTAAAGGCCTATACTCTAAGAATTTAGGTGTATTCTTATCACTTGGCTAGTTAGAGGTATAAAAGAGAGAATCAAAATCACTGTCTGCCAGTGTAAGGTCCTTCTCTTACTGGGACAGTCTGAGGCCCTGTGCTTAGGCTAAGGCCTTTGGCTAAGCAGCAGAAGCACCATAAGCTGGGAAGCGACCGGTCACCCCCTCACATTCCAAACTAGTCACACTGAAATAAGGTGCTATTGGGCGGATTGTAATCCTGTCCTGATAGTGCCTATCACCTCCAGAGAAAGAGAAGTGCCTAGAAAATGTAAAAGGAAACTTGGATAGCATCCTGTCTGGCAAGAACTCACTTATCAATAGCTGGGATGTGAAATCCTCACTTCTGTATTGATTTGTCATTATAGTTCCCACTTTGCTATTGACAGGTTTCAGAGTAGCAGCCGTGTTAGTCTGTATTCGCAAAAAGAAAAGGAGTACTTGTGGCACCTTAGAGACTAGCAAATTTATTTGAGCATAAGCTTTTGTGAGCTACAGCTCACTTCATGCATCTGATGAAGTGAGCTGTAGCTCACGAAAGCTTATGCTCAAATAAATTTGTTAGTCTCTAAGGTGCCACAAGTACTCCTTTTCTTTTTGTTCTATCACTGTAGTCCCCATTTCCCTATTGTTTGTCTGTATAATCTCTGTCTGGTTCTGTGATTATTTCTTTCTGCTGTATAATTAATTTTGCTGGGTGTAAACTAATTAAGGTGTTGGGATATAATTGATTAAATAATCATGTTACAATATGTTAGGATTGGTTAGTTAAATTTCAGTAAAATGATTGGTTAAGGTATAGCTAAGCAGAACTCAAGTTTTACTATATAATCTGCAGTCAATCAGGAAGTGAGTGGGTGTGTGGGTGGGGGGAAATGGGAACGGGGAATGGAGGTGGGGAAATTGGAATCATGTTTGGCTAAGGGCAGGAATGGGAACAGGGACACAGGTGTAAGGCTCTGTGGTGTCAGAGCTGGGAAGGGGGATACTAAAGAAGGAAACTGGAATCATGCTTGCTGGAAGTTCATCCCAATAAACATTGAATTGTTTGCACCTTTGGACTTGGGTTTTGTTGCTCTCTGTTCATGCGAGAAGGACCAGGGAAGTAAGTGGGTGAAGGAATAAGCCCCCCTAACAACATGTATTTATTTGTGAAAGTGGGTTTGGTGAAAGTTTCTGCATCAACAACTCTGGAGAACTGTCCATGCATCCACAGGACAGGCACACAGCAGAGGGAGTGGAAATGCTTGCATTAACAATGTCTCTGAACCTGTAGCTGGAGACTGACTGTTCTAGGGCCATGTTCAAATCTGCCAAATGAGAAGACATTCAAAAATTGGTGGTTGACAAATTGGAAAGGGTTCAGAGAAGAGTTAAGAGCAATACAAAGTCTGGAAAACCTGCCCTGTAGCGAGAGACTCAAGAATCTCAGTCTATTCAGTTTATCCAAGAGATGGCGAGGCTATGTCTACACTAGCGCTTTTGTCAGTATAACTTATGTCACGCAGGGATGTGAAAAAACACCCTTGTGAGCGACATAGGTTACACTGATAGAAGCACAGGTGCGGACAGCACTATGTTGATGACAGAGCCCTCTCCTGTCGACACAGAGCAGCTACATGGGAGATTTTACCACGGCGCAGCTGCATTAGTACAGTTGTGCCACACACAGTAAGGTCTCTAGTGTAGATGTGGCTTAAGACATTATTAGATCATGGTTTACATCTTGCTAAAAGATATGGTCTAACTCAAACATAAGTTATGGACTTGATGCAGGAATCACTGGGAAGACATTCTATGGCCTGTGTATACAGAAGGAGATACCAGATGTTCATAATGAAGTCTGTGAATCTAAAATATGGTTGATGTTGCTTTAAAATCTGACTCTTGGAAGCCGAGCTGTATTTTTAAACAAATACATTTTGACTGTTCATATGTCACTTCTGTGTTCAATCTGCTGATCTAGCAAGCAAGTTTTTTGATAGTGATATTTGTTTTGTTCTTTTTTTAAAAAAAAATGATTTTTTTAATCCAGTATTGGGGAATAGTTTATATGGACACCTGAGTCTAGAGAATTACTGTCTCCCATTATGGGGCCAGCCAGCCATACCACTATCCCTATTCAAAGCAGCCCTGAAGCATACACTTTGCTTTAAAAAAAACCCAAAACACCCAACCCATGTTCTTATATGCTTTGCTGAATCAGGGCCTGGATACTGATAGGACCATTACATTTTCTTGCATAGTCTCCCAAACCAAATCTGAAGGGAAGAAAATGGGAAGGAATGAAAAGGGAGACAAGATTGTAGTAAAATAAGGTCTGAGCTCTGTTTGTAACTCACCTCTAATTCAAATCTAGTGATATTGTGCTTGAAATTTTTCCTGTTCCTTTAAACAGACACAAACAATTCCTCCTGTTACAATGCCCCTCAGGGTATGACAGTAGACAACAGTTTACATTTGCTGATGGAGGGCTGCATTTATATTTATCACAGGGCATTTGGTGCAAGCGTCCTTGACTTTTTCTTGGAGAGTGCCATTTCAATGACCACAGAAAATACTTTTGTTCAGGACAGTGGTCTATTTCTCTCTCTTAGGCACACTTCCTCTTACTGCTTAATAGTGGGTTTTTTAACCACTGAGGAAGAATGCTAGCTCAGTGTAATTTGAGGGGCATTTTTGTCATTGAATGATGTATAAATCTGAGACATACCTACCTGGGAAGGCAAGGAAAGGCAAGATTGCTCACTGCTGCTGAGGCAAGGAACATCTCATAAATAACAGTGCTGATTAGTTTAGCTTAGTCTGGTGCACCATCCACTTAGAATCATAGAATATTAGGGTTGGAAGGGACCTCAGGAGGTCATCTAGTCCAACCCCCTGCTCAAAGCAGGAGCAATCCAATTTTTTCCCCAGTTCCCTAAATGGCCCCCTCAAGGATTGAACGCACAACCCTGGGTTTAGCAGGCCAATGCTCAAACCACTGAGCTATCCCTTCTCCTCCTAAAAATGTCACAAACACTGCATGAAAAGAGTTATAGCAAGCTGCTTAATGGTTTGGAATAATTTTTTAAATACTAAGGAAGGGAAATTCACAGGGAATTTGTGTCAGGGGCTCAGTTGAGCAGTGAAGTGAAAATGCATAACAGATAAAAGCAGATAACCTTTCTGAACAAAGCTGACCTCTCAGGTCTTGGCAAGACATGCTTCATGATTACTCAGGCTGTGATAAGGAACAAACCGGGCTGTCGGTCAGCAAAAGTGATACTTATTGGCCAATGTCATGGGTGGATCTGACAGACTGTTTCATTGTAACTGGAGTCATTTTATGCTGTCATAAATATAAAGGGAAGGGTAAACACCTTTAAAATCCCTCCTGGCCAGAGGAAAAACCCTTTCACCTGTAAAGGGTTAAGAAGCTAGGATAACCTCGCTGGCACCTAACCAAGATGACCAATGAGGAGACAAGATACTTTCAAAGCTGGAGGGGGGGGGAGAAAAAGGGTCTGGGGCTGTCTGTGTGATGCTTTTGCCGGGGACAGAACAGGAATGGAGTCTTAGAACTTAGTAAGTAATCTAGCTAGATATGCGTTAGATTCTGATTTCTTTAAATGGCTGAGAAAATAAGCTGTGCTGAATGGAATGTAGATTCCTGTTTGTGTGTCTTTTTGTAACTTAAGGTTTTGCCTAGAGGGATCCTCTGTTTTGAATCTGATTACCCTGTAAGGTATTTACCATCCTGATTTTATAGAGGTGATTCTTTTTACTTCTATTAAAATTCTTCTTTTAAGAATCTGATTGCTTTTTCATTTTTCTTAAGATCCAAGGCTTTGGGTCTGTGTTCACCTATGCAAATTGGTGAGGATTTTTATCAAGCCTTCCCCAGGAAAGGGGGTATAAGGGTTGCGAGGATTTTGGGGGGGAAAGAAGTTTCCAAACAGGCTCTTTCCCAATTATATACTTGTTAGACACTTGGTGGTGGCAGTGATAAAGTCCAAGGGCAAAAGGGCAAATAGTTTGTACCTTGGGGAAGTTTTAACCTAAGCTGGTAAAAGTAAGCTTAGGAGGTTTTCATGCAGATCCCCACATCTGTACCCTAGAGTTCAGAGTGGGGAAGGAACCTTGACATATGCTTGATAAAGGAATGTAAATAATGTTATAGAGTTAATTGCCACCTTTCATTTAAGATAGATGAGACAGGTAAACACATCACTGCGCAGAACACCGATATGCAAGTCCACTCAGGAGTTCAAACGATGTGGGGAGATTGGTGTTGCTGGATATTGTTTTGGCGCACAGAGAGAGCGAGAGACCAGGAAGTAAGAGACAGCTGGAACAGACTCTCTGTAGCACAACACTGAGAAAAGACTGGAGAGGGCTTTTGGGTGGGGTGCTGGCTGAAGGGAGTTTGGTGCAAGGAAACAGTGATTTGGTTCCTCCTCTCATCTGCGGAAAGAGGAATTCGTACATTCTTTGTAAAGAAGATTGAATCAAAAGGTACCAGACTCCATCAATTTCTCCTCCTGACTGGGACAACCTACAGGATCCTAAATTTTGGGTAGCCACTTGGGGCAAAAGGGGTAATAAGAACTTGACTCCTAGCAGAACTTCACTGCATTAAAGTCTGGATGGGAAGCTTTCAGAGTCTGCTTTTCAGCTGAGCCTCAACCTGGCAAATAATTCTTACTGCATTTTTTGCTTGAAATGCATGCTGGGAAACATCTAGCTACCTGCGGTGAAATCCTGTCGCTAATGAAGTCTATCAGAATTTTAACATTGACTTCCATAAGGCCAGATTTTCAGCCAGCTCTGTGGGTGCAAATGTAGTTACTGCTGGGCAATTTCAGACCCTTTCCCCTTCATATCCACTTCTTTCCCTACCCCTTCCACGGAAAGAATTACTATAGTATTGCAAATTAATCAATCGAATGAAGTGTCTAGTGCAAACAGCTTTTGTTACAACCTAATGATATTCCATCACTGGGAGAGATGGACCAGACATTACTTTAAACCCTCCCAGCAGGAGTTACTTCAGTCCTGCAAATTCACTGCTAGATGTACTTTTTTCTTTGTAAAGACTCAGGAAATCAGGACTGAGACAGACATTAAAACCAGAGGGAAAGCTGCAGTCATCCTTCGTACTGTGTGTTGCCCAAGGAGCCCCCCATAGTTTATATTTTAAGGCACAGTGGTAATAATGCCCAAACACAGAGCTGCTGCTCAGAGAGAGAAGCAAATATTAAAGCAATGTCACAGCAACTTGTTAAGCCCTTGTGGGCTTTACTTGAAGTTCTTAATTCTTCCCCAAAGGCAGATACATCGGTGCCTGGAAGAGTTAACGACACCCTGCTTCTGCAATAGTGCTTGCTTTAAGACAGTTTATAGCCTGTTCATTTAATTGTTTACACCTTTTTTAACCCATGTTCTTTCTTGGATTGTATACTGAGCAATTAGCTAGTGGATTAAGAGCATTTCAAAGGGACCATAAGAGCCCTGGAAATAAAGTATAGCACAGTCAAGAGCCATGCAAGCTTCCCTATGGCGCATCAGCAGTGCGCCTCATTGCTTGTGGGACAACATCAGGTGTCAGACCAAAGTTCAGTCTCCAGGCCTGTTAATTCATCATACCATAGTTCTAAAAGAACTGTCTAGGACTTCAAACAGTTTGAAAAATATTCCTCTTTTACTGTAAACAGGAACATAATGACAAATGGCAAATTCAATTCACAGAAATACAAAACAAGCCGCAGGTCAGGGCAGGGACGGTCAGCACTAACTGTGCTGCGCTTACTGTCTAACTGCGCTGTCAGCATTTAACAAATACATTATTTTTAATTGCAATAGCACCTGGAGGCCCCAATCAGGGATCAGAGCCCTGTTGTGCTAGGTGCAATGCAGACTCATAAAAATAAAGGTTTTCCCTGCCCGCAAGAGCTCATAATCAAGGATTATGACAAAACAGTGAAGTAAAAAAAGAGAGATTGGGGCAGGGGATGAGACAGCAAATAGATAATAAAATAGACCTGACTGAAGTGGAGCATAGGCCACCAAATTATGGGTCAATAAACCTGAGCCTCCAAGTTGGGATCAGAATCAAATCTAAGCTTCCCCAAACCTTTTGGGATCTAGGGTTTTGATTTGGCTTCTAATATATTGTGAGGCCAGCAGTGAAATTCAGATTGAGATCTGAAGGGGTATTTTGAATCAGAGCCACAGCCTCCACTGGTGAAAGGTAGCATAGTGCCTTTGCAGCCAATGGAGCTACACCAATTAATTCCAAGCTCAGGATCTAGCCCATTTGGTTTTGATTCAGACTCAGCTGTAACTTATGAGACAATGAGACAGATGTATTGGACTGCATGCACCCTCAGAAAGAGGTGAATGCTTTAGCTCTAACTTGTACTTAGATTTTATTTTTTAAATACTCTACTTAGGATATGCTATCTAAACCAAAGTTTAACATGAAAGATATATAGCTAATAAAGCCTGTGTTGATGTGCAGTATTTGGTGAGGTGTCCCTTGGAGAAGGCTCTCACATCATGCCATGGTGAACTTCTGATCTGCTTGTAACCCGTGAAGAAGCTAGGAACTTGGAGGCTGACTGGCCCAGAGATGAAATTTTTTCCAGGAAATAGGTAAAAGCAAAAGGCACATTCCCTATGGCTCCCAGATGGAGATCAAGTTACTTAATTTTTCCTGGAAAATCCCTTAATTGCATAAAATTATCAACCACCAGAGCATTCATAGAGCAGGAGTTTCTCTGGGAGGCCAAAGAATTTAGGAATTGTATTTAAATCTCAACATCACTCACAGGTAAAGGTCAGAGGGATGCCCTCTGTCAGTCAGCCTCAATGGGGGGGGGGGGGGGAAAATCAGAATGTAGTTTATGCTCAGTGGAAAGAAAGCTACCAGAAAACTGCATGACAGAAAACATCGCAAAGTATATCAAAGGGTGCTATGGATGGCATTAGCTATAGCACAGCATCTCCCACGTTTACTGAACAGTCTGAAATGGTGCAAAAAGCCTTGACAACGTAGACCTCCTCCCAGTTAGTGGGGAAGTTTGTTACCATACATTAGCATCTGTCAGGTCAGGTCAGTCTCAGGCCCTTAGCGTTGCTCCATATAGCACAGACTCCTAGCCAGGAAGCTCCACCTGTTCCATTGTGCGTGGGCCTGTGAGATTCTTTGTAATCCATCTGAAGGGCTCTTGTACCCAGGATGCACTATTTCAGTGAGCACCCTTTAGCGGCTTTTGTTCTAGAAACTTGTGATCTTTTCAAGCTGCTGCTGACCTCCCCTTTGTCCTGCTCCCGAATAGGAGCTATCCAGTCCAGCTGCCCTCCTGAAATGGTTCACTGATATTCTATCAGTCTCATTTATCACTATTACTTAACAGAGATTGGAGTTCTGTTGTGTTATTCAGAGACAGAGTTTACAGTCTAAACAGACAAAGAGAAGCAAAGCTGAGATGTAGTAACACAGCAGGAAAAAGAACCCACATCTCCTGGCTTCCAGTCTAGAGTCCGATTCCTTGAACCATGTCACTTCTCCTGTAGGTACAGTCTCATCCCCGTGACATGCATTATGTAGTCTGAGTCCTCTCCTAGCACGCTAAGGGCCTGATCAAAAACCCTTTGAAGTCAATGGGACCCTTTTCAATGACTTCTGGGCTTTGGATCAGGCCTCGAGAATACCCTGTGTTCATACAAATCCCACTGTGATGCTATATAGAAAGAATGATAACCAGGTGCACAATTCTGTTACAATCACTAGTGATGCACAGTTGCACTAAGTCTGATAAAGTACGTAATGCAAGTTATCAATGGAAAAGTTGCATTCTGTTAAATATGATAATCCTGTTTATAAGCATTTATCATCTTTGTATCTGAAGTTAGGAATATTTGCTAAGTATTTGTATCTCAACCATGTGTTGTGTTTCTGGGTGACACCCCCCATGAAAGTTTACATTCAGGCTAGCTATCATTGGCTGATGGGCCATTGAAGGAAATCAGCTTTTCAGTCAGTCCTTCCTGAAGACACCTCAGAGACAGTGGAGTCAATGGCTACCCCTATGATTCAGCAAAGCATGTAAGGACATATGATCAAAGATTCCGTATTGGTTAGTATGTAACTTTCCATACAGAGAAGCTGAGCTATAAATAGCAAGCTGTGACATCACTGCTTTGTCTTGACTTCTGTTCCACATCTCTGGATGGGATTTCTAACACAGAGGAGCTTTAAACAATGGACTGAATGACCCCCAACCTGCTTGGGTAAACCAGAGACTTTTTTGCAAGCTACCACATTTAACATCACTGCTGTGATCCTCATCTATGAACCTTGAAAATCACTTGCCATGGATATGATTCTGTAGCGAGGTGCACACTGGGTCCCTCTGGTTTCGGCCCCTGTTGCCCGCTCCAATCAGTCAGGAATGCCTCAGCTTAATGCGACACCAGTGTTCTTTATTTACAATTGCTTTCCCACCACCATTTTCCACCTATGTGCAGCTAACTTTGCCAAGTGCAGGTCTAGCCAGCAACAGACTAGAGGCCAGGCACAGAAGGAGCCTTTTCTGTCCCCAACTTCCTCACAGCCTTTATAGGCCTGGCTAATGAGGCTGGCAGGTGCTGTCCGTTACCAGACCCAGGGCTATCCAACCAGCCCCAATCCAGTCCACGTCTGGGTGGTGATAAGGGCTGGATTGCCTGGAGGACTGTCTTTTTAGCCAGTGTGGTGACACAAGAGCTCAATTTTGATACTGATTTGGTGAATCTAATTATAGAATAAGCCATGAGTTTGGGTGTGTCTGCTCTGTTTTGCCACTCTGCCCTCAGTTTGGCATTCTTAGCTGTGACCCACCGTAGCCACCGCTTGGACCCACCATAAAGCCCACTTCTCCCACAAAGGCTCTCAGTGCTAATCAGCAAAGAGCTGCACACGTAGCAATACACAGAACAGAACAAAACAAAACAAAACATGCACTGCTGGAAGGCTGGTGTTTCAAACTGTAGAGCACGTGTCTAGACCACATGGTCTGTGTTGTGTTCCCCTTTCCGTCAGCTTACTTCCAGACCAATTTGAGAGTGCTGAGCATCACAACTCTCAGCTGTTCTCAATGGAAGGTGAGGGGGAGGAAACATTCAGTATCTTGCAAGTTTAAACCTTCTATGACATCATGCACAGCCACAGGGAGGAAGAGGAGCTCCTTAGATTTTTACATCCAGCAAGGACCATTACGATAGTCTTGCCTGACTTCCTGCATGACACAGGCCAGATAATCTTGCCCAGTAATTTCTGTGTCAAGCACATATCTTGGGGCTGAGGTAGAGTATATATTTGAGAAACGCATTCAACCTTAAAGACTCCAAGCGATGGAGAATCCACCACATCCCTAGGTATGTTGTTCCAATGATTAGTTACTCTTACTGTTAAAACCATGCATCTTATTGCTAGCCCCAGTTTATCTAGCTTTAACTTCTAGACACTAAATCTTGTTTAAATTTTCTGGAAGATGATCTTAGTTGCAAGTTGGATGGCTTTAAAAATTTCCTGTCCGACATTTGTGCCCGCTGAAGCAGATGGACGAACACACTTGGACAAAGCAGAGAAGCTGAAATATGTTGCGACAAGCAGCGTGACTTTTGGATGACCTTTGGTAAAGAACTCATGCCCTGGCTCCTGTTATGAGTGTCATGAAGAAAAATATTCCCTCAGGCTCTGAGTGAGGGCTGGTGCACTCATCACATGCAAGGACTTCATTTAGATTTATGTAATTACAAGGTTATCCAGCATTAAGCCAGAACTTGTGTAATGGAATATAGAAGAACCTTTCACTTCTAGGTCATCAATTCAAATGCAACCCAGGCACTGGCGGCCAAAAGTTCTTACTGCCTGGTGGCTATTTGGTGGTCTAGGTGAAAGGGACGGTTGTCTCAGTCCAGTTTCCAGTGGATAGATACCGCAGCTCCAAAAACAGCCACTACATTTGGCACCATTTAGCCACCTTGTGAAGGCGTGGATGGGCACTGGAGAACAGGCTCACCCTTGGAGGCAGGTCCACTAAGTCAGGCTGGAGGCGCATTGGCGGACGGTGCTGGTGCGAAGACGGCACTGCTGCCTGGTTTGGTGGGTAAATGGTAGACTGCTGGTTTTCCCCATTTACTAAAGCAATAATGCTGGAACTAAGCTCTAGACCTAACAAACATGTGTCTAATGCTCAGCTTCTTAGGGTGAAGTCTGCCTCCTTCCTGCCATGTGCATCAAATGCAGCCAAAGTGTTGCTCTTGTGAGCAGGAGGAGCAGGCTTCATGAGTAGACTCTGCATCTACTACATGCTATTAAGTTATGCTCCACCATGGCTCACTCTGTGGCACTGCAGAAGGGAGGGGGTAAATGAGGGGGAAGGGATTGCAGCAGATCCACTGATGCATTTACACTGTTCTTCATGGAAGGGAGGCACAGGGGCTCCAGATACTAAGTACTGAAACCCTGTCATAGCAACCATGGAGCAGTGTGACTGACTGATGCTCCCCTTCTGCAAAGCCTGTGCATACATTGAGGATTTAACTCTTTGTGAACACCACATTCTACATTTCAAACCACAATAGAATTGTCACACATGCAGCTTAGGCGGTAGTGTGTAGCAATATTTTATCATGAAGAATGCAAATTCATTGATCACATGACTATGTAGACATGAGTAGGGTCACTTTTGCTCCTGGCAGACAGTTAGCCATGCAATGCAAAAGTGCTGCCAAGGCTTTTTGTCTTTTCAAGTCTTGTCAAGGTTTGACAGCTCATTGAAAGTTTTGAAGTGTGATCCTCAAATCCTGAAAACACATAAATGTAGAACTGAGCCAAAATCATCTCTGGTGAAACTGCAGTGAACCAACAGAATTACTCCAAAGATTTGGCTGCTTCCTGATGCAATCGCTAGGAAGAGATTCTAACCTTTTACTTGCATAGGGAAAAAGAGATGCCCGCCACACCCGCTGGCTCCCGTGTGCCACAACAAAGCTAACAGCAGGATCTAGCTCAGGGGGATCAAACTCAGTCAGAGGAGAGAGCGAATTGCGTGTGTAAAATTGCAGTCTTTCGGCCAGGGTATAAACTTAAGACTAGGTACTCCCCACTCTACACAGTGCAATGCTCACTGACGTCAGTAAGAGATTTGCAGAGAGTTCAAGACAAAAAATGACCTGTGTCATAAGTGTTTATTTGTTCAGGGCACTATTGTCACATTCATCATTCCATAAGAAAAATCTGCCTCTCTTTAAGCAGCTGGTATTTCTGCCCTGGGTTTCTTTTCCTTCCTCTCCTCCTTTCCTGTCTTTGGAATGATCCCCATTTTCTTTCCCCCCCTCTACATTTTCTTCCCTGCAGCAAGACACTCATTTCCCCTCACTCCATGGGCTTCAAGCCCACCCACCCCCATTCTCCAGGCCTTTCACTAAAACGTGAACATATCATCACTGGGTTTTACAGGTAGCACTCCTATCAGATTAATAAGGGAGAGAGGATTTCACACTGTGAGGAATTGTTTCAGGCTGCTTGCAGATTTAGGCAAACAGGACTGCATTGATTACACTTGAGTTACATTTAGAAGGTTCTCTTTGTAGGCCTGAAAGATAGAAACTTGTTTTTAAATGGGAGTCTGCTGGCTCTGAGTCTGACTAGATTTACAGGCTAGATGCAGCTCACAGGCCATGTTTGACCCCTCTGATCTAACTCTTAATTCAGTGGCTCTCAACCTTTTGAGACTACTGTACCCCTTTCAGGAGTCTGATTTGTCTTGCATACCCCAAGTTTCACCTACATTCAAAAACTAGTTGCTTACAAAAAAAAAAAATCACAAGCAAAAAGGGGTTGCTTTTTGACTGGGCCCCATTTTACCCTCCCCCACCCCGCACAATAATTCCAGTGCATGCTTTGGCTGCTTCTCCATGTTTTCCATTAAGGAAGCCCTCTGTATAAAACACTGAAGCAAGGGGAAAACTGCGTTGTCAGGATCATATTTCTTGTTGCTGGAAGGGCAGCCTTCTGCCATGAATACAGAACTGCAGCATCTAAACATATAGCAGAAGGATGGAGCTGAATTACTGCTTCAAGCACATTTTCCAGTCATTCAGCTCCCTGTCACTTTTTTTTTTGGCACAGAATATTTGCTGTGCAATTCTTGCATGTTTCTTCAATGAACCTGCCAAGGTCAAATGTGGGAGTAATATTGACTATCAGAGGCAAAAGAAACAATAAGGCAGGTAGTGATGTACAAATGTGGGATTTATGTAAGCACAGTGGTTGAATGGCATATACACCCAGGAGAAGAGACCTCTACTTAGGGTGAGTGAAGGGACATGACTGGATAGAGTGGAATTAAACTGAAAAAAAGAGCAAAGTTTAGGGTGAATATCAGGAAAACTTCCTAACAAGGAGGTGTGACACAGAGGCCCATTTGTGGTTCACTGCCGTGTGTCAGCAACTCGTCAGGCCTGACATACTGCACCTCAGACACTAATGTCATGATATTTATTTTAAAAGGTGATATGCACTATATTGTTTGAAATCACCTGGACAGGAGGGGACATCACACAATGTACCTGATTCCTACATAAATTAAACATGGTAGAATCAAAACAATGGAAAGCCCATTTACATGCAGGGAGATGGGAGGCCCACAGGAAGGGGAAAAAACAGCATGAGGTCATCCTGCCTTTTGAAACAAAGCCATTGAACTGGGGACAATATAAGCAAAGACCGAAGCCATCTTTGACATCAATCACTAGACAGATAAGGGTCCAGAGCTTTTGCAAGCTGGGAAAGATGGGTCCTTCAGTGAAGGGATTAAAGAGATTAAAGTCTCTAGGATCTGAATATAGGCAAGAAACCTGCTTAGGCAGACCTCTTTTTAGGAAGACAAGGGAAGCCAGCCTCTTGTTCTTCTGAGGAAGAAGGTTCTGAAGGAGGGGAAGTTGGCCATAGTTGGTGAGTGGCTAGTGAGAGAAACTACCTTGAACAAAGCCTGTACCTTGCTAGATCAAGTTTTAGACTTTTAGATGCACGTTTTCACTTTTGCCTACAACAAGCTCTACTTCTATTCCTTTTACTTGGCATCACTTAACACAGCATTTCTCAAACTGGGGGTCCTCACCCAAAAGAGAGTCACAAGCTAATAGGGGGTTTATGACATTGCTACCTTTACTTATGTGCTGCCTTCAGAGCTGGACGGCCAGAGAGCGTTGGCTGGGTGCCTAGCTTTGAAGGCAGTGCTGCCATCAACAGCAGTGCAAAAGTAAGGGTGGCATGGTATAGGGTGGTTGTCACTTTTTTTGGGGGGGGGGGAGGGGAAAGTGTTGTCACAACCTGAAATATTTTCAAAGGGGGACCCAGCAAAAAAAGTTTTATTTTTACCATAAGCCAACTCAGTGCAGTGTTTACTGGAGTAAGTAACCCCTTCCCTTCAAAGTTAATAAGCTTTAATCTCTTTAAAGGAGCAACAAACCTTATTATTTCTGAGTGGTTCAGGTGAGGGTTGGACGCTTCAGGGCACACAGTTTGGGGGAAATTCAGGACTGCCAGTGTGTTGAGTTCACCCTGCTAGTTTAAATAAAGGCTGGTGAAAGCCAGTGAGGGGCTGTACACAGGCAGCTGGGGTCAGAGCTGCTGAACCAGGGCTGTCTAGTGGACAGATGCTCAGCGTGTGACTTGCATGCTTGTCTGCTGTTGCTGGTGTCCAGGTTGTGAGCTACAGTAGCAGGGCATTTTGAGGCATCCAGGATTCCAGGGCAGGCAGTGACAACCCCTCACTGGTCTGGATTGCACCCCTACAACGTGACAGGAAGTAAATTAGAATGCAGAATTTTCCCCACCCATTGCTTGGGATATTTAGATGTGGGCAAAACATTTGAGAACATACTTTAGGGAACAGCCTTGTATTGGCCCTCATTTAATTTGACTTATGAGAGATGGAAAAGTCAGTCCTCTTTTCTAGTAAAAAACCAACCTCTGCAAACCCTTAGTTTCATAAGTCACCATTTCTGATGTAACTAATTGATCAGGGGACCGATACTAGAGTGTGGGAAAACAGTAGCAGTGGTGAGGTTCATACATGGAAGGGAAAGAGACACACCTGAGCAAGTGTCAGCACTGTTCCCCATGCCTATCCAGCTAGAAGTGCTGTGCCACACCCCTCAGGCCTGTGCCTTGATGCCAGAGCAGCATGTAAGAGCTACTGAATCACAGATATCCCGTGGAGATACAGATACCCATAGATCTTGTCCCCTGACATTAGCCACATGAATAGGAGTTGCTGAGTCAGCAACTCTGGACCTTTACTAAAGAGCAGTACGCTAGATATTCTTAGCTGGTAACTTCACAGTGGCTTGTTCCTCGAGATCAGGTTGGTAAGATATAGACAGTAAGCCTCAAAGACTTGTGCCTTGAATTCATCCCAGCAAGCTAAATGTAGAAAGCTCGTCCATGAGAAGGTGAAGGGCAACTCCACAACCAAGGGGAAGAAATATGTCTGCTCTTCTTGAGTTGTTATTGTCTTCTCTGCTCTGCCAGTGATTCCATCCTCATCTGCCTACTCGACAGCTCTTCAAAAAAACCTCTCTCATCTCCCCGGCACATGGAATGCTCTCCCTGGACTGATTTGTAACCCTCACTTCAAGGCCCACCTCTGCCAGAAGGTCTAGAAGAAATTTGCTGACATGCATTTGAAAAATTAGTGCTGTAGATAGTGCTGACATGCATTATTATTTCCAGATTATTACTAATGAAAACTTACCTCTGTTGAGCATCACATGGGTCCTCTCTGCGATCCATACACTGATTATCACAGGGCACCATCATCAAGCACTTCACCTTGCAGCCCGGTGGGTGCTTAAAATCATTTACTCAGACTCAGCAATTGAGAACAAGATGCCCCCTTTGTGGGGTCTTGTTTACTAACTCATTTTACCAAGTGCAAACCTACCTCATTAGTCCCTCAAGGCCAACCCGAACAAACATCTTCTCTGAGCATCCTCCTCCCCAAAAGCAAGGTTATAGTTTTAAACAAACTCACACTCCTCAAATAAGGATGCCACTCCTCTTACTAGACCAGTGTTTCATGCTAGCTATAAACCTTAGTCAGCTTATCCAACCCTGCTCCCTTGGTTCCCTTTAAATCAGTCATGTCACCTGCTGGCTTGGGAGAGATTGTCAGGCAGGTAATTGCAGCCACCCTCTGCTGCTACTGCCTTCTCTGGGAGCTCCTCTCCTTAGGAGCCTTCCATCTCTAAAATCAACCTTCTTGGGCAGAGTTCTGTAGCTTCTTACCAGCTTCAGGTGATTGTTATTTAGCTGCCTGGCTAGCAGTTACTTGCTTATAGGAGGGCTGAGTTGGGCTCATTCTCCTTAAAGAAGCCCTTCACAGGTTGAGTGGGCCCTGACTCCCTTAGGGTTAACCATCCCATGACAATGACCACATGCAACAGTGCAGGTACACAGCTTTACTTCCTTTACTGAGCCCTGTGGGCATTTCTATATGGAAGCCTTCCATATAGGTGCCAAGGAAACCATGAATGCTAGTTCTCTAGCTCTCTGCACGTTTTCCACCCCTGCTCAGCAGCCTTTGGGAACTGAGCTCTTAAAATCATCGCTCACCTGCATTTTTCTGATATGCTGTAATAACAGGTTAAGCTGGGACTGAGTAACAGGCATAACCAGCGAGACAAACCATTAGCATGAGCAGAGTTCTCAGCATTAATTAGGAAAGGAAATAAATGGAGTGACAGAATTAAAGCAGAACCTCAGCACGAATGACCCAATTCCCGTCTTTGTGCTGGAGCACACAGCAGGCCATGAAGCAACGGGTTTTCTTCAAAGTTCATTCAACACTGAGCTGGAATAGCAAAGGCAAATTCCTTTACAGCTAGCCCCACAGCTCTGATTCGCTGATCTCACCTTCCTGGATTCTAGTAAACATACAGGACTAGTTTCAAAAATGTGCATCTCTGTGGCAAACGCATTCCCCTGCACACATGCCTACCAGTACTGGTATAAAAAAGGGTAACACGTTACCATTTCTTGATGGCCAGTTGACATGTGGCTGCATGCACAATTCACTGCAGGCCCACATTTTGAAAATGTACGCTAACCTTTTCAATCCTAACTGCCTACAGTGAAATATCTAAGTTGTATAAAGGCATCTAATGAAAAGTGGCTTGATATGCAGAGATACTGAGCTATTACAGATACCAGTGATTTTAGTGGGAGTTTTGGGTGCTCACTGCCACTAAAAATTCAGTCATTTTTATTTAAGTGCCTGCTTATGGATTTCAGTGCCTAGCTTTAAATATGTTGGTGCTAGAAAACAGTGAGAAGCATTTAAAATGCAGATTGCTTATCTATGTGTAACTTAAGCTTTGAAATCTCATGAGAAAGCTCCTGAGATTTCCACTTATCGTACATGTTGCACAGTGTCTTTGACACAAACTGAGTCCCAAACCGCTTTGCACTTTTGTTTTCTGGTTTCATAGTTTACTAAGCTCGGGTTATTCTGATGTTTTCTCCTTTTATGTTGTGAATCTTGTGGCCTCAATAAATAGAATAAATCTGATAAGATTTATAAGAGATAAGACCAAACTGATTCTTGAGTTGATGTAGGCAGATGCAATGCCACTGGAGTTGTTTCCTGGCGTTGTATCAGCAGTGAAAATGGGCCATATTTCTTGGCTGCTTAGATTCACGCTCACATGAACTGGCTCCCAACTTACTGTCCGCTTATCTTTGCAGGATGGTATTGGGCAGTGATGGGTTTATACAAGCAACCCAAGAAGTGTCATGTTTTTGCAAGCCCCCTCCGTGGGCTGGATGGGCTCTTTAAACTTTAGCGTACATGTGCACCATATTAAGCATCCCTTAGCAGGGTAGGAAAGGGAGAGCTCTCATAGGTTTTGCTGGCGATAACCAAAAGACTCATTTGCAGCAGATAGCTGGAAAACCCTTGAAAGCCACATCTGTTGTTGAAATACAATAGGCTCCAGGAGCTCCATGTGCCAGCTAATCCCTGGCAGACAATGGCACCTGGATGAACTGAACCACACTCAATAGGATCCAGGAGAGCTCATTAATAAAACAAGTTGTGTAATTGTCCAAAGAAATGGTTGTTAGCAGTTTGGGCTCATGCTATTTCATCTAACAAAAGGGCGTGTGAGGCCTCATGTGCATGTGGCACAGGCAGCATCATCATCATGTGACCTTTGGGGGCAGATGCTCATCTGTTGTAAATTGTCATAGCTCCATTTGAGTCAACACAGTGATGACAATTTACACCAGATGAGCTCTTAGTACTCCAGGCAAGATTAGAGAGCAGAATGCAACTCATGGACCTGCTCCCCGGTGTCAATGCACGGACGAGCCAGTCAGGCCATCTGGGACACCTGCTGGAAGAGAGCAGGAAGGCATATGACAAAAACCACATCTCCCTATGTGATCAAACTGCGACAATGGGTGAGTCAGTCATCCTCTGTGCTGTGACAACAGTATTGTTGTCTCCGGGAGGGTTAGTCTGATACCCGCGCTCTGAACACCCTCCTCCACAGGAGAAATGTGGGGAAGATGGAGGACAGCTTCCTCCACGGCTGTGGTGACTTAAGTTACATTTCTATAGGGCTAAACAACTGTTTGACCTGGAAACAGGATATGCCTCCTGGGGAACTGTGCTGGATGTAGCATACTTTTCTCCTGGACAGGGGGTGAGAAGAAGCTAAGGGCGTGTCTGCATTGCAATCAGAGGTGTGACTACAGTCCACCTAAGCTAGCTTTGGTCAAGCTAGTTTGAATAATAATAGCAGAGAAGTCAGTGCAGCATGGACTACCTAGTCTGCTGTCTCCCTAGATACCTTTGAGGAGCAGTAGGTACTGTCCGTGGTTTCCCGCTTTATTAGTGGTCCCCCAAAATCATTTGGGCCCCGGGTTTAGTGGCTCTTCACCTTAGGCTGGGGAGAGGGGCCTTTTGATGTGGGTGGACTTGTACCCGCCCACCTCCCAGAACTCAACAGGTATGTAGTCAGGATGGCAGGTGCGAAGGTACAGCTACTGTTATCTGAACTAGCTCCATAAAAGCTGGCTACAATCTCTTCTCCTCCCCCGCAGGGACTAAGTATGCTGGTTTTCCATCCCTCTTGGGCTATGATTCCCAGCTCAAGTAGATGTACTAAGGCTAGTTCCCATTGGGTTAGCATGCTAAAAATAGTAGCGTAGCCACAGCAGCCGGTAGCAGGGGTTAGCCTCCATGGGTACAAAGCCGGCTGGACCTTGTAGGGAAGAACTCAAGGTGCCTCACCTGTGCCGCCACTCCCTGCATGACTGTGGCTACACTACGATTTTTAGTGCACTAGTTTGATGAGAATTCGTGCAAGGATGTGTATGAAAACTGGGAATCATAGGCCCAGCTCCAACTGTAGACATAGCCGTAGTCTTTGCTAGGCAGCCAGCTTCAAACGTAATTTCAGAAAGCACTCATTTCTTATTGGTGCATGTAGATACTCATAGGCTTAGATGCAACAAACTCTTACAGTGACTCTTATAAACCTATTTCTTCTCCACATTCCCAGTCCACACCCAGAGACCCAAAAGTAATTAAGACTGTTTATTTTATTGTATTTATTGTGGAAACCAAGTGATGTAAAACAGTGAACAGGATTTCCTAAGGGATACGACCAGGTCAATAATGCAATGTTAGTATCACTGAACAACTTCTTTACATGCACGTTTCTAATGTTAGGTCTAAAATTAACGCTAAAGTACAGTCTGACGCCTAGAACTAGCTCTACTTTGTACAGTATGCCACATTCAGTCATTTTGATTAGAAAAAGAATGAAGCCAAAAGAACATTAGTCAGCATTAGGACCCATAAATAGGTTCTAATCTTTTGACAACAGATTTGTGGCCATTTTTCTAATGACATTTTAGAATGGCCAGGCATTTAAAAGTTCACCCCCATCTCTCCATTTAACTTTGGAGTCAAATTCCATTAATTCGTCAGTGGGCTGCTGAGACTTTAACTCTTGCTTTTATAGTTGGCTTTGTGTACCACAAGTGGACAGATCCTTCTCTTCCACAGAGGTGCAGTTTTTCAAGACAGCTTCTAAATTTGGGAGTTTCATATAGCACTTTGAAACCCTTCGTTACTTATAAAGGAAAAAGCTATCGGGAGAACTCTCTCAGAATAAAAGGATAAATTACTGTGTCAGAACTGCTTAGAAGGGTTTGGTAAATAATGGATAATATTCTGTAGCAACACCTGCTAGAGTCTTTGCTGGCAACATTCCTATGATATACATCATTTGTTCCAGGGTTTGACATTAAATGCCAAATATTTCAAAGGGTGGGGAGGTTTTGTGGGCGTGTTGCAAAACTCCACCAATGTGTGCAAAATGGGCTATTGTTTGCAATTACCAATTTTCTATGCACACAGGGTAGTTTACATGTGCAAATGTGGGTTTCTGCAGGCGCACTGAGCCAGCATGCATTTCTGCAGGCTCATCCGTTGCACACTCCTTTGATGATCTGGACCCCAAGATCAGTTAGCTGTCTTCCAGAGAGGCGCTGGGAATCTCCATCAAGGCCAGCATCCTTGCCCTTAGGCTGCAGAGCGCTCTGCAGCTACCCCAGGGCAGTAATGGACCACATCCAAAGGAGGTGTGAAATAGCTGATACACCTACCTCAACCTGCTCTTTCCTGGACCCTTCAACTCCTCTGCTGTGGAGAGAAAGGATCCCACTTCCACACAGGAGCAGAGTTTCACATGGATGCTGGCATCCTGCCCCCATGCAGAGAGGAACACACCAATGCTGTTGTTTTCTGGACCCTTTATATCCAGGGGATGGAAAAGGATTATTTCAGTCACAAACTATTAGACATTGCCCATTTATGCTAAGATAATGAATATCTGCTATATCTGTACCACAATAGATTAACACTGATATTCCTCCATTTACTGTTCTGGGGTTAAGCCAGTGCCTAACATGACTTTAATGTCATCCTTTGTTAGGATGTACACTGTGTGTGTGTGTGTGTGTGTGTGTGTGTGTGACCCCTCTCCAAAACACACACACACACACACACACACACACACACACACACACACACTCTCTCTCTCGTGTAATAAACTTAGTACCACAGGCAAAAATACTTCCTCCCAAGTGAGGCTGGTATTTGTTAAAAGTGTTGCCTTTGTTAAGCCTGCCTGAATGGTAAAGATAGAATTCCAACTCTCCAAACCTGTGAAACTACACCCCATATTCATCATAGTAATATTAGGATGTGATTATGGCATAATTATGATGCATTTTGCAGAAGATGGGTCATATAAGGGGTCAATTGAAAAGTTATTTGCATGATATAATTATCATATTTGTATGCATGTATCATTTTGGTATCTGAAGTTATAAATATGATTATGGATCTGTATTTAAATGGGCTTACTCTGGAAAACATCCACAGTCAGCCTTTTGGGTACAACAATGAAGAAGCCAGAGTGTGCTAATGGCTCATCAACAAAAAGACAATGGGCAGTCGAATAGCTTAGCCTTCCTGTGGACATTTCGGCCAGTCTGTAAGTAATGGCAGCTATGACTCTGCAAGGGCATGTGACCAGACCATACGACTCTGGACTCCATTTAGGGTGCCTGTATTTTTCCACAAACTGGGCTGGGAACTGCTTTTAGAACAAATGGTTCCTGCCCTATGCTAAAGCTATATAAGGCAGGGAGTGACCTCATCTGTTGTTCTTCATTCCCCCCACAACTCAACACCTAAGAGAAGCTCCCAAGGAAAAGGACTTGGAATGGGGGTGGAGATTCCAAGCTGCAAAGCAAGTACAGCTTGTGCCTTGAGAATCTGCAAGCCTGCTCATATCATCAGTCAGGGTGAGAAATTGCTAATTCATATCCAATCTTTTTAGTATTTTAGGCTTAGTCTGTTGTTTATTTAGTAGGTAATATGCTTTGATCTGTTTGCTATCACTTATAATCACTTAAAATCTATCTTTTTATAGTTAATAAAGTTTTGTGTTTTAATCTAAACCAGTGTGCCCTTGACTGAAGTGTCTGGGGAAAAAAATCTCAGCTTGGTTTAACACAAGCATATTGTGCATATTCCTCTCCACATTGAGTGAGAGGCGAACTGAGTAATAAATTCCTACTGGTTGGGGTTTTGACCAGGGCAGGACCAGCTCTGGGGTCCTAGGCTGGAGAGCTGGGGGTTATTTTGGCTTCAGCGGCTCTATTTGTTGGTTCATGCAGTAGCTGGCCAAAGCCTGCATGCAACTGCAGCTGGGTGTGTCCATGCCTGTCTGAATGCTGGCGGGAGTGTAGCACCGGGAGTGGTCTATAGCCTGTCACAGCAGCATGGTGGTGAGAGGGAGCCCAGGCTGGTGAGTCAGAGGGCTCAGTGGTACCCCAGTTCCATGTGGCACCACGGGGGGAACCTGTTGCACCTTCTTTGCCAGGGTCTGACTTAGATACATTACAAAACACTGGGAAAACAGCTGCTGGGAAAAGCACTAGTTAGTCACTGCCTTTCAAAATAACTGACGCTGACTTTTATTTCATTTTGGGTATTTGATCATCATAGGACCAGCTATACTCCTTTGCTTTTTCTTTTAAATGCCGACACTTGCCAAGATGGGTAACTAAATTTAGGCTCTTAAATTTATATTGAAGCTTTGTAATAAGTGGCCTGATTTTCAAGACAGCTGAACACCTGCAGCTGCCACTCATGCCCAAGGGATTCAGGAGCTCAGCACTTGGAAATAAGGCCAGCTGCTAACCTGGATAAGGATAGACTTAGGAGCATAACTTTAGGCACCCATTTTTGAAAAATTTGGCTTCTGTCTAGATCACAAGCACAAATACATTACATACAAAAACGAAACCAACCAAAAGGTGAGATGTAAAAGACTCGTTCAGATCTCAGTGGCTTTCCAATCCCTGAACTGAAATACCAGGTGGCACACAACTATCATTATTCCTAAACTCTAGGGGCTGGATGGCCTTGCACCGTGTGTACTCATTTACACATGTGCAAAGAGGGTGTAGAACACCCATTCTGATTGGGTGGCACTTGGCACTCGCTATGCAAAGGTGTAAATGGTTACACAATGAGAAAGGCAGTGGAGACTCAAGTCCAATATATTGATGGTGCTTGTACTTTTTATACATACCTTGGTATATGGTAAGAAAAAAAAAAGCCCCTCTCTTTTTAAAAGTCAGATACAGTTTACAGTACTGTACTATTTCCACCACATACTGATAATATAAACATGAGCTAATATTTTTTCTGCGTAGAGAAGTTCATCATTCAGTTATGATTTCACAGCCATCACCACACCTGTATAGATACTACCACACATAGTATTTTGGTTGCTAGAGAGTTTAGTTTGTTTGTTTGTTTACCCCCTTTTGTTACCACACCACTGGTAACAATGAGCACTCTGGTGTTAATACCTTATTTTGTCTACACTACTCCTGATTTGTCCGTCTTTTCAACTGACTTTGGATCACCTTCCTCTCACTTATGATTGGAGTTTATTCAATAACTACAAGATTCTGGGGCACTTTTCAACATACCGCTTCTGCTTTTTCACCATGGGATTGATCCTACCAAGGTGCTGAGTGGTCTCAACACCAACTGATGTCAAGGAACATTAAAGGTGCTCAGCACTACTCAGTAGATTCTTCCCACACCTTGCAAAATTGAGTCCTAAAACAAGGGACTACTGATATTGTGGTCTCTGTTACATTTCCCAATTTAAGACCAATGGGAAATCAATGGGAGTCTTTCTATAGATCTCTGAAGGCTTTGGACCAGGCACTAAATCTGTCATCATTTATCCTTGTACGTTTATATTTAATGCTGCCGATGACACACAATAATGTAGAATAAATCTCAAACAGATTAGTTAAATATGAAGGCTAGTGATAACATTAACAACAATAACTTTAGAGAGCACGCTCACTTTCCCCACATCCCTAGGACATACTTTGCCTTTGGGTTTGTTTCACAAGACCCATGCATAACAGGGGTACCAACAACAGATTGAGACTTTTCACCTCTGGTGCTGCCAGTTAGGTTTCATGACAACAGCATTTATATGCATCAGCAAAACAATCAACGTCTAGGAATGTACAATAACCAGGACTATTGCAGATACAGATTCTTTATTTCAGAATAAGCCAATGGCAAGAATTGCAAAAAATAAAGTGAACCAGTGTGTTCCTGGATACAGGATTTGGGGAGCCCCTATCATTCAATTTCTCCTCCTTTTTGCTCCCTCTCCCCCATTTTTCTCATCCCTTCTCTCCTCTTCTATGATAAGAGGGAAGGAATAGGTGGTTGATCATCCTTCCTTGAGAGAGGGAAGGGTCATATTTCTTTCCACCTGCCACTCATAGGTTGGTTGCCAGAATGAGTCCTGCCCATATGGTCTTTTCCCCAGAGTGGGCTAGCAGAAAGCACACAGATCTTCAATCTACTGGCTCTGCCCAAGCCAATGCAAAGCTAACAGAACCCAGATCAATGACCTCAGACAACAGCAGACTCCACAGATGTTAGAGACTATCCTGCAAATTGCCTGAGGCAAGGGGTTCCCCTTGGCTTTTTGTTTCATGGATCCTAAAAACTGGCTCAGGCTCCCAATCTAGAAAAATACAGTGTTCCTGAGTCAAGATGGAAACAACTTTTCTATTTCCATTAACTCCACTTATCCCAAATCCATCTGGCCACTTACAGCTTTCCAAGAGATACACCAACATGGACCTTGTTCCCTTTCCTCTGACTGGTTTCCATGTTTTCTTTTTCCTACAGCAAATTAAATGCAAGGGTTGCTTCAATCTGTTACTCTACCTTCTGTTTTGAAACTTGGGGCTTTTCAGACATTTTTACCCATAGGAAAGACATCTGTCGTTCAGTTTCACTTTACATGTGGACCTTCTTTTCATCATTCTGTATAGTATTCCTTCATATTATTAACCATTTAACTGCTGCAGTGTGGTTTTGGGTCAGGAAGTGTGTGTGAAGGCAAACAGGACTTGTTTCGATATTTTCTTTCATCCCACCAGGCCGATTACACTTCTGATTTTGACACCAACATGGCTGAAACCAAGAACAAGTTTTCCCGGCCAGTGGGAGGATGGCTACATAATCATATTCCTTGCTAAGCTCCATGACGTGTCAGTGCTGCCCCAAGCATAAGGTTCCTTTTGTTGATGGTGAAATCTCCAGTAGCTCCAACAAGGTTCATTTTAAACACGGTTGTCTAGATAGCTTACGCAGGAGAAAGCTTTAACCTGGCATTTAGTTATCAAGTTGCTTAAATTCTGCCCTAGTAGAGCAAAGTAAAAATATAGACTAGTTTACATGAGCTGTGCTGGTGTTTATTGACTCTTTTGGACACATTATTGCTTGGCTTCGAATGCATTTCAGCAGGCAGTTGTGCCCACGTATAGTTTCATTGACATTTCTGAGATTATCATTAAACAACATTTTTAAGGATCATTCTGTTGTTATGCTCTGCTGACCATCTCAGTCTTTCCACTGATGCATGAGCAGTCTTTTGGACGCAGCCACCTGGCAGTCTCACTTTTTTAGTTTCAGTTTATAAATGTATTGGCGATACTTTACTTCGAGAGAGGTTGTTCAGTTGTGATGAGGGATGGATAGGCTGGTGAATGTTACAACTAGAAACAGCTGCAGGGAATTAAGACAGATCTTGCTGATTCCTCATGAAGCAAAACAATTATTTTACTCAGTTCATCTACGTGTTCATCCTCTGTCATTAAGCGCCAAGCAAATTTTGGTCTAAATTGAGCAAACTGAGCCCAGATTTTCAAAATATTTTTTGGGAGCGGGCTGCAGGATGAAGTCCATGGAACTCTGTAAATATCCATAGCCACAGTTCGCCCCAGGACACACTGAATCATACATGTATATGCTCCTATTAACAAGTTCGTACAGGGACAATTCAGACTAGAATGAATGACAAAAGTTTATAACAAGGGGAATAATAGAGGAAGGGACAAAAGGCTCCTCAATTGACATCACTTCACAGGGCATCAGGCACGGCTACAGCTGATGAGGGTGTGAGCAGAATTGAGCTGAAGTCACAGGAATAAACAGCACAAAGGCTTAAACCTGAACATGAAACAACAACAATGCAGCAAATATTGGGAACCTCTTTGGTGCCAACACAGACACAAACGTGGTAAGAGACGCCAAACTTGTCAACTCGCCTTACCAAACAATACCGCCCACATTTAATTCCATGCAAAAATCCACATGAAATTCACAATGCTAGGAGGGGATGGAAAGAAACAAAAAGTATGTCCTTGACAGACGTACATAGGAAGAATCCCTGTATGTGTCAGCCCAAGTTCAGCAGTAAGTTTGGAGGCCACTTAAAGTAATATGACATGACAGGGTGGAGGAAGGGAATCAATGTATTGTAAGCCTGAAAATATGCCAAAAGGAACGTTAAGAATCAATTCAGTACTGAGCTTAGAAATAATAACTTTAATTAAACTCAGCTAAATTATTATATTATATTAATTATACTATATTATATAAGCTTTATGGGATTTAAGCCCCCTTTGGGGATGAAAAGAGCCCCAAAGCTGACATACCCACAAATTTTGGTTCCATCAATGAAAAGTTAATTACTCAGGGCTGTTTTTGAGAAGAGCATTGCAGTACGTTTACATTTGGGAAGTATAACATGATCTACGGTATAAGAAGGTATATGGCATTGCAGACAGGAATAAATGACCACTACCATTCCTGATCAGTCTTTGGTGGAAGCAAAATAATCCCTATTTAACAGTCGTCCTCGGCGGGAGTGCAAAAACCAAAGCCGCAAAGCCACACAGTGCTGAAGACAGAATTTTCTACAAATCACAGCAATTTCCCCCAAATATCCCACAGACGGTAGCGGACAGTGTAGGAAAATTAGTGAGAAATAAATGCTCAAGCTTGGAGAATATTGCTAATCTTGCAAATGTGGAAACATACACTGGAAACACTATTGTATATCATGCTTTTGGGGAAATAGTCACTTTGTTACCAGATGCTATTTACTACTACTCTAATATTATGAACACAGTAAAGACTGTCTCAAAAGCTTCTGCTGCTGCACGGTAGTGATTTCAAATTTACAGTATAAGGGATTATAATGCGTGCCATGTAAAACGTGACCTATACACAGGATAATTAAATGGAATGGCCTTAATGAAAGACGGCAACAGAACTGTGAACCTATTGGAAAAACAAAGATTTAAACAGGTTTCAGACTAGCAGTCGTGTTAGTCTGTATTCGCAAAAAGAAAAGGAGGACTTGTGGCACCCTAGAGACTAACATTTATTTAAGCATAAACTTTCGTGAGCTACAGCTCACTTCATTGGATGCATTAGATGCACAGGAATGCATCCGATGAAGTGAGCTGTAGCTCACGAAAGCTTATGCTCAAATACATTTGTTAGTCTCTAAGGTGCCACAAGTACTCTTAAAAAAAAAGATTTAGACAAGAAGTCAGGAAGAAAGTCAAGACTGTGTATACACTAGGCAGATGGGCAAATAGATCCAGATGAGCTGCATGGCCTCTTTCAACCTCAACATATTAGTGTGTGTCATTAAAGACCAAGTCCAAGATTTTCAAAGGTGATTTACACAAGGCAGCTGCTCAGCCTTTTCTGAGAATCAGCTCCCTTTACACTGACTCAAGTTGGGCACTGAGACCCACCAGCTACTTTTGAAAATCTTGGCTAAAATATTGTAGCGCGAGTGATCGTGTACTCTCATTTGCCAGGGGTAAGTCTAGATAAGCATCATTCCATATTGCCTGTATGCACACTCCACTTATTTTCAGTGCACACAGCTGAAAAAAAAATTAAATGCCAGTAAAAATCTATTTCTTCCTCTCTCACTTATTGTTTTGTGCTCAAAAGCCATGTCTGTTTAGGTCACTTCTTCCCCAAATTGACAGTGTCTCATTTGGATCTCCACTCTTATCTTCATTCTGAGCCTCAGGAATTTTAAATCAAAGGCAAAGTCATCAGACTTCTGTTAAAGGTACTGAGCCTTCCTGTGCTAGCCCCAACATGTAAAATGAAAAGTGGGGGAGGGGATCAAGGCTTACAGACACTGCTAGGAACACCCAAAATAGCATCTGATAAATATGGAAAGCTGCACTTGGAAGCAGATACACCCTTCTTAGTGAGAAAGCTCTTATTCAGGAGAGAGATATGACAAAGTACTTAATACCTTTCCTCTCACAGGATGCTACACTCAATATGCATCAGTCATACAACTCACCTAAGGCCTGATCCAAAGCACACTGATGTCACTAGAAATCTTTCCATTGACTTCACGGGTTTTTGCATCAGGCCCTGGGTGAGCCTCAATGCCAAAACTGAAGGTGGGAAAACACTTTCCATTAAAAATGCAGGTAACATACAAAACGTAACAGTGACGCAAGGTAACAGCTTTGCTCTCTAATTGCAATGCATCAGAATTCATGGTTTTTTAATTGAGCTGTTATTTTCAGGGTTAAAAAGGCAGCAGATTGCAGAACCACAGCTTATTACAAATGATGAACTCCTTCTATCATCAGTGTATTAAGATGATGTCAAAGCGGCTTGCTTTGCAGAAAGGCAAACAAACAGCAAGACTAGGATAAGACATCCTGTTGGCTAAAGTCCAATGCCACAGCTAACTGCTTGAGCCCCAAAACTCAGCCAGGATCAAAATGCAAAACTTTATAAATCACAAAATAAAACTTAAAAAACAACCACTTTTCCCTCAGGGGACATCCCAATGAAGAGCGGAATAAACCATTTCTTTTCACTCATTTGGAATGATCCTGCAACTCCGCCTCACCAAACTTCTCAAAAGTTATGTGGTCATCCTGAACGTCTGTAATACACAAGACTATTACCCTGTGATCATTTATACATAGAGGGTCAGATCGTTAAGCTAGTGCAAATCGGCAAAGTTCCATTGACTTCAATAGAGCCACTCCAATTTACACCAGTGGAGTATTTGGGCCCTGAAGTTTGTTATCCTGCACGATTTCAGTATATGCATTTACATGACGTTAAATAGGTTGTTGTACACGTACATATAGATCATTGTGTTGCATTAGTTACTCTGCACATCACAGTGTAAGTACATGTATGACATGAATTACACTGCACTATCATAAGAGCAGAGTTGTTACCTTGAGTCACCATTGTATTTCGGATAGTAGCCCCGTATTTTGTGAAAAGTACTTGCTACCTTTGAGTTTTGGTATTCAATTCACTAAGGTCTTGGTTCTGCACTGGTTTGCCACTGCTTACGATGGGTGCGGGATCAGGCCACAACAGTGGTATAAATCATACATTCATAAACAGAATGGGAGTTTTGCTTGAACAGGACTGCAGCACTGGGCCCAGTTCCAGATTTTAGTTACAGTCTGTTCTACCTTGAACCATAGCAGAGGATGACTAGAAACATTCCTATCTAGTTCCAATAATGCTGCATGCACAGTATATTGTGTCTGTATATATTAAACTAGACACACCTGTTTGAAAGAAACATGGGGCCAAAGCCTTAGAGGGTGTAAGACTGGCGTACATCCATTAACTTGGATGAAGTTATGCCAGTTTCCACCTGCTGTGAATCTGGCTCATGAAGATTGGAGCTGAAATAATTCCAAATGAATACTTTACTCAATTAATTTAGCCTCCAATGGTATATCTACACTGCAGTTAAAAACCTGCAGCTGACCTGTGCCTGCTGATTCAGTCCCACGGGGCTCGGGCTAAGGCACTCTTTAATAGCAGTGTAGATGTTTGGGCTTGGGCTGGAGCCCGGGCTCCAGGACTTGGTGAGTTGGGAGAGTCCCAGAGCTTGAGCTGCAGCCTGAGCCCAAACATCGACACTGTCATTAAACAGCCCCTTAGCCCAAGCCAGTTGGTATGGGCCAACCGCAGTTGTCTAAGTGCACTGTAGACATGCAGCAAGTAGATCAGAATTTTCTCAGGTTTATTCAAATTGTGTGAATTTGTTCTATAGTTATCTCTTTACTTTATTAACTGGTTGCTAACAGTTTGCTGTGAATATTTATTTGGGGCTGTGATGGCTAATTGGGGTTCTTCTCTCTGACCAGTTGAGCAGCACTTTTAGGATCAAGAGGAAGTGTCTGAAAACGCTACTGAGGCTTTGACTCTCTCAAGGACAGGTAACAGTTTAGGGAGAGGTAAGAGGTAAGCGGGAATACTTGGGGAATTTTAGATTAATTTTTTAAACTTTTTTTGTCCTGGATCTCTCAGAGGCCTTGCTGGAGGCATTGTTCTTATACAAGTTAGACCTCGGTAAAATGTACTACCTGGGTGAAGATTTTAAATATATTTTTTTCTCATCGCTACTATAAAAAGTAATGCATGACTGTGCTTGGTCCTACTTGCCAAGGTGCAGTCAGACCTGCATGGCTGGCTGATTTAACTCCTTCCATACCTCGCTTAGTTGCGTCTGTTGGAACCCTTTCCCCTGCAGTGACAAGCCATGTCCAACTGCATATAAAATTTACTACTTCCGAGTACTCATGAATATAATTTTAAGGTTTGTTACTTACGAGCACTTAGGTGTTCAATCTTGGAATTCATTTTCCATGAGCATCTGTGTAAAACTCAACTGCATTAATGTTTAGTGCAACACAATTAAATTACTTGGAATCTGCAAGTTCATGGCTAAGGACCCAATGCTGCAAGCCCTCCACAGGAGGAGCTCCCATAGATTTGCAGGACTGGGCAATAATTTATCTGTACGTTTGTGGCTAATTCTTCAAGCTCTCCCAGTTTGGAATTCCTACCAATTTGCAGGCTTGAGAGACAATATGGGCTCAAGTCAGTTTTTACATGTTCTGAATCTGAGCTAGATCTCTCCCCCTGGAGTTTGGAACAAAGATTTACCATCACACAAAAAGGTGACTTGCCGTCAGATGCAAGTAATTGTAAGTAGAGAATCTCACATGTTTCAGTGGATGCTAGAATGATTTGAGAGCTCATATTTGATTTGCTCAGCACTCTTCTCTTTGGAAAGAGTATGCCTGAAAGCTCTTTTCTTTTAAAACAAACAAAATTCTAAAAGGACTACAGAGCATTTCTCATAATTACTTCTCTACTTCTGAATTTTAATGACTAGCTCTAGTGATTCCCCTCATCAACAGTTATATTTTTTATTAGTTAATGCTGGGATTTCCTAAGAAGCCTAATGGTGCTAGGAAACCAAATGTTGTTATATTTCAAGGGGAGATGAGCACTTACCTACTTTGGTGTCCTTTGAAAATTCCCCTTTTCTATGTTACTACTGAAAGCTTTTAACCCCTTATTCCTTTTATGCACTTAACTCAATGCAGATTTTTTTAAAAGGAATTTGTATTTGTTAGTATTGGAGAGTATGTGTGTGTTTACAGCTATTTAAGGTTAGTTTAATTAAAAAGAACAATCACCACCACACCTTATGCTAGTCCTTGTGAAACAACAAAAAAAAAATCACTTTTTAGAAACACTTATACGATTCTTCTCTCTGCCTCATGTCTAGTCAGGAGATCCCATTCTCACTCCAGTCAGTTGGCAATTTAAAATTGTGCTTTTGCAAAGTGCCTCGTTTTTCATTTGACGGTAGACTGGGTGAGGGTCTACTATGGAAATAACAAAGGGGCGATACCTCATCAAGGGACAATGTAGTGACTATTCTTAAAATTTCCGGTAAGAATTTCCACGGTCACCGCATTATAATCCCAGATAATACAACTGAGCAGTGGGGTTTATTTCCACCTTTGGGGAGAGGGGGTTGTACGTGTGGACACACAAACCCCTATCAGTCTAACACAGAAGAAGGAGCAGGTCGGACACAGCAGTTAGGTCGCCTAAAGTTCTGCAGCATGGACTGGAACACATTATGCTGCCTCCCTTTAAGTTTCTTATTTGAAGATGTATCCGAGGAAATCGATTTCCGGTTCTGGGCGCTTTGTGCCTTGATCAGTTTCTCATGTTCTCGTATTTGTCTTTGTAAGTGATTTTGGATAGCGATCCCCAGTGACTCTGGGTCTAGTGAAGCACCATATACCTCCCATGTCATGCCTTGTTCATCCCACACAACATCTCTGACGTGCTTGGATTGCTGCACCTGTACTTTGGCCTCCGTGGCCACAGTGGGCTTTTTCTTCTTTTCCCCAAGGTGTGGCAGTAGTGGAGCAGAGGCAGGAACAGCTGTTGGTTCCTTCCTGGTTTCACTGGCCTTGCTAATTTGACATGGTGGAGCTGTTGGGGTCTCCAGCCTATGGGTGTCGTGGGTAGAATACATATTCAACTCAGGTGTCAATCCAGCTTGCAGACTCAGGCTGCTGGACTTCTTTGCCTGATTAGTTTCTTCCAACATCTTATCCTGCTCCATTTTAACCGTGCGTGGTGCATATACCTTCACAGAGCTAGCAGCAGCTCCAGTGCTGGTGTTAACTCCTCCTTTAGCTTCACGCAACAATAACTTTTCTTCCTTCTTTGGTTTTCTCTCGGTTTTGACATTAAGCGGACTGATTCGCACTTCATCAACACGTGGGAACTGCAGAGGCTTGCTATCAGTGCTGCTACCAGCTGCGCTGCACAGGGTCTCTGTCTGCTCAGTTCCATGGGGTACACTACCGTGTCCGTGTCCAGGTGACTGGTTACTTTCTGAATCACTGACTTGGTGCAGAAAGTTGTTGCTTGTTTCAGGGACAGCTGTAAATGGAGACGGGCGGGGTTCACCATCTCCAGACTGCTTAGGTGCTGCAGGTTGATTACTGGTGTTAACCGTAATCTGGCACACAGATTTTGCCTTCAGTAAGACTGCAGCATCTGATGGCAGTGAAGGAATGTCTGTGCTGTCTCTGGCCAAGCAGGCTACTTGGGTTTCTGCCCTATCAGCCGGTGTTCCTTGGGTGTTCCCGGCTCCTTGTTGGCATGGACAGACAGGTGTTATGCTACCTGCCAGCACTGGACAGATGGTGTCAGGAGCGTCTCCTTGATGCTTTTGCAGTTGGGCAGGCTGAGCTTCCAGTGCATCTATCGCAGCTGTCAGAGAGTACCCTTCTGGCATGATACCAGGACACCAGGCTGGCTTTTGGAGTGATGCAAAGTTGTCAACAAGTTCTGATGGGTTCTGTCCACCACCACTCTGATAAATGACGTGCAACTGCTCCTTTGCCTCTGAAGGAGGATTCCCCTTGAGGAATGCAGCAAGGATACTTGGGCTGGTGGAAGCAGATTTGCTCTCCATACTGGCCACTGCCTGAACCTCAGCATCATGCCATGTCTTGATTACTGCCTCCCGAGTTAAAGATGTGCTCTCAGGCTGGACTGTCATTGTACCTACTTCTCTGAACTTGGAGAGCTGGGGCAGCACTGGTCCTATTTTCTCCATCTCTGCCTCGCACAAGGGCTGTGTCCCCTCAAGGCCGGATTGTGGCAAAGCCTTATTGGTCTGCGCAAGAGCAGTCCTAAAAGTGGGACAGGATTTCACATCATTTGCATCCTTTATCTCTGCTTCTGAATAAACCTGCGGCCTGATTCCCAGATCAGGAATAGCTTCAAAGTCCCTCACTGCAGTGGCTGCCAGAGAGAAGCCAGGGTCAGTTATTTCCACTGCTTTTTCTTTCTCCATGTCTATTCTTTGCAGGGTATTTGCCTGAGAAGAATGGTGACAGGACTCACTACCCTTGATAGTGTTGTCTAGGGATGGATAATTTAACTCCTGAAGTTCCACTGGATTATTCATCCCACAGACCTTCACTGCACAGTCATCAACTTGTGCCAGTGACCTTATCCTTGATAGGTTGCTTTGTATAAGCTGGTTGGAATTGTGGGTAGCTGGCATCATATCTGTTGCATGTCCAGCTGCAGAGGTTTTTGCTACAACCTGTGCTTGCACTGTGGCGTCACGGCTGCCCGTTTGCTCCGAGTTACTGGACGACTTGGTACATGCAGGAGGCACTTCTTCAGCTTGGCTGAAGAACTCAGGCAAAAACATGTCTGGCCTGCTAGTATCATCCCCATAGAGGTGCTCATCCCTTTGGATATCGGAAACTACAGTACAGTTCAGATCAAACAAGCAAACTCCAGCAGATTCAGCCTTGGTGTAAGAAATGCCATTACTGCTCCTCTCTATGCTTGCTTGTTTGTTCTGGTGCTTAGTGGATTGCGGATCTCCCAGGCAATCTCTCTCTTCAGAAGCAGCAACCAACAAAAGTTTGGCAGACCTCAGAGGATCTGGTACTGTCCCCATGGAACTTCTTTGAGCTGTAGCTTGCAGTCAGTTTCTTCCAGCAATACTCTTGCAGAGCAATGTTTGTATCAAGGGGAATGTGGTCAGGAACAACTTTCCCTTAGAGCCAATCTGTTAAAGAAGGAAACACAGCGTTAAGAGCAATTGGATTTAAGCAGGGAAAATACTTTTTAATATTTAAGGGAGATGTTCAAAGGCACAAAGGGCTGTCAGGCGCTTGACTCACACTGAGTCAATGGGAGTTGGGCTCCTAATTCCCCTTTGGGCCTTGGCATATCTCCAAGTAATTTTTCACTTGCAGAATAAAAAATATTTGAATTTCAAATATTTTTCATACGATTATTTCCAAAGGTAGGATCGAGAAGCAGAGGTAGCCATTAGCCACAAATGCATCAAAATCTGCCCTGGTTGTTGACTATTTTACGGAAAAGATGATCAATATATCAGAAAAGAATAAGAATGTTGTGCACTCATTTAGTCATGTGATTGACCTGGCACTTAAAGCTATTAAAAAAAAAAAACAAAGGGAAGTGGGATCTGGGTGGATGCTTTGTGGAAAATATTCTGCAGTCAGAATTCAATAAATAACGTTAAGTAATGCAAAGCTAGAGATACAATAACCTGCAGAAAGGAAGTTTGATCCCATGGTGAGGGGGCTAGCCTGGGACACAGGAAATCCAGGTTCAAATTCCTGTTATGCACCACGCTTCCCATGTAACCCTGAGCAAGTCACTAAGTCTCTCTGTGTGCCTTGGTTCCTCATCTGTAAAATGGGGTTAATACTTATCTAACTTCACCAACATGTGGAGGACCAATACACTAAAGATTGTGAGGTGCTTTATATTGCAATAGAAAGGTCTCTGTGTCAAGTTTCTAGTAACTTCAGACATAGGCGCTGGAGCACCCACGGGGAAAAATTGGTGGGTGCTCTGCACCCACCGGCAGCTCCCCACCCCACCCCAGCTCACCTGTGCCTCCACCTCCTCCGCGAGCGCATCCGCTTTTCCCCCCTCCCTCCCAGTGCTTGCCGCCACAAAACAGGCAAGCACTAGGAGGGAGCGGGGCAGAGGGGGAATGCAGCATGCTCAGGGGAGACGGCAGGGCAGGAGCAGGGAGGGGGCGGAGTTTGGGTGGGGACTTTGGGGGAAAGGGTTGGAATGGGGATGGAGCTTGGGGCACGAGCACCCACAGACGCCATAAGAAATTGGCGCCTATGCCTCTTGAAGAGTGGCCATTTGTCAGGTGAAACACAGCTAAACTCAGTACGACCACAGAACAGGAGATCAAGAAGAATACCCTTTCCAGATGAAACAGCAGGGGGGAATTTTAAACAGAGGGAGCAGAATTATCTGAACCTCAGGGTAACTCATTTTGAACTCGGAATACATTTTAAAATGTGCTTTTAGAGTGGGATTCTCAAAAGAGCTCAGCGTTGGTCAAACTTTGCTCTCACTGAATTCATTGGTAACATTCCTATTGACGACAATGGAAACAGAGCTAGAGTAGCACTTGGGAAAATCCCTGCCTTGTTCCTTTACGTTGTAGGTTGTCTGCGTCTCCCAGAAGGCTTTCATTTCAAAGCCTCTCCCACATCTCCAGTGACAGTGGAGTGCTAGGCTGGGACTCAGGAGACTGGATTCTATATTTCCATCTCTGCCACTGGCCTGCTAGGTGACCTTGGGCAAGTCATATCACCACTCTGGGACTCAATTTTGCCATCTGTAAAGTGGGGAAACTGATACTGATGCCAGCAATGCCCTTTCAACAAAAAGTCTCATTCTCCCCTCATTGTATACCAGACTTGCGTTAGTGAAACTCTGCCACTGACTTCAGTAAAACTCCCCCTGAGATGCAGTGCATTGAGAGTGAGAGGAGAAGCAGGCCCCAGGGGTTTAATGAAAACAAAATCAAAATGAATACAATAAACCTAGTTTTGCACACAGGAAAACATGGTGACGCATTACAAATTCATTAACTTGATGTTCTCCAGATACTCATAATTTATAGTTTTAACTCTGTATCTCTAATCTGGCATGCCTTTGGGCTCTACCCAACCAAAAATGTCCAGGGCTAAGCCAGCCCTAAAATACCATGGATATTGGTCCCACCAGCTATTGAACTTCTTAACAGGAATCTTGCTGCGGAAGCCCATACAAATTCACAAACCAAATTGTTCCAAGTACAACTTCTGATGAGCTGAGCAGGAAGTGGGGAGTTTATATAAAATAAGCCACAAAAACCTTGCGTGAGGCCACAAGTCTAATTTCTCAGTTGATGTAAAGCCAGTAGCCATCACTGTGCACACAATGAAAGTTCTCAGCTTTAGACAGCAGTAATCATCCTTCGTGGCTGTGCACTTGGGAATGGGCAGGTTTGGCGGCTCCTGTTCCAATTTTCTGTTTCCCTCCTCCTTCCCCTTCCAAATATGATCAATATCAAGGGAGTCAGTGGCAGATAAAACCGACATCCACACAGTCCCTGATCTCATGATGGTTGCAGGGGATCTCCAAAACTTTTGTAAAAATTTACATCTCATGACAATAAGTTTCAGCATAAATGTCAGATGCAGGTCCGTGTGGGCAACATGGAAATTCCAGGTTTATCTGCATGCAATATTCCCTGGCTGACCTCAGGAATAGATTTGTATGAGACAGAAAGAGCACAGCAAAACTACAACCCAGGACTTTTTACAGCTCTTCTCCAGCTGAGCAGGTGAAGAACCCGCCCTCATATTACACTGATGAGGGCTGGGAGAACTCCCTAGTATTGCTAAAGGGGAGTCCCCCTGGTGGTGTTCAATGCCTTGATTGCTACAGAGAGTATGAGAATCTGGCTAGGAGAGTTAGAGACTCTGGAGAGCAGGATAGTGCTCCCCAGGTCTATCAACTGGTCTATTAAGCAAGCAAATGTACTTGCCAGCTCCTCTCGCAGACCCAGTGAAAATTAACGAAGAAAAGGCTGGATTTAAGCAGTCCTCCCTCATGATTTGATCATTAGCACCTCAGACAGGCTTCACCCATTGGGCTTGATTCTCCTTTGACACTAGAGTAAATGGAGTCTCAACAGAATAAAGCTGGTGCAGTCAGATCAGAATCAGGACCACTCCTTTCTGCTCGTTAGAGATTTTGTTAGGTGACTTGCTGGTGGAAGGAAGGAAAGAGAGAGAAAACTCATTCAGTGACAGGTAATGCTCAGATGCATAATTTTTGGGGCATGGCATGTTATTGAAAACTAACCTGCTGAGATTCAGATCCCTACTTTTTAAGCCTGCCTACTGGAGGCGCTGGGGCCGAGAGGGCCATTCTTTTAGGAACAGCTTTATCCCACACCTTCTTGGGAAAAATTGAGCAAGTCTTTCTCTTTAGGGATAATATGGCATAGACTCATAGCCTTGAAAGCCAGAAGGGACCATCACGATCATCTAGTCTGACCTCATGTACATTTTGTCTATTCCAAAGGAGTTACACTTGGATGTAATATCTCATTTTTTTTGACAAAGGGCTTCAAAAATGTCCCCATCACCTACCAGCTGAAGCAATAAAACTTCTCACTAGTGAGACACGATCCCACAGCCATGGCTTTCAAAAGTTAGGATAAATTATTTTTTAAAATTCATATAGTATCTAAAAATGGCAACCAGATATATTACATATACTCCGTTGTTCTTTCACATCAGGACACGTGCTAGGTCACTTGAGTGGAGCACAAGCCCTGAAATAGGAATCCAGAGAAGAGAAGTGGATGATCAGGGATTGATAAGGAGTTTCCTGTCCCCTGTGTTGTGGAGAGAATAATCTGGTCCCTGGTGTGTTCATATGACTGAATTATTCACTTATTTTTCCCAAATAATTTTGTGAGGGTTTAGTCCATCCTGCCAAATGCTACTAGCAATTCACACTTCTGCTGGCACTGATCGTAAAATGGCCATAGAGACTGCCCGTGAGCGAATGAGGGATGAACCACACATATGCAGATGCGTATTTCTGGACACTAAAAAGTAAACTCTGTAGAATATTACATAAAATAAAATGTTGGCAGCTTGTATAAATATTTTTGCTTGTTGGGTATAACTCACTTGTAGCTCTTCTGCAGACTTCCACGTGAATTTGAGCTCTTTCCTAACTTGTATAAATATTTCTCATCTCCTAACCCTTATGCATTTGCCTACTGGATGTTCACATACACACACTAGAGGAAACTTGGCAGTAGGATCAGTTTGGTCCACCCCTGTTTTGATGGGTATGTTTGTCTCATCCCTATATTCAAATCTTTGAAAAAGAGTGAACTTCGCAAAATCAATCACTTGTAGAGAAGCAAAATCTGCATGTTGCCAAGAAAGCAGCTTCAAATAAGCTTCTTCATGCCAAGGCAGGTCTATAAGGTTATTTATAATTGGCTTTGTCTGGCCCTCCCATAAGTGTCTTCAGCTACAACCTCCCTTCAAAAAGGTGAGATTCCTTCCTTTCTTTGAAAACATCAAAGAAATTGCTTCTGAATGAAGCATATAAGCAAATTCCCAGGGATCTGCAAAAGTGAAGGGCAAATGCATTAGCACCTATAGAAAATGGCATTGGAAAGTTGTTTTTATTCTATTCATTCAAATGACCTGTCAAGTCGTGATCACTAAAACTATACTCCACTGCCTATCCAAGGGATAGCCACACTGCAGAGGGACAAGATCCTGTCCTCAGTTACCCCCAGCACGCCTTGACGACTTCAGTGGGGTAAGAGGACTTAACACAGATGTTTCACTTAACCTCAGAACATTAAATTACATTTAAATTAGGCTCAGGTTGTGGAGACTCTATTCATGTTTGTGAGCACCTGTTCATGGGAAGTCCATGAGAATACTCCTGCGAGGAAGTGCCCCCGAAATGAGTGATGGCTCCACAATCTGGCCCTTTTCTAATAGGCAAGGTTGTTGAACAGTACCTTACCCCTAAAGTAGCTCTGCTGACATCTGTGGAACTAGTGGAGGAGTAAGTGAGGTACAGAAGCAGAATCTGGCCCTCTGCAATCTGTCCAACAGGCTGCTCTCCACCTATCGTGATAAAGGCTGTACAGAAACACTGACATTCGTCACAGCGTACCCGGAGTGATGATCACTTTGCTGCTTCAGCTGTATATGGCAGGCAAGGGTATTATTTCCATCTACAGTACAACACTATCTTTTCTGTTTCTGGGCACTCAAGAGCAGAATGGAAGATCTTGAAGGGGAGCCACAATCGTCTGTTAGAATGACAACAGATATCAATGAACTAATTTATAAGGAACGGCTAATTAAAACAATGGGGAAAAACTGACTCTGCTATCACCAAATGGGAACTATTCTGCTATCTAATTTAGGCAAGGGTCAAATTCTCCACTCAGGGTATGTCTATACTGTGATAAATGACACAGCTGCGGCTGGTCCAGGTCAGCGGACTCAGGCTCATGACTTTATACTGCGGGGCTATAAAATTGCACTGCAGACATTCGGACTGGGGCTGGAGCCCAGGCTCCGAGACCCTGACCCTTGTGGGGTCTCAGAGCCCAGGCTCCAACCTGAACCTGTCTACATTGCAATTTTTAGCCCCATAGCCCAAGTCCTGCAAGCCCATGTCATCTGACCTGGGCTCTGAGACTCAGCACTGCGGGTTTTTTATTGCAGAGTCGACATACTCTCAGTGACTCTGGTGAAACCCCACTGAAGCCAATGGGCATGCACAAGTGTAAACGAAAGCAGAATTTGAACCAAGCTATTTATATTGTCAGAGAACAACAAACCAATGGGAACTATAGTATGACAGTTCAAAATCAGAAGCCTATAGAAACTTTATGTAAAGGAGACCAAATGAACTGACTACAGCATTTGGAAGTTATCTTTGTTACTGCTTGCAAGCACATGTTGATCCTGGGCTCCTTGAATAAACTATGCATAGACTGTCCAACGGGCACTGCAGTAAAAAATTCACACGAACAAATAAAATCTATGGCAGGCAAAAAGCCACTGGAGAAAATATGAAAATAAAACCCAATATTAGGAAGGAAAACATGCCAAGACAAACCAAAATCTCTGTGGAATTGCTCAGGTGAAATGTGTTCAGTGTTTGACCTGGAGAAATCATCTGAAACTTAATTTTATGAGGAAGAGGTGTTAGTGTCACCATAAAGATGAGGAGTACTTGCGGCACCTTAGAGACTAACAAATTTATTTGAGCACAAGCTTTCGTGAGCTACAGCTCACTTCATCGGATGCATTCAGTGAACTAAAGATGGAAAGCAGTTCCCAGTAATAATCATGGATTTTCAACACCAATTTTTGAAAGCCTGCCAGAGTCCATACATGGCTTGTATAGGCAGACAGAATCCCTGTGTGGTTTGCACGTCTAAGGCATTTCCCAGGCAAACAACTTTGTTAACTTGAAGTCAAGGTGGAAAGAATCTACCACTTATTTCAGCATATCCCCCTTTTAAAACAATGTTATAGTTTCCTCTATTGTCAAAAAAAAATCCTGCAAATGTTAAAAAAGCCTGAGAGTTGCAAGCTAAAGCTCTACTTTACAAATAATCCGAAAACATGTGGAAGTATGCCAATAATTAGTTAACACTGTCAGTAGTGCCAAATCCCAAGGTTCAAAAGTCATGAGTCAGGCCTCCAAAAAATAATGAAATTGACTTAAAAGTCACAAGATTTTTTATTTGCTGTCTGTTTTTTGAGTCTTTAGGGTTCACATTTTCAAGCCTTGCTCTGTAAACATGAGGGTTAGAAACTTTTCAAATGAAAGCTGAGAGTCTGATCTCATCACAGGGCTCCAGGAGCTGGGGCTTTAAGATAAAGCACAAAATATAACAAGAATCACAATGAAATTGCAAGAGCTGACAACACTGTGACAACATGTACTCTGCCCCAGTAGCAACATCAGCCTGAGAATTGCAAGCTAAAGCTCTACCTCTGGGCTTTTAATTTTGGAGAAGACATGGATGTTCTACAGTTTGCTGTGGAGTACTGAAAATGTGAATCACAGAGCACCAGTTTTGAAATTTAGCTTCATACATACATGTCTCTGATACCAAGACTGTTATTTCCCCTTCAGTCTTCCAAGGGAGTGCTGTAATTTCTTGGTCTTGGCATAAGAGGGTTTGTTTGTTTTTTTTTCTCCAGGGACATCTATTAATAGGTTGTAGTTTATTTTCTCATGGTATCTGAGGGACCTAGATCTGTCATTATGAATGAGAGACTGAGAGAAGTAGAGACAAATGACAGATGAGAAAGTGAAATAGTTTGAAAGGAATTATCTTAACTCGAGACACTCACATATCATCCTGCCTGGTTTGGGATACATAGTTGAAAGAAAGGAATTAAGATGCTCAAAGTAAGATACCATCCTATGCTACCATCATGTGAAGGTGATGGATGATATTATGGGGTGCACCTGGATTCCCTATGTTTCATGTGCTTTGTAGGGAAAGTGGGTATAGCTTTCCAAAAAGCCACATCTCTCACTTAGCAGGCTCCAGTCCAAAAGCAAAGCCAAACTGTAAGCAAGAATTATTTAAAACTCCATTCCCTTATGCACATGGGAACACAACTGTTACTAGTGCTGATATGTAGACATTACTCCTTGAAGGGACAATGTGCACTGGCAGGATGGGCTGGTGACACATCACTGGGACTTATTTGTAATATGTCATACTGATTTTGTAGCTACAGTACAGGTCTGTTGGAACCCTTATGCATCGAGATGTGTGCCATTTGTTGTTCAGGTTTGCTTTCGTGAGTGCAGGGGAATTGTGTCTGAGACAAATTGGTCTCTGAAAGAGTTACGAGTCCATTACAGACATGATCTCTGTTTCTTTTGCTGTGCTGCTGACATTTCTGATGATAATCAGAGTCTGCATTTCCAAAACCAGGGAGAACACCGTTTCAAAGCTGACAGAGGCATGCACAGATTTGATATGTTAGAACACGGCACCAACAATTTCTGTAAGAATTTACATGAAACCCATGTGACTGTCTGTTGGTTGCTTCTGATTAACAATGGAGATCAAAGGTTATCCATTAGGCTGCAGTTCAGAAAATTTTACATGTAAACTTAACCAATCCTTGCACAGAATTTATTGGCTCACCCTTGATCATGAGGACTAATACTGAAAAAATTGTTTTACTCAGCCCAGGTGAGAGGATGGGTAGAATATTGCAAGGTTGCTCTCCTGGGAGTGAAGTACAATGCATCCGATGAAGTGAGCTGTAGCTCACGAAAGCTTATGCTCTAATAAATTTGTTAGTCTCTAAGGTGCCACAAGTATTCCAATCCCATTCTCCACTCAGCTATGCTCATTCTGTCTGTCTGATTGTTTACTGTATTATCTCCTGCCTTACCCTAGTCATAATGGTACAATAAAGCTGGGAGGGACCACTGGAGCACCTACTCTGACTGCCTGTATATCAAAGGCCACCAGCCCCACCCAGTGCCCGCACACTAAATCCAACAACCAAAATTAGATCAAAAAATTACAGCCCACAAGACACTAGGCCATTCTTTGCCACGGACAGAGAACAGGATGGACCAAGGTGAACCACTGCCTAAAGTTCTCCACAATGGCAGGGAAGTGATTCAGTAAGATATACCCCGAGAATCCAAGTCTTCCAGGGACCATGAGTATGTACTCGGGTTACTAGCCCATGGTGAAGCCTGTGCCACCATGTCTACACTGCTATGGTCATCCATGCGACCTCGATTAAAACGAACACAGGTGTGCCTACCCATGCTACAATCACCCTTTCACTTTGCAATGTAGACATACCCTTAGGCTTAGTCCTAAGCAGGAAGCAATAAGGAGCCATACTGCCACAGGAGTAGTTTGGGTGACTGTTCTTCAGGGAGCTCTCCCATGTGCAGGGAAAGAGCAGAGGCTGTACCATCTTTCCCCTGTTCGTATGGATCAGATGATACAGAGCAATACTGAAGCATTTTTTCTCATGAGTGCTTTCCCCGCCCCGGAATTTCGATACTACAGATCGTGGATAATTAGCCGATTCTTTTCTAGCCTTTATTATAGACCACGTTATTTTTTGCAAACAGGGAAAAATATTTCAGCATCATTTGTTAAATGTATTAAAAGGGCTTGTATGTAGCACAGGACAAAGACAGGCTACATCCCGAACCCTTCTGAGTTTGGAAAAATAATGCTGTTCAGAGTTTAGAGCATGCTTTCTGTGTACCGTAAAAACTTGCTTTTAGCTAGAAGAGGGTTAAATCTGAGATCTATACAATTCTAATGGTCAGGCGATACAGTAACCGTTACAAAAGGAGATTATGATGATCAGAGGTGAGCACTGCGATCAGAGGAAATGTGTATGTCCTGCCTATTGTTGCTCTCTAGAGACCAGATCCTCATCCGGTGTAAATTGGGATAGCTCCATGGAGGTTAATGGAGGTCTGCCAAGTTACTCCGAGGATCTGGCCCAATAATTTGTAATGTACGAAAGAACCATCCTCACCAAATAAAACCCAACCTCCCGCCCACAAACATCCAGACAGCTGCAGCGGCACAGGAGCTAGCAAATAGAGCTCTAAACAGGGGAGTTTGAGTGGGAGTTCTGTTGGAGGAGAAGGTAGTTGTACTTGGTTTTGTATTTTTAGTATTTGTGTGTGTAGGGGCTTTGTGCTGGGAGAGCAGCTGAGCCCTGATCAGGGGGTGGGGCTTCTGACTAGAGGTCCTATAAAGGTAGCCAGCCAGTCAGGCAGCGGCACAGACAGCTGCAGCGGCACTGGAGCTAGCAAACAGAGCTGTAAACAGGCGAGTTTGTATTGTGGTGCTTGTTTGGGGTTTGCTTTTGCTGGGGGGGGTAGTCTTTTTGGTGTGGCTTGTGTTTCCCAGATTAACAGGACTTAGGTGGGAAGGCGATGACAGATACGGAGGCAGCTGTGGGAGTGACTCCTGTAGTGGAAGACACATTGAGGATGACTGGATGTGGAAGCTGTGGTATGTACATGATCCTGGAGAGGGGACCTGGTAAGAGTTTTTTCTGCATGAAATGTCGTCTGATAGAGCTGATGGAGGAAAAGATCCGAGGTTTGGAGATGCAGGTGGAAAGTCTCGTTGAGTTTAGGAAGGGGTTTGAGCAGATGATGGAGCAAAGATATGAGGTATCTGAAGGGAAAAGCTCAGACTCACGGATGGAAGCAGGGCTGGGGAATTTTGAGGGGAGACTGGGTGAGGAAAGTGGTCAGTGGAAGCATGTGACTAAAAGAACCAGGCAGAGGAAAAGACGGGCTAGTGAAGGAGAAATAGAGCTTAGGAATAGGCTTGCAGAGTTGGAAAATGAAGAAGGGGCTCAGCAAGTACTTGTTGAAGGTGGAAAGGTAAGGAAGAAGAGAAGAGAGGCTAGTCCTATAGGAAAAGGGGGAGAGTCAAGGGAGACTACACCAAATATGAGCCCCAGGAGGATACAGGATGGGTTGAAGAAGATTATAAGGGAAAATAGGAATGGAAAGAACTTGCAGCCAGAGGGAACAGGGGAGAGACTGGAGAATAGCACCATCACCAGGAAAAGGCAGGTCTATGTAATCGGGGACTCTTTATTGAGAAGAATAGACAGGCCTGTAACTAGAGCTGATCCAGAGAATAGAAGGGTTTGCTGTCTTCCGGGTGCTAAGATACGGGATGTAGACCTGAGGTTAAAAAGGATCCTAAAGGGAGCGGGAAAGAATCCCCTAATTATCCTTCATGAGGGAACAAATGATACAGCTAGATTCTCGCTGGAAAGTATTAAGGGAGACTGTTAGGCTGGGGAAGACGCTTAAGGAAATTGAGGCTCAGATGATCTTTAGCGGGATCCTTCCTGTTCCTAGAGAAGGGCAACAAAGGTGTGACAAGATCATGACTGTCAACAGATGGCTTAGGCAGTGGTGCTATAAGGAGGGCTTTGGGATCTATGGCCACTAGGAGGCATTCACAGACAGAGGACAGTTCTCTCGGGATGGACTTCATCTGAGTAGGGAAGGAAATAGACTTCTAGGATGGAGGTTGGCACAACTGATAAAGAGAGGTTTAAACTAGGAATTAAGGGGAGATGTTCAGGAAATCTCCACGCCAGATTTTAGCATTGAGAGGGAAGAAGACGAAGTAAGAAAGGATACAGCTGTGGGTAGGAGTATGTATATAAGGAGCGAGGGCAGTGTGGATACTAGTCTAATAGGTTATACTAGCTGTAGAATGACTGTGCCTAATAGGGTACAAAATGTGAGCGAGGCCAAAAAGCAAAAATTAAGATGTTTGTACACCAATGCGAGGAGTCTAGGCAACAAAATGGAGGAACTAGAGCTACTGGTACAGGAAGTGAAAACAGATATTACAGGGATAACAGAAAAATGGGGGAATAGTAGTCATGACTGGACTACAGGTATTGAAGGGTATGTGCTGTTTAGGAAAGACAGAAACAAAGGTAAAGGTGGTGGAGTAGCATTGTATATCAATGATGAGGTAGAATGTAAAGAAATAAGAAGCGACACAATGGATAAGAGAGAGTCCGTCTGGGCAAAAATTACGTTGGGGAAGAAAACTAGTAAAGCCTCTCTTACGATAGTGCTTGGGGTGTGCTATATTCCTCCGGGATCTAATTTGGATATGGATAGAGCCCTTTTTAATGTCTTTAATAAAGTAAATACTAATGGAAACTGCGTGATCATGGGAGACTTTAACTTCCCAGATATAGACTGGAGGACCAGTGCTAGTAATAATAATAGGGCTCAGATTTTCCTAGATGCGATAGCTGATGGATTCCTTCATCAAGTAGTTGCTGAACCGACTAGAGGGGATGCTATTTTAGATTTAATATTGGTGGGTAGCGAGGACCCCATAGAAGAAATGGTTGTAGGGGACAATCTTGGTTCAAGTGATCATGAGCTAATTCAGTTCAAACTAAATGGAAGGATTAACAAAAATAAATCTGCAACTAGGGTTTTTGATTTCAAAAGGGCTGACTTTCAAAAAGGAAATTAGTTAGGGAAGTGGATTGGACTGAAGAACTTATGGATCTAAAGGTAGAGGAGGCCTGGGATTACTTTAAATCAAAGCTGCAGAAGCTATCGGAAACCTGTATCCCAAGAAAGGGGAAAAAATTCATAGGCAGGAGTTGTAGACCAAGCTGGATGAGCAAGCATCTTAGAGAGGTGATTAAGAAGAAGCAGAAAGCATACAGGGAGTGGAAGATGGGAGAGATCAGCAAGGAAAGCTACCTAATTGAGGTCAGAACATGTAGGGATAAAGTGAGACAGGCTAAAAGTCGAGTCGAGTTGGACCTTGCAAAGGGAATTAAAACCAATAGTAAAAGGTTCTATAGCCATATAAATAAGAAGAAAACTAAGAAAGAAGAAGTAGGGCCACTTAACACTGAGGATGGAGTGGAGGTTAAAGATAATCTAGGCATGGCCCAATATCTAAACAAATACTTTGTCTCAGTCTTTAATAAGGCTAAAGAGGATCTTAGGGATAATGGTAGCATGACAAATGGGAATGAGGGATATGGAGGTAGATATTACCATATCGGAGGTAGAAGCGAAACTGAAACAGCTTAATGGGACTAAATCGGGGGCCCCAGATAATCTTCATCCAAGAATATTAAAGGAATTGGCACCTGAAATTGCAAGCCTATTAGCAAGAATTTTTAATGAATCTGTAAACTCAGGAATAGTACCGAATGATTGGAGAATTGCTAATATAGTTCCTATTTTTAAGAAAGGAAAAAAGAGTGATCCGGGTAACTACAGGCCAGTTAGTTTGACATCTGTAGTATGCAAGGTCCTGGAAAAAATTTTGAAGGAGAAATTAGTTAAGGACATTGAAGTCAATGGTAAATGGGACAAAATACAACATGGTTTTACAAAAGGTAGATCGTGCCAAACCAACCTAATCTCCTTTTTTGACAAAGGAGCAGTTTTTTAGATAAAGGAAATGCAGTGGATCTAATTTACCTAGATTTCAGTAAGGCATTTGATACCGTGCCACATGGGGAATTATTAGTTAAATTGGAGAAGATGGGGATCAATATGAACATCAAAAGGTGGATAAGGAATTGGTTAAAGGGGAGACTGCAACGGGTCCTACTGAAAGGCGAACTGTCAGGTTGGAGGGAGGTTACCAGTGGAGTTCCTCAGGGATCGGTTTTGCGACCAATCTTATTTAATCTTTTTATTACGGACCTTGGCACAAAAAGTGGGAGTGTGCTAATAAAGTTTGCAGATGATACAAAGCTGGGAGGTATTCCCAATTCAGAGAAGGATTGGGATATTATACAGGAGGATCTGTATGACCTTGTAAACTGGAGTAATAGTAATAGGATGAAATTTAATAGTGAGAAGTATAAGGTTATGCATTTAGAGGTTAATAATAAGAATTTTAGTTATAAGTTGGGAACGCATCAATTAGAAGTAACGGAAGAGGAGAAGGACCTTGGAGTATTGGTTGATCATAGGATGACTATGAGTTGCCAATGTGATATGGCTGTGAAAAAAGCTAATGCGGTTTTGGGATGCATCAGGAGAGGCATTTCCAGTCGGGATAAGGAGGTTTTAGTACCGTTATACAAGGCACTGGTGAGACCTCACCTAGGATACTGTGTGCAGTTCTGGTCTCCCATGTTTAAAAAGGATGAATTCAAACTGGAGCAGGTACAGAGAAGGCCTACTAGGATGATCCGAGGAATGGAAAACTTGTCTTATGAAAGGAGACTTAAGGAGTTTGGCTTGTTTAGCCTAACTAAAAGAAGGTTGAGGGGAGATACGATTGCTCTCTATAAATATATCAGAGGGATAAATACAGGAGAGGGAGAGGAATTATTTCAGCTCAGCACCATGTGGACACAAGAACAAATGGGTATAAACTGGCCACCAGGAAGTTTAGACTTGAAATCAGATGAAGGTTTTTAACCATCAGAGGAGTGAAGTTTTGGAATAGCCTTCCAAGGGAAGCAGTGGGGGCAAAAGATCTATCTGGTTTTAAGATTCTACTTGATAAGTTTATGGAGGAGATGGTATGATGGGATAATGGGATTTTGGTAAGTAATTGATCTTTAAATATTCAGGGTAAATATTACTAATCCCCTGAGATGAGATATTAGATGGATGGGATCTGAGTTACCCAGGAAAGAATTTTCTGTAGTGTCTGGCTGGTGAATCTTGCCCATATGCTCAGGTTTTAGCTGATCGCCATATTTGGGGTCGGGAAGGAATTTTCCTCCAGGGCAGATTGGAGAGGCTCTGGAGGTTTTTCGCCTTCCTCTGTAGCATGGGGCATGGTTGACTTGAGGGAGGCTTCTCTGCTCCTTGAAGTTTTGAACCATGATTTAAGGACTTCAATAGCTCAGACATGGGTGAGGTTTTCCTAGGAGTGGGTGGGTGAGATTCTGTGGCCTGCACTGTGCAGGAGGTCGGACTAGATGATCAGAATGGTCCCTTCTGACCTTAGTATCTATCAATCTATAAAAAAAAAATCCAACTAAAAACAACAACAAAAACGAAACACGGAACACCGGTCTAGCACTGCAAGTGCCTTTGACATAAATTACAAAAAGCCCCATCAACAGCCTACCTCACAAAACCTCTCTCATGCTCCTCCTTCCCCAAAGTCTGAAAAAAGAGATGCACTTTGTAGCATCTCACAATTTGCTGATGCCACTGTCATGACAGGATACTCATACGTGATAAAGGAGAGGAAAGGAACAGGTTATGAACCTCAGAGGAACAACTGGGGACAATTGCTACAGAAAAATGTCAGCTTGTACTCATGCTTTTTTTGTAATGGTAGTTAGCAGGTGAAAAAATAGAAACCAGGGCAAAATGCTGGGAACAAAGCATGTGATAACACAGTACTCCGATTTTGACTGAAAGGGAGCAGCTACCAATCACTCTGAAGGAATTTTTTTCTAGAGTAGCTTTAGCTTTAGTGGAAGAAACATGTTTTTGTGACAGCTGAGTCCTCTCCCTGATTCCCACTGCCCAGCGAGACCTTAATTCTGTAACATGCTGAGCACTCTAGCCCCAAACCATGCTTAACTTTAATGCATGGGTTAGTCCCTTTGAAGTCTATTCCCCTATTTCCTCAGGCTCTATCCTGTACCCCACTACACCCTCTTGTAGCTATACCCCATTTCCACATGCCTGCTTTTTACATTCCTCTGTACCCACATCCCATTCCTCCCCCCCCAGCCATAGTGCTCGCCACCTTCCTCTGGACCCCTCAACTATGTATATTAATAATAAGACAGCCAAAACTTGACAGATTTTAGCCAGAAGCCAATTTAAAATAATTTTCTATTAAAAAATCTATTACACAAAACCAAAACAAAAACACACCATAAAAGATTCAAACATACAAAAACTAACATGAAATTTCACATAAAAAAAACACATGAATTTATGCCCCTCCAGCCCATTTCAGAACACAACCTGAATTACACAGCTGCGACCAGCAGCTCTCTAATACACACACATTATGAAATTGTGTCTATGTGTATAAATATAATGGGAGAAAACTCACTTTATTCTGCCATCCTCAGTGCTAATGAAAGAAAGGTTTAAGTGATCCCTGGAATATGCTATGGGCCTGATCGAAAGAACAGTGAAATGAACAGAAAGACATTCTGTAACTGATTAACCCTCGTAGGCCAGATGCAATACAACTTCGTTTATTTCAAATTCCAACTTTTCCACAGTTGTAGCAGTTCCTACAGACCATATGCTGAGTGCTCAGAGTTTGTTTAGGTGTTAGCTACCCTAGCTGCTGTACTATGGCCTCCTGCTGCAAAATGCGTAGTGTTTCCTGTGTGTCATTAAGTGGCCTTGATCCCATTGAATTCCATGGGCATTTAAGGTGCTCAGCACCCCACAGGAGTGCTCAACAGTTTAGGGATTGAGCCCTTGAATGTAGAGCTATTAAATACATGACATTGAGCAAAAGGACTAGTTTACACAGGTTTGTACTGCTATGGCTATATCGGTTTAGAAATCGATACCGACAAAACAGTACAACCCCTAGTCGGGAGGCAGTAATACCTGTACAATCAGTATGGATATAAGCACCTTTATATCTGTATAACTGCATTCACATTAGAGGGTTGTACCTCTTTAACTAGATCAGTTCCTAAATTGATATAGTCATAGAAGTTCAAAAACTATGTGCAAGACAGTGGCCAGTACCAGATGCTTCAGAAGGAATGAACAGAACAGGGCAATTGATTGAGTGATCCATCCACGGTCATCCAACCTCACCTTCTGGCAGTCAGAGATTGATGGACATCCAGAGCATGACACTACATGCCTGACCATCTTGGCTAATAGCCATTGATGGACCTAACCTCCATGAATGTATCTAACTTTTCTGAACCCAGTTATACTTTGGCCTTCACAACATCCCCTGGCAAAGAGTTCCACTGGTTTGACTGTACATTGTGTGTAGAAGTACTTCCTTATGTTTGTCTTAAATCTGTGTATTAATTTCATTGGGTGACCCCTGGTTCTTGTGTTATGAGAAGGGGTAAATACCACTTCCATATTCACTTTCTCCACATGATTCACGATTTTATATATCTTGATCATATCCCCTATTAGTGATCTCTTTTCTAACCTGAACGGTCCCAGTTTTTCAAATCTCTCCTCATATGAAAGCTGTTGCATACCCCTAATCATTTGTTGCCCTTTTCTGTACCTTTTCCAATTCTAATATATCATTTTTGATTTGGGGTGACCAAAACTGGATACAGTATTCAGAGTGTGGGTGTTCCAAGGCTTTACATAATGGCATTATGATATTTTCTGTCTTATTATCTCTCTTTCCTAACGGTTCCTAACATTGTTAGCTTTTTTGACTGCCATTGCACATTGAGAGGATATTTTCAGAGAACTATCCACAATGACTCTAAGATCCTTTTCTTGAGTGGCAACAGCTAATTTAGACCCCGTCATTTTGTATGTATAGTTGGGATTATATCTTCCAATGTGCATTACTTTGCATTTATCAACACTGAATTTCATCTTCCATTTTGTTGCCCAGTCACTCCGTTTTGCAAGATCCCTTGGTAACTCTTCACAGTCAGCTTTGGACTCAACTATCTTGAGTAATTTTGTTTAATCTGAAAACTTTCCCACCTATTTACCCCCTTTCCAGAAGGGGTAAATGAAATCTTCTTAATTGATTGTAATTTAAAAGGAAGTGTAACTTCTGCCTTAAGACTGTATCTTCCAGCAAATTCCAGTCTGTTCACTGTGTGCTATACCAATTTTCCTTATGCCAGGGGAATACAAACAGCTTTTGCAGCTCTAGCTCATATTCTCACAGTCCTCCTGAGAACTTGCTTGTTATTCACCAATTCTCTGATATATACCCTTTGGGTGCAGGTAATTTGGGCCAAAGTTTACGCTTCGTTTTTTTTTTTTTTAAATACTCTGGCAGCCAGTATTATACCATAACAAATAAAATTCTCCATGGGTTAAAATCAGCTTCTCTTCACTTTGCTGCATCTGCTCATTCCGTGTTTAGTGTTGTTCCTTTAATTTATTTCAGAAGTTTTTATTATATTTGTTTTTTAATTGCACATAGTTGCTATGCATTGATTTTGGTACACAATCAAAATCTATTTTGGGGAACATAATTTATCGTTATTATTTCACAACATATGATACAGAATACTTGCACTTGATTACAGATGACTGCACCAGTCTCACACTCAGGTTTCTATGTATCAGGCTACAAACTTGTGCTCCATCTTGCAAAACAACCCACCTTTGCAGATCCTTATACCCAGGAAGTCTCCCCCATTGAAATCAATGGGATTCCATGTGCTGGTGAAGGTCCATGTCAGCAGACCCCTTTGCAGGATCGGGGCCTAAGGCTGTGAAATATTTGCAATGAAATCTGAAACCTGAAATTAGAGAAGTTTTTGTATTTCATTTTAAGTTTACAAAAAATGTTCTGATTTTACAGAAGTTTAACGTTTTCCTTTGAAAATATGGTCCATTTTCCATTCAAAACCTCTGCATTCCCTCATCTCTGTTTCACCCCCATGTGCTCCCATGCTGGCAGGAAGGAATGTCAGAAAATGCAATGCCTTGCTAGTAAAGCTCTGCCTATAGTCCCCCAAGTGGGCAAAGCTGTGACTTCTGCCTTTCAGTCAACAGGTCTTGACTGGAAAGCCTCATTCCTGATGCTCTCTGTCCAAGGTTACAGTGCTTGTTAAAACAACAATTCCTTTTGCAAGGTACTTAAAATTCCTTGCCAGAAAACAAGCTCATTACAGAACACTGCAAAAAGCTCAACAGTCATTTTCTTCCAAGGTGAAAGGAAAGGATGAATGGTTTACAAGTATGTAAAAATAGCCAAATCAAACAATGACTAGACAAACTGCCAGTCAACTACAACAGTTATATCAGCTAAGGTTACACTTACATTCGTATCATTGCCAGCCTAGCAGGGACATGATTGGTTGGCAAAACCCTATTTGGATTTCTTTTTATTGCACATTGTTACATTCATCCTTCTACTTATCTGCATGTTCTATTCAATTTAATAATTTCACATATGAGGTTTCTCAAAGGCAGCATGGGATCATTCTGTTTATGGCTGATTTCTGGGGTAGATATGGTTTTGAAGGAGCAAACATGTGCGCGCACAACAAGTCACCTATTATACAAGCAGTGACTGCACGGCCTCGTTCCCCCCCCCTTTTCTTTTAAAGATGAAAATGGTGATGAAATCTAAAAGCACCACCCCCACTTTTTTTAAAAAAAAATGCATGAAATTTGGCGCAGTTGAAAGGTGAGGACACTGAAAACTGACGTCCTATAGCTCCACAGAGCAGCTACAATAATAGCAAGTAGTCATACAAGTTTCTCCAACTTGTGCAACGACAATGTGCCTTAATCTGAATGCAGAGTGATCACCTCAGAGGTGAAATGACCGTACAAGTCTTGTTCTCTCTGCTAATGCCTTGCCAATTAGGATGGTGGCTTTTACGATGTGGGCACATGTCTACTGGGTTCTGGACTGAGACCAACACCACATTCCATATTGACGTGAGAAAGTAATTACTCTTCATCACTACTGATCAGGGCCGGATTTGAACTGATGCCCTAAAAGTTAAAAGGTGCCATCCATCTCTAAAACACTTTTCAGTTCTTAAATGTAAATTGCCAACATTTACATTTTTCCAATGGCATTTATTTAAAAAAAATTAAAAAAAAATTAAAAAAAATCCAATAGTGAGGCACAAGTAAAACACCCAACAAACTGTGGAGAAAGAAAAACAGAAATGATGGGAGCATCCTATTCAATTTGGACTATTTGCTACTGCACCAAAGAAAAGTACCATAGCAGCACCTGCCTGCCACTGTGTAACTCTAACCTGTAAGGAGATTCTGCCATTGGAAGAACCTACAGTAGGAGAAAAGTAGCTCATTTTTTAATCCTAAACTGGACCTAAGACTTGCCTATAGTCTTTGTTTTGAGGCCTGGTCTACACTACAAAACTAGGTCAATGTAAGCTGCCTTTTGTCGACCTGTTTGTGCATGTGTCTACACTTAAATTTGTCTCCCTCCAATGTACAGTTATGACAATGCAACACCACCACCTCCCCAAGCAATGCCAAGCCATGGATGCGTACTGAGGTCAATGCAGTGCGAGTGTAAACACTTCAGGACTTGCGTTGATGCGAACAGTCCTCCAGCAGATGACCCACAACCCCTGACACTGACCACTCCCGTCACAGTTGTGAACTCCTCTGCCTAGGGGTCACGGAGACCAGAAGTCCCCGCCACTCCCCCTTAAAACCTGTGAATATTTGAAATGCCTTTTCCTGATTGCCCAGCTTGGCAAGCACACCTACCAGCTCTCCGTTCTTGTGCACAACTGCCCAACTGACTATGCGGGCTACATGCTCCAGCCTGGAGTAGATAAGAGGTATTGGATTTCCTGGGCCCGTGGGGAGAAGAAGCTGGGAAAGCATAGCTATGAAATATTGACATCTGCAAGCAGACTGCATGGGGGATGCAGGCAAAGGTGTACAACAGGGACCAGCAGCAGTGCTGCATGAAAGTGAACTAACTGCGGCACAGAGGCCAACAGTCAATCTGGTGCCGAGCCGCAGACTTGCTGCTTTACAACAAGCTGTATGCCTAGTGGAGACCTCACCAGCACCACACGGACCACCAATGATATATCCAAGGAGCCCGAGACAGACCCCTGCCATGAACAGGCAAGAGGATGAGGAGGGGGACTTGCGACCAGGGGGTCCAGTTATGCCACGAGCCAGGACGTGGTTGAGACTCCACCGCAGTGAATCCCAGTGGTTGACCACCAGTGAACCTGATTCAAGGGAAGGAACCTTGGGTAAGCATATGAATGCACCTCCCATTACAATGTGTAAACGTACTGATGGCGCCTAACCCCAATATGAAGCTTTCACGGAGATACTCTGCTATCCTCTTCTGAAAATTTCTAGAGATGGCGGCCTTATTTCTTCCTCCATGGTAGGATATTTTCCGATGCCACTTGGCAATAACTTCAGCAGGCACCACTGCAGTACACGGGCTAGTAGCATGTGGGCCCGAGTGGCTTCGGGATGTCAGCAGCTGCTGTGCGCTCAGTACCTCAGTTACCCTCAGAATTGAGGTATCAGCTACAATCACCATCGCCTGTAGAAAATGGGGACAGTATTCAGTGCCATTTCCTTATACTCGTATTGTTTCATGCAACAAAATAGATCTCTTATTTCCCTTCAACCCCTGACGGGCCATATTCACCATGGCTAGGCCTGGAGAGCACTGCCATGTGCAGATGCTCTGAAGTGTCAATTACCATGCTTTGTTTAAAACTTCAGGGGAGCAAGGGAAAGGTGCTCTGAATCTTAGCATCCACTGTCCATTGTGACTAGACTGACAACGGTACCTCTGGGTTTTATCTGTAGCTGCTGCCATTGCAGGTTTGCGGGATGTCTCCCCCAACACCTGCGGAATGCCTAAGCCAGACAAGGAGGAGAGAAAAATGCAACTCGGGATGACATGTTCAGTGAGATCCTGGGAAGCAGTGCTGTATCAGACTTGAACAGAGGCCCTGGAGGGTGAATATATCCGACTGTAAGGAGAAGGAAAGAGCAGCTATGAGTCCCTAGCCCAAGAGCCCCTCTCCTTTTCCTGCTGGGAGATACACCAGGACATAATGGACCTTCTCCGGCGGCAAATACAGATCTTGCAAATTCTTATGGATCTAGAGGTTCAACAAGCATGGACTCGCCTCCCTTTGCAGTCAGTGGAGAACTCTGTTTTAGCATTCCCCCCTCCCCTTCCATGTGGCATCAGGGGCCGCACCCCTATCCCCCCATGCCGGGGGACAGTATGGACACAGCTTCACATACACTGACCTGAGAGCGCCACGGTTGCTGTATGTGTAGCCAAATAGACATGAATGCTCATTCCGTGTTTAGTATTGTTCCTTTCATTTATTTCAGAAGTTTTTAGTATATTTGTTTTTTAATTGCACATAGTTGCTATGCATTGATTTTGGTACACAATCAAAATCTATTTTGGGGAACGTAATTTATCGTTATTATTTCACAACATATGATACAGAATACTTGGCACCTACTGAAAGCACCCACTACGTATTACTGTGCAGGGCAACAGAACTAACTCACTGAAGGTTCTAAACCAAATGAGACAGTGTAAAGTTCTTCCTGCCTGCGAGGCCCCCTACTGTGCCGGTGGAAATGATACATGTCTGTTGCAATGATAAATGAATGCATAGTAGTTACCAAGCTATACATTCACCAGAGCATCTTTCACCCCAGAATGGCAACAAAGCTCTTGGTCCTGAACCAAAGCCAATGGGAGTCTTCTCATTCATTTCAGTGGGCTTTGGGTCGGGGCCTAACAATACGCAATGTGGCAGAGCCCTGTCTGATCCTGAAGGCAATAGCGAATCTACCACTGACTCCCAAAGAGGGAGCACTGTAGACAAGGGCACCCATGAAAATCCCTACCCTTACAAAACGTGCCATTGCATCTTCAGTATCCACACACAGCTGACAGGGTACTGGTTTCAAAGGTCTCCTCTGAAAGACCTTACACTGACTTTGCCCCCATGTCAGCCCTGAGAAAATGTAGGGGACTGAGGAAGACTTTGTTACGTCCTAGCTAGGGAATTTCCGCTTTCTCGAGCCAAGAGGTTACTGTAGGACACAGATAGTTACTGAAGGACACAGAAACACAGATAGTTACTGAAGGACACAGGAAAGCAGCTGGGACCGGTCCCCTCCTTTGAGAAGTACCTCATTCTATATTCATGAGCTGTTTTTGGGTAGAGCTTATTAACGCTGATTGTCTGCCCCTCTGTTGGACTCCGTCCCAGGCAGAGGTCCTGTGTGCTGTGTTCCCCGCCTCCGTGACTGCAACGCTTGGAGTCCCCATTGCGGGTGAGTCACTAATCTTCAGTAAAGCCAATAACTCACAGCTGTGTGTAAACCTAGTTTTTCCTCAGAGTACTCCTGCCAGGCATGTGGTGCTTTGAGCACCTTGGCCCACAACATTTGGCGCAGCGAGCAGGGTCCTCTGAGAAACGATGCCGCTTTGGCCAAAGGTAGGGGAAGTGGGGAAGCTGTTGCTGTCCCTATAGCGCATACCAGGATGGGCCCTGATGGAGCGCTGGAGGCCGGTAGCACGGATTATGGCCAGGTGGGCTGCTCCGGCGGATTGGCCGGAGTTTCAACAGGCTGCGGGGGTTACACCCGTACAGCTGGTAGAGGGGTTACGAGCGAACCAGCACTCTGGGGTGGAGAGGCGGGTGATGGAGGAGCTATGGTGGCTCCTGCTGACCGCCGTCCGGGCCCAGGACGAGGAGGTGCTCCGCTTACAGCGAGCACTGGAATGAAAGACTCAGGAATGCATGGCACAGGCGGAGGCCTGTGCCGTGGCTCAAGAAGTTGTCACCTCCCACGTGGAGCAAGCCCAGGAGCTGACATGAAGCTGCGAAGTGTTGGTTACCCGGGTAGCGAATTAAAGGCACCTCTGGCATGGGTGGCAGCCGGTAACCACTGCCCAGGTGCGTGCAGTGACCTCTGCCCCCTCCTGGGACCCCGAAACTCAGGATGGGAACATTTGGGGCTCCTCATCCTCGGACAAGGGGGAGGAGTCGTCCCCTGCCATAGCTCTGGCGCGCCTAGTCTGGGACAGACAGCTGCAGCGGCACAGGAGCTAGCAAACAGAGCTGTAAACAGGGGAATTTGAGTGGGAGTTTGTAAGGGGAGTTTGTATTGTGGTGCTTGTTTGGGGTTTGTTTTTGCTGTGGGGGGTGGTGTTTTGGTGTGGCTTGTGTTTCCCAGATTAACAGGACTTAGGTGGGAAGGCGACGAAAGATACGGAGGCAGCTGTGGGAGTGACTCCTGTAGTGAAAGACACATTGAGGATGACTGGATGTGGAAGCTGTGGTATGTACATGAACCTGGAGGGGGGACCTGGTAAGAGATTTTTCTGCATGAAATGTCGTCTGATAGAGCTGATGGAGGAAAAGATCCGAGGTTTGGAGATGCAGGTGGAAAGTCTCGTTGAGTTTAGGAAGGGGTTTGAGCAGATGATGGAGCAAAGATATGAGGTATCTGAAGGGAAAAGCTCAGACTCACGGATGGAAGCAGGGCTGGGGAATTTTGAGGGGAGACTGGGTGAGGAAAGTGGTCAGTGGAAGCATGTGACTAAAAGAACCAGGCAGAGGAAAAGACGGGCTAGTGAAGGAGAAATAGAGCTTAGGAATAGGTTTGCAGAGTTGGAAAATGAAGAAGGGGCTCAGCAGGTACTTGTTGAAGGTGGAAGGGTAAGGAAGAAGAGAAGAGAGGCTAGTCCTATAGGAAAAGGGGGAGAGTCAAGGGAGACTACACCAAATATGAGCCCCAGGAGGATACAGGATGGGTTGAAGAGGATTATAAGGGAAAATAAGAATGGAAAGAACTTGCAGCCAGAGGGAACAGGGGAGAGACTGGAGAATAGCACTGTCACCAGGAAAAGGCAGGTCTATGTGATCGGGGACTCTTTATTGAGAAGAACAGACAGGCTTGTAACTAGAGCTGATCCAGAGAATAGAAGGGTGTGCTGTCTTCTGGGTGCTAAGATACGGGATGTAGACCTGAGGTTGAAAAGGATCCTAAAGGGAGCGGGAAAGAATCCCCTAATTATCCTTCATGTGGGAACAAATGATTCGGCTAGATTCTCGCTGGAAAGTATTAAGGGAGACTATGCTAGGCTGGGGAAGACGCTTAAGGAAATTGAGGCTCAGGTGATCTTTAGCGGGATCCTTCCTGTTCCTAGAGAAGGGCAACAAAGGTGTGACAAGATCATGACTGTCAACAGATGGCTTAGGCAGTGGTGCTATAAGGAGGGCTTTGGGATGTATGGCCACTGGGAGACGTTCGCGGACAGAGGACAGTTCTCTCGGGATGGACTTCATCTAAGTAGGGAAGGAAATAGACTTCTAGGATGGAGGCTGGCACAACTGATAAAGAGAGCTTTAAACTAGGAATTAGGGGGAGATGGTTGAGAGATGTCCAGGTAATCTCCACACCAGATTTTAGCATTGAGAGGGAAGACGACGAAGTAAGAAAGGATACAGCCGTGGTTAGGAGAATGTATATAAGGAGCGAGGGCAGTGTGGATACTAGTCTAATAGGTTATACTGGCTGTGGAATGACTGTGCCTAATAGGGTACAAAATGTGAGCGAGGCCAAAAAGCAAAAATTAAGATGTTTGTACACCAATGCGAGGAGCCTAGGTAACAAAATGGAGGAACTAGAGCTACTGGTGCAGGAAGTGAAACCAGATATTATAGGGATAACAGAAACATGGTGGAATAGTAGTCATGACTGGACTACAGGTATTGAAGGGTATGTGCTGTTTAGGAAAGACAGAAACAAAGGTAAAGGTGGTGGAGTTGCATTGTATATCAATGATGAGGTAGAATGTAAAGAAATAAGAAGCGATGCAATGGATAAGACAGAGTCCGTCTGGGCAAAACTTACATTGGGGAAGAAAACTAGTAAAGCCTCTCCTACGATAGTGCTTGGGGTGTGCTATAGACCTCCGGGATCTAATTTGGATATGGATAGAGCCCTTTTTAATGTTTTTAATCAAGTAAATACTAATGGAAACTGCGTGATCATGGGAAACTTTAACTTCCCAGATATAGACTGGAGGACCTGTGCTAGTAATAATAATAGGGCTCAGATTTTCCTAGATGCGATAGCTGATGGATTCCTTCATCAAGTAGTTGCTGAACCGACTAGAGGGGATGCCATTTTAGATTTAATTTTGGTGAGTAGCGAGGACCTCATAGAAGAAATGGTTGTAGGGGACAATCTTGGCTCAAGTGATCATGAGCTAATTCAGTTCAAACTAAATGGAAGGATTAACAAAAATAAATCTGCAACTAGAGTTTTTGATTTCAAAAGGGCTGACTTTCAAAAATTAAGGAAATTAGTTAGGGAAGTGGATTGGACTGAAGAACTTATGGATCTAAAGGTAGAGGAGCACTGGGATTACTTTAAATCAAAGCTGCAGAAGCTATCGGAAACCTGTATCCCAAGAAAGGGGAAAAAATTCATAGGCAGGAGTTGTAGACCAAGCTGGATGAGCAAGCATCTTAGAGAGGCGATTAAGAAGAAGCAGAAAGCATACAGGGAGTGGAAGATGGGAGAGATCAGCAAGGAAAGCTACCTAATTGAGGTCAGAACATGTAGGGATAAAGTGAGACAGGCTAAAAGTCGAGTCGAGTTGGACCTTGCAAAGGGAATTAAAACCAATAGTAAAAGGTTCTATAGCCATATAAATAAGAAGAAAACTAAGAAAGAAGAAGTAGGGCCACTTAACACTGAGGATGGAGTGGAGGTTAAAGATAATCTAGGCATGGCCCAATATCTAAACAAATACTTTGCCTCAGTCTTTAATAAGGCTAAAGAGGATCTTAGGGATAATGGTGGCATGACAAATGGGAATGAGGGATATGGAGGTAGATATTACCATATCGGAGGTAGAAGCGAAACTGAAACAGCTTAATGGGACTAAATTGGGGCCCCAGATAATCTTCATCCAAGAATATTAAAGGAATTGGCACCTGAAATTGCAAGCCCATTAGCAAGAATTTTTAATGAATCTGTAAACTCAGGAGTAGTACCGAATGATTGGAGAATTGCTAATATAGTTCCTATTTTTAAGAAAGGAAAAAAAAGTGATCCGGGTAACTACAGGCCAGTTAGTTTGACATCTGTAGTATGCAAGGTCCTGGAAAAAATTTTGAAGGAGAAATTAGTTAAGGACATTGAAGTCAATGGTAAATGGGACAAAATACAACATGGTTTTACAAAAGGTAGATCGTGCCAAACCAACCTAACCTCCTTTTTTGAAAAAGGAGCAGATTTTTTAGATAAAGGAAATGCAGTGGATCTAAATTACCTAGATTTCAGTAAGGCATTTGATACCGTGCCACATGGGGAATTATTAGTTAAATTGGAGAAGATGGGGATCAATATGAACATCAAAAGGTGGATAAGGAATTGGTTAAAGGGGAGACTGCAACGGGTCCTACTGAAAGGCGAACTGTCAGGCTGGAGGGAGGTTACCAGTGGAATTCCTCAGGGATCAGTTTTGGGACCAATCTTATTTAATCTTTTTATTACTGACCCCGGCACAAAAAGTGGAAGTGTGCTAATAAAGTTTGCAGATGATACAAAGCTGGGAGGTATTGCCAATTCAGAGAAGGATCGGGATATTATACAGGAGGATCTGGATGACCTTGTAAACTGGAGTAATAGTAATAGGATGAACTTTAATAGTGAGAAGTGTAAGGTTATGCATTTAGGGATCAATAACAAGAATTTTAGTTATAAGTTGGGGACGCATCAATTAGAAGTAACGGAAGAGGAGAAGGACCTTGGAGTATTGGTTGATCATAGGATGACTATGAGCTGCCAATGTGATATGGCTGTGAAAAAAGCTAATGCGGTTTTGGGATGCATCAGGAGAGGCCTTTCCAGTCATACAAGGCACTGGTGAGACCTCACCTAGAATACTGTGTGCAGTTCTGGTCTCCCATGTTTAAAAAGGATGAATTCAAACTGGAGCAGGTACAGAGAAGGGCTACTAGGATGATCCGAAGAATGGAAAACTTATGAAAGGAGACTTAAGGAGCTTGGCTTGTTTAGCCTAACTAAAAGAAGGTTGAGGGGAGATATGATTGCTCTCTATAAATATATCAGAGGGAGAGGAATTATTTCAGCTCAGCACCAATGTGGACACAAGAACAAATGGGCATAAACTGGCCACCAGGAAGTTTAGACTTGAAATCAGACGAAGGTTTCTAACCATCAGAGGAGTGAAGTTTTGGAATAGCCTTCTAAAGGGAAGCAGTTGGGGCAAAAGATCTATCTGGTTTTAAGATTCTACTCGATAAGTTTATGGAGGAGATGGTATGATGGGATAATGGGATTTTGGTAAGTAATTGATCTTTAAATATTCAGGGTAAATAGGACTAATCCCCCGAGATGGGATATTAGATGGATGGGATCTGAGTTACTACAGAAAATTCTTTCCTGGGTATCTGGCTGGTGAATCTTGCCCATATACTCAGGGTTTAGCTGATTGCCATATTTGGGGTCGGGAAGGAATTTTCCTCCAGGGCAGATTGGAGAGGCCCTGGAGGTTTTTCGTCTTCCTCTGTAGCATGGAGCATGGGTGAGTTGAGGGAGGCTTCTCTGCTCCTTGAAGTCTTTAAACCATGATTTAAGGACTTCATTAGCTCAGACATAGGTGAGGTTTTTTGTAGGAGTGGGTGGGTGAGATTCTGTGGCCTGCGCTGTGCAGGAGGTCGGACTAGATGATCAGAGTGGTCCCTTCTGACCTCAGTACCTATGAATCTAAGGAGGTGCCCTACAACCAGAAGTCGTCCACATGTTTAAAACAAGGGAGTTGCAGGAAATTGTAAAGACGTTCCGACAGGAGCCAGGGGAGAGCATCCTGCAGCAGCTCATGAGGGACTGGGACAATGCAGGTAACACAGTTTTGTTGCTCTCTTATGAATTTCAACAGTTAGGGGTCCTATCACAAGACTCTCAGGTATGTGCACAATTGACAAACCTGCCAAACCTGCAGGCTGGGGGGCAAGACATCGAAAACCCCTTTGTACCGCTGGCTGGCGGTTGCAGTGGAGGCAGCCTACCCCTCGGTGCGGGAGTTGGAGGTACAGGCGCGCCCCTGGAAGACTGTTCCAGAAGGGGTGCAAGTCCTCCATCAATTGGGAATGGCCTGGGCTGTCTTCACGGGCGGGGAGAAGGGGCCAGACTATGTACCAGTGACAATCGATTAAAGCCACAGTGTTACACCTGGCCCCTGATGAGTTAAAACCTTCCCTCCTCGCGGTTGTCATGGCAGAGAATGGGTGCGTGGGAGACTTGGCAGCCACCCTTATGCAATTGGAAGCCACCATGGCGGGTGCTAGGCCAAGAGCCATACGGGCTGCGAAGGAGCAGCAAGGTAGGGGACAGGAGAAAGGGGAGTTGCGGGTGCCCCAGAAGATCTTGTGGCTAGATCTCTTGCAGGCTGGTGTCCCTCACGAGGAAATCAATGGAAAGCCGACGACGGACTTATACAAGTGGTGGATGCAGCTGCCCCCTACCAAACGTAGTGCCGGAGGAAAAGGGGAGAAGAGTGTGGAGCGAACCAAGCCTGCGGAGCCCTCTTCTCCGCCAGCCGAGTGGAAACTGCCATGCCCATACTGAGGACGTGGCAGGTCCTCCGTTCCGTGCGTTGCAGCGGCCACACACAGGAGGGAGGCGGGGGACCAACGCCCCTATGTACCCCTAGCGATTCACTGGCCGAGGGGAGGAGTCCAACACATGTTGGCGTTGATAGATACGGGCGCTGAGGTCACCATCTTGCACTCCATGCAGACCCAGGGCCGAGGCACTGTCGTTAAAGGCCTCGGAGGAGCGGAGACCCCGGCGTATGAGGTTACTGTCACTCTGACCCTGGGGAAGGCTCCCCCGTTCCGGGCCACTGTTTTGGTGGCCGCTATTGGAGAATACATACTGGGCATCAACATCCTGCGGGGTCGCTCTGTGGATACCCAGTACGGCCTCTTCGCATTCGGACATCTTCGGTACTTAAGTGCGCCTCGGGTACAGGAGGTACAGGCATTCACAATCCTATGGGGCTCCCCGTGGTGGGAGCCCGTGGTGTTGCCTCTCCCAACTGCTGTTGTATCTAAGTGACAATACTGCCTCCTTGGTGGAGAGGAGATTACCCAGACGATCAGCGCACTGTTAGAGGCCAAGATTATTCGGCCCACCTTAAGCCCGTACAATAGCCCCCTTTGGCCAGTGCGGAAAGTGGATGGGACTTGGTGTATGACGGTAGACTATTGCGAGTTGAACAGGGTCACCCCTCCGCTGACGGCGGTCGTGCCGGATATAGTGACCCTGATGGAGCACATCGCGGCAGCTGCCTTGCCCTGGCACGCCGTAATTGATCTCGTGAATGCCATCTTTTCTATTGCCATCGCCCCTGAGAGTCAGGAGCAGTTTGCCTTTTTGTGGCAGGCCCGCCAATATACTTTTCGTGTTCTGCCGCAGGACTGGAAGCACTCCCCAACTATTTGCCACTAGTTGGTGAGTGCCGACCTTGCCCAAATACGGCTGCCAGACGTGGCCCGTTGTTACCATTACATTGACAACGTGATGGTATCCGGCCCCTCCCGTGAACTGGTGGCGGATGCATTACACGCAGTCATTACTGGCTTGGAGGCGCGCGGATGGACTCTGAACCAGCAGAAAATACAGGGCCCCGCTCAGACAGTAGTCTATCTAGGTATTATGTGGGCGGGACCAGATCGGCAAATTCCTCGGAAGGTGCAACAAACAGTGCAGGGTTATCCCCCACCCCAAAACGAAGAAAGAGTTGCATGCTTTCCTTTTTCCACCAAATGCATCCGATGAAGTGAGCTGTAGCTCACGAAAGCTTATGCTCTAATAAATTTGTTAGTCTCTAAGGTGCCACAAGTACTCCTTTTCTTTATGCTTTCCTTGGTTTACTTGGCTTCTGGCGTGCCTTCATTCCTCATTTAGCCTTCCTCATGCGGCCTTTGCGGGCCTTGGTACGCAAGGCAGCACCCTGGCAATGGCAGCGGGGCCATCAAACTGCCTTTGACTTGTGTAAGGAGGCCCTGCTCACTCACGGTCAGCTCCACGCTCCCCAGCCTGGGGTCCCCTTCAAGCTCGAGGTCCCCATGGGGGCTATGGAAGCAGGTAGGGGCCCAGCAAAAGGAACTGATCGGGTTCTGGTCCCGTACACTGAAGGGGGCTGAACCCGGATACACTAGCCTGGAAAAGCGGATCCTGGCAGTGGTCTGGGCGTTGCAGGATACCAAACGCATAACACCCAGTCATCGTGCGCACGCCCATTCCCCTGGGGCACTGGATACGGGCGGAATCAGCCCAAACATAGACAGGGGTTGCACAGAGCGCAACCCACTTTAAGTAGAAGCATTACTTGCAATAGCACATGCTGCTGGGCCGGCCCTCCATTTCTACCCCACATGCCGTTACTGGGGGCCATCACGTTCGAGCATTGCCCTCTCACGGAAGAGCTGCCCCCAGTGGAGGATCCCGTGCCCGCCTCTCCAGTAGAGGTGGCCCCCTTGGTGGACCAACTGTCCACCGAGGAACAGGAATATGCATGGTTCACGGACGGGTCAGCCTCCTATATGGCGCAGGGAGCCAAGCAATGGCAGGCCATAGCCTATGCCCTCTATACAAATGTCATGGCAATGGCTTGGGGAACGGCCGGCTCCAGTCAGTGGGCTGAATTGCGGGCCGCCACCCTAGCAATCGAGGGCGCCCCACCACGGGTTTACCTTTATACAGACAGCTGGGTATTATACAAGGGCCTCCGGACCTGGATAACTGCGTGGGAGGCAAAGGTTTGGGAACTCGCAGGCTGGCCCCTGTGGGGAGCGGCGCTCTGGCAGCAACTCCTGCGCTATGCCCGACGGGCCCGTGGCCGTGCGACATGTAGACGCCCACACAAAGGCTAAAATGTCCAAGGCCCACTGGAATGCGGCAGCTGATGCCATGGCGCTGGGGGAGGTCTTGCAGCTGGCGGAACGGTACCATGTGAAGGGCGGCCACCGAGGAGCCCTAGCAACGCAAATCTTGGCCCTCAGCCAAGGCGCCTCCCTGTCCTTAGCAGCCTGTCAGACGGTTCGTGTCAGTTGTCTGGTTTGCTCCCGCTTGGCGCCCATTGCCCTCCCGGGACCAACCGGCAGAATTTCTCAGGCTACAGGTCCCTGTCAGGATTGGCAAGTGGACTATATTGGCCCCTTGCCTCAAGAGCGGCCCTGGCAGTATGCCTTTATGGCTGTGGATACATATACTGGCCTGCTCTTTGTATACCCCAGCGCCACCGCAGCCACAGCCACTACGTTGGCTGCGCTACAGCAACTGTGCTCCCGCTATGGAACTCCCCGCACTTTACAAAGCGGCCAGGGAACCCACTTTACGGCCCAGGCCATACATACCTGGGCCGCAGATGTAACAGTAGATTGGCATTACCACCTTCCATATACGCCTACAGGCGCTCAATAAGGCCGCTCGCTGAACGGACTCTCGAAGGATCAGATCCGTTGCCTCACTCCCACCCATATGACCCCGCGCAAGGCATAGTTACCTTTTACGCACCACGCCCTTATGCCCTGCAGCCCGGACAGGAGGTGAACCCCTGGTCAGCCCAGTCGCAGCTCCATTGTGAGTCACCATGCTTATTTTTCATCACACCATTGGTTTCAGGCTTACGATTTTATCCCCCATATTGGTTAAGTTCAGACTGCTTGTTGGGCGCCCTCTCTTGCACCAATGCTGCAACAGAGCCATTGCAATGGGAGTGAGAGGAGGCCCTGTGTAACCTGTTCCCCTTACCTCCCGTAGGTCTAGAAACCAGCGCCCCGAGCGAGACCGAGTGGCACGTATTGGCTAATGTGTGCTGGACGGTACTGCAGCAGGAATCGCAGGCTGCCATAGTCCTCACCACCGGGGAAGGATGGGCATACATACTCCCAGAAGGGGAAGACTACCCCCGCATGGTCTCGCTCTCCCATTTGTCGCGGCGCTCCTTATGAGAATCACCGCTGCAGGAGCTACCACCTCCTCCATGAATGCCTGGTTGGTGTTAGCCCAAAGTGCTGTTAATGTGACGTCGTTTTGCTTACCGCGTACGTATGCCGTGGGTGCTGTGATGGAGACCTTTTCATCAGCATCTGCACAGACCTGACCCTCGTCCAGCACTATTCCTTACTGAAGACAATTGATAAGACTATTACATATATGGATATGTATGCTTTGGGTCCCGACCAATATAATTTAGACGCATCTATGTATTCGTTTGCCAATGTAACTGTTGCCTTTTCTTGTATGTTTTGTAAATGCCAGGCCCGCTGTGGCAAATCACACCAATGTGGAGTTAATCTGTAATGAAAGCACTGAGGTTCCATTTGCATACGGGCATATGAAATTGCCCACAGGATGGTTTCTCTTATGTGGCAGGACCGCTTATTCTTTCATTCCAGCCAATAGTTCGGGGGCCCCTGCGCCCTTGGCCGTGTGGTCCCACTCATCTTTCCACATCCTTCACAAGTCTCTATCCACCACTGGAGAGACACCATTCCTCTTGACTCCACCTGTAAAACCGACGTGACCTTATTTTCCGAGGCCGAAGCTGCAAACCTTGCTTTTTCGTTGATAGGCATTCCTGGGTTGGTGGTGCATAATTATCATGTGGTGGAATACCTTGCGTGTGCTGTCGCGAAAGCTATCAACCTGACCTCTACAGTCCTCGCACTCCTTTCACACGAATTGGGCGAGGTACGCCAGGGAATGCTGCAAAATAGGCTAACTATTGATTATTTGCTGCTTAGACACAGCCACCCGTGCCAGGAGTTTGCTGGTATGTGTTGCTTCAGTGTAACGGATGCCAGGCCCTCCGTTGAAGCCGATTTACAACGACTCTGCCAACAACAAGGGGACGCCTGGCTTTGGTCCTGGCTCTCCACCTTACAGAATTGGGCTGCCCATCTTGTTCAAGGCCTGCTTATTGGCCTTATTTGCCTTCTTGGCTTATATTTTTGCTGCCTTTGTGGCCATGGCCTAGTCTCCCAGTGCTGTACGTGGTTTCCCCTTTGCACTGTATCCTCATGGTCCTTGACATCACTTGAGAAAGCGAGGGGAGGAGTGTAGAGGACTGCGGAAGACTTTGTTACGGCCTAACTAGGGAATTTCCTCTTTCTCGAGCCGAGAGATTACTGTAGGACATAGATAATTACTGAAGGACACAGAAACATAAATAGTTACTGAAGGACACAGGAAAGCAGCTGGGACCGGTCCCCCCCTTTGGGAAGTACCTAATTCTATATTCATGAGCTGTTTTTGGGTACTGCTTATTTATGCTGATTCTCTGTCCCAGGCAGAGCTCTGGTGTGCTGGGTTTCCCGCCTCCGTGACTGCAACGCTTGGAGTCCCCGTTGCGGGTGGGTCACTAACCTTCAGTAAAGCCAATAACTCACAGCTGTGTGTAAGCCTCGTTTTTCTCAGAGTACTCCTGCCAGGCCTATGGTGCTTCGAGCACCTTGGCCCAGAACAGAAAATAAGATGGGTGAAACTAACTGGTCAGATCCTTCTCTTTAACCAAAAAAAAAAAAACCAAAAAAGGGAATTGAATACTGTACCGGTAAAAGATGCTGGATTGGCAGCCCTGGGGACTGAAATCCTTTAGTTATCCAGAGAACAATTACACTATAGGCAGTGGCAGTGAAAATTCTCCCAACCTGCCCCATCCTTATGCCTCAATGCGTGGCTGGTGGGGCCATCCAGAGGGACTAGAAGATAGTTTTTTCTCTGTGCACATTCAATCCTTGGCCTCTCTGCTGATGAACACAGGTACTAATGATTGTGCCAGTCTGTTCTGTGAGCGTATGTACACTAGCAACTGGGCCTACAATTCATGACATATACTCCACCCAAAAGACATCAGATGGTAACGAACTTCAATCACCACCTGTAATGGATTTGGACCAGTGACCTAGGGCTAGAAGACTATATATCCCATTAACAACCTTCTGAACCATCCCCTCTCCTTCTGATTACTTTCTTCTTCTAATTATCTGTTTATTTAACAGTAATGTGTTTATTTTTTATACTAAATTTGCCCCTATTTTTTCCATCCTCAGTGAAGCGAGTATGATGATGGCTGACCGGGTCATGCTACAGTTTATTCAGGTCAATTCACTTGTGTATTAAATCAAAGCGATTGTAAATGTGCAAGTGTTTTGGATGCTTGCACTTCATAAAATTAATGGAAGGTTACTTGTTTTGTTTTAGCTTGTTTATTCCTGTCACAATGTAATAGCAAACATTTACATGGTAAATACCCTTGCTATTAAAATTACCCATTAAAGAAATCTGGTGAAATGCTAACGAAGGACTTAAGGACTTTAATGGAAAATGCTCATTTCACACCAAGTGGCCATTATGTATAAGGTCACAGTTCAAAAATCTAAGTGCCTTCCTCATGGATCATCATCAAAGGGAAAACCTAAGTGGGTAGAGAGATTGTCATCTTGTCTTCTGTGAGAAGAAGATATAAATATGGATTCAAAGAAGGATCCTTTATCTCTGAACTGTCTCGATTGTAACAGGACAGAATAACTGAATGAGAAGACAGAGATCCCCAGAGTTATTCTGGGTAGCCCTGAGAGACTTTTGGGAATCTGGTAGATTACTACACCTCTGCTACCATTTGATATTATAGACTGTAACTCACCTGTACATATATTTTACCTGCTTTAACCTCTCAATAACACTCATTCTTTTTTAGCTAATAAATCTTTAGTTACTTTACTATAGAACTGGCTGCCAGCACTGTCTTTTGTGCAAGGTCTGGAGTATCAGCTGATCCAGGGTAAGTGACTGGTCTCCTGGGACTGGGAGAAACCTGATGTGGTGTGATTTTGGGTTTTATCATCATAAAGTTCAGTTTGTCTGGGTGACTAGATAGACTGGAAAGTCTAAGGGAAATGGCTGTGACTCCATGCTAAGACTGGTATAGTGATCCAGGAGTTCACATTTGTTATTGGCTTCATGAAATCTAATAACAGAATATACCACCAGATTGTGATGCCTGCCCTGAGGTAAGCACTCGCAGTTGTGAGCCACTCCAGATCACGTGACAGTGAGTGAAGGCAGTGAATTGCCTCTTGCTTTGTGCAACATGTGTCTTAAATCTACTTATCATCTAAGCTTGGATGATCATGACATTCTTTTTATCACCTATCTGCTGATAAATTCTCAAAATAGCTACAGTTAATATAAATTTTTGAGCGCTGGCTACGACTTGGGAATTCACCTCTGTACAGACACAAAGTGAAACCAGGAGTACCTCAGTCACAGAGAAAACATTAAAAAATAGGCATGCCAAAAGAAGTTACTTCACTAAAATCACCCTCCCTCCTTCCCTGGACTATTGCATCACATCAAATTCTACTGCAATGGAAAAGGAGGCCCAAGTCTGACACTGCAATTGAAAGATATCTTGCTGTTTTCACGCCAACAAATAATGATACATTGATTATTGTACCAGCTCTGGGCCGATCCTCATCTGGAGTAAAATGGCATAGCACCATTGACTTCCATCAAGTGACACTGATCCTCCCCTCTCCCCCGCTGTGGCTTTGGCCCCATTTCTCTGTGTATAAAACAATGTCAAATACTGGGACCTTCCAGAAACAGTATACAGTTTTTACAGTGTAAAACGGTAGGTATAAATTCTCTCTCTCTCTCTCTCTCAGTTCTGGAATTCATGCCAGATATATTGCTTTTTTTAAAAATAGTGAATTAAGGCTCATAAGAGGTGAACTACTGGACTCCAGTAATTATCCACCAACAGGCACCAGCAATGTAATATTCCCCAGCACTGGCTAAACAGTGGGCCTCAATTCTAAACTGGCGGGACCACCCTTTAGGCATCACCTAAAAGTATTTCTCCTGGTAAAATATTTTTAGGAATACAAGTAGCATCAGTTGGGATGATAGCTTATGTGATGAGCACCCCAATCACCAATTTATTTTAGATGTTGAGTTACATTATTTGGCCAACATTACCCTGGATTGCATTTCAAACTGGTGACCTACAGATGAAAAGCTAAAAGAAAAGGAGTACTTGTGGCACCTTAGAGACTAACAAATTTATTAGAGCATAAGCTTTCGTGAGCTACAGCTCACTTCATCGGAATGCATTCCGATGAAGTGAGCTGTAGCTCACGAAAGCTTATGCTCTAATAAATTGTTAGTCTCTAAGGTGCCACAAGTACTCCTTTTCTTTTTGCGAATACAGACTAACACGGCTGCTACTCTGAAACAGATGAAAAGCTGTATACTATCATCAGTTCACTGAGCCAGCCACACAACTAGCCCATCTCCAGATGGATTCTCAAACTACCATGCAATTCTTTCAACCTCTGAGGGCCAAATGAGCCCCAAAATGTCCAAAAAGCGAGACTAATATGGCCTTAAAGTTGTATTTAGTTTGTCAGCTAACATCCAACAACTGCTTGTCAATCTAGACGACCCTGCCCCCCACTTTCAAGTAGTTTTAGCTATCTCCACTCAAACAGCTCTTCCACTTAGTCTGGAGTAAAATCTGGAGTAAAATGGCATAGCACCATTGACTTCCATCAAGTGACACTGATCCTCCCCTCTCCCCTGCTGTGGCTTTGGCCCCATTTCTCTGTGTATAAAACAATGTCAAATACTGGGACCTTCCAGAAACAGTATAGTTTTTACAGTGTAAAACAGTAGGTATAAATTCTCTCTCTCTCTCAGTTCTGGAATTCATGCCATCATGTGCCAGCAATGCCCCTCTGCCATGTACATTGGTCAAACTGGACAGACTCTACATAAAAGAATAAATGGACACAAATCAGACGTCAAGAATTATAACATTCAAAAACCAGTTGGAGAACACTTCAATCTCTCCGGTCACTCGATTACAGACCTGAGGGTGGCTATCCTTCAACAAAACAACTTCAAAAACAGACTCCAACGAGAGACTGCTGAATTGGAATTAATTTGCAAACTGGATACAATTAACTTAGGATTGAATAGAGACTGGGAATGGATGAGTCATTATACAAAGTAAAACTATTTCCCCATGTTATTTCTCCCCCCCACCCCACCCCCCACTGTTCCTCAGATGTTCTTGTTAACTGCTGGAAATAGCCTACCTTGCTTGTCACCATGAAAGGTTTTCCTCCTTCCCCCCTGCCCCCCTCGCTGCTGGTGATGGCTCATCTTAAGTGATCACTCTCCTTACAGTGTGTATGATAAAACCCATTGTTTTATGTTCTCTGTGTGTGTGTGTGTATATATATAAATCTCCCCACTGTATTTTCCACCAAATGCATCCGATGATGAAGTGAGCTGTAGCTCACGAAAGCTTATGCTCAAATAAATTTGTTAGTCTCTAAGGTGCCACAAGTACTCCTTTTCTTTCCACTTAGTCTGTAAATCTTAAGAGTGACCTGAGGTCATGCTGCATCTTGCCAGAAAACAGCTGAGAATAAGCAAGGTTGTGTGAAATTTCTTTTCCTTGTTTCCAAGTCTGCTGGAACAGAACCTAGCAGAGACTGAAAACAGACTATTCACAGCTTAGAGCTCAATTACTGGCCTCAAATGAAAAGCAGATGACATACAGACAAAATGTTTACCTGAGGCAGTGAGAAAAATATATTGCAACTATACAGCCATTATGAACAGCTAGATACTGTGATTTATTTTCATAGAGTAACCTCCTTGCAGACTATCACCAAATGCTTCACACGTCCCTTGCCAGTTACAGAGAAAAGGAAGAGTTTAAAATGAGGTTTAGAGAGGAGAAAACTCAGGGGCCCAAAGAGAGAACGGCAGCACCAAGTGACCGAATGATCCCTCACTCGGTCAGGATCAGGAAGGGGTTGGTAACACCGTTTCTTTTTACTGACGTGCTTTTTAAAATGGGCAACTTATTACCACAAAAGTCTGCCTGTTCCTAGAGAAGGGCAACAAAGGTGTGACAAGATTATGGACTATCAACAGATGGCTTAGGCAGTGGTGCTATAAGGAGGGCTTTGGGATGCATGGCCACTGGGAGGCATTCATGAACAGAGGACAGTTCTCTTGGGATGGACTTCATCTGAGTAAGGAAGGAAATAGACTTCTAGGATGGAGGCTGGCACAACTGATAAAGAGAGCTTTAAACTAGGAATTAGGGGGAGATGGTTGAGAGATGTCCAGGTAATCTCCAAGATGGTTTTTAGCATTGAGAGGGAAGAAAATGAAGTAAGAAAGGATACAGCCGTGGGTAGGAGAATGGACATAAAAAGGAAGGGCAGTGTGGATACCAGTCTAATAGGTTACACTGGCTGTAGAATGACCATGCCTAATCGTGTACAGAATGTGAGCGAGGCCAAACAGCAAAAATTAAGATGTTTGTACACCAATGCGAGGAGCCTAGGTAACAAAATGGAGGAACTAGAGCTACTAGTGCAGGAAGTGAAACCAGATAGTATATGGATAACAGAAACATGGTGGAATAATAGTCATGACTGGACTACAGGTATTGAAGGGTATGTGCTGTTTAGGAAAGATCGAAATAAAGGTAAAGGTGGTGGAGTAGCATTGTATATCAATGAGGAGGTAGAATGTAAAGAATAAGAAGCGATGGAATGCATAAGACAGAGTCCATTTGGGCAAAAGTTACATTGGGCAAGAAAATTACTAGAACCTCCCCTGTCATAGTGCTTGGGGTTGTATAGACCCTCGGGATCTAATTTGGATATGGATAGAGCCCTCTTTAATGTTTCTAATGAAGTAAATACTAATGGAAACTGTGTGATCATGGGAGACTTTAACTTTGAGTGCTAGTAATAATAATAGGGCTCAGATTTTCCTAGAATCGATAGCTGATGGATTCGTTATCAAGTAGTTGCTGAACCGACTAGAGGGGATGCCATTTTAGATTTGGTTTTGGTGACTAGTGAGGACCTCACAGAAGAAATGGTTGTAGGGGACAATCTTGGTTCAAGTGATCATGAGCCAATTCAGTTCAAACTGAATGGAAGGATTAACAAAAATAAATCTGCAACTAGGGTTTTTGATTTCAAAAGGGCTGACTTTCAAAAATTAAGGAAATCAGTTAGGGAAATGGATTGGACTGAAGAATTTATGGATCTAAAAGCAGAGGAGGCCTGGGATTACTTTAAATCAAAGCTGCAGAAGCTATCGGAAACCTGCATCCCAAGAAAGGGGAAAAAATTCATAGGCAGGAGTTGTAGACCAAGCATCTCAGAGAGGTGATTAAGAAAAAGCAGAAAGCATACAGGGAGTGTAAGATGGGAGGGATCAGCAAGGAAAGCTACCTTATTGAGGTCAGAACATGTAGGGATGAAGTGAGACAGGCTAAAAGTCGAGTAGAGTTGGACCTTGCAAAGGGAATTAAAACCAATAGTAAAAGGTTCTATAGCTGTATAAATAAGAACAAAACAAAGAAAGAAGAAGTGGGACTGCTAAACACTGAGGATGTAGTGGAGGTCAAGGATAATCTAGGCATGGCCCAATATCTAAACAAATACTTTGTCTCAGTCTTTAATGAAGCTAATGAGGATCTTGGGAATAATGGTAGCATGACAAATGGGAATGAGGATATGGAGGTAGATTTTACCACATCTGAGGTAGAAGCGAAACTGAAACAGCTTAATGGGACTAAATTGGGGCCCCAGATAATCTTCATCCAAGAATATTAAAGGAATTGGCACCTGAAATTGCAAGCCCATTAGCAAGAATTTTTAATGAATCTGTAAACTCAGGGGTTGTACCGTATGACTGGAGAATTGCTAACACAGTTCTTATTTTTAAGAAAGGGAAAAAAGTGATCCGGGTAACTACAGGCCTGTTAGTTTGACATCTGTAGTATGCAAGGTCTTGGAAAAAATTTTGAAGGAGAAAGTAGTTAAGGACATTGAGGTCAATGGTAAATGGGACAAAATACAACATGGTTTTACAAAAGATAGATTATGCCAAACCAACCTGATCTCTTTTTTTGAGAAAGTAACAGATTTTTTAGAGAAAGGAAACGCAGTGGATCTAATTTACCTAGATTTCAGTGAGGCGTTTGATATAGTGCCACATGGGGAATCATTAGTTAAATTGGAAAAGATGGGGATCAATATGAAAACTGAAAGGTGGATAAGGAAATGGTTAACAGGGAGACTACAGCGGGTCATACTGAAAGGTGAACGGTCAGGCTGGAAGAAGGTTACCAGTGGAGTTCCTCAGGGATCAGCTTTGGGACCAATCTTATTTAATCTTTTTATTACTGACCCCGGCACAAAAAGTGGGAGTGTGCTAATAAAGTTTGCGGATGATACAAAGCTGGGAGGTATTGCCAATTTAGAGAGAGACCGGGATATCATACAGGAAGATTTGGATGACCTTGTAAAGTGGAATAATAGTAATAAGATGAAATTTAATAGAGAGAAGTGTAAGGTCATGCATTTAGGGATTAACAACAAGAATTTTAGTTATAACCTGGGGACACATCAATTAGAAGTAACGGAGGAGGAGAAGAACCTCGAAGTATTGGTTGATCATAGGAGACTATGAGCCGCAATGTGATATGGCCGTGAAAAAAGCTAATGCGGTCTTGGGATGCCTCAGGTGAGGTATTTCCAGTAGAGATCAGGAGGTCTTAGTACTATTATACAAGGCACAGGTGAGACTTCCCCTGGAATAGTGCGTGCAGTTCTGGTCTCCCATGTTTAAGAAGGATGAATTCAAACTGGAGCAGGTACAGAGAAGGGCTACTAGGATGATCCAAGGAATGGAAGATCTGTCTTATGAAAGGAGACTCAAGGAGTTTGGCTTGTTTAGCATAACTAAAAGAAGGTTGAAGGGAGATATGATTGCTCTCTATAAATATATCAGAGGGATAAATACCAGAGAGGGAGAGGAATTATTTAAGCTCAGTACCAATGTGGACACAAGAACAAATGGATAGAAACTGGTCATCGGGAAGTTTAGACTTGAAATTAGACAAAGGTTTCTAACCATCAGAGGAGAAAAGTTTTGGAATAGCCTTACAAGGGAAGCAGTGGGGGCAGATGACCTATCGGACTTTAAGATTCTACTTGATAAGTTTATGGAGGAGATGGTATGATGGGATAACATGATTTTGGCAATTAATTGATCTTTGACTATTCATGGTAAATAGGCCCAATGGCCTGTGATGGGATAGGATCTGACTTACTACAGAGAATTCTTTCCTGGGTATCTGGCTGGTGAATCTTGCCCATATGCTCAGCGTTTAGCTGATCGCCATATTTGGGGTCGGGAAGGAATTTTCCTCCAGGGCAGATTAGAAGAGGCCCTGGAGGTTTTTCACCTTCCTCTGTAGTATGGGGCACAGGTCACTTGCTGGAGGCTTCTCTGCTCCTTGAAGTCTTTAAACCACGATTTGAGGACTTCAATACCTGAGACATGGGTGAGAGGTTTTTCGCAGGAGTGGATGGGTGAAATTGTGTGGCCTGCGTTGTGTAGGAGGTCAGATTAGATGATCAGAATGGTTCCTTCTGACCTTAATATCTATGAATCTAAGTCCAGTATACATACCGCCAAAATTTTCCCACCCAAGCCGCTAAAAGAAGGCTCGTGCATGTACATTCAGGCTCCTAAATCAAAGTGGTATTATTTTCAGAAGTGTCAAACTCACAAATCCCACTGAAACCAATGGAGTTTCTGGGTGCTCAGCACTTTTGAAAAATCAGGCCCTGTTATTACTATTTGTATTAGAATAGTGCCTATGGGCCCCAACCAAGATCTGGGCCCTGTTGTGCTGACACACACACACACACACACACACACACACACACACACACACACACACACACACACAGTTGCTGCTCACAGTCTAAGCATGCAAAGAGTGGGCAGTATTATGAAGCCTACTCTACAGAAAGGGAACCGAGACCCAGAGAGACCCAGTGACTTGCGCAATGTCACATAGGAAGCCTGTAAAGCAACCTGGAATTGAACTCAGATCTTCTGAATCCCAGTCCAGTACCTTAATAAGACCAACCTTCCTCTCATTTATGCCACTTTCTTAGGCGCCTAAATGTGGACATAGGAATCTGCATTTACGTATTCATTTTTTAAAACGTTTCCCATTTATGAAGATCTAGAGGGGTTTCCTGCAGCTGGATTGCTGCCATAAGGAGTGACTTGGATCAGTGCTGGGCCAGTCAACCAGCTGCCTTTGCAATGCTACAGGGTGGGTTGAAACTGAAGCTGAGAAAACAAATGGGTAGCTTACAGAGAAAGCTGCCACAGAGGGACTTACTGACCTGCTATTGACTCTCTTAAGAATGACAGTGCATGAAAGAAGCTACCCTCGTAACTGCACAAGCACTAGATGCCATTGACCAGGAACGATAGTTGGCCTGGGGGAAGTGCTTGCTGCTATTGCGGCTCTATAACAAGTCCCAACGGGGAGCAAGTAGTAAGCCGGCAGCCTGGAGAATGGCCCTATTTATGCTGCTGCACAACACTATCACCTCTTGGCTGCTGGATATAGGGAGGCAGGGGATCAAGAATGACAGTGTAACTGGAGAGATGATATCCAATGTTAACTAAACATCGGGTGTCATGACACTGAGATAGTGACCAGCCACGTGTATTTTTGGTACAGACAATGTTTAGTTTTTACAAGGTATGGACAGCCCAATGAATGTGTTTGGTTTCTAAATGGACTGTTTGTACATTCACAGACAGCTGGCAGGAGTGGAGGGAACAGAAAGGAGACCAAGAATGGATGAAGAATGTGAGCAGACACAGGGATAAGTGGCTCAGAAAGTTATGGCCCATTAATCCCAGGCTGGAGACCTGGAAAAAACTAGGAGGAACTTATTTATTATTATTTGTATTACTGTAACACCCAGGATCCCCAGCCATGGATCAGCATCCCATTGCACTAGGTGCTGAACAGAACAAAACAAAAAGATGGTCCTGTCCCAAAGCAGTTAGTTGTCACTAAGCTCAAGAGCCTGATTTGCGCTATCCCCAGGGTTCTTATCTACCCATTAATCAATAAAGATAATTTCTCTAACCCGAATCAAACTGGTCCCACGGAATCACTCTGCTCCCTGGTTTTCTAAAAATTGCAGATGTCAGGCTTGGGCGGCTGTGGGAAAACTCCTCGATTTACTGTACATTGAGTTACTGGGAAAACAAACATCTCTGTGAATACCAACAGGCTACGGAGGTGGCTAGAAAGAGTCAGCATTTAGCTAGCGTTGCAGATGGACAGGAATATCCCATGGCCCCATTTCAACCCTCTCACCCATTTCTCTTTCCCAGCAGAACATGTATCTGATTCTTTCCCCTGATAATTGTGGGGAATTTGCCCTCTAGTTTAAGGATCAGGTTGAGGCTGATAGAAATTCATTAGTTCTAATGTCTGCTCCATGGGGACTCACAGCCAAGCAAGGCATCTAGCTAAGTTCCATGGTTATCAGATATTCATTCTATTTCACAAAGTCAGAGCAGGAAACTTGTCCTGAAATGTTTGTTCCCTTGATCCCTGGAACACTATAATTCTCCAGTACTGGGCCAATGAACTCCGCCCCATTTATACTGTATATTTTGTACAAATTGCAAATGAATTTGTGGTTCGTAAGCAGGCAGGAGGGCAGCATGAAAACAAAGACAGCTGAAAGAGAAAGAGGGAGCAAAGAGGAAGAATGTAAACTATCCCCTTTGACACAAAAATGTGTTGGCCTTCTGGCCCTGGGCTTGAGTGCTCTTCCAGCATTTATTCCTCATCTGTCATTTACTCCATTTCCCTTGCCAGACTATTCTACAGCTTAATATATCTCAAGGTTAAGAGGCTTTTCATGATGTTCAGTATAAATGGACAATTTTTTTGTAATTTCAGCTCATTATTTTTTAATTATCCCATCTTGTACCCTCCAATCTTAGTCTTAACACCTTTCAAATATTTGTCACTGTTACCACCTCTGCAGTTGGGTGTCACACAGACAAGCGCTACATATTTTGCTCTTCAAACCTTTCTAGCATTACTCAGTCCTTCTGAGACCCAGATCATTGTTGTTTTTTTCCTTCTCTGAACTCCCTCTAATCTATCAGTATCTGTCTGGTAATGTGGTACCAGAACTGAACGCAATAATCCAGACGCAGCTGTACTCCTGCCATAGGGAAAGTGATTCTCTGTTCTGGGACATGGAAGACAAAAAGAAAAAGGAAGGAGATGTAACAGATAGAAGAGAAAAACAGGAAGAAAAAACTGAAGGAAGAGGGATCCCATCTCTGCAAAGCCTGCTCTCTTGTCAATCACAGACAGGAAATACTTTCTCAATAAGGACAGATTCAGTCATTGGCAACTGACAGGAGAAACCGATTAATTTGGCCTAAGGTAGGGAAGTCAAATTGAAAAAGGGAAGAATAAGTAAACAAATAAATAAATAAAATCAGTGCTGATAACGTATGTGGAGGACATGAAGATTGGCCAAAAGTTAAATAATAATGAGGACAGGGCAGTCATACAGAACTGTCTGGATTGCTTAAATAGGCTGGGCTCATTCAAACAAAATGCATTTTAATTACAGCCAAATACAAATGTATACACTTAGAACCAAAGAATGCAGGCCATACCTTCATAATGGGGGACTGTATCCTGGAAAGCAGTGACTCTGAAAAAAAGATTTAGGGCTCATAGTAAACAACTCAACACAAGCTCCCAGTATGATGTTGCTGCAAAAAGAGCTAATATGACATATAAACAGGGGAGCAATGAGGAGATTTCACCTGTGTACATGCCAGTGGTGAGACTTGTGTTGGAATACAATTATGGTGTCCAAATTTTTAAAAGAACATGGATAAAACTGAACAGAAAAAAGTCTTAACAATTATTTGAGGGTTGGGATGGGGGGAAGACTTGTAGTGGGACACTTAGAGCTCAACCTGTTTAGTTTATCAAAGAGAAGGTGACTTGACAACAACATACACATACCTTCCCAGGGAGAAAATATCAGGTACTAAAGGGTTCTTTAATTTAGAGGAGAAAGGTGTAATAAGAACCAGTGGCTGGAATCTGAAGCCACACAAATTCAAATTAGAAATATGCAAACATTAATAGTGAGGGTGACTAACCACTGGAACAAACTATCAAGAGCAGTGATGGATTCAAATCAAGACTACATGTTTTTCTGAAAGATGTACTTCAGTCAAACACAAATCATGGGGCTCAGTATGGGGTAACTGGTGAAATTCTATGGCTTGCATATACGGGAGGCCAGACCAGATGATCTAATGCTCCCCTCTGGCCTTAGAATCTGTGAAAAGGGGGAACAAGAGAGGGAACAGTAGCAAATTAATAGGACACTAAAATGTTCTCCCATTTTTCCCAAACTTTTCCAAAAGGAAACCAAAAGATCCCCACAAACCGGATATAGCCTCCATCAAATTGAGCTTCCCCCCCGATCTCCCCCTCCCAAGTCCTCTTTGGTAGCCTTGCCAGAGCAGAGTCAGCCAGGGGAAAAAAAAAGGACTTTTCACTGATTGGTTTTAATTCAAGATGTGGGCAGGAGAAGCTCGTTCAATAACTGGCCAGAAAAAAAATCCAGTGAGGCGACAGGAAAACTGCTCCCTGCAGCCAAATCAAGAGTGAGAAGAGGGCTAAAAGCCCATTCAACTTTCCTTCTCCAAGCCTTTTTCTTCTGTGGTGCTGTTTACACTTCATGAGATGATGTTGAGACAAACCATTGTTTGGAATACTTTGAGCTTGGAATGTCCATGCAACATCCTGAATCCATACACAACTACCATGCTTTACAAACACTGGCCATACCATTTTGTTGCAAAACATGGGATGAAGTCCTTAGTGCAGGTTCCACTAAACCAGTGCAGTCTACAATGTTTTCTCTGCAGTGTGGACAGAAAACAAAAGCAGCATAGCTACACTTATTCAGCTAGTCTTTTTAACGCCATCCCATAATATAGTGCTTTGCATTTGGAAGGTCTCAAAAATTTCTCTCAATGGTAATGGGATGGGTTCTTCAGGACACCCAGAATACATTGGTACAACCAAAGCTCTAGGATGTGCTAGATGCGAGCACCCCAAAAAGGTTCTATCAAAATCAGCATTTGTGCATGAACTCACTAAGGCACTGATCCTGGAAGCTGTGCTGGGTGGGCAGTTCCTTATGTACTTGGGGAGCCCCACTGAAGTCAATGAAGTCTGCCCCTGTGGAGTGAGTTGCAGGATCAGGGCATAAATTGTTGCAAAGTGTGATGGGATGTGTCAAGGCTGAATCCCCACTCTGTCACTCTAAGTGCAGAAGTAGGGGCCCACAAGGATTTTAAAAATTAATACTTGCCACTCAGAGCTTGCATTACACTCCCAAGGTTACAGCTTTTCTCGGACTTTGGCATGGTAAATGCTGCCACCACCCAAATGCAAAAAAAACCCCTTTGAACCCAGGAAGGAGCACTTGGGAGTTCATTCATGTGGGGGACCCTCAAGCCCTTTCACCCACTCCCAGAGAAGAGCTGGGGGGGGGGGGGGGGAGGAAATTAGGTGTGGTTACCAGCTAATCAAACAACATGCACAAACCTCTTAGGACACCAAAAATTCAATCCCGTTCTTAAAAAAAGGTAAATTTTATTAAAAACAAAAAGGAAAAAAATTACATCTGGAACTTTGGCTTTTTACTAGATCTTAAAAGGAACAATTACAGAAATTAAGCACCCAAAATAGCTTTCTGGGGAGTTCAGCTTAAAGGTTACAAGCAAACAAAAGCATCAGGAGTTAGCACAGAGAAGATTCACAAACCAAAATTAAAAACAAACCTGATTGTGTCTAACTAAACATTTCCTATCCAAAAAATTTCTTTACGTATGGAAGATGAATTTTCATACCTGGTTCAAGCCTTACACAGCATTGCTGCTCCGTCCCTGCAGCCCAGAGAACAACAGACAAAGGGAAAATTTCTTTTTCCATTTTAAAAAGTTCTACCTTCCCATTGGCTCTTTTGGTCAGGTGCCCACTCTTTTTCTTTTACCTGTGGGCTTGTTAACCCTTTACAGGTAAAGCAAGCAGAGAACAGGCCAAGAGGGATTTTACAGCTAACTGGCTGGCTGTCCATCAGAGGGAGCTACTTCCCCCTGCTTCATGTATCACAGGGTGTCTACCCAACACAGGTCGCAGAGGGTGGGCCAGGACTAGTTAGAAACAAAGCCCAGCTGGGGGAGAGCAGGTTTGTCTCCAAGAAGAGTTGGGCAAGTCTGGCTGGGGAGGAGACTCGGAGAAGAGAAAGTTGGAAGTGCCCATATATGCGCAGTCTCCCTCTCTCTCCACCGCCTGAAAAGAAGGCTGAGAGGAAGACAGACTTCTCCAGAGGCAAGGTGCAAGCCTGACTAAGATGGGGACACAGATGAGCTGAAGCCCACCAAAAACTCTGAGTAAGGGAAGGGGTGTGCTAGCCACTAGACTGCGGGACGGAGGTATGCCTCTGCTGAGGACTGCCCGCTGAGCCCAGGCTGAAGGTTTGTTTTGTATACATTTTTTGGTGGACTTTGCCAAAGGACTTTGGGGCCCAGGGAGAGGCTGGACTCTGTGAAGTGGTCAGTCAAGGGCCAGGAAACCCCTGCACCATAATAGGCCAAAAGAAGGTGGGGAAGGTGAGTCAAAAAGTGTTGCAATACCACATCCAGCCGGGGGGGTCCAGCAACTTGTCCACACAAGGCCAAATGATACAACAAGCTATATATCCAGTCAATGTCCCTACTACTGTTTAGACCATTATAGGGCCTAATCACATCAGCCACACTATCAGAGGCTCATTCACCTGCACATCTACAAATGTGATATATGCCATCATGTGCCAGCAATGCCCCTCTGCTATGTATGTTGGCCAAATTGGACAGTCTCTAGGTAAAAGAATAAATGGACACAAATCAGATGTCAAGAATTATAACATTCAAAAACCAGTCGGAGAACATTTCAGTCTCTCTGGTCACAAGATTACAGACCTAAAAGTGGCAATTCTTCAACAACAAAAAAACTTCAAAAACAGACTCCAATGAGAGACTGCTGAATTGGAATTAATTTGCAAACTGGACACCATTAAATTAGGCTTGAAATAAAGACTGGGAGTGGATGTGTCATTACACAAAGTAAAACTATTTCCCCATGTTTATCCCCCCCCACCCGCCGTTCCTCACACGTTCTTGTCAACTTTTAGAAATGGGCCACCTTGATTATCACTACAAAAAGGTTTTTCTTCTCTCCTGCTGGTAATAGCTCACCTTACCTCTCGTTACAGTGTGTATGGTAACACCCATTGTTTCATGTTCTCTGTGTATATAAAATCTTCCCACTGTATTTTCCACGGCATGCATCTGATGAAGTGAGCTGTAGCTCATGAAAGCTTATGCTCAAATAAATTTGTTAGTCTCTAAGGTGCCACAAGTACTCCTTTTCTTTTTACACTCTTCAGTGTTCATCTAGAACTTAGGCCTTGCTACTGCGCTATCCGTAGCTATATGGAGACATCTATGTCTCCCTGTAAATTCCAGGAACCTCTTTAGGATCATTTGGCTGTAGAAGAAGAGGATAGGGATTTAAAATGACATCCTACACACTAGATACAGTGTAGAGTCCAGCCAACCCATCAAATCATCTCTACCGCATCTGTCCTCCCTTCATTCTGAATCACTTACCTATATACAGCTGATTTTTGCCAGGACATTGCTGGTCGACTTCCTGTGTCAGGATTGTAGGAACCTACAGTGCTTTGAGAGTAGCAACCGTGTTAGTCTGTATTCGCAAAAAGAAAAGGAGTACTTGTGGCACCTTAGAGACTAACAAATTTATTTGAGCATAAGCACAGTGCTTTGGATACATATGTTAATATTTCTGTCTCTATACCTACGTTAACAGGCCAAATTTAACTATGAGCTAGTGCAACTCCATTGATTTCAGGAGGATTGCACCCTTTTATAACAGGCCAAATTTCACTCACTGAATTTATGCTAGGCAGTGTCTCGCTTGCTAGTTACTTTACTCAGCATAACCTGCTTTAAAATAATTGGGGTTGCCTGCTAATTGAACTCCTGTGGTCAAATAACTGGTGGCTAGAGAAATTGTTAAACAAAGCTTAGACCACTCACAATGACCACAACTAAGTTTAAAGACAATTACAGGAAATGTAAGGTAAAATGCTAAGTAGGTGAGATTCACTACTCATTGGAAGGTGGCAGATTGTCTTAGTGGGGAGCACATGATAACAGGGTTATCTTGGCATGTGAGTCCAGGATGCAGTTAATTACAGAAGGTAACTGATTCTTGTTATATGCTTGATTGTTAAAAATATGAAGAGAAATGCAATAGAAGATAATTGAATTGCCATTGCCTTGCTTGTTAGCTACTTAAAAATATTATTACCTCTGTCCCCCTTTCAGCTTTTTTTCCCTCCTGGGCAATTCTGATGTGTGGCTACAGTAGTCATGGTTTGGATTCTTTCCTTTCGTCTGCCTATTTGGGTTGGCTCTCAACAGTAACTTCTGCTCTCATTCTCACAAGCCTGATGTTACGGATCATGCAAATACCCACAAATATACGGTGTACAGGAACCCTGCTGAGGAAACCTTGGGTGCTACATCAAGACATCCAGTACATTTGTCTTGTTTTGGAGGACAAAGTGTGGGTGTACTTAATGGCCATTGCTTTGGCAAAGCAGCCTTCCTGCCTAGCTGGGAAGAGTACAGTTCTAAAATGAACCAATTTATAATAAAAAGACATTTTCCAGAGGATATTCCTCAGAGCCCACTTGAGTCGAATGCATATGACTCAGCAATTTCCCAGTATCATGCCAATGTGTATTTCTGATATTACCAGGCATTTTCTGTTTGGAATTTACTTCCAAAATGAACCATTTTACACAGGAATTTTTCAAGGGAAGGCTTCGCAGGCCTCTTCTTTTATGGCCTGAATGTACAATTTGACATCCTGATGACTACAGATGGTACAAAGCTGTACCACCACAATGGCTAGGATTGTGCCTCACATCCTTCTTATCCCCTTCAGAGTGATTTGCATCCATGGAGGCGATAGGGAAGGGAGGGGAAGGCGGGAACAGTTTTGATCCTCACCAGAGCAGAGATGATCACTGTCAGGCCTTCGTGTCTGGGATGCTCAAGGAGGAGGGGTAGAAGACTGCTTGTGCCCTCCCCTTCTTGTACATCTGCTAGGCCAGATGCAATCTGGCCCTTACCGTTTAATTCCTATGTGGAAAAGGGCAAGGATGGCTAAACCAATCAGATCAATCCCACTGAACCCCTATTTATGAAACCTTTCCATGGTCATCACCGATCCAACTTGTCCAACCCTCCTGCAGACTAAGGACCAGGTTTTGTTCTCAGTCCCAGTGGAGTCATCTCACTGCCTAGAGATGAATGAACCAGCATGGGTGAAACTAAAGGCTGAATTTAGTCCTAAAAACCATCTGTGCACGGAACAGGTGCCACAGGAGCAGTGCAGAGAAAAACTATCTCGCTGACGGGCCTCAATTCTGACCTGAAGCATTCAGCTCCAGAGGGTGGGACTCTTTCTGCCCATTCAATTCTTGGCTGAAACTGCTGATAACAAGAGTGCCAATTAGTGCCAGTTGTGCAAATGTGAGAGGCAGCATGATCCAACAGACTGGTAGCCAGAAGACCTGGATTATGCTATTCCCTGCTCTGCCACCGACTTCTTTGGTGACCTCAGGAAAGTCACAATCTCTCTGTGCCTTGATTTCACGATCTGTAAGAATGCTTTGAGATCTGTAGATTAGAAGTGCTAATTCTTCAGAGTCCAAGGCCAGAAGGGACCACTATGATTATCTAGTCTGACCTGTACAACCCAGAGCATAGAACTTACCCATAATAATTCCTAGAGCACATCCTTTAGAAAAATATCCAATCTTGATTTAAAAACTGTCAGACATGGACAATCCACCACAACTGACAGTAAATTGTTCCAATGGTTAATCACTCTCACCATTAAAAATTTACGCCATATTTCCAGTCTGAGTTTGTCTAGCTGCAGCTTCCAGCCATTTGATCATGTGTTATCTTTTTCTGCTAGACTGAAGAGACCATTATTAAATATTTGTTCCCCATGCAGATACTTACAGAATATAATCAAGTCACCCTTAACCTGCTCTTTGTGAAGCCAAATAGATTGAGCTCCTGAAGTCTATCACTATAAGGCAGGTTTTCTAATCCTTCAATCACTGTCATGGCTCTTCTTTGAAGCTTCTCCAATTTATAAACATCTTTCTTGAATTGTGGGCATCAGAACTGGAAACGGTATTCCAGCAGCAGATGCACCACTCCCAAATATAAAGGTAAAATAATCTCTCTGCTCATACTAGAGATTACCCTGTTTATGCATTCCAGGATCATATTAGCCTTTTTTAGTCAGTTTCACATTGGGAGCTCATGTGCAGCTGATTTTCTATCCCTTACCCCTCAGTATCTTTTTCACAGTCACTGCTTCCCAGGTTAGAGTGCCTCATCCTGCAAGTATTCTTTGTTCTTGTATGTATACATTTATCTATATTTAACCCCCCCTCCCCACACACACACACAGTGTTTACTTGTGCCCAGTTTACCAAGCAATTCAGATCACTCTGTATCAGTGATCTGGCATCTTCGCTATTTACTACTATCCCAATTTGTGTGTCATCTGCAAACTTTATCAGTGGTAATTTTATGTCTACTTCTAAATCACTGATAAAAATCTGAACTAGCGTAGGGCCAAGAACTGATCCCTGCAGGAACCCACGGAAAACAGACCTGCTCAATGACGATTCCCCAATTACATTTACTTTTTGAGACCTATTAGTTAGCCAGTTTTTAATCCATTTAATGAGCACCATATTAATTTTATAATATTCTAGGTTTTTAATCAAAATGACGCAGGATATCAAATCAAATGCTTTACAGAAGTATAGGAATATTACGTCAACTATTACCTTTATCAAGCAAATTTATAATCTCAACAACATAAAAAGATATCAAGTTATTTTGACAGGATCTGTTTTCCATAATCCCATGTTGATTTGCATTAAATTACATTACCCTCCTATAATTCTTTATTACTTGAGTCCCATACCAGCAGCTCCATTATCTTGCCCAGGATCAATGTCAGGGTGACAGGCCTATAATTACCTGGGTCATCCTGTTTAAAAGCTGGAGTAATTTTAGCTTTCTTCCAGTTTTCTGGAACAAGATTTATTGAAAAATCAGCATTAACAGTCCAGGGAGCTCCTCAACCAGCTCTTTTAAAAAAAACTCTTGGGTGCAACTTATCTGGACCTGCTGATTTGAAAATGTGTAACTTTCGTAGCTTCTGTTTCGAATCCTCCAGAGCTACTAATGGAATGGAAAAAGTGTTATCGCCATGTGATACTATTTCATCTTCCCACCACATCAAAACAGTAATAGTCATTGAACACTTCTGCATTTTTTTCTTGTAATCCTCAGGAACTAGATGCAGATCAGCAACTCAGTGAAGTGTAGTGAAACTGACCGACCATGATTACTCAGGGGAGCTTTAAAAATGGCGGTATTAGGGGGTAAAGCTTGGATGAAAATGTGGGTTTCTTCTAATCCTGTGCTGAATTTAAGCCCGTTCACTAATTATCAACCCTGTGGAATGAATTAGCATTTTGTTTTAACAATACTCAGATGCCTCAGCATGACACAGTGTTACAAAACTTAACTACTGTTGTAAGATACTAGATTTCCAGGGTGGTATAATTCTGTCGTCATGTTTCCACACAATTTTGCCGAGTATCCTCTTCCAGATGAATGTTTTATCACACTTGTTCTGCCTCCTCCAGTGCCACCCTGCATATACTTATGTTTTATCATTTTCCTAATGACTCATCTTTGAGGCTGAACCTAGTATCAACCAGGACATTTCTTGTGAAACTGGTGCTTAAAAGTGACAAAAATTAACAGTAACGAGAGTGGCATTTGAACAGACTAAGGTTAAGTTGTTAAATACTAAAGGCCAATTCCCCCCCCCAAACTGTCTAGATTCAGGGCCAGATCCTCAGTTGCGCCAGTATGGTTTCTAGCACTGCTGGGATGGGAGAACTCATTTACCCAATCTTTAAGCCCTTGACATTCTGACAGCGGGATTGGCTGTGGTCCAATTTGTCCCCCCAGTACAATTTAGAATAGCTCTGACGGCAGCTCTAAACTGTGGTCAGATACAATGCTCCCCCGCACAAGGAGCTGTTCTGACAGCCAGGGATTACCAGAATGCAGCAGCACCTCGACTAGACCATCTTTCTCTTTGTCACATGCCCTTACACTAAAGGAATCCCCACACAGTCAGGTACATTGGATTTGCAGAGAATGTAGCCCTCTGGTTCTTATATTCACCCTCAAAGGAGAGAGAGAGAAATAAGTCTGAATACACAAGACAGAAGACACAGAGTGGACAATTTCGTCCATCTAGCTCCAGCCCTCTATCGTCTAACTTGAGTAACTAACTTTAAATATAGGTCTCTGGAGTAGGATCAGCCAGATATCTGATACTGTACACTTTTCCCTTGCAAGGGAATGGACTCAGTGATTTTAAACAGGTCTTTCTCTATCTGCAACTTCTAGGATCATACCAAACAATATTCTAGTATCCATTCCAAGAGCTCTTATAATGGTGGTTTCTCCTTCATACCAGAACATTCCTTAATTCATGCCAAATTGCTGCTGGGTTGGATTATAATATAACTTGGCAAAACCTGCCAATAAATGCAGGAGTTCCCAACAACATGTAAAGACTGAACAATTACTGTGAGAGGACTGTTTTCCTCTCCTATTGACCTGAGTGAGGTTTCCTATGGCCTAATGATAATTCTATTAAAGCAGTCACAAAAGTTTTAGGGGTGCATGGATTTGGAAGCTGGGGTTATTCTTATGAACAAACAGAAAACAGAAGTTTTTGCCTCCTTAGGAAAATATTCACATGCCAGATCCTCAGCTGGTATAAACCAGTGTAGCAGGATAAACCTGGTTTTTGGAAACATACCATGGACCATATCTTACAGCCCTAAAGCAGAAAGGTTCTATTATTGGCTTATTTGGACTCAGATCATCCTGGTTTGAATCTGGAAGAGTCAGTGTAGAGTGGGTGTAACACACAAACCTTCTGAGTTGGGAGTGGTTTATAATCACTTTATGAAGGTGTAAATGACCACACAAGATGAAAAAGCACTGGGAAATCAGGCTCAGTGACTTTAGTCATGGGTTTAATTCATTAATTCTTGCTCCTTGTTCAAATGCCAGACCCAAAGTTTCCCTAACCCCACAATAGTTTGGCTCTATCCCTCTCTGATGTAAGCTAGACCCTTTGGCTGAAACACCTCTCACCCCTTCCTCCAGGAATTCGTGTATTGGATTGTGAAGTCAGATCAGTGTCCTAGGCAGTCTGGGTCGAAACAATACTTTCACACAGCCTTTTTTTCCCCTCTCCTCTGCTCACCCCCAAGTGAAATTTGGTCTTAATTCCCCTCTCACACGTTGTCTTCAATGTAGCTACTCCTGAATTACACAAGTATCGGAGAATAGTCAGACCCTTTGAGTATCCCCTTTACAGGAAATTCCAGTAGATTCTATTATAATCCTTCACTTGGTCTCTATGTCTCTGTTGGCTTCTGATGGACAACCAGTAGTCTCAGGGAGCGACTGATCACTTGGCTTTGTTGCTGTGTTCCAAAACCTACTAGATTAGATGAAATTTAGTGCAACTAGCTGAAAATTTCCAACTAGAATCTTTACTAGGGACCTGACTTCTCACTTCTTACACCTCCTTGTCACTCAGGGAGAAGACCCACTGGATTGATCTCTTACACCACAGAACTCCAGAATGGAGCCGGACTTTCAGCCAACACATCACACATCTGCATTTTAAGAGGGATTATTAACGCCACACTAGCCCTGGAGGAGTTAACATAGGCAAGAGAGGCCGAATTAGCCATAGGCTGTACCTGGAGGAGAGCCAAGATGCAATGAGGCTTAATAGGGGATGAAACTCACCAGGGCTTCTTTAAAGCCAAGGAGCTGGCAACAGGGAGGGAGGATTTCTGTGAGGAAGCCTGCAGTCACAGTCCCTCATACAAGGGGGGAAAGTAGGGAGCAGTCCAGGAAAGGAGCAGCAAGGGCCTGGAGAATTAAGACCTAAACTTCTGTTTTGAATCTGGTGTAGAGAGCGGACCCAGGTTCCCCTACAAGCCACTGCGGGAGCGGCATTCCAGAGGCAACCTATTTGAGGACTGCTGAAGATAATACCCTGGAACGGGGGGGAGGGAAGGAGAGGAGGAGACACATCAATGTGACTTGGCCGTAAGGCTAAGCCACGAAGAGGAAAGTGCTGGAGCTCCAGGGGCACAAGAGAGGCCATAGAGCAGTGGTCTCCAACCTTTTAAAGCACAGGATCACTTTTTGAATCTAAGGGCAACCCAGGATCTACCCTACCCCTTCCCCAAGGCCCCACCCCACTCACCCTCACTTTCACCGGACTGGGGCACGGGGTTGGGGTGCGGGCTCTGGGACTGGGGCCGAGAGGTTCGGAGTGTGGGAGGGGGCTCTGGGCTGAGCCTGGGAATGGTGGTTGGAGTACAGGAGGGGGTAAGGGCTTCAGGAGGGAGTACGGGGTGCTGGCTCCAGAAGGGGGCTCAGGGTTGGGAGAGGGGGGCAGGTCTGGGTATAAGGTGCTGGCTCCGGGAGGAGGTTCAGGGCTGGGGTGCGGGCTCCCGCTGGGCGGTGCTTGCCTCGGGCAGTGGCACAGCAGGGCTAAATCAGGCTCCCTGCCTGCCCCAGCCCCGTGCCACTCCTGCAAGCTGCCGGAATGTCCCTGCGCCGTGGCCCCAAGGGGTGGGGGTCATATGGCTCCGTGCGCTACCTATCCCTGCAGGCACTGCCCCTGCAGCTCCTCGTTCCCAGCCAATGGGAGTGCGGGAGCGGTGCTTGCAGGCAGGAGCGGCACACAGAGATCAGCTGGCCACCCTCCCCACACAGGGACATGCCCAGGGCCATCCCTAGCCATTTTGGTGCCCTACGCAGCCCCCCATGCGGCAGGGAGGATTTGCTGGTTTGGGGGGCAGGGGGAACCGCCCCTCAGCACAAGCTGAGTTAGGGTTGAGTCGCTCCACTTCCTGCCGCTCGGTGAGTGCAGGGTGGGCCCAACCCCACACTCATGGGGTGGCTGGAAGTGGAGTGACCTGGCCCCAGCCCGCTCCGCCCAGCACTCACCAGTGGTGCAGCTGGGAGCCAGGTCGCTCCACTTACTGCTGCCGGTGACTGCAGGCCCGACCCCTGCTGCAGTCCTCAGGCAAGTGGGGGCAGGGCTGGGGCGGAGCAGGAGCAGGAAGAGGCAGGGCTGGGGCGGAGCAGGGGCTGGAGAAGCACGCACCAGGAAATTCGGTGCCCTACGCAGCTGCGTACTTTGCATATGGGTAGGGATGGACCTGGGCGTGCCTTACCCCTTGAGTAGCTATTTACAACAGTGCAAGTTCGGAATCAAATGCTACCAAATCATAGTGTTTTATACCCAATTTGCACAAGTGTAAATGACCACAGAAGATTCAAGGAGTTGGGCCCCATAGCCTGTAAGCAACTCCTACTAAAATTAATGATATGTAATCTATTCCTGTTGCATCTCCTTTTTTAAATGCTTCACTGCTCTCTCTGTTTCATCTTCTGATGGTAATTCAGTGATGATATCCATTTTACCGTGCAAGGTGCCTTGTTCATCTCACGTGCCTAGAGTACTTGCATCTGAAAGAAAAGCAGGGTTCAGCAATTTGCCAAGATGATCCTTCCATACTTCCAGCACTTCTTGTCATTTGTTGTCAGTTCATTTGTTGCCTCTCTGGCCTGATTGTGTTTCCATACAACTTAATCTTTTCATATATCATTTTCATATGGTTTGACTTTAACTGAATCGTAATGTTTCCCATTAGTTCATGATCACTGCCACACTCAGCATTTCTGTAGACTCTAAAAGCTGGTGGTACAAGTGCTCTCAAAGCATTGAAAGAATAGGAGCAAGAAGAGGTAGCAGATGACTGGCTAATGACTATAGTTGTACCAAACCTGAAGAAAGGAGAGTGACCTGATCCGAAAAATTATCATCAGTACTGGGAAAAATCATGATGGAAGTACTGCAATTTGTCAACAGATTAAGGCCAGTTTTAGAGGAGTACTAGGCAAGAAACTGTGGCATCAGACGAGGCTGAAGTTGGCGTAGGGTGATCTAGAGTTAAGCTCTCTAGCTTGTGCTGATGACCTCATACAATTTACAGACACATCTGAATTAACGATGATACTTTTAGTTACCTCAGATAATTGGTTAGTCCACTTCGGTTTAAAATAAATGCCAAGAAGATTAAGTGTTTGCTTTTTGGAAAAGGGACTATAGATCAACTGTTGAAATGCAGCAGTTAAGTGGTACAACAAGGAAAATCTTAGCTATACCAAGAAAGCTTCATCAGTGCTGACGGTTACATTGACGAGGAGTTACAAGAAGATACACTTTAGCTACAAGTGCTGCACACAAGTTGATGAAATTATGGACGGATACAAATATTAAATTTGGTACCGATGTGGAATCTTATCAAACCAGTGCACTAACAGTATTACTCTACGGTTTGGAACCAACTGAGTTAAATGAAATGGACATCAGAAGGCTGGAGGCAGTAGGAATGAATTCTTTGGAAGATGGCATGTGTAAAGTGGAATGATTTTTAAGGCAAAAGAAGAAGTTGGGAAGGTAGGATATAAAATCAGGGTATGGGACTAGCTGCAACTGAAAAGATGATGATGATGGGGACACAGCAGAAGACAAACAGATGATAGGATCCAAAAAAGGAAATCTAACCAGTCTGCCAGAACTAGAAACTGACTACCAACTATATGGTGGGGTGTCATTTGCAGGTATATAACCAGGCTGGGCTTAATGGAGGAACAAGCCAGGGACAGGAATAAAGGGTGATGCTGTACTACTCTCTGTGTGTCTAAAGATCCTTTTGGGATGAGAAGAAGGTGATGTAAGTAACATGGATCAGAAGCAAGATAATTCACCGGGCCAGATCCCCAGCCCTGATAAGTCTCCTTTGTGTTGTTCTAATAGAGCTGTCCTACTTGTGCAACAGAGGATACCGCCCCCCCCCCGATCCTTATCTCAGTCCACCCCAGTGTTCTTTTTTGTATCCTCTGGCTGTTTACGGTTAGTTATTTTTATGGGCCTCGAAGAGCATATCAGATTCTAGCAAGAAAACAAGGTCTCTACCCCCTGGCATTTGAAGGGCCCACTCCTTCAAACACACTCATGTAAGCAGCCTTTACTTGGGCAAGTTCTCCCAGTAAGTCTTACCCTGGTGAGCATGAATTCATAGGGCCAGGACTCAATCCTGATAAATAGGATACAAATCAAAAAACTGGGGTGAATAATGGGTGGAGGTAGAACTAGCGATCAGGTTCATGTGTGAATATTAAGTGCAAGTAGTGGGTTTTAAGGGGGAATTGCAGGAAAACTTGTAAGCCAAGGCAAGAGGCCAAGTCATAGTTCCAAATGCTTGCATCTTCCATTGACCATGTGTGCTCAGCACCTCTGAACCTCAGGCCACTTACTTAGGTGTCTAAATATAAATTTAGTTGCCTAATTTTAGGCACAAAGTTGAAGATTATGACTTTACTTTCCCCGCCTTGTTTTCCTTACGGGGGGGTAGTTGTGAGAGTTCAGGTTTGTAAAATGCTCTGAACTGTATTACATGGGGCTACTGAAAACCCCATTGACTTCAATGGATGCTAGATCAAGCCCTACAAATGTTTGCTAACATAAATTTGAGGGGAAGCTATTTTCTTTTACAACCCCTTTTAAGGTTAGTCATCTTCTCTAGCTGTACCAGTTTACTGCATGCAGTCCCCAGCAGCAGTTAGTATTAGTGTTCCCTACCCGAACCAGCAGTTCTTCTGCACAAAGGAAAGCTTAGCAGCAAAACTGACTGCGTAACACCTTGTTCAGGTTGTTTGTTTTATTTTTTGGCTTCTCTTTGTTTGCTGTCACATTCACGTCACTGGAAATGATGAACCAAAAGATCTTCGTCACTAGAAGGCAATCTGGGATCCTGATCACGCTAACTAGTACTTGTCTGTCGTGTTCTCTTAAGAAACCCCCCGCACACATACATACAAAAATAGCCTATTTGTTTTCTGGATCACAACAGCAGCTTATGTTATAGCATGACCTTGATGCCTTGCCAAGAGATGGCCGTGACATTTATTAACTTGGGTCAGTTATAGCAGGATATAATTTAATTCATATCAATATCTATATATTCAAATGAAGGTTTATCACTTTCACAGATAATTAAATTCCAGGAAATGCCTGCTCTCTTTAGCAGAGAGAAAACCTGCTCCCTTTTCGGTGCTTTTTGCCTGTCATATGCTCAGGGTTTTGGGTTTTTTTCTGACCACAGGGATGCAGTAATGCTTATCTCAGTCTTCATTTCAAGCAGGTCACTATAAACTATTTGCTTCTCTCTCTCTGCCTACATTTGAAAGAACAGGTACCCAACTGTAGTTAACAATAATCCTGAAATATGGCTCTTCCAGTCTTTCAACTAGGCAGACTGCTACTCCTTTAAAGAAATGCAAGCCTTCCCACTGTAGATTACATACACAGAAACTTCATCCTTCACTACGTATTTGGAGAACTCTAATAATAAACCCGCTCTGATTTACGGGAGGACATAAAAAAAAAAGATCAATATGGTGTGTAATGGTGTTAATAGCCAATGATCTATGGGCATAGTTCATTAGAAATTTGTTCTCTGTAGCTACGGACTGCTCTACAGGCTTCTGCTTCTTGGACATGCTGGCTGTCAAATCATGATGCATGAGCTCTACTTCACTGACCTCGCAGATGATTTACACAAAGAAATGAAATATATTAGGGCAGATTGACCTGAATTAATTTACTTTGAAAGATCAATGCTAGCAGGCAATTAGGCATTCAGAAAACAAAACCCAAACTCTAAAACCAAGGCACTTAAAATATGTCATCTGTTAACTAGCAGGTAAGAAGGGGGCTCTGCACCAGAACTGGACGGTGTGTTGTAGTGCAAGAGCTGGACTGACACTTGAGATCTGGATCTATATTCCTGGCTTTCCAGTATCCTTATTATATGAACATGATTTTCTCTCTCTCTCTCTCTCTCTCTCTCTCTCTCTCTCTCTCTCTCTCTCCTGCCTCAGTTCTAATACTTCTTTACCTCCACCTTCTGTCTTGTTTACAGAAGCCCCAATCCTGCCCATAGTTGTGTGCATGGGCACCCCTGTGTCTAAGTGCAGTCAGTTACATGACTGAGACCATAGATTTGGGGCAATCTCACATTAAAAAACCAACCAACCAATCAACCTTGTTGAACTCTGAGACAGGAACTGAACATACAGATAGCAACAAACAACTATCTATGTACAATTCCTACCACAATGGGGCCCTATCTTGATTGAAACCTTTAGGTGCTATCATAGATCATAATGTGTAGTATCTTCTTAGCTAGGAAGTTAGATCATAATATTACAAAGCTTTTGGGTTGAAGCAGATCTAAGGAGGAAGAGGAGACGGAATCCTCCTTCCAGGATAGAACAATTGGCAGAGGGTATTGTGGGCTGGGTTTTGTCTTGCTCTTAAGTATCCCTCACCGGCACCACTAGGAGCAGGATATTAGTTCAAATGGACCCAGTTGTCTCATCCACCATGAGTAACTCTATGCAAATGGTCTTATTTACCTGGGGCTGAAGAAGCTGTTAAATTAGATGTCCATAAACTACCATCCTGTCAGGCTTTCCGCAACTCAGATCTGAGCAATAGTTAAAAATATCCCATGTTTCTCTCCGCTCAGCACTTCAGCCAGGTCGAGAGGCAAAATACAGTGGAAAAGCTGCCAATCTTCTCTGATTAATTCCAACTGTTAAAACACTGCAAGAAACTGCTCTATTACCTACATAAACTCTCTGAATAAAGCAGTGATAAAATAGATACAAATCACATTACTGTATGTGGCACTTTATTGCAGTAAATTTCTGTTGGTGAACACTAGTACTAGTAAGTAATGGTGTTACTCTGCATAAGATCAGTCAACAATCTATCAATCTATAATGGGTTCTATCTTGTCCAATGCACCAAGTCTCCAACGCCACCCTTAAAGCCTGTGTTGATTAGCTCTGCTATACAAGATAATTAATCCCTTATAGGATAGGATGAGTGGAAGTGGAAAAAGAGAGCCAAGTTTCAAGAGGGACACAGACTGGTTAGGAACCAGATTCTTAAGAATTCAAGGGTGGGGCTGGCTGTTCTGAGAAATAAATAGCAGAGCATGTAAAATGACCTATTTTATAAAGCTCTGTTTCTGACAGCTCTGCCTGCTTGCTGTGCCACTCAGCGCTAATTAAACAATTAGCCCTTTCAAAAATTGTGATGACATGAGGTGGTTAAAAGAAGATAGAGCAGGGGCCAGGGCTTTCTGCAGATAAGTGTATGCTCAGCATGGATGCTGGCAAACCTTTTACCAAACATGCTGAACAGACCAGTGCTTGGGGATGTGGAGAGAATGAGAAAAAAATAATATCAGGAAAGAGTCAGTAAAATAAAACAGAATAAAACTAAGCCAGGGCAAGATTCCAGTCACCTTAATTTTTTTTAAGGTCACTGAAGGGAAACCCTATTTGTTTGTTTGTTTTGTGTCTGACACTCGAGAATCTAGGCCTGAACCAAAGGGAAAAAGTAAAACTGGGAAAATCTGTTTCCCTCTGAAAGTAGTGTGCTATAGAGCATGACCGCAGGAAAGGAGGGTTGGGGTCTCTCACTAAGAGGGAACCTCCAAGCTGTCACTTTTGACTGAAAGAAGATTTGAAACCTGGTCTCTGGGATAGAAGGCTAGTCCATTAACCAATCTGTACCACCTCCTCTTTAGACTCCCACCTCAACTCCAGTCTAAAATTAGCCTCCTTTTACCAGAGCATCCTCTCTCCTCCTCACCTCCTTTTTTTAGCGTCTGTCCTCCACCTTCAAGACAGTGCTGCCACTGCCCAAGTTTTCCTCCTACATTCTTCCTCATGCACCCCTCAATCCTCTCCTCTTAGTACTCCCTAGTTCTCCTCCTATCGAAAAACTATTATTTTCTGAATATACATTCTTAAGACAAGATGGTTGAGTGTATTATAATCTTGATATCCACATGCCTTTCTCCAATAGGTAGCCCTCTGAATGTAGCCACCTCTACTTATAGCAGCACAGCCAAACAGAATTTATGAAAATAAAACCACCACTCATGTGTGTTCTTTGCCAGCTCTTCCAACCAGCAACTTGGTAGGTTGCAAACTACTATGTGCTCCTCAGAGCTTCAACTCAGGCTATATCTACACTACCGCAGTAAGTATTCACTACCGTGAATAACGTAGCTGGAATCAATGTACCTTAGGTCAAGTAACTGCACAATCTACATCGCAGGAGAAAAATCTCCCGTCGATTTACCTTACTCTTCTCATAGGGGGTAGAGTAAAGGGGTCAACTGGAGAGTGATCTGCAGTCGATTTGGCAGGTCTTTACGAGACCCGCTAAGTTGACCACTGGTGGATCGATCTCAGAGTGTCCATCCCTGCTATAGTGTAGACCTGCCCTGAGTCCTTCAACATGGAAGCGAGGAAAGAGCTAGAGCAGAACCTCAGGGTTATGAACATCTCGGGAATGGAAGTTGTTCATAACTCAAATGTTTATAACTCTGAACAAAACGTTATGGTTGTTCTTTCAAAAGTTTACCACTGAACATTGACTTAATACAGCTTTAAAACTTCACTAAGCAGAAGGAAAATGCTTTTAACCATCTTTAATTTAAATGAAACGAGCACAAAAACAGTTTCATTATTTTGTCAAATCTTTTCCTTTATTTTTACCACAGTACTGTACTATATTTGCTTTTTTGGGGGGGGCGGGCAAGCGCGGGGCAGGGAGGTGTCTCTGCTGCTGCCTAACTGTGTACTTCTGGTTCCAAATGAGTTGTATGGTTGACTGGTCAGTTCATAACTCAGTGTTTGTAACTGTGAGGTTCTATTATATCTCTATAAATTCTCCACTACACTAATTTACCAAAAGCAAGGGCTAACAAATGCTGTCTCTTAGGTAAGCATTCAGTGTTGTATTTCATACTTTGAAGAATTGCCATGTACATTGGCCAAATCGGACAATCTCTACACAAAAGAATAAATGGACACCTGACATCAAGAATTATAACATTCAAAAACTAGTAGGAGAACACTTCAGTCTCCCTGGTCACTCAATAACAGACTTAAAAGTGGCAATTTTTCCAACAAAAAACCCCATCAAAAGCAGACTCCAATGAGAAACTGCAGAACTGGAATTAATTTGAAAACTGGACACCATCAAATTAGGCCTGAATAAAGACCGGGTGTGGATGGGTCACTCCAAAAACTAAATCAATTTGTTATGCTCTAAGGTGCCACAAGTTCTCCTCGTCGTTTTTACAAAAATTAATTTCCCCTTGCTAAATACTCACACCTTCTTGTCAACTATTTGAAATGGGCCACCTTATTTACATTGGCCGCATTAACACTACAAAAGTGATTTCCACTCCTTCTTGTCAACTGTTGAGAATAGCCTACTTCCAACTTAATTGAATTGGCTCGTTAGCACTGACCCCCGACTTGGTAAGTCTACTCCCATCTTTTCATATGCTGTGTACTTATACCTCCCTACTGTATGTTCCACTCCATGAATCTGATGAAGTGGATTTTAGCCTATGAAAGCTTATGCCCAAATAAATTTGTTAGTCTCTAAAGTGCCACAAGGACTCCTCGTTGTTTCTGAAGAGTTGAACTCTCACGATCTTGTCATCAGAATGACATGAAATCTTTCAGCCCCCTTAAGAAGCTTCTTTATGTCGTGGTAAGAGAGACCACCTTGGGAAAGCAAAATCAAATAAATGGAATTAAACATCCCATGATGCTACTATTAGTGTATAGTAAAGTGAATAGAGAAAGCAACTGGAACTACTACTATCTACAGTCCAGACAGACATCATGTTGGAAAAAAACGTGACCTGCAGCTGGATCCTTCTTAAAATAGTACAATCTTTGTCTTTTTGAATGTGAACTACTCCTTGTACTTGGGAAACTTGGTAATAGCAACATATCAGATTTCTTTTTTCCACCATTTACTTTTTATATCATATTAGTCCGGGGTGGAAGAGACTTATGAAAGCACAAAGTTGGTCTCTCCAAGAGGATAGGCTATAGCACACAGGCAGGGGGACTATAACTGGTGAAATAATTCATTGTGAGCAATATTTGTTGTGCATTTTTGGCATTTCCCTCTCCTCCATCTCAGTTAAATAGTTGTATCCAAGTAAATGTGTCCATTCTTCAGCAGCAGACAGATCAGAGTGTGAAGCAGTACTAAACTACCTCTTAGCCACAAAGCTTTCTCTCTCTCAAACTAATAGATTGAAGGGGGTCGTGAGTGTAGTCGATTACACTTTTTCCATGTTTACACAGCAGGGTACCGACATCTCTGTCCTTTCATATTTGCCACAAATGTGCAAACTCAAACATTTGGCCACTGACTCTAAACAAGAAGTGAGTTGCTCACCTTTAATAAGTAACTGAATCGCTACGATTCAAATATCAATCAGTGCATGTCTTTGTTGCTATAGGACAGTTTCCGAGTTCAAAGTCCACATGTACAACAGAATGAAAAACACACACATACACCTGGTTTTATTTTGTTAGAAATGAACGTAAAACATTTATTCAGAGACACTATCTAAAGCATTCTCCTTATGGGGGTGGGAGAAATTAATTTTCTTTGACCCAGAAAGTACCAGGAATTATTGTATTTCAGTAAAACATCCTTTACTGCCATTGTTTTGCACCTCGTCCTGTCATAAAGTCTCTTGTAAGAAGGTGAGGTGTAATCCAGGAAGCAACAGAGGAGCCTCGGCTTTGCTGTCCTGGGGTGTGGCACCACTGTAATCCACAAAACTCCCACTCAGCTGCCATTTCATCCTGCAGGTGCCTAAACTCACTCGGTGCCTAATTTTCTGCTGTAATAGTTCCCTACGTGCCTAGGTTTTATACCCTGGGATATGCACACTGCTGCTCATGATAGGCATCAGGACTCCTATCTCCTGCCTAAGCCTCAGAGCAATTCATGAATTGAGGGAAGATGTGTATGCCACGCTCTAAGTCACGGGTGGCCTCTGAGCATGCCTATAGGAATGTATCCCATTCAAAATCTGGCTGGAGGAGGGGATAGTAATGGTGCCCACCTTATAGCTTTTAGCTCAGTGGTTACAGCATTTGCCTGGGATATGGGAGACCAAAGTTCAGTTCTCTCTGCCAGAATGGGAAATAGGATTTGAACAGATGTCTCCCACCTCTCAGAACAGTGCTCAAATTAATAGGCTATACTGATGTGGGGCTCCCTCTCTTTCCTGATGAAGCTGCTTTATTGTGGATCAGTAATGAGAGAGAGATTGGAATCGGGGACTGGATCAAGGGTCTCCCACCTCCCAGGTAGGGACCCTAACCGCTGGGCTACAGAGTTATTGCCATTCTCTCTTCCTCTTTCAATGATTATTTACGTATTTATCCACGGTGGAACAGTCAGTGGGCCAGAGAGAGCACCTGGTCATAAAACAAAGAAATAAAATGAAACCAAGAACTCAATGCAATGTGTTAAAAGACTGTTTTCAATGATTTGCAAGTCACCAGTAAAAATTCACTCTAGGTTCCTATCTGTTTTATCCTATTGAGTTTCACTCTCAGTCTATATCTGTAATTCTGAAAGTAGCAGGTTGCTTTTGCCTTCTGCGCCAGTGAGGAAACCAACAAGTCTCATTTGGCCCTTAATATTAATGATCTGTTGCGCACCTCAGCTTCGATTTTTGTGATGTGGGGTATTTTGTTGGTTAAATAGTAAAATAAAAACAGTAAAAATAGCAAGGTTTTTACGCCTCAAATTTGACCTACTTTACCATTCTCAGAACGTACTAATATAATCCACCTGCTTCTAAGCCATCCCCAAAGGGAAGACTTGCAGGAGTAAGTTCATGTCTGGGCCTTTCATGTTTGCAAATGAAACAATCTTTTGTAGTTGAAAAAGAAAGAAGATGGTTAGCCCAGTAATGTTTTTTTACTCTTACAACTTAAAAATAGTAACTGATAGTAATATTTTTTTTTCTCAACTTGAAGACTCCCAGATTGAACCTAGATACTATTGTGATGAGTATTATGTAAGAATCTAGACAGGAACCTAGAGTGATTTATTACTGTTCACTTACAAATAGCTGAAAGCACAGGTTTATAATGGAAATGCTTGCCGACCCTACCTACCTTGTGAAAACAGTAAATATATTGGGATAGCATTGTAATACAGGCTCAGATAGAAGGAATTTCTATAACTCTATGCCTGTGTTCTGAAGAAGGCAGAGAAAGCCTGGTTTTCCACTGCCAAAGCAGCAGGATAGCCCTGCCCTGCATAACTTTTCCAGATCAAAAATCACTGTGTAAGTATGACTTTTTCCTTTCAGATTCAGGCAACTGTTTCTCCACTCCCAAGCTTTCACCCCTGGAGTCCCACAAGGCTCAGTGCTCTCCCACACATTATTCAACACCAGTATGAAACAACTGAAACAGCAACAGATGGAATACAGCACTACATCTCTTCTACATCACAATCTCCCAGCTTTCTCTTGGGCTAGGTGGGAGGAGAAGCAGCTGGCTAAAGCTGAGCACAAGCAAAGCTGAGGTGAGGGAAATAAAGCCAAAAGTATTTCGAAGGACTTGTCTGTTCTGTAATGTCCCTCATGCTTGAAGGTATCTGCCCACAGATTGTTAATAAAGTCCAAAGCATTTCAGTCCTGTTACACTGCTAAATGTCACTGGTTGCTCAAAGAGCCAGTGTCAAAAATACCCCCTTCCCTCTCCCAGAAAGTTGAACCCCATCACATCAGACTCAGTGTTGTTCACGTTGATCCATATATGTGTGACCTCCCAGCGTGCAACTCATAATTCATAAGAATGAGGCCACACTTCCAGAATAAAGCTCCAATGGGTACAAAACAGGAGCCCAACCACTTAGCAACACAGGTCATTGTGAATGCATCAGCTGGGCTCCATCCTTGGCCCTGGCTTTCCATTGAACAGACCTCTTAAAAGTCTCTGCCCTGGTATGGAAACCACACATGGGATTGCACTTAAATGCCTGAGAGAGCATTTCTCCGACCATGATCATGGCAGACGTGATCCATTGGAACGATGAAAGTGTCAGCCAGTGATGCTGGAACAATTTTTATAGTAGGGGTGCTGAAGGTGGAAACCATGCATTTGGGTTTTTAGTACTTCAAGCCAACGACAGCACTCCCTGCACCTCTAGTTTCAGCATCTATGCCTTCAGCCAATACGGGGAGGCTCAAGAGTGAAAGAGAAAGAACTTTGCCAGTAGCTGGACATGGATCACAGAACTCACTCCTGCAAGAGAGAAGATTAACGGAACCAACTAAAAGGAAAAATTCATTGCCCCCTCACCAGCTTTGCTTCCCCGCAGAAACAAATTCTTCATGGGTGCAGGTGCACACACAAAACTAAACATCAATCAAGCCATTGCTCTTACAGGATATAAAAAGGAGGTTGTTATTTCCTTTAAAAAATTCACACATTTAATAAATTGTCAAAGAAATATTGTTGTAGTACTAACTTTATAATTCCACCAAGAATTGATCTGACATATATCATTTCCTATTTTTAAATACTTGGGAGGCATTCAGTCACTGTGGTGATGAGGGACTAATAGATAGATATAGAGAATATCTGTGCTCACACACTTGCTGTTTAGGAGGTAAGCCAAAGCAGGTGCCACAGTGATCTCAGACATCACTACATACACATTGGACTTGTAAATTTATGAGAGAGAACAAGCAAATTCCTTTTTCTAAAGACCAGCAAAATAAGAAGTATCTTTTTAACAGAGCTACATGTCCTTATGTTTGAATTAGTTCATTATAACCTTCTACATTTATAGGTACACACACATAATTTAGTAACCATGCCCATGATCTACCTTTAACTAACTAACTAACTAAATAAAAAAATAATGAAAAACCCTACTCCTTGGTGTGATCTTTATTTGAGAAGCAAGAAAATGTTGACCTTTATTAATTTCTAGTTAGCTTTAAAAAGCATGAAATAGTGGACTTTTATCTATTTCTTCTATGGACTGCTTTATGCACCACCATTAAAAGAACCTGCCATCCTAAAGTAACATATCTGGTAGGGACAAGTATTTATTATAATGAATTGCCCAATTAATGACAATCTGAAAGGCTAAACTCTTTACATAATAATACAACACTTCATTGAGAGGTAAATTGTTCATTCTTAGCTTGGCCAACAATATGGACTACCATTCACACTGGTTCAAGAGGCAAAGCTTTGACATGTCAGACAGAGCAGCATAAAAAGAGATACAAAAGCAAAATGTATTATACTACACTGGCAGGGGATACGACTAAATTGCTTGTTAAGTCTTTTCCCCTCTCTGACTTCTATGATCCCACAATCCACAACAACATATGACAGGCCATAGGAACGCTTGCATCTTCCACACGGAAAGGACAAGAATCTCAACCATTCAACAAAAGTGTCTGAAGAAAGAAAAGGAGAAAAAAGAAAAAGTAGTGGTAGCAGATCAAAGTTCTTAACCTCTTCTGCTCACCTCTAGTTCTTTACCCCCCAAAAATAGAAAGCATGGAGAAGCACCATTCATGTTTCACTGAACTAGCAACAAAACACAATGCTGCTTATAATCCATCTTTCCCCAGGTTCACAGAACCACTGTAGAGACAGTCCACCCCAGAGGGGACAGGTATCAGTGTAATCTTCATTGTCCACAGTGTCTCCTTTCAGGTGAGTGCTCCTGGCTACAGCAGCTGGGAAGTCAGTGACATAAATTGGAAAACTATCCATATCCCCGCACCTGGAACTTGAGACACCTCATCTCCCTGCCATCCCTCCTAAAATCCCTCTGAGGGGGGAAGTTCCCCAAAGTCATTTTGGAGTGCTGAGAAGACACCTGGAAATGCTTTATCTCCAACCCTGTGCCATATGTTGGGGAAGAGAAACAGCTTCCTCCCATCTTCATGGAGAAGCAGAGTGCTCTGGGATTTAGAGTTTAATATAATGTACACAAGTGAATAGAGGGAAGGCAGAAGCAATAGCAGTTACATAGCAGCAGAACCCAACACTGACTGCTGGAGTAATGCTTCTTCAGTGACTCCTATAGTCTTAAGACTCACCTGAGCTTCCCTGCTACCCACTAGAGCTCCTAAGCTCTGTAGGCTTCCCCAGGCCTTGACAGATCCTGCAGTACGCCTAGTTTCAGCCAACCTACTCTGAAACATCTACCCCTACACCTCAGCTACCTCTCCTCACACAGGATCCATACCTTGATTTCTTCTCCTGCGCCAAGATTGGCTTCCCTTCTAATGTTTTAAAGTCTGCTAGAGCGAATGTGGACCTGAGTAGAACTGGCCACGAACACCATAGTTCTAATCCAATCATCCATAACAAAACACTGTCTTCAGTTACTCCAAACACTAGAGGGGCTTCATTTAGTGGTTGGTATGACTGTGCTTCTCTTTACAGCCATACAGAGTTCACCAATGCTCCCCCCCATACATTACACATCCCTGTTTAGACACTAACTTACTGAAGGCAGTAATTCTCCACTCTTCATTAAGATTCAATGTGCCACTACTCATTCACTTGTCATTAAACATAAGTTATAGATACAAACTTCCTCAGAGCAGAATATGAAATTATAGCACTTGCAAGAAAAGAGCGAAGCTCGGCGTAATGGGGAAGCACCATACCAACAACTGTAGACATGTATGAATGAAATCAATTATAAAACCAATGCTTTGAGGTGCACATCATCAATACTCAACCCCTAGCTTCTTCTCCAGATGTAAAATGTCTGCAGCCATACAACCTTAAAGTATGTATGAAACAAATATTACAAGGAGAAGATGGGAGGATGGTGTTGACAGTGAAATCACTGGTTAACTCTATCTGACTTCTGGAGAAGAAAACAGCAGTGCTCTGTTATTACTCAATTGCAGACACCCCAGTGAATGAAGAAATGCGGGGAGAACAGATCACTTTACTATTGCCAAATGCAAAGCGTTCATTGTAGCTAGATGTATAGCAAGTCACACTTACAGACTAGGAAACTATTCTGGAAAGCAGCGACTCTGAAAAGGACATAGGGGTCATTGTAGATAACCAACTAAACATGAACTCCCACTGTGTTGCTGTGGAAAAAAAAGAAAGAGTTACCGCAATCCTTGGATGAATGAACAGGTGAATACTGAGCAGGACCAAGAAAGTGTTTTTATCTGTGAGACCATTAATGGAATACTGAGTACAGTGCTGGTACTCAGACTTTATAAAGGAGATTGGAAAAAGTGGAGGGGTTCCAAGAACAGCTACAAAACATGTGTGTTCTGGAAAACTTACCTTCCAGGGAAGACTAAAGGAGTTTGATCTGTTTAGTTTAAAGAGATGGTTAAGAGTAATTGAATTGCCTATCTATAAGCACATGCCAAGAGAAAATATCTGATACCAGATGGCTATTTAAGATGACAGACAAAGGCATTATAAGATCCAATGGCTGGACACTGAAGTCAGAACATTTCAAACTGGAAAGAATACGTAAATTTTTAAGAGTGAGGGTAATTAACTATTGGTGCAAATTCTCAAGGAATGTTTTAAGTTCTCTATCACTTTGAGTCTTTAAATCAAGATACATACCTATCTAAGAGATATACTTTAGCAGAACCATAAATTGACGGGCTAGATGCAGGACTCCCGGGAAATATTCTATAGCCTGTGTTATGCAGGAGGTCAGAGTAGATGATCATAATCATCCCTTCAGGCTTCACAAATCTGTGAAATCCATTGGCAGAGTTAGTTATCCCTTCCTGAGATGAGAAGAAACATGCAGGAAAGGCAAAGAAGATGGGATTTAAAAAACGCAGATTCACTTGTGAAGAACTGTGATTCCCCCATTCTAATACATCAATCTGTGATTTTGAGGTCAACCGGAGTTTTGCCATTGGACTTCAGTGGGAGCAGGAGCAGGATTTTGGAAGATTTATGAACCCTGAGGTACGGAATGGCAGTAATGCTCAAAGCCAGGGATCTCAATGTTTTTTACAGCGTGGCCCACATCTCAGAGTGATTGTCCTTTGCACATCCCCACTCCTATTCCTGCATGGACAAATGTCATCACCCTCCGACAATCACTTTACTACAGCGTGGCAACTACAGCACTGGTTTACAGGAAAAAGTAACATTAGGAAAGTATTTAATGTAATGTTAATTTCTTTTCATTCACTTTAGCAACTGAAAACAAAGAGAGCTAACGTCACGTGACCAGCCAGCTCTCAGCAGACTTCCACTGAGTGCACAGGTTGGGAACCTCTGGTTTAAGAAATATAAGGGGAAGGGTAGGGTAACATGTATTTTCATTCCTGGAAAAAGTACATCCCAAGGTCAGAGATTGGGAAGGGAATACAAAGTACTGCTCACAGGCTTTTTTCTAGTCTCTTTTAGGATGAGTGCTGTGAAGCCTCATTCTGTCAGCCACCTCACTCTTATTCCACCCAACCCTTCCTTTAAAAACAAAAATCTGTGCAAAAATCAAGGGTTTTGAAACAAATGACACCGCAAAAAGATATGGAGTGTTTTGTTTCTCGTCACTTGTGTCTGGGCAAGTATTTGTACTGTGCAACGGTGCTGTTGCTAGGGTAATTACTCTCCACTATTGAATAGCAAAGCAACACTGCAGCAAAACTATAAACTCATTTTTACCACTCAAACCCATCTTTTACAGATGGAAACAAAGCACCTTGTTTCTCTCCTCTCTTCTTTAAACATCTGACTAGTCTGTTTATTTCATTTTGAGAACCAAAAACCATAACATCTTCCCAGAGACAAACCACAGAAATAAAAGCAAACAAAATAATTCTGAAGTCAACAAACTGAGCAATTATCTTTTCAAGACTCATATGGGTCTCTATGCCCAGATCTACTATGGAGAGGTAACCATTACAAACATGAGAAGTTAAAAAAAAACAACATGCAGCACTTGTGACTGGAAAAAAATAAATAGGTTGGACCCATTGCTGCAGTCCTTACTGAGGCAAAACTCCCACTGAAGCCACTGAGAAGACAATTCTGCCTTCTTACACTGTCTGTGTAATTAAAAGGCCTTCTTTGACTTCAGTGCAGGGTTTGCCTAATTTTGTTATTTTTTTAAGGCAGTATTGCTTAGCAGTCCTATGCTAGACAGTGTACAGACATATATAGTAAGACACACTCCCTGTAAAGACTTCAGGGTTTGACCCTGAGCTGGTATCTGGTAAAATGCCTGCAATGTATTTTCCGAGTCAAATATTCAACAGCAATTCCCTCCACCTGCTATAAATGGGGTGTAAATATGCTATGAATCTGGGCCTGCATCCCATCCCTTCTGTTTGTTTATCTTCCTGCTGTAGTAAACATTTCTTCCAGCCCCAGCCACGACCCAGATTCCTTGGAGGGGGGAATAATCCCAAAGGCATACCAGCTTTTAGCAAACGATGCTCAAGTGTTTTGGATGGGAATGGGCTCTTCCCCAGTGCTGCACGCGGACAGAGAAAAGGACGCAGACTGCGGTCCCCCATCCAACTGCCCGGGTCACCCGCCTCCTGTCCACGCTTCAGCCTCTTAAGACTTCACAGCGACAACCTTGGGCTGCAGCCATCCGGGGAACAGACGCATCCCCCACGCCGGCCCCGCCACGCGACCCTTCCCCAGACCGGTTTTGCTGCTTATTTCTCGCGCACGGGGCAAAGCATTTGGGCGGGCGGGCGTTTTGTATCCACCCCATTTGCCAGCCCCGATTTCCACTGTCAGGCAAGGCATCCCCTGCTGCGCCTCGCTGGGATTATGCCCGTCCCCGGCCCTCTGCAAATGGCAATGCCTTGGGGTTGCTTTGCCCTGATCAAACTTGCAGGCAGAGTGCGCCTCCAGGTGCAAGGCGGCTTCCTTCCCTCCGTGGCAAAGAAAGCCAGGCTGCACTGAAGCGACGGGGGGAGCAGGACCGACCCGAGGACCGAGCGACACACACACCACTCCAAGCACCGGCCACGTACAATCAACACACACCAGCAAGCCCCCGGCCCTGGGCTCCCTCCCTTACCTTCAAGGCCGCCGGGAAGGCGCTGCAGCGCAGCCGAAGGCACAGCTGACCTTGCAGAGAAATCCATCCTCCGCGCAGCAAAGGAAGCGCTTCCTCCCGGGGGGGGCGGCCGCAGAGATCCCGGGGGCGAGCCCCCTCCCCCCTTCCCGCCGCGAGGCAAATCGATACCGGCAGCGGCGAAGACGCGCGGGGAAGCGCGAGCCCAAGGGTGACCGCCCAGCCCGCGGGGGAGGGGCGGGAGCTCCGCGGCCGGCCGCGCGGATCGGCGCCGCTGGCGCGAGCGGGCGGCCCGGGTCTGGGCAGCGGCGCGCGACGGAGCCTCCCGCGACCCCGGGTGGGATCCGCCGTTGCCCGGCCGGGGATGGTCAGGCTCGCCCCCCCCCCCCCCCCAGCAGAGAGCTGGCCCTTTACATTCAAGGGGGGGGGAGCTCTTCCCCCAGCTGCACGTGCAGCCCCGCCCACCCCTGTCTGGGGAAGCAAACTGAGCCCCTGTGCCCCCCACCTCTGCCATCTGCCCCATGGGGCGGGGGGACCGAGCCCCTCTGCCCCCCACCTCTGCCACCAGGGAACCGAGCCCCTCTGCTGTCTGTCCCTGGGGGAGGGGCAAGCTCCTCTGCCCCCCCACCCCTGCCACCTGGCCCCAGGGAACCGAGCCCCTCTGCTGTCTGTCCCTGGGGGAGGGGCAAGCTCCTCTGCCCCCCCACCCCTGCCACCTGGCCCCAGGGAACCGAGCCCCTCTGCTGTCTGTCCCTGGGGGAGGGGCAAGCTCCTCTGCCCCCCCACCCCTGCCACCTGGCCCCAGGGAACCGAGCCCCTCTGCTGTCTGTCCCTGGGGGAGGGGCAAGCTCCTCTGCCCCCCCCACACCCCTGCCATCTACCCCCAAGGGCGCGGGGACCGAGCCCCTCTGCCCACTAGCTGGGACAGTGGGTGAGCCTTTTTGCTCTGTCTTGCGATCTCCTATCGCTTCCCCCGTCCTTTGGGCAGGCGGGTAATGCCAGGGATGTGTTTGGAGGTGCTGCCTCCCCAAGTCCGCCCGCTTTCTCCCACTCCGCGAGCTTGCCCCCAGCACGTACCAGCCCCACTTCTGCTCCCCAGGCCTCTCCCTGCTGCCACCGGCCACTGTTGCTTCTCCCAGCCCTGGGAAAGGAGGCTTCGGAGCACCCCAGTGGTGGTGGGGAAGGGATTAGTGACTTTCCCTCACTGGCAAGAAATGTCACAGAGAGAGAGAGAGCTGCATGGAGCAGCAGCTAGGCTGGGGCTGGGGCTGCTGAGGGTGCTCACAGAGGGTTGCTGTGCACTATCTATTATGTCTGAGCAGTATCTGTTCTCTCTAGCTCTCTTTTCTGTATTCCAGACACAGGTGGACATAGCAGGCCACCATTTTTATATGGGAAGAGGGAGACCTGTGCATATAAAATCCATTACATCTGTAAATATTTATCAGGGCTACTTGTGCAAATTAGGAAAGTGTGTCTGCAAACAGCTGTTTATTTAGGTATCTAAGTAGAAACTTGGTTGCACAGCTATACCCTTTACTTCTAGAATTGTGGCAAATGTGTATGGGAAGAAAGGTACAACTTTTGCTGCGACTTTTTCCCACAAATCTGGTCTCTGCTTTGAAAATTCTGCCCAACTTGCTTGTCGTGAACCAGAAAAAACAGGTATGCTCTCTGTAGTAGTGGCAAGCATACCTGCAGATTTTCTGCATTTAAAAGTTGGTCTTAAGATGGTCTAAAAATTGTAGATAGAATTTCATACTACTAGGAAGAAGGAAATACTATCTATATCTATTTACTGCAAACCGGAGACAATGATTCTACACTGCCAGGGAACAAAATAAATCATGGGTTCTCAATGAAGGGGTTCTTAACCATCCTCCCTTTCTTTATGACTAAATGAGGGTAGGGTCCCAAATGCTTTATGGTTAAAAGCAGGAAGGATTCTGTTATAAGATGGGGTTACAGTATGGAAGTTTACATAACACTAGAGTAGGTGATCTGGCCAGTCTGTTCCATCTCTGATGTGAACAATAAATCACATTTCCCTGATCCATATTAATTCAAGTATTTGCATTCAACACACACAACAAAAGCTTCCACCCACAGTTCTGCAGAAAACCCCTTAGGGCTTGGTACTGATTCTCTCCCTCTCATGAGTTAAGTAGGCATCTGGGAGTCAGAAAAAATAGAACACTTATTACACCCCCTCCAATTGCATGTTCTATTTATATCCCATCAGTGGCCATAAACATCACCACATATTTATGTAGCAGGATTTATTCCAGACTATGGCTTTCTGGGTTTATATAACAGTGTGAAATCCAAGATATATTTTTGATGATTACTATCAATTCTTTACACATGTATCAAAAGCCAACAGCCATTATTTTAACCCTCCAATCTTCCAACTACTAAAACTCATTCCCTGGAGGCAGGGGAAAGTGTACAACAATAACCGAGGGGGAAACTTTTAAAGAGCAAGGAGTAAAATTTTCTAATGTAATTTAGGAGCCTGTTTCTCATGGAAAGTCAATGAAACACAGGCTACTAAGTCATATAGGCCCAGATTTTAAAGGTGTTTGGGGGTCACTGTGCTGAGCACAGCAATACCCAATATATTTAGGAGCCTAAATCTCATTTTCAAAAAGAATTTAGGCATTTAGGAGCCAATGGGTATTTAGACTCCAGTGCCTAAATCACTTTTGAAAATGTGATTTAGGTGTTGCAATCCTGAGTGCAGCAATGCCTAAATACCTTTAACCATCTGGGCCGTAGGCACATTTGAAAATTTCAACCCAGGTTTTCATACCTGGTTATCTAAAGTCAGGCTCCTAAATCCAGTTAGAGACACAGATAAATGTGGCCGGATTTGCAGGTGCTGACCACTCAGCCGCTCTTATTTGCTCAATGATTTTGAAAAAAAAAAATCAGGCCACTTACTTATGTGCCTAAATATTAAGTCAAAGCATGACTCCTCCCTAGTTTTCTGCTAAATGACCAGCCTTATTTATACAGAACAAATGGCTTAAAATTTATCCGGCTGCTACTAACTGTACTTCAGTGAAGCTTCCCCTACTTGTCAAAGAAGAAAGGTTGGAGGATGCAATTTCCCTTTGTCAGCGATTGCATTTGTTTAAAAATATTAAAAAAAAAAAAAACCAGCCTTCAGCACCTGTAGACCTTGCAGCTACAAGCAGTCTCCCAGTTCTCAGATGTACCTCAGTAGTGGCAGACCTTGAAGTTGGTGCAGCTTTCCTAATTTTTTTTGAAGTTGCAAGTTGTTTGGATTTTTAATAGAGGCCCATATACCGTTGGACCAACATTTTTGTTACCACCACATGGGATGCCCTTGGCATTATATTCACTTTTACCCAACTTAGCTACTCTCTATAGCAGTGGTTCTCAACCTGGGGTACGTGTACTGCTGGGGGTATGCAGAACTCTTCCTGGGGGTACATCAACTCATCTAGATATTTGCCTAGTTTTACAACATGCTACATAAAAAGCTCTAGCGAAGTCAGTACAAACAAATTTTATACCAACAATGACTTTTTATTCTACTTTATATACACTGAAATACAAGTACAATATTTATATTCCAATTGATTTATTTTATAATTACATGGTAAAAATGAGAAAGTAAGTAATTTCTCAGTAATAGTTTGCTGCGACACGTTTGTATTTTTGTCTGAATTTGTAAGCAGGTAGTTTAAGTGAGCTTAAAATTGGGGGTACACAAGACAAATCAGGCTCCTGAAAGGGGTACAGTACTCTGGAAAGGTTGAGAACAACTGCTGTACTGGGCTTTCAGCTGCTAAAGTGTGATTGTGATCCCCAGTCTTCCACTGCAGACTCTCCATCACCCCTTTGACATCATTTAAAACTAGTTGGAAAACCATTCCCAAAGAGTAATTATCAATGGTTCACAGTCATGCTGGAAGGGCATAATGAGTGGGGTCCCACAGGGATCAGTTCTAGGTCCGGTTCTATTCAATATCTTCATCAATGATTTAGATAATGGCATAGAGTACACTTATAAAGTTTGTGGCGATAACAAGCTGGGAGGGGTTGCAAGTGCTTTGGAGGGCAGGATTACAATTTGAAATGATCTGGACAAACCAGAGAAATGGTCTGAAGTAAATAGGATGAAATTCAACATAGACAAATGCAAAGTACTCCACTTAGGAAAGAACAATCAGTTGCACACATACAAAATGGGAAATGACTGCCTTGGAAGGAGTACTGCGGAAGGGATCTGGGGGTCATAGTGGATCACAAGCTAAATATGAGTCAGTGTAAAAGTGTTGGAAAAAAATCGAACATTATTCTGGGACGTATTAGCAGAAGTGTTGTAAGCAAGACACGAGAAGTAATACTTCTGCTCCACTCTGCCCTAATTAGGCCTCAGTTCGAGTAATGTGTCCAGTCCTGGACACCACATTTCAGGAAAGATGTGGACAAATTGAAAACAGTCCAGAAAAGAGCAACAAAAATGATTAAAGGTCTAAAAAACATGACTTATGAGGGAAGATTGAAAGAATTGGGTTTGTTTAGTCTAGAAAAGAGATGACAGAGGGGGCAGAACAGTTTTCAAGTACATAAAAGGTGGTTACAAGGAGGAGGGAGAACAGAAGAATTGTTTTTCTTAACCTCTGGGGGTAGGACAAGAAGCAATGGGCTTGAATTGCAGCAAGGGAGGTTTAGGTTGGACATTAGGAAAAATTTCCTAACTGTCAGAGTGGTTAAGTACTGGAATAAATCGCCTAGGGAGGTTGTGGAATCTCTGTCATTGGAGATTTTTAAGAGCAGGTTAGACAAATGCCTGTCAGGAATGGTCTAGATAATACTTAGTCCTGCCATGAGTGCAAGGCACTAGACTAGAAGATCTCTTGAGGTCCTTTCCAGTTCTACAATTCCTTTTTCCTGACTGGGCTTTTCTCTCCCACCCATCTTGAACTCAAAATTTAAAATCTTAGTTAATTCCCTCCTACAGCTATGTTCAGTGCACAGCAGGAAATCACATGCCCTGTAAAGATATAAGGGCTGTTCTTACCCCAACTCTGGCATTTTTTGGAAACTGAAATTTTTCATCTTTGTATTTATAGCTGACGCTTACATCGTTTTTGGAATCCAACCTTAAGTCTGATTGAAAAAGACATGTATACAAAATTATGTGGAAGGAACCTTAATCCAAAGCTAAATATACAAGGACATGTACACACTTCTTAAATGTACTCTGTGCCTTCCAAATTATGGGTTTGATCCAAAGCCTACTAAAGACAATGGAAAGGCTCACACAGACTTCACTGGGCTTGGATCAGGCCCTATCGGATTTCAATCTGCCCTTCTTTGAAATGGGCTAAGTATAATTTTGAAAAGAAAAAATTAATATACAGGGATAGCCTACAAGTAGCATACATAAAATGCAGGAAGACTCCTTTAGGAAGTCTTGAGCTACCTATCCTTGGTATCATTGAAGTCCCAATATTCTTGAAGAGCTTTTTCTCACTACATCCACCCTAATACATCAGAGAGAAGAGACTGAGGGATACTATATAATCCAAATTATCATGGGGAACTCAAAAGTGGAGGGGGGGGAAAGAGCATTCCTTGTCCTTGGCAAACACACACATGCTCAAGTGCTTCTCACAGTCTAGCCCATGTGGTTTCTTGAGTTCTAATACCCCTTAACTTTAAGCACATGCTTAAGAGCTGTCCAGTATGGGAATGGACTTAAGGACATGTTTACAAGCTTGCTCTGCATTGGGATCTTAAGACAGAAAGTTTTTGTGGTCAAGGACTGTCTTCTAATATGTATTTTCACAGTGCAATAGGGACCTAATAGTAGAGTCATAAAAGTTTAAGGCCAGAAGGAACCACGAAATCATATAGGCGGACCTCCTCATAGCACAAGCCAACACCACCCAGCACCCACCCACTAAACCCAATAATCGAAACAAGATCACAGAAGACTAGGCAATTACATGCCACAGGCAGAGAATAGGAGGAACCGAGGTGCACCAGTGCTCCAGGCCTCTGCAATGGCAGGGGAATGATTAAGTGAGATATACACAGTTAATCCTGGCACATGACCTGCACCCACATGCTGCAGAAGAAAGCTAAACCCCCCTAAGATCAGTGTCAATCTGACCCGGGGGAAAATTCCTTCCTGATCCCACATATGGCAACCAGTTAGACTCTGAGCATCTGAGTAAGAAATCCTGATTGGTCTTCTGCAAACTACTATAATACATATAATAATGCATTGTTACAACAGAGCGTCTATAGTGTTTTAAAGGCTAATATAGGATATTGAACAAGGAAGGTATCACAGTTCAGGGCTCCTGCACCTGCGATTCCCCCGGTCCACCCAGGGCACCCACTTTTAGGCTTCTGGTTCCTGAATCATCACCTGTCTTGGCTGTAGACTCACCTCTCTCTCCCTCCTTACTGGGGTTTTTCCTGACTGCACGGTTCCCTGCCTACAATTGGAGTTCCCCAGCAAGTCAGACTGCCTAAACAGACGTGCTTTGCTTCCTGCTCCGAGACTATAAACAGTGTAATTGCCATATTGCTGATGAGAGGGGAGGAAAGGGTGGATAACAGTACCTGTAATGTCAGTGTAAATTAAGTGAAATGGGGGTGGTGGTTGTGGCCTCAGTGAACATGATGTATTAGGGCTCAAAATTTCTCTCAACAGGCCTGTGCACAGCCAATTCTAAGCCAGTACATTTATTCTTAAGGTGAAAGCATTACAGAGAAAAATTATTAAAAACAATAAAATATTACATGCCTGCTAATAAACTTACCAGAGATCAACCCAACTCCAACAGGGGCTCTGGCAGGTGGTCCAACATTAAACCTCAATAAGAGGTTTTTCTGTGGTTACTAGTTCATAACACCTTTGGCTCAGAACACAAACCCCCATGAATGGGAGAGTCACTACTTTATAGTTTGGGCCTTTGATCCTGGGAGCCTAGGAACAGGTAATCAGCTGACAATGGGTTTCTTTCCTCCTTCCAAGTATTTCCTAGGAAACCCACTCAAGTAAAAGTTCATTCTTGTTTGGCACATTTAAGAGAGTCCTTTGTAGCTCATAACAGTTCTAGGGTTTACATTAGTCATGTCTCCCCACTAGAGATGTTACATACTGTCCCACAATAACACGAGTATTTGCATTTTTAATACAATGAACTCCTAAGATATTTATACTTATTCAAGGTTTGTCTAGGATATTGCAGGAAATTGCCATATCTGTCATAGAAGGGTACCAGAAATATGAGGTAAAAAGTGTATCACCAAGCTGCTGAAAGAAATGAAAGGAATTTATTGTCATTGAAAAATAGGATATGGTATAATTGAGAATTTTTCTAATTTAAAAGTATAACATTGTTGGTAATGAAACTATACCAGTTTATACCGGCTGAAGATCTGGTCCATTGTTTGTAATAGTGTTTATATAATAGTTCTTTGTACAGCTTTTCCTGAGGTACCTAACAATAAGTACTGTCTTATAATTATATCCAAGTATGTTAGACAGCACATGGTGTGTTCAAGAAAATGAACACAAATATTTTGAAAAGTAAACGAAAGGAGCCCAAAGGCACACACTGCGTGCCTGATCCTTCACTCCTTAATCAGGTAAAACTCCCACTGAGGATTGTGCTGAAAAGCACCATAAACACAATGTTAGCCATAGTAAAGTTTAATGATCTTATGTAGGTTCTCATCCCCTTCCTAAAAACAATGCATACGTGAAGAAATGTATTCTCTTTACAGTGGGAAGATGGTAGCATTCTCTGATATGAAACAGCTGTATTGTGCTATGCGATAGCAGTACCATTAGAGCCAAGTGCATCAAGAAAGAAAATACGTGAAGTGGTGTGGTATGTGTACCTTCTCTGATCATGTACTCTCCACACAACCCAGAGAGTGCAGTAAATATTCATTCCACATGTTGCACAGCATCTCACGCTCCTTTCCTCTCTCACATACTTAATGGTCTGTGCCAGACATCTCACAAATGGATGCACAGTTCAGCCACAATAACAGCACTCTTATATCATTAGACAGGGAGAGATAATGCAGCTTATAGCAGGGGAGTATGGGTACTGCCGACAACATCTTCCTCGCAATTTTCTGATTTTCTCCTCTTAAACCTTCTGGGTTAAAAAAATATATATATATATCACATGAAATGAGGAGCTAACACGAGCACAGTCTACAATTATTCAACTCCACTGTATTATATTAACTCTGCAAATCCTTACACCAATGTCACATTTCACTTTGAAATACTTGAAGAAACAAAGGGTTACAGTGGACCCTCAGCACAAGTCTCCTGACAACTTCAGATTCTGGTTGGGCTGCAGTTTCTCTGGTCTGATAGTCACTCTGTCATGATACTTATGGGGTCACTGTAGTTGGTTGTGTAGTATATTTACATATGATTAATTCTATATTCTGCTATTTCCTTTTCACACATATTTTGCATATTCAATATTGTTAAATGTGAAACATGCCATACAAAACAATCCCGCATCTCATGAATGGCTTAAAACAATCATGTGATGAGTCAGCAATTTATACTGTTTACTTTTGATTGTGTCAACAAAATTGAGTTCCATTATGCAGTGATTTCTTATGCACCCATCACATGGTATGTTGGTACATATGCAGCAGTACCAAGGTCAAACAATAGGGCCACAATTCCTACCTGCTTATGCAACCACCTTGCTGCATGAACCCAGAAAGAACTGGGTTAGACAACAAGTGTATTTCCACAGATCACAACTGTAAATCTCTTTCCTAATGTTCTCATTAAAGCGGAACAACAATTTTTTCTATAGAGCTATAAGTTCACCTTCCCTTTAAAATGTTAGTTTTAAAATGAAAACCTGTCATACTTTAAAAATTCGTGGCCATAATGGGGAGATGTCCAGATATTTCTGATGAAGTCATTCAGCGTATATGTAACAATGCATACATTGACTTCCTGCTTTGTCAAAGACTGAGATTTTGTTTTCATCCCGCAAGTCAACCGAGTGCAACATTTATTTGAACAGAAGTCACTATTGGCATATTATCACTGAAAACCTTTTAGACCGATTGCCCAGCTAGACAGTAACAACCACGTCTATCTTTAGAATTCCTTGCGACTGAATTATTGCCATTACTGCATAGGAATCAACTGGTATTGATTGGAATCTGATGACATATTGCTGCCATCAATATAAAAATCTGACTGATTGATTGATGCATGCCTCTTGTACACTTCCATTCTGCTTCTTTCCTGAATGGAAATGAAAAAGGACATAACTTGGTTTTTAATTTTACTTTTAAAGTTTTTAGAGAAAAAAAATCAGAGGATGATAAAGAACCATAATTATAGTGAACATTTCACTTTTAGGCCAACACTGTATACACCTTCCTGATGTGTCATCTTGTGCTACACCCCTGCAGTATAAAAACCATGGTGGCCGGGTTTAATTTTACTCTCAGTAGTTACACTGGTTTTACAGCAGTGTAACTCAGGGTATGTCTACACTGCAAGAACTGGAGGTGTGGTTGCGGCTCATATAGGCCTAGTGGCTCCAGCTTTAATTTAGCTAGCGTGGCTAAAAATAGCCATGAAGACACAGCAGCAAGGGCTTCAGCACAGGTTGTATAGGCCTGCTTGGAACCCTGGGTATGTACTAACCTGGCTAGCCTGTGCTGCCATGTCTTGACTGCTAAATTTAGCCACGTTAGATTATAGTTAGTGTTGGTAGGCCTACCTACCCACTCTGCAATCGCACCTTCAATGGTTGCATAGACACACCCTATCTTGGCCTCAAAGGCATCAGCCTGTGCAAGGCCAGGGCCTTTATTGCTATATACTGTTGGGAACAATCTTGCATTGGCAGGAAGATACCTAGATTGCCTAACAGATCTCTCTCGTTACACAATGTAGGTTGTACATGACTGAAAACCTCTTGATATTTTGATGGGTTTAGACAACAGGAAGATTAGCTAGGGATTCTTTTAAGGGGCAATTGGGAGCGATGTAGGGAGCTGTAAACTAAAAATACATACGCTTCTAAATATAAATTTGGGTAGTTAAAAAAAATCCATGATATGGTGGCACTATAAATCTCACATCTATCGTGTGCATTTAAGTTCAGGTCATGAATCCATTAATTAGAAGCATTAGTATAGCTCTGCATATGAATACACCTCCCCAGAGCTGGTCCATGCACTGTGCGGGTACAGCTTCCGACACAAGTTGTTACCAAAGGGTGAGGCCTATGTTTGCTGCTACTGCCGGCAATGTGTCTTCCAGACCGTAGCAGCAGCTACCTCCTGTTCTTCCAACTCAGCTACCACTGAGCTGTACAGAGAGAGGAGGATAGGGATTCCCCTCGCACTGCGCCCAACAGCATCACTGGCTGGACCACGAGGAAAGGTGATCTTGAATTATCATTGCCTGCCCTGTCCAGGCCTCACTGCATGGTTCACAGGCCAGTTACACCCTGCGAGGAAAGGAGCCAGAGCAGATGCTGAAGGGTGAACATATAGGTGAAAATACCTTAGGGGAAGCATAGAGGACAAAAATCCATGAGTAGTAGGGAGAGGGGACCTGAAAGGGGGAATAGGAATGAAAGATCTGAACAGGTGCAGAGGCACTTGGTGAGGCCAGGGAGAAGACTGCATGTGCAGGTTACTAGAAGCCAATCCCTCCCCCAAGGCAATGCTCACACATTAACCTTGATTTGTAAATACCAGTGATAATTGTTGCAGCAAAACCCCCTTGAGTTTGCACTAAAATATATCCTACAATCAAAAAACCTATCTGGCATGAGGAAGGAGGAGCTAAGCACAGAAATATAGCAATTGGCGTAACAGATCAAAGCAATGACCCATTCAGTCTAGTATCTTGTCTCAGATACCAGAACCATCTGCTTCAAAGGAAAATGAAAGACAGATGAATGAAATAAATTGTCCAGATGGGATGCTTCTTCCTAACCCCATCAATTAGGGCCCTGAAGTATAAAGCTTTACATTCTTCAGAACACTTTATCTTATCTGTTGTAATTATGGGTGTTCTTATTCACCATATAAATGTCTAATCCTCATTTGAATCCTACTAAGATATGGGCTCAGTGGTGTCTGTGGCAAGGTTTCACAGGATAATTCTGCACTGTGTTTCTTTTTAATTTAAATTTAAATTTAATTTAAAACAGTATTTCTTTTTAATTTTTAAGATTGCCAATTCTCAGGGTATTCCCTTGTTATTGTATTATGAGATTGTGCCTCATTTACCTTCTTTAAATCATTCTTTATTCTGTATAACTCATCTGTCCCCTCTTATTCATCTTCTCTCCAAACAAGCAAACCCAATCTTTTCAATTTCTTCTGGTAGGTAAGTCTTTCCATGCCTCTAATTATGTCCAGTCCCATAATTTTATTAAATTGTCATCAGACAATGCTATTGGTGTTTGTCATGTTAGCTCTATTTATCTGAGTGAATAGGAGTTAGATCTTGGATAAATGCTTGTTGTCAGCTGTGATGCAGTTATTTTTACAAACTGTGCATATAAGTAGTAAAGTCTGTTCTGCCTGAGTCTCTCATGAAGAACAATTTAGATGTAGCTGCTTACAAGTTATCCACAACAAACAATCAAACAAATGTGCCACAATATTAAAAACCCTTTCTGTTTCTGCTATACCTTTATTTATAGGTGAGGTAACCAAAATATAAGAACATAAGAATGGGCATACTGGGTCAGACCAATGATCCACCTAGACCAGTATCCAGTCTTCTGACAGTGGCCAATTCCAGGTGCCCCAGAGGGAATGGACAGAACAGGTAATCATCAAGTGATCCATCCCCTGTTACCCATTGCCCGCTTCTGGCACACAGAGGCTAGGGACACCATCATGGCCAAAGTAAAATTATAATACATATTTTCTGTCTTTATACATCCTAAAAATTTAAGAGCTGTTATGGTGAATCAAGCAGATGCTTTCATTGCTTGGTACACAGTGATGCCTAGGACATTTTGCAGGGTAGTTATTTAATTTAGAACCCAGCAATCTTTAGGAGTACTTCAAATTATGCCTTCCAACGTGCATTACTTTGCATTAGTCAGCAATTTTATCTACCATGCATCTAGCTTTGTTAGGCCACTTCCAAAGTAGAATGAACTGCAAAGAACACCGAACAAAACTTTATCATTTCATGTCATCTGCAAACACTGTTCTGTATATTCCCTTTTCTAGAATGTTAACACATATGAAAACACTGATGAAACAGACACTGATTACATTAAATCTGTTGCAGTAGTCAACATATCTGCTATTTTATCTGTATTTTGGTTCAACTGAATAAAAATACATATTTTCTAATTGTCTAGTTTTTAAACTTTACAGTGGGCCAAGTACTATTTTTGGGGCAGCTATCAAAATTCTACTTTCTTTAGAGTTTTATACCACAACAATCACTGCAGTTTGAGTATCTGACATATAGGGTGACCTATAGGTATGCTAAATCCTATAAGGAAGCATGGCAAGTTAATATAACATAGGACAAGAAAAATGGTCATGTCTTAGGTTAGATTCTGGCTGTGCATTGAGTGGGGAGGGAATAAGGAGCCTGAACACCTTTCCGTGGTTTACTCAGGGCAGACCTGGATTGCACCTTTCCTTTCCGGGGACTGCAGAGCTGTTTCCAAAGGGTGGTGGGGTTTGTGCAATCTCTAACACACTAGGGAGCTGAGGGAAGTATTTTGCCCTACTGAGATGGCACATCTGTGATGCATCTCTGCACCATCCCCAATGTAGGGCTGTGCCAAACAAGATCAATTTAGCCCTGCATTCAAAAAATGACACAATCATCATCTATACTGCCAGCTTTTCTTTAGAGTGCTGTTTTTGTGAGATGCAGGACATCCCTGCAGAGTAGGCTCACTGAGCTGGTTATAATTCTTGATGTCTGATTTGTGTCCATTTATTTTTTTACGTAGAGACTGTCCAGTTTGACCAATGTACATGGCAGAGGGGTGTTGCTGGCACATGATGGCATATATCACATTGGTAGATGTGCCGGTGAACGAGCCTCTGACAGTGTGGCTGATGTGATTAGGCCCTATGATGGTGTCCCCTGAATAGATATGTGGACACAGTTGGCAACGGGCTTTGTTGCAAGGATAGGTTCCTGGGTTAGTGAAGAATTAGAACGTTCAAAAACCAGTCGGAGAACACTTCAATCTCTCTGGTCACTCGATTACAGACCTAAAAGTTGCAATTCTTCAACAAAAAAAACTTCAAAAACAGACTCCAATGAGAGACTGCTGAATTGGAATTAATTTGCAAACTGGATACAATTAATTTAGGCTTGAATAGAGACGGGGAGTGGATGGGTCATTACACAAAGTAAAACTATTTCCCCATGTTTATTTCCGCCCCGCCCCCACTGTTCCTCAGACGTTCTTGTCAACTGCTGAAAATGGCCCACTTTGATTATCACTACAAAAGGTCCACACACACCCCAGCTCCCCTGCTGGAAATAGCTCATCTTAAGTGATCACTCTTGTTACCATGTGTATGGTAACACTCATTGTTTCATGTTCTCTATGTATATAAATCTCCCCACTGTATTTTCCACAGAATGCATCCGATGAAGTGAGCTGTAGCTCACAAAAGCTTATGCTCAAATAAATTTGTTAGTCTCTAAGGTGCCACAAGTACTCCTTTTCTTTTTGCGAATACAGACTAACACAGCTGCGACTCTGAAACCTGTCATAGAATCAAGAGGAGACTCACTGGAATAAACTACATGAGCCACACTCTGCAGGTCACCTACATCTACTAAATTTTAGGATGCTACAGTGAGTGAAGGTGGATTTGAAGCTGAAATAATCACTATTAACTTAAATTTCTACCAGCTTTGGGACCTGCAGTTGGAAGGAGTAAAGGAACCTAGACAAATGGTAAAATAAAGAGCAAACACACATTAGATTAAGTCAGCTTCCCTCCCCGCAAGCTAAGTCACACTCCCGTAGTATGTCTTCACACATACAGAATGTCTTCACAGGAGATAAGATGCTGGAAGATAACACATTGCTGTTCTGGTGCAAAGGTATTTGCATGCTGAGTTCTTTTGAAAATTTTGGCCTTTCTGCCCAAATGCTGTGGTGATGGTCATTCTTGAAATAAAGAAAATCTCCTTAATGATCCCTGAAAAGCATGGTATAAAGTCAGCCAGCACAGAAGCTGACAGTCTCCTGAGCCAGATCTTCAGCTGGTGTAAATGAGTAGTTCCAGTGGCCTCAAGAGACTTCTCAGAAACTTAATGGCATTGTCTCTCTCTCTAGTTCAATCATATTTTTCCTCAATTAGGGGGAAATCAATGGCAGCTGTGCTGCCTCTAACTCTCTAGAGAACCTGCAAATTCAATATGAATAAAGGAAACCATTTGAGACCTGTTTCATGTGCAAAATGGCATCTTCCTTCTCTTAAATGGGATGACACCACTGGAAGTTCCAATTGATCAGATTCACCCAGCCTCTAACACCGCTGTGCGTTGGAGACATTTTGAAGCATATCACCCAAGAACTTGGGCACTGGTCAATAATTTTTTCCTTTTCTCTTAATGTTGGTGTTAGAGAAAGAATTGGGAAAACTACTCTGGTTAGTTAACTCTCCTTAGGTTACAAGGAGTTTTTGGCTCACTGAGAAGCCAGGGATCATTCTTCAGGGCTGATGTGTCTAAACTCAGGAGCAAGGCAGTGAGGAGTAAAATGTTCCAACTTAAAACCTTTGGTGAATATTTTGTTATAGTGAATGTTGAAGAAAAACAAAACACACACCACTTTCCAGTGTAGGGAAAAGCACAGAGACAGAATCACTGTCTACATGACCAGTTGTGTGCATGAAATGACTTGCACCTCCATCATTAATTCTTACCCACCAAGGCACGTGCCAAGTTTGTGGCTGCACGGGGTCAGAAAAGCAGCTGACCCCAGTACACTTGCAGAGGGAGGAGGCTGGCCAGCCCATAGACATCAGGCTGTGATCACCCCTCTTCACCATGAACATCCTGACTAGGGGGATATTTCAGGTTAAGTGTGATCAACTTAATGAAAAGCTGGCTAATAACCACCCATATGGCACTCCCCTTTCTTCTCCTGCTCCCTCCGAGTAAAGCCCCGGTGCTCCGATTTCCACTCTCCCCCTTAGAAACTACATTTCTGGGACTGTTTGTTTTGTTTTTGTGCAACATCTCCGATCTTCTTGCAAGCTGTCATGCCCACGGACAGGCTGCACCCCGGGCTCTACAAAGGGGATATGATGCAGCAGGGTGTATTGACCTGGGAATGTTGCAGGGGAGTTTTATTGGAACTGTCTGCATTGGGGCTGGGAGACTTTTATTGAGGGAAGATACCTGAGCATGTAATGTGAGAGCCCAGTGACACTGTCTGCCCGGGAAACTGGACAAATGCTGGAGGAAGAACTAGAGGGAGAGTAAGTGAGACAGCTGGAGGGGGTTTCAGTTTGGAGCTGGCTGGGGAAATGGAGGGAGGCCCAGGGCTGGAGTCTAAGCTCCCTGCCCCCGAGTCCTGGTTGTACCTACAGGCTCTGTTTGGGACTGTATTCCTGTTGTCCAATAAACCTTCCATTTTACTGGCTGGCTGAGAGTCACAGTGAATCGCAGGAAGTAAGGGTGTAGGACCCTGACTCCCCCCCACTCTGTGACAGGGAAGATTTCAAATTCATGCATAAAGGAGATGGGAGCTCTTCCCCTTTGATGCAGAGGAAGAAGAGACTAGATTGCTAGGGGGTACAAACTGGCACCTTCTACCCAAGTGGCCCAAACTAGTGACCCCAGCTTACAGAGCCCTCTGGGGAAACTACAGGGACACTCTCCCAGCCCACCTCCCCTTGGTGCCAAATTCTTGGGGCCTCCCACCCCATCTCCTGGAGCTACAAAACCTGCCCTGTGCTCTGATCCCTCCAGTTACCAAAACCTTCCGCACCCCAGAAGTATACTGACCCTCTAGCTGACTCCATTTCCCCCAAGCTTCTAGTGAGAATTCTCTCAACTCCACCCTCATCTGATGAAATCCTCCCTTCCCTCACCTTTGCCCCAGCAGTAAAAAGTTCCCCAAACTCTCTTGCTGTCAGATCTTCCCTCCCATCCTGGTGAGAGCAAGCTGAAAAATCTAGGGGTGGCCTTGCTTCCCTTTTCATCACACACGATGCAAGGTCTTGCACCTTGTCACAAGATAGGATTCACAGCATCCACTTAACGAAACTAGAGGTAACCAGGCAAAATAAAACCTTCTGTGCTTTACAACTTCCTTATGGTGCAAGAAGAAACAACACCAGCATCCATCAACTTGTGTAAGGATTTGCATGAGGGGTGACAGCAATATTAAATTCTTACTGGCCTTGTGGCCATCGGCGGGCTGGCCTGGCCCCCACTCTGGATTCCTAAGATAGAGTTGGCTGAAAGTTACAGATGTCTGTAATAGCGAGCTCTGTTCTACGCTGGTGTTCCTCTTGACGAATAGACCTTCTCTTTTACTGGCTGGCTAAGAGTCACCTCTGATTGCGGAGTTGGGGTGCAGGGCCCTCTGGCTTCCCCAGCAGCCCTGCCTGTGTGGACTCGCTGTGGGAATCGCATGGTGTGAAAAGGGGATGCTGAATGCTCCAAGGTCAGACCCAGGAAGGTCGAAGCTGTGTAAGCTTTTTGCCCTGGAGACAGTCTGCTCAAAGCACAGAGGCTGCTACAGAACTTTTCCTGGCCCGGGATCTTTGATGCCCTCCAGCAATACTGCAGGTCCTGTGACCCCTTCCAGAGGGTGGGGAAGGCCCGGGACGAGGGGAAAATAGCTTTGAGGCCCTTGCCCATCGTAGAGGAACCTTTCCAGAAGGTGGCTGTGGACCCAGTGGGATCCGTCAGCAAGGCAAATCTGACAGGGAAAAAAAAATACATTCTGATGGTGGTAGATTTCGCTACTCCCTATCCTGAGGAGATGGCCATGCCCTCTGTCAAGGCAGATGCCCTGCTGACCATTTTCAGCAGAGTGGGGCTCCCCAAGGGGGTCCTTACAGACCAGGGCTCCAATTTCATGCCAGCTCTGCTCTGGTCCTTGTGGGAGAAGTGTGGGATCCGACATACCTGGGCCTCAGCGTATAACCTTCAGTCCAACGGGCTGGTGAAGAGGTTCAATGGGACCCTAAAGATGATGCTGAAAACCTTTATGAACTGGCACCTACAGGACTGGTTCATGTACTGGGAAGTGCCCCAGGAATCAAGTGTGTTCTGTCCTTTTGAGTTGCTGTATGGGAGGAGAGCAAGGGGACCTCTGGACTTGTTGAGGGATGAATGGGAGGGGAAGGCCTCCCCCAATGGAAAATTAGAGGCGGAGTCCGTACTGACTTTCCGGGAAAAGCTCGCGGAGCTCTGGACTTGGTCAGGGAGAATTGAGCCAGGGCCCAAGGGAAGCAAAAGGACTGGTACAACCGCTCAGCGTGTGCCTGCTCCTATGTTACCATGGACCAGGTGACGGTTCTCATTCCTTCAGAAAGAACAAACTACAGGCTGCCCGGGATGGGCCCTTTAAGGTCATCAAGCAGCTGAATGAGGTAAACTATGTAGTGAAACCCTTGTGGCCAGAGTGAGGCGCCGGCAAAATGAGAGTCCATGAAAATGTTACATTGCTTCTGGGACGATTAGATCCTCAATAGCTGAATACATCTTTATGAAACTTATTCAACACAAGAATGGCCCTACTGGGTCAGACCAAAGGTCCATCTAGCTCAGTATCCTGTCTTCTAACAGTGGCCAATGCCAGGTGCTTCAGAGGGAATGAAGAGAACAGAGAATCATTATGTGGCCTACCCTCATCAACCAGTAATGAGCTGCCAGAAGCTGAAGAACCGGTTCAGTCAGTCACTCCGGGTCTTCAGTGGCACTTCGGCAGCATGTCCTTCAGTTGCTCCGGGTCTTCGGCAGGACTGAAGAACCTGCCGCTGAAGTGCCGCCAAAGGCCTGGAGCGAGCGAAGGACCCGCCGCCGAAGTGCCACCGAAGGCCCTGAGTGCTGCTGGGTGAGTAAAAATTCTCAGGGGAGCTTCCCCAGCTGACAGCTCAGGCGGGACAGAAAGGACGGTCCCACGGGGTGCACGTGGCCCGCAGGCCACAGTTCGCCCACCCCTTTAACAACCGGTTCTAAACCGGCTTCAAAATTTAACAACCGGTTCACGCAACCTGGTGCGAACGGCCTCCAGCTCACCACTGCCATTCCCAGCTTGAGGCAAACAGAGGCTAGGGATACCATCCCTCTTTCCAGCAGATTTTGCAATTTAAAGCAGATTCACCCAGTCCCTTAACTGTCATCATAAAAGGCACACATACATATGCTGGACATGGACATTAGAGAAGCAATCTACTACAAAAAAGTGGAACAACTTTTACATTTCTACCTTTCTTGTATGACTGTCTGGGCCAAATGTTTAATAAACCTCCTTAAAGGCTTCAACAACATCATCTGGGAATGGCAGATTTATTTAGATTTATCAGATTTATTTGCATGGCAATTTGGTCAGTTACATGTAGTTTCTGGATGTGCATAAGACTTTGTGGAAATGCCAAGGTTTGGCCCTAAAAGATCTGTTAATTAGCACTCAAACAGGAAACCAAAGAACCTCCTTCTAAAGCAGATAGGTAATTTATTTATTGACTTTGATATATTGGCTCCACCTCTTCAGTATCTCCTGCTTGTCCATTCATCCTTCCCAGAAGGGTCAGTAACAATACATCCACTTTTATAAATAAAATATTTGCACGCCAAGAAGGGACGCCATCAGGGTAAGTTGTCCTAACTCCCTACAAGAAGTTATCGTGTGTATGTTAAATTGAGGGGAAAACAATTGGGAAAGAAACAGATTTTTGTTTTATCCTTCCAGGTATGCACAACAGAAGCAGGAAACAACCCCCCTGCCCATCCCAGATGAAGCCCTGGCTGCAGCAATACATGCTTTTACCTTCCATTCTATTTCCTCAAATCAGCCCAATCTAGATGAAGCTTCAGCTGGTCCAGGGTGCTGGAACAACTCCTGACAGCATCACCTTGGCAACAATGTATTAGGCCAGGTTCAATGCACTGCAGTGTCTCTCCAGTGCAGGATTTGCTTTGAGGTCCGAGCCCTCATCGATAAAGCCCCAGTAATGTGAGTTAGATCAGGGGCTCTATGCAACCCTTCAAGAATACACCAATCCACACAAGAAATATGTCTGACAGAGCTTAGAGGGGAAAAACAACACTCACTGCTCAAGTTACACTTCCCTCTGGAGCCGAGAGCCCTCGCCTATGGAGCATCCCTCTGCTGGAGATCAGGAAGAGCCCATATATTTTACAAAATAAAATGCTGGAATATCCTTGAAGGCCTGCCCTCAGCTGAGGACAATGGGGCAAATTTCAAAATGTGTCCCATTCCATAAATACATAACACATCCCAGAGGACTCCTTTTCTACACAGCAATGAACAATTTTTTTCCCCCAATAATGGTGTTATCCACCTATATAAAGTACTACGGTGATGGTTGTTTTACTCATGGCTAAGGTAGATGGAGCAATTGGACATGGCACCAGCTGCATAATTACCTAGTGCGTCTATTTTGTGAATTAGACCAGGGGGATGTGATCCTTTATTTGGGTTTATTTTCTCCTTTGGAGAATCACAGCTTGCTATGCCAGTGAGCAAATGAGTCAGGTAATGTCAGGCTACTGTGCACAGGGAATAGGCATATGAATGTATACAAATGAACTGATGTCTGCATGAATATGTTCTGCTTGACCCCGCCCCCCTGCTTCTTTTTGCTGTCCAGCATCTCCAGAGTGACAAACACACAAGCAATCCTGAACAGTGCAGGTCATGACATCAGCACAGGTAGTGAGCTGGTGAAAAAGGAGGATTTAAGAAAGCATATAATTACAAGAAAATTTAAATTACTCAGTTTTTGGTGGGAGAAGCTATATCGGGGCTAATGAAACTGAGTCATTTAAACATACTTGCGTACCTGGTTGGATGGTCTCTACACTATGCTGTTTAAGACACTCTATCAAGACGTTCCAGGGCTTAGCATTTATACCTAGGAAGAGGAAGACTTCTGATCCAAGGTTGAAATAATCCTGGCAAATGTAGTTCAGCAAGCGACTACAATCATTTTAATTAGCTGAATTGCAGCATCACATCTGTTATACAATCATGAGCTACAATGTCTCAGAACTACTCTCCCATAAAAGATCCCACATTCCTTCTACCTTTGAAGAACATAATTAGGGCACTGACAAACATTTAGCATCAGATTTTCAAAAGGCTAGAATGGTGGGAACTAGCAGGCATGGAGCACTTTTGAAAGTCTGGCCTCTTCACTAAGGCACCCAAATGAGCTCCTAAAAATGTGGCAACAAGGGGATCAGTTCTGCTACAGCACACACTTTTAGTGTTATAGTAGTAAAGTTTCCCACTGAAATCAGGGGGACAACTCATGGAATGAAAGTACTGCTCAGTGAAAGTAAAGGAGAGAGGAAGCCGGCCCTTAATGCATGGAATGTGCCTTTTCTAGTTTGGAGTTTAATTATTGTTCCAAGGCAGCACAATCTATGTTGAATAAAAAAAAAATGAAACAACCCAACCAAACCTCCTCCCCCACAAACCACAATCAAATTTGGGCTAGGCCAGGAGCTAAGTAAATTCAAATCTTAGCAGCACAATTATTTATATGACTTACCAGCAATACTTATCCCATCCAAAAAAGTAGTAACAAGTTGGCTATCTTTGATTTCATTTAGTATGAAATTTCTTCCAAAGGACTTATGGAATATGGAAGTAAAGATTTCAAAAGCAAGTGCAACCTGGAGTGATCCGCCCCACCCCCTTAATCTTGTATCCAATATGGACAAAGTAAATCACTTCATTAATTTGCTGTTGAAAGAATCCCTTCTGCAGATAGGGGTCTGGCAGCAAACGTACTCACACAATATAAAAGTGGCCAAGGACAGTCATTTACTGTTTGCCAAAAGGTGCTATCATCAGCTGGATGTAGACTAGGGCTGAGATACAGTGCTTGCTACAAGGTGTAGGAGAAGAGAGAGTGGACAAGGAAAAACTACAAAAATGGAGTTGTTTCAGACATGCTACAGTTAAAGTAAGGAAAGAAAAAGCATTGTAACAGGGTTTACTCACCACTCTGCACTTCCTCATGGCCAGGCATGGAATCACAGCGTCCTTGTGGGGTAGCAGCCCTTGTCAACAGTGGCACAGGAGCTAGCAAACAGAGCTGTAAACAGGGGAGTTTGTAAAGGGAGTTTGTATTGTGGTGCTTGTTTGGGGTTTGCTTTTGCTGGGGGGGTGGTCTTTTTGGTGCAACTTGTGTTTCCCAGATTAACAGGACTTAGGTGGGAAGGCGATGACAGATACGGAGGCAGCTGTGGGAGTGACTCCTGTAGTGAAAGACACATTGAGGATGACTGGATGTGGAAGCTGTGGTATGTACATGATCCTGGAGAGGGGACCTGGTAAGAGTTTTTTCTGCATGAAATGCCGTCTGATAGAGCTGATGGAGGAAAAGATCCGAGGTTTGGAGATGCAGGTGGAAAGTCTCGTTGAGTTTAGGAAGGGGTTTGAGCAGATGATGGAGCAAAGATATGAGATATCTGAAGGGAAAAGCTCAGACTCACAGATGGAAGCAGGGCTGGGGAATTTTGAGGGGAGACTGGGTGAGGAAAGTGGTCAGTGGAAACATGTGACTAAAAGAACCAGGCAGAGGAAAAGACGGGCTAGTGAAGGAGAAATAGAGCTTAGGAACAGGTATGCAGAGTTGGAAAATGAAGAAGGGGCTCAGCAGGTACTTTTTGAAGGTGGAAGGGTAAGGAAGAAGAGAAGAGAGGCTAGTCCTATAGGAAAAGCAGAAGAGTCAAGGGAGACTACACCAAATATGAGCCCCAGGAGGATACAGGATGGGTCGAAGAGGATTATAAGGGAAAATAGGAATGGAAAGAACTTGCAGCCAGAGGGAACAGGGGAGAGAGAGACTGGAGAATAGCACTGTCACCAGGAAAAGGCAGGTCTATGTGATAGGGGACTCTTTATTGAGAAGAATAGACAGGCCTGTAACTAGAGCTGATCCAGAGAATAGAAGGGTGTGCTGTCTTCTGGGTGCTAAGATATGGGATGTAGACCTGAGGTTGAAAAGGATCCTAAAGGGAGTGGGAAAGAATCCTCTAATTATCCTTCATGTGGGAACAAATAATACAGCTAGATTCTCGCTGGAAAGTATTAAGGGAGACTATGCTAGGCTGGGGAAGACGCTTAAGGAAATTGAGGCTCAGGTGATCTTTAGTGGGATCCTTCCTGTTCCTAGAGAAGGGCAACAAAGGTGTGACAAGATTATGACTGTCAACAGATGGCTTAGGCAGTGGTGCTATAAGGAGGGCTTTGGGATGTATGGTCACTGGCAGGCATTCACGGACAGAGGACAGTTCTCTCGGGATGGACTTCATCTGAGTAGGGAAGGAAATAGACTTCGAGGATGGAGGCTGGCACAACTGATAAAGAGAGCTTTAAACTAGGAATTTGGGGGAGATGGCTGGGAGATGTCCAGGTAATCTCCACGCCAGATATTAGCATTGAGAGGGAAGACGACGAAGTAAGAAAGGATACAGCCGTGTAGGAGTATGTATATAAGGAGCGAGGGCGGTGTGGATACTAGTCTAATAGGTTATACTGGCTGTAGAATGACTGTGCCTAATAGGGTACAAAATGTGAGCGAGGCCAAACAGCAAAAATTAAGATGTTTGTACACCAATGCGAGGAGCCTAGGTAACAAAATGGAGGAACTAGAGCTACTGGTGCAGGAAGTGAAACCAGATATTATAGGGATAACAGAAACATGGTGGAATAGTAGTTATGACTGGACTACAGGTATTGAAGGGTATGTGCTGTTTAGGAAAGACAGAAACAAAGGTAAAGGTGGTGGGGTAGCATTGTATATCAATGATGAGGTAGAATGTAAAGAAATAAGAAGCGATGCAAAGGATAAGACAGAGTCCATCTGGGCAAAACTTACATTGAGGAAGATAACTAGTAAAGCCTCTCCTACGATAGTGCTTGGGGTGTGCTATAGACCTCCGGGATCTAATCTGGATATGGATAGAGCCCTTCTTAATGTTTTTAATCAAGTAAATACTAATGGAAACTGCGTGATCATGGGAGACTTTAACTTCCCAGATATAGACTGGAAGACCAGTGCTAGTAATAATAATAGGGCTCAGATTTTCCTATATGCGATAGCTGATAGATTCCTTCATCAAGTAGTTGCTGAACCGACTAGAGGGGATGCCATTTTAGATTTAATTTTGGTGAGTAGCGAGGACCTCATAGAAGAAATGGTTGTAGGGGACAATCTTGGCTCAAGTGATCATGAGCTAATTCAGTTCAAACTAAATGGAAGGATTAACAAAAATAAATCTGCAACTAGGGTTTTTGATTTCAAAAGGGCTGACTTTCAAAAATTAAGGAAATTAGTTAGGGAAGTGGATTGGACTGAAGAACTTATGGATCTAAAGGTAGGAGGTGGCCTAGGATTACTTTAAATCAAAGGTGCAGAAGCTATCAGAAACCTGTATCCCAAGAAAGGGGAAAAAATTCATAGGCAGGAGTTGTAGACCAAGCTGGATGAGCAAGCATCTTAGAGAGGTGATTAAGAAGAAGCAGAAAGCATACAGGGAGTGGAAGATGGGAGAGATCAGCAAGGAAAGCTACCTAATTGAGGTCAGAACATGTAGGGATAAAGTGAGACAGGCTAAAAGTCGAGTCGAGTTGGACCTTGCAAAGGGAATTAAAACCAATAGTAAAAGGTTCTATAGCTGTATAAATAAGAAAAAAACAAAGAAAGAAGAAGTGGGACTGCTAAACACTGAGGATGTAGTGGAGGTCAAGGATAATCTAGGCATGGCCCAATATCTAAACAAATACTTTGTCTCAGTCTTTAATGAAGCTAATGAGGATCTTGGGAATAATGGTAGCATGACAAATGGGAATGAGGATATGGAGGTAGATTTTACCACATCTGAGGTAGAAGCGAAACTGAAACAGCTTAATGGGACTAAATTGGGGCCCCAGATAATCTTCATCCAAGAATATTAAAGGAATTGGCACCTGAAATTGCAAGCCCATTAGCAAGAATTTTTAATGAATCTGTAAACTCAGGAATAGTACCGAATGATTGGAGAATTGCTAATATAGTTCCTATTTTTAAGAAAGGAAAAAAAAGTGATCCGGGTAACTACAGGCCAGTTAGTTTGACATCTGTAGTATGCAAGGTCCTGGAAAAAATTTTGAAGGAGAAATTAGTTAAGGACATTGAAGTCAATGGTAAATGGGACAAAATACAACATGGTATTACAAAAGGTAGATCGTGCCAAACCAACCTAATCTCCTTTTTTGACAAAGGAGCAGTTTTTTTAGATAAAGGAAATGCAGTGGATCTAATTTACCTAGATTTCAGTAAGGCATTTGATACCATGCCACATGGGGAATTATTAGTTAAATTGGAGAAGATGGGGATCAATATGAACATCAAAAGGTGGATAAGGAATTGGTTAAAGGGAAGACTGCAACGGGTCCTACTGAAAGGAGAAATGTCAGGCTGGAGGGAGGTTACCAGTGGAATTCCTCAGCGATCGGTTTTGGGACCAATCTTATTTAATCTTTTTATTACTGACCTTGGCACAAAAAGTGGAAGTGTGCTAATAAAGTTTGCAGATGATACAAAGCTGGGAGGTATTGCCAATTCAGGGAAGGATCGGGATATTATACAGGAGGATCTGGATGACCTTGTAAACTAGAGTAATAGTAATAGGATGAAATTTAATAGTGAGAAGTGTAAGGTTATGCATTTAGGGATTAATAACAAGAATTTTAGTTATAAGTTGGGGACGCATCAATTAGAAGTAATGGAAGAGGATTAGGACCTTGGAGTATTGGTTGATCATAGGATGACTATGAGCTGCCAATGTGATATGGCTGTGAAAAAAGCTAATGCAGTTTTGGGATGCATCAGGAGAGGCCTTTCCAGTCGGGATAAGGAGGTTTTAGTACCGTTATACAAGGCACTGGTGAGACCTCACCTAGAATACTGTGTGCAGTTTTGGTCTCCCATGTTTAAAAAGGACGAATTCAAACTGGAGCAGGTACAGAGAAGGGCTACTAGGATGATCCGAGGAATGGAAAACTTGTCTTATGAAAGGAGACTTAAGGAGCTTGGCTTGTTTAGCCTAACTAAAAGAAGGTTGAGGGGAGATATGATTGCTCTCTATAAATATATCAGAGGGATAAATACAGGAGAGGGAGAGGATTTATTTCAGCTCAGCACCAATGTGGACACAAGAACAAATGGGTATAAACTGGCCACCAGGAAGTTTAGACTTGAAATTAGACGAAGGTTTCTAACCATCAGAGGAGTGAAGTTTTGGAATAGCCTTCCAAGGGAAGCAGTGGGGGCAAAAGATCTATCTGGTTTTAAGATTCGACTTGATAAGTTTATGGAGGAGATGGTATGATGGGATAATGGGATTTTGGTAAGTAATTGATCTTTAAATATTCAGGGTAAATAGGACTAATCACCCGAGATGGGATATTAGATGGATGGGATCTGAGTTACTACAGAAAATTCTTTCCTGGATATCTGGCTGGTGAATCTTGCCCATATGCTCAGGGTTTAGCTGATCGCCATATTTGGGGTCGGGAAGGAATTTTCCTCCAGGGCAGATTGGAGAGGCCCTGGAGGTTTTTCGCCTTCCTCTGTAGCATGGGGCATGGGTGACTTGAGGGAGGCTTCTCTGCTCTTTGAAGTCTTTAAACCATGATTTAAGGACTTCAATAGCTCAGACATAGGTGAGGTTTTTTGTAGGAGTGGGTGGGTGAGATTCTGTGGCCTGCGCTGTGCAGGAGGTCGGACTAGATGATCAGGATGGTCCCTTCTGACCTTAGTATCTATGAATCAACAGTCACTCTGGGGCTTTGGTGGTTTCTTTCAGAGAACTCATCCCTCCAGCCAGGGCACAGTCTTTAGCCTGTTCCTTCCAGGGTCAGCTATCTAAACTAAAGTTCAAAACTATCTTAACAGAAATAAAAATCTTCCACACTCTCCACAGCTCTTCTTCAGCATGGTCACATTCAGCCTGCAGCCCCCTTGCTGTGCTCAGCTACCCTTGTACGCCACTTCCTTGGGGCCGATAGAGGAATCCAGTCCCAACCTCAATTTTGGGTTACAGCCCAGGGCCCTATACTGCACAGCTAAGTCAAATCCTCTACCCATAGTGTAGTTTTCCCTGTGCCATTTCCTTCCTCACCTCTTTACTTCCTTTCTAGGTCTCCCAATCTGTCCCCTCAGTGTTCACTGAAGACCCTGCAGGCACCTTTTGACTCCCTGCATTCTCTTTCCTCCAGCCCTTCTTCAGCTGGGCCCACTCAGTAGTAAAACCTGGAATCACCTAATTTCTCTCATGTGGGGCCCATTCTGTAATCAGGGCTGACTTAGTCAGGGGCTTTGTATTATCATCTCAGAGCTCTGGATGGTCTCTGAGTGTTCATCTCACTCTCTCTCCATATATATATATATATATATATATATATATATATATATATATATATATGAATTTTATTGTCAGGCTTTGGCTCTGACCTTCTTACACCAATCACTGTAACTGACTTCTACTCTGGGTTATCTTTTTTCTTCTAATGATATTGGCCCGCCAATGGTGCCATGCTGCAGTTCTCTCCTTCCTCTATCTGTTAGGTAATTTGCATTAAAACAGATGCTTTCTGGCTTGCTTTTGGATCCAAAGCCATCAGCAGCTCAGAGACTCTGTCTTAAAAGGGATACAATCAACTTCCACCCAAGTTTTGATTTCTTTTCACTTTCAACTCCTGCTTCCAAAACACACAGCGATCTGAAAAAGAAAACACAACCTGTTGTAGCTTCCTTTAGAGCCCTACCCGGATTTTAAATTAAGTAGCATGTTTTGTTTGCATTTCTTTTACCCCTTCTAAAATATACACTGCACATGTCCTGGGAAAAATGCACATTCCTTTCATAGTTTAACTTCTATAACATTATATTAGCCATATCAATTTTTACATATGGAAAACTATTTCTTTTGTGCTCAGAGTTTTCATGTCCCTTTATCAAAGTAACAGTCTGATTACTCAGAGCCACCTTAAGGCTCAGTGTCTCTAATGTTGCTCCTTTTTTTTGTGCACTTCACCCCTGGTGTTGCTCCAGAGGGCCTCCCCTGGCCAGCCCATCCGCACTGCCTGGCCCCGGCCCTGTGGGCTCCGGCGGTGATTTAAAAGGGTCCGGGGCTCTGGCTGCTGTTGTGGTAGCAGAGGCAGCAGCCAGGAGCCCTTTTGCCTTCCCCATTGGTGGCCCTGCCGGGAGGGTCCCTACCAGCAGGGTCGCTGACAGGGAAGGGGCAGCGCTTTTACATGGGCTGCATATGGGCCGGTACCGGCTTCTTAGCGGTACACTGTACTGGCCCACTTTCACCCCTGATTTGCATGCAGAACTCCTAATGTTGCATTAATGTCTGGCTAATAAAAATCTACACCTGATTTTCCCCTCTCTCAAATTTTAAACCAATACAACTCCAGCGACTTCAGTACCACAGCTCCTGATTTACACAGTTCTAAATTAGAGGAAAATCAGGTCTTGGAGTGCATGCTGTTTTTTAGAAAAGGCCTACATTATGAGCCGTTCTGGTGCTCCAAACAAGGTTGGTTTTTGCTTCTCGAGGGACAGATCCAGAGCTATGACCATTTACATCAGCTGAGGTTCTGTCCCAAGCAGTGCACAGAAGCTTTAAAGTTGTCCTAAGTGGTTCACTGGGAAAGCCCTTGGGGTAAGGAAATCCTCAACTGCTCTCGACCTCTCCCAGCTGGCTCTAGGTCACTCACCCAAAGGAGGCATGCTGGGGGCTTGTTTGAGGGGAGGGGCATTGACCAAGAGCAGTGCTCTCTGGCAATACTTGGTTGCTGCAGTGTCCCCTTGAGGATCAAAGCAGGTGCTATAAGTTAGAGTAGCCCTGAAACTGCTTTACTTTATGTTGGGCAATGAACTGGCCCCTGGGAGCCATAGGGATCAGAGGAATGCAAAAGGTGGCATATATCTACCTTTGCTCCCAACAAAACACATTGCAGCTCAGCCAGAACCAAGAATCAGGTCCCTAAGAGTTTCAAACATGCTATTGAAAATTGTAAATCCCTCGTGCTCTTCACTTTTTGGAATACACAGAGTGTGTTCTTGTTTCTAGCCAAATAGTACACTTATCTCTGGAACAACAAATGTACAAGGATCTTTTTATATCAATTTTTTGTCCAAGACATAAATCATTTTTTATCAGTTAAAAAAAAAAAAGCATAAAAACGGCTTGACATTCTTATCACTTCCTCAGTTTTAAACCCAAAGATTTACTATGTCACTTTCAGGGAAACATGCTGAAGTTAAGGAACTCACTTAGAAAACCTCAGAAACCAAGTAACCTTTTGCATGAGAGAGGTGTAAGTTAAATTACAGTTATTTCAGTAAAGCCATAGTCTACTAACCGCAATTTTGCAAATATTGTATACAACTTTACTGTTGGATTTATTTTGCCACAACCATATTATAGAGCCCACGGTGTCATTATGTTTGACAGTCTGACTGTCATTTTAGTTCAGCAGAGAGCAGTTTAGTATTACAGATGGGCATATGATTTTTTTATTATTTTTTTTTAAACAGTGTGAATTATTTGTCCAAATAATATTGTGGAATCAATTGAAAAAATTTGATGAATATTGTTTGGTCAGTTCTAGTCCCTAGTAGCTAGATTGTACTGAGAACACTTAGCCTGAAGCAAAGAAGGTATGCAGTGCCGCCTGCTTTCCAGTGAGACACACCATCTCAGACATGTCCATCTCAGACACAGCACCACTGGGGACTCTACTTGTACTAGGGCTTTGCAATCTACTACACACTCTCTCTGGGGCAAGTTGATCTGGGAGAAGCAGCCCATGAGTTCCCCTGAGAACAGTGGCTGCAATTCTGGCTAGCATTTATGTGGCTCATTCTCGGGGCTGGGAAGTCAGCCTCCTGCAACTCTCTGCATGCAGCTATTTAAGCAACATATTGAATAATGAAGCCATCACCATCTGTAGAGTGAGAGTTCCTTGGAGCACGATCCTTGCCCTTTCTACCTTCTCTACAAAAGGTAAACACAGTGTCAACACTTAATGCATAAATAAGCAAACAACAATATTAATGACCAAGTTCCGGACTACTCAGCATCAGAAGTTTTCGGTTTAGATGAATAGCAGTGGTAACTGAGGTCAGGACTGCTCTTACTCCAGTCGAGATGAATGGGAGTTTGCCATTCATGTGAATGGGGGTAGGTCCAGGCCCCCAGAAACATTATGGATTGCCCATGTATAGATAGATATAAACACACACTCAGATCATTCCATCACAAAAAACCCCCAACCCTGTTAAAATCTACTGGTCTTCTTTGGGGAGGAGGAGTGTGAACCACTCACAATTGCCCCCCTGCACATATGATCCAGTCTATATTTGTTGGGACATTCGCAAAGCTTTTGAGCAAAAGTCGAAGTTTGAATTGAGTTGAATTTCTAGTAGCTGTCTAAGTGACACAGCACGAAGAAAATAACATTTGTTGAGCCTGATTCTTGTTTACACTAAGGCCCCTTTGCACTCTGGCATGTAATGTACACTGTAGCTGTGTAAAGGGACATTAGGCCTGGTCTGCACACAGTTTTTGTACTAGGATAACTATTTTGGTGAAGGGTGTAACTTTTACCATAGTTGTTATACTGGTACAATCCTTAGTGTGGACACAGTCATAGTGATATAAAGGTGTCTTATACTGGTATAGCTTATTCCCCTTCCTATATGGGAAGAGCCTTTACGGTAGTGTAACTGCATCCACTCTAGGTGGGTTGTACCACTTTAACCACATTGGCATAGTTAAAGTGGTAGAAAGGATGTAAATGAGAGTCAGCCCCTTTGTTTAAACTTTGAAATATATTTCTGCCTGGTCAGTCATGTTTTCCCTACCCCACCTTATTCCCTTTCTCCCTCCCCCCCACCCCCCCAAATGTTTGATTCCCTCTATTTGCTTTTTGTTGTGTCATTGTAAGTGAATGCAGGGTTTTTTAAAAAAATTCTTCTCACTGTAGTACTGAGTGTGATTTAGTTGTTGTACAGCACTCAATGCGTCTTGGCTGGACCACTCCAAAAATAATGGACCAGATCTAAAGCTGTGTAAATTGGCATTGTTCCATTTATCAACTCAAGTTGCTTTGCTGATTTATGCCAACTGAGGTTCAGGCTCAGTTTGACAACAGTATTTTCCACGTCCTGCTGTGCATGCATAACAGGAAGCAAACTAAGAAATTCAAGTCTTAAGAGCTAGCATGGTCCAAGTAAGATGAAGCAAACAGACATCTTCCTCTCAGCCTGGCTTTTCTTGAGGATGGCTTTCTGAAGCATCTGTTCTAGCACATGAAAGGAGCATACAGTGTACACTCTTCTAGCCACTGGTGCCTCTTCAACTTCTTCTGCCCACCGAATTGCACACATCAAGCACTAACTAAACAATTCAATGAGATATTGGTAAGATTCGATTAGTTTTCTGCAAAGTGGATATTACTGTAGTATGTATATGTACATAGTTACTTTAATAGGTAGCAGGAGACTTGTTCATACCTCTGCCAAAGGCCATGGGTATCTCACAGAGGATATGATTTACAACTGGAAGAATACATTGGGTATTAATGGTGAACTGGCTTACTTTCCTAAAATAGGAAACAAGACAGCAAAACAAAACCTCCATTGCATTAAAAAAAGGCGTTTTCTTAAAATCTGTAAACAAAACTGGGCTCAGTTGTGATCTGACCCTGGTTTTACACTGGTGCAACTCCACAGATCTCAGTGGAGCTACTCCTGATTTTCACAGTCAGGGTCAAATTCTGCTCTTGATTTCCTCTGTTTAAATCAGCAGTAACTCCATGGATGATCACCAGTCTAATGGAGAGAGAACCAAGCCCTCTTTGCTCCTTTACCAGTATTGACTCTCAGAGGCCAGGTTGATGAAAGTGTTATTCTGTCTCCCAGTCACCTGTATTCCATTATTGCACAGATTAACCTTGCTGCCCATGGGGTGATGCCTCCAGTGTAGGGCTGAGAGACTGTGTATGCTTTACCTCATCTGCAGATAGTGGTGTAAGATATCCATGCATGAGCTCTAAACACAATATAGTGCTGAGAAACAGAGGATTCCTTCTCCAGGTTTTTCCATTAGGCATCTTTCACCTGCACTAAATTCACATTATATCTATTTTTTTTTTAAAGACACTTGTCAAAGCCAGATGCTCATTTATGTAATTTGGAATCTAGCTTTTTACTTCAGTAGGGGCAGGCCCAGGGCCAGTGGCAGGTCTCAGTACCAAACATATAGCCACTGATTTCCAGGGACTTAAGATTCTTTGGACCTGGTTATTCAAAGCACTAACAACTCCAAATGAAATCATTGACTACAGCAGATGTTCAGCATCTCTGAAAATCAGACCTTAGAGGTGTCTCAGGTTGGGACTACCCCGTAGGCATAATTAACCCTTACAGGATTGGGGTCTATATTTGGCCTTCTTTGAAATAGCCTAAACGTTTACATTTAGATAAAAAGATTTATACCCTGAATGTACCTTCCAGGCAGCGCTAATCGACAGAGGACTAAGAGCAGAACTAGAGCCCCAATGAGAAAATCTCTCACTCCCTCATTCTATTTCTCTCTCTCATGTTCTGGTCACTTGAAAGTGAATGGAAATCTGTCCCGCTCATTTCCGTGAGTTTTGTGAACTTTGGTAGTGAACACCCCAGCTGATCTGGGGCTTTCCCAGTATTTGTAGGATCATGTTACCTGTGACGCATGTGTGTTCTTGCTAGCACCCCTTTTAATTTTCCATGCCGGTGAGTTTCCAAAGAGTGCATGTAGTGATGCCAGAGGATAAACAATGCAGCGCTGGGGCTCAAGTTGCAAGCTTCACTCAGAGGAGTAGACCCAGTGACCTCAGTGAACTTGCTTGTGGGCCTCACTGTGGTATTCAGCTAATGGGCTGAGCAGAAGGGAATTCTGAATCACACCACCTCATGGGGATCTGCACAGGCCATATCACCATTAAGGAAGGTGCTACCTAATTCCCTCATGTGGCCAGGCTGCTCTGTGGGTCAGCATTGAAGGAGGTGTAGGACCATGAATTTGACTCCTCCTTGCCCCTCTGGCGAGATGCACGGCCCTTGGGGAACTCTGAGGGAACTGTCCCTGTGATCCATTGAGCGTAGTGGCTGCAACTCTGAAGAGCCCGTGCATGGGCTGTACAGTCTGGCTGAAAAGCTCCTTAGATGGTTCCCTCCCCATGCACTGGTGTAAGAGCTTGCCACAGTCTAGCCTTCTGGGAGTAAAGATTATCAAAGAGACTGCCAGATTTTCCAACTTGGGATTCAGAGACAATATAGGCCCTGCTCCTGTTCCCATTGAGTCCAATGGGAGCTCGATTGAACCCAGGATAAAAAACCAACCCCGAGGAAAGTCTCACAGTAGTGCTAGAGCACAAGTTATTTCCCCATAACAATTCTGTAGCTTCCTCATAACAGCTACAATTAACCCTAAAGCAATCTCTTTACAACACCCACATACTGATAAATATTTCCCTGACCAAAAAAAGACAGTAGCAGCAGTTTTTCCCAGAAAACACTGAATTTCCAAACATATTCCTACTGAATTTCCATATCTGTAACTGACTCAGCTTGGATAAGAAAAACAACATCTTTCTGTAGACGGGGAGGACGGGTAATGGTTATGTGGACAATTCTAGAAAAGCTCCTGTTCGTTGGATATGCTGAAACTTGCTAGAATAGCTTTAACTGATTCTACCCAGACATTAATTCATGTTAAGATTGTGAAGTGAGTTGGGATAAACGAGTTAATTTGAAGTTTCCCATATGGAAAAGTGATACAGTGTGTTTGTACTGTAATCAGCACACTGCTTTTCCATACCGGTCAGCAGTAGGAATCTTTCTAGTACAGTGTGTGGTGTTTGCCAGATTGTTTTAATCTTGTTTCTCAAGGAGGCAGAAGTATGATTGCTTTCCATAGAGAGTGACCTTGAACTTGCTCCAACCATTACCCTCCAGGACCTAGTTCCTGAAAGATTCAGACAGGGGAGGGGGTGGGAAGGGAAAGGAAGAAGAACACAGAGTATGTGCTCACTTAGACTGTGTAGTGCTGAGATGAATACAACCACCTTAACCACAAACAGAAAGGTGCAGAGAGGACTGTGCTGAGAGGAAAGGCAGCTTCTTGAGAGGCTTCCCCTTTTTGTGTCTCGTCTGGGCTGCATATGCAGCCCATAGGCCTTTTGCAAAAAAGGGGAAGTGGCTAGGACCTAGCATCCTTCCCTGTCTATGTCAACTAACTTCTCTATGACAAAAGATTAGTTAATACTGCACTCAGAGCAGATTCACTCACCTTGTGCACTAATGTATATGAGGCCAGAATCTGGCTCTGAAAGCCCCGAAAGCCAAATTCCGCCTATGAAGTAGTACCTTATATGAGGAATGGATGTCCTTGAAGTCTTTGGCATATCTTGTGAGGGTAAGGTGTTACCAACTGTGGAAGGGTATCACAGTCTGGCCCTAAGAAAAGGTTTGAACTGCTTCCATTCATCTCATGAGGATATGACCTAAACCGCCTAATGATGAAAATTAAAATATCAGCTTTATTAACAATCCCTTGCAGGGCTGGATTATTCCTCTCCATGTAGTAATTTCCAATACTTTGGCCACTTGGAAGTAGCTGAAGTTTTGGAGCATCCATTACTTCCCTTGGGAGACTATTCTGCTGATGCCACCGATATGGAAGTTCCCTGGTATTGCCAGCCTACATGTTCCCTTTCCAAGTTTCTTCCTGTTCCATCACTCCTAGTTATACCCCAGAGTTTGAAGTGAAACAGAACTGGGGCCAAGATGGCAGAAACTTAGGCCCCAAATAACTTTTTGAGCAAAAAATTTAGGCCTGGAGTGAATTTAGGGACCCATGGGGTTGGGTGGCAATGGAGTGGGAGTTCTGTGGATTGGAGTGGCCACTAAATCTGGGCTTTATGTACCAAGGGCCTTTTGTGGATGTGCCCGTTATCACTTCCGCGTATATGAGAGCAGGAAAGAACTCTGCAGAGCCTGGGATGTCTCTCAGAGCTTTCTCCTGGTCTGCGGGTCCATGTCTCTCTCATGACCCTTTGCTAGAGCTCCGTGCTTGGGAGGGGGTCCAAACTCCTACTCTCCCCAACCACCTTCCTTCTACTGTCTGAAGTCCCTTCTGTACGAGTTGCCTGACCTGGCACCAGCTCCTACTAATGCCCCTGCACTCTAGCTGCACTAGTTGCTTTCTGGCTACAATTAACCCTTTCACTGCCAGTGTGAGGGTACATAGGCAATCACAGCCTGATTCACCACTGTCAAGTCAATAGCATCATACTGGCATAAAACTGGAGTAATGAAGTGGTTTATTAAGCCCAATAAATATAATGGTGCAAATTCTTCTCTTGTAGAACACCATTGTAGTCCGTGGAATGACTCAAGGGTCAGGGATAAATGGGGTCCAATATGTGCAACACCTGCTTAATGTACAAAAATATGAATTGGCTTTAGCAAATATGTAATAATGTATCTGCTCTCATCATCTGTGTAATAAAAATCTGCTGCAGTGTTCAGAAACTGTAAGTGAAGCCTGGAGCCACATGAATGGGGTTGAAAGAGCACGGTTTGCTTTTCAACTGGAAGGCTGTAACACTGCCAGGAAATTTGATTGATGAAGCCTACCTTCCATGTCTGCTCTGGTCTCTGTTCTGTTGCTTAATTTAGCAACATGGAATAGGCTCCTGATTGGCTGCCTCTGATGCTCCCAGTGATTGGTCTCTATAGTGTAGGTCCCTTTCTTCAAGGGTGTGAATGCATGTTGTGTTGCATAGAGATAGAATGGGATAAGGAAAAGCCTGTTTTAACAGCTGCCTGGCTTTGTGTTGATCAGTGATAACACTGTCTGCCGGCATCCCTCAAATCTCTCCTTAAAATATGGTCATCGCAGTTAGCCTTCCAGCTTCTACCTCCTATACCTCCGTCTACGCTCTCCCTAGTACCTTATTTTTCAAAGAAGATTGCAAGCTCTGAGTCAGGGACCACGGGTCTGAGCTTGTTACCATTTAAATCGGCAGGCCAAACGGAGAGGCAATATAGAAAATGGAGTGAGATGTATATCAGTAAGTGGATGCAAGTAGAAGTAACTGAATCTTCGCTGCTGTAACGGATCGACAACCTATCCTGAAGGACGATCCCTCACTCTCACAAACTTTGGGAGATAGGCCAGTCCTTGCTTACAGAGAGCCCCCCAACCTGAAGCAAATACTCACCAGCAACTACACACCACAAACACCACCACCAAGCCAGGAACCAAACCCTGCAACAAACCCCGGTGTCAATTCCGTCCACATATCTATTCAAGGGACACCATCATTGGACCTAACCACATTAGCCACACCATCAGGGGCACGTTCACCTGCACGTCTACCAGTGTGATATATGCCATCATGCGCCAGCAATGCCTCTCTGCCATGTACATTGGCCAAACTGGACAGTCTCTCTGCAAAAAATAAATGGACACAAATCTGACACCAGGAATCATAATATTCAAAAACCAGTAGGAGAACACTTCAATCTCTTTCGTCACTCGATTACAGACCTAAAAGTAGCAATTCTTCAACAAAAAAACCTTCAAAAACAGATTGCAGAACTGGAATTAATTTGCAAACTGGACATCATCAGATTAGTCCTGAATAAAGACTAGAAGTCGTTGGGTCATTATAAAACCTAAACCTTATTTCCCCAATACTAATTTACCCCTACTGTTACTCACACCTTTTTGTCAACTGTTTGAAATGGGCCACACATTACCACTTCAGAAGTTATTTTTCCTCCCTTGGTATCCTGCTGTCAATTCAATTGTCTCGTTAGACTGACCTTACACTTAGTAAGGCAATTCACATCTTTTCATGTATTTATACCTGCTTCTGTATTTTCCACTCCATGCATCTGATGAAGTAGGTTCTAGCCCATGAAAGCTTATGCACACATACATTTGTTAAAAGAAAAGGAGTACTTGTGGCACCTTAGAGACTAACAAATTTATTAGAGCATAAGCTTTCATGAGCTACAGCTCACTTCATCCGATGAAGTGAGCTGTAGCTCATGAAAGCTTATGCTCTAATAAATTTGTTAGTCTCTAAGGTGCCACAAGTACTCCTTTTCTTTTTGCGAATACAGACTAACACGGTGGCTACTCTGAAACCTGTCATAAATTTGTTAGTCTCTAAGGTGCCGCAAGGATGCCTCATTGTTTTTGCTGATACAGACTAACACGGCTGGCCACTCTGAAACATTTCATACACAGTAACTGGAAGAGAGACATGTAGTGGGAAAGTCACCTAACAGGAAGATAGTAAGACTCACCCCTTAAGTTTGCAAAGAGTCCTGTGGCACCTTATAGACTAAGGCCTGGTCTACACTATGAGTTTATGTTGAATTTAGCAGCGTTAACTAGAATTAACCCTGCACCCGTCCACACAACGAAGCCATTTTTTCGACATAAAGGGCTCTTAAAATCGATTTCTGTATTCCTCCCTGATGAGGGATTAGCGCTGAAATCGACATCGCCGTTTCAAATTAGGGTTAGTGTGGACGCAATTCGACGGTATTGGCTTCTGGGAGCTATCCCACAGTGCACCATTGTGACTACTCTGGACAGCACTCTGAACTCGGAAGCACTGGCCAGGTGTACAGCAAAAGCCTTAGGAACTTTTGAATCGCATTTCCTGTTTGGCCAGGCAAGCTTATCAGCACAGGTGACCATGCAGTCCCAGAATCGAAAAAGAGCTCCAGCATGGACCGAACAGGAGGTACTGGATCTGATCACTGTACAGGGAGACAAATCCGTGCTATCAGAACTATGTTCCAAAAGATGAAATGCCAAAACATTTCAAAAAAAATCTCCAAGGCCATGAGGGACAGAGGCTACAGCACGGACGCAACACAGTGCCGCGTGAAACTTAAGGAGCTCAGACACGTGTACCAGAAAACCAAAGAATCAAATGGATGCTCCAGGACAGAGCCCCAGACATGCCGCTTCTACGCTGAGCTGCATGAAATTCTAGGGGGGGCCGCCACCACTACCCCACCCCTGTCCGTGGACTCAGATGATGGGGTACTCTCCGCCATGCCTGAGGATTTTGCGGACGGGGAAGATGAGTAGGAGGAGCAGCAGCTTGAGGAGTGTACACAGCACACCGTTCTCCCCAACAGCCAGGATCTTTTTATCACCCTGACTGAAATACCCTCCAAACCTAACCAAGCCGGAGAAGAGACCTCTGGTGAGTGTGCCTTTTAAAATATAATATAAAAAGCAAGCATTTTTAAAATGATTAATTTGCCCTGAGGACTTGGGATGCATTCACGGTCACTATAGCTACTGGAAAAGTCTGTTAACGTGTCTGGGGATGGAGTGGAAATCGTCCAGGGACATCTCCATGGAGCTCTCCTGGAGGTACTCTAAAAGCCTTTGCAGAAGGTTTCTGGTGAGAGCAGCCTTATTCCATCCTCCATGGTAGGACACTTTACCATGCCATGCTAGTAGCAAGTAATCTGGTATTGCATGACAAAGCCTGGCAGCGTATGGTCCCAGTGTTTTCTGGCATTTGAGCAACATCCGTTCTTTATCTCTCTGTTATCCTCAGGAGAATGATATTGTTCATGGTAACCTGGCTGAAATACTGGAATTTAATTAAGGGGACATTCAGAGGTGGCCGTTCCTACCGGGCCTGGCACTGCATACATGATCTCTAACACCAAAGTCGCAGGCACTCAATATAAGATGCAAAATGCGACCTTGTACCAAAAATCACGTCTCATGTAATGTGAAGTGTTGTTCACCGTGAAAGTGTATAGCCATTGTTCTGTAAAATGTATCTTAAAATACTTCACTCCTTTTTTTTCCTCCTGCAGCTGCAAATGTTTCAAGCCTCCCTTCTCCGTCCCAAAGGCTCTCTCAGATAAGGTAGCAAAAAACCAAAACCAAAACAAAAAAACCCAAAACGCACGCGCGATGAAACGTTCTCTGAGCTCATGCAGTCATCCGGCATTGACAGAGCTCAGCGGAACGTGTGGAGGGACGCAGTAGCAGAGTACAGGAAAGTGGCCAATAAATGGGAGGACAGGAGGGACGATCAAGATGAGAGGTGGTGGCAGGAAAATCAGGAGGTGGCAGGATGCAACGCTGGGGCTACTGCCGGATCAAACGGACATGCTCCGGCATCTGGTGGAGGTTCAGGAATGGCAGCAGGATCACAGAATGCCGCTGCAGCCGCTGTTTAACCGCCCTCCCTCCTCCTCACGTTCCACAGCCTCCTCACCCAGATGCCCACGAACGTGGGGCTAGGGGGGCTCTGGGCACCCAACCACTCCCCGCCAGTGGACAGCCCAAGCAACAGAAGGCTGTCATTCAACATGTTTTGAAGTGGCCTGTTCCTTCCCTCCTACATTCCTCCCACATCTGACCTGGGCTACCTTGTGAGTTCTCCCTATTTTTATAATCAATTAATAAAGAATACATGGTTTTTAGATGATAGTGACTATTTCCTTTGCAAGCAAGCTGTGATCAAAGGGAGGAGCGCAGGTGGCTTACAGGGAATTAGAGTCAACCAAGGGGGCAGATTTTCAGCAAGGAGAAACAAACAGAAGTGTCACACGGTACCCTGGCCAGTCATGAAACTGGTTTTCAAAGCTTTTCTGATGCGCAGCGCTTCCTGCTGTGCTCTTCTAATCACCCGGGTGTCTGGCTGTGCGTATTCAGCGGCCAGGTGATTTGCCTCAACCTCTCACCCCGCCATAAATGTCTCCTCCTTACTTTCAGAGAGATTGTGGCACACAGCAAGCAGCAATAACAATGGGAATATTGGTTTTGCTGAGGTCTGAGCGAGTCAGTAAACTGCACCAGCGACCCTTTAAACATCCAAATGCACACACTACCACCATTCTGCACTTGCTCAGCCTATAGTTGAACAGCTCCTTACTACTGTCCAGGGTGCCTGTGTACGGCTTCATGACCCAGGGCATTAAGGGGTAGGCTGGGTCCCCAAGGACAACTATAGGCATTTCAACATCCCCAACAGTTATTTTCTGGTCTGGGAAGTAAAGCCCTTCCTGTAGCCATTTAAACAGACCACAGTTCCTGAAGACGCGAGTGTCATGAACCTTTCCCGGCCATCTCACGTTGATGTTGGTGAAATGTCCCTTGTGATCCACCAGTGCTTGCAGCACCACTGAAAAGTACCCCTTGCAGTTTATATACTGGCTGTCCTGGTGGTCCGGTCCCAAGATAGGGTTATGCGTTCTGTCTATAGCCCCACCACAGTTAGGGAATCCCATTGCAGCAAAGCCATCTAGTATGACCTGCACATTTCCCAGAGTCACTACCTTTGATAGCAGCAGCAGCTCAATGATTGCGTTGGCTACTTGCATCACAGCAACCCCCCACAGTAGATTTGCCCACTCCAAATTGATTACTGACTGACCAGTAGTTGTCTGGCATTGCAAGCTTCCACAGGGCTATTGCCACTCACTTCTCAACTGTGAGGGCTGCTCTCATCTTGGTATTCTTGCACTTCAGGGCAGGGAAAAGCCAGTCAAAGTTCCATGAAAGTGCCCTTATGCATGCAAAAGTTTCAGAGCCACTGGGAATCATCCCAAACCTGCAACACTATATGGTCCCACCAGTCTGTGCTTGTTTCTCCGAGCCCAGAATCGGTGTTCCACGGCATGAGCCTGCCCCATTAACACCATTATCTCCAAATTTTGCCGGAGACTGCAGTTTTAGAGAAATCTGCATCCATGTCCTCATCACTCTCGTCACCGTACTGCCATCGCCTCCTTGCCTAGTTTTTCAGGTTCTGGTTCTACATAAACTGTATGATAATGCGCAAGGTGTTTACAATGATCATAACTGCTGCAGTGAACTGAACGGGCTCCATGCTTGCCATGCTGTGGTGTCTGCTCGGGCAATCCAGGGGAAAGGGTGCGAAATGATTGTCTGCCATTGCTTTCATGGAGGGAGGGTTGACTGACGACATTTACCCATAACCACCTGAGACAAATTTTGGCCGTATCAGGCATTGGGAGCTCAGCCAGAATTCCAATGGGCAGTGGGGACTGCGGGAACTGTGGGATAGGTACCCACAGTGCACCGCTCGGAATGTCGATGCTTGCCACGGTACTGTGGATGCACACTGCGGAATTAATGTGCTTAGTGTGGACACATGCACTCAACTTTATGCAGTCTGTTCCCCAAAATCAACTTCTGTAAAATCGGAGTAATTTTGTATTGTAGACATACCCTAACAGATGTATTGGAGCATAAGCTTTCATGGGTCAATCCCCACTTTGTAGGATGCATGTAATGGAAATTTCCAGAGGCAGGTATAAATATGCAAGCAAGAATCAGGCTGGGGATAACGAGGTTAGTTCAATCAGGGAGGATGAAGCCCTCTTCTAGCAGTTGTGGTGTGAACACCAAGGGAGGAGAAACTGCTTTTGCAGTTGGCTAGCCATTCACAGTCTGTTTAATCCTGAGCTGATGGTGTCAAATTTGCAAATGACCTGAAGCTCAGCCGTTTCTCTTTGAAGTCTGGTCCTGAAGTTTTTTTGCTGCAGGATGGCTACCTTTCATTCTGCTATTGTGTGTCCAGGGAGATTGAAGTGTTCTCCTACAGGTTTTTGTATATTGCCATTCCTAATATCTGATTTGTGTCCATTTATCCTTTTACGTAGGGACTGGCCAACGTACATAGAAGAGGGGCATTGCTGGCACATGATGGCGTATATTACATTGGTGGACGTGCAGGTGAATGAACGGTGATGGTGTGGCTGATCTGGTTAGGTCCTGTGATGGTGTCGCTGGTGTAGATATGTGGTCAGAATTGGCATCGAGGTTTGTTGTATGGATTGGTTCCTGAGTTAGAGTTACTATGGTGCGGTGTGTAGTTGCTGGTGAGAATATGCTTCAGGTTGCAGGGTTGTCTGTGGGCGAGGACTGGCCTGCCTCTCAAGGGCTGTGAAAGTGAGGGATCATTGTCCAGGATGAGTTGTAGATCACTGATGATGTGTTGGAGAGGTTTTAGCTGAGGACTGTATGTGATGGCCAGTGGAGTTCTGTTGGTTTTTTTCCTTGAGCTTATCTTGCAGCAGGAGGCTTCTGGGTACACGTCTGGCTCTGTTTCCTTATTTCCTTGTGTGGGTATCGTAGTTTTGAGAATGCTTGGTGAAGACCTTGTAAGTGTTGGTCTCTGTCTGAGGGGTTGAAGTAAATGTGGTTGTACCTCAGTTCTTGGCTGTAGACAGTGGATCATGTGGTGTGTCTGGGATGGAAGCTCGAGGCATGAAGGTAGGTATATAGCAGTCGGTGGGTTTCGGTATAGGGTGGTATTAACTTGACCGTCAGTTATTTGCCCCATGGTGTCTAGGAAGTGGATCTCCCATGTAGATTGGTCCAGGCTGAGGTTGATGGTGGGGTGGAAGCTATTGAAATCGTAGTGAAATTCTTCCAGTTTCCTTCCCATGGGTCCAGATGATGAAGATGTCATCAATGTAGCATAGGTAGAGAAGGGGTGTGAGTGGACGAGAGCTGAGGAAGCGTTGTTCCAGGTCAGCCATAAAAAGGTTGGCATCTTGTGGAGCCATGTGGGTGCCCATAGCGGTGCCACTGGTATATATTGTCACCAAACTTGAAATAATTGTGTGGGAGGATAAAGTCACAGAGCTCAGCAACCAGTTGTTCTGTGGCATCATCAGGGATACGGTTCCTGACAGCTTGTATTCCCTTAAGTTTGGCTCTCTTTTCAAGGATTCCCCCTGAGTTTATAGAAGCAGCTGCACTACTTTAATTTACAGCTTCTGCGAACCACTTGGGGGCATATTCTGTTCTCAGTCACACCAATGTAAAGGAGGAGTAACTGCAATCACTCCAATGGAGAATTTGACCCACATGGGGGGGCGGGGGAAGAGAACCACACGCCAGCCGAGTGCCCTCCATTTCTGGTGCAGTGTGGGAAAACTTGCCTGTCCAGAGGTCAGAGAAAGTCAGTGCATAGGATTGGGGAATACTTTTGGCAGACTCCTAAAGCACGAGTTGAGTAGGGCTGTGTCTACACTGCAGAGCTATAGGGCCTGAACCCTCCACACCCGTGGGTCCAGGGACCCTGGGTCAAACATTATTTTTATGTGGATGGAAGGGGTTAGTGTTAGGTCTGAGAAAGAGTGTGAACCCTAGGCTTACACTGCAGTATAGACATAGCTTCAGAGGCCAGTTTAACTTTGTGATTGCAAAGCACCACACACATTTATGATGGCATATAACTAATTTATGTCTCAGCAACAGCTGAATGGAATTTCATGGAAAATTTAGAAGGTACATCTGTAGCCTGAGTGTGTTTCCCCTGCAAGATATTCACGACCTGCTGCAAACAATGGAGCTGTGAGAGCTTCTTGAAGAAGGTCACCAGAGTCATTTATAATGATCAAAAGGAGATTGCCAGTTTCAGTGTTATGACAGTGGTTCTCAACGAGGGGTACATATACCCTTGGGGATACACAGAGGTCTTCCAAGGGGTACAGGAGCTCATCTAGATATTTGCCTAATTTTACAACAAGCTACATAAAAAGCACTGGTGAAGTCAGTAAAACTAAAATTTCATATAGACAATGACTTCTTTAAACTGCTGTGCATACCATACACTGAACTGTAAGTACAATATTTATATTCCAATTGATTTTATAATGATTAGTAAAAATGAGATCATAAGCAATTTTTCAGTAATAGTGTGCTGTGACACTTGTGTATTTTTAATGTATGATTTTGTAAGAAATAGTTTAAGTGAGGTGAAACTTGGGGGTATGCAAGACAAATCAGACTCTGAAAGGGGTACAGTGGTCTGGAAAGGTTGAGAGCCACTGTTATATGGGACTCCCTGGCTGCAATAAGTTGCTGAGCTGTTATTTAGCATTAGGTTCCCCCATGACCTTTTCTACTCCAAAAGACCAAATCGGTCACTTGAGAGTTTTAAAAAGAATGGGGGTGGGATGGGAAGAGGTTCTCACTGAAGTGAGCTAGTTAAGACATGATGTCATGGAGGGGTATGAAAAAGAAAAAAGTGTGTCTTTTCTGCTGCACCTTGCAAAGAAAGGTCTGAGCAAGTTCGGTCAGAGTTGCCTTGGGCAACAGAGGAAAATTTCTGATGCTCAGCCACTCCCATGGTGCTTCCTGTCTGACATAAGCACGGCAATCAGGATACCTGCTTAGAGAGGGTGACAGGATACAGAGATTGTGACAGCTGCTTCTTGTGTGTCACTGTTTTATCAGCCTGTTGCAAGCCAACAATTTGCCTTGCCCAGCTCTCAGAATGGAAAGCGGGGAGGGGTCTGATGAAGGAAAATAGAAAGAATCAAAGCAACAGTGTTAATTATTATTTGTATTACAGTAGCATCCAGGGGCTCTAATCAACATCATGGCCCCACTGTGCCAGGTGCTGCACATACACATAGTAAGAGACAGACAACCCCTGCCCTCAAAAGCTTCAAACTAAATATACAAGAGGGACAAAGGGTGGGGAGGGAATTGATTTGTGGTCAAACGAACCAGTAAATGCGAATTCATAATCTAATCAGAGCCCTGTTAGTGAGGAACAGCTACTGTAGAAAGATCATGTACTTCAGACTGGTTTAGATCTTGACAGCCACATCAAAACACCACACACTAAGTGGAAATGGCGGCCCAGGGATTTTTATTTACAACTAGGGATCAGACTTCCGAACCATTCCTTTTCAAAGTTCTTTGGAAGGGATGTTAAATGCTTTTTCCTTCCATGTACACACTGTCGATGCTCCATTCCCCTTACAATCTGCTGTATCGGAGCAGGAGATTGTCAGGCACGCGTGCTTGTGGCAATATGGTAGAGGACTTCACAGTGCCTGGGAGAGCCCCTAGAGGTATGTTTTCATGGCAGCTGGAGCAGTCTTTGTGCTTGAGTGAGCATGCTAAAAATGGGGTGGATGTTGTGGCAAGGGCAGCAGTTCAGGCTAACTGCCCAACTCCAATCCTGTTGGACCCTTCGAGTCTGAGCTCCGGTGACTAGCCTGAACTGCTGCCCCTGCTGCAATGACCACACTGCTAATTTTTAATATACACCTATAACCTCCAACTAGACAGTGATTGTGGTTTCAGAATGTGATGGCTTCCCCAATACACCACATTTGACAGAAACAGGGGGGTCTCTTGGCTGCTATAGTACAAGACAACTGCCTATGTAGGAAGCTAGTCCCATTCCCACTCACACGGCGGCTGGACTTGGGACTAGGGGTGGTAAAATTGCACCCTGCTGTTCTTGCTTTCCGGTCTTTGGGATGAGACATGAAATCGAGGTCCTGACCTCCACAGGTCCCCCCCCCACCCGTTTTACAAGAGCAGAGAGTCAAAGTAAGACTTCAGTTGTTTTTTTTTTTAAAACCAGGAAGCTATACAACTTGGGTGAAATCCTGGCCCTACATGGCTCTCCCCCACCACTCTGATGTTGGGGACATTGCTCTCTTGCATGACTGCTATTGTTAGAAGTCCATTGTCTCTTTCAGAGTCCCACCAGCTGTATTTTGGCTATTCACTCTGTTAGGCCTGCCAAGACATGCAATGCCTTGGCTCACATTTGTTTCTGACCAGAGTGCCTGATGTTGGCACCACTTGCCTGTCATTTACTTCGTCTTCCTGTGCAGCGAAAGGCACAAATAGTATCTGATTGGAGAGCTGCAGGTAAAGTTAATGCTGAGACGGTCAACGCTACCCAAGGGATTTGGATTCCCAGGATCCATTAAAATTAATGGGAACTGAATGTCAAGATCTCCTAGGAGTTTTGAAAATCCCTACTCTACTGCCCGCACCTAGCTAGTCAGTCAAACTTTTCACTCTGACACTTTCCCACAAGCAGCTTTAAGAGCAATTTGAAGTGGCATTGTGACCTGAGAATATTACACTGTTCAAACTGTGACATTCAGAATTTGTTGCAAGGAAAGTAGTACAATTTTTTTTTTTTTTTTAAAAGTGTTTTTACTCCCTAAAGTCTTAGCACAATTTTTGCTAAGGGCAATTTTTGCATTTAAAAAACTCCTCCCCCCTCATCTGACTTTGAGCAAAACCATCTTGACTCATAACATGGACATCTTTTGGGTCCAAAAATGTATTACTTGTTAAAATTGGTACAAGTTCAGTCAAATTTTAAGTTCTGGTGGAAAGAGGAACAGGAAACTGCAAAAAATTTTTGCTAGAAATATTTGCTATTTTTGACTGTTCGCAGAGTTGGTTAAAATTTCTGTTAAATATTTATGAATTTTTTGAATGCTATTTTGACCATCTAATTTTTACTGCAGCAAAATATTTGCTATGACTTTAATCTTGTGAAGGCTAAGGGCCTGTGAAGGCTTACATAGGTGTTTATTTTTAAACCATGTGATTAGTTCTATGTGAGCTTAAACCAATTCCTAATTGATCTGAAATGAAGTAGATTCAAAACAGCAGTGTGCACACAGTTGTTTGCACTTTTAGCTAAATCAGTTTAAAAAATCACACTATATTACACAAGTGTCAACAAACCCTTAGTTAAGCCCATGCAACTCTGTACTCTTTTCCTAAGAGTAAGTAGGAAAACTACTAGCATAAGAGCATTCTAATCAGCCATGTTCTTCCTTGGCTAGGATCAAAGGAGTTGGATTTACCTCTTCCTAACAGTGTAAAGGTGGTGAAAATGAGTGGGGAAGTAGGCCCAGTGTGTTCAGACTGAGTTCAGATGCAAACACACACATGGAAGGTGTCTGCCATTTTGTGCAGGGGGAGTAAAGAAGGGGATTGAATTATTCCAGATGAACAGTTTCACTTTTGTTTCCAGCTTTTGGTTTTTGTGCACTAGGAAAATGATGCTGTTTTGCTACAGGGGAATGTGGTAATGAGATGTTTCTTTGCAATTAAATAAGAAAATCAAAATCTTTCTGGTCATCTTACAGGTTTTGTAAGACTTTTAATAAAACAAATCTAGTTGGCAGTATCCCTTGAGCAGACTTAAGTGCAGGGAAATAGATTGCTGCTGACATTCACCTGCTCTAAGCCTAGTACACTGACAAGCAATAAATCAAATTGTAAAGCCTTGATTCCAAAGATCAGTCCAAAGCAGTAAGTGCTGAAGATTTAAAAGTTGCACAGTTTCTGCAGGGAAGGTGATCCAGCCTTAATATGAATCAACTGTCAAAAATTAAAGCAGAACTGCCAGCTTCCATCCTGCCTGTAGACAGTATGAAGGATGCAAAGACACAGGCATTTTAGTTTTGTAACAGCCTCATCAGATATTAAGGCTTGAAGTTTGACTCCACACTCGCTCCCACCTACTCTTTTGGCTTTACATCAACTTCGGTTAAAAACAGAAGGAGGAAAAGCCTTTCAGTTTATAAGATTCACAAACAAGAGGGGCTTAGTTTGGTCCCAGTTTTCTTAAGATTAAGTGTATGTTTAGTTATAGTAGGCAAAGTGCCAGGAAGAAAAATAACAGCTTCTACAGTGATCTTGGCTTGGATCCAGCAGCTGTATCGAAAGCCACGTTGTTCTTATTGCTCCTGGGAGTATGAGTCCCTCACAGTTTAGCTCTAACTGAGTCTCTGATCAGCCATAAGAGACTGGGGTTTATAGAGGATCTGTCATACCCAGTGCATCCCAAAGTGCATGACAAAAGCAATGCATTAGAAAGGGTTAATGCAGTGGCTGCACAGAAATGTGGCAGGTATCATGGGTGTGAAAGTAACTCACATCACAAACAGCCTTGAGCATTAGTGCCTGTTTAGAGAGAGGAGTACTTGTGGCACCTTAGAGACTAACAAATTTATTAGAGCATAAGCTTTCGTGAGCTACAGCTCACTTCATCGGATGCATCCGATGAAGTGAGCTGTAGCTCACGAAAGCTTATGCTCTAATAAATTTGTTAGTCTCTAAGGTGCCACAAGTACTCCTTTTCTTTTTGCAAATACAGACTAACACGGCTGCTACTCTGAAACCTGTCTTTAGACAGAGGGGCAGTGTTAGGCAGGAAAGTGGGATTATCCCTTGAGCTTTTGGGGAAGTGCCATAGCACTGTAAACTTCTAGCTGGACACATAAGAGAGACGGTGGTTTAGTCTCTCGTCATAAGTACGGAATTTCTGACTTGCAGCCTTCCCTCCCCGCACCAAAAGGTGCCTTAGAACTGCAATGCTGTGTCAGCCTCTTGTAGGAACCCCAAGTCTAAAGTCTTGACTTCTCAGCACAAGAGTTATTTTTAAAATGTGGCTGCTCATCCTTCCTCTCCAGTACGTATCATAGTTCCGTTCAGAAAGATGGTCGGGTTAATAACCGTTTACATATGGGAGTAGCTCCCCATAAAAAACTCGCCGCCTGCTACATTATTCTCCTTTAAAAATCCCCTTTGCCATGATACCTATTCCATACAACAATGGTAAGGCAGCTAGTTTGCCAGGGCTGTCAGTTATTCAGCTGATCTTGGCTATATCATGGTTTCCTTTTTGTTCCCTCATCCATTTGTTGTAACCACCTATTGTCTGATCTTATACGTAGATTTAAGCTTTTTGACCAGGACCATCTTTTTGTTATGGTCATACAGTGCCTAGTACTATAGGGCCCTGATATCTGCCGAGGGCCCCGTAGGTGCTACCCCCGTACAAATAACCAGTTCTCCACTGTCATAAAAAGCTTAATAGCATAAACGAGCCCCTCACTTGGGTTCATCTTGAGAGAGGAGCTGGGAGAAGGGCACCGTCATAAGCCATTCCAAGTGAAGAGCTTGTGAAGTGTGGAACTGTACGTGTTTGAAAAACAGACTCAGGTAGCTATAGTTCCCCCCCAGGATAAGGTGTGGAATATGCTAGTATTCTAAGGAGCTGTGGAGGACAGAGTCATTGCTTACAGAGAAAGATGGGTAGTAGAGAGGATTTTCTCTGCAGTTGGGTTAGTCACTGCATACAGTATCCTTGTATTACCAGCCTGATATAACCTACATATTTTAGTTCCAGTCTTAGGAGCTCACAGATGTTGAGTTTTAGGTCTCATAGGTGGACTGGTAACAGTGAAGTCAATTGAACAATTTAAGAGGAAAAAAACATGGAGGCTGGATAGCAGAGGGGATTGTAATGGACCGCAGGAGCTTTCATCACTATGTCACTTGTTAAAAATACACCCAAGATCAATAAGTCATTGATGGCTGTTTAGTTGCCTTTATTAAATGCATCAGTGGTTTCAGTCTCCTTAGAAGCCAAGGCACATCTACATCACAAAAATCATTGAAATGGGTTGTTGGGGCCCTAAATCCTACAAGCCCTTCATATGCAGGGCTCACTGATCTCAGGAGTCAGGCCTTTGTCAGCAGTCTCAGCCTAGAGGCCCAGGGTAAACCAGGCAAGGAGACTGAATGACCTTATCTGTACAGATGGTCCCTTCTGATGAGGTGTGGGCAACTTAGGGTTTGTTTACACTGGTACTTCTGTCATTCAGGGTTGTTAAAAAAGAGCCCCAAAACCACACCCCCTGAATGACAAAAGTTTTACTGACAAAAAGCACCGGTGTGAACAGCGCTTTGTCAGGAGGAGCACTCTCCTGCCTACAAAGCTGCTGCTGCTCCTGGGGTGGGGTGGGAAGTTACTTGTTGTCAGGAGAGCTCTCTCCTGTTGACAAAACAGCAGCTACACTGCATGCCTTTTAGAGGCACAGCTGCAGTGGCACAACCATGTCGCTAAAAGCCTTGTAGTGTAGCCATAGCCTTAGACAGAGCAATGTCAGGGAAGCTTATGCTGCTCCCCGCCACCCCAGGCCAATATAACTATGGACAAATAGTTAGTTTCAAGGCACTTTTCACAATCACTGAACACTCAGAGGCTGGAAGGGAAACAGAGTCCAAAGGGAACAGTGTGGTAGTGCTTCCTCCTTTTCAGATTGATTTGGTGCTTCACAACTGGTGTCAACAATGCTACCCTAAACTGCACTGTTCTTTGCTCTCTGTGAAGAGATAACTACGAAAGAGGACGACCCATCAGTGCTGCTCATTTGAGGTTTACCTGTTGAAAAACCACCACCGGAAGTGCTCTGTCACTAGCTAGCAGATTATTCCACCAGGATAAAATTCACCCCCTGTGACGAGGGTCAGCATGAGGCTTACACAGAACCTAAGCCTGGAAAAGAGGGCTTAAGTGGGAGGTATGTTACGCACTGGCCTTGTGGGGGCTCTTCTCACACCGAAGGTGATTTTCACCTCAAATGTGGACAGGCCACAACCTTCTGCTTCTTCCTTCCTAGTCATGTGCCTGAGTGCTTTGTTGGATTGAGGTCAGATCGCTCTGCAAGTGGCAGGATCCTGCCATACAGAACTGGCCTGGGTCCTTCCTTAATATTTGACAGGGCACTAGCCATTCAAAGAATTGGAGTAGTTTTTCCACTCACTTGCTGTTCAGTTGTTCTCCAAACACTCTGTATCAAGGGCATGCCCTCCTACTTCCCCCCCACCCCGACTGTAAGAGTGAGCGGGCGGGGAGGGGTGGAGAGGCATGAGGGGTGGGGCCACGCTTCAGGCACCGGTGGCTCCCGTATAATTAGGAAACTTCTGCTGCCTGTTTGGGACCTGGAAGGTCTGGGTTTACTTCCCTGCTCTGCCACAAATCGCCCTGTTACCTTCAGCCGGTCACAGGCTCTATGCTGCTGTGCAATGGGGACAACACCTACCACACTGGGGTGTTGCGAGGATAACTGCATTAAAGATTGCAAGGTGTCCACATACGATAGTAGCGGAGGGAATATAAATACCCAAGTTAGATACATGTTGCATGGTTATGGTCTCAGAAGTCAAGATGGAGTTGTGGAAGGCTGCTTTTGGAATGTTAATATTGAGCCTATATAAAATGTATTAAGTCTTAAATCACATGCTAGTTCTCACATAAATATTAGACTTTTTTGCAACATTAGATACCAAGATGCTAAGTGTTTTTTTCATTCTGATCTACTTAAATTATTTCCTGGTCAGAACGGTCCAGCAGAATTATTTACCTTTAATAAAAAGTCCTTGTCTTAATATCTGCATTTAAATAATTTAATCAGCCACTATGTATTGTAAAATTTCTTCACATCCAGCAATACAACCTTCTTTAGGTTTAGGGGAACACAGTCCATGAAGCAACTACCTCCAGAGCTAAGGTAAGGTATGCCTACACCACAATTAAAAACCACAGTTGGCTTGTGTCAGCTGACTCAGGTTCAGGGCTATAAAACTGCAGTGTAGATATTTGGGCTCAGGCTGGAGCCTGGGTTCTGGGACCCTCTGTCCCACAGCCCAAACCCCATAGCCCAAGTCAGCGGAAGTGGGCCAGCCACATCTATTGCAGTGTAGACATACCCTTAGCAGCCAACTGGAGAGCTGAGATGTTAGTTCCCCTTTCTTACTACTTCAACATTACGCAGTGGTGACTAGGTTTATTTTTGCAAAGTGACTGAGTTTAGAAGAAAATAGCTTAAAAGGGATTGTTTAGAACTCAGAGGAAGAAACACTACTAAGACAAGACAAACATTCACTTATTCCCCTTTTCTTTTAGCAAGTCTTAAGGGGCTTCCTTTCCCCCCCCCCTTGCTTTTTTTTTTTTTTTAAATATAAAGGGAAACTATAGCTGGACAAGTTATTGCTAAGAAATAGTGTGTTTGATAGAATTTGCCCTTTTTTTTCTGTTCACAAAGTTGCCCAAGGATGGCCTTGGATTTTTACAAAGCTGTTATTCTGAACTGCTCAACACCCACTTCATTCAAATACATTTTGGCTTCCAGTTCTCTGGGTTTTGGCTCATGTGCCTCTCTAAATATTTTGTCTTGTCATGATCTCTATCAATTGTTAATGTTATTGTTGTAGTATTGCACACATTACACTGAATACCTGTCTGTCTCTTTATAGTATATCTGTTTGAATTATAGAGGCCACATTGGAGACTGGCTTAGGGGAAAAAAAAGCCCGTTCATCTTAGGTGCCATTGAATCCATAAATGTCTGCATAAGGTTTGCACAGCAAATAGAAAATGGATGCAAATTTCTCTAAATGCTAGTTTAGTTGGAGACATAATTACATATTTGCATTCATGCCAAAAATGATATGCATTACCTCAGGAAAAAAAAAATCTTGTTTTGTGGTATTAGTTGGCAGAGATATTAGGAGGATGTTTCCTTTTAGCTGTCTCTGCGGGCTGCATCATGTAGCTCCTCTTAATTCATTCTTCACCTGTATAGGCAAGAGTAGGAGAATGGCCCATGATTAAGACATTAGGCTAGGCCTCAGAAGACTTGGTTCAAGTTCTGGGTTCTACTAAATGCCACCTTTGTGACCTTGGGCAAGTTGCAAGATGTGTGCCATGCCATCTGTAAAAGGGGGATACTACTTGCTTCCTCCCAGTGTCTGTTTTGATTCTACACTCCAAGGCAGGAATGGTATTACATCTTTGTATAGCACCTAGCATAGTGGGACCCTGATTTTGGTGTGTCATCTACACACTGCAGTAATACAAGCCACGACCACCACCATGCTCTGGGATGCAAAGTATCTCAAAAAAAGTGTGGGGAGAAGAGGAGACCAGGATCCTGCCCCCTTCTAACCAGCTATCAGTGCTGGCTAGTTATGCAGTGAGGAGCATGTTGCAGTATCCTCAGTGACAGTTGCAGTGGGCATTCTCATGGGAGCTCTATGAGAGATTGTGCTCAGGCCCTGAGCTTTGCAGTTCCCACTGCCAAACTGAGCCCATAGCAATTTGAGGTTTTGAGGGAGAAGTGCATGGAAAGGAGTTTGAGTGACACAAAGCTGGTACAAGTCCTTTTATATGTGTATATGGACTTGCAAAGGTCTCATTCTAAGTTAATTGAAAGTGGAACCCATATGGCATTACCATGTTGTTTCAGCATCTTCAATAGATTTGTCCAATAGTGCATCAGATCACAATCTGCATTATTTGGTTTTGGGGGGCAAGTTAGATCAGAGTGGACATGCAGAAATATTTTCAGTTGAGAGCAAGGAAGAGAGGAAGCAATTTAAAGCCTTTCAAGGAACACTCACTGGCATATTGTTGCTAAATACAACTGCTGTGATCATAGGCAGAAACACACACCACAACACCAGGAACAAAGAAAATCTGTTTTCATTGCACTGCTTCTTTCATGATCCAATTTTGCTGCTGGTATGAAATTACCATTCTTTTTCTTAGAAAAAGGAAGTCGGACCAAGTCATAAAAATAAAACCCTCACACCAACATTGCTTCTCTTTTCATTCAGAGAATAGAGAAATAAAGTTCAAGGATGTTCCAAAAGAAGCTAAAATGATATCTGAATAGGTGATCCACCTAAGGCAGAATTTATTAGTGATCTGGGAAATGACCAGGCAAGTTTGTTGTGTTGTAAGAAATGTATCTTCATAATCAAGTTTTAGTTGGTGTTACTGGTCTCTTCCCCTTACTGTGAGCTGCAAGTCTCTTATGAGCAATCTTGTAGTTATGAGTCAGAACTTCCTGCTGCTAGCCAAGAACAGTTTGGGCATTACTCTGCTCATAGTCCATACAAACGATGCAGGCTTGGAAAAGTTTGCAGAGTGCTGGGAGACCAGCCAATAGGGATAGAGGAGAGCTAATGGAAGCAGCCAAGAGTGCAGCATGGGTGAAGAACTGGAATAGAGGACCTGGAGCAGTAAGTTTCCCTTGTAGTAAAAGGTATAGGGCAGGGATACGCAATCTATGGCATGTGAGCTGATTTTCAGTGGCACTCACACTGCCTGGGTCCTGGCCACTGGTCTGGGGGGTTCTGCATTTTAAATGAAGCTTCTTAAACATTTTAAAAACCTTATTTACTTTACATACAACAATAGTTTAGTTATATATTATAGACTTATACAGAGAGACCTTCTAAAAACAAACACCGAAATGTATTACTGGCACGTGAAACCTTAACTTAGAGTGAATAAATGAAGACTTGGCACACCAATTCTGAAAGGTTGCCGACCCCTAGTATAGGGAAAGGTCTAAGATTCACACTTAACATGCTCCAGGTACACAAGGTCTACAGTAAACTAGGATTTATGAGAGCAAAGAGTGTAGTTTTAATATTATGTTTATTACAGTAGTGCCTAAAAACTGACCACGAGGGGGCCTATTGTGTTAGGCAGTGTTGTTAAATGCAGTAGCAGGCAGTCCCTGCCCCAGCAACCTTACCCTCTAAAGTTACGTCTACACTCATGGCAGCATGTTGAGTACAGACACTGCACACCCAGCTAACACAGGGATAAATAGTGTAGACAGAGAGAAACTGCTTAGAGGAGTATAGATGTGCCCTACCCGGCTCTCTACATGTCCAAGCAGTGCCTCCCCAGTCTACTCGGCTATTTTTAGAAGCGTGATGCTGTACTGACTCCCTGCTCTGAGCCTTTCCCCGCTGCCAGAGGCCTTGCTCTGTGGCATGGAGCTATGGGTGGACAAGGCCTAAATAGATAAGGCAGACACAGGGGGGAGGAAAGGAGGAGGACATGCAAACAGACTGAGCTCCTGACCAAGGCCAGATCCTTACCTTGTCCCCGGTGAGAGCGCTCACCCCACAGGACTCCTCTCCCCATGCAGAAGGAATATTAGGGAAGTCATCAGCCTCGAAGGCAGAAGTTCCCACCCCACCCCACCCCCATATAGAGGGAGGGCTGCTGCTCAAGATTCATACTCTGAATATATGGGAATGGTACCAAAATGTGATATATACATAAGCAAGCCAAACATAAATCACCTATTCCTACAGATTAACTGGTGATTACATATTGTAAGTCCAAAATTAATTCCCAGACAACCCAAGTCCTGGTTCAAACAACTTAGTACAGTGCATGCACTCCTTGGAGCTCTGCATACATTAGTGGTGCTCTGTAAAATAAGCAGAAGAGAAAAAACGATGTCCTAGTTGGACATGCAGTTCCTATTTTCTTCTCCTGTTCTGCCACTTAGCCCAGTGGGATATAGAGATCAAGCTTAACAAGTTTGAAGTAGCTAGCCTGCCGTATCTGGCAATGCTGCCTCAGTATTTTATCTGCATAGCTCGCCACAAAAGGGTTAACATGATTTACCTTATGTAAGTGACAACACTTAAAAAAGCACCCTCTAGCCAGAGCTGTTTGTACTATAAACAGAACCATGTACATCCTTTATCACTTGTCTTGTAGAAGAGCAAACATTGCCTGGGTTCAGGGTGTCATTCGGAATGCAAAGTTCATTCCAGCATCACAAAGCTTTCAGAACCATGGACAATTTATTGTCTTGAGCTGAAATCATGTGCAATTACTCAGCTTCAGCTGAGTTACACCCTGGGGTGAAACCCTAGCCCCCCACTGAAGTGAAGTCAATGGAAGTTTTGCTGTCACTGCAGCAGAGCCAGAATTTCACCCATGGTGTTTTGTATTTGTTGGAAGTAGATGCTCAATATTCATAGATACTAAGGTCAGAAGGGACCATTCTGATCATCTAGTCCGACCTCCTGCACAGCGCAGGCCACAGAATCTCACCCACCCACTCCTATGAAAAACCTCACCCATGTCTGAGCTATTGAAGTCCTTAAATCATGGTTCAAAGACTTCAAGGAGCAGAGAAGCCTCCCTCAAGTCAACTGTGCCCCATGCTACAGAGGAAGGCGAAAAACCTCCAGGGCCTCTCCAATCTGCCCTGGAGGAAAATTCCTTCCCGACCCCAAATATGGCAATGAGCTAAACCCTGAGCATATGGGCAAGATTCACCAGCCAGATACCCAGGAAAGAATTTTCTATAGTAACTCAGATCCCATCCATCTAATATCCCATCTCAGGGGATTTGGCCTATTTACCCTGAATATTTAAAGATCAATTATCCCATCATACCATCTCCTCCATAAACTTATCGAGTAGAATCTTAAAGCCAGATAGATCTTTTGCCCCCACTGCTTCCATTGGAAGGCTATTCCAAAACTTCACTCCTCTGATGGTTAGAAACCTTGGTCTGATTTCAAGTCTAAACTTCCTGGTGGCCAGTTTATACCCATTTGTTCTTGTGTCCACATTGGTGCTGAGCTGAAATAATTCCTCTCCCTCTCCTGTATTTATCCCTCTGATATATTTATAGAGAGCAATCATATCTCCCCTCAACCTTCTTTTAGTTAGGCTAAACAAGCCAAGCTCCTTAAGTCTCCTTTCATAAGACAAGTTTTCCATTCCTCGGATCATCCTAGTAGCCCTTCTCTATACCTGCTCCAGTTTGAATTCGTCCTTTTTAAACATGGGAGACCAAAACTGCACACAGTATTCTAGGTGAGGTCTCACCAGTGCCTTGTATGACTGGAAAGGCCTCTCCTGATGCATCCCAAAACCGCATTAGCTTTTTTCACAGCCATATCACATTGGCAGCTCATAGTCATCCTATGATCAACCAATACTCCAAGGTCCTTCTCCTCTTCCGTTACTTCTAATTGATGCGTCCCCAACTTATAGCTAAAATTCTTGTTATTAATCCCTAAATGCATAACCTTACACTTCTCACTATTAAATTTCATCCTATTACTATTAGTCTAGTTTACAAGGTAATCCAGATCCTCCTGTATAATATCCCGATCCTTCTCCGAATTGGCAATACCTCCCAGCTTTGTATCATCTGCAAACTTTATTAGCACACACCCACTTTTTGTGCCGGGGTCAGTAATAAAAAGATTGGTCCCATAACCGATCCCTGAGGAACTCCACTGGTAACCTCCCTCCAACCTGACAGTTCGCCTTTCAGTAGGACCCGTTTCAGTCTCCCCTTTAACCAATTCCTTACCCACCTTTTGATGTTCATATTGATCCCCATCTTCTCCAATTGAAGTAATAATTCCCCATGTGGCACGGTATCAAACGCCTTACTGAAATCTAGGTAAATTAGATCCACTGCATTTCCTTTATCTAAAAAAACTGCTCCTTTGTCAAAAAAGGAGATTAGGTTGGTTTGGCACGATCTACCTTTTGTAATACCATGTTGTATTTTGTCCCATTTACCATTGACTTCAATGTCCTTAACTAATTTCTCCTTCAAAATTTTTTCCAGGACCTTGCATACTACAGATGTCAAACTAACTGGCCTGTAGTTACCCGGATCACTTTTTTTTCCATTCTTAAAAATAGGAACTATATTAGCAATTCTCCAATCATTCGGTACTATTCCTGAGTTTACAGATTCATTAAAAATTCTTGCTAATGGGCTTGCAATTTCAGGTGCCAATTCCTTTAATATTCTTGAAGATTATCTGGGCCCCCTGATTTAGTCCCATTAAGCTGTTTCAGTTTTGCTTCTATCTCTGATATGGTAATATCTACCTCTATATCCTCCTTCCCATTTGTCATGCTACCATTATCCCCAAGATCCTCTTTAGCCTTATTAAAGACTGAGGCAAAGTATTTGTTTAGATATTGGGCCATGCCTAGATTTTTAACCTCCACTCCATCCTCCGTGTTAAGCGGCCCCACTTCTTCCTTTTTAGTTCTCTTCTTATTTATATGGCTATAGAACCTTTTACTATTGGTTTTAATTCCCTTTGCAAGGTCCAACTCGACTCGACTTTTAGCCTGTCTCACTTGATGCCTACATGTTCTGACCTCAATTAGGTAGCTTTCCTTGCTGATCCCTCCCATCTTCCACTCCCTGTATGCTTTCTGCTTCTTCTTAATCACCTCTCTAAGATGCTTGCTCATCCAGCTTGGTCTACAACTCCTGCCTATGAATTTTTTCCCCTTTCTTGGGATACAGGCTTCCGATAGCTTCTGCAGTTTTGATTTAAAGTAATCCCAGGCCTCCTCTACCTTTAGATCCATAAGTTCTTCAGTCCAATCCACTTCCCTAACTAATTTCCTTAATTTTTGAAAGTCAGCCCTTTTGAAATCAAAAACCCTAGTTGCAGATTTATTTTTGTTAATCCTTCCATTTAGTTTGAACTGAATTAGCTCATGATCACTTGAGCCAAGATTGTCCCCTACCACCATTTCTTCTATGAGGTCCTCGCTACTCACCAAAATTAAATCTAAAATGGCATCCCCTCTAGTCGGTTCAGCAACTACTTGATGAAGGAATCCATCAGCTATCGCATCTAGGAAAATCTGAGCCCTATTATTATTACTAGCACTGGTCCTCCAGTCTATATCTGGGAAGTTAAAGTCTCCCATGATCATGCAGTTTCCATTAGTATTTACTTTATTAAAGACATTAAAAAGGGCTGTATCCATATCCAAATTAGATCCCGGAGGTCTATAGCACACCCCAAGCACTATCGTAGGAGAGGCTTTACTAGTTTTCTTCCCCAAAGTAATTTTTGCCCAGACAGACTGTCTTATCCATTGCATCGCTTCTTATTTCTTTACATTCTACCTCATCATTGATATACAATGCTACTCCACCCCCTTTACCTTTGTTTCTGTCTTTCCTAAAGAGCACATACCCTTCAATACCTGTAGTCCAGTCATGACTACTATTCCACCATGTTTCTGTTATCCCTAGAATATCTGGTTTCACTTCCTGTACCAGTAGCTCTAGTTCCTCCATTTTGTTACCTAGGCTCCTCGCATTGGTGTACAAACATCTTAATTTTTGCTGTTTGGCCTCGCTCACATTTTGTACCCTATTAGGCACAGTCATTCTACATCCAGTATAACCTATTAGACTAATATCCACACCGCCCTCACTCCTTATATACGTTCTCCTACCCACGGCTGTATCCATTATTACTTCATCTTCTTCCCTCTCAATGCTAAAATCTGGCGTGGAGATTTTTTGGACATCTCCCATCCATCTCCCCCCAATTCCTAGTTTAAAGCTCTCTTTATCAGTTGTCCCAGTCTCGATCCTAGAAGTCTATTTCCTTCCCTACTGAGATGAAGTCCATCCCGAGAGAACTGACCTCTGTCCGTGAATGCCTCCCAGGGGCCATACATCCCAAAGCCCTCCTTATAGCACCACTGCCTAAGCCATCTGTTGACAGTCATAATCTTGTCACACCTTTGTTGCCCTTCTCTAGGAACAAGAAGGATCCCGCTAAAGATCACCTGAGCCTCAATTTCCTTAAGCGTCTTCCCCAGCCTAGCATAATCTCCCTTAATACTTTCCAGCGAGAATCTAGCCGTATCATTTGTTCCCACATGAAGGATAATTAGGGGATTCTTTCCCGCTCCCTTTAGGATCCTTTTCAACCTCAGGTCTACATCCCGTATCTTAGCACCCGGAAGACAGCACACCCTTCTATTCTCAGGATCAGCTCTAGTTACAGGCCTGTCTATTCTTCTCAATAAAGAGTCCCCGATCACATAGACCTGCCTTTTCCTGGTGACAGTGCTATTCTCCAGTCTCTCCCCTGTTCCCTCTGGCTGCAAGTTCTTTCCATTCCTATTTTCCCTTATAATCTTCAACCCATCCTGTATCCTCCTGGGGCTCATATTTGGTGTAGTCTCCCTTGACTCTCCCCCTTTTCCTATAGGACTAGTCTCTTCTCTTCTTCCTTACCCTTCCACCTTCAACAAGTACCTGCTGAGCCCCTTCTTCATTTTCCAACTCTGCAAACCTGTTCCTAAGCTCTATTTTTCCTTCACTAGCCTGTCTTTTTCTCTGCCTGGTTCTTTGAGTCATGTTTCCACTGACCACTTTCCTCACCCAGTCTCCCCTCAAAATTCCCCAGCCCTGGTTCCATCTGTGAGTCTAAGCTTCTCCCTTCAGATATCTCATATCTTTCCTCCGTCATCTGCTCAAACCCCTTCCTAAACCTCAACCAGACTTTCCACCTGCATCTCCAAACCTCGGATCTTTTCCTCCATCAGCTCTATCAGACGGCATTTCATGCAGAAAAAACTCTTACCGGTTCCCCCCTCCAGGATCATGTACATACCACAGCTTCCACATCCAGTCATCCTCAATGTGTCTTTCACTGCAGGAGTCACTCCCACAGCTGCCTCTATCTGTCATCTCCTTCCCACCTAAATCCTTTTAATCTGGGGAACAAGCCACACCAAAAAGACCACAACCCCCCAGCAAAAGCCAACCCCAAACAAGCACCACAATCCAAACTCCTACTCAAAGTCCCCTGTTTAGAGCTCTGTTTGCTAGCTCCTGTGCCGCTGCAGCTGTGAATGCCTGGGATGAGAACCAAGGTGATGGTTTGTCAGGGCTGGCTTTCCCATTAGGCGAACTGAGGTGGCTGCCTCAGGTGACAGACTGGGGCGGGGGGTGGGGGGAGGAAAGAGGAGGACCACTAGGACCCAGAATGTAGAAAATTGTGTCTGCTGCTGGTGCACAAGTATTCTCTCTGCTCTAGACCCTCAGATGGTGGAGTGCTGTGCTAGAGGAAGCAGGGCTCAAAAGACTTAACAGGCAGGCAGGCGAAAAGGTGAGAGGGAATAACCGAAAGCAGCAGGAGCTGCCGGGGGAGAGAGGAGGAGGAGGAGGAGGAGGAGGAGTCTCTTCTGTACCTCTAGCACCCCCAGACTGGGCTGATTAACACCAGCTTCTCAGGGAGCTGAGGAGGACAGGCAGTCAACTGAAGTAGTACGAGCCAGTTAGGCCCTTAAGATGCTGCTATCTTCCCTCACTCAAGCCCTGCTACCAGCCTGCTTATTTGTTCCCTTCAACTGAGTGAAGAGAGCCACTATAGCTGACACAGAACAGCAGTTATGAGTGAAAGAAGAAAATGCCCCTCGGGGGCAGCGTTCAGAAGCAAGCAAGCAAGCAAGCAAGCAAGCAAGCAAGCAAGCAAGCAAAGGAAGCTTTTCTATCTAAACAGGAAGGAGATCTCCTCAGATACGTAGACACAAACGAGTTCACAGTGAGCCTTCCAACCCCAGTGAGGATGTGAGTGGTGAGGAGATGCCTGATCTTCCAGTTAGCCAGAATTCAGGTGACCTGGCAGCTACTGCACATCCATATCTCCAATGGATGTAACCATGCACATTCCTAAAGGAAAGCGTTGATCCGAGAAGAGTGGTGGAGGCACAAGACGACAGCTGCTGCTAAGTCTAGATGATTCAGGACTGTGGATCCACTTGAGCAGTAGCCTGAGGGACTTCCTCGTACTGCATGGGCCACAGCAAGTGAAAAGCTTCATGTTCCCCAGAGACAATGAAAATAGGAGTTTCCAAACATCACGTTACTGGCGTGAAATCCCCAATGGTGACAAAGTGCAGAGGCCATGGCTTATGTGCTCCAAAACCTAGAATGCTGCATACTGGTTTTGTTGCAAACTCTTCCAGACTAACGTTCCAGCCACATTGGGTTCTACAGGAACAAAGGACTGAAAAAGTCTGGCTAGAAATCTGGCATGCCATGAGAAGGCAGCAAATCACCAGAGAGCATTCCTTAGGTGGAAAGAGCTTGAGATGAGACTAATGTTAAAGGCCACCATAGATAATCAGCATCAAGAGAAGATTGCATCAGAGTCTCTTTACTGGCAAAAATGTTCTGAAAGGGTTCACTGCCATGGTGAGAATGCTTGCTACCCAAAACCTAGCACTGCGTGGCACTTCAGATCAGCTGCCCGTGCCAAACAATGGAAACTGCCTTAAAATTGTGGAGCTGATGGAGGAGTTTGATGCTGTCCTCCAGGAGCATCTAAGAAGAGTCACCACCCAATAAATGTACACACCACTACCTTGGAAAAAATTCAAAATGAGATCACACAGTTACTGGCAATGAAAGTTGAACAGAAGGTTGTGGCAGATCTGAAATCAGCAAGATATTACTCTGTTATTCTCGACTGCACACCTGACATTGGCCATACAGAACAAAATTACTTTAATGGTGCGTTTTGTAACAGAACCTGGTGAAAATGTCCCTGCAATGGTGACTGTCAGAGCATTTTCTAGGATTTATTGACATTGATGATACTACAGAGCTGGTATGACAAATGTGCTTCTTATAAAGCTGGAAGATACGGGAATTGCGATAGCTGACATGAGAGGTCAGGGCTACGATAACAGTGCCAACATGAGAGGAAAGAACAGAGGAGTGCCGACACGGATCTGAGAGTTAAACCCTCAAGCCTTTTTTGTCCCATGCAGTTCTCATTCATTGAACTTGGTTGTCAGTGAGGCAGCATCAGCTTCTAGTGAGGCTGCTGAATTTTTTAATGTCATTCAAAGCATTTTTCTCTGCATTAACTCATTGATGGCCAGTTTTGAAGCACCATCTGGGAACATCCTCTGACACTGAAACCACTGAATGCCACATGATGGGAAAGTCGAGTGGAGGTGATAAAGTCTAACACACACCAAATTGGAAAGATAGATGATGCCATAGTTGCCATTATGGAGGATAATGCTATGACAGGAACTGTTCGTGGGAGAACAGTGGAAGAGGGAAAACGGAATCACCAGAAACACACAACTTCAAATTTCTGTGTTGCTTAGTGTTGTGGCATGACATACTGTTTGAAATAAATGTTGTAAGCAAGAGACTCCAAGTTTGTTGACCTCGATATATCTGGAGCAATGGAACAACTGGACAAAGCAAAGTCATACCTACAGTCTTACTAGTCGGATGAGGGATTTCAAAACCTTCTGAAGAGGCCACAGAAGTTGACAGACGAACTTCACACTGAAGCTATTTTCCCACCCATTCAAGAATCACTGAAGACGACGACATTTTGATTATGAGGCACAGGATAATCCCAAACAACAATTCAAAATTGAATTCTTTAACCAGGTGCTAGATTGTGCAGTACAGTCAGTTGAAGAAAGTTTCACGCAGCTCAAGGAACACAGCGGTATATTTGGGATGTTGTGTGATATTCCAAAACTCCTCACTATACATGAAGGAGACCTACACAAGCAATGCAAGGCACCAGCAATGCAGTGTTGACAAATTACAGGTGCGATATTGATGTGAGTGATTTAGGTGATGAACTGAAAGCCTTTTCAAGATACATTTCGGCAGGATCAACTCCAAAGGTTGTTCTGGAATATATGTGCATAAATGAGATGATCACCCTCTTTCCAATGCTTTTGTTGCTCTGCGCATACTTCTAACACTTCCTGTAACAGTTGCCAGTGGAGAACGCAGCTCCTCCAAGCTGAAGTTAATAAACACATCTATGCTCCACAAATGACACAGGAGAGGCTGGTTGGCCTTGCAACCATCTCAATAGAAAATGAACTGGCCCAGACTGTGGACCTTCAGGAAGCAGTTCAAATCTTTGCAACCAAGAAGGCACGGAAAGCCCATTTAGATTATTCAAACAGATAAAAATGCCAGTGTTTAGTATGCAGACAAGAAAAGTTACATTTGTTATTCAGGCATTTGAAAGTTAAGTGTCACTTAAAATTTTTGAACAAGGCATTTTAAGTTGTTAACAGAGCAGTACCATGAGAGGAGTAGAACAAGGCGGCGGCAGAAGTGAGACCTTTCAAAGTTTTGGCCCAAGTGAGGGGGCATGGGGGTGTCATTTAAGCTCCCCGCCTCAGGTGCCAAAATGTTGTGGGCTGGCCCTGTGTATCATCTCCCTGTGATGCAAAAAAAACAAAACAAAAAAACAAAAACAAAAACACACTACAGGTTTGCCCTGGGGATGGGCAAGCCCAAAATCTCAAAACTAAGGAGTCTCCATCCTTCGGGGAAGTTTGGCTTTTGATCCAGGCATTTTTTGCTCATGCTCAGCTCACTTTTTGTGGAAAAAAAAAATACATCATGTGGAAGTGCATGTTCTCTCTAGTCTAAAAGCTTGTGCTTACTTTGAAAGCAGAAAAAAAAACCCACACACCACTGAGAAACAAAAAACTTCAGACAGGTTTTTAAAGGGAACCTCAGTTTTATCATCTGCCACATTCAAGAAAATTATGCTTTTATGTGCAGTTTTGAGTCAAAGCATTCCCACTTTCCTGTGTATTTAAAAGCACACAGTTTGACAGGCAGCTGAGTGCCTATAAATGGCTATTTGTTAGTTATGGTGACTAAGTATCCATGTTTTCAACTGTATTACATCTGCAGTGATGCAAGGCTTCTATTTTAAAAGATAATATTTATTTATCACACCAGAAGCAGCCAATGTCTGGAAAGGTTATATCCATAAAGCAAACAAAGCTCTCCCAAACAAAGTATACCCTAAATGGTCTGTTTGCATTCAGTATTGGATTTTTTAATCTCATTTCCCCATTTTGTTACAGGCAGTAAGGGGAAAAACTAATACAGGATCCATAGGAAAAAAAGAGTCCAGAACATTGTATAGAAGAACTACTGCTCTCCACTCACTTGTAGTTTGTTGCTACCAACACTACTGACAAGGAACAAGTGGTTGTCCTCAATAGCTGAAAGACTTCCGTTGAGTTTCTTTCCTGTGCCAGGGATGAACTCTGCAGTAGATTTACCCTCCAACACTTTCACCCCTTGATAAAGAGGATTTCTGAATGTTTTGTTGTTTAGGTCAAGTGTTATGTAATGGATATTCCAGTTCCCCCACCTGTACTGGCAGCTTAGAGTTGGGCAGGGAAACAGGTTGGAGTATTGACTCAGTTCTCTGGGCTGTCGGGAGGTAGCGGGTTGACATCTTGGAACCCCTTAAAGTAGTGTTCCCAGGCAAGTCTGCCATATTGGGATGCAGCCACCACAGAAGGGAGCACTCTCCACCCCCTACTCCCTTACAGTTACGGCCCTGAAGATCAAGGTGAGACGGAGCTGGAAAAGTCAGTGAACGTGTAGGAAGTGGGGTAGCATCAGGCCTGGAAAGAATGGGACTTGCTTAGCTGCACTATGTATCATGCTGGTTGGAAATAATCTGCATGGTATAAACAGTCATTGCACGGCAATGAGATCTGTTCAAGCCTGTTAGGTCCTGCGGTTGGAAGGGGATAGTGGATAGAAGTAGTTTACTCCCCTGTAGGTATCCTAGGGATTGGGATGCAAAGTCAGATTTAATTGGCCAGTCCCATGAAGAATAAATATAGGGTACAACTCCTTGGAGATGTTTTCCCTCATCCCCAACCACATAGAAAAGGGATGGAGATGCAGACCATGGTTACCTCAGAAGACAGCCTAATCTGAATCCTCTCCCCCTAAAGGCCAAAGAGGACCTGTATGCTCATCTACTCTCACTTACCCATGTTATGATGCAATAGAACTTTACCCAATAATTCCCATCTCAAGCCTATAACTTGGGGAACGGAGCTACAGTATCCTTTCTAAAGCGTCTTGATTTAAGGGCTCCAGTTGACTACCACATCCCTTCAAAAATTGCTCCCTTGCTCTCAAAACTCTGTACCTCATTTCCAGTTTGAAAGTGCCTGCTATTCTATCTTCCTATGTCTTTATCTGCTAAATTAAAGAAACCTTTGGTATCAGATATTTCCCTCCTGGCTTCTAGGTACTCAGCCTGTAATCAAGGCATGTCTTAAATAGATTTTCCATGAGACAAAGTAACACACTTACGCTTTCCACAAGAACGAGTTGAGGTCTGGCACCGCTCTAAACCCTCTCCATTCAACATCCTTTTTAAAAATTAGACACCAGAAACAGATGCAGTATTCCAGCAGTGGCCTCACCAATGGTGTGTACAGAAGTATCCTCACCTCCCTAGCTCTACTGGGCTCATTGTAGCCTTGCCTGGGTCAATAGGGAAGCAGTAAAATAGTATCCTAGAGATGATTTGTCCAAGGTGATTGTTTCTGGGGCAAACCTCAAGGCAACTCCAATTTTGCACACTTTCCATATCAACCAAGTTTCACTTGTTAGTTCTCATGGAGTCTTTGAATTTCTCATTTGACCCTGAAACGCAGAGAGGTGCAAGACAAGACCCAACACCAAAGATCTGCTAAACCTTTTGCAAAGCAAAACCACAAGGTTTCAAACATCTCTACAAAGATGGCCTTAAGTCGGATTCCTTTTTCCAGTCAGTCCTCTTTGTTTTAACTACAGTCCAACAGCCAGCCCCATAAACATTTTTATAAACAGTGAAAGCAGTGCAAAGTAAAGAACCACCAGGCAAATCAGAATGGACTTCTATTGATTTTGTGATAAAGGCTCCATGGAGACAAGCTGTTACCTTCCTAGAGGACAATCTTGTTTAGCCTGAAGCCAGTTTCCTGCTCGTGTTAGCATAGGATTCAGACCACAAGTGTGCATTTTGAGTGGGACTTTTCAAGAGTGCTCAGGGCAGACATAACTCTGCTCCCATTTTGGACAGTGGGAGAACTCCAATTAACTTGAATGAGAGCAGAGGTAGGCCAATGCTGTGTGCTTTTGAAAAAGCCCAACCAATGTTTCTTTCTACTACTCACATCAACTACATTGTGGCTCAATCCTGCCAGGTGCTGAGCATGCTCAACTCCCTCTCACTTCAGGAGCTGGACACTCAGTACTGTACAGAAGTGTTCAGCACCTTACAGAACTGAGTTACAAGGTCTGGACCCTGCTGTCTGGCTGAGCTGTGCAAGGCAAGGACACGTGTGGCTTAGAAATCATCTCTGCTCACCTGATCCTGGGGCTGGTTGGGGACCAGCCCAATTCATGGCATGGCTGCTGTAACTTCTGCTGGACCCCCCCTTGCTTCCCACATTAAAGCAATTCTAGTTATTTGTGACAACAAGTACAGAGTTTGATGGAAGTTTGATTTTTATTAAAGCTGACAGGGTCTTTAATAACCAGATAGAAAACACTCCCTACCCCCAAGCTGTATACACAAAACAGGCAGTTGTGTACAAAGCCAAGAGTTTCACAGGGTTCCCAGAATTGCTAGGAATATCGCAAAGAAAGTAGGGCTACCTATGCAAGTAGAATGACTGACACCATCAAGCCTGATTAACACTTGTGCTTTTCTCTGGAAAAGACTCATCATTGCTGAGCCTGGTGCTGTTCCACTCATGGTAGTGACGATAGCAGTGCTGGTGTGGAGATCTGTTGGCTTTTCAATCACATGAGGAGACTTTCAAACACAAATGACAGTTAGGCATTTCACTGTCTATTGAAAGTGACTGAGAGCTGGGTGCCTAACTGCCTTTGAAATTTTCTCCCTGTGCCAGCTAGACCTTGCTCTGATGCCATGGCAGTTAGGACACCAGCAGCTTCTGATGCCTTCTACATCCACCAGCTCTCTAACCAGTGTAGGGAAAAAGGCTATCGCAAATGCAGTCTGAGACCTGCTAGGGGCTGCAAGGGTGGTGGCAAAGCTAAAGTTCTTTGGTGTAGACAAGGCCTTAGACGCTCTGAGTATTCAGGCCCCCTTTCTCTTAATCTAGATGTGCTGCACCAGTTTAAATAGGCTTGAGCGCTAGGGAACATCCCTCCAACCAAGAAGCCAGCCCTCTTTCTTCTCCCCCTCCCCCAGTAGACTGGACACAATCAATACTCACCTCGGTTCAGAGTTTCTAGTTTAATAAGCAGTGACTCAGATTAAGTCAACACCAGTCACAAGTTAATGATCTCCCCCTTCCAAATTCATGGTGCCTTGAAAAAACATTACATCTTAAAATACTGTTGTGTTCAATATGCATTGGGTACAGTGCTGTAGGTCTGTTCCAACACATTTCACATGGCCTGGGTAAAGAAAATTTGGCCAGTTCTATTTATAGAAGCCTCCATGCTAGAAATGCAGCCAAGCGGATTTCAGTGGAGAGTTTTGCTGGAGTAAGGATTGCCGAGATCTGGGCCCACAAGTTGCTGTGCATATCACAATTTGCATATTCATTATCTCTGATGTATAATCTGTGGTAAAGGGAAATGCTGAATATTTTGGAAGTCTCTCATACTGTGTGTCAGTTTAGTTGCAGTTTATAGTAGTTACATGAAATAGTTCCCTTTCCCTACATAATTTTGTCTACCATTGTAAATTTGGTATTTGGGGAGGTGGGACAGTTTGTCAAAATCCAGACTCAACCCATTTAGGGCAGTCAGCTAAACACTTTGCTGTTAAAATCAGGAATGTATCTCATCTCAGCGGAGATAAAATGTAGTGCTTGTGAGATAAAAAAAGCCATAGAAATTGTAGTCTAAGAGTAAGATCCTCCAGTGGCATAAATTAATGTAGCTCCATTGAATTCAGTGGGTTATACCAATTTACACCTGCTTAAGATCTGCTCCCAAAAAGGTAGTGAGAAAGGAAAAGCCTTAAGAATTAAACGTGGGCCCCGATGAGTGCCTATTACAGGTTGTTTTACTCAAAGGTAAAACTAATAATTAGATTTTTTCCTGGCAGCATCAAGTTCAGGAATGGTGTAGAATGCAGCATGGCAGTATCCAGATAGCTTTCTCATCACGACCAGCAGCTGGGGAAATAGTGCCACCTAGTGGCTTTACACAATGTTTTCCTGATGAAGATGCAAGGCTGTGAGAGATGCTTGTCAGCATTACAGATAGGACGGGATTTGAGGGAAGAAATGCTCAGGATCTGGCAATGAGTTAATTACAATTCAAACACGAGTGGGGAAAAAAGCAAGCCATGGAATAAGAATGAACAAACACTGCTGAGATGTATTGTCTTCCTCCATCCCAACTATGACACAGCTCACTTCTTGATTAATGGACCATGCTTACAGCCTGATACAAAGCCTGCTGATATAAATGGAAGGCACCCTCCCGCCTTTCCCACTGACTTCACTGTGTTTTGGATCAGGGCCTTGGAAAGGGACCTTGGGGAGAGGGACAAAAACATGCTGACATAATAAAACCACTTAGTCCTCTTAAAGAGGTTTGGGGCAAGGAGTGAAATTTAAATACAATTAATTGGGAAGATGATAATATAGGGGGAATTAGCAAGGGTTGGGACTTCATCCTCAGCTGATATCCTACTGAGGGTTTTCCCCTCCTAAAAGTGGTCAAGACACCTTAAGACTTGTCTGCATTTGAGGACTTATGCATTAAGAAGAGCAGGGAAACATTTGCAAATTTCAGCTCCACTGGTGCCAGCAACAGAGAGAGAGCACAAGCTAGTATGGAGAGATTGACACTTCTGATTTAAGCACTAGGTTGATTACACCTTCTCCAAGCAGAGTTAGGTGATCCTTTGCTTAAGACAGCTGTGGCAGCCAGCCTGTCTGCACTCCAGCTCTGATCCAGCAGAGCCATTAGGCCTTTTCAATACACAGATCAGCACTAGTTTAACCAAACTTGGTTTTAAAATCTGTTTAAAAATAAGAATGCTCTAATTACAACTATGTCAACCACTGTAGTTTATACTGTATAAATCCTGATGTGTGACACCCAACTCTATTTTATCAAGGTGAAGATGTAGTTCTGTAGTGAGAATGGACCATTAAGGAGAAGAGACAGTTAGCACACAAAGGGCCTGATCCACTTACCTTGCACCTGATAGAGTCACATATGTGCAATATGAGTATAAAGAACCACCCAATAAGAATGACACTGCTTTACACTTGTAGAAGTGACTAAATATGCTGCATGACAGTGGGGAGTCATGCCCAGCCTTCTTGGTGACTAGTAATTAGACTGACGCTTTAATAATAGATATGGTATGGCCATTAGTTAGACTGACACAGAGAATGCGGACTTACCATTCTCATGCATCGAGTTAGTATCTGATCAGCTGTAGTACAAACTATAAATATTGGATAACAAGGGAGAGCCAATCGGCTCACATCAATTTAGTTTTAGTAAGGAATCAACTTAAATTGGCTTACAGCTGTCTTGTATTGATTTAGCTTAAGTGTATGTCCACAGAAATATTTTGTTAGCAAGAATGTGTACAGAAGGTGAAAGTATAGTGAACAGGTGCAGACAAGCATTTACATGGTTGTCAGAGACTTGTTTGTGCACGTGGGAATCAGAAACAATAGCATGTGTCTAATCACAAAGACAATAGCAAATTAAGACCATCAAATATCTAAGCCATTTTTGCAGTGAATGTCAGTTTCATTGTAATAGGTAGCCATTGTGAAATGGTTTCCTACTCCTACATAATTTTTTCCATAATTATACATGTATTTGGAACGTGGGACAGCTTGTCAAAATCCAGTCTGAGTGGCTGCTGCAGGAGTCAGCTAAACACTTAACTGTTAAATCAGGAGCAGTCCATATGCTGAGCCATGTTCACAAGCCATTTACCAAATAACTTCAGAAAAAACCTGTAAAAAAACCAAAAAAACAAAGTGTTTGCAGGTAAAGGGAAAAAAGCTCCGCTCATTCAAGAAACTCTTCTGTGAATATTTTGCTGTAGATGTGATCAAGATGGTGTTCTTTCCAAGTGCCAGCAATATTTTGCCATGTGATGAGGGTGGTATCACCACGGGTATGTGGGGCTGATTCTTCATTGCCTTGTGTTTTCTGTAGTCATTTTCAGCAGTGCGGAGTATAGATTGGCACTAAGTCAGAATGGTATCTCTTTACACCCGCTTTGCACTCACTTCACACTCCTGCAAATGGTCCTCATAGTCCTGCACATTAATGCCCTCTTGACTGCATACACATGTGTCTGGGTTGCTGAGCAGAGCTTCCCTCCTTAGAGAAGGCCATCATGAGAAATTCCTCCCCTGCACCCCGAGCCTCTCCCCCCTGACTCCAGGTTCCCATTTAAGTCAATGGGAATGGAGAGTAGGTTGGTCATGCTTCTAAAGAGGGCCTGCAGCGTACTGTGGTTGTGGTGATGTCAGCATGGGGATATGATCCATCATCCCATATCTGCACCTGGATCATCAAGATGACCTCACTCCACCAATTGTAGACGCTTGCTATATGAGTTGCTGCCTTGATTGACAAAAAAGTACACCAAGTTCAGCCCCATTACAGTGACTGAAGGGGTTAATGATGAAAGTAGCAAGGAAGATTTCAGAGCTCAGTGCATAAACTAGAAAAAAACAAACAAATAAGAGGTGAAAAGAAAGCAGCACCTTTTTTAGAATGCTAGTGACAGCATTTGAGGAATTCCAAATGCCCTACAAACATGAATGAATTTAGTGGTACAGGAATGGTGTAAGCTAAGCATTATCCCCATTTGGCAGATAAACAAAGGCACAAAGGGATTAGATAACTTGCCCAAGTTCACATGAAGAACCTTTGTCAGTGAGATTTGACCCTAGGCCTCCTTACTCAGCCCTGCACCTTCCTCTCAAAATGATCTTTCCTCCCCCACATTTAGTACTGAGTTGATTCACTTCTCATTAAGCAGCAAAATTGCAGTCTCTCCCAACCCCACCCCAGAAGTGTCCTTATAAAATAAGCCTGCTATATCTGACACAAGCTGCTTTAACTTATTTTTAATCATAGTTTCAAAGTTAGATTCTCTATGGTTGTTTTTCCTTCCTCTCTCCCATGCAATACTGATGGGCTGATCAACAGGGAAGTGGCTTTCAGCAAGAGGTCTGTTTCCTCCAGCAGGAGGCGATTGTTACCAAGTAACTATCAGCAAGGAAGATGTGTTATCGGAGCTGTCACCTTGCAGAGTTTATAATTTAGATACAATAAAAAAAAGACTGCAAATCAAGTGTTACTACTCCAAGAAATAATCCATTAGAATTGCTTCATTTGATGCTTTTAAATTAGCATGTGTTCAGAAAGCCACACTCAGCTTGTTTTCTAAGCGGTCAAAGGTCTAAACTTCTAGCTGGACTTGAACTGGAGTAAGACAGTTTGTTGTGATAGAGTAGTAATTGACCTAGAACTTCATCTGTCACTTGAAATGGACTTTACAGGAAGTTTAAAATTTAATCTCACCGTCCTGTTATTACATCCTTGCTCAGCTCTGAGATTCCTGACTCTGGCCAAGACTGACAAGAGAAGTGCCAACACAGAGTTTGTACTCACACTTGCTTTCCAGCTGATTTTTGGCAACTATCTTCAGGAGTGGAGTCCACAGAGAGTTAAATATCTAAGGGTGTGTTTTAAAAGCCAGCTCTAGATTCCACAAGAAAAATCCAATATGCTGCTTTCCATGGAGAGCTGCTGGAATTCCCCTCTTACCCTCCCATGGTGCAGGAGTTTAACAGTAATATTGGTACCACAGTTCATAGACAATGCAAGCACACCAAGTCCTTCTTTTCCCATCTCAGGGAGAGTGATGTAAATGGCTTCACTAGAGAAATTAGAGGTATGTGGTATGAGATAGAGGTATGTGGATTTACACCAGCTGATGAGCAGGCCTGATGTTTTAGTCATTAAGTATCTAGGATTCTCTCGAAATTTCTCTAGATTAACAGTTTGCCATTGATTTCTTATCAAGACTGCTCCCTTGGGGCATAGGTGAGGTAAAGTTTCCCCAATATCCGTCTGTTTTTTCTTCTGATTCAGGAAATCAAGTAGCTGGGAAAGAGCCTTTTGTTGGCATTTATGGAAGGAAAATGTATGGTGCACCATACATTGAGTCATAAGGCAGAGACCATTACACAGAACATTTTCCTCCTCCCATCCTCCTGATTCCCCTTAGCTCCATTGCAAAGTTGTTTCATTTGGTAGACAAGCTGGGCACCATACTCTGAGATCATTGCCCTTCGCTCTGCATCCCTCCCTTCAGATCTGTGAGAAGCCTCATTTGCAAAGCTACCTCAGGAACTGGACTCAAAGGAACCCAGCCTGTGCTCAGCTAAGAGTGCTTGGGGAAGGGATTCCACATGCAAAATGATGCTGACAGCAGAGTTATTTCTTCCATGCCACCACACCTCCAGTTCTTACGGGCTGATGGGACCTTCAGTATCATCAACTAGCAGCCATGATGAGGGAGTGATTGTTTGCTGCTAGTAGGCACCAAGCTGCCTTTGCCATTTCCAGCTGCACAACAACAACTGAGCAGGGTCAATAAATTAGGGGGGTTCCTGTAGTGGAGGGAAATACTCACCCCAAAAGATTGATAGCCCAAGAGGGTGTCATTCTAATGGGCCCAGAGTTAAGGCTGGTGTGTGTGTGTGTGTGTGTGTGTGTGTGTGTGTGTGTGTGTGTGTGAGAGAGAGAGAGAGAGATACTTGAACTGAGCAGTTTTGGGTTTTCAAACATCAGAGTTGGGGGTTTTGAAGTCCTACTTTCTGGAAGGGCCAGGGGATCAGAAAGCCATGTGTGATAGTGTGATTTAGTGGACAAGGCAGTGAACTGAGAGCCAAGAAACCTGGTTGCTATGCCTGCTAATCACCTGTTGTATGATCTCAGGCAAGTCACTTCACCTCTTTTGAGGTGATCTCCCTTGCTACTTGTCTATTTAGATTGTAAGCTTTGAGGCAGGGACTCCCACATTGTGTGTGTGTGTCAGGCACCCAGCAAAATGGGACACTGAAGTGCTACCATAAAAATAATTGCTTTTTAATAGGCGAGTTAATGAAGCATATGTACAGAATATTTTCTCTGCTTATCCCATATTTGATAACAGAAATGATTCTAGGAAGTGAACAATGGAAACCTAGGTGCTGGTTAAGAACCAAATCTCTTCACATTTCATTCTAGACACACAAAAGCCAAGGAATGCAAAAACACTGTAGTGTAGAGCACATCTTAGCTTTCAGTTCAGGAGCTCCAATGACTATCGTTTCATTGCCTTAAACCCTGTAGATACCCAGGCCAGAAGGGACCATTGTGCTTAGGCTGACCTCTTGTATTACACAGGCCATAAAGCTACCCCCAAAAATCCCTAGAGCATCTTCTAGGGAAAAGAAAAAAAAATCTTGATTTTAAAATTGCAGGGACAGAGAATCTACCATGACCCTTTAAGTTTTTTCAGTAGGTAATGACCCGCCTTGTTAAAAATGTACCTTTTCAGTTTGAAGGTCTCTAGCTTCAGCTTCCAGTCGCTGGATTGTATTACTTTTCTCTGCTAGACTGAAAACCTGTTATCAAGTATATATTCCCCCACCTCACCCCACATAGGTACTTATGGGCTAATCAACCCACTCCTTAACCTTCTTTTTATTAAACTAAATAGACTCAAGGACCTCAGTCTATCACTATAAGACATTCTAACCCTTGAACCATTCTTGTGGCTCTTCTCTGAACCCTCTTCAATTTGTTAACATCCTTCTTGAATTGTTGGCACCAGAACTGGACACAGCATTTCTGCAGCAGTCACACCAGTGCCAAATATTGAGGCAAACTAACCTCTGCTCCTACTGAAGATTCCTTGTTTTTGGATCCCAGGATCACATTAGCTCTTTTGGCTACAGTGTAGCATTCAGAGCTCATGTTCAGCTAATCATCCACCAAGAGCACCCCAAGTCTTTATCAGAATCACTGCTACCCAGGCTAGAATCCCCCTTCTTATAAGCATGGCCTACATGCTTCATTCCTACACTTGCTTGCACCATTTCACCAAGCAATCCAGCTCACTTACTATCAGTGACCTGTCCTCTTCATTATTTACCACTCCAATTTGGGGGTCATCTGCAAGCTTTATCAATGATCTATGTGTTGTTCCAGGTCATTGATAAAAGTTAAGTTACTGTGGATCCCACTAGAAACACCTGTTGATGACAATTCCCTGTTTACAATTACATTTTGAAATTTATCAGTTAGCCAGCCTTTAATCAATTTAATGTTTCCTTCTTCATTTTAGATTTAAAAAAATCATGTACTACCAAAGCAAATGTCTTACAGAAGTGTAAGTATTACATCAGCATCTTTACTTTTATAAAAAAACAAGATATCAAGTTAGACAGGATCTATTTTTGTATAAACCCCCACACTGATAGGCATTAATTATTTTAACTTACTTTAAATTCTTTAGTAAAAAGAAGCCCATATCAGCCATTCCATTATCTTGTCTGGGATCTGTGTCAGGCTGACAAGCATATAATTACTAGGTTGTCCCATTTACCCTTTTTAAAAATTGAAACAAGCTTTCTTCCAGTCTTCTGGAACTTCCTGGTGTTCCAAGACTTATTGAAAAAAGTCCACAATATTAATTGTTCAGCAAGCTCCCTATCCAGCTCTTCTAAAACTCTTGGATGTAAGTTATCTGGCTCTGTTGATTTAAAAATGCCTATCTTTAATGGTTGCTGTTTAACATTCTCCCAGGATGCTAGCTGAATGGAAAAAAGTTTGTTATCATATGATGTCATTACACCATTTGTCCCCCTCCCCCAAATACTACACAGAAATATTTATTGAAAGCTTACTTTTTCTGCATTATTGATAATGCTACTGTGATGGATTGGACTCCTCTTCTGGGTTACCACATGATGTACTGGGATTTCTCTGAGCCTCTCCTGCTCAGCTTGCGTGGGTTCCCTCTCCCTGTTTTGCTGAATTAGGCTCTCTGGCCTCCTGCAACACACACAGGGCCACACCCAGCTGCAGCCAGACTGAAGTTAACTCTGTGTGAGAGGACTCCCCCAGCACTCACTTGCACACCCCTCTTGGGAGATAACCCAAAATACTGTCTCGCTCTGTATAGAAAAATCTGCACAGGGCAAGCTCATGAAAATCTGCTCTCTTCCGCAATGCGAAGAGACATGTGCATGACTTCTTGCCTGCCCCCCACCCCCCGAAATTATTAAACCCAGTTTATGTAAACAAAATAAGTTTATTAACGACAAAAGGTAGATTTTAAGTGGTTCAAGGGATAGCAAACAAAACAAAGCAGATTTTAGTAAACAAACAAAACATGCAGAACACGCACTGGATAGGTAGGATACAAATTAGCAAATTCTCACCCTGAGTGATAAACAAGCTGGCAGATTAAGGCACAAGTTGCCTTGGCTTTCCTAGGTTTTCATACACAAGCTAAAGGTCTTAGCCTGGGATCATCACTTCTCACAGTTCAGTCTTTGTTCCTCAGGTGTTTTCAGCTGTATTATAGGGAGAGTGAGGGCCCCTCATGTTGTCATTGTCCCTCGTTTATATCTTCCCCACACTTGCTGGAAAGCTTTTTTGCTATGACTCAGGTCAAACAGTTCATTGTTTAGAGCCATCTCTGAGAGGTTTCTAGTGCACACAGTTCCTGGGGTGATCCTTATGCTTGTGTGCATTTCTTCAATAAGCCACTAACCTTGTTTGGCCTCATCCAACATAGCACATTTGAAATACAGAGACATGGTCAACATTCCCAGCTTCAGATACCAAAATGATACATGCATACAAATTGGATAAACACATTCAGCAAATTATAACCTTTCCAATGATATCTTACAAGACCCATCTTGCATAAAGTATCTGTTATACCATATTCATATCATTACCATATTTCTATGAAGAATATGGGGTGTAACATCAAAGCTACCATTACCATCTAGTAACAGAACACCTTTTACCTCCTCCCCCTCATTACCAGGAGAATCTTCATTAAGTCTCAGCTTTGCAAGGCTCATCAAAACTTCATTCTGTTGAGTCAACCTGCGAACTTCCAAATCTACATTATCTGCCTTCACTTAGATGCAAGTTTCAGAATCAGAGGGTATATAGTGTCTATACGCTCTAGCTGCACTGCTCCAGTCAGCCCTGAAAAAAGTTGCGGTCATTTAGTTTATTCTGCTGGGAAAAGCAGCAGCAGGCACCACATCATTGTTTATTTACAGGAGTGTCTTGATAATGCAAGTTCAAATGGTATTGACTTTCCAGACACTGATTGTTTTGACTCAGTATGTTAAAGCGAGAAACCAAACCAAACCAAAACAAACAAACAAACAGCCAAGTAAAATCTATGTAAAAGGAACCCCTCCTTTCCTTAGTGTGCTGTCTAAGGATAAATCTTTGGGTCAGGAACCAAGTCTGTCTCTAGTATGTACAGTGCTTGGCACAAGAGGATTCCCACATATTACTGTAACACAATATTAATTCAACCACAGAACAAACAAATTTTGAGCAGAAATAAGACCAAATGGAAGGAAACCCTTTCTAAGAAAATGAGGGAGGAAAATTTGGCTAAATATTAGTTCTGCAATATATAAATAAAATAAATCTCCGAATAAAAGAAAGTTCTTGGGTAGCCCTGGAATAAATAGAAAGTTTACCTGCACAGGCATGTCTGTCAGCTAGATTGTCCTTTGCCATGATCATGTTGAGAACCAAGCTAATGATATTCTACTAGCCCATCAGAAATGTTACCGGCCAAAGATAAGCATGCGAGTTAAATGTTGCAAGTATAACATTAGCAGGACTTCCAGGGAGGCAGGATGGAATTATGGTTAAGGAACTGGATTGGGACTCAGGAAATCTGCTGGCTTCCTGTGTGAGCCAGGGCAAGCTATTTCTCTCTGTACCTCAGTTCCCCTGCTATAAAATGGAGTCATAACTTCCCTACCTCCCAGGAGTGAGGTGTTATGGTGATAGGGGCCCTGTGGATAGCTAAATAGGAATCAGGTGGCACTATTTCAGATAGTCTTGCAAATTTTGAATGCAAAGGTCTTAAAGAAATGCTTATTAATAGTGATGCAATTTTTGGTAAGCTGAATATCACTAGAAAAGTTGGTTCCTAGCCCATCTGTCTCAGTCGGATGTATTTCATAAATGCAGCTGCTCCTTACAAGACATTCGCCTGCCAGCTTGCTGGGGGTTGGCAGAGGGATGAAGCTCTAGAGAACACTCCTGTTGGTGGCAAAGGTGTATGGGACTAGTTGGTTGATTGCTTTCCACTCCTCTCTGAATGCCACTCTGGGGTTCAGTTTGTAAACTTTCATGAACTGAACCCCAAAGGTGGGGAATTTCACAGCCCTGCCATAGCCCCTGGAGCAACCGGACACTCATCAGATCTCATTTGCTCAGAGTCTGAACAGAGTCATTAATATTTTTTGCTACACGGCTAGCTCTTTTTCCAAGTGAGGAAGCCTCATGACTGTTAGCTACCCAAGGAATTTTTTGCTTTAACTGAGGCTTTAAGCCTGATGTAAGATTTTTCTGAAGATACCAAGCTAAGTTCCCTTCTGTTCAGCTTGGCCCATCTTGGGGATTCTTGCTGTGGGATTCTATTCTGACTATAATACTTGTTGGTCTTCCTCTTCTCCCCACTGCTAGTTTTAGAGGACTGCTTAGGAAAGCAATAGTGCTACAAACATAGCAAAGTTTCCAATTTAATAGCAAACCTTTATTAGTACTCTTGTTATCCCTGCCTTAGCACAGAAGCAAATTAGTGCCTAGCTCACAAACTGTTGCTTTTTTCCCCCACAAGGGCTTGATATAAACAGGACTACATTTCTCATCTCTTCCAGTTATGAATGTGCCCCTGGACTCGTACAGGACATCTGTTGTGTGGCTCAAGGAATGAATTACACTCAGTATTCCGAGTTGGCCAGTTGCACTGTACACTGAAGCAACTGGACTGGACTTTAAATTCTCTACCATTTAACATTCATGTAGTAAGATGTGCTGTTGTATTATTTAGAACCCATCTGGCAATGTGCCCAGCATCCTCCACTGCCACTGAAGTTACTAAATTTACCACAGCTGGTCCAACTCTGCTCTCATGACAATCCCAGCATGCAGGAAATATAGCCGTGGTCACTTTCTGAACCAGACAGTTCATATTCACCCATTTCTTAGCAATCCCCTTTGGGGTCTATACACCCCATCACATCTATTTTACAAAGGAAGTAATATTTTGGCTACAGTTAATTTATGCTTATCAGGATGGCCAGCTGCCACCAATAAGCTGCCCTGCAGCAAATCTGGGATACAACAGTTCTGCATCATTCTAAATGGAGGTGGCAGGGAGGGATTGTGGTATCTCAGATAACACTGTATATAGTATTGTGAACAAACATTGACTCTTTAGAGGTGGCCATCATCTTTTAGCTGTTTGTTAGACACCAACCCACCTTGTTTAATTGTGAGGTGAGGTAATATGGCCACACATCAGGTCAACCACAGAGCTAAGAATAGCAATCAAGCCTCAGTCCAGGAATCTATCCATTGGACTACACTGCCTCTGTATGCGATACCATTCCTCTAGAGAAACTTGAGCAACTAGATAATGCAAGTTCTAAATATTATTGTCTTCTAGCCAGGAAGAATCAGCTCAATTTCTAAGCTAGCTTCTGCTTCTTGTCCTGATCCATCTAACAGAGGACTCTAGGTTTTGTCTCCACTTTTAATCTTCAGAGATCTTATTCATGGTGATCAAAAGATCCTTTATGCTTCAGTTTTGGGCCCTCCTTGTCAGGTAATACCCAAATATTTCCTGCTACAAAGGTTTGGTATTTAAAGTCACATACTATGGATCAATCATTCAAACTTTGTCCTGGCACAGCTTAGTCACAATTCTACACTCACTTGCCCCTTCAGACTACTGAATGCTAACTAGTGCTGGGAGAAATTATGGTCAAAACAATTTCAGGGGGGGAAAAAGCAGATTCAAATTGCCCAAAATATTTTGTGAATGTGTCAATTTCAGTAACTTGTTTGGGCTAACCCCCCTTAAAAATCCAAAAGGATTTATTCATTCAAGACAACTTCTTCAGAAACTTCCTTTGATATAAAAAATGCTCAAAATCTGAACAGTTAAATGACACATTTCATTTGAAGAGTCTGACACAAATATGACTATCTGCAAAAAATTCAGAATAGTTTTTCTTTTGGGGTTGACATAAAACCACCTTTGTACTTTCCAGAATTGACAGCAACACCCCAAATCCATTATTCTCACAGCTCAAATGCCAGCAGAGTTATATGCACAGCTGAAGAGACTAGGTACCTAATCCTACTCCAGTCATCTTTTGGAAAAAACAAAGACCTATATGTGGTTCTCTAATAATTTCTCCAGGTTTAAACACATCCTTCTATTTCCTAGAGTAGAAGATGGTGTTCTTGAGTGACTTGCTACATTTACTATGAGGCTGCATAGAAAGAAGTCTTGATTAGAAGAAAGATGTGTTTATAGCACACTCAGCATTGGTATCCTGAACACCCGTTGCCTTGGATTCTTCAAAGGACAGTACTTTGACCCTTCCTAGTGACAGGCCAAGGCAGAGACACAGGCCTCAACTCTCAGTGAGATGTGTGAAATCTACAGTGTTATTCTGATTTTAATAAAGTTACTTCCTTCTAAACTCAAAGTAATTCAATGCTGAATTAGGCCCACAATCTCAGAACAAGACGTGGAAGAGGGCATATGTCTTTCCCACAAATATACATATCTAAATAGGTCACTGGAGATTAGAGCTTGCCACATGGGCACAGCCTAGCATAGGGGGCAGAGCTGAGCGACAATGCACCAAGGTGAGCATTGAGAGGCACTGTGTACTCCCTGGTGCAAAAGCACACCTGCACATCATTCTGGCATGTGGCCTGCTCCCCCTTACACTTGGAAGTCAGGCAGATGGGTGTCAGGAGCAAGGTACTACTCAGCATTCATAAGGGGGCCAAATCTGGCACATAATGAATTTCATTTCATGATTAAACCCCTTTTGGCTACAGGCGTGGAAGTCATTGATAACTAACATTTATATGAAAGTCTTCATTGCCATATGTGTTCACAGACAGCAGGAAGAAAGGGGTGCAAACATGATGTGAAACTTTATTGGTTTTAGATTTTGCAAGATGTTCACAGATTCTTTGCCCCAGTAGTCACCCAACTCTAGTAATTACCATTATCGCTGTTGTCAAGATGAGAAAATGGAGACATAGAAGTTAAATAACCTCATGAATCCATGAAATTCTTTTAAGGCCAGAAGAATCACCCAGCCTGACCTCCTGCATAACACAAGTCATGGATTTCACCTAGTGATGCCTGCATCTAGCCCAACAGCTTGTGGTTGAACTAGACCATAATATTTATTCTTGATTTAGAGCTTCCAAGTAATGGTGATTCTATCAAATTCCTTAGAATCTTTTCCAATGATTAGTTGTCCTCAATGTATAACATTGCATCATAATGGTCCCTTTTACCCTTAAAAAAAAAAAGCCCCAATCAAATGATTATTACTATAGTAGCACCTAGAGACCAACAGATAGCAGGGCCTGCTCCCTAGTCACTGCCTAGTGGTCAGATGAGGGCATGACAGGCACTCTTCTGTCCTTGGTACTCCCGATTGATAGCTGCTCTAGCCCTACAATGATTTGTCGCCTTGTGTGATTCAGTCCTCAAGCTGGCCCACAAGTTGTGTCCGCTCCTTTCAGGATACATAAAGAGTCCTACAAAAAAGACTAGTTCTACCCTCCAGCAAGGTGCTTCAGGTTTTACCCTACTCAAGTCCCATAGTCAGAACTTTCTGGGATATCCAGTCTTCCCAATCTGGAGTCTCTGGTATCAGATTTGGGCTTTCTGCCTCCAGCCTTATCAAGGGTAAGTAGGAGAATCCCACCAGATTCCAACCCAGGGCCCAAAGATAGATCACTGAATCCTGCACCCTAGAGTGCTATGCAGCTGCCTACCTCAGTCTTTTCCTATGACCCTTCCCACACAAGAAGGAAGTGCAAAGACATAACTAAAATAAATCCAAGAAGAAGAAGTCTCTAACCTTGCAAACAGCCAGAGTCCTTTTTCCTCATCAGGTCAGGTAAACCACCAATAGTCAGGGCCCCAGGAGCTAGGCCTCCCACAGTGCTCTTTTTGCAGCGCTTCAAAGCACAGACCTGCTCACCTAAACCAGCTATCTCTAAAGTAAGCTACTCCATTCCCCTTTTAAGCTCCTCCTCCAGCCTGTGTATGCATTGCAGGTGTGGCAGGGTGGAGCTGCCTGGGTTTAAAGTAGCTCCTTAACCCCTTCCTCTCCAGTGAGGATTTGTACAGTTCATCACAGGGCCTCATTGAATTTGGCACTGTGAAGTCACATAGTGTGAGAGAGTCTCTGTCCTGAGCAGCTTACAGTGTATATACACAAGACAGACAAAGGGTGGGGATACTGAGGCACAGAGGTGAAGTGACTTGTCCAAGGTCACACAGCAGGTCAGTGGCAGAGATGATAATAGGACTTCAGACTTATAATGTGCCGCTTACCTGTGAGTATCTTCACTTTATCTTCACACACAACTGAAGCACTGAGAAGTGAAAGCCTGGAGCACCTCAAGGAAGAGATGATTAATTATGATCATTTTAATATAGCATCATCATAAGTGTATAAAGTGAGATCCCAGGTCTCCTGACTTCTAATCCTCTGCTTTTAACCACCGGCTCATCCTTCCACTCCCAAAAGGAGCACTGTGTGTTAGAGGCAATGATTCTTCACAAATGGCACCCTGCCATTCTAATACATGGATCTATATTTTTCTCCTGTTCTCTGCCATGTTTCTGGCTGGAGAGTGCACAAAAATCCATAGCAACATCTATGCAGTGTCATTTTGAAAGTTTGCATTGACTTTCTAGGAACATACACTATGAATAGTAAACAACCCTGCAGCTTCTGGGGGCTGCTACTTGCAACTAGCCCATCTTTCTCCGGGATGTTTTTTTAGACTCAGAATCTATTTTGCTGTATGTATTGCCAGGGTTAGATTTTTCACTTTATATCCATGCATATCCACATTCTGTTCATTATAGTGGGTATTAAATACCACAGATTTGAAGGAGTTTTATGTGACAAGGCAATTTCCATCAATATCCTGGACAAACCTTATTGAATTAAATTTAAGTACATTAGGCGTTCATTGTATTACAATGCAAATGCTCATGTGTGATTGTGGCATTGTAGGTAACATAAAGAGGAGACCTGACCGAAGTAAAATCCTGGGAAGTGTTATCAGCTTCAAAGGACTCTTTTAAACACTGTCACCTTTTTAAAGTTAAATGAGTTTCCCAGGAAGTCTCTAGGGGAGATGTATGCAAATGTAAATGCCTCCCGGTATGTAGGAATTCAGCCTTTGAAGCTTTGCCAGGAGGAGGAGACCTCTTGTCTGCGGATCCCCTGTTACATGAGGATGGATCAAAAAGGCCCAAATTGGATAAAAAAGTGCCTCCCAGATTAATGGGTGGTTGTTCTGAGCTGAGGTGGTTTATGAACTTGTGCCCTATACAAAAACCCCTACGTGGGGTTTGAAGGCCTGTTCACCTGCCAGAGCCCTTGCTGGAGAGGGGACGATCTCAGGTAAGATTATTAGCATGCATGTAGACTCTTTTATTGTTTAATATCTTTTCTCTGGAATGCTTTTATCGGAAGAATAAATGTGCTTGCTTAGAAAGAGCTGTGTGGTAACTAAACTGTGGGCAATCACTCTGCTTAGACCCTTTGGGGAAGGAAGGCAAAGCAGGCCTGCTGAAGCACTCTGCATTGCTGGGGAATATCACAGGACAGCCAGGGAACTGGATAGCCTGGAAATACTTTGGTCAGGTTAGAGAGACATGTGGGTCTCTGCCTAAGAGTGGTGATGGCTAGAGTGGGTGCCCTTGCTGGACCATGAGGGGAAATACAAGTGCAGTTGCCTTGAATGGTGATGCTGTAAACATATTTTAGTTGCCTAGTTAAGCCAGGTTTACATGGGCTTTGTGGCTCAAAGCAGCCAGAGTGTTCCAGTGAATCCAATCCAGTACATATACAGCATCACTAAAATGTAGCCTCCCCTGTTTGCCAAAGGCACAGGGGCAATCCCCTACTTCCAGGAACAAAATCAGGCCTGTTTTTAATGGATGGAACTACCACAGAAGTCAACAGGAATTGCAACCTTGGAAGTCAAGGCTGAATTTGGCACAAATAGAGTCCACGCAAAGCAGACAGGACCTTCATTTTTAAGGTTTCATCTGAGAAATCCCCAGAGAGTTCCATGAAATTTACACAATTCCCCTCACTCAGACAAACAAAGGGCTGAATTGAAGACGGTAAAATTTGAACCTGAATTCTAGAATCTAGATGGTTCATGGTTGATGCTTAGACCCAGTGATGAGCTGCCAAAATCTTAACAACTGGTTCCCTATAAAAAGTTCTGATTTAAGGGATGTGCCAAGAGGTGGAGGAGGTGGGGGTGTAGTGGCAGGGAAGAGATTGCACAGAGGCAAAAGGGGCTCGTTGCAGGGGGGGGTGAAGGTGGCAGGGAGGGGTTTGCACAAGGGAGAAGTGGGCAGGAGGGGGTTGTTGCAAGGGGCTGGCAGGCGGGGGTGTGTATGTACCTGGGGTTGTTGAAGGGGGGTGAAGGTGGCAGGAAGGGGTTTGCACAAGGGAGAAGTGGGCAGGAGGGGGTTGTTGCAAGGGGCTGGCAGGCAGGGGTGTGTATGTGCCCGGGGTTGTTGCAGGGGGGTGAAGATGGCAGGGAGTGGCCCTGCCCGACAGACCTGCCGGAACTCCCATGCCTACCCAACCCCCCCGTTCCCCATCCCCTGACCGCCCCCCCAGAACCTCCACCCCCTCCCACCGCTCTCTGCCCCTTATCCAACCCCATCTCCCAGCCCCAGCCCGGCCCCCTTACCATGCTGCTCAGGCCAGCGTGAATGGATGCCACGCGGCCTGCTGGAGCGCGCAGTCCCACCCCCTTACCATGCGGCTCAAAGCGGCAGGAGCTGCCGAGCTGCCCAGGAGCGGTCCAGAGCGCTGGCGCCGGCAGCGCGGCACGCTGAGGCTCTGCGACGGGGGGGGGGGGGAAGGCGGGGGAGAGGCCAGGGGAGCCTCCCCGGCCAGGAGCTCAGGGAGCCGTAACAATTTTTAACAACTGGTTCGAAAACTGGTTCAAAATTTAACAACCGGTTCAGGCGAACCGGTGTGAACCGGCTCCAGCTCACCACCGCTTAGACCTCTAGGCCAACCCCTCTAATTTTAAACTCACCAACGCACAGGCAGTACAATACTATATGTCTGCTAACAGCTGCTTCTTATTCTAGAATACCTTGATTAGAGCCCTATGGAGCACCCTCTCAACATGAAGTACCTCTGTTACCTCCTTAGGATATAAAGGGTGAAACCCTGGCTCCAATGCAGTCAATAGGAATTTACCATTGATTTCTATGGGGCCAGGATGTTACCCAAAGATTTGGTAATGACTGAGATTTGTAAAAATTGATCAAATGTTATATTGGTTCATTACCTACCTTCAAAGCGTATTGCAGCTCATACTAAAGTAAAACGTGAAAATCTCCATGTTTCAGAGTAGCAGCCGTGTTAGTCTGTATTTGCAAAAAAGGAAAGGAGTACTTGTGGCACCTTAGAGACTAACAAATTTATTTGAGCATAAGCTTTCGTGAGCTACAGCTCACTTCATCAAAGGCATATAATTATATAACTGGTAATATGGATAGTTTTCATAATTTGTTGGCAGCTAGTGTCTGAGTTGAACAGCTCATTTAGTGGTACTTTTCTCTTACTACTGTAGGTGTCACTATAAAATTGAAGATCTGTAAGTACCAGATGCTGTTACAGACATTTTGCTGGGGGAAGGTACACACTGGGATTTAATGTGAACTGACTACAAAAAACAAATCCTTTTGAGAACTGGTTGTTCTCATTATATAATGCAGAAATTATGCTCTATTATAATTCTAATCCTGCTGCTCTGTTTGTATTTGGAGGTTGTAAATCTATTAAGAAGAACAATTGTTGTTGTGTTTATCTCCCAAGCTGCATTTTTGTTTGTGATACAAATTCATAGCATCTTTGAGCCTGAAATTCAAAGTATCAGTTATCACTATTTTAAGGCCAGGCAAAATACACCAAAGCTGTAACACAATTTGGTAACATAATGACACAATTTGGTTCCATCTTCAGCTGGATAAATTGGAATCATGTTTTCCACAAGTCAAAGTCATTCTGGGCAGAACAATGTATTCATTATAGTACGTTGGGTAGGTCTACAAAGTTATTAGGGCAATATACTACTGTCAGGCTTCTGACTGGAAAGAGGGGGAGGATTACACAAAAGTTTGACCCATATATCAGTTAGAAAAGTTACTATTATATTAGAGAAGAAGGCTAGTTGGGTGTTTAAATTGCTGGCGGAGGAGTTGGAAGGCCTGGGTTCATGCTCCGCCACAAATTCCCTCAATAACCTTGTGCAAGTCAACTGGTCTTTGTGCCGTAATTCTTTATCTATAAAATGGGGATAATAGCACTGCCTACCACACTAGAGTGTTGTGAGGATAATTATATTAAAGATTGTGAGGTATCAAGATAGATATTTATTTGGCCCCTATTACTGTACTAAGACAGATATTCAGAAAAACGAGGCAGGACACCTGTAGGGCCATCCCTTTCTCTGTCCTGTGTTTTTTGGCCAATTGCACATGCAGCGATCAGATCTGAGGGCAAGATTTACACCAGCTGAGAGTCTGGCCCCTAGTGTTGTAGAGCTGCTTTAAAATAACTTGCTTTTGGAGTTTGGTCTCAGAAAGAACAATATCGAATTGATCATGTAAATCCAGATGAATCTAACCCCACGGTGATGCTGGAGATTTCAGTGAGCCAGCCAGACATCTCACTGTCACCCTTCTAAATGAATATCATGAGCCTGACTCACTCCTGTGTTACTCTAGCTTTACCCTGGAGTAGCTCCATTCATTTTAATAGAGTTACACAGGTGTAAAACAGGAGTACTGACATGGTGAATTAGGTCCCACATGTTCCTTCCAGAGAGAGTCCACTCTCCTTTTGCCCTAATTAGAAACTCCTGCATTTTCCTCAGATCTTCTCACTTCATTTCCTGCTTCCACCCAGTGTTCCAGATGTTGATATACCCCATGAGGATTGCTATCTGTCAATCACAATGGAAGCCAGGAGCATTACTGAATCAAACCATCCAGTATTTACTGCTTGCTCACATCTTCTAGTGGTGTTGACAGGCTTGGGTCCTGCTGCAATATTGTACAGAAATCAGAAATGAAATGAAGTGAGTTCGCCTTCCTAGCCAAATTACCGATGAATAGCTGTGTCCAACACACCACCTCCTCTTCCCCAAAATGACAGGTTTCAGAGTAGCAGCCGTGTTAGTCTGTATTCGCAAAAAGAAAAGGAGTACCCGTGGCACCTTAGAGACTAACAAATTTATTAGAGCATAAGCTTTGAAATGCATCCGATGAAGTGAGCTGTAGCTCACGAAAGCTTATGCTCTAATAAATTTGTTAGTCTCTAAGGTGCCACGGGTACTCCTTTTCTTCTTCCCCAAAAGGGAGCTTAAAATCTCCTCTACCCAATTTCACCTAGTCATTTCTCGCTATCTGGTCCTGGAGCCCCCTATGCCACTCTTCTCCTTCCTTGGTGTTAATGCCACTCAAATACTCGTACACAGTTACCATAACTGTGCCCTGCCCCAGTAACAAATATTTAGCTCCTTTTATCTTTCCTCACAAGTCACTCCCTCCAGCCCTTTAATCATTTTTGTTGCCTTTTTCTGAATATCAATTTTCTACACCTTTTGGTATTGAGGTACTCATATCATAATCCAGGATCTCTCTCACAGAGTTGTGTAGAGCAAAGAGGTCCATGTTTATGATGGTAGGCCTCTGTGTTTGAAGGCCAAATTCACATTAGATGTTCATCCAGATGCATGGCAAGCACATTGTATCTGATTTGCTGGCTAGCAACCCTATGTTTTTTGTAGCATTCCTGTTCCTTAGATGTCTGGCCCTGGAAGTTGAGGGCACTTGGTGCCAGGCAGGATTGAATTCCAGATCTGTAGCTGATGTACACTGACATAACTCCTTCAAAGTCAGTTATTGCAAGCATGGATTTACACAAGCTAAGGGTCTGCTTCCAAGTGTTTCCATTCATCTGTTTAATATCTGTGGTTTGTATTATTTCCCACCACTCTTTCTTGGCATGCATTTGCTTTCATTTTTCTTAGCTGCACCTCCATTATTTGTTGTCCGTATTTCAGAGCTCTCTAGGGGTCTGATCTCATGCCAATGAAATTCAATGGAAGGTAGGCGCTTGACTTTTGAAAATCCCACTAGCTGCCTATCTGCATCCTGAGGAGCCTGGATACCTTTGTAAATCTAGCCCAAGACTCCTTTGGAGACCCCAATTCTGCTGTTAACAAAAGTATTAAATAAAAACAGGTCTTGAATTTCATTCTGTTTCATTTAATATGTCTTTAAAAAAAACAGGAATCTTTCCAAGGTTTGAGCCTTAAAACAATCTCATTTATTTAAATCCTAGCTCTAACTCACTAGTCTGATGATAACCAGGGATGGCAGCAGGCACTCCACAAAAGCAGGATTAAGAGCACTGGCTGCCTGGAAGGCATTAAACTCCCAACAATCCATTTGTTCCTTTTCTTCTACCACTACACTATTCCTTGGCAGTATCCTGGGTAACAAACACTAAAGGAACGATTAAGAGAGTAGGGTTCAAATTCTGCCCTCAGGTATGTGTCTGCAGCTCTTATTGATCTCAATAGAGGTTCTGCACATGTCTCTCAGCCAAAATTTGGCCCTAGCTAGATGTAGAGTAGAGTAGATGGGTTAGACTTCTACAGGCAGCATATTCCCCGCATGCTGTGCGACTTGGCATGTTCCATCTAGTGGCTTCTGACAAGAAATGCAGAGAAACCTTTGCTTTTTGGGGTATAGCTCCATTGTACCTTCTCCCTCTGCTATTATTGATCATTGTTAAGGCTGTGCCTGTCTGCATGGAAATTTGGTGCTAGTAGCTTGCCCTGGGAGCAGTTTCCAACTCTCAATTCTCTCCAATGCATATGAGAATTGCCTACCTCCTGTCTCTCCAAAACTAAATACTGTCATGCTAGGGATGCTCCTGAACCCCATTGTCCTCCTACATGCTGCCACAGGGTAGAGGGGCACCCTTGCTGAACTGTCCTTCCTCATAGCAGAAGACTTTTCTTTATATGTGTCGGTTGTGGGCTACAAACTCAGCATTCCCAACATTAGCGGGAAGCCCTTTAACCAGGTGTCTGCAGCCCTCCCTAGCAGCCTGCCCTTCCACCTATCGCCAAGAGGGTCAGGAAAGCACTGGGGAGCAGAGAGCTAGCAGCCCTGTGTTCTGCTGGAGACCTGCACTGCTCCCACAGCAGGGGCTCAGGCCAAAATTTTCAGACTTAAGCACCTAAAAAAGGGTCAAAATTTTAGAGGTGCTAAGCACCCAGAGCTCCCTATGAAGTACCTGCACATTGGATTTAGGTGCCTTACTATAGGCGCTCAAACATGAAAATATTGGCATCTGTGCACACGCCCACGGAGTTCTGTGCTAGGGGCAGGAAGCACTGCCAGCATGCGCTGCTGCACAGAGCATTACTCCCCATTATTCAATTTCAATGCTTCACTGCATCCAGGTATAGGAAGAAAAATCTAAATGCTGTAATTAGGAAATAATTTTACAGCAAATGGAGCTCTAAAAGCAAAGGATGGGTGACAGCAAAGTTTCATGCACCTATGGGTTTCTTGGATAACTATTGCTCCCTTGGCCATTTCAAATTATATGCGATCACTGATAAGCTGTCTATTAGGTTTTTACTGATTGCATATCAGACCTACGTATAGCAATTATCTTGTCTGACAGCTGAGCCTTAAAACTGAGCAGGAAAAAATATCAAGCTAAATTCCTGGCTCTCCCCTCCCGCTATTTACATTGTAAATTGTTGGCCACTGCAGCTTGCCTAGCCATGCTAGTTAAGAAAAGAAGAGACTGAGCATCCCAGTTCTGCCTTGTGATAGAGCATATGGGTCCAGTTACTAGTGATTTCAAAGCACACTGTGCGGGGTATTGTCAATAGCACCCTGATCACTGACATTGCTGCAACCTGCAGAAGGCTACAGGCCAGCTGAGGGCAATTATACACTTTCTGCTGTGGGATTGTGAGCACCTGGGTGATAATCACTCAGCTAACAAGTTCAATGGGGAGAATATAAGGGGAGGAAACAGGAAGCAAGGGGCAACTCAAAAGGGGCTCAGAAGGTGGGAGTGGGAGTGGGAGTGGGAGTGGGAGTGGGAGTGGGAGTGGGAGTGGGAGTGGGAGTGGGAGTGGGAGTGGGAGTGGGAGTGTATGTGTATCCAAGCTGTAAACTTCCATGGCATGGTATTTCTATGTAAGAGAGGAATAAATACACACCTTGGTGAAAGATAAACTGCCTGCTGTCTGTCTATGACTGTGAAACTATTGGAACTAACCAGGCGGTGCGGTTCACTGGATCGCAACTGAGGTGCCCTCTGATATTCATTCTTGTCTCTGAAGACAGAAATAATCCATGGAAAGTGTTGAGAGCTGGACTCAGGAAGCCATTTGCAGTTCACAAGACCAACTTCATTGACCCACTAAATTATGCTACCTACTCTTAGATGTCGGTCATAGTGGTCCTCTTCACTGCCCAGCTATGCACACACTCACACACACAGATACAAAGTTCCAGTAACAGAAGGTGAACCCCACTATGCTGCAGGACCGTCCATATGTTGTTAATGTTTCCTTCTTTGCTAAACATTCATGGGGTTTGTGTGTGTGAAGGGAGAGAAATAAAAGAATAACTCTTGTTAGTGACCAGTTTAGGAGTTCAAATGCTAAACTGGCAAGAATAGACCAGCTGTACTTCTCCAGTATTGAAATGGATTGCTAACAACATTGATAAATGCTTAATCCAGAGGGATGCAGCTAGCACCACTGCAAAAACTAATTGTTCAATATGCTTCTGAGTTGGCTCAGAGAAGCTCCTGTAACATTTTTCTCAAATGGTGGAGGTTAATTTTGAGCTCTGGAGTTAGAGTCCTGTTCCCGTGAGGAACTTTTAATATTTACTTACTCATACAACTGTAGTTCTGCATTTGAGGTGCAGTTCTGTGCAGTTTGACTAAATAAGAGTTTGACTCAATAATTTTAAATAGGGGGCCTCTTTCAACATAGCCAGAACTCTCATCCCAAAAATATGGCCTTTTCAGTTGACACATGTAGCAAGATCCTAGCCACAACATCACCTCTATTAGTGCGATATCATTTATTCTGGTTCAGACTGCAGCTAACATTTGATTAAATGTATGTTTTACTATTCATTAAGAAAATCATGTTCTGAAAATGGCCACACAGCAGCCATAAAGGTGAATGTACCTGAGCTTTGGGCTGTTACAGAGTTGGATCCAAATTTTGTGGCTTGAGATCCTCTCTAATAAAAAAAAAGATTCATGAATGTTTTCATGAGGGAACTTCTCAAGTTCACTCCACTGTTATTGATAGACTCATTTATTTGCTGTTCATAAACCTCCATCTGACTGCAATTACTTGTCAAACTGTTCACAAATCCAAAAGACACCAATTATCTATACAGACATTCATACCAGAAAAGTACTATTCGTTATTTGTCATTCTGCTTCTTAAAAAGTTTCAGACATCCAATCAAGGAGCAGAAATGATGCCATACAACTTCAATGACCAACAACAAATCATGACTAGCAAACGGTCAAAGCGGACCACTCACAAATAACGCAAACTGAAATTTGTTCACATAAACTATTGAACAAATAATTTGATCAGCACTACTGTCTATAATCTGTAGCATTTATAAGGAGCTACTGGCGACACCTTGTATTGTCTAGTGAATCATCTATTGTTTTCAAGCTTCCTATGTTTTTCCCAGCCCACAGTATACAGTCCTAATCCAGTTTATATAGTCTTGTTTCAGTAGTTTAAATTGGGCATCTTTAGGAGCCAAACAGCTTTCAGTCAATATTTTGGGCTATGCTTCTTCCAAACAGTTCTCATAGCTTCATTCACCTATAGCCAGTGTAAATCAGAGGTGATACCCCAGGAATTATTAATTTACACCTCTGCAAAACCAAAGTGAGATGACTATCCAAGCTCAATGACCTCAGTGGATTAACTCCAGAATGTCCCTGGTGTTAATGAGGATAGAATCTGACCTCTGTCCTTCATTAACAAATTTCACTGAACATAGACTTTCTTTGTGGTTATTTTAAGAGATTCAAAGATTTTAAGGCCAGAAGGGACCATTAGGATAATCGAGTCTGTTTTAATAGGCTTCATTCCATGTCTTTGGTCCACACTTTTTTATGGGACTGTTCACTGTAGGATCTCCAGTGTTTTTAGAAGGTAGCCTCTTGGTAGCTTTCCAATCATAGTTTTGGATGTCATTCTGTTTTGACCTATGTGTGCACTCCTCATTGGGTTCCCTTTCAAACCTTAAGAGTTACCTCATGCTCTGCAAAGTCCTTCTACATTTTACCTCCTACTTGACTATCGCCTGCTGCTCCAGCTGATCAATTGATGGCACTCATGAAAATGTAATTTCCCTTGTTCTGACTACACCAGTCAGTCCAATTCCATCCTAAAATGTTGCTGCCGCTGATAAAAGTATTTTAAGAAACTCAGGACAACAAAATAAAAACCATAAGATTTCAAACCTTTGGAAATCTTGGAAAGCTTTCTGACAAACTGAGTAACTCATACTTGAGATATTTATACAGTGACCGAGATCCGTATTGGTTATGCTAACACCTGTCTAGCAAGAGCCATGTTTAAGCATAGTTCACTAAAAGGACCAATACAGTTTCCTGACTAATGTAAACAGGGCGTGAGAATACACCTGCAGCTCCATACATACCATTCTGCAATGTGGGGAGTAATTCTGTGCACTACAGGCCTAAATCAAATGTAGCTTAGCATTATCATAATATTAGCATCTAAAATATGAACTCTTACTGTGTTAAACACTAAAAGGGCAGCAAATCCTTACCCAAGGGGACTTTTGCCATTGCCTTTAGTGGGGTCGGGATTTCAACCTGACTCTACAGCATAGTTGTAATTTAATGCTACCTATGAAAAATATTCTAAGAAACATATTAGGCCACAGACAATTCTGTAATTTCTATTAGAAGGATACACAGTGGCTCCTTTGTTTGTTATCCTGATGGAGCTGGTCTGTGTGTGTAATGGGAGGGATTTGGAAGGAAGGTCCTAGCAAATATACAGGAAAACAGAACAATGTGCAGGGACTTTGGTGCCAGAGTCTATTACATGGACAATGAAATAATGTTTCTGAGAAGGACAAAAGTTCTCACCTTCTGATAGTCAGCATGATTCCATTATCACAGCTATGGAAATGGAATAATATTTTTGTTTTTTTACATAACCCAAAGGAAATCTATCACATAAGGTATAATGCTGCCTCCACCCTGATCTGGATGGGACTTCAGGATGGCAGTTAAACCCTGATAAAACAATGCCAGCTGAAGAATAATGTCCCCTTCCAACCATTCCATCAAAGTTCTCATGCAGAGATTCCTCCTATCACCCCACGGGGGAGGCAGAGTTTGCCCCCTATGGAAAAGCCTCCCACAAACATGATACATCTCAGATATATTGCTTTTGAGTACAGAGCCTCTGTACTAGCAGAGAGAGAGAGAGAGAGAGAGGTGGTTATTTATCAGCTTTTGGTGTATACAGCAGTGAATTTAAATAATCCATAATTATATTATCAACATTTTGTAGCTACCTGATAAACTTGTTAAATGGCAACCGTTTTTAGAAGTATAGTCTCTTTTCCCTGCCGTTTACCCTTACTATCAATAGGTGTTACAGAGCATTGTCAGTTCAAGAGAGAATAATATACGTTATCAGCTATTGCAAGGCTAATGCGGAAGTTTCTTTGGCATTGGGACGCTAGTCTGAATTCTTCAGTATGGTGTCAGTTTACATGATGATAGCACAGAACCTAGGATGGTGTTAGCAGAATACAAAATTAATGTTCTGTTAATTAATGTAGAAATGCATCTTTTCCGATATTAATACTATTCAATCAGGAAGCAACACTCGAGGCTGACAGTCAGATCCTCAGCTGGAGCAAATTAAAATAGCTTCTTAGAAATGGATGGATTAATTGGAGCTACGCCTATTTAAACCGGAGGAAGAGCGGCCCCTGCATTTATTGAAAAAGAAGAAGAATAAAATAAATTTGGGTTTCTCAGGGAATGAATGATTTTCCTGTACTTTGGTGGCTTTTCTCTCATGAAACATTAATTGTGAAGCAGGAAAACAGTTGATATATGCTGTAGGACTTGGTTCCTCTCTTTCCTTGAACCATCACATCTAAACTCTCAACAAATCTTGTCTCTTTTATCAGTCTAACCTTCATGAAATCTGCCCCTTCCTTTCTGTTCCTGCTGCTAAAGTTCTGTTTCACACCTGTGCTCTCACTCATTTGAACTACCATAGCTCCAATTAGGCAGAAAAGGATAAGGCGCAGTTGGAGCCACATCTGGGGAGCTATGTGGGGAATATGCTGCACTACAGAAAGAATGCCACAAGTTACTTCCTATTAATTTATCCATGGAGCCCCCTGGGAGGCATTGTACTTTTTTGGAGCTGCATGCAAATAGCATCATCTAGTTAAGAGCTCCTGAAGGGAGAAATATTGTCTTTTATATATGAAATAACAACAGGAAGTTGTGGGTAATTTTTGTAAAGTAGGACTGGTGGTGATGGATAGGAATGTATTTGACATGGATGTTGAGCTGCAGCTCCTTGAGTACCAGAAGAAACAGACAATTTAATGCAAGATGTAAGTCCAAAGCCAGCAACAATTACAACATGCAATGCCTAGTCCAGTACCTAGAGCAATGCACCATTTGGAGTCATAGTGGATAGTTGTCTGAAGACATCCACGCAGTGTGCAGCAGCAGTCAAAAAAGCGAATGGGATGTTAGGAATCATTAGAAAAGGGATAGAGAATAAGTCGGAGAATATGTTATTGCCCTTATATAAATCCATGGTACGCCCACATCTTGAATACTGCATACAGATGTGGTCCCCTCATCTCAAAAAAAATATACTGGCATTAGAAAAGGTTCAGAAAAGGGCAACTAAAATGATTATAGGTTTGGAACAGGTCCCATATGAGGAGAGATTAAAGAGACGAGGACTTTTCAGTTTGGAAAAGAGGAGAGTAAGGAGAGATATGATAGAGATATATAAAATCATGAGTGGTGTGGAGAAAGTGAATAAGGAAAAGTTATTTACTTGTTCCCATAATATAAGAACTAGGGGCCACCAAATGAAATTAATGGGCAGCAGATTTAATACAAATAAAAGGAATTTCTTCACACAGCGCACAGTCAACCTGTGGAACTCCTTGCCTGAGGAGGTTGTGAAGGCTAGGACTATAACAGGGTTTAAAAGAGAACTAGATAAATTCATGGAGGTTAAGTCCATTAATGGCTATTAGACAGGATGGGTAAGAAATGGTGTCCCTAGCCACTGTTTGTCAGAAGGTGGAGATGGATGGCAGGAGAGAGATCACTTGATCATTACCTGTTAGGTTCACTCCCTCTGGGGTACCTGGCATTGGCCACTGTCGGCAGACAGGATACTGGGCTGGATGGACCTTTGGTCTGACCCAGTATGGCCATTCTTATGTTCTTACACACAGTATGAGAGAGTCCCTACGTTGAAGGAAAGGAGTACTTGTGGCACCTTAGAGACTAACAAATTTATTTGAGCATAAGCTTTCGTGAGCTACAGCTCACTTCATCGGATGCGTTCACATCCGATGAAGTGAGCTGTAGCTCACAAAAGCTTATGCTCAAATAAATTTGTTAGTCTCTAAGGTGCCAAAAGTCCTCCTTTTCTTTTTGCAAATACAGACTAACACGGCTGCTACTCTGAAACCTACCCTGAAGGGTTTACAGTCTTCCTGGGGCTTGTCTACAAGGCTAGTTAGTGAGCAGCATGTCAGGATGTGAGTGTGCAGCACCAGGCACTAACTGGCTGCGTGGACCCTGCTACTGTGCATTAAAAGTTCCATAATGTACTTTGACATACTCTAGTTTGACTGAATTAAGTGGCATCCCCTACATGACACGGGAAGCCTATAGGAGAGCTGGGAACTGAATGCAGATCTCCTCAAGCCTAGTCCAGTGTCTTAACCACAAGACCATCCTTTCTCCTTTCTAGGATGAGCAGACAGACAGAATCCTCTGGCTCCCTTGTCTCTGAGCTCCAAAAATGCTAGGTCTCCCGGCTCCCCCAGCCACTGTTAAGATCCCTCTGCGGGGTACTATGTGAAGGGGATAGTGCTACAGAGGCACCTGATCCCCAATTGCAGGGCTGGCTGGAGGAATGAATAGTTTCCAAAAGGCAATGCAATGCCTGGACCAATCTAAAAATAGGGAATTCAACTGCCAATTAAAAGAGACATGGTTATGTGAAGGGCACCCTGTGTAGTCCCCAGTCCAAGAAGCCTATAAATTTCATGGAAGCAACATTGAGGATATGAAGTCATTTAAAGCACAGATCTTTGTATTTAATTACACTTATTCCTCTAACTGACATATCATTTCCAAACACTGTAGCTCAGTGAAATACAGTTCATTGTCTTGTGATGCAAGAGAGAAGATAAATACTTGAGTTCTGCTTGAAAGTAGCAGGCTCACTAATCAATGAGTAGGAAAAGGTATATTTATTTAAACAAAATTAGATAAAATGAGCAGGTTGGTAACATGGGAGGCAGGAGAAACCTAATTAATTCACGCTGTTAATACATTCAGTAGATTTTTATGTATTTTTCCTTTGTTAGGCTAAGGTTTTTGGTAGCCCATTTAATTTTTTCTCCCTTCAATGATTAAAAATATTATCCACAGCTTATATTTTCCTGATAAATCACACCCAGAAATTTTTTTCTCTTTCCCCTTCTTTGAGAAATGGTGAGTGTGATGAATAAGATTGGCTTGGTTTGCCTTTAAAATTGTGTTGCATGGTGCAGACCTATTTGGTTCGTCGGTAGCAGCAACACATCATGTTAAAAAAATGCACCTGAATGTTTTAAAAGACTTAATTTGGATTCTTTTGCCTCTTTCCCATTGGTTTATCATCACTTGCACCTGTCAACTTGTTGAAGTAAGGGAGATAGAAGAAATATAACAATATAAAATAGCCAAGTTCCATTCAGGGTAGGTAACGCAAATCAAATATTAAACTAAATTTCTGCTGTTTTAATGTTCTGAAATGGCCTTCTTGATATTCCTGAGCAGGATTTTGGAAGAACCAAGGTGGGTCCCTTAAAAAAAAAATTAATTGGTTGATTTGCATATGGCTCCTTACCTAAATATTGCTCTTTTATATTATTGCATGTCTTTTATCGCTGAGAGTGTAGCAACAGTTTATGTGGCCCACCGTGGAGTTCCAGAAATCTCTACAGAGTCAGTCATATTATCTTTTCTCTCCTCACCCCCATGTTCATTACTTGTGTGCGAGAAAAGGAGAGTAAATGGAGGGCCTTTTAGGGGAAGGGGGAAGAGGGAAAATATGGGAATAGTGAGCATGACATTCTTACCCTGTCCCCATATTATTAGTTGCTGACAAGAATTGAATGGGTCCTAGAAAAAGACAGGCGTTTGGAGGGCTCTCAAATGCAGTGATAGAGCCTGCAGGTTCCATGGGTGCGGGGAAGGGCAGCTTGGCACTTGAGAGGAGATACACGCACAGCTGACAAGAATGGAAAAACTGAAAACCTTTTCCTTTTGGCTGCTACTCCCAATTCCCAACCCGTACCTTTGCCTTCTCTCTTCCACTTTTAATATTTGTCAATAGAAGTAAATAACATCCCCTATGTTACGTTGATCTGGACAAGAGCGGGACATAAGAACACCATTACGCAATGGATATTCCAGCACCACTGGAAGCCCTGACCTTTCCTTAGAAACCCCTCATTTTCACAAACTTTATTCTCTACAGGTAGCACTGTAACGCCCTAATACGCAGCCCAATGCATTGCATTTTTGTATGGTATTGACCCTCTGCATCAAGTCCTCCTTTCTCCTGAATAGGTGGAGCCAACATCCAAAAGCTGAAGCTTCAAAAGTCTTTTGCTGGATTGGGGTCTTAGTGCTCTGTCTTGCAAGATGCTGATAACTCTGGCCCTGATCCAGCAAAGCACTTCAGCATAGGCTTATATTTAAACACATGCTGAAGTGCAGTGCTGGATCCAAGACAGAGTCCTCAGCACATTGGAGGATTGAGCCCTTAGGCTGTGCATCAGCAAGAAAGGGATTTGAAGTATTACATGAGATTCATAGAAAACAAATACTTTTCAGTAGGCCAGCAGTGGTGATGGAGTCATTTCCTTTTGTTTCCTTGAGTGGAAAAGATGGTGAATTGCATGGGTGTTTGGCTCCAAAATCAACAAGTCACAGGCGCAGGTTTGTTTCCTTTGTTGGCCAGGGTTACAAACTCCATGCTGAAAGCAAAGTGGCTGGTAAGGAGAAGTGGAGTTAATTCAACTTGGGCATCTTCCCTAACGCTTCATTAAATTCACACTGGCCTGGGAAAGAGCAGTGAGGATGAAAATGAGGGCACGGCCTGCAGCAAGAAGGTAGTCTGTGTTTTGACTTTGATCATAAACCCATGGGGTCAACAGTCTACCTGTCTGTGCTCTATTCAGCATACTGTTGGGGCTCAACAAGTAAATAATCACCATTGTCCAAAGTCACCTGACATCAGAGATGGAAGATGGCTGCCTGACCAAGCTCCCTAAAAATGGAGTGTTCCTTAATTGATATTTACACCAGAATCTCTACTGAATTTAAAAGATATCTAAATGTACCGGCATTAGCCCATAACAAGACACTTTGCATCTCCAGAGGAGCCAAGACTTCTGAAAAAGCTGAAGCAAACAGATTCCATTCCTCTCCCTGACACAGAGACTGAGAATGTGATCTCAGCCATGCAGCCAGGTCATGAACTCTTGTCCACTGTGATCTTCTCTCTCTCTCTCTCTCTCTCTCTGAGCCCAAATTTCACCCACAGTTTTTGCTAGGACTTCCTTAGAGCTGACCGTACAATTCAACTACTTAAAAAGAGAAAATTGGAAGGATTGGTTGGAGGGAAGTTCACACACATTTTACTAAAAGAAAAGGAGTACTGGTGGCACCTTAGAGACTAACAAATTTATTAGAGCATAAGCTTTCGTGAGCTACAGCTCTGTAGCTCACGAAAGCTTATGCTCTAATAAATTTGTTAGTCTCTAAGGGTGCCACCAGTACTCCTTTTCTTTTTGCGAATACAGACTAACACGGCTGCTACTCTGAAACACATTTTACTGTTGCCTTCTTAGATAGGAAGGGTAGATGGGGCATGATCTCCTTAGAACTGGGACAGCCAGTACTCTCAAAGATACTTGGAAACATCAACTTCTCCTCAGAGTCTATAAAAATAATACATCCTAAGAGTGTACAAGGGTAAATGTTACAACAGAAAAATGTAATAGATTATAAAGTAACCTCATTAAGACATTAGCTAGGAATGTATGCTAATGCTCTTTTAGAGCTCTTAGTTTCATAGAAAAGATCTATCATTTCTGTCTTTGGTGCTGATATAGTGCTATACTTTTGTACAGAATATAGAAATATCTAATTCCTTTCAGTTTCATTGCAAGGTGTGCTCTCCCTCTCTCTCATACCTCCCCAGCAGACAGCCTGTCATACCAATCTCTGAGCTCTCCTTTCTCCGGGGGAGGGATGAGTCACTACCAGTTTATTAATCTCATTCTTATTTACTGTAGGAAGAGTTTTCTTTGATCTTTCAGGGATGGGTAAAGGAGCAGTCCTTTCCTACATCTGTTTGCCTCTCTCACTTGATAACCTTATTCTAAAAAACATCCAGAGAAACCCCTTTTGATTTTAGTTTTACAGAAAATCATCATTTTTAGGCATGTCTTTTTTTTTTAGTCTCTGATCCAAACTTTCAGTGTGAAATAATTGAATTGCATTAGTATCTAACAACAATGTTCACTGAGTTAGGAGCCTAAATACCATTGTGAATTTGGGCCTATGTAAACATTACGGATACATTTTTAAAGTCACTTCCCTTTCAGATCCCATCTAGGAAACTAGTTTAGAAAATCCTCCTTTTAATATGCTCAACACGGTAACCAGCACACTGGTATAAAGAATAGATGATGGGAGTCAAGATCCACAGTACAAATCTGAGAAGAAAACATTTGCCCCTTACTTGTGAAACACATTTCCTTTTATTATCTGTCTACTGATCAGACTTTCTAGCTATCATTAAATTCATTCTAAGAAGACATTTTTACCAATTTAACTTTATTTAATTTGATTGTCCAATTGTCCCGAGGTGTCAGTTTAAAGAGTTCTATGTCACAATGTGGAACACAGCAGATACATATTTCTGTAGAAGTATCGTTTCTTTAGATGAAAAGATGTTGCGATTATACAGTAGAAGATCCATCATGCCTGAGAAATACATTTGCAATGGAGTATCGGATGGCTTTCTTTAAAATAATTAATAAATAATATTCCCACTAGAAGAGTATGTTCCATAGCTGAAATATTTGGCAGAGTCCCTTCAGATTTTCTGAGCACAAATAAGGCCTGATCTTCTGTTGGTTTTAAACAGCTTTGCTCACTTGACTAGATTTTGCTCACTTGACTAGACCAGCTGAGGATATCACTGTAGTATGTTAGTGCTTGATCCTGAAGGTGCTGAGTACCTTCACCTCCTACTAAATTAGCGACAGCTACAGACTCTCACAGCACTTCCAGGAGTTGCTCAGCACCTTGGTGGATAGACCCTTCAAAGAAAGTTAAAGCAATGGATTTACGTTTTCAGGAAGTCCCTTTCAACAGTCTGGATTTTCATCTTGCATTAAACTGGGAGTGCTTCATTTGATGTTCTGTACATGTACTATCATTATCATACAATCTTTGCTAAAAAACGTTGGCTAGCACAAATGGAGGGCATCCTTGCATAGAAAGATGAGAGGCAAATAATTACAAGGATTTCTCCTTGAAGTGAACACTGCATGTGGACTTTAGAAAATGGAGACTTTTCAGTAAAGGGAATTTGACCATTTCATCTATAATTAATCTAGCACAGAAATAAAAAAGCTAACTTATGGTGCTTCTTTATGCTTTCCTTCCTTTACATGAAAGTAGATAACTACGGACCTTTTGCCAGCAGCTCAAATAAATTGATATGTTCTGTCCACTGTAGCAAGTAGAAATGCCCTATAAAATGTACTCAACCGCAGCAGCCACCCTTTTTAACACGACTTCAGACTGTATGCCATATGCATGGTAAGAACTTAGAGCCTGATCCAAAGCCTAGTAAAGTCAATGGGAGTCTTTCCATTTATTTTAATAGAATTTAGAGCAGGATTTAAAGATTCTACAGATACAAAAGTCCAATTTTCAGGATTTTAGACCCTCCGCATTCAACAGCCCCAAAAGACAAATCAAAGACTGGTTCAAGATCAGATATTCCATATGCCTTGAGTAGACATGGGAGTTAGAACTTTAGCGATAGCAGATGGATGATCCTATTTATCCAGGTGACTTAGAACACAACTTGTTTCTTCCCTGATTTGGTTCATTTCTTTCCATTCTGGTATCTCCTATGGTCATGGCTGATGGCTGTCCATGCATTCTGTTATCCCCAATTGTTCTTCCTGGATTATTGAGGCTTTCACTGGAATACATAATAGATGGAAAGTGGCTTGTAAACTGTCTATATTCCTTTCCACCACCTTGTTGATACAGTGGACCAAATTCTGTTGTCCCTTACTACCAATGTAATTCCAGAATAGCTTCATTGACTGCAGTCAGGTTATTCTGGATTTACACTGGTGTAACTGAGATCAAATCTGCCCCACTTTCGGCATAGTCATTTCAAAAGATATAATAGTGTAAAGCATGTAATGCCCCCTATCACCTTAGTGCTGACACAGAAGAGGACTTTCCTTACAAAAAAGATGACCCTAATGGGACTAGCTAGTGCATGAGGCTAGGGCAGTGACTTTTATATCTGGGGCATTGAATCCAAATCCCAGTTTACACTCTCACTGTAGTTCCTATTTTTCAGATTAACATTGCCCACCCCTTCAAAACACATAAAGTAGCATAATTGATTGTCTATGTTATCAAGGGTCACAGGGTCGTTAAGGCAAGCCTTGATTGCAGTTACACTAATTTATACCAGCTGATGATCTGGCTTTAAGTTTTTGGGTAAATTGTCACTGACTTCATGGGAGCCGGATCAAGCTCATGTGCATGAAGTGCAAGTTGGTGGCTGTGTTGGAGGAAAAGAGTCTTGGATTTGAGGGGCAAGTTGAAATGCCACTGAGAACCAAAGAAGCTGAGGAGTTCTTAGTGTCACAGCTGGGTGGCCAGACCTAGTTGTCAGAGCCAGATTCCACAGTCACAAGACAGGGGTCAAGAGTTGGCTGGGGAAGGATACCAGGAGGTCAGAAGCAGGAGACAAGCTAGACATCACAACCACAAGTTAGGAACCAGAGTCAGGCCAGGTTGGGACTCCAGGGAGGGCCATCCCAAGCTATTCTGGGGCCCTACGCGGCCCCCCCACGAACCCTGCTGACCTGGATTTGTAGACCTGTCAGCCATGACTGACAGCCAAGTTCAAGAAAGACAGCAGGTTCAAGGAAGAATGTAGCTGGCCACCAAGGAATTGGAGAGAGAGCAAGTCAGACAGGAGTTCTGGTGGTTCCTAACCAGTGGAGGTAGGAACTCAGAGCAGCATTCTACATGGGTGGAGATAGATGAGGATGGATAGGCTGTGGCTATCAGAGAGAAAAGGACTGGGAGGAATTCAACACAGCTAGACGTTTCAAATCAATACCAGGTCCCCAGTGCGGAAAATTTGGAAGATTCCACTCAAGATCCAGCAGGTCACCGTGAACAGACAGATATATGGGACACACGTGGATGGCACCTTGGCCCAACCTGTAAGAAATCAAGCTTCCTGCAAAGACTCCTCCAACTGTCCAAGGAAAACAGATGATCCTTGTTGGAGATTCAATACGCAAAAGAACTTTCTGCAAGGGACAGGCAGACAACAGGAGAGTGTGCTGCCTTCCTGTAACCAGAACATGAGATATCACTCTAAGACTGGATAGGCTTCTGAAGTCAATGAGCAAGGATCCACTGTTGACGATTTGTATCAGTAATATCTTACAGGCAGTAGATGACTTCAGGGGACTTTGAAGTATGCTGAACAAGAAGAATGGTCAAACAGTCTTTGCCAAAGATCCTTCCTGCTCTAGGAGCAAAGGAAGGCAGAAGATTCTGGTGAGTGTTTGGAAACATTAACATGTGAAATAAATCCACCTTCTGTGGGGAGAGGGGGCAGTATAGTTTGCATGACTTCCACCTCATTAGAAGGGGGACCAATCTCCTAGGAGACAGGCTGGCTGGAGTCAGGAGGGAGTTAAACTAATAACACAAGGAGAAAATAAAAAGAGGGAAGGTATGAGCACTCTGCACAAAATTGAGATGTTAAGAACAAAATCAAGGAACCAAAGGACATGAAGAGAGAAGAAATTTTTGAATGAGCTCTACACCAATGCTAGGCAGCTGGGTAACAATCAAGAGCAACTGGAATTGCTCATTTATGAGAATAAATTCAATATAGCTGGAATTACCAAAACCTAGTGGGATGATTCCTATGATTGGAATGTTAAAATCTATAGTTATAACTTCTTTAGGAAGGATTGAGTGGGCAAAAGCAGAGGGGGAGTGATATTCTATGTCAAAAATGGCATTACCGGTTTCTGAGACACTGATAACTCAGAAAAAAATGATCTTGAATGCATATGGATCAAGATTCTAACAGATAAAGCAAAAGATGGGATATTAGTTGGTGTCTGCTACAGACCACCAAATCACTCAAGGGAACTGGATGACTGCCTCCTTACACACACACCTGTAATGTGCAGGAGGAAAACATTAGTGATAATGGGGGACTTTAATTTCAGTGACATATTCTGGAGATCTCCTGCTGTGACATCTTTGGGACTTCTAAACATTATAGATGACAATTTCCTAACTCAAAAAGTGTTGCAGACAATATGGGGGAATTCTTTATTAGACATTGTCCTAACCGATAAAGAGGAATTGATCACAGAACTAAAAAGTAATAGTAGCTTAGATATAAGTGATCATGACTTGATCAGATTTACAATGTGCAAACAGAATAAAGTTCAGACCAGTAACACACACACACACACACACACACACACACACACACACACACACACACACACACACACACACACACAAAATCTTTATGGAGCCAATGTCATAAAACTCAAAACAATTATGAGTTAAATCAGGTGGGAGAAAGTTAATCAGAAACATAAAAAGAAAAGGAGTACCCGTGGCACCTTAGAGACTAACAAATTTATTAGAGCATAAGCTTTCGTGAGCTACAGCTCACTTCATCGGATGCATTTGGTGGAAAAAGCAGAGGAGAGATTTATATACACACACACAGAGAACATGAAACAATGGGTTTATCATACACACTGTAAGGAGAGTGATCACTTAAGATAAGCCATCACCAGCAGCAGGGGGGGAAAAGGAGGAAAACCTTTCATGGTGACAAGCAAGGTAGGCTAATTCCAGTAGTTAACAAGAATATCAGAGGAACAGTGGGGGGGTGGGGGTGGGGGGTGGGAGGGAGAAATACCATGGGGAAATAGTTTTACTTTATGTAATGACTCATCCATTCCCAGTCTCTATTCAAGCCTAAGTTATTGTATCCAGTTTGCAAATTAATTCCAATTCAGCAGTCTCTCGTTGGAGTCTGTTTTTGAAGCTTTTTTGTTGAAGGATAGCCACTCTTAGGTCTGTGATCGAGTGACCAGAGAGATTGAAGTGTTCTCCAACTGGTTTTTGAATGTTATAATTCTTGACGTCTGATTTGTGTCCATTCATTCTTTTACGTAGAGACTGTCCAGTTTGGCCAATGTACATGGCAGAGGGGCATTGCTGGCACATGATGGCATATATCACATTGGTAGATGCGCAGGTGAACGAGCCTCTGATAGTGTGGCTGATATGATTAGGCCCTATGATGGTATCCCCTGAATAGATATGTGGACAGAGTTGGCAACGGGCTTTGTTGCAAGGATAGGTTCCTGGGTTAGTGGTTCTGTTGTGTGGTGTGTGGTTGCTGGTGAGTATTTGCTTCAGATTGGAGGGCTGTCTGTAAGCAAGGACTGGTCTGTCTCCCAAGATCTGTGAGAGTGATGGGTCGTCCTTCAGGATAGGTTGTAGATCCTTGATGATGCGTTGGAGAGGTTTTAGTTGGGGGCTGAAGGTGATGGCTAGTGGCGTTCTGTTGTTTACTTTGTTGGGCCTGTCCTGTAGTAGGTGACTTCTGGGTACTCTTCTGGCTCTGTCAATCTGTTTCTTCACTTCAGCAGGTGGGTATTGTAGTTGTAGGAATGCATGATAGAGATCTTGTAGGTGTTTGTCTCTGTCTGAGGGGTTGGAGCAAATGTGGTTATATCGTAGCGCTTGGCTGTAGACAATGGATCGAGTGGTATGATCTGGATGAAAGCTAGAGGCATGTAGGTAGGAATAGCGGTCAGTAGGTTTCCGATATAGGGTGGTGTTTATGTGACCATCGCTTATTAGCACCGTAGTGTCCAGGAAGTGGATCTCTTGTGTGGACTGGTCCAGGCTGAGGTTGATGGTGGGATGGAAATTGTTGAAATCATGGTGGAATTCCTCAAGAGCTTCTTTTCCATGGGTCCAGATGATGAAGATGTCATCAATGTAGCGCAAATAGAGTAGGGGCATTAGGGGACGAGAGCTGAGGAAGCGTTGTTCTAAGTCAGCCATAAAAATGTTGGCATACTGTGGGGCCATGCGGGTACCCATTGCAGTGCCGCTGATTTGAAGGTATACATTGTCACCAAATGTGAAATAGTTATGTGTCAGGACAAAGTCACAAAGTTCAGCCACCAGGTTAGCCGTGACAGTATCGGGGATACTGTTCCTGACGGCTTGTAGTCCATCTTTGTGTGGAATGTTGGTGTAGAGGGCTTCTACATCCATAGTGGCTAGGATGGTGTTTTTAGGAAGATCACCAATGGACTGTAGTTTCCTCAGGAAGTCAGTGGTGTCTCGAAGATAGCTGGGAGTGCTGGTAACGAAGGGCCTGAGGAGAGAGTCTACATAGCCAGACAATCCTGCTGTCAGGGTGCCAATGCCTGAGATGATGGGGCGTCCAGGATTTCCAGGTTTATGGATCTTGGGTAGCAGATAGAATACCCCAGGTCGGGGCTCCAGGGGTGTGTCTGTGCGGATTTGTTCTTGTGCTTTTTCAGGGAGTTTCTTGAGCAAATGCTGTAGTTTCTTTTGGTAACTCTCAGTGGGATCAGAGGGTAATGGCTTGTAGAAAGTGGTGTTGGAGAGCTGCCTAGTAGCCTCTTGTTCATACTCTGACCTATTCATGATGACGACAGCACCTCCTTTGTCAGCCTTTTTGATTATGATGTCAGAGTTGTTTCTGAGGCTGTGGATGGCACTGTGTTCTGCATGGCTGAGGTTATGGGGTAAGCGATGCTGCTTTTCCACAATTTCAGCTCGTGCACGTCGGCTGAAGCAGTCTATGTAGAAATCCAGGCTGCTGTTTCGACCTTCAGGAGGAGTCCACCCAGAATCCTTCTTTTTGTAGTGTTGGCAGGAAGGTCTCTGTGGGTTAATATGTTGGTCAGAGGTGTGTTGGAAATATTCCTTGAGTCTGAGACGTCGAAAATAGGATTCTAGGTCACCACAGAACTGTATCATGTTCGTGGGGGTGGAGGGGCAAAAGGAGAGGCCCCGAGATAGGACAGATTCTTCTGCTGGGATAAGGGTATAGTTCCTGAGGAAACTACAGTCCATTGGTGATCTTCCTAAAAACACCATCCTAGCCACTATGGATGTAGAAGCCCTCTACACCAACATTCCACACAAAGATGGACTACAAGCCATCAGGAACAGTATCCCCGATACTGTCACGGCTAATCTGGTGGCTGAACTTTGTGACTTTGTCCTCACCCATAACTATTTCACATTTGGTGACAATGTATACCTTCAAATCAGCAGTACTGCTATGGGTACCCGCATGGCCCCACAGTATGCCAACATTTTTATGGCTGACTTAGAACAACGCTTCCTCAGCTCTCGACCCCTAATGCCCCTACTCTATTTGCTCTACATTGATGACATCTTCATCATCTGGACCCATGGAAAAGAAGCTCTTGAGGAATTCCACCATGATTTCAACAATTTCCATCCCACCATCAACCTCAGCCTGGACCAGTCCACACAAGAGATCTACTTCCTGGACACTACAGTGCTAATAAGCGATGGTCACTTAAACACCACCCTATATCGGAAACCTACTGACCGCTATTCCTACCTACATGCCTCTAGCTTTCATCCAGATCATACCACTCGATCCATTGTCTACAGCCAAGCGCTACGATATAACCGCATTTGCTCCAACCCCTCAGACAGAGACAAACACCTACAAGATCTCTATCATGCATTCCTACAACTACAATACCCACCTGCTGAAGTGAAGAAACAGATTGACAGAGCCAGAAGAGTACCCAGAAGTCACCTACTACAGGACAGGCCCAACAAAGTAAACAACAGAACGCCACTAGCCATCACCTTCAGCCCCCAACTAAAACCTCTCCAACGCATCATCAAGGATCTACAACCTATCCTGAAGGACGACCCATCACTCTCACAGATCTTGGGAGACAGACCAGTCCTTGCTTACAGACAGCCCTCCAATCTGAAGCAAATACTCACCAGCAACCACACACCACACAACAGAACCACTAACCCAGGAACCTATCCTTGCAACAAAGCCCGTTGCCAACTCTGTCCACATATCTATTCAGGGGATACCATCATAGGGCCTAATCACATCAGCCACACTATCAGAGGCTCGTTCACCTGCGCATCTACCAATGTGATATATGCCATCATGTGCCAGCAATGCCCCTCTGCCATGTACATTGGCCAAACTGGACAGTCTCTACGTAAAAGAATGAATGGACACAAATCAGACGTCAAGAATTATAACATTCAAAAACCAGTTGGAGAACACTTCAATCTCTCTGGTCACTCGATCACAGACCTAAGAGTGGCTATCCTTCAACAAAAAAGCTTCAAAAACAGACGCCAACGAGAGACTGCTGAATTGGAATTAATTTTCAAACTGGATACAATTAACTTAGGCTTGAATAGAGACTGGGAATGGATGAGTCATTACACAAAGTAAAACTATTTCCCCATGGTATTTCTCCCTCCCCCCCCCCACTGTTCCTCTGATATTCTTGTTAACTGCTGGAATTAGCCTACCTTGCTTGTCACCATGAAAGGTTTTCCTCCTTCCCCCCCCCTGCTGTTGGTGATGGCTTATCTTAAGTGATCACTCTCCTTACATTGTGTATGATAAACCCATTGTTTCATGTTCTCTGTGTGTGTGTATATAAATCTCTCCTCTGCTTTTTCCACCAAATGCATCCGATGAAGTGAGCTGTAGCTCACGAAAGCTTATGCTCTAATAAATTTGTTAGTCTCTAAGGTGCCACGGGTACTCCTTTTCTTTTTGCGAATACAGACTAACACGGCTGCTACTCTGAAACCAATCAGAAACATGTGACTGATAATTGGGAATCATTTAAGAACACCTTACTAGATGCTTAAAAAGCCACAAGGTCACAGATGAGGAAGACAGCTGTCCTGGATAAAAAAATGACCTGGCTTACAGGGGAAGTGAAGATAGTTTTTTTTTTGAAATATAATAAATGGATGAAAGGAAAATTGATAGTAATATAAATCAGAAGTTAGGAACTGTACAAAATTGATAAACGAAGCAAAGGTACACAAGAAGAAATCTATGGCAAGCTGCATTAAGTACAACAAGGAGAAGTTTCTTAAATATATTATGAACAAAAAGAATCCAAACAAAGGTACTGGTCCATTACAATATGTAAATGGTAGAATTATCAGTAATAATGTAGATAAGGTAGAAATGTTCAATACATATTTCTGTTCTGTATTCGGGAGAAAAACAGAAGATGTAATCATATCATAAAACACTCTTTTCATTCCATTGGTATCTCAGGAGGATGTTAAACAGCAGATACTGAAGTCAGATATTTTAAAATCAACAGGTCCAGATAACTTACCAAGAGTTATAAAAGAGCTGGTTAAGGAGCTTGATGTACCACTACTGTTGATTTGCAATAAGTCTTGGAACACCAGGGAAGTTCCAGAAGACTGGAAGAAAGCTAATGTTATGCCAATATTTAAAAAGGGTAAATAGGATCACCAGCGTCATTATAGGCCTGTCAACGTGACATTGATCCCAGGTGAGATAATGGGGCAGCTAATACAGGACTCGAGGAATAAAGAAGTAAAAGGAGGGTAGTACTTAATGCCAATCAACATGGGCTTAGGGAAAATAGATCCTGTCAAATTCACTTGATATCTTTTTTTGATGAGATTACAAATTTGGTTGATAAAGGTAAGAGTGTTGATATAATATACCTAGAGACTTCTGTAAGGTGTTTGAGTTGTACACATGACATGTTGGTAAAAAACAGAATGATATAAAATCAATACGATACACATTAAATGGATTAAAAACTGGCTAAGTGATGGGTCTCAAAATTTAATTGTAAAAGGGGAATCATCAGCAAGTGGTTCTGTTTCCAGTTCGGTCCCATAGGGATCAGTTCTTGGCCCTACACCATTTAGCATATTTCTTAATGATCTGGAAGAAAACATAAAGTTTTCACTGATAAAGTTTGCACAGAACATAAACATTGTAGGAGTGATAAATAATCAGGAGCACAGATCACTGATTCCGAGCAAACATTATATATTTTTTAATACAGCTAAATGTAAATGTATGCCTCTGTATGGCCTACAAAGACTGTAGGCCATACTTAAAGGATGTGGGGCCTTTATCCATGAAAGAAGTGACTCTGAAAAATATTTTGGGGGTGAGGGTGGATCAACAGATGAACATGAGCTCCCAGTGAGATACTGTGGCTAAAAGAGCTTATTCGTAGCATGCATAAACTGGGAAATCTCAAATAGCAGTAGAGAGGTTATTTTATACCTGTATTTGGCACTAGTTCAACCATTGCTGGAACACTGTGTCCTGTTCAGTGGCAATTCAAGAAGGATATTAATAAATTGCAGAGAGCTTAGAGAAGAATGGTTAAAGGATTAGAAAACATGCCCTATAATGATAAACTAAAGATTGAGCTCTTTGAGTCTAACAAAGAGAAGGTTAAGGGATGACTTGATTGTAGTTTATAAATATCTATATGTGCCCCAAATGTTTAATAATAGGCTCTTCAGTCTAGCAGAGAGAGATATAACAATGGCTGGAAGCTGAAGGTAGACAAATTCAAATAGGAAATAAATTGTAAATTTTTAATGGAGAGAGTAATTAACCATTGAATCAATTTACAAAGAGTTATGGTGAATTCTCTATCACTGGCAATTTTTAAAACAAGATTGGATGTTTTTCTAAAAGATCTGCTCTAGGAATTATTTCGGGGAAGTTTTATGGCCTGTGTTATACAGGAGGTCAGACTAAATGATCACAGTGGTCCCTTCAGGCCCTGGCATCTATTAAAGGAAGCTGCTGATCAGCTGGGGGCATTATTCATGGAATGGAAAGATACTCAGATACTTTTTTCTTTGGTCTTTCCAAGAAACAATTCAATACAAGCTTAGGTAACTTTTAGCAGAGCAGGTCAGCGGACTTTAAAACCTCATGTTCAGCCAACTTCTGCATATGTAAAATTTAGTGTGCAGAGCCCTAAGGGCACTTCAAGATACAGAAAAGGTCTGAGCACAATGTTAGAATGGAAAAGTAATAACTCTGGCTTTCAGTTTGCATTTACTTTTCAGGTTTTACAGTTTTTAATAAAAAAGATAACCAAGGGCCATTTCATACAATTCCCAAGTCAGTGTAAAATTGCTTTAACCCTGTAGAGATTTACTTTTTGCAAGATCCACACTACTTCACTTCTTTTACCCATCAACTCAATGGGAAACCATCAAGGAAAATGTTCTTCTTAGTAAGACTAAAATAGTGCATAAAATGGACAGGGTTTTGCCACTTTTAGGCAGAGACAATCATTTCAGTTTTGAGGTTTTGCTCTTGCAGGTCTGAGCAAAGGCCAATTCCACTAAATAATATCTCCATGAAGTGTGTCAATATGAACAAAATGCAACACTGCTTTATATACTACATTCTTAAAATGAATTTCTGTTCTGAACTCTCAAAATAGTACCTTCTTACTCAGTGTGATGGGGTGTGACTCACCACTGCAGCGCCTCCTGCTGGCTGTCCTGGGGATTAGCTCTGCTAGCCAGCGTGCCCTCTTCTGGTGGTGTCTCACCACCGTTACTTCTGCTCCAGGACCCCAAAACTCCAAGGACCATGGCATTCTCTTCATGACAAAGGCCTCTGGCTTTGCCACATTCTGTTCTCCCCACTTCTGGGGGAACTGCAGTCTGGTGTCTAGCCACTTCCTTCAGTGGCAACTGTAGCCAATTGTATGGCCACTTCCTCGGTGGCCTGGGGTGGGAACCTGGGCCTTCCCACTACTCCGGGTTCTGGCCCAGAGACTCTGTAGATGGCCACCACTTGCTGCATCCCCTCCAGCTCCTCAGTTCATTTCTCTGGGCCACTTTTACTTTTTTTCTGCTTGAGTAATTAATAGCATTAATTATAAGAGCTAATTATTATTGTTTGGTGCTTTTCATCCTGAGATCTCAAAGCGCTTTACCAAAGGAGGTAAGTATCTTATCCCCAGTTACAGGAGATTAGTGATGGATACAGTAATAGTTGCAATGTAGTAAACTGACATCAGAGTTAATAATTATACATCACTACAGAGACAAACGTAATTAGGAGGAATATGGTTTATTCTGGCTGAATACCTCCATATTTGCTGAATATAATGAAGCGGGAAATCATTTTTCTGTTTTCAAGAAACTTAAGCAACAATATTTACAGAGAACAGCAATACAGAGAAATCTACTATAAAATATCTTCCTCCATCCCCTCAGTTTTATAACCAGTTTCAAAATGACTTTTTATTTTTAATTCTAATCAAAATGTATCTTCAGATCAAACAGGATTGTTTTTATACAGCAAAGTTATGCTGCAGACCAGCAAAGCTGGTCTAGATGTGACATTACATTTCATAGCCTCATACCTGAATCAATATTACAGGCAGGCCATGTGCCAATTTTTTTTATCAGCCCTTTATTGCTCTTTATCTGGCTTCTCTTCAGCTCCTTTCTCTTTGCACCTCTATAAACTACTTGAACTAAATTCTGCTCTCATTCACATGGGCATAAATCTATAAAAACTCACTGGTGTAACTGACAGCCACGCTTGGCCCACTGTGTTCAAAGTTCTGACTGATCACACTAATGCATTCATGCATGATTGTGCTAACCTGTATCTAAGTCTATGTTCAGGTTTTATACCGCTACCCAACACTCTTGCATACATGTGAAACTGATAGCAATAATCTCTGACATTTCTCTGATGCCAGTAGAATTATATCAGCCATGAATCTGTTCCTCTTTGTTTTATCTAATATTCTTACCAATTCCCAGGCCTGCCAGTGATTATTTCAGTCCCTCAAGGCTGCTCTAATTTATCCAATCTCGTAACAGCCCTCTTCCAACCCGGCATGCTCCCTACCCTGAGAGGAGTCAGGATTTGGCCCATGGTCCCATCTTCTTTTTATCTTCTCGGAAATTCAGCAGAAACATTTGCTGTGTGCCTTAATAATTTCCCCAGCATGTTTCCTTGAACCTTGGACTCTCAGATCCAACTAAACTAATCTATAGCTATAGAATAATATAAAGTTAAAATACAGTCTCTGAAAACGACACTCAGAGTAGCTACTTATGAGGCCTGTGCCAATGGCTGACCGTGGTAAATGTTCAAAGCAGTGCTCAAGCCCTACAGCTCCTTTAAAAGGCACTGGGAGTTAATCAGTTGAATCCCAGCTCACCACTTTGAAACTGAAGAAGAAAAAGGCTTTCTGCCGAGAATTCACTGCTAGCTGCACCCATACAAATTTAGTGACCGTTGGTGTGTCCCGCAGCTGCTAGGGTAGAGCACAAAGAGAGAGATGAGCTCTAAAACACACAGTACCCAAGCCAGGGAGAGCTATCTAGATTAGAATCAACACCTTGAATTATAGCCAGCAACAAACGGAAAGATGCTAGAAGGAATTTATGTGCATAGGCATAAGACTTGGACACTGATGAGTTAACATGCTGCAACATTCTGTATTTTCTAAAATTTGAGTGGTCTTCATGGATAGCCCTCACGTAGACTATTGCAGCAATCTAGTCTGGCGGTGACAAAAAGGGGAGTGTGGACATAGGACTGGGAGTCGTGACCCACTCTGTTCTACATTTACCTCATCTGTAACCTGAGGCTAATGAACATAACATTTACCAGCCTTTGCAGAATGCTTAGAGAACTCCAGATGAAAAACTCCCTATATAATTATTAAAAATTATGGATAACTTGGTAACTGTAGTGAGGTCCACATACTGAGTATACAAACCTCATAGCCAAGTGCAGAGTTAGACAAAAACACGTGTGTGTTTACTTCCTGTAGCTCATATTTCATAGAGGCCAGAAGGGACCACTATGATCATCTAATCTGACCTCCTGCATAACACAGGCCAAAGAGCTTCCCCGAAATAATTCCTGTTTGAACTAGAGCAGACCTTTTAGGAAAATATCCAACTTATTTTAAAGATTCGTAGTGATGGAGAATCCACCGCAATCCTTGGTAAACTGTTTCAATGGATCATGGTTAAACATTCACATCTTATGTCCAGTCTGAATTTGTTTAGCTTCAGTTTCTAACCACTGGATCTTTGTCTGCTAGACTGACAGAATAATTTGTTCCCCGTGTAGGTATTTACAGGCTGTGATGAAGTTGCTCCTGAACCTTCTCTTTGTTAAGCTAAGTAGATTGAGCTCCTAGAGGCTATCACTATAAGGTGTGTTTCCTAATTTTTAATCATGTTCATGGCTCTTCTGTGAACCCTCTCCAATTTATCAACACCCTTCTTGATTTGTGCACACCGCAGTACAGGATTTGCCAGTTTAGACTATTGTCTAAGTGGTCCTGTTGCCCTTTAAAGTGGCACCACAGCTAATCATATCCCCATGTCAATTAGCAGTGACTGACTAACATGGTATGGTAGCCTCCTCTACTGTTCAACATTCATAGGCATGTGTCCCCTAGAATTCTGCAGGAGAGGTTGCCTCCAAAATCTGAAAACAGAGCCCCAAAAGAAAAAAAATCTTTCCCCTCTTGTGCAGTGTTTAAAGAGAGCCTCTGCTGTTGTAATTGATGCCTTCAAACATTTCAGGCATATTGACTTTGATTTTCTCATTTGCTCCAGTCTAACCACTCCAATTTTAATAGAGACATCAATTGCATCTGACTCGCTCCAGTGGTATGACATTGATCTTTTAGCAGGCTTGTAACCCTGAGAATCGTATTAGGGAAAGCTGAACATCAATGAAATCAGAGATTACATTTTAATCGGGTTATAGTCAACATCATTAAAGGGATATGACGCCACCATTAAAATCTTCTTCTGCATTCTCTCTCTCACAAAAGTGAAGTAACAAAGCCACTCCTATATGTGTGCATGCACTTTGTTTCCTTGCTTCAACTGCTAAACATCACCAATCCATTTCAAGGTCTGCGATACTGCTGCCCTTTCAATGACATTATGTTTTCTGGACAGCCTAATGAAATGAGTGATCCTGTTAGCAGCTCTTTGGCAGAGTTCACAAAAAGCCAGACAGATTTTTCACTTGCCTTTAGACCCCAATGCAAAATAAAACTGACACAAGTGTCTGTCAGAATCCAGCATTTCAGGATATGTTTCTAGTTATCAGAACTACCTCAGAAGCAACAGTAATTTCTTCTCTTCTTTCTGTCTACTTGTATCCAATCAGTTTCCCAGGAACCTTTTGAGTGCATGCAGCTAAGAGACATCTTCCTATGGCACGCTTTACATGCAGTGGAGAGTCTCTAATAATAGCTGTTCTTATACCATTAATTATCTGTGCTGACCACAGAGGCTTCTGTAAAATTTGGACCTAATCCTGTTTCCATTGCCTTTACCCTCTGATTCCACTGAGGGTTAACAAAAAAAAACTCCAGCATTTGCTCAAGAAAGTCCCTGAAAAAGCACAAGAACAAATCTGCACAGACACACCTCTGGAACCCCGACCTGGGGTATTCTATCTGCTACCCAAGATCCATAAACTTGGAAATCCTGGACGCCCCATCATCTCAGGCATTGGCACCCCGACAGCAGGATTGTCTGGCTATGTAGACTCCCTCCTCAGGCCCTACGCTACAGCACTCCCAGGTATCTTTGAGACACCCCTGACTTCCTGAGGAAACTACAATCCATCGGTGATCTTCCTGAAAACACCATCCTGGTCACTATCGATGTAGAAGCCCTCTACACCAACATTCCACACAAAGATGGACTACAAGCCTTCAGGAACAGTATCCCCGATAATGTCATGGCAAACCTGGTGGCTGAACTTTGTGACTTTGTCCTCACCCATAACTATTTCACATTTGGTGACAATGTATACCTTCAAATCAGCAGCACTGCTATGGGTACCCGCATGGCCCCACAGTATGCCAACATTTTTATGGCTGACTTAGAACAACACTTCCTCAGCTCTCGTCCCCTAATGCCCCTACTCTACGTGTGCTACATTGATGACACCATCATCTGGACCAAAGGAAAAGAAGCCTTGAGGAATTCCACCATGATTTCAACAATTTCCATCCCACCATCAACCTCAGCCTGGACCAGTCCACACAAGAGATCCACTTCCTGGACACTACAGTGCTAATAAGCAATGGTCACATAAACACCACCCTATACTGGAAATCTACTGACCACTATGCTTACCTACATGCCTTCATCTTTTATCCTGACCACACCACACGATCCATTGTCTACAGCCAAGCTCTACAATACAACCGCATTTGCTCCAACCCCTCAGAGACAAACACCTACAAGATCTCTATCAAGCATTCTTACAACTACAATACCCACCTGCTGAAGTGAAGAAACAGATTGACAGAGCCAGAAGAGTACCCAGAAGTCACCTACTACAGGACAGGCCCAACAAAGAAAATAACAGAACGCCACTAGCCATCACCTTCAGCCCCCAAGTAAAACCTCTCCAACACATCATCAAGAATCTACAACCTATCCTGAAGGACGACTCATTATTCTCACAGATCTTGGGAGACAGGCCAGTCCTTGCTTACAGACAGCCCCCCAACCTGAAGCAAATACTCACCAGCAACCACACACCACACAACAGAACCACTAACCCAGGAACTTATCCTTGCAACAAAGCCTGTTGCCAACTGTGTCCACATATCTATTCAGGGAACACCATCTTAGGGCCTAATCACATCAGCCACACTATCAGAGACTCGTTCACCTGCATATCTACCAATGTGATAGATGCCATCATGTGCCAGCAACATCCCTCTGTCATGTACATTGGCCAAACTGGACAGTCTCTGCGTAAAAGAATAAATGGACATATATCAGACGTCAAGAATTATAACATTCAAAAACCAGTCGGAGAACACTTCAATCTCTCGGTCACTCGATTACAGACCTAAAAGTTGCAATTCTTCAACAAAAAAACTTCAAAAACAGACTCCAACGAGATACTGCTGAATTGGAATTAATTTGCAAACTGGATACAATTAACTTGGGCTTGAATACAGACTGGGAGTGGATGGGTCATTACACAAAGTAAAACTATTTCCCCATGTTTATTTTCCCTCCTCCACCCCCCACTGTTCCTGAGACATTCTTGTCAACTGCTGGAAATGGCCCATCTTGATTATCACTACAAAAGGTTTTTTCCCTGCCGCTCTCCTGCTGGTAATAGCTCACCTTAAGTGATCACTTTTGTTACAGTGTGTATGGTAACACCCATTGTTTCATGTTCTCTATGTATATAAAATCTCCCCACTGTAATTTCCACTGAATGCATCCGATGAAGTGAGCTATAGCTCATGAAAGCTTATGCTCAAATAAATTTGTTAGTCTCTAAGATGCCACAAGTCCTCCTTTTCTTTTTGCGAATACAGACTAACACAGCTGCTACTCTGAAACCTGTTTCCATTAATGTCAATGAAAAAGATTCCCATTGACTTGAATGGGAGCAGGAGCCAGAGCAGGAGCAGGCTCTAAATCTGATACAAACTATTTTCTCCAATTCAGAATCCCCATGCTGACCCAGTAACCTCTCAGGGGCTTGTGCCTTTGTATAGACCCAGAAAACTGAGTCAGTAACTGTGTCTATGCCTTGCTTTCAGCACGAAAACTGAATGGCCTGTGTCTTGGTTTCAGCATACAAGGTAGAAATGCAGAGCAAGAGACCTTCTTGCAGAAGCCTATGCCTTAAAATCATCTCAGGGTGCTAAAGATGGTGAACCAGTGATTCACAGAGGCTTAAGACTTGGTATCAGTCCAGCATGCTCGAGTGCTCACGAAGGCCTATATCTTAAAATCCACTCAGCAAGCTGAAGGTTCTCCAGAGCCAGTGATGTCACAACAGCATGGTCTGTGACATCAGAACAACAGAAGAAGATCCTGAGTAAATCTCTCAGAGAGTCTTCTGCCTTGACATCAGCCCAGCCCACTATTTGAGGTAAGCCAGGAACCTCACAAAGGCCTGTACTTGCACATCAGCCCATGTAACTAGAAATGCGGAGTTACTTACCTCTTGGACACTTTTGTCTTCACATCAGCTCAGCTAGATGCCGATGCTTAGTCAGGATTCATAAACTCTGTACCTTGATATTATTACAGCTAAGTACAGATACTTAACCAGCAACCTCTCCGCATTGACCTCAGTGAATAGAATGAAGCAGCGGAACCGGAAGCCTCACAGAGGCCTGTGTCTTCTTCACATCAGCTCAGCAATCCACAGTTGCTGAGCAGATGTTAAAGGTGGAATATGTAGGAATGCAGCTTCCTCTTATCTGCTTAAACAAGAAAGAGAATTTCCCTCCATTCTCTCGCCTGGATTTTGAGAAGCTCAGCTCCCACTCCTGCTGCCTCTTCACTGCTGGGTGAAATGAGGATGCAGACAACAAGAGACTCTGAAGTGCAAGCAGCAGGAGGAGCTCATGCTCCATGCTCTCCCACCGGCAGGTCAAGGAGCACAGGCAACTGATTGGAGGAGAAGAACTGTCCAAGCTAGGATTTTCCATCTACCTCCTTTCTTTTATGGGAGTATTTACCACTAGCAATTGAATCCCAGAATATTTTGCTATGTCTGACCATAAGAAAACACTGTCAATAGAAGCAATGATGTAAGAAAATAATTCTAAAATTCAAACCAAGTTTGTAATACTTTAATGTAAAGGGAATACCATGTAAGTGAAACTGCAGAGGGGAATTTAGACAGGATAAAACGGGGGCACTGGGGTTTAATGCTTGTAACTTTTTGACAAGTGCTATGGGATCTTTGATGACCTGTGCTTGTATTGTCCTATGGGGGGAAAAAAAAGACTGGCATGATTTCAGTAAACGAAAGAACCATGGTGAAATCTTGGCCCCGTTGAAATAAACTGAAGTTTTGTCACTGAGCCCAATGGGACAAGGATTTCATCCATGTCCTTTATTTAAAAAGTAGGCAGAGGGCATAGATCCTCTCCTGCTGTTGCTATTGGTGTTACCAATTTGCTTTTCTCTCAGATGCAGAAAAAACAGCTAAAAGTCATGAACGTCCTTTCAGCCTTACTTCCTGATAAAGGACCAGCCCATCTGGGAGGAACCACATCTCTAGGAGATGCCACTCACCCAGATACCATAGTAAACTCTATTATGCTGTTATTTAGGTTGTTAGTCTAGACATGAAAAATTTGTCAGCGCATGAAGCAGTGTTCCAAAAAGAAAAAAGAAGAGGTATGGAATATGATGAGAAAAAAAAAACCTACTAAAAATGTAAAATCATAAAAAATGCTCTCTCTTGGAACAACAGGGTTCAAACTATGAACTGCCTCTGCCTCAAAGAGGATATACCATAAATAGAAAGTGCATTAGACATGAGTGTAAAACGGATGAAAGGCAGAGAAACTTCCATATGAAAGAATGAATAAAATTGGTGGGACTGCTTACAGAGGACTGAAGACTGTTTAGTGTAGACTAAAGAAAAAAATATGGGATGAATGTAGTTAAAATAGGTTCTGAGAATCCTGATGCTTCCAAAAAATAACCAAACTCTACTGGAGAGGGTTATAGAACTAACATTTCCAGAACACAAATGAGACTACAAAATGAAATTTCAAAGTTTATTGTCAGGTGGCATTGTTCAAATGGTAGCAGGTTCTTGCATCTTAGGAAGTCATCGCTGGATGTTGTCAGAGAAGGGTTGTTTGTTTTTGCCATAGCAGAAGTTGCAGAATGCTGGGTCCATGTTGTGCACAGGAGAAAGGGAGAAATTGGGAAATTAATATCTTCTCCTCCTCCTCCTCCGACCTCTACCTCTATGACCTTTCCTCCTTCGGCCATGTCGTCTCCTTCTCCTCCTTCCATGTCGACCCCCGTGGCCTCCCCTTCGTCGCCTCCTGCGACGGCTCCTGCTTCTGGTCCTGCTGCGTCTGTATCTTGCCATTTCTGGAGATTATTTTGATTTTCAAGATCTCTGCAGTTGGAGCACCACCTCCGTAGGAGGCAGCCAACCTGTCTGGTGGATTTCCTTAGTTTGTGAGTTTAGCTGGCACCTCTGGCCCTTATATAGGGGAGCTGATAACTGTGACAAAAACATACCAGGTCACTCACCTGTGATGAACTATAATGGGCTCGTTCACATATGGGCAACAATTTTACTGGATAGCAAAGTGCCCATAAAACGGGGGGTGGGGGAAGGCTAATGTGACCATGTATGACCACTAAATACCACTATCAATTGAAATGACTGTAAAAGGAAAAAGCCATACGTTTTTACCCTACCTGACCATAAAATGGCTCTTTGCTGAAATAACCGTACAGGTACAAACCCTGAAATTTAGATAGCAAATGATAAAGATAATAAAAAGGGAAATTAAACAGACCCTAATGCCTACACAAAGGGCTATTTTGTGCTATGCTCCTGAAGACACTCACTCATCTGTGATTAATTGTTATGGGTTTTGCAATATCTGACTATCAAATTCATCTGTGTATAAGACTGAGTATATAAGAAAATATAAACTGTTTCAATGACAAGGGAAATATGTTCAAACTTTTTATGAAACAACTTCTTTTATATTGTAATTAAATAATAAGAGAAATAGAGCATATATTCTAATTCTAGAAAGGCAATGTTGTTTCCTTCTGAAGTTTCTATGGGCAATATGTGGGGTAGGGTGGTGTGGAGGGTAAAGTGAAATTCAAAAAAGTCCAGGATCATCAAGAGTTTTGAATATTAATCCACCATTATGCTTGTATATTGATGAAAAGAGGATTGCAACATCCATTCCTCTAGAGAGAAATTCCCATCTGCAACCACTATAATGCTGTGGATGTGTCTCATCAAGAAGTATATGTTTCTCCAAATAAGTAAAATATCTAATATTTGGATGTTAAACTAGCTTGACCCTTTTCATAAAATAAGTAATTAATCATAATTAATGTTCATTATTTTTTCTTAATGTTAGAGGAATCTAGTATTGTTCCATATTTGATGGAAATATGAATGCTTTAACCAGCTTCAGAAGAGGGACCATTTTTTATTCCTATTATTACATAAAAATATCTTTAAGGATCTTTAGAGCATTGGCTTTTAGGATCATTTTTAAAGGCCAAAATCCTTAGTGTGCATGATCTTGGAGGGTGGGGAGATGGGGAATCTGTTGGAGGGGAAAGAACACACCATGGAAAATAACTGCAAGAATTGTGTATGTGTGCTGATCCAATTTCTGAATAGTCTCTGTGTGTTGAGGAGGGGGAAAGAGTGTTTTAAATCCTGAATGCTTACAAAGGAGGGATAGCTTGCTTTTAACTTTGGGAGGCTGCTTTTGAAAAATCACCTGTTCTCTGTATGACCATGACATCTCTTTTCAGAGGAAAGAGAGGAGAATGAAAGGTGAGCAAGATCCAATTAAAATCCACACAGACAGAATACAGCCATGATTTTAGAGACAAATCTTTCTTGGTTAAATTCCAAAATGGATGATTTTTAACACATCTCTCAAAACTGCACAATCTATGTCCTTAAAACAATGAAGAATGTTTCTATTGAGAAGACTAATCTCAAAACATACTCACAAATTAATCTGGATTTGGATTTTCCATGTTTTCCAAACCATGTGTCTTTCCCCTCAAGAATATTTTTCCATGGTACGGGTGCATAGGAATGAATGGCTTTCCTTATTGGCAATGTTGTTGTAGCCATGTTGGTCCCAGGATACTAGAGAGATAAGTGTTTGAAGAAAGAAGAATACAGATTTCCACTCTATACGGCTAAATTCAGTGCCTTGCATAATGACAGGTTTCTGAAACCTGTCATAAGTGTTTGAGTTACATAGAGCTCCTCTTCAGTTCATATGAGTTTGTCTCTTTCACCAACAAAAGTTGGTCCAATAAAAGATATTACCTCTCTCATGCTAAGGAACGATTTTCAAAGTGGAGAATTTGTTTTTAGCAGGGATTTGGAAAATCTAATCTCACACTGATTTAATTTATGTCACTGGGACGGATTCTCCCACTGTTTATACAATGGTGTCATTCCACTGACCTCATTACAGTTGCACCTAATACATATATGGTAATTTTCTAACACAACAGTGGTGGGACCCTGTTTTAGATGTCCTTAAAAATAAAATGAATATGAATTTTTTTTCCTTCTAGACTAGAAATTGGTGGTCACTTAGGGACCAGGGATTATGACCTGATCACCGTCAATATGAGAAACTGAGGACAGTCTCAACTAGTAAAAAAGATATATATGCTGCTTCAAAGGCGCTATCTGATAGATGCTGCAAAATTGTTAACGGTGATGAAGAAAAAAGCAGAGGTGTCCAATCAATATTTCTGTTCAGTATTTGGAAAGAAATCAGGTAATGAACTACTTTATCATCCCCCATAGTCACTAATGGAGGGAAAAATATCATCTACTAGTGATAAATATTTTTTACTCAGCAGGCCCAGATAATTTGAACTCAAAAGTCCGAAATGAGCTGGTTGAGGAAAGATCTCTAAATTTTAATATAGCTTGGAACACACAGGGAAATTCCAGAAGTGTTATGGTATTGTACCATTATTCACAAAAGACAAACTGTATAAACTGGGTAACAGAAGGCTGCTGAGCCTGAAATCAGAACTTGGCAAATGAACAGAAAAAACGATACGAGATTCAATCAGTAAAGAGCTAATGGTTGGGAATATAATTAATATCAGTCAACACATACGTTTTCTTTTCTCCAAGATACAGAAAACAAAGCAGGTGACATCCATGAGCTTCTCCCTCAGTGAGACTCTCTGAATCAGGTTGTTCAATCTGAGAGGAGGCAAAACTGTTAGGGAATGTCTGTGGGTGTGCCAAGAAATACTCACTCATCCATCCAGTCAGCAAAGTAAACAATTACACTACTATGTCATTCAAATGAATACAATGGTTTCAGAACTAACTGCAGTGTTCTTTACTGGAGGCAAATATCTAGGAATAGTGGTCAATATTCATCTCAGCAAAAGGTCTTAACCACAAGTGACACAAGGTTCCAAATTTAGATCGAAGGCTAAGAGATTGAACTAGCAATATGAGATGGGAAAATGTTTCAGGGGTGTGTCTCAGCCTGAAGAATTTGTCAGGATGTGCAACAAAATGACGGGTAAGTGAAGGAATGGAATATTACTGAAAATACAGTGCTGTTATAAAATCAGAAAAGACCAGAAGTATGTTGCAGCACTGTTCAAATTCCCCTCCCTGAAGGAATGGAATGGACAATAGTGAAAATATGCCATGATAAAATCACAAATGCTTTCTCCTGGAACAGGGCAGCCTATCCCATCTGGGGGCTCAGAGATGTGTGAAAAAATATGATCAAAGTTGGAGAAATTTCCATATGAAAAGATGGAAAAAATTGAGACTGTTTATAAAGAAAAAAACAGATACACAAGAGTGCAAACTAGAGAAAAAAGTAGGGATGAATGTAGTAAAAAGGATGTGAGAAGCCTGATGCTTCCAGGAAACATCAGCCTCTGAGAGGGGTGTAGCCTAGTGGTCCTGATCCTGCCTTCTTCCTATCCCACAAACAGTTCAGAGTCCTTCTTCATCTTGTGCAATTTACAGAGTTCTTTTCCACCATCTTTACAGGCCATCAGCCTCATCCCAACAGCAACACAGACTCCTTAGCACCTCAGGCAAGGAGGGGAGAGGTCTCTCATGGCTCCGACTCTACAAGCCTGCTGGCCTGCCTGCCTTGGTGTCACCCCACTCACTCTCTTCCTCCCCTTCACCACCTTCCTAGTGTCTTTTGTACCATCTGGGCTAATGAGTTAATTAGGCTTTTAACTCTCTCAAGCCCATCCCAATCTATCACCGGGGTGCAGTTCCCAAAGTCAGGTCCGCTCAGGGCAACTAACTGGAGCCACAGAGATCAAAGTGCAGGTTCAGCTGCTGTCACGGAGAATTAGGAAGAAACTGCAACCTGTCAAAAATACAACCCCTATTTTCTAAATCCAGGCAAAACGCAAAGACCCAATGAGACTGCAAAATGAAATTTCAAAGTTTATTGACAGGTGGTATTGTTCAAACAGTAGCAGGCTCCTTGCATCTTGGGAAGTCATCGTGGGGTGTTGTCACTGAAGGGTTGTTTCTTTTTGCCATAGCAGATGGTGCAGAGTGGTGGGTCGATGACTTGCACAGGAGAATGGGAGAAATCAGGAAATTAAAAACTCCTCCTTCTCCTCCTCCTCCTTCGAGATCGACCTCTACCTCTATGACCTCTCCTCCTTCGGCCATGTTGTCTCCTTCTCCTCCTTCCATGTCGACCCCTGCGGCCTCCCCTTCGTCGCCTTCTGCGACGGCTCCTGCTTCTGGTCCTGCTGCGTCTGTATCTTGCCATTTCTGGAGAAGATTTTGGCTTTCAAGATCTCCGCAGTGGGAGCACCACCTCCGTAGGAGGTGGCCAACCTGTCTGGTGGGATTTCCTTAGCTTGTGAGTTGAGCTGGCAGCTCTAGCCTTTATATAGAGAGGCTGATAAGCATGACAAAAACCAACCAGGTCACTCACCTGTGATGAACTATAATGGGCTCATTCAAATATGGGCATCAATTTTACTGTATAGTAAAGTGTCCATATAAGGAGAAAAACAGCTAACGTGATCACTTATGCCCACTAAATACCACTATCAAACAAAATGACTAATCAGGAAAAGAGACATGTTTTGACCCTATATGGCCATAAACAGGCTCTCTTTGTTGAAATGACCATATAAGTAAAAAACTGGAAGTATGGATAGCAAGCAACTATATCTTTTAAAGTGACCACATAACGGAAATTAAATAGATTTCTATATAACTTTTATTAAAATAAGTGATCAATGCTCATGTGAATTAGTCTTAATATTAGAGCCATTCATCAAGGTCCCAAGTCTAGTGGAATGATAAATGCTTTATCAATCTTAAAAAGAGGGGGACCACTATTAATTCCAAATATTAAATGAAAAATATCTTTAAGACTCTCTAAAGAGATTAGGCATTTAGGATAATTTTTAAAACTGAGTATGCCTTGTTGTAAATGAGATTGGTGGGGGGTGGAAATCTGAAGGAGGGAACAGAACACACTGTGCAGAATAACTGCAAGAATTGTGTGTGCGCTGATCTAATTTCTTGATAGGCTTCTCATGTTGCAGAGGGAGAAAGAATATTCTGGATCCTGAATGCTTACAAAGGAAGGACAGCTCACTTTACCTTTAGGGAGAATGCTTTTGAAAAATTTCTCGGCAATGACCATGACATCTCTTTGCAGAGAAAAAAGAGGAGAATTAAAAGTAAGTGAAGTCCAGTGAAAAGAAACATGGTGAAAATTCAGGTTATTTTGCTAGGGACAAATATTTTTCAGTTCGGTTCCAAAGGGATTATTTCAAACACAGATATCTCACAACTGCACAATCCATTTATAAATAAATCAATAACATTTCTACTGGGAAGAACAATCACTAAATACAGTTAATACAGTTTATACAGATTTATGTTTTCCCGTTTTTCCTAGACAAGTAATCTTTCCCCTCAAGAAAGTTTTGCTCCATTAGAGGACCTGGGAATGAATGTCTGTCTTTATCACAGATGCAACAGATTTACCCCTGAAAATATTATAGCTGCTCTAAGAGGCAGTCTACATGGGAACACTCCAGAAAGATATTCTAAATTAACTGAAGGTGTGAATGTAAAGTGGATTAGTTAAACTGCATTGCATTCAGAATTAAAGTGGCTTTATTCAGTTTAGTTTAGTTTAGTTTAGTTTAGTTTAGCTAAACTGAATTAAGGCCATCCACTTTAATTCCAAATGAGAGGATCCATACAGGGGCTTAATGCAATTTAACTAATCCTCTTTAAATTAATGCCTGTAGTTTATTCAGATTAATTTTCCTGAATGTTCCTGTGTAGACAAGCCCTACAATTCTAGTAGCGTGAGAGGTGTACCACAACTCAGAGACAAACGCTGAAGACATTTCAGCTGCTAGGCCTTGTAAAACACTAGCCCTAGTTGGTTCCCCTAACAGCTTTAATGCAAGGCTAAAGTGAGGAGGTATTTTTCTAGAGCTGACAAAAAAAGGGAAGGGTTGCAAATACCCCAAATACGGTGGCTTAAACAGTTACAACTCTGGAGAAACAATAGCAGTTCTTATTTGGGCCCCTGATTGGGAGTGGGGTGGAAGAAGTGACAATCTAATAGAGGATTAAGGTTCTTTGGAGTTGGTCACCGCTGTATAGTCCAGGCCAGTCTCTTATTCCAAGCAAACAGGAGTTTACAGGTTTGCCGTTTGTGGTGTCTCTCACCGGAACCTGTCTGCAAAGGTTTCCTCCTCAGTCACTGCTGTTTCCACACGCCCAGACCAACTCCCAGCTGCAATCTAGAGTCATAGATTCATAGATACTAAGGTCAGAAGGGACCATTATGATCATCTAGTCCGACCTCCTGCACAATGCAGGCCACAGAATCTCACTCACCCACTCCTGCAACAAATCCCATCTCCTTCAGCCACACCCTATTCCATACGCAGTTCCCCAGCTTCTGATGATGCCTTCCCTATACACAGTTCCCTGGGGATTTCTCCATGATTCAGCTTCTTTGATGCTCCTGGTTTCCAAGCCGCAGGTGTTTCTCTCCCGCCCCCCAAGAGCTAGGATCCTGGCTTGGGTCTTTCCTTCTCCCTGGCTGGGGGAAGGGGATGTACTGTGAGAAAAAGGATAATGGAAATGGTAGTTTCTTCCATACCAGGTGCATCACACCCTTATCATCATAAGAAAAAAAGAAAAGGAGTACTTGTGGCACCTTAGAGACTAAGAAATTTATTAGAGCATAAGCTTTCGTGAGCTACAGCTCACTTCATCGGATGCATTTGGTGGAAAAAACAGAGGAGAGATTTATATACACACACACAGAGAACATGAAACAATGGGTTTATCATACACACTGTAAGGAGAGTGATCACTTAAGATAAGCCATCACCAGCAGCAGGGGGGGGAAGGAGGAAAACCTTTCATGGTGACAAGCAAGGTAGGCTAATTCTAGCAGTTAACAAGAATATCAGAGGAACAGTGGGGGGTGGGATGGGAGGGAGAAATACCATGGGGAAATAGTTTTACTTTGTGTAATGACTCATCCATTCCCAGTCTCTATTCAAGCCTAAGTTAATTGTATCCAGTTTGCAAATTAATTCCAATTCAGCAGTCTCTCGTTGGAGTCTGTTTTTGAAGCTTTTTTGTTGAAGTATAGCCGAATTATAACATTCAAAAACCAGTTGGAGAACACTTCAATCTCTCTGGTCACTCGATCACAGACCTAAGAGTGGCTATACTTCAACAAAAAAGCTTCAAAAACAGACTCCAACGAGAGACTGCTGAATTGGAATTAATTTGCAAACTGGATACAATTAATTTAGGCTTGAATAGAGACTGGGAATGGATGAGTCATTACACAAAGTAAAACTATTTCCCCATGATATTTCTCCCTCCCCCCCCCCACTGTTCCTCTGATATTCTTGTTAACTGCTAGAATTAGCCTACCTTGCTTGTCACCATGAAAGGGTTTCCTCCTTTTCCCCCCCCTGCTGCTGGTGATGGCTTATCTTAAGTGATCACTCTCCTTACAGTGTGTATGATAAACCCATTGTTTCATGTTCTCTGTGTGTGTGTATATAAATCTCTCCTCTGTTTTTTCCACCAAATGCATCCGATGAAGTGAGCTGTAGCTCACGAAAGCTTATGCTCTAATAAATTTCTTAGTCTCTAAGGTGCCACAAGTACTCCTTTTCTTTTTCGAATACAGACTAACACGGCTGCTACTCTGAAACCCATCATAAGGAAAGGTTTCAAAGTGGAGGTTTGGTGTCTGTCTGTTTTTACCAGGGATTTGGCAAAAATCTAATCTCACGCTGGTTTAAATGAGGAGTAACACAAGTCCATGGACCTGATTCTGATCTCATGCTGTTCATACAGTGGTTTCATTCCATTACCTGAGTGTAGTTACCCGTAATTTACAGATGTTAATTTTCTAACACAAAAGGTATTTCACCCAATGTGGGGTAACTAGTTTAGACCTCAGTATGATGGGGAAAAAAGGAACTGATCACTGGAATGGAAATTGGTAGTTGCCTAGAATCTTGTCTTCATGGCACAGTCTCAACCAGAAATAAACATACATGGTCCATGATTTAGGGGTGGCCAGGCAAAATTTGAGTGAGTGGGTGCTGCGACCCTATGCTCCAGGGTCACACTACCACTGTCTCAAATTTGTCTCGCTGTCATTCCATCAGCACCGAGGGGCAGCTGGGGGAAAACTGTGTGCTGTGACCTCATAGACCAATTCAAAATGCCTGGAATGGGGAGTCAGGCCCAGCCCTACAGAAGAGGAGCTGCTGCTGTGGGGTGAGTTTGCTTTTCAACCCCCCTCCTATGGCCTTCCCCTCACACCAGGTCTGTTAGCCATGGAGAAACTTCCCACAACCCACTGGTGGATCACAACCCATTGTCTGGGAAACATATTGCTTTAGAGGATGTTTTTGTGGGTGTGTCAAAAAATACTGATTTACCCAGGCAGTGAAGTAAACAGTTACATTACTCAACAAGAGAAGGAGGACTTGTGGCACCTCAGAGACTAACACATTTATTTGTGCATAAGCTTTCGTGAGCTACAGCTCAGCTCACGAAAGCTTATGCTCAAATAAATGTGTTAGTCTCTGAGGTGCCACAAGCACTCCTTTTCTTTTTGCGGATACAGACTAACACGCCTGCTACTCTGAAAAAAGTTATATTACTGTACTATTCTAATAAGTACAGAGGGTTCAGAACTAATCGCTACATGCCTGGTACAGCACACACTTTTCTGCAGGCAAACAGCTAGGAATAAAATGGTAATTTTTCATATCTTGTCAAGGCCATATAGTCCATAGTAAGGCCATAGGTCAACAGATTGACCTGAAAATATGCTTATGTTGGAGAATGTATATAGGCTGTTTGTCAGGATGTGCAGCAAAACTGATAAGTGAGACTAAGAATGGAATAGTACTGAAAATATAATGCCCATTATAAAATCAGAAGGCACCAGAGGAATGTTGCAGCCCTGTTCCAAAAAATCTCAAGAAGGAATGGAATGGATAATACAGAAAATATGCCATCATCAAATCATAAGACTGTCTAACAACAGTGTTCAAATTCTGGGCAGCTTATCTCATCTGGGTTTCAGAGATGGCTGAAAAAAATGATCAAAGAAAAACTTCCATATGAAAAAGAAAAAACTTGGGACAGTTTATTGAGAAAAAAAAGAGGTACATGAATGATAGATATATGATAGAGAGACAGTATAGAAGGTAGTAAAAAGGATGTAAGAATCCTAATCCTTCCAGGAAGTAACCAACCTCTGACTGAGATGGCTAGGAAGAACTGTAAGATGTCATAAAATACACCCAATATTTCCAAACCTATGCAAAGACCCAATGAGACTGCAAAATGAAATTTTAAAGTTTATTGACAGGTGGTATTGTTCAAACGGCAGCAGGCTCCTTACATCTTGGAAAATCATCGTGGGGTGTTGTCACTGAAGGGTTGTTTCTTTTTGCCATAGCAGATGGTGCAGAGTGGTGGGTCAATGACTTGCACAAGAGAATGGGAGAAATCAGGAAATTAAAAACTCCTCCTTCTCCTCCTCCTCCTCCTCCTTTGAGTTCGACCTCTACGACCTCTCCTCCTTCGGCCTTGTCGTCTCCTTCTCCTCCTTCTATGTCGACCCCCGCGGCCTCCCCTTCGTCGCCTTCTGCGACGGCTCCTGCTTCTGCTCCTGCTGCGTCTGTATCTTGCCATTTCCGGAGAAGATTTTGGCTTTCAAGATCTCCGCAGCGGGAGCACCACCTCCCTAGGACGTGGCCAACCTGTCTGGTGGGATTTCCTTAGCTTGTGAGTTGAGCTGGCAGCTCTGGCCTTTATATAGAGGCTGATAACTGTGACAAAAACCAACCAGGTCACTTACCTGTGATGACCTATAATGGGCTTGTTCAGATATGGGCATCAACTTTAACATATAGCAAAGTGTCCATGTAAGGAAAATGCCAGCTGTCCTGATCACACTACTAAATAGCACTTTCCATTGAAATGACTATATAAGGATAAAGCCACAAGTTTTGACCCTATATAGACATAAAATGGTTCTTTGTTGAAATGACAGTATAACAAGAACAACAAACACACCCTGAAGTTTGGAGGACGCAGCCAACTATGAAGCTGTGGAATTGTTTGTCTTGACATTACCCTTGTTGGATTAATTTTGAAAATCTTTGGGTGATTTTATTTAAGCTGTGGATCTATTCAGGCTACCTGTCTTTGTTGGAATTTCCTGAGCTTGTTAGCTGAACTGATTCTCTGACCTTTATATAGAGAGGCTGATAAGTATGACCTACATTGCCATATTATTCAGCTGTGATAAACTAGAATTTAGCAATATATGGCCATCAAATTTACTGTACACCAAAGTATCCATCTAAGGAAACAAATAGATTTTACCCCTTTTATAAACACTTCGGAAGTTAATTTATGTAGGTCACACTTATAAGAGGGGAAAGCAGTGACCAATTGGTATTATCATATCTCTTCACTACATAATGGCAACACCAATTATGACACCCATCCAACAGAAATGAGAAGCTGCCCTTCCTAATTTGATTTACTTTGATTACTACCAATGTGTGCATTTAAAAAGTCCAGGAGAAGGCACTAACTCAGTCCTAATTGTGTCTTCTTGACTTTGAACATTTTGGTACCTAAATGGTGGTTTTTAATATCACGTGAAATGTTTTTTTGATCCAGCGCTTTTTTTTTTTTGGCAACGTGGCAAAAAGTAACTTATGGCCCTAAAAGGTTTCACAGTTGTTTCCTGAGGGCAATTGAAACAGTATGTGACTTACAAGTTAAAACAGATGGCTGTTTTATGTTGTGTGTAACTTTTTTCCTGCACAAATGAAGAACTTCAATATTGTTGTCAAATGTACACTGTAATGTTTTGGGGTGTTGTGTGTTGAGTGTTCAAATGTTGTGATCCATGTGTCATTGAGAGGACTAAAGATATTTGTGAAAAAATTGTCAGACACTTATAACCAAACCCATGATTTGAATACAGTGGGTCAAATTCCCCTTTCCATTTCAGGCAAACAGGAATGTAACCCATTACATTTCTAGTAAAAAGGAAGGTACTTTTACCACTAGAATGAACAGTCTTTCAATAGCAACTGTTACAATTTGAAAATAATAGGCTTGATTCTCCATTCACACCAGTTTTATATCACTATAATTCTATAAACTCCCAATTGACACTGGTATAACTGAGAGGATAATCAAGACAATCCTTTTGGACTGGAAATGACTAAATTAAATATGTTATAGACTTCTCCATGTAATATTCTACAAAATCTTCTTGGCTTTATCCCTCTTCTCAATCATCTGTGTGATGCATACCATTAGTCATGCACTCACACTCGCCTTTAGGGAAATAGTCTTCTCAAGAGCCAAATTAATGAAACTGGCAGCAAAAGGACAATTATACTGCCAGCGCTCCTGTCATGCCTTTATTACATCTGACCAGGCAAGTCTCAGAATAAGGAAACCTCTCAATAGAATCAGTACTGTGTGTTCCATTTGGACAAGGCGGTCTTTCGAACTGCTGTGGCATTCACCCCCAAAGTATTCCATCTTCCATAAATCCCAAGGTAGTCCTGCTGACCTTGTGCTTCTCCAAAGCATTCAGTCAAAGAAGAGACTCTAGAACTTGCTGGATGTTCACGGGCCCTCAAAATATAGATTGAATGTACTCAGTTCCTCAGGTTTCAGAGTCACAGCCGTGTTAGTCTGTATTCGCAAAAAGAAAAGGAGTACTTGTGGCACCAAATGGTGGAAAATGCACCACCAAATGCATCCGATGAAGTGAGCTGTAGCTCACGAAAGCTTATGCTCAAATAAATTTGTTAGTCTCTAAGGTGCCACAGGTACTCCTTTTCAGTTCCTCAGGAAATCCTAGGCCCTTTCATGTTTTTCCACTCATGTATGGAAGCTGAGAAAGCTTGCAAATTATCTACGTATCTCATGATGCATGAGATGGAGCATCATGGAGGCACAAAGCAAAAAACCTTACCTCTTCATTAAACGTCAGGGCCCTCTCCCTAAGTGAGGGGTGACAACATATGTTTTGGAGGGCTAGTATGCACAAATTGACCTAGTCACTGATAGTTTTAATCACAAGAAGCAAACATAGGCTCTAAATAGCAGATCCACCTCAATAACCAAACAGGCCATCGTAGAAGGAACTGTTTTGAGATCAATAAATGGCTATGTGAGTAGAAAGTCATTAAGAGGCAAAATATTTCTCTCCTCTGTCATAGGATCAGGTCATCTCCCCCACCTCCATCCTAGATATTGTAGTGTACATGTTTCATTAATTGGCTGTCCAGTTGGTGTCGGCTCAGTTTGGTTGATATGTTTTATTTATTTTCACACCTCCCTCAGCCTTCCTTCTGTTTTTCCACATTCCCTTCACTCCCCCAGTCTGTTTCCTCCTTCCCATGTTTTCCTGCTCTCTCATAGTTTCCTGTTCAATTTCCAAACAACAGAGCTGCATTACAATCACATTCTCTGAGGGCAGCCCAGGTTCAATTTCTTCAGGAAAAAGATGGGAGTCATCAGTCAACTTTATTGCACAAGTTTCAAAGTAGCAGCGGAGTTAGTCTGTGTTTTTTTCGCCCCCCTGCTCTCCTGCTGGTAATAGCTCACCTTACCTGATCACTCTCGTTACAGTGTGTATGGTAACACCCATTGTTTCATGTTCTCTGTGTATATAAATCTCCCCACTGTATTTTCCACTGAATGCATCCGATGAAGTGAGCTGTAGCTCACGAAAGCTTATGCTCAAATACATTTCTTAGTCTCTAAGGTGCCACAAGTCCTCCTTTTCTTTTTACTGCACAAGCCTTTTTTCTCCACATTGTTTCGCTGGCTTTCACTGAAAAAATAAAACAGTGCAGTATAAAGCATGTGGGTTACACTTTAACTTCAGACCAACAAGCCAAAGCTGATGAGCCAGTAACCTCACAAAAGCCTGCACTAGAGACCTCACAAAAAGCCTGAGGCTTAACATTAGCCCAGAGAGCCAGAGGTGCTGATCTAGCAAACCTTTGCTTTGACAAGAGCCAGTATCCTCATAGAGGCCTGACCTTTGACATTACCCCAGCAAGGTAGAGGTGCTGTGCCAGAGACCTGAAGCCTGTGTCCAGACATCATCCTAGGAAGATGGAGGTACTGAGCTAGTATCCTGACAAAGTCCCACTTGGCTTCAGCCAGGAGACTGGAAGTCCTGTGGCAGGAACTCTGTGCCAGTGCTTTGCTTATTACCAACCCAGCATGTCGTATGTGCTGAGCCAGTGACCTAAAAGCAGCCCATTCTTTGATATCAACCCAGTATGCTACATCTGAGAAACAAGTGACCTCAGAAGCCTGTACTTGGACATAAGCCGAGAAACCTAGAGATGCTGAACCACTAACTACATAAAGGCCTGTTGCCTTGGCGCCAGGTATCATTCTAGAATGTGTTCAGATTTGACTTGATCCCTGCAAGCTAAAGGTCCTGAGCTGGTAACACTCTAAGGCCTGTGCATTGATATCACCGCAGCATGCTATAATTGGTGAGCTGCATCCGATGCAGTGAGCTGTAGCTCACGAAAGCTTATGCTCAAATAAAGTTGTTTGCCTCTAAGGTGCCATAAGTCCTCCTTTTGTTTTTGTGAATACAGACTAACACGGCTGCTAGTCTGAAAAGCGACCTTACAGAGGCCTTTGCACTGAATTCAACCTGTGGTTATCAGATCCCCTTTGCTCTTCTGGAGTGACACAACAGAGATTTAAGAAGAGCTGAGGAGTTGGCCTTCTGCGGTTATAAAAACTCAGGACCTATTTATTTGGAATGACTATAACACTTGGAATTTATTAAAAATCAATAATAATTCTGTTTTAACACGAAGTGGCAAATGAGACATACAGCTTGTCTCAGTTCACTATCTTCACAGATTAAACATATATAATCCAAGCCTTTATTTGTTTTGACCACAATACCTTTCAATTTGAAATTCTATCTATCCAATTACTGAAGCTTGCAGCAACTGAATGAATTTATGAACTAGCAGTTACAATTTTAATTATAACCTGCATTTTGAAAACTTTAGCCCTCAGTCTCTCAGGATGCTGTGTTTTGTGTAAAGCTTCACAGGCCAACTGGAATCCATCATTTAACCAAATGATACTGTCTTGAACAATAAATACATGCCTTCACTTGACAGAAACACTTTTCCAATTTGCATTACTGAGAGTTTTGCGACAACAAATGTACAGACAGAAGTGGCATTTTGTTAAATACAGTTGCCTGGGCAAGCATGACACATACTGAATAAAACAACATGAAAGTAGGTGGATATTTTTGGGGCTTTTTTGACAGATAAACTTTAAATTCTGCCTCTGTTACTTCTAAAATTACAGTCTGTCTTAAAGTAGAGAAAATAAATACAAAAAATCTTCTCTCAAAACTAAAGAGAGTACTGTCAATTTAAAGGGAGTAAAATTTTAATAAAGGTTTCCCAACTCACACTAAAAGATGAAGATGCCACCATACGTGTAATTGTTTTACTAAACAGCCATTTCAGTAATTTAGTTTATTTTCAGGAGTACATCACAGCTATCAATGTTATTGGGCCAACAGTGATTGAATAATGCAAGTATTATACATTTGTAATGTACATATTGGGCCATATTGAATTAAATGGAAGTTGTTTGTAAGTGTTTTAGAATAAATTTTAGTTCAGAATATTTTATAGGAATCATTTCATAAGAATATAAAAATTCTTCAAGCAGGGAAATGCTATTTAGTGCAACATGCTTGTCTCTAGTTTAGCTTATATTCAGGGGAGAATGTTAAGGTAAAAATCACATTTTAAAAAGCAATCAGATATAATTATCTCTGTTACTAATTGCACCTTAAATTATTTACAACTGAAAATCAAGGCACAGATTTTTACAGATATGCAGAAATGGAAGTGCAATTACTATGCTCATAGAACAGGTCATTTTTGCCCATCTCCTGATTTGCATGTACCCTCATGGTTACTATGCATGCAAATTATGTATAAGTATTTTTGTGCACACAGTTCCAAAAATCTGTGCTAAGGTTCACCTTTCACTAATTATGCTTTTTGTTTATTTTTTTTGTATTTGGCTGATTGGGCAATAAAAATAGACCAGTTAATTTCATTATTGTTTATAGTTGCTTTCTGGTTAGTTTCAATTCCAATTCCAATTTCAATTTCTATCATACCAGCACAAATCAATTTTATGTTACAATCCTCCAAACCCTTACGCACTTCAGTAGTCCCAGTAAAGACAGTAAAATGGATATATTCATATGCATAAAGTCATTCGTGTGTATAAATGTTTGTTTTGAGGCTTTGTTTTCCAAACATTTTAGGAGGTTGTTTATTTTGCTTTTTCCATTTCCTTTACAGGGTAACAAACAATTTTTATTGGAATTAGGTTATGGAAAGGCTTGTTTCTGTAGAACATAAATTGAGACCTGAGTGTGTCCTTTTCAGCCCATTTTCCTGCTTGTTCACTATACCCCTCAATATCTTACTCCATAAAATAAACCTCTTGAGCCCATTCCACTCTTTACTCCAACTGCTTTCCCCAATAATTTATTTTATAATTTTAATCTCCCTTTGGGTGAAGAAGGTCTGCCTAAATGCCTTATTTATTCCTGTGTTCCTACCACTAGTTTCCCCAGCTCTATCTAGAATTTATCACGGATGTTCTTTTTAGGATTTGAGTTATCAGTGGTAAAGCTGACTTCATGAGTTTACTTAACACTTACCATATCTCTTACATTAACAATTTAGCGCACTGAGCAAGGGACCGACAGTATAAAGTACTCCCTAAAAAACAACCTTTTTAAATGCACTCTAAATCTGACCTATCAGACCTCATCCTCAAAGGTAACGTGCACAATACTAACAACAGATGATCCTGGGAGCTTAAATTCATAACTCTGCTAGACACTAAAAATAATGGACTGAACAGGGATACTGAATTTATGACAGGTTTCAGAGTAGCAGCCATGTTAGTCTGTATTCGCAAAAAGAAAAGGAGTACCTGTGGCACCTTAGAGACTAAAATTTATTTGAGCATAAGCTTTCGTGAGCTACAGCATCTGATGAAGTGAGCTGTAGCTCACAAAAGCTTATGCTCAAATAAATTTGTTAGCCTCTAAGGTGCCACAAGTACTCCTTTTCTTTTTGCGAATACAGACTAGCATGGCTGCTACTCTGAAACCGGTCGTTTTCTTTTACGTAAGCTTCAGATGCCCATTACAATTTACATCTGTGTATTCAGTTGTCTTGTTTATTCTGATTGCTAAACTATTATTGTTTTAGAGATGCTATCTTGGAGGTAGTTCCTGCTGATTCTGTTACTGACCCTAGTCAGTCATTCACAATCACATCCTCTCTTTAATTTATTCCTCTGTTTAGGGTAACTAGCATTGTTAAGGATCATCAGTTGACTGATACGATCATTTCATCCATTTCCTCTCTTTTGTAAAAGGCCAGTATTTTTATTAACATCACAGCAGCTTGCGTGCCAGTGGGAAGTCACTTCTCTGGGGTTCATTGTTTCGGTCTGTTCACCCTATGATCTCTGCAGCTCCTTTATTTTGCTGTGATCAAGGCCTCTGCAGTCCCAAATCTCTCCACTGATTTTTAATAAAAATAAACTGTAGCTAAATATCCATTCTGCTGAACATTTTCTGAGCCTGCAGTTATCCAGATTGATCCATCTTATCTGCCAACACCTCAAAACCTCCATTCTGGACCCCTTTAAATCTGGATACTTATTGAAACTCAGACAGGTATATGCACTACTAAATAAATAACATGTGCATCAAAATTATTCTCTTTGCTGCCTTTGAAACCTAGCCCCACTCCTTTCTCCTCAAGACCATATCTTCCCTGGGCTTATATGACTCTGATCTCTTGGTTCTCCTCATAGAGACATTCATAGATTTTAAGGCCAGACTGGACCATAGAGATAATTTAGTCTGTCCTCCTGCAAAACACAAGGAAAAAAAATCTCACACAGTAATTTTTGCTTCAAACCCATAACTTCTAGTTGAAGTACAGCATATTTTTTAGAAATATCTTGACTTTAAAATATCAAATGATAGCGAGGTCACAGTGTCCCTAAATAAGTTGTTCGAGCGATTAATTACCATCCCTGTCAAAAATGTGTTGCTTATTTCTAGTCTTAATTTGTCTAGCTTCAGCTTCCAACTGTTGGATTGCATGCCTGTTTTGGTTAAAGAGCTGACTCTCAGAGATCAGTTCCCCATGTAGGGACTTGTAGACCATGACCAAATCACCACTGAAATGTTAAACCACATAGATTTGTCACTACTTGCAAACAGCAATTGCAAAGATTTCAGTAATGTTATCATAGAACTCCCTACCAACTGTGGGAAATGCAGGAAGTGGCAACAGTAACATAAATTAGGCATAGGGCAAATTTGTAAATATTTTAATTTCAACCACTATTCCTTGAGGGCCATTTAAGTGCCTCCTCCCTTGTTCTCCCTGCGGACATGCCTAGGGTCCTGTCCTGGGTTTTTCTCTCTACATACTGCCAGAAAACATTATCCACGCCAACAGTTTCAGTGAGCAAATGACTCAAAAATCCTCCTCTCCCCCTCTTCTATCACACATCTCTGTCATCCCCTGGGTAACCCAGTGTGCTCTCAAACTCAACTCAACATGTCAAGAGCTGAAGTTCCGATTTTTCTTCTAAAACCCTATCTTCTCCCACTCATATTCAGGCTCCTGTCGAATCCTGACATCCATACAGCGCTTAAATCCATTCCTCCCCTTTTTCCCAACATCTTGGTTATCTCTTGGTTTAGTAACTATACACTGACTGCTCTACACAGCAGAATCCACACTAACATGTTTGCTCTCATCTCCTCTTACAACCCTTCATGTTTTGTCCAATTCCTTTCTTTAGTTCTCCATTTATCTCTTGATCCACATCTTTGGGACATCTTCATGCTGTTTCTTTCACTTGAAACAGCTTCCCTCCTCTTAAACATCAAGGACAAAAATCATCCTTATGCAGAGGGCCAGTCCAGAACCTATGCACTCCTCAAAGCCCGCTTACATGCTATTTTGAGAACTTAAACACTTGGGACTTACATGGTGGATAGGTCTTGTGTTGGTCCCCTGCACAAGGGTGAATTTCACCTGCCCATCCTCATTCACATCCTAATTTAAAACATACAGATGCTCTGGTTAATGCACTTCCATTCTAGATCTCTGTTTTCAGTTGCTCATATAATTTTTTCAGCAACAAAATAACAAAATGTGTGTTTAAACTTTTCATGAATAGCTGAAGACAGTCATGAACTCCCCTTATTGGGTTATGTGATAGGATATTGCAGATAAACTCCAGCAATTGTTACATAGTTTAGCTTTTCACATATAGTAAATCCTGTTAGTTGAATCCTTTAATTTTTATCCTAAGTTTTCCTTACATGAAGCCCTCACATCACATCAGAAATGATGGTGTGTACATTTATTTTTTTGTTAGATTTTTCCTACTCTAATGCATTCACACACACACAGTTTTATAAGGCTAATTTACCCAATAGATTCCAGGGATGTGGATGCAGTATAACAACCTAAATAAAACAGAGCAAGACACATAAAATAGGGATACCAGGAAAAGAATAGTAACAGGACACCTGACTGGCAATATATCATTGTAACAGATAATTCAAGTTATCGTCCTTCTCTTTAGTTGAGGGAATTCATCATAATGACATGCACTGATGAAAGGAGAGCTATAGTTTCTCTCTGATTTTTGAATTCAGATGAACAGACCATAGAGGTTGTGTTAGGAACAAAGCCAAAGCTAGTAAGTTACACATAAATTAGGGAGGTTATCTGACATGCACATTTTCATTCAAGGGAGAGAAAGCAGACCAGCCTGTAGCTATAACATTATTCATGCACTTTCTTTCTTCTGAATTCTGTATTGTATGAACACTTTGAACTGATTTATTCCAAAGCAAAATATTTTCACTAATGACTGATAGGTCTCCTCCACCAATATCTGCCAACACGAAAGACTTGAAGGCTCTGCACAGCTTTATTTTTATTATTTCTACAAAGGATTTGGTATTTTGCTATTCCCATGCAGGCTCTGGTGCATCTCAAAAGTGAACTGCCAATTAATTACTTCCGAGCACTCTGGAGAAATTCAGTCTAATACAAAGTACAAGCATTTTTTTCCTGAGCTAAAAGTACTTAAGCTTCCTGCACTTTTAGCTTGTTTGGAAGCAGTCAATTGTCCCATATACTGAAAATATTGACAGGTTGTTTTGTAATGTCCACTTTTAAAACATGAATTGGAAATTGAACAGCATAGAAACCTCAAAAGGAAGACTATGACTCCCTATGGGTAGCAATAATAATTTTGCTTCTTACTTACATAACACTTTCCAACATCAAAACAGTTTGCAGACATGTGCTAATTAATACTCACTAAGGAAGTAGACAGACTATAGTATGTGGACAGAGTTTAGGTCAATATAGTGGTATTGAAATCTTCGAACTGAAATTCCTCCTTGGAATTTTGCAGGCCTAGACATTTAAAAGATGTCAGTTCATTATGCCTGGTTGCTATGTGTTTTGGTCACATGACTTCACAGACTCTAAAGATGTTCCATGTCTTCAAAGGATGTAATCAGCATAAGGGAGCAATGCAATTTGGTCACTAATTCTATTGAATACTGGACATTTCTTATATACCCAGTCATTCAGGGTTTTGACTTCTGAAACAGACTTTGATGAGGCCTATAGCTTGTTCATGAACCAAACTCCCATAATTCTCTATTGTTATGCTAAGAAGTGAAAAATACAAGTTTGGTAAACTCAGTAATAGTGATAGTGACCTTTAACATAGTGCCTGCTCTTTCAACTGAGCAAACAATGTTTTAACCACAGTAAGTAGGAATACAAATAATATACCAACAACAAAAATAAGGAGTAAGCAGCAGATGTTAGAGTTAGGAACTTTATGAAATATGACAAAGTCTGGAAACATACTAACATAAGATATATTTGGGAGAGAAAAGAGGAACTGCTAGGAGCAGAAATTATAAACCTCCTCTTCTCCCAAGAATTTAGGTGACAGGCTGAAAGCACGCAGATAGAACAGGGAAGGCTGAGATGGACTGAGACCAGATTTGGTGCTGCTGCTGCAGGGATCAGTTCTAATGGATTTGATCTAGCAATGTATATCTTTTCTGTTAGTTAGTGCTAACAATTGCTTAGTAGACTTATTCAAGCAGAGTTATCTGAGGCCTTTTTAATTGTTGAATATATTGAAACCCATAAATTGTTTGTTGAGTTTTGATTACAGATTACAAGGGCTGCTCCAACAGGAGAGTGACCTGGGCCTCATTGTAAATAGCTCAATGAAGACCACTGGTCAATGTGCAGCTGTGGTTAAAAAAAACCCACCCAAACAAGATACTAGGTTCCATAAGAAATGGGATGATGACTATTATAATGCCTTTTATAGAAACAAATGGTGTGGCCTTATCTGGTTACCCCCATCATAAAAGGATATTGCTGGAATAGAGGGGGTTCAGAAGAGAGAGATGAGACTGAGAAAGGATATGGAAAAACTCTCCTATGAAGAGAGATTAAAAAACCAGGGCTTATTTACCTAAGAAAGGAGATAAATAAGGAGAGACATGATAAAAGTATACAAAACAATTAATGGTCTAGAGAAGGTAGACTGGGAACTTCTATTCTAGCTGTCCCATAACACAAGAACAAGGGGACATTCAATTAAATGAAAAGGCGGGAAAGTCAAAACTGATAAAAAATTTTGTTTCACACAACATGTAATTGGACTGTAGATTGCGTTGCCACAAGAATGAGGCCAAGAAGTTAACAAGGGTCAAAAAGGAAGTGGACATATACATGGATACCAAGAATATATACAGTTATCATAATTCACGTTAATAAAATTTCTAGAGGAGATATTAAACCTTATGCTTTAGGGCTTAAACCAATCTTGGACTATCAGAGATCAGGATGAAACCTAATATGTGTGTAAATGGGAGGGAGATTATTCTACATCTGCCCACTGCAGGGTTCTGACGCCTTGCTTGGAAGCATTTAGTGCTGGATGCTGTCAGAGACAGGATACTGAACTAGATGGACCATGGGTCTGATCCGATCTGGCAATTCCTGTGTTCCTAATACTTCAGAGTGGGCAACTTTAGTGATACATCTCCTCTGTTAGCCACATGCTCTTTCCATGGAATTCATCTGCATATCTTAAAAATACCTTGCTATCAACAATGGGCCTGATTGTTCACTCATACTTGTTCACACCCCCTGAGGGCAATTGAGTTACACTAGTGTAAAATGTGCATGAGCACATAATCAGGCCCAGCCTCTGCTCAGCATATTGAGATGTTTGTAGGTATGTTCATGTATGTGGGAAAAGTGGGGATGATGCTAATCTGCCTTTTAAACAAATTATTCAATAAAATATTCGGATAAAATTTTTGTCAGATCCCAAGCGCGTGTCATAAGACATAGCTCAGGGACCATATCTACTTGTGTGTTTGTACAGTGCCCCGTACAATGGGGCCTTGATTCTGATTGGAGACCTTAGGGGTTTTTACAATACAAATAAAAAAACCACCCCTATATAAATAATTTACAAGTAAAAGCTGTCTTTATTTTAAGGTAACATTTAAATTTTCATTGCCATGATCCAACTGAAGTGGATTTTATCAGCCCTGAAAGCTAGCATCATGAGCAATTCACAAACATCCTTCCAGCTTATCTCATGGGATAACCACTCTTAACTTCTTGGGATTGTGAATGACAGGCTCCCTGCAGCTGATTCAGGGCCTAGACGTCACCTTCTCAGCAGAAAGTGAGCGGAGCCTGTCAGTCCTCTAGTTAGTTTTTCATACGGAATGGCCCTCCTTGTCACCATAGTCTGGGAGAGCCAATTCTCAGGGAAGTTCTGTCATGCTGAACCCTGTGCAGGTTGGAAACGGCCGCAGAGGCATGCTTAAAATGGCCTGCCAGCTTCCAGACAAGCAGTATGTCTGCTACTCAGGCTTGTTTTAACGAAGTGGGCAGTGTTAACAAGGGGCACTGTTTAGGGTGTGTGGGCAAAGCACCCCAAACTCAGCACTTAACAGTCAATGAAAGCATTCACTGTGTTTACTACTACTATTACTCATATTTACTACAGTAGTGCCTAAGGATCAACCAAGAATAGGGCCTCATTGTGCTAGGCAGAATGCAAATGCAGAGTAAATGACTGCTTCACTGAGAAACTCTCATACAATGCTTCTCTTTGCCTTGCTCATGTTCTTCCCAGAGATGGAGCCCCTGCAGAAAACAGAGAGAAACTGGTTGATTTTAAAGACTGACCCCAATATGCACACAGGTGATATGTAGGTGACTATTGAAAATATGTGCATTTCTGGGGTCTGCATGTGAATGATTCCAAATAGTTCTAGAGAGGGATGGATGCGTGATCACTGAATCCAGGTTGGGTACTGAACCCATCACTGCAGAATATACAGGATATTTGAACCAACTGGTTAGAAATTAGATGGTTCTGGAGAACAGATGGTGGCGCTTCACGTGCAATTCTACTCCCCAACATCAACAAGACATCTTGAAAACTAAGTCTCTACAGGACTATCATGTGGGGAGGTGGTATTAATGAACACAATGAGCGAGAAATAACTGACACACAAAAAGATATGCTCATAGTTGTACATTTGTCTTGAGTAGATCCTTCTCTAGTTTATGTATGAAGTTGTTTTCTGAAGCAGAATTGGGGTAAGAGGTTGCTGTAGCATAGTAGGACACTAGATGTTCATTTACATATTAATCCCAGAATGCTCTGCCAACGACACAGCATCCCTAAGGCAGTGCTGTCATTCTGGCCACAAATAGAAAAGGGGTAAGTTTGTTTGTGTGTGCACTGAGCTTCCTCCTGCACTGTGCTTGGAAACAGAAGGAAAAACTTGCATATTTTCATAAACTGACATTGCTCTTTTGCCTAGATGACAGCACATTTTGAGTTAGGATAAGAACCTACTTTGTATAGTTCTTTTCAAAACAGTTCTTTTTTAGAATGTGCAGATTTTCAAAATAGGTAAGAAACATCATTTTAAAGCCAACATTTACCTTTTCTTTAGAATGATGGGGGGGGGAGAGAGAAGGAGGATGAGTGTGTGTGAGAATTAGACATTGAGGAAAGGAAATCTAAAGATTTTAAGGGATTCTGATTTTACATGGGAAGTAAATAGAATTTTCCATATAAAATATATAAAACCTGTATACCAACTGTCACTAGAGGATGAATGAGCATGTAGTTCAGGTACTGGTCTGGTAGTTAGGAGATCTGGGTTAAATTCCTGATTCTGCCAGTCTTGTGAAAGTCACAATTTCTTTTTGCTTTATTTCTTTATCTGTAAATGGGATACTAGTGCTTCCTTTCTCCAATTTTTATCTGTCCTGTCTATTTATATGAGAAGCTCTTTTGAAAAGGGAACATCTCTTACTCTGTGTTTTCAGTATCTGGCACCGTGGGACCCTAATTTTGGTTGCAGTCTTTAAACATAAAACTAGTGGTTTTATTCACTTGTTAGGGCAGGGATCATCTTTTCATTATGTGTGTTTGTGTAGGTACAGAACCTAGCACAGTGGGGCCCCCAATCCTTAGTGGGATCCTCTAGGTGCTACTGCGATACGAATGAATAACTAAAATATATCTTAGCTGAATTTATTAAGATATTTGTACACTAGGGCCTGGATTTACTGAAATAGTCAGTAGAGGTATTAAATCTTAATCTCTAATGAGGTTTTTATACACTGCCACTGAAGATGAGATCAGGGCACATGCACTTCACACTACAGCATCTCAATGCTTGCCTCTGCATGCAATCGTTAAGCCTTTCAGTTACTGAACATTTTTAACCAAGTTGATATAATGCATCTGAACTCCAGTTGATAACTTGGTCAAGAACGAAGTATTCCTCTTGGTTTTTCTTGCAATCCACATCTTGGGTTACTGTGACAGAAATTAATATGAATTGCTGCCTCTCTCTCCCCACTTCCTTCCTCTACACCATAAGCATATATTCATACATGACATATACGCACATATCTAATGGAATCTAAACACATGCATCAACACATTTATTGGGCCACCTTTTCAAAGAAGCCTGAACACAGAAACACATTATGTGAGCAATTGTGTCCCTAAGTGGCATGCACAATTACAGTGACTTTATGTACTATGATCCTGCAAGGTAAGGAGCACTGATCCAACAAAATACTTAAGCAGGTGCTTAATTTTATGCATGAGTCTTTGAACCGAAGCCAATGGGACCAGGCTCACATTAACCATGTGCGCTCGGTACACTTGCACAGGGTTCACATCTCATTGGGGAAAAAAAAATCACACACAAAACTACCCAAAGCCAGGAAGGGGGTATGGTGTTGTGTGGGAGGGGACCTACAGCTGCCCTGCATGCTGTGCCAAGAGTCAATGGGCTGGAGCAGGGAGTTGGGCCAGCCCCATGAGACAGTAGCTGCTGCAGGATAATCAGGAGGCAGGCTCCCTCTCCAACCCTCCCCTACCAGGGCCTTCCATGCTGCACAGGGCCCCAAAATTCTTTAATACGGCACTGAACGGCACTACTCCCATAGTCACATTCTCAAAGTCAAGGATGTGATTCAGTGCTTTGCTGGTTTGAGGCCAGAATACTCACCACTTTTCAGAACTGAGCCGAACTTGGTTTGCAGGACTTTGCACATAGAAGAACTTGTAGAATAATGTGGTACTTCCTTGCCTAACTGGTTTGATAGTATGACCCTACAGGCCTATCTGACTTGTGGGTGCAATTAGATAGCTAGACATCTAGGATGGGATTTTCAGAAGTGCTCAGCGTTGGCCTATCTCAGATCCCATGGAAGTCTGTTTGCCCATTAAAAGCAGAGTCACCCCTAAATGAAATCCCCACTCAGTTGCAGGTACAAAATTTGATGCTGTTTAGTTAGCAGAGATGTCTGTTTGCCATTGTATCGTCGGTCTGTTTTACCTTAGCATAAAGAATTTAAACCACTATGCGTCCATGTTGTATTCATTAAAAAATGTGCTGTCCCATGGCAATACAATAGAAGACTAGATAAAGACAATGCATGGTTCTTGCCTTTAAGACCAATAGGCATACACAACCATGATTAATGACAGAAGACCGTTCCCCAAGTGTTTTAGTTTATAGTGTTTTTAAAAGGACGCAATTTAGGCTTGTGAAAATGAAGCCACGGTTTGGCTGGTGTTAAGGCAGTTCAGAGCCCAGAAATCAAAATTTAATAATGTGTCATCCATAAAAACACTTTGCTAAAACTACCATTAGCTACACATTTCTATTGCAACACTGCTTTCAAAGGAGATATTTTGCCTAATTATATCTAACTGTGAAGGCAATAGCATCTGATGAGGGTGCCTAAGAATTCTAAAATGAGTTGCATAATGCAAAGACAAAATTAGTTGCAGGATAATGTTAGTCAACATCAGAAGTGTTCCAGGGAGTGGCTGGAAAATAAAAATAAAATAACCCAGCAATCTCACACACTCAGCATATACATTAGCGATTAACCTTTTAGTAAGACACATGTCCTACAATGTGGGATAATTGCTAACCCTCAACCAATTTTACTGCTTTAGTTCCAACTTCTGGGTTTAGAGTATTGTACCAGCAGCTGTAGCTTAGAGCATGGTTTGAGTTTTGTCAATGTAAACCAACTTGAAAGCAAAAAGAAAGCATTCATAAATTACTGATGTTTTAGTGCCGAACATCCATCACGTTTCAGAGGAGTAGCTGTGTTAGTCTGTAACAGCAAAAACAACGAGGAGTCCTTGTGGCACCTTGGAGACTAACAAATTTATTTGGGCATAAGCTTTCATGGGCTTAGCCCACAAAAGCTTATGCCCAAATAAATTTGTTAGTCTCTAAGGTGTCACAAGGACTCCTCATTGTTTTTACAGCTACCATGGTTCAGGAGCAGGAGTCACTGCTGTATTTCTAATGCTGGGTTGATTATACAATATTACAAGCCATTGTTTAAGCTCTGTGACAAAGCTCTGTCCTTGTCTCCGTGGGTCCCGCGTTTCCTGGCGGATTTCGCTAGCCTCAGAGGCTCACTGTGATCCTGCATGTAACCCTTCTCTCTCTAGAGACAAGGGTCACAGTCTACTGAGCCATTTTCATCATAAGCCAGCGAGGGAGGTGAGGAGAAGTTATCCTTCCTTGCACAGTCTCTGTTGTCTCCCAGTCTCAGTGATTAATCAGGGGGCAAAGGTGGGGAGGAGGGGCCGGAAGCCCGGGCCCACCCTCTACTCCGGGCTCCAGCCCAGGGACCCTAATAGTATCAGCTATGGTAGCTGACCTTTTAGAAACATGACAAGTACAATTCCCTGGGCTACTTCCCCCACAGCAGCCCTCACTTCCTCAAGCTCCGCTTCACCCTTACCTCAGGGCCTCCTTCCTTGTGCCTGTTATGGTGTGTACTACTCAGCCCCTCCAACCGCGCAACTTCTTCCCACAGCTCCTGACATGCACCCGCACCTGACTGACTGGGAGGCTTTTAACTAGTTTCAGCCAGCTCCTGATTGGCTTCAGGTGTCTTCTCCCTGCCTTCTGGAAAGTTCTTAATTGGCCCCAGGTGTCTTAATTGACCTGGAGCAGCTTCCATTTCACTTATCCTGGTACCAGGGATTTGTTTAGAGCTAATATATCTATCTCCCCCTACTCTTTCATAGCCATCTGGCCTTGCCCCGTCACAGCGCATATTGTAGGCCTGATTTTCAGCGTTGTTCCATTGGCTTGCTACACTGACTGACGCCAACTGACTATTTGGCCCTTTGTATGCAAGGTGAAGGTGATCACAGATGCCACACTTGTGACAGAGTCACTGAGAATCAGCTGGCCCTGTTTTTGTTTGGCTATCGCTTTAACCATCACACACTGAAATAATCCTTAAAAATCATAACACAGCTCCAACTCATGGTGTTAGCAAGAGGTCCAAGGGAAGGTAACAGAGAGGCAAGTAAGGGACACGCACAGACACTCGTCTAAACATTAGTGGTGCTATTTAAATTAATATAAATGCTTTCATTTTAAAGTAGTATAAACTTGGAACCAAACAGTTTTTACATGACACTGAGGTGTAAAGATGTCTGAAATGCATTATGCATGAGACCACTGCTGAGGAAAGATTATCATTTAGCTTTATAAAGGATAGCACCTTTCACCCAGAAAGATCCTAATGCACTTTAAAGACAATGGGCCAAATTTAAACTTAGGCCCCAATCCTATACTAAGAACCATGCAGCACCTCTCTATCCTGTAGGCTGCCGGAAAGCCCCTTTGACTTCAGTGGGGGTTTGTTTGCAGTTCTCAGTGGAGAATTGGGGCCTTAATGTGTATAGTGATGTAAAGTAGATGTTAGTAACTGGGTATGTGAGTCCAAAGAAATCAAGCTAGTAGACAAACATTGAAGTAGCTAGAAAAGGTGCAGGTTAGGTCTATTTAGATTCTCGTAGACTCACCTTTGAATTAGGTTCTGTATTATTATATATTGGGCCAGCCCCTCTGTTTCAGATAGCTACCCTGATGTATACTGACTCACAATCTGGTCACAAAGTTCCACCACTTCCCATTGATGCAGCCAGTTCTGGTGTGGAATGTGGCAGATGTGCACTAGCAACATGACAAATTGTTCATGGGGGAAACTGCCTCTTATTCAAAGAGGTAATGAAAAGAAACACAAAAATAGTGCAAAGTACTGTAGTGATATACATAAAGGAGCAGTCCCTCGTTTTCTGCGCTGATTCTTCCAGTAGTGTTAAATGGTGTACTTGCTAACTGTTTGCGAACAATGGAATTGCTTCAAATTTCTCAGAGGTTAATCCTGTTTACCCCTTTACTTCTTGTTTGTTCCCAGACATTATGGATCAAATTCAGACACGATAGAACCCACCTGGCTTCAGAGAAGTTGAATATTCCTTACAGTTGGGCTCATGTTGTTCCTATATTCCAAGTTTCCTCTTTCCTGTTCAACATCAGAGTTATTGTCCTGGCTTTCAGCTCAGTTCTGTAACAACAGTTGCTGCATAAAATGCTTTCATTGTCCATTTGTGATGGCTGACCTTCCTCTTCCTTTGGCGTGAGTCTTCCAATTATAGCATATTCTTTCAAAGCTGAATTAATTTCAATACACAAGACTAGAGAACACAGGAACATGTATCCTTTTGTATAGACTGTAACTTGTATTATGAGTCATTAACTTAAGAGCTTTGAACAATTCATTACTGAAACGGGAGGCCATTGCCAAGTTGTTCTCATAGCTGACATATTTTCTGCTATTATAGTTCACTGTGGCTATTGGTCACGTAAGATACTATTCAGTGTGAGTAAGGGGCAGAACATGGTTCCTAAGTATTTACCAATCACTGCTGGATAGATTATTATTACTTGGATTACAGAAACAGAAATCAGGGCCCCTCTGTGTTAGAGCACAGATGTATACCTTTGCGAGGTGCATCTTAGTTTGCTTCACTGTTTGATTATGCCCTAGCCTTGCTGCCTCGCTAAGCCTGACAAGGCTGGAAGAAGGGATCTCTCTTTATGACCAAGTTCCCCACTGCACATCCACATAAGGGCCTGGCAGCATCTTGCGCCAAGTTATTTTCTCTTTAGAAATTAATTTTATTTTTACCCCAGCACTGGAAGGGGCAAAAAAAAAAAGTCTACAATGGAAATTGTTTATTTCACAAAAACAGTCTAGTTTTCTGCCATAACTTTCAGAGGCTGTGTCACACACTCAAAGGACAAATGATAGTAGAGATTAAAGCGTTCACACAAGAACATTTCCAAAAACATGGTAAGTGCATTCCATCAGTAATGCCCCCCACCCCATCCCAGATCTTAGAACTTATGGAGATAAATGTCTTGCTTGACTTGAAGTGGGGCATCAATTTTTTAAAGCATAGGTGATTATTTGGCTTATAAACAAGAACCCATAACATGCCACATGAAATAACTCCAAACCACGGACACTATTTGATTAGGTTTCAGAGTATCAGCCATGTTAGTCTGTATCCGCAAAAAGAAAAGGAGTACTTGTGGCACTTTAGAGACTAACAAATTTATTTGAGCATAAGCTTTCGTGAGCTACAGCTCACTTCATCGGATGCATTCAGTGGAAAATACAGTGGGGAGATTTATATACATAGAGAACATGAAACGATGGGTGTTACCATACACACTGTAACGAGAGTGATCACTTAAGGTGAGCTATTACCAACAGGAGAGCAGGGGTGGGGGGGAGGAACCTTTTGTAGTGATAATCAAGGTGGGCCATTTCCAGCAGTTGACAAGAATGTCTGAGGAACAGTGGGGTGGGGGCGGGGGAGAATAAACATGGGGAAATAGTTTTACTTTGTGTAATGACCCATCCACTCCCAGTCTTTATTCAAGCTTAAATTAATTGTATCCAGTTTGCAAATTAATTCCAATTCAGCAGTCTCTTGTTGGAGTCTGTTTTCGAAGTTTTTTTGTTGAAGAATTGCCACTTTTAGGTCTGTAATCGAGTGACCAGAGAGATTGAAGTGTTCTCCAACTGGTTTTTGAATGTTATAATTCTTGATGTCTGATTTATGTCCATTTATTCTTTTACGTAGAGACTGTCCAGTTTGGCCAATGTACATGGCAGAGGGGCATTGATGGCAAATGATGGCATATATCACATTGGTAGATGTGCAGGGTGAACGAGCTTCTGATCCTGTGGCTGATGTGATTAGGCCCTATGATGGTGTCCCCTGAATAGATATGTGGACACAGTTGGCAATGGGCTTTGTTGCAAGGATAGGTTCCTGGTTAGTGGTTCTGTTGTGTGGTGTGTGGTTGCTGGTGAGTATTTGTTTCATCTTGGGGGGCTGTCTGTAAGCAAGGATTGGCCTGTCTCCCAAGATCTGTGAGAGCGATGGGTCGTCCTTCAGGATAGGTTGTAGATCCTTGATGATGCGTTGGAGAGGTTTTATTTGGGAGCTGAAGGTGATGGCTAGTGGAGTTCTGTTATTTTCTTTCTTGGACCTGTCCTGTAGTAGGTAACTTCTGAGTACTCTTCTGGCTCTGTCAATCGGTTTCTTTACTTCAGTAGGTGGGTATTGTAGTTATAAGAATGCTTGATAGAGATCTTGTAGGTGTTTGTCTCTGTCTGAGGGGTTGGAGCAAATGCGGGATTACTTTAACAACTCTAAAGGCCTCTTTGCTTTACATTCAGCTGTTTTTAACTCCTCTCTTGCTGTATTGGCTTCAATGGTTAGAGAGTGGTTCCTTATACTGCAGGCAATTATTACAGGCTCACACCAATAATAGCTCACAATTTTATGTTTTACATGCACACACACTCAGCTTCCACAGGTGAAAAAGAGAAAAAAAGAGAGCGTGCAAGCAGTTACCATTCAGTTGCTGATATTTTCCAACAGTTATCAACATTGGTTAAGGTAGATTAAAGCAGCAGGGGGGAGCTTTACTCACCAGCCAAGGAATAAGGAAGAGGATCTGTGCTTTCCTAACACCTTCCTCCCCTTATTTTACCCCCTGGTTACCACCGAGTGGTACCATAGATACCACAGCTTCACCCTCAGTTTGGAATAGGAAATAATTGTGCCATCTCTGTACCAGTTACCAAATTTTATTTGATTTATTTATTTAATTCACGTTATATCGATAAAAAAACCCCAAATCTCAGGCTGGCTGCACTTGTGAGTGAGATCCTCAACTGGTACTGATTTAAGCCAGCTCAAATCTCTGAGCCTGGATCCCCACAAGGACTTAGATGTTACACACCTAACATATCAAGCCCTGCAGGTGAGAGAGGCATTGCTCCACCTATTGTCAGCTGGTGTAATGACCACACTGGGGTTTAGGTTTGAGGTAGACATCCAGATGCCTGCTTGAGGCAGCAGAGTTCATGCTCAGAGAGGCAGAAATGTAGGCACTAGGAGACTTTTACAGCAAAAATGTAGCTGCCAAGTGCATTTAGGCATCTACAGGGTTATGTGACAGCTGCGAGTGCAGAGCGGGTGTTGGTGGTGTTGTAGATCACAATGGTGCCTAAATCTGGGCTGTAGGTGCTTAAGTCCCTTTGTGGATCTGGGCTTTGGTCCAAAGTCTATCTAAAAGGTAACAAACCCTGTAACATATCCTAACCAACATGGCAGCAAAACGAATCCACTGATTTAAAATTATTCTAACCTCCTCAGAAACCCAACCCCCTCCACCATCCTACATTCCAGCCTTCCTCTTTTCCTCTTCAGACAACAAATGTCATATGATGTAACCATACACACAAAGGTTGAAATACCCATGTTTACAAACTATATACAACAGGCAAGGCATAGCTACACATACACACTGCTGCTCTTGCAGGGTTCTGGTGGCTCCTGGAACACAGAAGACAGTAAAGGTCACAAGAGGACTCACAAACTATTTGTGCCTGTGCCAATGCCTCAGGTGAACAAATTGGTGGCAATTTTGGAACAAGGGAGGAGAGAATGAATTCAAAAGATAAGGGTTGGTAATTGAGAATATCTTGCCAAAGTGGCTCCAAATTGAGTGGCTCTACTGATTACAGCAACAGCACCACCCCATGGGAAGAGAGGACGTCTTTCAAATGCTGACTCACTCATAGTGGGTTGGTTTTTTTGGTGAACATTCATGTCATTCCTGTACCCATAATCAGTCTAGCTCAGGATGGCCAACTTGTGGCTCCAGAGCCACATGCGGCTCTTTAGAAGTTAATATGCGGATCCTTGTATAGGCACCAACTCCAGGGCAGGAGCTACAGGTGCCAATTTTCCAGTGTGGCGGGGGATGCTCTCTGCTCAGTCCCTGACTCTGCCACAGGCCCTACCCCCCACTCCACCCCTTCCCGCCCCTCCCCTGAGCCTGCCGTGTCCTCGCTCCTCCCCCTGCCTCTCCCCCCAGAGCCTCCTGCATGCCACAAAACAGCTGATCAGGAGCACTTGGAGCAGGGGGGATGGAGCAGATTGGGGGCTGCTGATGTATTACTGTGGCTCTTTGGTAATGTACATTGGTAAATTCTGGCTCCTTCTCAGGCTCAGGCTGCCACCCCTGGTCTAGCTGTTTCTAAGACCCTGAACCTGAAAACACACAACTGCTTAACTTTACTTCTATGCATAAATGTTTCCAGGAACAAGGCTAGAGTTTTTGGGGGACTATTTCAATCAGTGTCTATATTATAGATTTTTAATTTTTATTTTTCTCTGAATACAGGCTACAAACTCCATCTTGTTGCGGTGATTTTGCACAGAAGAACAAAGGGGTTTCTTTCCGCAAGAGAGAGAATATAAAAGGCCCTGGAAGACCCTCCATATTGTCTTCAGCTGGCTCAAGAGATAGCCTCTCCACCCTAAAGAGATGCCTGAAAGAAATTAGAACAAAGAACTGTAACTACGGGGGTTTGAGTGATTGCTAGATCCAGGCCATAAACCACAACATTGGTCTAAAAAGTATTGGGCCCAGACTAGGAAGGAGTCTAGCCTGTGAAAGAAGCTTATTGGAACATCTTGGAGGGTGAGATTTACCTGTATTCAGTTTCCTACTATATATATATTCCCTGTATAAGCTTTATACAGAGTAAAACAGATTTATTTGGGGTTTGGATCGCATTGGGAGCTGGGTGTCTGGGTGCTAGTCAGGAGCACTTGCTAAGCCGTTTTTAGTTAAGTCTGAAGCTTTGGGGGCGTGGGTCAGACACTGGGTCTGTGTTGCAGCAGATTAGCATGTCTGGCTCAACAAGACAGGGTTGAGGCCCAAGCTGGCAGAGAAAACAGGCTCAGAGGTAGTCTCAGCACATCAAGTGACAGTCCCGATGGGGTCTCTGTGACTGAACCTGTCACAGTAACAATAGTAACATTACAGAGGAATCATTTGAATTAAAAATATATTTAAATTTTCTGAGGCTTTTTTTACTGGGATGAATACTTCACTTGTTTATAGCTGGTTTTATTTCAGAGCCTCTGTGAAAGAGCTTAGTCAAAACTTGTAAAGATATAACCTTGGATGAATACCAGATGCATACCAGAATGAAGACAACACCAGCAGGCTCTGCATATGTATTCTAGTTACAGTCTTGATATAGATGAGTAAATGAGGTAATGCTGCAGGCAGTGACTGGGTGGGGACCACTTCCTAGGCAGAAACTTTCTAAAAAGTCTTTACTTGTGCAAATAAGACCTACGGGATTTAGGATAGTAAAATATTTCTCCACATATTATATTAGATGCTTCAGTTTCTTCTGTTCGGCAAGGGCTTCAGAGGCCTGAAACTTGCTGGAAATATATATATATATATATAGCTTACAAATGTTAAAAATGAACTGATATTTCTTCTGAAGATAAAAGATATGCTACCCAGCTATGTGCACATTAGTGGTATATAGGGCATTAACAAACAATAAACTAGTTGTGTCACACACACAATCCAGAATCAAAGAGCTGTGGAAACACTATGAAAATAATGGGCTGTTTTTTCTCTATATCTTTCATGGTTTTGTACAGTTCAGTCGTGTTTAGGGGCATTTCTGGTTTCTTCTGTCTTTATCCAGTCTAGTCTTTAGACATTTTTATCTTTCCTTGTATGGAACTCTCCCCATACTTCTTCTGGCAACTTTTCTAGCTCTTCTTTGTATTCACTACTTATGCTGTCTTGAGAGCTGATGTTTTCAATGATTATATACAACTCAGCTGTCTTTTCCTATTCCTATATGTGAGATTATTCTGTTTCCCTTTCCCTCATGCTATGAAAACAAATAAACCAAACAGTTTGCTGTGTTCTGTTCCTCTCTGACTTTGTTCAGTCAGATTAGTTTGGATTAGCATTACTTCCAGAATGAATAGGCACTCTGTCTACTAATAAAGTGTTTAATAAGTAAAACAAAGAGCAGCCCAACCTATGCAGATGGTCCACATGTATAAGTGAGTGGTAGCTATCTTTACAGATATGTGTTCATCAGTGGCACACTGTACATCTGGTTGAGTTACCTACTATCAGTGCTACGAGTTGGGGACTGGGAGACTAAAACTGTTAGGCAACTTTGATATTCTGAAGGGAAGGATGGTCCAGAGCTTTAGGCACCAGAGCACTGCCACAAGTAGGAAACTATATATTCCAAACATGTTTTGAATGTCTTCCATGTCTCTGACAAAACGTCTTTCAGATGGAATAACCTCACTGAAGTCTTTCCATCAAGTTTTTTTTCACCCAACATTTATTCTGTCGCATCACACAGTAAATAACCAGTTAGTGTAAATTTTTCAAAAAGTGCCTCAGTGACTTAACATCCTAAGTTCCATTTTCAAAAACATGTAAGTCACTGAGGAGCCTAAGTCCTATTGACAGCCAGTGGGACTTAGGCTCCTCTTAGTGACTTATATGATGTTGAAAATTTTACCCTAAGTCTCTGGGAAGTACAATTTTACTACGTCAGCTGTTCCACCACTCGGTGTCCTCTGTCAGTCACACTATCAGTTGAATAGAGGATTACATTATCATATCATTCTTTACAGTTCTGAGCAACAGCTAGATACAGCTGTATACTTTTTTATATTCAGTCTTTGAAAAAGAAAAGTGAGAATCCAAATTACCAGTAGTAAATGATTACATTATAGCAGCAAGACTCATTGGTCTATAAATAGTCAGAATCAGGGACATGGTTTCTCATCCCATTAAAATTTGTCTTTTTTTTTTTAAATGCACCTTTTTCCCCAGAATAGCCTCTAAATGCTTATTGTGCAAGCCTGATGACTTTGCTTTTGAAACTTTGCTTGGTAGGCCATTATCAGGAGACAAATTAAAAAAAAAAGAAAAAGAAAAGATTTTCTAGTCTCAATTCTAAATGTTTTTCTATTTGGTCTGCTCTGGTTTTTCCACGTTTTCCATTCTATGGTCTTCCAACAAAACCCAATTACTGTTAAAGTGAAGTCATAGAGTTTAAGGCCAGAAGAGACCACCGAATCATCTAGCCTGACTTCCCATACAACCCAGACTAATGGCAAGGAATCGACTATGTAAAATATACTCAGATAATCCCAGCAAGTAACCCAGACACCCTGCTGCAGAGGAAAGCAAAAAGCAAACCAAACCTACACACAGTCCCCCAATGTTTCTGCCAATCTGACCTGGAAAAAAAATTCCTTCTTGACCCCACATATGGGGATCAATTAGACCCTGATCTTGTCTTATGGAGCATTAGTCCACGGGAGGGATGTAAATTCTAGTGTGCACTGACATGTGCAGGAGGTCGGACTAGATGATCAGAATGGTCCCTTCTGACCTTAGTATCTATGAATCTATGTTACACACTAACTGACCTGTGTAGACTCTGCTGGCATGCACCAAAAGTTCCCTGGTGTGTGTTAATGTGGTACTGTTTCAAACTGTACTACATTATCTCACACTAGAGAACTTTCAGTGCATGCTAGTGTGCTCCTCAATCAGTCAGTTCATGTGCAACCCACAAGCGCACAACAGAATTTATCTCTCTCTAGCGCAGACTAGTGCATCATGTAGACAAGCCCTGAGAAAGACAGGGAGATGAGAAGGAGAAAAGGAAATGTACTGAATACCAAAACATGGATTGTAGCAGAGCCATTGAAAATAGTGAAGAGGACTGCATGAATGAAGCCCTTAAGTAGAATTATTTTAGACATAACAGACGGGGGAAATGAGAGTGGTGCATGTGCGAGAGAGAGAACTGCAGAGTAAAATGGGAAATATGAATAAAATATGCACAAAACAAACCTTACAACAGCTGCTATTAATCAAATGTTTTCCTATTTTACAGTAAATCGGGTGGGCCTAATGGATATTCCATTAACATTGCAGTTTAACAATCTGATTCTCTCTCGTCATTTGCATTGCACCTACATCATCATCAATTACATATAAATTAAGCAACATTTATTATTCTCCCTCATAAAGAAATAAATGTTGAATTTTGTGTGTCTTGCTCACAGATGTTACTCTCATGCAGTTGGTAATAAGATATGGCCAGAGTTACCATCAAACTGCCCTGAATACTGTCCCCAAAACAACACCACTGTTTGTGGGAGTATCCCTACTTTCACAATGTGATAGCTCAATACTACAAATGCTTCTGAGACAAAACCAACACCTCAAAACTCTTTATCCTTCAGTAGGTCTTCTAGGAATAAACGTAGGCAACATATGGATTGGGGGAGATTTGGATATTAATCCTATCTTCATTGATGCCCAAGAAATAATAATTAAACTTGTGCATATCTAATGTCAACCAAACTTAGAAAAATGAAAACAAAGTTAATCGTTAGAAATGAGTGAATATGACACTGAGTGGTCAAGTTAATAAATGACATGAAAGATTGTTCCGGTGTAGGACACTTGAATTTGAAAGATTAGAACTAAATGGCCATATTAATGAAATTCTCGACAGAAAGGAATTGCTATCTTACAAAACTGCTCTTCTAAACCATACCTCATACATAATCAACATTTAATGAAGACTTTTTATTTGTAAATGTAATTGTCTTAACTCCTTAGATACATCACTATATGAACAGCAAGTAAATATTCTTTTCTGGGTATCGCAGAATCATATATTATATATGTCTCATTCAAGGCATGTATGGGTAAATCAACATTTGAGCTAGGAGGTGCGATTCCCAGCTCGCATAGACATACCGGTGCAAGCTTTGCTTGAGCTAGTGCTTAAAAATAGCAGGCTGTCTGCAACGGCATGGCGGTTGCTTGGGATAGACACCCTAAGTACAGTCTTGCCCGATCCCCAGGGTATGTATTTGGGTGGCTAGCCCTAGCCACCGCCCTTGCTGCCATGGACACACTGCTATTTTTAGGTGCTAGTTCGAGCAAGTCTATGTAAGCTGGGAATCACACCTCCCAACTCAAATGTAGACATCTGAATCACATATAGGGTATATATTTAGAACATGTTGTACTAAGGCAGTGAAGACTTTAGGGTGATGGAACAAATTCATATGGTTTTGTTTTTCTATTATTATACCATAGGAAGTTAAATACAGTTGTGAAATGACAATATTCAGGTTGCCTCCACAACCATGACTGAGCGCTCTCATACATATCTATAATATGATGGTCTTTAATTGTATGATCACAATTTCCCTCCCCAACAAGTCTTGTTGTGCCTTATTGATTGAATTCTGTTTTAAACTAAAACAGATAATTTAATTAATCAAACATGTTTCCCCCACAATTCACTCAAGTCTAGAACTAATCACTTCTGAGAGCACGTTTCTCTGTATTGTGTCTTTACAATAGAGAGTTTTTCTCTGAGTCTAGTGTTTACATAATCAAGCGAAATTCTGGGTTTCTTTTGTTTTGATTTTCCAAAGGTCACATGAAACACTGTCCACTATTTTGGGTCAGTTCAGCCACCGGTATATTAAGCATTGTATTGAAAGATGTTTATATAAAACATTAGTCAGCTTTGAACAAAGAATGTTTACCAAAGAAATGCCTCCAAGAAATTCTCTGTAAAACATTGGAAGTCACATTTAGATTTACAATTGGTAAAATTCCCAGAGGCACAGTTTTATTCTTGTTATTATGACTCAGTAAACTATAGTTTTTGTTATACTGGGAAATTGTTCATAAGAACCACCAATGTGACTCATATTTTTCTGTCCATTATAAACAAATGTCTTCAGAATTAAATGCAACTAACGTGGAGGAATTCGGGATACCAAGATCAACAGGTGACCATTAGCAGAGATGTCAGCGAAGTCTACTATTGTACTTCATTTCTTACTCTACCTTCCAGAGGTGCACAAACCTCAAAATGTACATAGATTCATTCAGTTCACGTAAGCACCCTAAAGTCCTGATGCTTTTCTGAATTTCACAGGTCTAAAACACTGGGCTGGAATACTTATTTGGTAAAGCTGATGAGAGTTTTAATATTCATACTTCTGAATGGACTGGAAATACCATGACCCTTTCTTGTAGTTAGAATTGGACACTCATCTTTGCTAAAGACTCATAGATATCCACTGACCTTGAGTATCTGCAAGGAAAATTTTTACAGTTCATCTCTTATATCTATCTGTGCTAATGAACTTTGCCATCATCTATGATGACTGGTACAATGTGTTGAAAAGTTACTTACTCAGTAGGTTTCTCATATTTATTAACTTTATAAGCCTTATACTCTGGAATTACATAGATGAACAGCATTCAGTACAAAATATTTAGCTGTTAAGTTTAAATAGCTGCCTTGTTTAGCCCAACCTTAACACAGGCCCAGCAAGTGATCATAATAGAACACCTTGACCTCCCAGCTCCTCCTCTCCCCAGATGCTTAGGAGGAAAGATGGGCCTTGCGGTATGCCTGGAATATGAAAGAACCAATTCATACTCAGGCTGATCAAGGTGGAAAGTGAGTTCTAAAATTGAAAGGGATACACAGAGAATGCACTGGCAGGGGCCTCTTCTCATGTCAAATGAGGGAGCTCTGTCATTGGTACCTACCTCCACCAATTGCAACTGTGGTAAGTAGGGCATGAGAGGGATGCTTTCTTTCAGGTAACAAGCCTTTTGTGCAGAGCCATGTGTGCTCTGTAGGTATCTCGAGAGCTTTATACACTCTATTACTGTAAAAACACCTTGAATTCTTATTGGAAATTTACTGGCAGCTAGAAACATGATTTTAGATTTCTTCTTTCCTTCTAGACGGACTCCCTGAGACTATTTTATGTGATTTATTGTGCTTAGGCCTTTTTGTGTGTAGAAGGGGACAAAAGATCCTCAGCCAAATCAATATGTTCTGATGAGGTGTGGGAGATTGTTGTTCAGGTCCATCAGATATTGGTCTTCTTATCTGCTTTTCCACATTAACTGATATGTTGTAATGAGAAACACTAAATCTTGCAGCATTAGAAACAGTTTCAACTCATTATCGATTAAAACTACTGGAAGATGCTATTTTAGTCAGTCACTCATGGTTACCTTTTTTTTCCTCTAAAGTGAAGGAGCTGGCATGCTCTCCAGCCATACTGAAAACATCCATAGTTACCCTTCCTATGAATTTAGTAATCATGAAAGGTGCTCTGCTGACAGCTCTGAAGACCAGAGTCCTCTACTAAGCCACAGAACAGGTAGTCTCTGTACAAGCCTCCGCACACAGTCCTTCCAATGTTTCTAAACCTGATCTGCAAGGGACCGCCTCTAGCTTAGTCCCATAAACGTTTAGTCCTTGGCGTCCATGCTAAAACTGCCAACCATTGTGCCCATGTTTGGAGATATGGACACTTGTCTCTTGGGAACTGGACCAAGACAACCAAATTAATTGAATAAAATGTGTCAAATAGCCATCACTACCTAAGCACTAAAAGGAAGTCGGAGACATTATCTGTACTAGTATGGTGTGTGTGTGTTAGTGTAGGAAGCTGCATTCTGTACCAATAACTTAAACTGGAGACCAGCCATCTCTTTTTTTGTCTATTAAATGACCAGTCATTTCTTGGCTGAGGTGCTTAAGGAATGACAAGTTGCTAGAGCAAATACAACATTAAAGCAGGAAATGTCACTAAGGGTGGAAAAACCTCAATTTTGCAGCATGCAGAACCCACTCCAAAGTTATTTGTTGTTCTTGCACTTCAAACAGATCTCTGCACATTCGAGCTTTTGGATTGCTCTGGCAGAATGTGTTGACGTGCTTTGGCTCAACTGCTATAGCTACATGCCCACATCCAGCACTGCCCCCAGGTGAAAAGCCAGAAGTTGCCTTTCTTTTTTTAAATTAAATTTCTCTTGGGGAAAAATGTTTTAAATTAAAGGAGGAAACAGTTTTATGAAATCCAAAACTTCCGAAGAAAGTTCCAGCAGTTTTGGAAAATCTGCAAGGTCTCATCACTGCTTATTCCTGTAGATCTGCTGACGGTGGTGCCTGATGACATGCCAGCCTGTGCTTACCACCTGTTATTTAATAACTGATCTGTATTGACCTGTGTCCCTGCTCCCCAGAAGCACGACTTGTGTTTTGTGTGGATCCATACTGTGCACTTTGAAGACAGTCACAGTGACAAAATATTTAGCATAGTTAAGAGAGGGTATATCTATATAGCCATACTCCAGGAGAGGAGTTAGTTGCCCTGGTCTTTGGCAATACATTCAACAATTTCCTAGTCAGTTTCTAAAGCTCCTATATGTAATCTACTCCAGTCTGTCTCCTTTTCAAGGATCACATTTTATCATCTGGGCTATGAAGGAGAGTAAAAACAATGTAAATCAAGCAAAAGTCAATACTGCAATGCACATCTGAATAAGTTATAATTTAGGTTGGTTGCTATTAGCAGGAAAGCTAATAGCCCTCTAAAAAATGGCTGCAGTGTGTCCAAATAAAATGAAATGCGTGCAGAGCAGTGATCTGAGCCTGCATAATGAGCTGCTGCATCATACTCCATCTCTGATACACAATCATACAGAAATATACAGAAATATACACAACTGATTAGACTGTGACTCACACAACTGTAAACTAAAGTGTATTAGCCACTTCAGTGCTGGGTCTCCACTCCTGTATTCAGGCCGTTTTAACTGATGTCAAACAAAGGAGAGCTACGTCTCAGGCTGCCTGAATAATTTTGCTTTTATTTTGCCTGGGTTTTGCAAATGAAGCCATGCAGTTTAGATTTGCAGAGTTTCACAGCCCTTCACTTTCAAGTGCTTGTGAGCACAGAAAGGTCAATTCAAGTTGGCCCAACCCCCAGAACAATTGGCCAGTTCCAGGCACAAACTGAGTTTCATGAGTTTTTTTCCCCCCACAGGCTATTTTCCACCCCCAGAGAATGCAGACAGAGCATACCACGCAGCCTAAGTGATCTTATGAGGAGAGAGGAAACCTCTGAAACCTCATCTAGTTCATATCTTCTGTGGGTCTCAGGTATCCTGTTCATGTTGAGTGGTCAAAAAATTCCCATCCAAACTTTTAGTCAGCAGAAAGATTTTTTGACTGAAACAAAAATTTTCATTTGGGTCATTAAAAAAAACAAACAAAAACAGTCATGATATTTTGATGGGAAAAAGCCCACTTTCACCTTTTTTTAAAAAAAATTCTACTTGAGTAAGTTGCTATGGGGGGTCGGGGAGAGAGAGGGAGAGAGAGAGAATACTTGCTCTCACTTTTTTATTCTCCCCATACCCTTTTTTGCATGTGCATGTTTGTTTGTGGGGTGGGGGGCAGTTAAAAAGTGAGAAAGCGCAGAGGTATTTTTCACCAAAATTGAATCTTAAAGAGTTGAAAAAAAATTCATTTTGAAATTTTCCCTCAGAGACACTTGCCCTTTTTTCTGACCAGCACAACTGCTCACCTCTGCTATGATCTGCAGGAATGCTGCTGCTCCCACTTCCCAGTCCTGGAAAGTCTTCTCTCAAAGCATGTCAGTCTTGCCCCCTCCCCATTTTGCAGCAGCAGGTTGCAGAAGTCTCCTCTTTTGGCTGCTGCCTTTGTCTCCCTGAAGCCAGAGTTCTATATGTGAAACTGAAGGGAAACCCAGGAAATTACTTGTATCCACAACCAACATGGGCTGGAATTAAACTTAGTTGTCCCTAGCTAGGGCCTTAAACTGATTGCATCAGAAGCAACAAGGGAAACAACCAGGCCTGCTCCACTGCTGCAAGGCAGCACAACCTCCCGTCCTGAGAAGCTTGCTCCTCTTAGGAAGCAGCAGCCCCACCACACCATTCCAGCAAACTCTGGTTTTGACATCAGGGGAGACAGATGAAATCTGATGGGAGAGGGAGTCATGGGGATTGGGCTGGGAAAGGTGTGTTGCTTTGCAGAGGTAGTCAGGGGTCAGCTCTGGACAAGCTCAGATCATCTTAGGTTCATAGGAACCTCCCCCTCAAATCCATAAGCTTGAATAAGAGGTTCCCATGAACCTTATAAGAGAGTTTAACTAGGTCTGGTTTTTCTCAAAAGATCTACCCAACGCTTCTCGTGATGTATTTTTCCTATGTGTACACATGTGCATCAGTGGTTTCCCTAGGTCTGTGACCGGTCTGAGCTGAGATCACCACTCTGAATAATATTTGATGGGAGAGCGGGAGCTGAATTTTTTTTCAACAATCTGAGTACAAAAGTGTGACTGGCTCCCGTGGAGTGCTCCTGGTATCCACCAGATGGTGATATAGTGTAAGTAAAATTTATTGCAATTCACTGCTTCCCACTCCAGGTGATGTTCTATGTAGAGCATCCATCTCGGTAAATAAGCACATTTGGCATAACGCCTCTGAAGAGCACTGCCCTTCAGGGTGCGCCTTTAGTAAAGTTAACTAGCTGATGTTGCTATATTTTATCCCCTCCCCCTCCATTCCTTTTTGTGAGTATAATATATTTCTTTCTGTCACAGTTCCCCATGAACCCAGCTCAATATGATGCAAGCTTTATTCTTGACACCTGCCCTTACTTATTTCTCCACTAATGTCCTGAACAACGTACCCAGACAAAACTCCCATTGAAAGCATTAGTTTTCCCAGCATGCAGAGTGGCAGAGTACTATGTTCACTATATAAACTGCTGCAGGTAGTGAGGGACAGTTTGTACCATATAACAGGAACAGCTGTGCAGCTTCATTGGAACATGAGTCACTATTACATTCAATCAGCTTATAGTGACTAGCTAAAGTTGGACTTGCTGTGAATGTTCTTAGCCTCTCTGGTTAGAGTGCTCAGTGACATCACCTTCTCTCTACCACACATCAGCTTTCCTATCAGAGTTCACAGATGCTTAATCATCTCAGCTGACATTCAGGACTTTCAGTGCCAGTCTGCTAGAGGACTTTGAGCCTATTTAAGCAAAACTGTACTTGAACATTTTAAGACTGAATAGAAATTCCTCCAGTTACTTGCCTCTTCCGTAGGTGTAACCCATGTCTTCTGGGCTTCAACCCATGAGATGTTCTGCCACCAAAAGCAGAGGTGGTTGAATGAGCACCCTCTCTTGGTTGCTCTGCTCATACACCAGTTCCAACACATTACAGCTGCGCAGACAGGTGTGAAGTAGGGTTTCTGAAAGGACCTAACATTTTTTAGGACACATTAAATGAAATACTCCTGCATTTTCATTAGGCTCATTTTTGAATGCCATAAAAGAGTATGTCTCTGCAATATCACCATAACTGTCATGGGGCTGTGAAAACAGGTGGAATAGGGACATTGCATAGATTCAAGCAGTCGCAGTAATTTTCCTCCAAAATGAGCTCAGTTTTGCTGAAAAGGGTTGTATTTTACCACCAAAATTCATGAAAACAGGATAATTTTCTAATGTGTATTGAAATGCAGAAGCCCTCCAGCATTTATGATTTCACTACAAGTATTTTGCTCATCTCTAGTGAACACCTGATAGGTACCTGATAGGTACATAGGACTTGTTCTGGGCGTCTGAATGGAGAGGAGTGCAGATTTGTCAATGATAAAGGGAGAATAGGAAAAAAAGTGAAAGGGATTAGGAAGAAAAATGAGATGTTTAGCCAGACTCTGCATGGCTGCGGGGCATCCAAGAACAGATATTGAGAGACAGTCTGAGATGCAAGGCTACACAGAGAGGTAACAAAATTGGGATAGAGAGGTGAATTTGGGAATCAAAGAGGGACTGGCTGGTACTAAGGGAGGGGGAAGAGGCCATCTAGCAAGAATAAGTTATGATGTTTGGGTAGAGGAAGAGGCATGAGTTTCACCAGAAAGGGACAAAGGGGAGAAGAACAATAGCAAATAGCTCAAACCTTCTCCCCAGGCATGGCTACTCCCAGTTGCAGAGTTTAAATTAAACTGAAGTCAGTGGGAGTTTCTACTTTCATCAACTTGGGTGACTTTGCCCTGAAGTGTTTAACTCCCTTTAACTGTTTATTTCATCTGTACTTTAAAGCCATGCCATTTTTCAAGAGTGACAACTTTAAAACAGGGTTCAGAGTAGCAGCCATGTTAGTCTGTATCTGCAAAAAGAAAAGAAGGACTTGTGGCACCTTAGAGACTAACAAATTTATCTGAGCATAAGCTTTCGTGAGCTACAGCTCACTTCACTTTAAAACAATGAGTGAAATTAACCTGCCTCCATTGAAATTACTGACATGGTTCCAGGTATTTGAGATCGGCTTGTTTGCTGGTATAAAGAGAGTTTGATTTTTCTAACACTGTAGGATAAAGAGAGGAATAGTATATTCAGAAATCAGTCTGAAGAACTTAATATTCAGCCATTGATTCTTCATATTTTAAATCTGGAATCCGCAAGAATCTCCTAAAACTATGAGGTTGACTTAAAAATTCTGAAAGTAGAAGAACAGGCCTGAAAATAATTTAGGGCTCAATCCTACCATGTACGTAAAACTCTCATTTACATTAATAGGAGCAATATGTTCTGTTTATAGAAACATGAAGATGAGGTGTGCATTTGTGTGCCTTGATCTATGGTACAGTTTTTAAAAGTACTTAAGAACAGACAGACATGCCAGAGTTAGACTCATTTATTATGCATGCACATTCTGGGTCACCTGTATCATGGGCTATTTCTGTACCACGTAAAAATGGAGAGAGCTGAAGCTGCAGTTCCATTCATATATTTATAATTTTGAATGGACAATTGCTTTTCCTGCCAGGCAAATTCAGAGAAATAGATTTTCTAAGGAATTTTTTGCTGCTATGTTATATGTTGTATAATCTAAATTAAACCAGGAAAGCCTCTTGGTCATACTCTGAGCAAACTAATAGACATTCTAATCACTATTGATTTACAATAAGTCTGATAATGAGCTGCTGGAAGGACTTTTCTAAGCTGTATATAAGTGCCTGGAAAAGACTCAGTCAGTTACAAAGGAGAGAGGGAAAAACAGATGAACAAAGGTATTATAGACAAACGGTCCCAGTTTTCATGTTGAAATAAATTCTCGCCCTGCCAAAAATGTGAGTAAGAGGTAAAGTTTGTTGTCCCAGGAGTAAGCCATGGACCATATTCGCAAAAAAGAAAAGGAGTACTTGTGGCACCTTAGAGACTAACTAATGTATTTGAGCATAAGCTTTCGTGACCATATTGTGACTCTAAGATTCCTTCTGAGGTGGGAAGTGATTTGTGCTAGCCCTATACCTGGTGCTACTTTCTCCCTCCTCCTCACTGGCTCAGTTATGATAGCTACCATGGTGAGGGAGGTGGAGCCAAGGTTTCTCCCACTTTCCATACCTTTCCACCCACTCCCCACCCACGTGCACAGCCCTGTTCAGACTGCTCTCCCTTCCTATGCTGCTACCAGTATATAGGTAGCCCATCCAGGGGACTAATGGCACCCCATATGCCTCCTTATTCCCCTGAGGCAGCACATAGGGCAAGTAATGATCTCACCATTTATTTTGAGAAGGAAAAGTTACCTACCTTAGAGGCAGACTGTATAATAATATGGCAAAATACTCTTTAACTTTGTTAAATTTGCAAAGATCGCGTTGCTGGAGGGTATCTTTGATGGTCTCTTTGTTCTGGATGTGTACAGTCTTTTGCCCAGTGGGGGCCCAGCCTCTAGGTGCTACTGCAATACAAATACATAATGATTAAATAGTATATATAGAAATATATAAATATAATGTAATAAAATAATAAAAGTCTATACACTACGTTGGTTGAATAACATTCATCTATTCTTTAAATTTCACATTTTTCAAGTACATATGTAAAATCAATCATAGAATCATAGAATCATAGAATATCAGGGTTGGAAGGGACCCCAGAAGGTCATCTAGTCCAACCCCCTGCTCAAAGCAGGACCAAGTCCCAGTTAAATCATCCCAGCCAGGGCTTTGTCAAGCCTGACCTTAAAAACCTCTAAGGAAGGAGATTCCTCCACCTCCCTAGGTAACGCATTCCAGTGTTTCACCACCCTCTTAGTGAAAAAGTTTTTCCTAATATCCAATCTAAACCTCCCCCATTGCAACTTGAGACCATTACTCCTCGTTCTGTCATCTGCTACCATTGAGAACAGTCTAGAGCCATCCTCTTTGAAACCCCCTTTCAGGTAGTTGAAAGCAGCTATCAAATCCCCCCTCATTCTTCTCTTCTGCAGACTAAACAATCCCAGCTCCCTCAGCCTCTCCTCATAAGTCATGTGCTCTAGACCCCTAATCATTTTTGTTGCCCTTCGCTGTACTCTTTCCAATTTATCCACATCCTTCTTGTAGTGTGGGGCCCAAAACTGGACACAGTACTCCAGATGAGGCCTCACCAGTGTCGAATAGAGGGGAACGATCACGTCCCTCGATCTGCTCGCTATGCCCCTACTTATACATCCCAAAATGCCATTGGCCTTCTTGGCAACAAGGGCACACTGCTGACTCATATCCAGCTTCTCGTCCACTGTCACCCCTAGGTCCTTTTCCGCAGAACTGCTGCCGAGCCATTCGGTCCCTAGTCTGTAGCAGTGCATTGGATTCTTCCATCCTAAGTGCAGGACCCTGCATTTATCCTTATTGAACCTCATTAGATTTCTTTTGGCCCAATCCTCCAATTTGTCTAGGTCCTTCTGTATCCTATCCCTCCCCTCCAGCGTATCTACCACTCCTCCCAGTTTAGTATCATCCGCAAATTTGCTGAGAGTGCAATCCACACCATCCTCCAGATCATTTATGAAGATATTGAACAAAACGGGCCCCAGGACCGACCCCTGGGGCACTCCACTTGACACCGGCTGCCAACTAGACATGGAGCCATTGATCACTACCCGTTGAGCCCGACAATCTAGCCAGCTTTCTACCCACCTTATAGTGCATTCATCCAGCCCATACTTCCTTAACTTGCTGACAAGAATGCTGTGGGAGACCGTGTCAAAAGCTTTGCTAAAGTCAAGAAACAATACATCCACTGCTTTCCCTTCATCCACAGAACCAGTAATCTCATCATAAAAGGCGATTAGATTAGTCAGGCATGACCTTCCCTTGGTGAATCCATGCTGACTGTTCCTGATCACTTTCCTCTCCTCTAAGTGCTTCAGGATTGATTCTTTGAGGACCTGCTCCATGATTTTTCCAGGGACTGAGGTGAGGCTGACCGGCCTGTAGTTCCCAGGATCCTCCTTCTTCCCTTTTTTAAAGATGGGCACTACATTAGCCTTTTTCCAGTCATCCGGGACTTCCCCCGTTCGCCACGAGTTTTCAAAGATAATGGCCAAGGGCTCTGCAATCACAGCCGCCAATTCCTTCAGCACTCTCGGATGCAATTCGTCCGGCCCCATGGACTTGTGCACGTCCAGCTTTTCTAAATAGTCCCTAACCACCTCTATCTCTACAGAGGGCTGGCCATCTCTTCCCCATTTTGTGTTGCCCAGCACAGCAGTCTGGGAGCTGACCTTGTTAGTGAAAACAGAAGCAAAAAAGCATTGAGTACATTAGCTTTTTCCACATCCTCTGTCACTAGCTTGCCTCCCTCATTCAGTAAGGGGCCCACACTTTCCTTGGCTTTCTTCTTGTTGCCAACATACCTGAAGAAACCCTTCTTGTTACTCTTGACATCTCTTGCTAGCTGCAGCTCCAGGTGCGATTTGGCCCTCCTGATATCTTTCCTACATGCCCGAGCAATATTTTTATACTCTTCCCTGGTCATATGTCCAACCTTCCACTTCTTGTAAGCTTCTTTTTTATGTTTAAGATCCGCTAGGATTTCACCATTAAGCCAAGCTGGTCGCCTGCCATATTTACTATTCTTTCGACTCATCGGGATGGTTTGTCCCTGTAACCTCAACAGGGATTCCTTGAAATACAGCCAGCACTCCTGGACTCCCTTCCCTTTCATGTTAGTCCCCCAGGGGATCCTGGCCATCTGTTCCCTGAGGGAGTCAAAGTCTGCTTTCCTGAAGTCCAGGGTCCGTATCCTGCTGCTTACCTTTCTTCCCTGCGTCAGGATCCTGAACTCAACCAACTCATGGTCACTGCCTCCCAGATTCCCATCCACTTTTGCTTCCCCCACTAATTCTACCCGGTTTGTGAGCAGCAGGTCAAGAAAAGCGCTCCCCCTAGTTGGCTCCCCTAGCACTTGCACCAGGAAATTGTCCCCTACGCTTTCCAAAAACTTCCTGGATTGTCTATGCACCGCTGTATTGCTCTCCCAGCAGATATCAGGAAAATTAAAGTCACCCATGAGAATCAGGGCATGCGATCTAGTAGCTTCCGTGAGTTGCCGGAAGAAAGCCTCATCCACCTCATCCCCCTGGTCCGGTGGTCTATAGCAGACTCCCACCATGACATCACTCTTGTTGCACACACTTCTAAACTTAATCCAGAGACACTCAGGTTTTTCCACAGTTTCGTACCGGAGCTCTGAGCAGTCATACTGCTCCCTTACATACAGTGCTACTCCCCCACCTTTTCTGCCCTGCCTGTCCTTCCTGAACAGTTTATAACCATCCATGACTGTACTCCAGTCATGTGAGTTATCCCACCAAGTCTCTGTTATTCCAATCACGTCATAATTCCTTGACATCACCAGGACCTCCAGTTCTCCCTGCTTGTTTCCAAGGCTTTGTGCATTTGTATATAAGCACTTGAGATAACCTGTTGATCGCCCCTCATTCCCAGTATGAGGCAGGAGCCCTCCCCTCTCAGACATTCCTGCCTGTGCTTCCTCCCGGTATCCCGCTTTCCCACTTACCTCAGGGCTTTGGTCTCCTTCCCCCGGTGAACCTAGTTTAAAGCCCTCCTCACTAGGTTAGCCAGCCTGCTGGCAAAGATGTTCTTCCCTCTCTTCGTAAGATGGAGCCCGTCTCTGCCCAGCACTCCTCCTTCATGGAACACCATCCCATGGTCAAAGAATCCAAAGCCTTCTCTCCGACACCACCTGCGTAGCCATTCGTTGACCTCCACGATTCGACGGTCCCTACCCAGGCCTTTTCCTTCCACGGGGAGGATGGACGAGAACACCACTTGCGCCTCCAACTCCTTTATCCTTCTTCCCAGAGCCACGTAGTCCGCAGTGATCCGCTCAAGGTCATTCTTGGCAGTATCATTGGTGCCCACGTGGAGAAGCAGGAAGGGGTAGCGATCCGAGGGCTTGATGAGTCTCGGCAGTCTCTCCGTCACATCACGAATCTTAGCCCCTGGCAAGCAGCAGACTTCTCGGTTTTCCCGGTCAGGGCGGCAGATAGATGACTCAGTCCCCCGGAGGAGAGAGTCCCCGACCACCACCACCCGCCTTCTCCTCTTGGGAGTGGTGGTCGTGGAACCCCCAACCTCAGGACATCGCATCTCATGCCTCCCAACCAGCGGGGTCTCCTTCTGCTTTCTCCCCCCAGACATATCATCTGGTCCACTCTCCGCAATGGTACCTGTGGAGAGAACATGAAAGCGGTTAGTTACCTGTGTCTGTGTTACTGGAACCCGGACATTCCGCTTACCTCTTCTGGAGGTCACATGTTGCCAAGCTTCTTCACTGGCCTCTTGGCTCCTCTGTGCAACCTGCTCTATATCTTTAGAGCTTTGTGCCCCTAGAAGGCTATCCTGAGTTTGGTCCAGAAAATCCTCAGTCTCTCGTATACAACGCAGGGTCGTTACCTGTTGCTCCAGACCTTCAATCTTCTCTTCCAATATGGAGACCAGCTTGCACTTTGTACAGACAAAGTCGCTTCTGTCCTGTGGAAGAAAGACAAACATGGCACATCCAGTGCAGGTCACAATAGCTGAACCCCCCCCTTCCATATCACCTACCTACCTACTATGAGCTTCCTCAGAGACGTTGGCAAGATGTAAGCCTCAATGGGCTCACTCCAGGCGAACTCCCAGGCAAACTCCTGCTGTGAGCTGCTCTGCTGTCCCCGCAGCTCCGCTGCCGCTCAGCTGGTTCGCGAGGCTCTGGCTATTTTTAAACAGCCAGGCTTCCCTGACGCAAACACACAGACACCCTAATGCCCGCCCCCTGCAGGCTAGCAGCCAATCAGACACTCACTCAGGCTCTCTCCCTGCCCTCCCAGCAAACACACGCTCGGATACTTCCTCAGCAAGCAAACACACACACTCGGATACTTACCAGTCCCAGGCAAACTCCTGCTGTGAGCTGCTCTGCTGTCCCCGCTGCTCCGCTGGTTCGCTGCCGCTCAGCTGGTTCGCGAGGCTCTGGCTGATCAACCTATTTTCTGTTTTTCATCCCGCTTAGAGATTTATGCCAAGGACCCAGGGTGGGACAGAGAATCTGACCCATAACCTTTGATCTCTTTATCAAGAAGTTTATTTCAAGTGTCATTAGCTATTGTTTTAAAGAGAAAAAGTCACTGTGGTTCAATCCCGCCAAGATTTATGAACATCGTTATATATGAGGAGTAGTCCCGCAGACATCAGCAGGACTATTGAGAGTCTATGGCGTTGAGCATGTGGGTAAATGTTTGCTAGATCAGGCACTGAATTGCTCATCTTTTTTTCCAGATCGAGATTGGCAGATAAATTGGCCTGCGCTGCTGGCAACGGATGAAATTCACATTCCTGCTCTAGCACCTTTAAGGCAAGCACATGGTTTAAAGCAGAGAAAAGGAGCTGCCATAAACATACAGCTAAGGGTAGCGTAAAATCCCTCCTTTACCTGTAAAGTGTTAAGAAGCTCAGATAACCTGGCTGGCAACTGACCAAAAGGACCAATAAGGGGAGAAGATACTTTCAAATCTGTGGGGGAAGGTTTTTGTTTTATGTTTTTTTTGTGCTCTCCAGAGACAAAGAGAGAGACCAAGCAAGTAATCCAGCTCCTACTGAATGATACATCTAAACTTTCAGAAATAGTAAGTAATAGCAAGGAAATGTGTTAGAGTATCTTTTGTTTTAGCTTGTGAATTTTCCCTATGCTAAGAGGAAGGTTTATTCCTGATTTTTTTTGTAACTTTAAAGTTTTGCCTAGAGGGGAATCCTCTGTGTTTTAAATCGTATTACCCTGTAAAATTATCTTCCATCCTGATTTTACAGAGGTGTTTCTTTTACTTTTTTTCCTTTATAATTAAAGTTCTGTTTTTAAGAATCTGACTGGGGTTTTTAGTGTCCTAAAAACCCAAGAGTCTGGTCTGTGCTCACCTTGTTTATGCTCAAGCTTCCCCAGGAAAGGGGGTGAAGGGGAATATTTTGGGGAAACAGGAACTCCAAGTGGTCCTTTTCCTAAATCTTTGTCTAACTCACTTGGTGGTTGCAGCAATACTGTTACAAGGACAAGGAAGAATTTGTGCCTTGCGGAAGTTTTAACCTAAGCTGGTAGAGATAAGCTTAGAGGGTCTTTCATGCAAGTCCCCACATCTGTACCCTAGAGTTCAGAATGGGGAGGGAAAACTGACAGGGGCTCTCCAAGCCTTGGACCTGGCCAGGATAGGATTTTCTTGGTGCAGAAACTGAAGAAGAGAGTTACAGTCTGCTGTCTGAGGACACCCTTCCAAGTCTCAGAGTAGAAGAGATGCCATGAGCATATTAGCACAGAGCTTCAACAGGAAAGTCAAAAAGGAAACCTGCAAAGATTGGAAACATGGACAAATTGCTAAGGAGAATGTCTTGGGGTGCATCACTCATCACTGGGCTGGCGTCTCCTCATGGTACTCTGGGGATTAGCTGAGGATGATGCCCCTCCCATCCACAGCTCACACGCCATCAATCTGTTTCTGTCGTCTGCCTGCAGTCCCTCTCGCAGCCTCAGGAACCGCAGCATCCTCTTTGGGCTCAACCCTCCAGCCATGTCACTATCAGTGTTCCCCCTGTATTTCAGAGCAGATTTAGCTTCTTAATATTCCTAAGCAGTCTTCCCACTCAGTATCTCTAATACCACTTGCTCAGTGATCAATAGGGGAACCTCAGCCCACCCTTTTCTCTGGATTCCAACCCAGAGACCCTGAGCTCAGAAATCCAGGCTTCTCTCTGGCCTCAGTGCTCTTCCTATTGCTGGTTCTCTTTTTGTCCTGGACCTACCAGTTTACAAAGCCTCCTCCCCAAAAAAATGACTGTAGCCTGCAGTCTCCACTCAATACTGCCTTTCTCTTGGGAATACCTAACTTTTCCCCCCAGCAACCCCTTCTACTTTCAGCCTCTAGACCCCACCTATTCCTGCCCAACTGAACTTAATGAGCTTCCTAATTGGCCCATGTGGCCTTTATCAAACCCTGCAGAGTGAGTGTAGGTTAGATATCCCATCACAGAGGGGAGGAGAGGAGAACAAAAGACTAGCACAAGCATGCAGTGAAAAAAGCAGAAAAGCTAAGGCACAAAATAAGTTACACATAGCAAGGGACATAAAAGGCAGCACAAACAGGTTCTTTAAATATATTAGGAGCAAGAGAAAGATGAAGGAAAGTGTAGGTCCTCTATTTAATGTGGAAGAAGAGCTGATGACATTAAGAAGGCTGAGGTGTCTAAAGACTTATTACAAATATTAATGGCAACCAGATATTCATCACAATTAATATTAACAAAAAGGGGGAAGGAATGCAAGCCAGAATAGGGAAAAAACAGGTAAAAGAATATTTAGATAAATTAGATTAGATGTATTCAAGTCAGCAGGGCTTGATGAAACTCATCCTAAGGTACTTAAGGAACTAGCTGAAACAATCTCAGAACTGTTAGCAATTATTTTCAAGAGCTCATGGAGAATGGGTGAGGTCCCAGGAAATTGGAGAAGGGCAAATAAAGTACTTATCTTTAAAAAGGGGACCAAAGAGGACCCTGGAATTATATAACAGTCAACCTAACTTCAATACCTGTAAAGATACTGGAACAAATTATGAAACAATTTTTAAGTACCTAGAGGATCACAGAGTTATAAGAACAAACCGTGCCAAACCAATCTAAATTTCTTCTTTGATAGAGTTACTAGCCTACTGGATAGGAGGGAAACAGTAGACATGATATAACTTGATTATAATAAGGCTTTTGACACAGTCCGGCATGACATTCTCAAAGGGAAATGCAGTCTAGATGAAGTTACTATCAGGTGGGTGTACAACTAGTTAAACATTGTCAAAACAGGGAGTATATATCTTGTGGGATTCCACAAGGGTCAGACTTAGATCTGTTACTATGCAATAAAGTCATTAATGACTTGGATAATGGAGTGGAGAGTATGTTTATAAAATCTGTAGATGACAGCAACCTGGGTGGGGTTGTAAGCACTTTGGAGGACAGGATTAGAATTTAAAACAATCTTGACAAATTGGAGATTTGGTCTGAAAACAAAAGAAATTCAATAAAGACAAGTGCAAAGTACTTCACTTAGGAAGGAAAAATCAAATGCCCAAGCACAAAAAGGGAGTAACTGGCTAAGCAATAGTAATGCTGAAAGGGATTTGGGGGTTAGTGGATCACAGACTGAATATGAGTCAACAATGTGATGCAGCTGCATAAAGGCTAATATCATTCTAGAGTGTATTAACAGGAATTTGTATAAAAGAGGTAATGGAGTTAATTGTCCCACTCTATGCAGCAATGGTGAAGTCTCAGCTGGAGTAAGGAGTATTCTGGAAGCCACACTTTAGGAAGGAAGTGGACAAATTGTATAGACTCCAGAAGAGAGCAACAGAAATAATAAAAGATGAGGAAAAGTTAAAACCCTGAGCATGTTGGGTCTTGAGAAAAGACCGAGGGGGAACCTGATAAGTCTTCAAATATGTTAAAGTCTGTTATAAAAAGGACAGTGATCAATTCTTCTCCTCTAAAGGTAGGAGAAACTGTAATGAGCTTAATTTGCAGCAAGGAAGATTTAGGTTAGACATTAACAAAAACTTTCTAACTATAAAGGTAGTAAAGCTCTGGAACAGGCTTCCAATGGAAGTTGTGAAATCCCCATCCCTGGAGGTTTTTAAGAACAGGTTGGACAAACACTGTCAGCAATTGTCTATGTTTATTTGGTCCTGCCTCCGTGGACTTAATGACTTCTTGAGGTTTCTTCCAGCCCTATATTTCTAGGTAACGCTATGGAGATTCTGGGCAGTGGGCAGCCCGGGGGATAGTAGTTTAGATGCTTCCCCTGGGCTGCCTAAGTTGCACCAGGGGCCCCTCTAGTATCCAAAACATCCCAGGATTGGGAGGGCACAAAGATAGTTTAATGCCACTTACCCTCTGCTCTCTGTGGACTTTGAGACACAGTACAGTATCTCACCCAATAGGTTTTTATCATCCTATGCGGCACAAAATATTGAGTAATTTGCAATGTGACACAAAGGCCATGTAACAGAGCATAGGGGTATGATCCTTGGGATTTTTTTGTTTTTTCCCCTAAATATTTGCAGTTTGATGCATTGCAAAGCAAAGCCAAAAAATTGTTCTTTGGGATGATCTTTAAGATCAAAGGCCAAAAATCAGCCCTGGAAGCAATAGGTTAGAATTATTCAGAGAAGGAGATGAACGCAATGGTATCATGTTTGAAGAGAGTTGATTTGTTTGGTAAATTTCACTGAGACTGCAAAACTATGAATGATGACTATATATTGTGAAATAACTTGTCCTACATGAGATTGAATAAGGAATTCCTATAGCATATAGGTTGTTACAAGACAAACAATTTAAAAATTATATATAGAAAGTCCATAATTTTGAAAGGTATAAACACAAGAGAACAGAGTTAAAATTGTGGTTCCATTTTAACTGTATAATTCATGACTTCTGAGTTCTTGATTACTTGATGTTAAAGTTCATTAATATTAGGGGAACGGGGACATCTATTTGTTTTGGGCTTTTGGGTATTGAATCTGTACATAGGCAATGAACAGGTGATTTTAGTCTTCGGTCAGATACTGGGGCTTTGCACGTCCCTGTCCTCTTGGAAAAGCAAACAGTGACATCAAGCCTGGGTATATTCCTAGTTCCACTTGTTTTATTTATATACACACACACACATACACACACACACACACACACACACCCTGGAACAGAGACGGTCACAAACGGCACACAAGCAATCCCCTCTTTAAGGGAATGCCGCCCAACACCAATACCCACTCCCCAGAGAGCAACTCCACCTGAAGACGTAGAGGGAGTATGGCAGAGAGCAAACTCCCTTGCTGCCTGCCACAGCTCCCTCAAAGAAATTACAACAGAACCAACAACACAGCATTTCAACCAAGTCTAAGTATTTACACACAGTCTTACAGATTCTTTTTCTGTAAGCAAAGGCATCATCTGCTGACCCCTGCCATAATATAGTTAATTTGCAAAAAGAACAGTTCATGTATACTTCATTAAAATATACGCCACTGGGGGACTGGATAGCTCTGGGGATTGAAACGGTATACAGAGCCTGCCACTCCTGGGTAGCTAGTCTAAGACCAGCTCATATGAAGAGTGATGGAAAGTTGCTACCATCTGGTGGCTGTTTGTCTGGTGGCCTAAAGGAAATGTAATTTGGTGAGGTTATTTCTGCGCCCAGTGGATAGGTATCCAGGTTACAAGAGAAACAACCAAAACTGGAATGAATTGGCTCTGATTTTGGTTGTCTCAACAGAGAGGTTGAGTATTCAATGGGTATAGAGAGTGGATTATCCTCTCATCAATCCAAGTCAGGGCTGAAGCATGTTGGCACAGTGCTGCGCTGGAGGTTTGCCCTACCACGGCTTTTGCTGCACCTGGTTTGTGGATGAACAAAGGACCTTTCTCAACTGTCGCATGGACAAAAATAATTTTAAAATATATTATTTTAAAAATTGTCACCAACAGCAATCTCTGGCATGGCAAAGGAAGGGGAACACCCTGGATTTACTACCACTGGCTGTTAGTTTTTTCCCTGTGAAGAAGCTAAGTTCAGTAAACCTCTATAGAGGACATAAACAGACATGCTGTTTTTTCTCTGCTATTTCTGAACTGGACCATGTCCCTAAAGAATTTTAGTTTCCTGTTCAGTGGTGTCTCAGCAAAATGATTGCAATACACACAAAGATCATCTGGGAATTGTTTTGAAACCACATACTTTTCTGCATTCTATTTGTGCAATACAATATAAATCTGCTGCAGCAAAGTGACTCCAGTTCAGCTGTGTTATCCAAACTCTGTCCTAGTGAGCTAAATAATCTTGGTAATTCAAAGTGTGGCTCCTGCTGGGATTGAGGCCAAATGGAAATTTGGATAACACCCTTTTTGTGTAAAACATTTATATTTTGTTTTGGATTCATGTATGAATTAGATACTGTTGCCCCTGCTTCCAACAGCAATGTTCCATCTCTCCCAGTGTTGTCCCTCTGCCATTCTACAACTTTACAGGTAAGCTGTGCACTGGAGGAGAAATCAGTGACGTGGAGTCCAGGTATATTCTAAGAGTAACTTCCTTTCTAGCTATCCATACACCAGTCCTAGAACTGAGGCAGTCACAAAAGTTTGCAGGTAATCCCCTTTTCCTGAAATTTCAGGCCACACATCAGAGCCTGGTTTCCAAGAAGCTACTTTTCCCCCTGCCTTCTTTGCAAGAACTGCTTCCAAATATAGAAAATAAAGCAGAGAGCAAATGCTGCTATCTGCCCCAGTTTCTCTTAAAGGATAACTGTATAACAAACAAAAATATAGCAATTCTTCAAAGACTAAAAACTTGCTCACATACGAACAAAAATTGTTGGTAATAGAATAGTATATGTAACAATATCTGGTGACTCTCACCACAACAATATTGCAGGAAATTACAGTAGAACCCGCTTAGTGAACATGTTTATAGCAAAGTTCCACTGGGTGTGGAATCCTGTGGAGTTTACTCCATTTCTACTCAAGCTAATTTCTAATGAAGTCAAAATAAAATCTCAGCAAAACCTGAGAAGAGATTTCAAGATTTTCAGAGAAGTGGAATAATGTCTTATTTTTTCCTTGGTGTTTCAGTGACCTTTCATTTGTAGGGCCTGGTCCAAAACCTGTTGATGTCAGCAAGAGTGTTTCCATTGACTTCAATGGGCTTTGAAACAGGTCATTAGTGAAACTTGGCTCCACTATGAAAACATTTCACTGTGGTATTCCCAGTGGAATGAAATAATCAACCTAGAAGATAGGTGCAAATGCTGCATTACAGTTAGAGCTGATCAACATTTTTCAACAATTGTTTTAAATAAAGCAATGACTTTTCCAAAACTACATTTTTTGTGCAAGATTATAAACATAGTCAATACTTTTTGGTTCTCATAACAATGTCATGGCTTTTTACCTACCCTCCCACCTCTCCTCAAAATTTGTATCAGGCTACAAACTGAAATGTTTTAGTTTACTGAAATGGCTTTTTAGTAAATGAAATATTTCAATAGCCTTTTTGGTACCATTTTCAATAAATAAAAAGCAAGACCTGAATGAAGCACAACTGTAATGGGGAACCTAGTGAGGATAGAACCAACCGCTTCTATTTGTTTCCTTCTGAACTGCTTCTGTCTGCTCTCTCTTGATGTTCCTGAGCCACTGCCATAGGGGGGAGGGCAAGGCAATCATCCATGCTGCTAATAATAACAATAATGCCTAAGTCTTATATAACACGTTGTCTCCGTAGATCTCAAAGTACCTTACAGAGGATGTCGCATTATTATTCCTGTCTTTACAGCTGGGGACTTGCCCAAGAGCTTGCTTTATTGATTTTCCATGAGCACTGCAGGCTACACAGTGCCATCTGCTAGACTCCAATACATTGTGACATGTACCTAGCACCCAGAACCCAATGCCCTACTGAGGAAATGGGTGGTGAGCTGCCTCCCCATGTATTTGTTTTTATACATCCCAGGCTTTTAAAGTGCTGAGGAAGCAAGTGAAAATTAATGGAGCATCTGAAGGGGGAACAGAATGAATGACATTAGAGCCATGAGGAAGATAAAGAGAGAGAGAGAGAGAGAGAGAGAGAACTTTAAGGACAAAATGCTGAGCATAACTTGGCGAACACTAGACATTGCAAGATGCAAAAGAATCAGAAAAGAGTTGTCTCTTGAAGGGTCTGGGAAGTTATATCTTATTTTAATAAAAGAAATGCAAGATGTTAGTCAACTGCATGAGAGGACTGCAGTCATCAAGATGAATGCTACAATACTTTGACCCTTAGCAGATTCTGTTACATAGGTACCTTAAAACTAATGACAGGTTTCAGAGTAGCAGCCGTGTTAGTCTGTATTCGCAAAAAGAAAAGGAGTACTTGTGGCACCTTAGAGACTAACAAATTTATTAGAGCATAAGCTTTCGTGAGCTACAGCTCACTTCATCGGATGCATTTGGTGGAAAAAACAGAGGAGCTCCTCTGTTTTTTCCACCAAATGCATCTGATGAAGTGAGCTGTAGCTCACGAAAGCTTATGCTCTAATAAATTTGTTAGTCTCTAAGGTGCCACAAGTACTCCTTTTTCTTTTTTCTTAAAACTAATGAAATCCAATTAAACTAGAATCTAATTATACCACACTTGGAAATCCAGTCACTATTGGCCCAGTTCATAAGGTCAAATTTCAGTTTCTAGCATTAAGTAAAGAACAGAACCCAAAAGCTGGGATGAAGCATATGTATTATCCTAAGAGGATTGACTAAGGAAACTTTAATGAGAATTAAATGAACCACTGAAATAGGTAAAATTCATGTTAATGGTATATAGTCAATACAGCGCTACCAGTCCACAGATTTACCACATGGGAAAATGGGATTCATAGACAGTTTGGGGTCTGCCCTGTCCCTGAACCTGAGGAGAGCAGGTGTCTCAGGGACTTATTGAGCTTGGCCTTCTATGAAGTGGGCAAGGGTTGTGCTGAGCACAGAGCTCCTCAGCACACTGTGAATGGAGGTGAACTACCAGTGGAGATCGGGCTGTTTCACACAATGTTACCAAACACGGAGCTGCCATAGGGCTTCGGGGTCATTGGGTTCCAAGCCCACCACAGGCAGAACTGCTTGTGTGAAGTGTAGTGCAGGCTCTCCAATGCAGGATGAAAAGTTTCTGACTAACGCAGCTTTGTGGAAGTAGCCTGAATGCCTTATTTCTTCTTCTTTATCACAAGCCCTGGCTAGGGCACATCTCAGATTTCCCTTTCCTCCTCTTGAAATAGGAAACCTCTTGTAATGGGGTTTACAAAGCCCTATACTGAGCCTAGGCAGGAGGAAGAGGAGATTCTTCACTGCTTATGGGCAATCAGGCTGATCACACCCTCACTCAGATGACAGAATTTGAAATCCTGGAGGCCTACACCCACAGCTGTGACCAATATAGAAAACAAGCCCAGAGGGAAAACAGAGAAGGAGGGAGTAGAAAGGCCTACGATAGTAGAAGGGTAACAATCCGGTGCCAGGCTGCTGCTAAGAAACTGATAAAAGAAGACTGCAAGACCTGGAGTTTATGTGCTGATAGACTCAGTTTAGGATAAGAGTCTATGGACTGGTCTAATTATAGGCAAATTGAAGGGGACTAGGTAGGAGAAAGCTGGGACCCCTAGAGAGATGGCACCAAGAGCAATTGAGACCTCTATCCATTTTTCTCCTAGTTCCCCATACAAACACATCCCAGCTCTGGACACAGTAGCTATTATTCCACCCCACTTCTACACAACTGAGTATTTCCTCCAGCTGGAATGGCATAGGAAACTAGGACATAAATTTAGGTGGGAGAGAAGTTTGGGCATCACAGCTTAGGGGATGTGGCAGTAAAATGGCTTTGCAATGAGCCCCCAAATGCTTTGAATCTGCCCAACTGGAAATTGCATTTGTCAGCACTTCTGGCTACACATAAAATCATGAGTTAAAAAATGAGAGGCTGAAAACATCTTCAATATAAAAGTGTTACCATTGCTTATATGTAAACAACAGCCTCATTGTTGTCTTGATTTTAGTGCATAAAAACACCTCCAAACCATAATAATCTCACTATTACAAGATTAAGAGAACCCTACACAAGGGACTCATTCTAATGTGATCACATTGTTTCCAGTTGGAGAGGATGGGCTCCAGATTTCATTGACAATTTAGAGATATATCATTTGGAATACCAACAAAGCAAAAAGACTAAATTAAATATTCAGCTAATTGTTTTAGTACATTAGTTTCATAGACATTTTTGTGTGATTTACTGCACCCATTAAAATGCTAGTAAATGTTATCTACATTATATAAATTAGAGGTGAGAAGAAGAATTCACAAAGCATATTTTTGTTTGGCCTTGCGTTACTGTTGGCACAGATGTCTTTAGACTATGATTCATGTGCTCTAGTCTCAGGATGGGTTTAGTCTTAGCCTGGAGGTACATTTCTATTAAATTAGCACTTTGTAATGCATTCACTACAGGTACGGGGGAAAAAAGAATCCTGATGGTTAAAATCAATTCTGGATTTCAGACCTACTGTTTTCTCAGCAGCCCTGGCACAAATTAAAGAGATCCTCAACTTTATCCTCAAATCTGGGGACAATAGGGTAGGCAAATCAAGAATATTTATTTCTTATATTGAGCACTCCATAGAAACACTTAATACAACTAAAACAATGAATTTTTTAAAAAAATAGCAAATTTTTTCTGGTGCCCTTGTAGGTGATTGACCATGGGTTACATGAGGACATGTGAGGCTCTTCTGATATTTCAATTTGCTTATTAATCTGTATTCAGTTATTAAATTCCAAAGACAGAGAAGAGGAAAGAGAATTTTTTTTCCAATATCAGTGGGGTGTCAAAATTTGATTAAGGTTTCTATTAAATCTTTAATTCAAAATCTGCATCTATTCAATTACAATACTCTTTCCTAGGACATTGGAAATTTGTAATTTTAGGATATTGGATAGATTCATTAATGTTTGTACACCACTTTGAAGATGAAATCCATTAAATCATAAGTGCTAAATGTTATTAAAGTATTGGTAGTAGTGTTGTAGCTGTGTTGGTCCCAAGGTATTAGAAACAGAAGGTGAGCACCTGAAATGAAGCTCTGTGTAAGTTCATCTCTTTCATCAACAGGAGTTGGACCAATAAAAGATATTACCTCACCCACTTTGTCTCTAATTAACATATAGATAATGCCAAGAGTTGAGCCTACTAACCCTATTCTCTGGAAAACTTCAGATCCAGATCTGGATTAAAACTCTGGGGCACAGACATAGTGCAAAAGCTAGGGAGGAATTTCTATATCCTACCATCCAGTTTTTTTTAGTGATGATAATGTGGAGAGTTGGTTTGAGCAATTAAACTTGCAAACGTTATCTTTTCTTTCCTCACCTTAAATCTTAACTGCAACAAAAATAAATAACTTGTCAGCTAAAACAGATCAACACATTTGAACAGAATTTTAAATAAACACAACAATGATCAAGTGTTATCAGAGCTTCGAGAGAATTGAAATATCCTGTTTTTCCTACTTTTCTCATTATTAGTGTTGTACAACTTTTATAATAAAATAGATACATAAATTGCAAGTATCACTAAATAGAAAACATTCTACTTATCTTTACTGCAATGCATACGTCCTGTATCTTAGCGATGACATCCATACTCAACAGAGAACGAAGGGGTGAAATCCTGGCACTGCCAAAATCCATGGGAATTTTGTCATTGACTTCAATGCAACTAAGATTTCACCCAAGGTTTTTCTCTTTCAGTCTTCTTCAGTCCTAGTCACTCAATAGTTTCTCTTACAAATTAATTTTCTTTCATATTTGTGTCTGTGTTGATTACTAGAGTCTTTAACCAGACTGCATGTACATCAGCTAATGATGTTCCTCAGTTAATCAAACATGTACACTTGCCGGCATTTAGAGGATAGTGGAGCTGCTCCAGTTGAAATCAATGGCAAAATTCCCATTGATTTCAATGGTTCAGGATTAGTCCCTTAATGACTTTACCTTCCCAAAGCAGTTTCACAAGAAGAATGAAGTATTCTGCATTAGCAGTAAGAGGACCAGGTAACCGGATTTGTCTTCTCCATTGCGAATGATTGTCATTCTGTGTGATACTGCATGTGTCTGGAAATGACAATCATCTAATAAGTACATGTAATAAAATGAGACAAGTGGATTATCTTTCCACACCCTGGTCAGGACAGGATCTTGCACCACTGACATTAGTAAGAGCTTTGCTGTTGACTTCAAGGGTGACATGATTGAGACTTAAGAGCTAATCTCCCTAGAGGCACATGCTCCCCTTTCCTGTGGCCCCGGCCCCACAGACACTGGTGGGATTGGCTGCCCTGGCCCAGGTAGGTGGGGCTGGAAGTTCCTCCCAGAGGAAACATGTTGGGCAGTCACGTGTCCTCCCCTTTACATTGTGCCCCTCCAGCATCTATGTCTGCAGCAGTGTTCTGGATGAACTGAAGAGGATAGAGAAATGAAATGGAGAGACCAGTGGGAAAAAGATTCATAGATTTTAAGGCCAGAAAGGTCCATTATGATTATCTAGCCTGGCCTCCTGCATAACATAGGCCAGAGAATGTCAAAAAGTGGATCTTATATCAAGACCATAATTTCTGGGTGAGCTAGAGCATAGCTTTTAGAAAAAATATCCAATCTTGGTTTAAAGCCTTGAAGTGATGGAGAATCCACCTCACCCCAACTAAGTTGTTTCAATGGTTGATTACTCTCATTGCAAAAATATTGCACCTTGAGCCATTTGGGAAAAAAATGGTTCCTTCCACCTCCACAGAAAATTTCAGTTGTTGGCAGAAAATAAAAAACTATTTCCATCCCCCAGGGGAACTATATCTCAGGTGCCTCAAGTGCCAATCCTTCTCAGTCAAACTACCTCTCACAGGATGCAGCATGACCTCCTTTCTTGGTGAGGTGATGCATCATGGGAGATGCAGTCCAGGTGGAGAACACATCCCATCGAGAAGAATGGGTATATGAGGCAACTGAACTACAATTCCCACAAGGCATTGCATTTCCAAAGTGAAATATTTTGATGTTTGGGAGTTCAGTTTTTCAGAGCTGAATCTGTTTTCCATGGAAAGCAAACACTTTGTGTAAAAAAACATATTTAATGGAAAGCCAAATTTTACTTGAAAGAACAGTTCTAATGAAAAATCTTCAGCCAGCCCTCATTGCACCCTATTGGTAGTCTGCATATGTAAAGCCACAGCTTCCAGCACTGGATCTTATTATGTCTTTGTTAAATTAAAGAGCCCTCTGCAATCAGAAATCTTCTCCCCATGCTGGTACTTATAGGCCGAGATAAAATCACCTCTTAAATCTTTTCTTTGTTGCAGTTGTGGAGGTGAGATGTGGCTAAGGTGTCAACAAGGGTTCTTATCGTGGAGATGGGCTTCAGAGATTTTGTAGAAGGAAAAATTGACTGGATATAGAGCAGAGTGAGATAAAGAAGTCTAATATGACCAATGAGGTTGTGAACCAGGATAACAGGGGATACTGAAAGCGATGACTTAGAGAGGGAGAGAGCAGGGTTTGGAAGGAAAAGATAAGAAATTCAGTTTAAAAGAGAACGAATAACAATGCAAATTGCAACAGATTTGTCATTACAAAGAAGGAGGCCATTGTATTTAATTAAAACACACTGCTATTTCATGTAAGAACGCTCAGTCTGCATCTTGCCAACATGCTGCCTGCCTAATTGGAGAATAAAAAGAGCTGGTAGTACTGAGATAAAACAGAAGCCAAAGCAACAGCCGTTTTTAAAAATTGCATGTCCACTTCATGATTTTTTTTATACACAGTTATTAAGCAGCCCTATACCTTATGAAATAGGGAGATTAGATCATTCAACTTGGAATTCTACAACAGCAGGAGTTGAATCTAGAGGACAGATGGGGTTTCAGTTACATTTGCCATTGCACATCAGGCTACGGTGGAACAAGAGATTGTTTCCAAATCCCATTGGGCCAAATTTCTGTGGTCTTGTCTCCATTTTCACCCAAGCAAATTTCTACTGGGTCAACAGGAGTAGAAATGATAAGGATGATAGGGACTTGGTCCACTGAATTTTGTGTCTAGCCCTATAAGAGCAAGAGAAAGGAGATTCTACATATTGCAGAGTCTCTTTAAGTCCTTTTGTAGACAATGGGTCTGATCCAAAGACTTCTGAAATCATAGGAATCTTACCACTAACTTTGATGGTTTTTGGATTGAACCCAGTAGGCAGTTTGGAAAGCATAACCATGCAGTGCACAATTCTGATATGTGAATTTCAGGCATGCTATCTTCTTCACAGGTGAAATTACCCATGAGAGCTAGACAAAGCACATACAGTGAAGTGCCTGGTGCCCAGCTTATTTCTATTTTAAATTTTCCTAACTTGTATAAATCAGAGCCAGTGGCTGAGAGGTCAAGTGGGTCTGTGTAATCCAAGTCCTGTCATTCTGTGAAGCAGTTTATGGAGAGATTTACAATGCTTTCAAATTCCAGAAGGTGCTTTTAGCAGCATTATTAATATGGTCTATTCTAGCTTCTCTTTTTAACATGCAAGGACATTGGGAAGGGGAGGTGAAAAATGAGAAAGCATAACACCACAAGCATGAGCGAGTTTATTTTCAAATGCAATTACAACACAAAGCTAATGAGCTGCAGTAAAGCAAACTAAATGGTTGAATTACTAGTACTTTATCCACTGATTAGACACAAAAGGAAGCCTTGAAGGAAAGCTGTGTAAGTTATACAAAAAGGATAAGAGTACTAGTTTAAATTCTATTTCTTTTTTCTTTCTACCCAAGGTTTGCAAGGTCTATGAAACAAAGCTGTTCGACATTGAGCCAACAGAAGTTGCATAATTCATAGAGTTAATTATTTTTGTTTCTGGGGAAGTCTGGCATCATGTACAACAGCTTCAAAAACCAACTGGACAAGGATCAACATTAATAGCTGCAATATCAGTGGCATCTGATAGAGGAGCAATGCATAATAAAACTGGGACTTTTCAGTTTTGAAAAAGAGAGATGACTAAGGGGGGATATGATAGAGGTCTATAAAATCACGACTGGTGTGGAGAAAGTAAATAAGGAAGTGTTATGTATTCCTTCTCATAACACAAGAACTAGGGGGTCACCAAATGAAATTAATAGGCAGCAGGTTTAAAACAAATAAAAGGAAGTATTTCTTCACACAATGTACAGTCAACCTGTGGAATCCTTTGCCAGAGGATGTTGTGAAGGCCAACACTATAGCAGGGTTAGAAAAAGAACTAGATAAATTCATGAAGGATAGGTCCACCAATGGCTACTAGGCAGGATGGGCAGGGATTGTGTCTCTAGCCTTTGTTTGCCAGAAGCTGGGAATGGGTGACAGGGGATGGATTACTTCATGATTACCTGTTCTGTTCATTCCCTCTGAAGCACGTGGCATTGGCCACTGTTGGAAGACAGGATACTGGGCTAGGTGGACCGTTGGTCTGACCCAGTACAGCCGTTCTTATGTTCCTTCATATGATTCCCATGCATGAAGACCCCCGAATTGTTAGTCAGAGGTGTTTCAGGTTCCAGAGGACTACATTTGATCCTGTATGGAGATCTGGTCAGCAGGTAGCAAAGGATGGGTGTCAAACAGCTGCTTCAGTCTCACTGGTTCTGAAGGCACAGCTACTCCAGCCCCGATGTAAATTAGAGCAGTCTAGGGTCTTGTTCTAATTTGTGACAATCAGCAATCAACCCAATGGACCATACACCAGCTAAGACTTCGCACAGCAGAGCTGTATCCCACCCCCTTTCCCAACCTTCCACAAACATGCCTTGTTCTTCCACCATCACAGTCTAGTAGGGAAGTTGATTGCCAGATGAACTAGTTCCACCTGTTTTAAGTCACCCGAGAGCTCCCCACACTGGAGGAATTTTCAGCTGGCCAGCTGCAATCAGATTCCAGGTTCTTTGGTTCCACTCAGGTGACTCAAAGGAGCCAGATCATGAAAGAGAATCCATCCCAGCCAGTTCATTCTGCTTGGTATTGCTGATCCAAATGGCGGTGACAGGAATGCACCTAGAGTAATAAATGACCATATACAGGTATCAGAACATCTATGGGTAACACAGATATAGTGGTCAGACCTGAAAAAGTTTTCCCCATTTTCAGAAATTCAACTATTTTGTGAGCTATTCCCTTTACAGTACTCAAAACACTGAATACTGCAAGAGACAATTGCCTTTCCCCAAATGGACTGAACTTTTAAGGTTTGCCTTCAGCACAAACAACAGATAAGGAAAGCTGCCATTTCTAAAATTCACAACAGAAAGGTATCTGCTTTTACAAATTCTTTTTTAGTCAGCTGTTCCTCATCAAAACAGCAATTATTGTAATCTCTGCCATGTTTAGCCCCTCAAGTTTGCAGCCTTGTTAGAGCTGAAGAAAAGAAAGATGATGCTCTTGAGGCTCCTATATAACACCGAAAAAAGCCAGTGAAAGAGTGTGTGTGGTCAGCTGTTTGCATTGGGAAGTGAATATTCCATTTCTGGTTTAAAATGTGCTGCTAATGGGAAAAAGATGTTATTTAATTTATTTATCAATATATTCTTTGTTTTCCATGATGTGCTTTTGTTTCATAGTTAAAGAATGGAGCATAATGTGTTTCAGGTACAAACTCTCTCAAAGTCAGGAGAGCACAGGAGAAGTGTGGGCTGCTGCACCACCCCTGCAGAACACACTCCCTTATGTGCCTACCCAGCTCTAGCCCTATTCCTGCTCACCTGCCTCAGAGCAAGCAGCATTTTTAGCATTGTCATCTTTGCCCTGAGTCGGTCGTGGTCTACAGGTTGAGGGGTGACCTCATACCATCCACTCCCATCCCACACACCCATCCGGTGCCAGACACAGTATTACTCATAATCCTTTGTAGGCCAAAGCACTGACCCTGTAAAGGGAGCTGAAAACATGGACCTTTCTTCCTGCACTAATTCCCACCAAAGTCAATTGAGCTCCTTGAGGGAGTATAGGTTTCATGCTTAGAGATCTCTTTTGCAGGATGAGGGCCCAACTCTGTAGTCTCTCCACACCCCAAGTCCTAGTTAAGTCTAAAAAACTTCCACATGTGGAGCTGGGATCACAATGAAACCCTTGATTTCAATGATGTAGATAATTATTAATCAGTCTCATAACCAATGCCACTGCAAGAAGATCGTAGATCTAACAACATCAGCCGGGACATCTGACCTTGATCCTTCACCAAGAGATCATCCAGTGCAAACAGTGCCATCTCCGTCACAAACCCATATGTAGATACCAGGAGACTTGTCTCACAACAAAAGTTTTTGTAACCTTAACCCAGAAGGGAAAATTTGAAGTTAGACAGTAATTATACAGACTGCTAATGGTCAGTTAAACAGAGGCAGCAGCACCCTCTCGAAGGGAGATGCCAATCGTCTCCATTAGCAATTTCAGTTATGCTGCTCTTACCTGACAGCCACCAATTGCACTGTTTTCCTGCTCCATCGGGCATTGTGAAGCCTGAGCTCGAGGAGAGAAACTCCACTGATTTGTTTTTGTGTCCCATCGAATGACACTTCACAAAACCCATCAAGTGAAACCCAGTGAGTGGCTATGTTCTATCTTTAAAACAACTCACTTTTCCTTTGCCATACTCACAGTTTAAAGGGAGCAGTGACTGTCTTTTCTCAGCCTTCGAATGCAGCAACATTTGATAATTTAGGGTGAGATTTTCAAAACCAACCAATTGGAATTAGGCATCTCAGTCCCATAAAATCCAATTTGACTCCCTCACACGTTTTGGAAAACCAGAGCTCAAATATGATCCACAGTGTCTCTCTATAAAAAGAGTAGCTGTTTGGGCACTAGTCACTTTACAGAATAAATGCAAGAAGTGTGTTGGTGCATGGACAGTATACCACGTAGCACATGGGGGCCCTTAGTTTTCATTAAGCCTTTGGGTGCTGTCACCATGATCAAAATAATAGTGAAAACATGGCCTCTTTTATGAAGAGCACACAAGTTAAAACACCAACCTCACCACATGTTGCATCGATAGGCAAACAGTTTAATGTTGACTTAAAATGAAATATTTTCTTTTTTCCTGATGGAAAAAAAAATAAAAAAAAATTCTATCATAAAATTCCCAACCAGCTCTACCAGTAGGTTATAGATGTGTGCGTGCACCCTTGTACATGCATGCATACATGTGGGTACATACACATACAAAATACCCCCTCTCTTCAGGAAATTACCTTAGGACATGAAGTCACTGGGACTCTACACATGCTTAAATTTTGGCACATGCTTAAGTACCTTCCTGAAGAGGGGCCAATATTAGTGAGTGACAGAAAGGAAATGAGTATAAAAATTAATTACAAGAACAATTAGGTTTACTACAAAAGCTCAGCTCATTTGGAGAGCAGGATGTATTAATACTTACCGTAATTTATCTTTTGCATTCATCTTCATCTTAACTAACAATGCTTCAAATTGTAGATGTATAAACAGGAAGAAAAATAAAATGAACAAACATTCCCCCGTGAGCCAGATATAAACTAAAAAATAGATGATTAATTGCAGATCTTTCAGAGAATAAGTTTGTAGTCTGGACAGAAATCACTCAAGCTCTGTTCCTGGTTAAAAATAGTGTAATAAATCAGGATAAACAGATCAAGGTGCAAAAGGATAAAATACATGCTTTCCTGTGTCGAAAATATAAATACCAGGCAGGACACATGGCTGACAGAGCAAAGTGATGTATGAACTTCCTCTAGTTCATACGATAGCTTTAAATTACAATACGCACTACTATATCTGAGTTTGCCTGCATGTTCCCATTATCAAAGATAGGATGACAGAAGCTACCAGGTCTCAATGTTTATGATTTTTTTAAACTCAATTGCAGGACACTGAAGGCCTGAAGCAAAACTCACTAAAGTCAATGGAAGTCTATTGACTTCAGTGGGCTTTGGACTTTATATAATATATAAATATATTATAGTATTTCTTCTGGAAAAATACTTTCTGTGAAAGGATACATGTTAGCAGGAGCAACCACATCTATTATTCATAGAGAGAAGAAATTCTAGTGGGACCTGCTTGATCGTCTATTATACGTATATTACTTGTCAGGAAGTCTAAGGCACAGATCAGTCGGTCTTCAAATCAAAGTGGTTGTTGCTTCTCATTTAAACCACAAACAAAACACTAGCAGCTGAACTTCTTTCAGACTTTAATCACATTTCAGAAAGAGGTGGCCTTATGAGGAAATATTTTGTGTGACTCACAACATGCACAGATAGGAGAGTGCTCCTTTGAAAAATTGAACAAAAAATGGTGAAGGTGAAAGAGCAATTGTATTGCAATGATGTTTTCAAGGATTTTTTTTTTAAAAAAACCCTCTGCATTAAAAAAAAATGTTGAGGATAACATGATTCATTTTCCCAGCACTTAGCATTTGGGTTTTAATAAAAACATCTCAGTTAAGAAGTCCTTGAGCCTTTATTTGGTGTTCTTTAAAAAGCGAAAAGCAGGAACTGAAATATCACAGCTGCCAAGGTATCTAGTAGTTATTTTATTCCACTCTCTTCTCCCAAAGTATCTCAACACCTACATGGCTACCCGGGATGCTCACATCTCTCTACATCACTCCATTATTATTCCTATTAGTGCCTAGAGCCCAGCTGAGATCATAGAATCATAGAAGATTAGAGTGGGAAAAGACCTCAGGAGGTCATCGAGTCCAACCTCCTGCTCAAAGCAGGACCAACCCTAACTAAATCATCCCATCCAGGACTTTGTCAAGCCGGGCCTTAAAAACATCAAAGGATGGAGATTCCATCACTTCTCTAGGTAACCCATTCCATGCTTCACCACCCTCCTAGTGAAATAGTGTTTCCTAATATCCAACCTAAACCTCCCCCACGGGAACTTGAGACTATTGTTCCTTGTTCTGTCATCTTCACCACTGAGAACAGCCTAGCTCCATCCTCTTTGGAACCCCCCTTAGATAGTTGAAGGCTGCTATCAAATCCCCCATCATTCTTCTCTTCTGCAGACTAAATAAGCCTAGTTCCCTCAGCCTCTTCTCATAAGTCACGTGCCCCAGCTCCCTAATCATTTTCATTGCTCTCTGCTGGACTCTCTACAGTTTGTCCACATCCTTTCTGTAGTGGAGGGCCCAAAACTGGAGGCAGTACTGCAGACATGGCCTCACCAGTGCTGAATAGAGGGGAATAATTACTTCCCTCGATCAGCTGGCAATGCTCCTACGAATGCAGCCAATATGCTGTTAGCTTTCTTGATAACAAGGACACACTGTTGACTCATATCCAGCTTCTCGTCCACTGTAATCCCCCATTCCTTTTCTGCAGAACTGCCGCTTAGCCAGGTCCCCAGCCTGGAGCGGTGCATGGGATTCTTCCGTCCTAAGTGCAGGACTCTGCATTTGTCCTTGTTGAACCTCAGATTTTTTTTTTAGCCCAATCCTCCAATTTGTCTAGGTCACTCTGGACCCTATCCCTACCCTCCAGGATAGCTACCTCTCCCTTAGTGTCATCCGCGAACTTGCTGAGGACACAATCCATCCCATCATTCAGTTCATTAATGAAGATGTTGACCAAAACCAGCCCCAGAACCAACCCCTGGGACACTCCTCTTGATACCGGTTGCCAACTATACATCGAGCCATTGATCACTACCTATTGAGCCTGATGATCTAGCCAGCTTTCTATCCACCTTATAGTCCATTCATCCAGCCCATACTTTTTTAACTTGCAGGCAAGAATACTGTGGGAGAACATATAAAAAGCTTTACTAAAGTCAAGATATATCATGTCCACCACTTTCCCCATATCCACAGAGCCAGTTATCTCATCATAGAAGGCAATCAAGTTGGTCAGGCATGACTTGCCCTTGGTAAATCCATGTTGGCTGTTCCTAATCACCTACCTCTCCTCCGAGTGCTTCAAAATGGATTCCTTGAGGACCTGCTCCATGATTTTTCCAGGGACTGAGGTGAGGCTGACTGGCCTGTAGTTCCCTAGATTCTTCTTCTTCCCTTTTTAAAAGATGGGCACTACATTTGCCTTTTTCCAATAGTCTGGGCCCTCCCCCAGTCGCCGCAAGTTTTCAAAGATAATGGCCAATGGCTCTGCAATCACATTAGCCAACTCTGTCAGCACCCTCAGATGCATTAAATCCTGCCCCACAGACTAGTGCATGTCCAGCTTTCCTAAATAGTCCTTAACCTGTTCTTTCATCACTGAGGGCTGCTCACCTCCTCCCCATACTGTGCTGCCCAGTGCAGCAGTCTGGGAGCTGACCTTGTCTGTGACGACTGAGTCAAAAAAAAGCATTAAGTACTTCAGCTTTTTCCACATCATCTGTCACTAGGTTGCCTGCCCCATTCAATAAGGATCCCACACTTTCCCTGACCACCTTCTTGTTGCTCAAATACCTGTATTTGACAACAACAACAATACCTTGTTGTTTACCCTTCACATCCCTTGCTAGCTGCAACTCCAATTGTGCTTTGGCCTTCCTGATTACACCCTTGCATGCTTGAGCAATATTTTTATTTTCCTCCCTACTCATCTGTCCAAGTTTCCACTTTTTGTAAGCTTGCTTTTTGTGTTTAAACTCACCGAAGATTTCTCCATTAAGCCAAGCTGGTCGCCTGCAATATTTGCTCTTCTTTCTTCACATTGGTTTATTCCTGTGCCCTCAATGCCCTTCTTTAAAATACAGCCAGCTCTCCTGGACTCCTTTCCCCCTCATATTAGCCTCCCATCAGTTCCCTGAGGGAGTCAAAGTCTGCTTTTCTGAAGTCCAGGGTCCATATTCTGCTGCTCTCCTTTCTTCCTTATGTCAGGATCCTGAACTCAACCATCTCATGGTCACTGCTGCCCAGGTTGCCACCCACTTCTACTTCCACTACCAGTAAGAATCCTTATTGAGGTTACAGGCACAAACCATCCCGATATGTAGAAAGAATAGCAAATATGGCAGGCGACCAGCTTGGCTTAACAGTGAAATCCTTGCTGATCTTAAACACAAAAAAGAAGCTTATAAGAAGTGGAAGATTGGACAAATGACGAGGGAAGAGTATAAAAATATTGCTTGGGCATGCAGGAGTGAAATCAGGAAGGCCAAATCACACCTAGAGTTGCAGCTAGCAAGAGATGTTAAGAGTAACAAGAAAGGTTTCTTCAGGTATGTTAGCAACAAGAAGAAAGTCAAGGAAAGTGTGGGCCCCTTACTGAATGAGGGAGGCAACATAGTGACAGAGGATGTGGAAAAAGCTAATGTACTCAATGCCTTTTTTGACTCTGTCTTCACGAACAAGGTCAGCTCCCAGACTACTGCACTGGGCAGCACAGCATGGGGAGGAGGTGACCAGCCCTCTGTGGAGAAAGAAGTGGTTCGGGACTATTTAGAAAAGCTGGACGAGTACAAGTCCATGGGGCCGGATGAGCTGCATCTGAGAGTGCCAATGGGAGCTACGGAGGGTGGCGGCTACAGCAGACAGAGCCGGCAGCATGTCTGCCTGCATCTCTCCTCTGCAGGCCACAGTCGGGAGGTTCTCGGGCCGCAGATGGCCCGTGGGCCGGGAGTTTGAGACCCCTGGCTTAGGGTGTTAGTCCAGTGCCAAAGCATGGACATGACCAACGGCTTGAACACCAGCCTATCTGAGCAATCACAGTTAGAAAAGCCAGACATTTTCCATTCTGGAGAAATGTGTGTGTCACAGGAGACAATCTTTTTGCAGGCAGTTTGTGGCAGCATCATGTGTGCCATGGGTAAACTCAAAAGGTGCAGCTCAACTGAATAGAAAGTTTGACACTAAATGGAAAAAAAATAATCAGGCATAAGGAATTGACTACATTGCTCTCCAAATCTGCTGTGACAAGGGATGCATCAGGGCTGCTTGCTCCCCGGCCAACTCTACACCATTGCCACTGAGAACCTTCCTCTGTCTCCTCCACAAAAGGATGATGGGTTGGGACTCCGAGAGCCAGATTTGCAGGTGGGCCAGTCAGCGTACGCCGATGACATGCTCTTCCTGGTCCAGGAGCCAAGCGACCTGGTGCAGGTGGGGGCTTGCCTATTCGGTGGCCTCCTCCGCCCACATCAACTAGATCAAGAGCTCTGGCCTGATGGTCTTTACAGGTGGCAGGTGAACTCCTTCCCACCTGTGCTCGAGGCCATCCAGTGGAGCATGGGTCCGCTGCTCTATCTGGGCTTCTACCTTTCTGCCTCTGATCCATCCCCACTAGAGAATCTGTTAGATCATGAGGCCAGGTTGGCTGACTGGTTACGAAGGTGGATGAGGCTGCTCCAGTGCCTTTCCCTGAAATGGAAAAAGTTTATCTACTGTGACACACAGACTTTTCCAGAATGGAAAGTATCTGGCTTTGTTAACTGTGATTGCTTAGATAAGCTTATAGCTGTGCAAACTCAGCCTTATTTAATTAAACCTTTCCTACAATTGCATTTAATTAGGCAGAGAAGTGGCTCATCTCATGAAGCAATTCTCTGTTCAGTGTGCAGGTCTCCAGCTCTTTTGTAATTTTTTCTCCAGCCCACACTACAATGCTCAGAACTCCCACGTATAGGGATATTAAATGAATGTTGCCATCAGACTCAGTCACTGTGAGCTGTAGCATGTGTGAATAATTCAGCCCGTTGGCTCTGTGACTGAAAAAGCAAATGATTATCCATATTCCTATTTGCACCATTGCTGTTAGCCACTAGGTTTTATTTTCCAGTCTACACCCCTTGCATTTTTTTAAGTTGGGACTTCAAGGGTCCTTTATAGTGCAGACTCCCCTAACTCCACATGTTAGCTGCTTTGCTGGGAAGTCCATTTCTTCCCCATGGTCCCTGCTTGCTTAGTGGATGGGCAGAAAGTAGGAGCTGACATCTCCACTCCCCCAGAGCCCTGTTTGGTTTGAGAGCTGGCAGGGAAACCTCACCCCTGACTTTCTGTGACCAGTTCCCCACCCAGGGAAGATGAAAAGGGAATGCATGATCAGTCTGCACAGGCACATGCTGTTGCTGCCAGGATGCAGGAAGCCCAGCTCTCAAGACTGGGAGACAGCCCCGGGGGAAGCTTGAGTGCATGGCCATACAACTGGGACATGGGCTGTCAGGCCTAAAGGTCAGAGCCATGGAGGTAGCAAGGCCTGGAGGTTACAGCAGAGCTGAGAAGGAGTCAAGGATCTGGGCCACAGGACACAGTCAAGAGCAGAGCTGAGACAGAGCCAGGGATCAGAAACCAAATGCCAGAGCCAATGGGTGAGCCAGAGACTTGGTCAGGAAGCGGAGCCAGGGATTTTAAGGATGGAGAAGGGGAAGGGTGGAAGTAGACAAAAGAGCAGGTGGGGCTGGAGCTGTCACAGGAAGCAGGACCATGCACGGCTGCAGGTAAGGAACACGTTAAATAGCCAGCAAGTGATGGCGGCGGCTGCTGGGTTTAACAGAAGTTAGTTTCACCTCTCCATCAAAGAGACAGGGTAGTTAATCGGGTAGCCCCTGTTCAGGTTAGCTGTGTCTTTGATAGGTTTCATTATCCTTCCTTTAACTGTCCTATTTCATGATTCTGTCTTTGCTGAAAAAGGCCCTGAGGTAGATGTTTGCACTGGAGTGAGTTCTGGGTGAATTCCTGCCTAGCTTAAGGCTCTAAGAGGGTTCCCCACCAAAAGGCAAGGGCTGGGAGTTTTGGAACTAGCTACCGAGAGGGGACGGTCTGGTTTGTAGTGCATGTAAATACTAAAAGAGAATCAGGCTTCAGCTTATTTGCTGCAACAGGTATTAGGAAAGAAGGTTGCTTTTTTTCTTGCTCATGCACTCTTTCTGTGGGTCAGATTTTGACATCATTACTCACACTGAATATTATCTTACTCTGGGAGTAGTACCCTTGAAAGCAATGAAATGTGACAAAGTCAGACAGAACAGATATATCAGCCCTAGAATGGGGAAGGCCCTGTTCCATATGAACTGTGGCCTGTGGCCTGCGCTGTGCAGGAGGTCGGACTAGATGATCAGAATGGTCCCTTCTGACCTTAGTATCTATGAATCTAAGTTAACTAGAGACACCCGAGTCCAATTAAGGGCTTCCAGTGACTTTTGAAAACCCCTCTTTTGGGTGTGTGTGTGAGAGAGAGAGGGAGAAACAAGCTGTAGTAGGTTAATAGCAGTAGGGAGAAATGTTTCTTCTCAGATAGAAAGCTGTCGTGCCTCCCTATAGGGCATGTAACCAAGTTAACTGCTATTTAGGGAAGAACTGGTAACCAGGACTTAGTGCAGACAGGCAACACACTGGAGAGGGAGCAGGAGTATACTTAAGAGTATACGTGGGCCTTCCCTGAGGCTCACCTTGTAAATACTGAAAGCTAAACCAGAGTGAAGAATAAAAACCCTTTGGAATAGGACTGATTCCACTCCCTCCCACCACCAGCAGGAAAAACGCTGCGACTGACAAGGCAAAGGAGGTGCCTTGCCACAGGAACTACTAATGGAATAAGGTACTGTTCAATATGAGTAAGGCTGTGACAACCCAGCCTTAATAAAATATTTTTTATTCCAGAATGGAATTCACATAGGAAGCTATTCCAAAATAGCATATTCCCTTATAATTATGCCAGTCAATTTCCCCAGGTAGATAAGTCCTTAATTTCTATTGTTGTCTTGGCACCTTAAACAGTAGTATATTTATGCACTGATACTAACCCACTCAGGAATTCAGTTCCGTCAGTAAGAAATGTGAACACAACTGCCTTCTGCCCTTTGTTTTAAGCTAATAGAGTTATGACTAAAAGGAAATTCAGGATGTGGTAGAAACTTATCTTTACCAGGATGGGTGTGTTAGAACTGTATGTGCCAGGGTACATTTAAAGGCATACTTGTTTTTCTATCATTGCTTATTGTTCATTTATAATTCACCTCACTTGGAAAGGGGTCACATGAAGTCTCTATCAAGCAGTAAGGTTTTTAAAAACAACACTATTTAAAGCAGCTTGGTTAGCGGATGGTTCCCTTTTCGGTAGGCGCAGTCTGAACAACTGGCTATAGATGCCAGAGTGAGCATCACCCTAACAACCCTATCTCAGGAAAGTGCGGAAGGGTCGGCAACAGGACAAAGAATCTTGGAACATCTTTGGAGAGTCATTAATGGCATAACTTTGAGGAGAAATTAAGGTGGCAGGCACTGAGCACTTTTGAACATATGGGCCTTTATAATTAAAGACCAGATTTTGACATCCTTATCCATGTTGCATAATACCTTACACCATGACTGGTCGCACCTTAACCCCACCCTCACCTTTGACCCTATATCTCTAATTACCATCCCATCTCCTCCTCCATCTAAAATCATTAATGCACCGTCTACCATCACTGTCTGGAGTTCCTCTCCTTCTGTTTATTTCCTAGATATTTTCCAATCTGTCTTTAATTCCTTGCATTCCTCTTGAACTGCTCTCCCCAAAGTCTCTAATGACCTCTTCCTAACCAAAGCTCAGAACCAATACTCTATTCTCATCCTCCATGGCCCGTCAGCCTTCTTTGACATCGGTAATGCTCTCTTTGAAATCTTGTCCTCCATTGGCTTCTGTTAGTCTGTCCTCTCCTAGCGAACCTACCTCTCTAAGCTTTCCGTCAGCGTTTCATCAGGAGAATCCTCCTCAGCCCCGCTCCAGCTTTCTGGGGGAGTCTCTCCTGGCTCCATTCTTGGCTTCCACTTCTCCCTCTTTACCTTGTCCTTGGGTGATCTCATTCACAAACATTACTTCAGCTATTAGCTTTATGCTGTTCATTTGCAGATTTACCTTTCCACTGTAGTAGACCTCTCCCCTCCAAACAAAAATCTCAGTCTCTGTTTCTGACGTCACCTCATGGATGGCATCACCTGTCACCTGGAGGTCTTTATGACCCAAAAAGAAACCTTAGTCTTCCCCCCAAACTTCTCTCATCATCCTTTTTTCAATTACTGTGGTCAGCCATCTTTTCCCTGTCACTCAGGTCCATAACTGCATGTCATCTTTGATTCTGCCCTCTCTGAAGGCCTACATCTCTAAATGTAGAAATCTTGCCAATTTTCCTGCACAGCATAAGATCCAGCCTTTCCTTTCCATTGATAGGGCTAAAATGCTCCTCCAAGCCCTTTTTCATGTCTCACCCACTGCAACGTCTCCTTTTGGGCCTGGAGGAATTCAATCTTGCCTGAGTTGTGTCTGTTCAAAAGACTACTGCAATAATAATTTTTCTGGCTTGTTGTTTTGATCACATAATCCCTGACTTTGCAACCCACTGCTAGTTCTCACTTCTCTACCACAACCAAACACAGATCTATTGGTCGTCACTTTTAAGGAACTTCACAGCCTATTCCTACACTACCTCTTCTATACAAAGTACCAAATTAGGTTTCTGTTTGGTCAGTAAGGCAAGTTTAAATTGCCTAGTTGTCAATATTTCCAACAAGCACCTTTGTGCTTTCTTCAGTGTCACCCCCATGCATCAGAGGAGCTACTCAAAACAACTGCTAAGCCACCTCATTGTCTTCCTCCAAATCTCTCTTTAAAATTTTACTTTGCTGTGACGCCAACAAGAAAGGTTACAATGTTTAGGTAGCTGGTGTGCTGTGGTCGCTTCTTACCCTGCTGACTGGTATCGTCGCTTTGTTACCTGGTGCTCCCCTGTTTGTTGTATCCACTTTTTGCCTTTTCATCTTATACTTGGATTAGAAACTCTTGAGAGACATATTTTGGTTCTGTATTTGTACAGCACCAGGCACAATGGAACTCTGATCCTTGACTGGGAGCCCTAGCTTCTAAAACAATACAAATAATAAAAGGTATCAAAATTTGGCCCGAATAAATTAGTCACATATTGAATTGCAAAGAAATACTAGAGCTTATGCTCAAATAAATTTGTTAGTCTCTAAGATGCCACAAGTACTCTTTTTTTTTTAAATAAAGAAATACTATACTCTCTAAAAGTTTTCCAAGGAACCTGGTGGCTGCATTTGTAATGCCAGTCAAGAGCTAAGGATGCATCCGTCAAATATTCAGAGTTCACAACTTATTTACTTCTTACTATTGGCCTTTTAAACCCCAATGCTGGGCTAAGCAAAGTTAGTGCAAATTTATTTTTCGAGGAGAGGAGATTGGCTGGAATATCAGCAAAGGATGTTCATGTGTAAAAATTCTGTGCTATTCAGGATTCTGCTTCAGGAACCAAAGGTCACAGACAAAAGGTGTTCATCAAGATACGTTGGAAATACAAGTTACCTATAGTTTTATAAAGTTAGGTTTAGAAATATTTAACTGCCAATGTTTTTTAAAATTTATAAAAGCTGTAAAAAACATTAACCCCCCCCAATAGGCTGTGTATATAGACAATGGTGCTAAGTTGTGAAATTTTGACAAAATAGTTGAAGACATATTTTCAAAAAATAGTTTTGGGTTTTGATCACCATGCAGAGCTGGCTGGAATTTTTTTAAAAATTGCAATTTCAATGACAATTTTTGGCAAAAATTGTCACCATTTTTCATCCCGCTCGAGTGCTCAGTTGTACGTGCAACGCAAATGTCTTAATTTAGTAATACAGTAAAATGGATTTCACAGACACTTAAAAGTTGCAGCTGAATAACAGATTCATGAAGACCCAAATATGAACTCCAAAGTCTGGGTCTGAACATGAAGCAGATTGTTATATAACAACTCAGCAGACTGTTATACCATAATGGTCACTCCCCAGACCAATCAGACAGTGCTTCTAGAGTTTCTTTTCCATAGTGTATATTATTATCAAGGTTTACATGATAGCTGGTAACTCTAAATAGCCTGTAAGCAGTTTTTTATTATCCTTCTCTATTAAATCCATTAAACCACACTAACCTTTGCAAACAGCTCCTTTGATGACATTCCAGGAGGTGCTAAGCTTAGTTCTGGCAAACAAGTTATTGAAGTGATCAGACACCAAACTCAAACAAGCTGGTTTTCCCTGATTGTGTGAGTTTAAGACAGATTCTTGATATTTTGTGTGTGTGTGGTTTTAGTTTCATTTTGTGCTTTTTAAAATAAAAATAAATAAATAAATGATGACATGGCTAAGACAATGTTATAAAGGGATTCTTTGCCACCATGACCCTCTACTTATTGCTTAGGAACTAATTCCCAGAAGGTCATACTGAGGACCAGAACCATTTCACACCTCAGGGTTGCTAATTAAGGCCTATCTGGTTATCAAGCCTGTTCATCCACAAAAACGAGAGAGCCTGATGGCTTAAAAATGAGAAATAAGTGGTTGTGTCAAGTATTCTATTTAAAAAGAAGGTGGGGGAAAAAAATTGGGGAATTTAGTACTATACTCCAGTTACCACTGAATCTGTGCAGCAGCAACAATCCCAGCTTCCCCCCTTTGCCTCATTACCCTTTCTCAGCCTTGACAGGTAGGAACCATCTTTGTGTATGAGAGAGGGTTAGTAATTCTCCTAGTCCATATAGCACCAGATTGTGCATCACTTACTCCCACGGGTAAGCAGACTTCAATATAACAGCTCACCCATGAGAGTAAGTGAAGCACATTCTGGCCCTTAAAAGATTTATTTTTAAGGTGCAGTCTCTAGGAAAATTGTACCTGGATTTGCTCTTTAAGTATTCATATCATGGTGCAGAACAAATAGTCAAACAGCTAAAATGCAGTGGAACTAATTATCCTACAGCCCTCAAATGGCAGCCTCTTTGAAAAATCTTGGCCAATACAATTGCTATTCTTCACATGCTGGTAGATATTAGCCTCCATACTACATCAAGCAGGCTCAAAATACGTTTTGTTAACAATCCATTATCTTCTACCATTATCAAATCATCACAAGAGAGACAAAGAGCCTTTCTGCACCTTCAGCAGATTTACAAACTGTAAAGTTTTAGATTTCTTGTCAGCAGCTCTCCTTGACAGGAAGAGACAGAAAATACTAAACAAGCAACAGAGTTCTCCATGCAGCTTTTAATAACAATTCCTCTGGAGGAGCAGGTGGTGGTGGTGCTGGTGAGGGAAACAAACGGGAAAAAAGTCTACAACCTCTCCTAGATCAGCTGCATGTCAAAATCTGTAATCCCCATGATTCACTCAGATGGAATTAATTTATGTTGTAACAAAGAGGCAATTATTGCTTTCCCATGCTGAAATTTTATTCTCAATTGCTGTTTCATTACATCACAGTCCTGCATTGCCTTATACTGAAGGTCATGTCCCAGGATGCCACCTGCAGTTCATTGTTAGCATTAAGAAAAGGAGTACTTGTGGCACCTTAGAGACTAACAAATTTATTAGAGCATAAGCTTTCGTGAGCTACAGCTCACTTCATCGGATGCATTCGATGAAGTGAGCTGTAGCTCACGAAAGCTTATGCTCTAATAAATTTGTTAGTCTCTAAGGTGCCACAAGTACTCCTTTTCTTTTTGCGAATACAGACTAACACAGCTGCTACTCTGAAACCTGTCATTGTTAGCATTGTAACTTCATTTATTTTTGCTAATGTGAGTTATACCATTCCAGGAAATTTAATGGGGGTGGGGATGAAAGTCAGGCTGCAGATGGATTAAGAAACTAATACAGTGCTATCTCACCAGACAAAATATGGAGCCTCCTTTCCAGTGATCCTGAGACTGCCTTGTGTACCCAAGTGCGTAAGGCTTGAGTCACAGCTGCTGGAAACCCAAGACAAACAGCTGGATACTGCAGTGAACTTTTAAAGGGAAAGGAAGAGATGAAAGAGAAATACTGGAGGGCTGTTGTGCTGGGGTTAAGGGTAGGGCAGGAGTCTATGAGCATAGGAGCTGGCCATAGGGAGGAGAGTTGGGGTGGGGTGGGGGGGAGATAAATGGCCTGTGAAGGGTCACAAAGGGGTCATAGGGAGGTAACAGTGCAGTGGCAGGGTGGGGAAGGAGGGGACTAGAGACTAGGATTTAAAGACTGGAGATCTTGCATTGTTGGCTATTGCTATGCCAACTTTCTTAGTCAGCAGGGAAGGAGAAAGCACCAATTTTCCCTTTTCCCTCTTTGTAGGTAACACTAACAGGCACTCTCTCTCTTCGCACCTTATCAAGTCCTCTTTGAAAGTGGAAAAGATATGCTCTGGGTTAAGTTCAAAGGTGAATTCATGACACATTAACAAACTGGAGTTCCATTTGCATGGAATTAAATCTCCTTTAAAATTATACTAAGGAGCCAGAGAGCTCCTGTTTCAAAGGGCCATGTGAACACTGTGTAATGGAAACTCTGTGACCGTCAGGAGCTGCTGCAAGAAATACTTATTCAGTAATGGGAAATAAATTCTTCTGATATATTCATTGCGGAGTTAAATGTGGATTGTTAATAATGCTTAAGCAGAGCCCGTCTGCTTTTTCTATCTCAGCAGATGCTGTTTTCCATCTGAGCCACAGACTGTGCATGACAGAATGCTGGGGCCTTCTAATAAACAGGAATTTAAAAAGCAAGAATACACCCCTCAATGTGTGTGTGTGTGTTTTCAATCGGACTGAGTAGGAGTCCAGGTGTATAACCCTTGGTGTATAAAGAAGATGCATCAAACAGCTGCATTAAAAGTTGTTATACTGGCCTCTGCCCTGATCCTCTTGGAGCCAGAATTTGTGGGGCCAGATTTTCAAACCAGCTCAGCTCCTCTTTAAGGACCAAACTAAGATGTCTGACATGGTAATGAACTCTCTCACAGAAAGATGCTCAGACAAAATATTATATCTATAATGGCACTGCGAGCTATTTGCATTTCTAATGTTGTAAGGAACTCATGCAGTCCATGCAGAGCTTGTAATTAAATAGCATAGCTTACCTTCATTGATTGCTGCCCACGTTGGCTCTAGAAGAGTTCATCCTGACTGGCACTTGTTTTATCTGCACCAGAAATGCCACAGTGGCACAACTTCAGCTGTGACGCCGTAGTGTAGACACTAGCATAGTGATAGAAGAGGCTCCATTGACCTAGTTCTGTCTACACTGGGGCTTAGGTCGGCTTAATTATGTCATAGCGATGTAGCCAGATTGACCTAATATTTTAGTGTAGAACCAGACTGCAGCATCTGCTCAGTGTTGTGGCTGCCTTGCTCTTTACCCACTACGTGCTGTGCGGTAGTCTTGGAATGCCTGATGCTGCTTCAGCTGAATCTGAGTGTGTTGTAAGTAAGTGTTCTTGTTCCATGGCATGTATCCATCACCAGGGTATCTACAGAACTTATTACATTCTTCAGACTTCACAGAGCTCTTTAACTGTACCTTGCAGTTTAGAACAGATTTAATGTGACCAATAGAACCCAGACTCCTGCTCTTGAACACTTAAGTGGAGACATGAAATGGTACAATCCAGTGGACAAACTGATGTGTTTATCACTGGGGGACTTCTCAGACCAGGCAGGCTTTAAGGTGTGATCTGAAAGATGGGCTAACTGGGAGTCCATCAAGTTTATTAAAGTAGGCAGGAAATTTGGCCTAGGAGAAGCAGCAATGAGCAGAGAGGCACTAATGAGTAAACCAAGATCAAATGCAACATCTTCTTCCCAGCGAGATCCTGATCTGTTTGGGAGTCAGTCAATCCAATTGTATTTAAATAAGGTATAAGGACAACCAAATGAATCAGTGGTTTAGATAAGCTTAGAACCTATGTAATCTGACTCATTGCCCCCTCTGATTCTCAGCCACCATTGTACGTGGCCTTCCTCTGAATGTCAAATGATGGCAGAAAACAACATATATAGCATGAGCATAAGAACAGCCATATTGGGTCAGGACAAAGGTCCATCTAGCCCAGTATCTTGTCTTCCGACAATGGCCAAAAATGGTGATGGTGCAGCACTTCAGCAGGAGCGTTTTAAAAGAATGTGTTATTTTTTTAAAAAATAACCCATTCCGTTGCTGAGTTTGTAGACCAAATGGTTGCATGTGTGTACCACTTAATGTTTCTTGTTGATGTGCATAGATTTTAAAACACCTACATCATGAGTGCTTGGCAGATAGCCAATGGATGCTATTACAAAGGTAGCATTTTCAGTACCAGACTGTAGGGAAGGAGTGTCCCACATTGTTCAAGAGCAACCTCTGGGAACAACTAACTATCAGCAGGTTCCAAAAGAGTTTATTCTAGCTGAGATCAAGCATGAAGTATTTCAGCTCACTGATTTAGAAAGGGGTAAGCAAGTGTCAGTTGGGAATTATAGTGAAAGGATCTTAGCAGTGCACTCTCTACCAGAACTGTTCAGAAAAATTCCAACAGAACCATTTTCTATTGGAAAATGTAGTTCCTTTGAGATACTTCAACAAATAGTGTCTATTTCACCAAAATTTTGTTGTGGAGAAAAGCCCTCTGCCCAAAAGTTCTGACAATGTTGGAATGTCTGGTTTCAGAGTAGCAGCCATGTTAGTCTGTATTCGCAAAAAAGAAAAGGAGGACTTGTGGCACCTTAGAGACTAACAAATTTATTTGAGCATAAGCTTTCGTGAGCTACAGCTCACTTCATCGGATGCATTCGGTGGAAAATACAGTGGGGAGATTTTCCACCGAATGCATCCGATGAAGTGAGCTGTAGCTCACGAAAGCTTATGCTCTAATAAATTTGTTAGTCTCTAAGGTGCTACAAGTACTCCTTTTCTTTTTGTGAATACAGACTAACACGAATTTATTCATGTTGATGAAATCATGATGGATTTCACATCTCAGCTATTGATAAGTGAGTTCTTGCCAGACAGGATGCTATCAAACTAAGTTTCTTTTTACATTTTCTAGGCACTTCCCTTTCTCTGGAGGTGATAGGCACTATCAGGACAGGATTGTATTCCTAACAGCCCAATAGCACCTTATTTCAGTGTGATTAGTTTGGAATGTGAGGAGGTGACCGGTCGCTTCCCAGTTTATGGTGCCTCTGTTGCTTAGCCAAAAGCCTTAGCCTAAGCACAGGGCCTCAGACTGTCACAGTAAGAGAAGGACCTTAAGCTGGCAGATAGTGATTTTGATTCTCTCTTTTATACCTCTAACTAGCCAAGTGATAAGAATACACCTAAATTCTTAGAGTATAGGCCTTTACAGACAGGCCTGAATATCTATATCCTAACAACTGGTACAGTATAGCGCTGATGGAAGGATGACCATTCTGATTCACAAAGGAGCTTGAAATTTGACTTAATTTGGATTCCTAATGAAACCTGAATTTTGAAGTTCTCAGAAGGAAAATTCTGAAACCTTTCAGAATTATCTAAATCTTTTGTTTTTTGTCTCTGATATTACATTATACAAAATGGAAAACGAAAAGTCATCTCAAAATGAAAGACTAAAACATTTCATTCTGAAAATGTAGAAACAGACATTCCAACAAAAAAGAAAAGGAGTACTTGTGGCACCTTAGAGACTAACAAATTTATTTGAGCATAAGCTTTCGTGAGCTACAGCTCACTTCATCGGATGCATTCGGTGGATGCTGATGGATTCCTTCATCAAGTAGTTGCTGAACCGACTAGAGGGGATGCCATTTTAGATTTAATTTTGGTGAGTAGCGAGGACCTCATAGAAGAAATGGTTGTAGGGGACAATCTTGGCTCAAGTGATCATGAGCTAATTCAGTTCAAACTAAATGGAAGGATTAACAAAAATAAATCTGCAACTAGGGTTTTTGATTTCAAAAGGGCTGACTTTCAAAAATTAAGGAAATTAGTTAGGGAAGTGGATTGGACTGAAGAACTTATGGATCTAAAGGTAGAGGAGGCCTGGGATTACTTTAAATCAAAACTGCAGAAGCTATCAGAAGCCTGTATACCAAGAAAAGGGAAAAAATTCATAGGAAGGAGTTGTAGACCAAGCTGGATGAGCAAGCATCTTAGAGAGGTGATTAAGAAGAAGCAGAAAGCATACAGGGAGTGGAAGATGGGAGGGATCAGCAAGGAAAGCTACCTAATTGAGGTCAGAACATGTAGGGATCAAGTGAGACAGGCTAAAAGTCGAGTCGAGTTGGACCTTGCAAAGGGAATTAAAACCAATAGTAAAAGGTTCTATAGCCATATAAATAAGAAGAAAACTAAGAAAGAAGAAGTGGGGCCACTTAACACTGAGGATGGAGTGGAGGTTAAAGATAATCTAGGCATGGCCCAATATCTAAACAAATACTTTGCCTCAGCCTTTAATAAGGCTAAAGAGGATCTTGGGGATAATGGTAGCGTGACAAATGGGAATGAGGATATAGAGGTAGATATTACCATATCTGAGGTAGAAGCAAAACTGAAACAGCTTAATGGGACTAAATCGGGGGGCCCAGATAATTTTCATCCAAGAATATTAAAGGAATTGGCACCTGAAATTGCAAGCCCATTCGCAAGAATTTTTAATGAATCTGTAAACTCAGGAGTAGTACCGAATGATTGGAGAATTGCTAATATAGTTCCTATTTTTAAGAAAGGGAAAAAAAAGTGATCCAGGTAACTACAGGCCAGTTAGTTTGACATCTGTAGTATGCAAGGTCCTGGAAAAAATTTTGAAGGAGAAATTAGTTAAGGACATTGAAGTCAATGGTAAATGGGACAAAATACAACATGGTTTTACAAAAGGTAGATCATGCCAAACCAACCTAATCTCCTTTTTTGAAAAAGTAACAGATTTTTTAGATAAAGGAAACGCAGTGGATCTAATTTACCTAGATTTCAGTAAGGCATTTGATACCATGCCACATGGGGAATTATTAGTTAAATTGGAGAAGATGGGGATCAATATGAACATCAAAAGGTGGATGAGCAATTGGTTAAAGGGGAGACTGCAATGGGTCCTACTGAAAGGCGAACTGTCAGGTTGGAGAAAGGTTACCAGTGGAGTTCCTCAGGGATCGGTTTTGGGACCAATCTTATTTAATCTTTTTATTACTGACCTTGGCACAAAAAGTGGGAGTGTGCTAATAAAGTTTGCAGATGATACAAAGCTGGGAGGTATTGCCAATTCGGAGAAGGATCGGGATATTATACAGGAGGATCTGGATGACCTTGTAAACTGGAGTAATAGTAATAGGATGAAATTTAATAGTGAGAAGTGTAAGGTTATGCATTTAGGGATTAATAACAAGAATTTTAGTTATAAGTTGGGGACGCATCAATTAGAAGTAACGGAAGAGGAGAAGGACCTTGGAGTATTGGTTGATCATAGGATGACTATGAGCTGCCAATGTGATATGGCTGTGAAAAAAGCTAATGCTGTTTTGAGATGCATCAGGAGAGGCATTTCCAGTAGGGATAAGGAGGTTTTAGTACCGTTATACAAGGCACTAGTGAGACCTCACCTAAAATACTGTGTGCAGTTCTGGTCTCCCATGTTTAAAAAGGATGAATTCAAACTGGAGCAGGTACAGAGAAGGGCTACTAGGATGATCCGAGGAATGGAAAACTTGTCTTATGAAAGGAGACTTAAGGAGCTTGGCTTGTTTAGCCTAACTAAAAGAAGGTTGAGGGGAGATATGATTGCTCTCTATAAATATATCAGAGGGATAAATACAGGAGAGGGAGAGGAATTATTTCAGCTCAGCACCAATGTGGACACAAGAACAAATGGGTATAAACTGGCCACCAGGAAGTTTAGACTTGAAATCAGACCAAGGTTTTTAACCATCAGAGGAGTGAAGTTTTGGAATAGCCTTCCAATGGAAGCAGTGGGGGCAAAAGATCTATCTGGCTTTAAGATTCTACTTGATAAGTTTATGGAGGAGATGGTATGATGGGATAATTGATCTTTAAATATTCAGGGTAAATAGGCCAAATCCCCTGAGATGGGATATTAGATGGATGGGATCTGAGTTACTATAGAAAATTCTTTCCTGGGTATCTGGCTGGTGAATCTTGCCCATATGCTCAGGGTTTAGCTGATTGCCATATTTGGGGTCGGGAAGGAATTTTCCTCCAGGGCAGATTGGAGAGGCCCTGGAGGTTTTTCGCCTTCCTCTGTAGCATGGGGCACGGTTGACTTGAGGGAGGCTTCTCTGCTCCTTGAAGTCTTTGAACCATGATTTAAGGACTTCAATAGCTCAGACATGGGTGAGGTTTTTCATAGGAGTGGGTGGGTGAGATTCTGTGGCCTGCGCTGTGCAGGAGGTCGGACTAGATGATCAGAATGGTCCCTTCTGACCTTAGTATCTATGAATAGAATTTTCTCAGGTGCGTCCCTTATCAGGAGTGACTTTTATTGCAGCATGCTGTATTGTATTAATCCCCACTCCCGAGAACACCGATGCCCGTGTTTCACTTTATGCCTAAGAGTAGTCACGTTGACTTGACTTCAAGGGAAGCACATGTATAAGTGATTGCAGAAGCGAGGCCTTATTTGTGTTCTTTCATTAAATACAATCATACTCAGGGACAACCCAGGAAACTCGCACTTAATGCGACATTGCAGTTGCAATTGGAGCCATAACATCTTTTTTGCATTTATTTTTCCTCACACTTAGCTTAGTGTGTGTGGTTTGTTTGTTTTTTAAGAAAAAAAAAGTGGAAAGAGCTAAGTTGTGAGGAGGAAATGGTGCCTAAAGTAATGTCAACTTCCATTTATCACATACTCAACTAAACATGCATGCACTTATTTGAATGTGCAATATAAAATTGACATGTTGCATCTGGTTTCCCCAGACATCCTTCCTTCTGATTCTTCCATCTTAAACGTACAGTACATTGTTCATTCAAAACCAGTAGGAAAGTAGTCACTTTTAATATCGTATTATCTTTGCTAAATAGATACCTCAGTATAGGCCTGTCACTGGGCACATCAGTCATTCACTGTCAGACTGGTGCCTCCTCCTGGTCACTCTGGGGATTAGCTCAAGGCCAACACTCCTTGTCCACAGCTTGCTCACTATCACGCCATCTCTGCATCTGCCTGCTTCCTTAGGAACCGCAGAGTCCTCTTTGTGACTCAACCCTCCAGCTGTGCCACCATTCACGTTCCCCCTCTCCCAGGGGTTAGTGTCTCAGTCTAATAAACATGCCACTTTCCCAGTGGCAAGTATGTGTGTGGGGGAAAACTGAGGCTCACCCACTACTCCAGGTCCCAGCCCTGGGATCCTGTGGATAGCAGCCTCCTGCTTCACCTCTAGTTTCTCTCACCACTGCTGCAATCCCCAGAGCCACTTCCCCATGGGCCCAGCACCTTCTTCATCCTTGCCTCAGGGCACTCAGCTGCTTATTCCCTGGCAGCAACTGACCTCTCCATGGTGCTAGCTTTCTTTCAGTCTGCAAGGGATACAGTGCTTACTCCATGGACTCCCCAGAATAACTGAATGTGTTTGACTTGCAGCTCCTTTTATGTGAGCCCTCTGGGCCCTGATTGGCTGCGGTGTGCAGCCTCCCTCCAATTGGCTGCCCCCTGTGCAGCCACCCTAGGCTGCTTGGAGGATGCATCTCCATTGTTCCTGTCTGGGAGAGGGTGTGGCAGGCCCAGGAGCCCTCTATTAACCCCTTCTTCTCTGGTGTGGGGTGAACATCCTATCACAAGGCCTGATCCAAAGCTCATTGAAATTGTTGGGAGTCTTCCATTAACTTCAATGACTTTAGGATCAGGCTCTGTTTGCATTATTACCTATCCTTACCTAAAGTCACTGAAGAGAATATAGCGTGTTTTCACTTAGTTATCAAAGGCAGCAGGCAAATTTGTAAGAGTGACTATTGTAGCATAGGACTAGTCACTGCTGGTGGAGTAGCATGATACGCACAATCTTGTAGATGCCTTAAGACATAGAAGGGACATGGGCTTGATCCTTATCTCCCTTACCACTGTAAACAAGGCAAAAGTCTAGTTTATAAGACTGCACACTTTTGGGGGTAGTGTCTGGCTGTCACCTTGGTATTTACAGGAGCTAATACAAGGGGGCCGCAGTCCTAAATGAGGACTTCGGCTGCTACCATAATACAATAAATAATAATTGAAGCAAATTATTAGGTTTGGAGAAGTAACATGAATCATAGATGGAAAAAGCCATAATGTTACAGGTCTTTCTGCTCTGTACCTATATTGTTTTGTTTCTTCTCAGTCATTCAAGTTAATGAGGTATCCACTGCAGTTGCCTGGAGTTTTATCTACTAACATAATACCAATAACAAACATCTTCACAGCATAATAGCAATTTAAACTTAAGCATTAAGAATAGAAATCAATTTTAGGTCACTGCATTTCAAAAAGACACAACCCTGCATTTTCTGTGCACTCAAATCTTCTAAATGACTGCAGTGGGATTTTAGGAGTGCACATAATGAAGGATCAGGCTTTAAGTGTAAGCAGTGATATATTTTTGTACATGGCATGCTTTGCTATATTCTTTATGGTGAGTTCTTACATTACAGTCCTTGTAAGTACCAAAATCACATTCACTCACCATTCGAATTTGCTTTTTGCTTATGTCACAACCCTCACTAACAAAACAAATAAGTGCTTGTTCTTTTAGATAAAAGTTCAAAGAAGTGAATGATGTACCTGATTCTCATCTCAGTCGCACCAGTATAAAGCGAGAATAATGGCAATGAATTCAATGAAGTTAGATTGGTACAAAGCCATTTTAACAGGAGAACCTGTTTCCCTGCTAAAAAAATTTCTCATGAAATGACAGCCGTGTAGTGGCAAACAGTCCTCTAGTCCCTTGCTGTTTATAATGAATGTCACAATCAGAATTCTTATCATTGATGTCACAGAGAAGGGGAGATCTGATAATTACAGTTAAAGCTCCTTGTTGACATTCTAACAAAGTGTTTTCCTCCCCTTTAATCTTACCACAAGCTCTATTGATTTTGTCAGCAAGATCTAAAAGGCTGAGGTAAGATGAGGCGATAAGTCTGAAGAGAAAAATGGTATGGTTACTGAACCAGGAGCTCGAACAGTGAGATTACTTGCCAGTAATGGGAGCCCTTGTTGTATTGTCATTCTAGATCCAATTTGAAAGGCTGTCACCATGAATGTGAGCCATGGAATAGTTCAAGGGAGTGGAGGGATACCCATAGTATTCTCTAACATCCAAACATACCCTGACAGTCTCTGGTGCCAGGGTGTCTATACTGCAGTTCAATACCACAATTGGTCTGTGTCAGTTGACTTGGACTTATGGGGCTCCCGCTACAGGGCTGTTTAATTGTTATGCAGATGTTGGGGCTCAGGGTAGTTCCTGGGCTCTGGGACCCTCCCCCTTTGTGGAGTCCCAGCGCTCAGGCTCTAGCCTGAGCCTGAGCATCTACCTTGCAATTAAACAGACCTGTAACCTGAGCCCCACGAGCCCAAGTCAGCTGACACAGACCAGCCATGGGTGTCTAATTGCAGGGTAGACATACCTCAAAAGGCCCAGCCCCTATGTCCATGTTCAGTTATTGTTTTTTCCATTTGCAAAAAGGTTGTGTAACCACCATTCTCTCTTAGCTAGCAATAGTAAAAGTTTGCATTAGTTGCAGTACTAGTTTTAGTGCAGTTATGTGCCTGGATCCCTGGGAAGATGGTTAAAAGAAATGTGCATCTCTGAGAACAGGAATCATTGGTGTCTTTGAGAGTCAGTTAGTCAGTCAATCAAGTTGTACATTGGACCGACTGTAACAAAGTGAACCAGCCAAGCATCTTTATTACAACAGATCAAAATTACATCTGTGCGCCAAACAGTTGTAAACATAGTTTGAAAACAGTAATGCTTGACAATATAGTAGCCAGCCAGCCCTCTTGTGTGAAATTACAACATTAAAGAATTGAGAGATTAATTTAATGAACAACTTATTCACTGAATTTCACCTTTTTTGTGTTGATGATGTGGCCATGAACAGTCTGATTTTTCTCATGTGCATTCACTTTTCAAAGCTATTCATCAAATAATTCTTGCCCTCTAGTTGGTTTGCAAGCATTTCAAAGTGAATTTCATTTCATTCATGCAAATGAGCTGATTTGAATGGCTGCACAACAGATGACATGTTTCATTTCCTTAATTGCATGAACATGACTCTTAGAACCATGGTTCCTTGGCGATCACTTGTAATTAAAAAAAACCCAAACATTTACCTTCAGCAAATGTTCTGGAACCTGCACTTAAATTCAGTGCTTGGATTAACATTCCTGCCCTGAGTAAACTCAAAAGTGAATTAAAAAGGGCATGAAAAGAGCCACATGATTTTGTATTGCACAAATTAACGTTTGTATTTTATTAAAAAAAATTCCAGGAAAATATTTTTGCTGTATTTGCCCAGCTCTAATTATTAGTCTATCTCCACCCAGCATAACTGGGGCCTTGTCCTCTGTTTTGTTTGCCTCAAGTAGAATGACAAATGGGGATCTCAGAAACCTTGAGGTTATGATTTTTTTAAAGTCAGCCTTCCATGAGAGAATATGGATAGAACTCCATCAACAAAACACCTACATAACAGCTCAGCATGTTGTCTCACTCTTTAAATTTGGCAGTTGCAAGCTCAGTTGACTTTACCTTGTCTTCTTCTTTAATTCCACGTATTTTTTGTGCTTTCCTTAAGGAGTATAGCTGTTCAACTTTAGTTTTAAAAAAGTATGAAAAGTGTGAACAGATTTTAAAAAAAGGCAAACCATGGAAACAGCAAAACATCTGTATCCAGTTCTTTATTGCTCTCTTCCTCCCAAGTGCAAAGAGTCTAGGAATGCGAATAGGCACATCAGCCTAAACACCTATTTAGATCCTGCTTCAATACCAACAAAAATGATACTTTTATTTGTTGATGTCAGAGCACATAACGAGTGTTACCATCCCCGTTTCACAGGGGGAAAACAGTCAGAGGTGAGATGACTTGTCCATAGTGACACTGAGTCAGCTCCAGATTCAGCAAACAAGGTTGTACAAGGCTGTTTGTCATCTATAGAAGCTATGTTGGAGCAGAAGCTGAAGTTAACAATTGTTTTTAAATGTCCTATAGCTATCACCAGTCCCTTGACCTAAAGCCCACTAAGGAGTCAACTTTTCCAGGCCAGTCCTGTCTTGGGGGCAGTGCATGGGTATACCACTATTGCAGGGACTCAAGGAAACACAATGCCTCCCAGAGCTCTAGAAACCACGGCAGCTCTGCAACCCTTTGTAACAATGCAGCATGTACTCTCCTCTGTCCACCTCATTTTATTGGCCAAAGGGGGAGGGGATAGGTTTATAAAGGAGCCTGTGCAGGCCTCACACAGACTTGGGTTCAGGGCTGTCATTGTTCCAGCCCATGCATAGGAGTGTGTCTGAGAGAGAGTTCATTGTGCCCTCTTCCCATCTTTGCACACCTGATCAGGGCCGGGAACAACCTTGTGGTATGTCAGCATGTTTTCTGAAGGCTGAGCCTCTGCCAATCAGTAGAAGAAAGCTGCCTCTGGAAATGCAGCAATGAAAAGGAGGCATTTCAGGTAACTTGCCTTCAGTGATGCTAAACGTTTCTGCAATTAAGTAAATTTAAATCTTATGTAGGGTTGCAACACCTGCTTTTTGTTTACAGACACAGTAATTAGGAGCCTGGAGGCATATTAGACAAATAACAGTTTAAGAATTGCTTAACCACACTGCAGGAGCTGGAGAGAGAGAGTTCTGGTCCCCTACAAAACTCCATCCACAACATCCTCCAGCAGGGTATCTAGTGACAACACACCTACCTGGTGAAACTCCACCTTAGAACCACCATGTATCATTCTCATTATTTATCATTTATATTCCAGCCGTGCCTAAACGCCCCATAGTGCTAGGTATTACATAGTCACAGAATCGAAGATGATCCCTGCCTAGCACTTACAATCTAAAAGATAAGACAACCAGCTAAAGACAGACAACAAACAAAGCAAGTTGCCAAAAGTGAGGTACACTTTCTCCCTGCTTTCCAGACATCACCACCCCCTCACCCTTCCTCCTCTCTGTTCAGCCAACCCCAAGTTCCCTTCTTCAGCTTTACCCATCTCCCATAGGGGAACAATCAGCCTCACTCTGGTTTCATCAGCACTAACTTGCACTGGCTGGTTGATTAGGGTACAATGCTGTATCAAACGACTTCAAAGAGCTGCCTTTCGCAAGTTAATCCTTTCATGGCTGTCACAAATAGGAACTTCATGAGCAGCTATAATATGAAAGTGTGTGAATATTTTGCAAAAGGGACTCAGGCTATAGCTACACTGCAGTCAGGGGCTATAATTGCAGCATGTGGAGACATAGCTGAGCTAGCTTATTCAAGCTAGCCCAGATACTAATATAGCAGTGAAGTCACAGCAGCACATACTTCAGCATGGGCTAGCTGCCCAAGTAATTACCCAGGATTCTAGGCAGACTTCTACAGCCCAGGCTCAAGCCCATGTTGCCACGGATGCACTGCGATCCATACCCAAGCTAGCTGTACTAAATCTAGGTTAAGTATGTCGACATGTACTGCTATCACCTGATTGCAGCATAGACATACCCTAAGTGCTAACTGTGCTAGCCCAACATTCCCACACAAAAAATAGCAGTGCAGATGCCATAGCACGGGCTTCAGCGTGAACTAGCCATGCATGTCCATACCTGGGATCCTTGCTGTGCTTATACAGGCCGTGCTGCTGTGTCTATGTTACTATTTTAGCTGTGCTGCAATCACACCTCAACCTGAAGGGTAAACATACACCTAGAGATTTGGTACCCTAAGTCCCATTGAAAGTCATGCTCAAAAAGTCAAAGCCTCATGAAAGTCAAAGGCTACTCTGTGCACAAAGCCACACCTACACTGCAAACTGTCATCGCTGTCAGTCAGGGATGGGAAGAGAGGTGATCCCTGAGCATCATAGCCATGCACCGAGTGTCGGTGCAGTTATATTGGCAAAACACTCCCAGTATAAACCTAGCCTAAATGTTTTTTGAGATTAGGACTGAGGCTCCTAAGTCCCTTTTGAAAATGTCATGCTACGTGTACATTGAATGCCCTTAAAATGCATTTATTGTGTTAAATATTTGTGACAATTCCACATTCTAAGAAATACCACAATTACTATCATTACTGCAATCATCATACATAATGGTAGTTGATGTCCACTGGGTTGAACGTATCTGTAAACACACACACAAATATGTCACTACAGAAATGTTTAGGGCCTGACCTACCTGTAAAAATAGAGTGCTCTGAAAAGCATGCAACAATCTCATGGGAAAAGATAAAAGAAGGACAATTAGGGACACAGAAAACTTTTCCAGAGGGTTTGTCCTCATGAAGATATTTAAAACTGTGTCTGTTTCTGGACACATACACACTAACGTATAGAACATTTCTGAAAATCAGAGAAGTAATACTTCCAGACTTCATGAACTCTGCCCAACCATGTTTTCAAAAAGTTCCTGCAACTTTCCTGCTGGTGCACCCAACAAAAAACCAAAATTATAAACATGTAGACACTAAAGAACTCAAATATAATGGGAGTGGGTTGGGGGAGGAAACCAGGTGTCTGCAGTGAAGAAACCCATCTGTCCAAGAAATGCATTAATATATTGGAAAAGGAACTCTTTCCATTTTCTGCACTGCAAGATCATCACCTATCTCACAGACATAACAGCCTTAGATTTTGCTGGGTTTTTTATAAGACTGAGAATGAAAAAGAAAATTAAAGGTTGTTGAATTTATCTTCATTTCGTTCACACCTAAGAACATCCAGTTATTGAGAGGAAATGTGATGCTTTTTTGTGCAATACTTGGTCAGGGTGTTTTTAGGTGATAAATGAAAAGCTGAGCTTTTATTTATTTCGGTTTTGTTACACAGCTCCAGTGCAATCTGAGTAGCGGGTCTTCAAGATGCAAAAGTGCCTCGAAGAAATTGCCACATCTCCCCTGCCAGTTAAAATTGCCACTTCGGTAGGGAAGTGAGATAAAATTTTATTTTGACCTCATTACATAGCATTTATAAATGACTGTTCTTTACACTTGCACCATAAACCAACAAAATTTATCCCCAGCAGTTCAACATTAAGGTTTTGTCTTTTGAGTTAGGGTTGCTACTTGCCTTGTCTAACACTGATCATCTGGATGACTTAAGTGTGGCTTCACTGGATGGTAGGTTAAATCTTACCAAATGCTAACATTTGCTGACCATCCATTTTGGTTTTTAAATATTTTAGGTGGTTTATCATTTCATTGTGTATGAATAAAAACAAGTTGGACAATACAGCATTGTATTCATATTTGCATTATACAGTCCTCTTCAGTGCGACTGATACATAGTATGTATATGTAATCTGTTATATTCTCTCAAATATACTTTTGCAGTCTGTTCATGTTGTGCAGAGAGCTGGTGGGGAGAGGGAAAATAGAGAAAGAAATGGAAAATAATAGAGCAAATACTCTGGTATAGAAAAGCTACTTTGCAGTGCTCTGGTTGAGCAAACATCCCTACATTGAGTTTAAGTGGCTGCTTGGGGATTACATGTGTCTAGGGGAATCCCTAAGTGGTACAAAGCCATATGCCTCCCCCATGTAATGGACACAGGGAGTTAGTGCAGTGTAAGGAGGGGGGCACCTATCCTTTTTTCCCCTGCCCTGACAGCCAGAGATCGTGCCCAGGTTCTTCTCTCCAATCTTTGACACTCTAACCTCCTCTTTTACCTTCCTAATACCCATATTGACCCCACTCAAATCCCTGTAAAATACAGCTTCTGTGATGCAATTGTGCTGTGTAGTTCTCAGTCCCTACCACCCACCCATTACATTTGTGCAGCCATGGGATCCTCTGTGGTTTTGGAGGAGGGCATGAGCTGTGGTCTTTGCTTTGCTCTGCTCAGAGAGACAGCTGTCTCCTTGCCTGTTCCCTCATGGGCTCTCTAGACCCTGCTAGAGCCTCCTCACAATATTTTAGAGCACTTCACCTGGAACAATGCATTCCAGTGAAATGGAAACTGGGCAGTGAGGAGAGGGAAAAGAATGGAAGAGAAGGAAGGAAGGAAACTGGGAGAAAGAAGAGAAATTGAGGGCAGGCAGAAGTGTCAGAATATTTCAACATTATTAATTAGGTCAGTGCTGCCAATCAACAACATACCCTTTAGCAAAGATCTTAGGCAAATAATGGAAATGAGTAGATGCCATGCTCTTTTTCAAATAACTCTCCTATGGATAAGACAGACCAAACAAACCAGGCATCATTCTCATTCCTTTTCCAGAGAAATATACTGCACAGGTTCTGGCTGTTTCTAGAGTCTGGCATATAGATAGGTTCAAATATTAATGGAAAGGACAAAGTCCACCTTTGTGTTTCCACTGAAGAATACATTTCTAAAGAACCTCCCTCAATATGATAGGAAACTGGGTCTGCTGATACCTATCTCGTTAATTACCTTCTGGCGATCTCTTCTGTGACTCCACCTGCTGCTTCTCCATCTGCTAGATTTTTTTAGATCAAAGAAGCCTTTTTGAATTATACAATGAATGTCAGGCTTGTTGCAGAAAGGCTTATGGCTGATTTTAAGCCATTTAAAAATGCTCATTATGAGTGTGTGATGGTTGCACCCCATCTTTATATTGAAGTAACTAAATTAAAAAAAGTGAACCATCAAATAGAGATTAAGAATATGACAAACACTCTGTGAAGAAACAAACACGGAGCTATTAAAGGCTAAATCTTCTCTATTGCACTGGTAATTCAAGAGTGACTGTTGAAAATAATGTACTTAGGCCTGATTCACAGCAATATAAATGAGAGCACCATTCAGTCTTTTCACGTGACTCACATCTTGGGCATATATTTATTTTTTATTTGTATTACAGTAGCATATAGAGCTCCATTTGAGATCAGAGCTCCATCGAGCTAGATATTTGACAAACCGACACAGATTGAGATTGTCCTTGCCCTGGAGAACTTAGACTCTAATTAGACAAGATACACAAAGGAAGTATTAACTCCATATTATAGATGGAAACTGAGGGCCAGAGGACTTGCCCAAGGTCACACAGCAGTCTGGCAGAGCCAGCAATCAAACTCAGATCTCCTGAGTCCCAGTTCAGTGCTTTAACCAAAAGATGATCCTTCATCTCACATTATATTTTAGAGTGGAAGAAAAAGAAAAGGACTGGATTATTGAAAATTCGCCCTGTGATATCCATTTTCTTAAGCAGCCACTTAGGGTTGCCTTCTTTGGGGATGAAGCTGTTCTCTTCGGGCAGTATGGGGCAAAAGCAGTATGGGACAAAAAGTTCCTTGCTGCGCTTTCCAGCTCTACATCTGAGTTATGGTACATCTAGGAATGACATTTACAGTGCTGAAAGGATTGATCCTCCCATGTTCTAGCAGCAGCAGATTCCATGCGGATGGAAGAGGCAATGGTTTTGTCATGCTAAACGTAGCTCACATTGAGCCTTAGCTGGTGTAAATGGGTGCAGGCCTATGGAAGTCCATGATATTGTGCCAATGTGCATCAGCTGAAGAGCTGGACCCACCATCAGGGCTGGCTCTCTTTATGGAGCCTGATGTACTGAACTTCTACTATCCACACTTTCCCTCTGCATTCTAAAGGGGGAAGAATTTGGGTCTGATCCAAAGCCCGCTGAATTCAATGGAAAACCTCCCATTGACTTCTGTGAGTTTTGAATCAGGTCCCTGGCACATTCCCTCAGCAGTGGGCCAACTGGTCAATATAAAAGAAGCTGGAGCGATGACACATCCCACACATTTTGACTTAAAATTCCCTAAAGTCATAGGCTTCAGTCTCAGCCCTGCCAAAACATTCCACGATTGATGAAGATACGATCTAGACAAATGGTATCTTAAAAAAAAAATCCCCCCCAACAGTTCCTGCCTTCCCAGAATGGAGAGAAGACCAGGAAAATGCTTCAAAATCCACTGGGACCTCACCATGTTGATTTGCTTTGCCTGAGAAGAGCTTAGGTATCATGTTATAGGTGCTATAGAAGTCACTAAGATGAGGCCCATTTCAAAGGCCATTGAAGTCAATGGGAGTTTTGACTGTAACCGGGCTTTGGATCAGGTCCCAAAGTAGCCAGATAACATTGTGTGATGCATAAATATTTTATGGATACTGTCCACAACCGCACTTCAAGATGGGCTCCAGCAACTGAACAAGTAGCACTTAGCAAAGCCTTTGGAGGCAGTAGCCTCCATTCTTGATGCTCAGTATTTGAGAATTACACTTTTATATCCAAGTCATTGGGCTCCATTCATCGCTGCTGTTAAGCCAGGGATGAATGTAACCCAAAGTGTTTCCCTGCTTGTCAGGAAACTTCTGGGTTTGCTATCAGATTTGCCAGAGCGAAAGAGTCAGAACTATTACTGACATTAACACTTAGGAAAATGCAATGTGGAGGTGAGTCAAGGAGAAAAGAACCCCAGGAAAGCACATGCATGTCCCAGTGAGTAAAACAAATACATCCTGAGGAGTGTTAATCATATGCAAGTTATTTTTCCAGATACAGTACAATTTACTCCAACCTCATATTAAAGTCTAGAGGCAATGTTATGGCTGAAGTCTCAGTTCTTTATTTTGCAGTGGTCATTTCTTGCATTTTTCCCTTTGGCAAATATAGTTTTCAAAAAACCATTGCATCAAACGCATGCAGAGCAAATCTTAATGACACCATGATTTACAATAATAAAAGCAATTAATGAGTCTATTTTGGAATCATTAAAACAGCAATTAAGGCGGTCAAAATAGGGAAAAAAGCATCACACTGTTTTCTCTGAAAAAATGGAATATGGAGAGATTAGTTATTGATTATTTAATCGGAGGATAGAATATTGCTTTCAGTTCCCTTGATACCCTGGAAACCAGACTCCTAAGTCAAGGAAAAGAGAGCTTTTACTTTCTACTCACTTTAAACTGTACACTATTCGCCAGCAGACATTGCTTAAGCAAACAGTATCATAATTGTACTGCCTTTTTTTAAAATATATGGGGCAGACTGTTTTTAAGATCATGTTACAGTAATATTTGTTTAGATCTCGCTTTACCGGGGTCTAACTCAGTTCTGACATTTGCAGCCCACACATTTGTTTTCATTGCACTACAGGAAAGAAGACAAATTGGCATTTAGCGTACCTGAAAAAGCCGGTAAGGCAGCCCTAGAGGAAGCTAATTAAAATGCAGCACAGTGCTATATGACTGGATCACACTGTGTTGCCATAGCAACAGTGAGAACTTATGGGCCTTTCAGGCCATCTGAGGGCATGTTTTCAAGAGGTACATGAACCAAAGATATCCCCTGTAGTACATTAAAAATGTTGTTATTCCATGAATGATTTGCTGACGTTACCCCAAAAAGAAAAGAATTAACTCTTAGAGGCACCGAGGTCTGGCCTATCTCAGGGGTGAATTTATATAGTTCATATTTTTCACGATCCTGTTCCGTGGCTCCCAACAGCTGGGCATATCTTCCCTGAATAATTCACTTTGATTTCCTGACTCAGAAAAACTAAGACTACCCCATATCTGTAGTGCAGGGAAGAGAACACACTCAGAAATGTATGACATTTTCAGAGCTTTCTATGGAATTAGGCATCTGATTCCCCAAGGTAGCTTTGTCAATCTCAGCCCTAGTGCAACCGTTCTCAAACTGTTGCCCATTGGTGGGCCATGGAGTGTGTGTTTGTCAGCATGGCTCCATGGCGCTCGATCTTCTCATTTGCTTCCATCTGCCAAACCACAATTAAAGGAGCTTAAATCGACATTCATAATTATAAAACTTACATTAAACATTCTTCTGCTATCAATTTTCCATTGAAGCAATTGCTGTAGTTGTCCTACGATGTTATGCAATGGCTAATGGGAAGGAAAAAGGACTTTCAATGGGAATGTAGGAGTCTAGTCTAAGATACTTTATTGTGTTCATACTATGAAGATGTCTGGGAATCCCTGATCCAGTGGATAAATAAAAGAGATTTTATTAAACATTTTGAGTCTGATTTAGGACCTGAGCCAAAGCCCAGTGAAGACAGTGGAGTAAACCCCATCCCTCAAATTGACATTAGTGAGCTGTAGACCAGGAGCCAAATTATTACTTTTTCTGATTTTTAAATTCTGACGTTTCAGTAAAGAACATTACTGTGGATGAAAAATCATGGTCTGAAATGATTTGAGAAAATTTTTAAATGCCATTTTAAAAAAAGAAAAGGAGTACTTGTGGCACCTTAGAGACTAACAAATTTATTAGAGCATAAGCTTTCGTGAGCTACAGCTCACTTCATCGGATGCATTTTCCACCAAATGCATCCGATGAAGTGAGCTGTAGCTCACGAAAGCTTATGCTCTAATAAATTTGTTAGTCTCTAAGGTGCCACAAGTACTCCTTTTCTTTTTGCGAATACAGACTAACACGGCTGCTACTCTGAAACCTGTCATTTTAAAAAAAGTCCTCTATTCCAACTCTCTCTCATTTCAAACATTTATTTAGCAGTGCAGCACTGGTAAAAGAGACCTAGGAGTGATAGAGAGGAAATTAAATGTGAGGCTGCAATGCAAAATGAAACCAAAATGCCTATATGTTTTTTTTTTGTTTGTGTTTGTTTGCTCGTTTTTGACTGCAGAGACCTCACATCAAGTCTCACTGTACACAGTTCTAGTGAGACCATGCAAGGAGTTTTACATTCAATTCTGGGCATGCCAATGCCAGAGAAATGATCAGTGTTGCCTGGCAGATAGGACACTGGATCAGGACTCAGGAGACTTGGCTTCTATTTTTAACTCTGCTACTGACCTACTCTGTGACCTTGGGCAAGTCACATCACCTCTCTGTGCCTCTGTCTACTCATCTGCAAAATGGGGATAATGATATTTACCTGCATTAAGATCTACACATGCAAAGCATTATATATGAGCAAGGTTTTATTGGAAAGAGAGGGTATGAGGAAAGGTACAAATCCTACTTGTGACAATATGCAATCTAAAAATTTAGATTAAGAAGTACTATCATGCAGGTTACAGGTAAAACTTGAATCCAAGGAGAAAAGAGTAGTCTGAATAACAAAATTGAAATGTCTCTTTATATCTACATATCCCACTCCAGAGAAGTTGTATCCAGTCAGCACAGTGAATAGAGAGATACTTAGCTTTAATAAAGAACTAAAATTCAGTGCTGTAAAACAGTAACCACACAATGGGTCTATTTTTGGGAAAACAAATTATAGTCAAATTTTACCTGACGCAAATACAATGCAACCAATCCATCACTCAGCCGGTTTCTCCATATCTTGGTATTTTAACTACCTCGAGGTAATGATTCTTCATAGGTTCTTACAATTTCCTGATAAACTGCTGCATTTAATTGTTGATGGCCACTTTTGTTTCTTGATTCTCTATGACTGAAAATTTATTGTCATTGTCAAAACATCTATTTTGTAAACTTTTATTTAATAAACCACACCCACAAACAGAGGGCCATATCTTCAGCAGGTGTATAATCCGTCCTCCCATCTTTTATACTGCTCAGAGTATAATTTTTTTTCGCTGCAACTCCTTCACAATGAGATACTTATCCTAAATTATTTAATATATACTCTTAGAAAGGAAAGAATGTGCTGTAAATCACCACTAATATGAAAGTTCATTTTTTAGTGAATTACATTTTATTTGCTGCAGTTGAACACCATTATTTACAGACATACATTAATAAAATACACCACAAAACAATAATGTTGTTAATATTTATAGGTGCATAGTTCATGCTCAATGTATACATATACATATATATGTATAAACAATTCTCACAATAAGTTAACCCAGAGACAGAGCAATAATATGAAATTAAAAAAATCCTTGTATCAGAAACAATACCAAGTTACTGACAACCTAGCAAGAAAACATGTACAGCTTTAGAAATAAGTAATAGACACTTAGGTGGTTTTTAAATGTTTTTTTTTATACTTTTAGAACTTGAAGCCACAATATCCACAGCACGACAATGGCCCTGCCACCCCGTTGTTTCATTTCAGTGGGAGGGAATCACTGAAATGAAAGCTGGGTGCAGACCCAGACACTCAAATCATTGCTGATAGAAGACTTCAAAATACACTGTTAAAAACTAATAAAATAATTAAAAAAAATTTACAACTGGGCACATTGGAACTCAGCACTTGTAAAGGACAGGACGTCTTTGTTAGTAGATTTCAGAAGATAGAAAGAGGGAAGAGATTTTCATGCTTCAGGTTCATAATTTTGATACTCTTCCTATTGAGGAAAGCAAAAATCAAAATTGGTAACATTTAGGAAAAAGTCTCATTTTAGGCCCACTGGAGTCCATGGAAAAAAGGCCACTGATTTTATTTAGAATACAATCTGGCTATTTATCTTTATTTGGTTGGCATTACTTTAACTTGTTTTCCAAATACTTAATTTACAAGAGAAAGGTATTTACAGATTAATTAGACTTCCCCTGAGATTAATTTGCCATTCACCTTCCATATCAATGGCTAAGATTACTTACAGCTTTTGATATCTAGAGAATTCCCAAGGGAACTAATGGGCAAAGAGAAAAATCACATTTCTGTATATAACATGCACATAAGCCATCCTTATGTATTCCTGTAATTTATTGAAGGAAAAGCTTCATTGACACTCATTTCAGTGGAAACATATCATCAATCTTAATCCTTGACTAGGAAAGCATTTAGGCATGCACTTTACTTTAAATTAATGGAGTAGTCTCACTGAAATCAATGGGATAATTCATATGCTTAAAAATTACGTACATGAGTTTGTATTGGAAGGATCAGTACCTAGGACAGAAAACTGCTTTAAAAGAGTTTACTGTGAAAATCTATATGCCTGAAATGTCATGGCAGCTAAACAGACTGTAAGCTTAAAATATTTTCACAATCAATAATGAATTAACTATTTTCAGCCATATCTTTCGTATTCATTTGGGACCTGATCCAATTCGTACTGAGCTAAATGGGAGACTTTCCACTGACTTCAGTGAGAATTGGATCAGGCTCTTAGTGGCAATTACTACATTTATGGACTTAAATTATTATTCCTTTACCAAGATATGTCCAGTTAAAGTAATTGGGCATGACCTTTCGAGGTCCTGGGTACCTGAAATTCCTGTTGCACTCTGCAATCCAGTGGGAGTTGCAGATACTCACAGTGACTCAGTAAATCACTTAAGCATATGCTTAATTATAAGCATATGAGTAGCCCCATTGATTCCAATTACTCAAGTGCTTAAAGTTAATTATATGTCAAAGTACTTTTCTGGATCAGACCCTAGATGCTCCAAGCCTTTCATGATCAAGCCCATGCACGGAAATTCTGTGAAACAACCAGTCTGATTACTCATGATGGTACCCCATGCATGGTAGTAATACTGTATATAGTAGGACCAAAGTAATTTAGCATTAGTGGAAGGAAACTACGAGAACAAAGATTTTACTTTCTTGATTGCTCTTTCTTAAGCAAAAGTGAGCAATAGTGATTTGCTGCATATTATAAAATGTTATTCACAAAACTAGGAAACTGTTAAAAGAAGACACGTGATTTTTTTTCCTTGAACTCATACATTGACAAAGGTATAATTTCCTCCCATCTCTTATCAAATACAAGAAAAAGGGAATTTATTGTGGATTATTCTAGAATGTGTGTGTGTGCACATGCACATGCATGTGTAAGTATAATTGTTCTCTCAAATATCATTACTACAAGGAAAATATTTAATAATGTAACACTGTTTTGAGAGAAGCTGGGTGAGGGAAATCAGGAATGCAAGAGGTAGTGCTACATATGCACTGGGTTAGGGAGGTACTATTGTGGGGGAAGGAAGGGGTTCTGGCTGCATTAAAAAGGTTTGGTTAGACTGTGTGGCCTTCCCTCTTTCTTTCAGGTACACCGCTGCTACAATACTAAAAGCCACCCTTTACCTTCCAATGAATGAGCAATTCCGGTTAATTTCATTAGGCACTGTTTGCATGCTTCCAAGGACAACATTTGGCCCTAAAGATTTATTTATTATTTTCCAGGAATGACAATTTCCTGCTGAAGACAGCTGGCTACACAAAACAATGGGTTGGCATTCATCCTAATGAGAGGCTTTATGACACGGAAAGAGTACTGATTCACTATTATTTATTAATTAAGTAACAGAGCATTTATGCACAGAGTCCTACAGCCAAATGTGAATCTAATGCAAATCTCTCCTTGGGCTTGATTGTGCCATTTTGCCTCAAATCAATGGGTGGTGTGGAGCCCCAGGTTGGTGTGCTGCCTTAGGGATGCATTCAGTCTCCTTGAGATCCTAGTCACAGAGGCTGCATGTCTGCTGCTATACTGCAGATTCATATACCCCTGCATGGCTGGCCAGCTCCACAGCCTGGGGTGAAGGGGGTTAGTGTCATGGATCTGCCTCCTCTTTGCAACCTCTCAGCCACTTGGCACCCATAGAGGGGAAGCAACCCTCTGTGTATTCATGTAAGTGTCATCATCACATTTCTGCACCTGGATCACTTCGGCATAAAGTCCCTGTGCTAAATGCTCAGATGCCCATGAGCCACATACATTCAGAGAGCACAGCAAAGGAAGAGTTACCTCAGGAGGCATTTCGTAAGCCTCATTATCTGGGTCCACTGGCATATCTGTATTATCCATCATTCCTTCCTGCGAGATTCCTTCTTCATTCTAATGTTTAAAACAGGAGAGAAAAGCAACAGGCGGTCATGGGTTTCTTTACGATTCACCTTGAAAAATATGTCTATATCAGTATTATTTTTCCCATTAAGGGGAGAGTAGTTGGTTAGTGAAAGCAAAGGGCCATATCATCCCCTCTGCTGCTTGACAACAGGAGAACGAAAGCTGTGGAAATCCCAAAACAGTGGATCCCAGACTGTCAGAGACTGGGGAAGAGGAGCCAGTGCAGCATCACCCTTCCATGTTAGCATCCCTTTATGAATACTGTTCAGCTTGTGGGGATATTTTGGCTAGGGGACCTGGACAGTTGGTGGTGGAGCTCTAGGTGGCATCATTTCCAGGCAGCCCCATGGAGTGACCTTAGAAAATCCCCATGGGAATTAATGTTGTCCTTGTAATTCATGTCTACAAATTCTGTGCCCTCTATCCAGGCTTGGTAGTAAGTACAGAGCAGTCCAGGACCCAATGGCAGCACATCTTATTAAAGAGTCATGATGCCAAGTTAAAGGTGGCATTGACTCTCCAAACATATGACCATGGCACACATAAGCACTGACTCTGTGGGTGCTTTGGGGCTCAAGCACCTATTGAAAAAAATATAGGGGGTACTCAGCACCTGCAGCTCCGGATTACTTGTTTGTGGGCCCTGGAGCTCAGGCCATGCCCCCAGTCCACCCATGCTCTGCCCCAAGGCCCCAACCCCGCTCAACCTCTTCTCCACGAGGCTCTGCCCATGCTCTACTTCTTCCCCGAGGCCTTGCCCATGCCCTAGCCCCACTTGGAATCTTCCCCCCAAAGCCCTACCTCCCACTAGCATCAGTGGGAGCGGGTGGAGAGGCGCACTCATCAGCAAAGACAAAAAGTCAGCACCTGTGATGGCAGATACCACAAGAACTGCTGAATTCCCCTGTATTGCTGGAGGGTTGCAACTTCACCCCTGCCTTCCCCAATACTCCTCCACCTGCAGGAATGTGTCCAGAAACCCCTCACCTCATATCAGTGTCAGCTTCTGGAGTTACCCTGAGAAACTTTCCAGTACCCTGGGGACTTACCTAGCTCAAAATCAGCAAGTAAATTAGGCTGTTTTGAGGATTATACTGGAAGGGCCCAATCCTGGAAACACTTATGCCTACGAGTAACTTTAGTCAATCGAGTAGTCCCATCGACTTCCGGGTAACTATTCATGTGCTTCAACATTTGCAGGATTGGGCCACTAGAGTAGGGGAGGCTTTAGGATAAAAATAAGGCAAATGGCTATTCCAATACGATTATCGCCATATTTGGGGTCGGGAAGGAATTTTCCTCCAGGGCAGATTGGAAGAGGTCCTGGGGTTTTTTCACCTTCCTCTGCAGTGTGGGGCATGGGTCACTTGCTAGAGGATTCTCTGCACTTTGAAGTCTTTAACCCATGATTTGAGGACTTCAATAGCTCAGACATAGGTGAGAGGTTTATTGCAGGAGTGGGTGGATTAGATTCTGTGGTCTGCATCGTGCAGGAGGTCAGACTAGATATCATAATGGTCCCTTCTGACCTTAGTGTCTATGATTCTATTATAGTATAGACTGATGAACCAGTTCTATTTACATGAGCATCACTTAATAACAGTTCTAACATGTTCACAGTATGTGCAAACATAGAAGCAATCTGGTCAGAAGGAAGACATATCAAAATGCACAGCATTGTGGGTTTTTTTCAATTTTAGAATTTGGAACAAAATTAAGGATACTATGGGCCAGATTCTAATACTCTTATGCATATTAATAGAATCTTACTCCATGAATAGTTCCATTAGAATTAGTAGAACATAAGAACGGCCATACTGGGTCAGACCAAAGGTCTATCTAGCCCAGTATCCCGTCTTCTGACAGCGGCCAATGCCAGGTGCTTCAGAGGGAATGAACAGAACAGGTAATCATCAAGTGGTCCATCCCCTATGGTCCATTCCCAACTTCTGGCAAATAGAGGTTAGGGACACCATCCCTGCCATCCTGGCTAATACCCATTGATGGGCCTATCCTCCATGAATGTATCTAGTTCATTTTTGAACCCTGTTAGTCTTGGCCTTCACAACATCCTCTGGCAGAGAGTTCCACAGGTTGACTTTGTGTTGTCTGAAGAAATACTTCCTTTTATTTGTTTTAAATCTACTGCCTATTAATTTCATTTGGTGACCCCTAGTTCTTGTGTTATGAGAAGGGGTAAACAACACTTCCTTATGTATTTTCTCTACACCAGTCATGATTTTCTAGACCTCTGTCATATCCCCCTTTAATCATCTCTTCTCCAAGCTGAAAAATCCCAGTCTTATTAATCTCTCCTCTCATGGATGCAACTCAATCTCAAAGGCGTTGGATTCTAACCCTATAATTGAAAATATTATTTAGTATCTACAATAAATTAAAAGAGAGTGAATGTTCTCAGGAATGCATATTCCATATGGGCCAAATCCCATAGTTCTTGTTCAGGCAAAATTCCAAATGAAGACCGATAAGAGTTTTGCCTGAGCAAGGACTGTAGAAATTGGTCCTAAATTGAAAGATGCATAACACTGAGGTTGATATGAAGAGCCATATCCTGGCTGGTGTAAAAATGACATAATTCTTGTTAAATCAATGCAGCTATGTTGATTTACACTTGTTGATAAACCTGAAATAGATATAAAATCAGTTCACATAGACTTTAGAGGAAATTGACTTAAAAGTATTTTCAGTCAATAATTTCTAGACTTGCAGTATGGAGTTTAATGTAAAAATAAAACCCCATGGACCAATCTCAAGGGACAATTACTGATAGCCTAGGATTTTTATGACAGCCATGCTAAAGCCAATGCAGGCTGCAGATAAAATGTGGAAAACCAATTATATTTAAAACCAAAACACACATCTTCCCAAGCTCATACAGATTAGAGACTAACGGGCCCTGAAATGCTGCCTCTAACGTATAAAAAGGGTGGCACTATATCCCGGTATCCTATCATCATGGTTCATCTCTCTCTCAATGTCTTTTGATAGAGATCTTAACTCTAAATTAGCATTGGGTACCAGGAAGGTGGCACGAATACTCCGAGATCTGGATTCTGAGAATTCCCCCTACCCCCACACCCACATTTGTCACAGCTGCTTGGAACAGATGCATAAAGAGAACTGAAACTAGGCATAGGACTTTAAACTTCATTGTCAGCAAAGATGAGTCTAACTGGGGCATGGTAACCCAAACACCAGTAGTGAACCCAATGGGGTTTAAAGAATGTTACCTGGGAATTTTTTAAAGCGTAACATGAAAAATGTAACATTCTGGTGCATCTTAAGAATGCAACACAGAAGTTTCAAATAATCTATTACTCAATTCATAATTAATTTTCTTCCTATAATTATTTGAAATAAAGGAACACAGTATCAAAGTGCTGCAGTGCTGCATGGGGTTTAGCAGCACACGCTATTGTGATTTAAGGGAGTCACGTATCTAAAACTCCACACAACACTTCCAAATGACACACATTTTACAATAGATTTCTTAACACATTTCATTGTCATACAAACTTTAGCAGCATGTATCCTTAAAATGAAACTCTGTGGCTCTTCTTTGTTCTCTTAACTTTAATTTCTCTTCCTCTTTGCACCATATTCTCACATCACTGGCTACAAGCTCAAGGGAACAGATCTCCTGCGCTCAGCATGGAGCCCTGTGTTGCAAGAACAGCATGACCAAGGCCCCCACTTTCATACCCTCTGTGTGTAAGTTGTTATTTTCATTATTATTAATCCTGTTTACTACCCTAGTAACTAAGGACCAACCAAGAATGGGGCAATGTACAAACAGATTAGCAGACAGTCCCTGTTTCAAAGGCCTTACGCTCAAAGGCTTTGTCTAAGCTCTTCTGCTGACAAAAATCTTCCACCCCACCACGAGCAGCAGCAGCAGCTTTGTTGGCAGGAGAGCACTTTTCTTTGGTAAAACTTTTGTCATTCAGGTGTGTGTGTATGTGTGTGTTTTTATTCATAGCCCTGAACAGCAAAGGTTTTGCTGATGAAGTTCCTGTGTAGACAAAGCCTAAATAGACAAGACAGACACAGGATGGAGAAAGAAAGAAAACAGAGAGAGTGAACTCTGTCATGGAAGCAAATGCACGTCAATTCCATGATATATATATATTTGGTGAGGGGTTTAGCTAAGAGGGGATAAGCTAAACGGAAAGAAAAGTGAAGGAAGAAACAACACTGAAGGGAAAAAGGGTGGGCAGGACAGGGGAGAAGAGGGTAAGAGGAGCCGATATTATGGGAAGCTGAGGTGAAGAGACTATGAAGGCAGCACAGGACAGAAAAAGACCAGTCAAAACTGTAGACAGTTCTCTGAACGTCCGAAGTTCCCTGCGTTGGTTGCTTCTGATCCTACCAGCTGGAGTTTCTGGCTAGTTTCTCCCCCAAGGCCAAATGGCACAGCTGACAGACGGCACCACCCTCATCCCAGCTTCCCCAGACTGTGAGTGTGGCAGGGGGGTCTCCCTGCACAGTTTGTTGTCCTCTCCTTCCAGTTACTAAGCAGCCATCTCCATCAATTATGCCAATTAGAAAAATTGTGCCAGAGACAAATTGCCCATCCCAGTTATAAAATATTCTGTCTGAAGGTGTATGCCCCTTTCAGGACTTTTGTGATCAGCCCCCCTGCTCCTACCAGCTGTTTGCAGCACAACAGATGTAGGTCAATCCTGGGCACTTCTCATTGTTCCACACAGATCTCTAAACTGAAGAGAGAGTTTCTAGTGCTTCATCCGTGTTGCTCTCTGCAACAGCACTATATAGGGACTCCAACTGATGTGTGCAACCATGTGTATTAGAGCCACTGCACCACAATCCTAGAAGCTGTTACTGGACATTTACAAACCATATTATTGGTATCTTTATTTAGCCTGGCATTTTCAAAAGTGACTAATGATTTTGGGTTCCCAACCTGACACCTGATTTTCAAAGCATTGTTCTGAAAAATTGGGCCCCTTTCAGGTGTCAGACAGGGCACCCAAAGACGGAGGCCCCCAAAATCACGCACCACTTTGAAAATTTAGACTAACTTTTAAACCTTTTTAAAGGTCTTTTAATTATTGTTGCTTTTCTGAGCAGGGCTATGCCCCAGCCCACAGCTACCCTGAGGGCAGAGCTGCCACTGACTGCTCCCCAGCAAGTGGCCTACATTGAATTTGATTGAAGCAGCTCAAAGTGTGTTCTTGCAATGAATAATTTAAAAGATGTTATTTAACGCCTCATCCAGCACTTTAGTATTTAGGGCCTATATTTTCCAACTACTGCACTTTTATTCAGAGTCAGAAAATTCATTTCTGCCTTCCCTATCATTAAGGAACAGATTTTGCTAGTAATCCATCTGCCAAGTAAAATTGTGCCTGAAATTGTGCTTGAGGCTGCACAAGAAAGAAGGCATGCAGGCTAAAGTTATCTGTAACAGGACAACAGAAGGCAATTTAAACTGCCAACACCATTAATAAAGATGAAGTGAATGGTTTGCCAAAAGAGTTTTAAGAAGGGTTTCACAGCTCATGAGTAGCTTGTCTGCTAAGTATCTTTATCACAGACCTGAAATGCCCATCTGGATTATGATGCACAGAATGTTTAAAAAGAGACCAAATTTCCCGCCAGCCCAGTGGGAAATTCTTTCAGAGGAAGGAAAATTCCTTTATAGCTCCAAGCCCAGGAAACCGAGCACAAAGCGGCATTCAGAACAACATTAATGCCTCATAGACTCAGACTTTAAGGCCAGACGAGACCATCTAATCTGCACATTGAAGGCCACAGAACCTCTCCCACCCAATTCTCTAATTTGACACACAACCTCTGGCTGGGTTACTGAAGTCCTGTAATCATGATTTAAAGACTCCAAGTTACTCTACTTTAAACCTCGCACTCTTTTTAATTTTCTTTTACAGAAGCAAAAACATACCCACGATACCACACAAATGAAAGAGCTGGCTGCCTGGGAAAGAGTTATCATATTGTCCGCTTGTAACCATACCACACGTATCCATTTTGAGGTTAAAGTTGAACAGAACTGGCATTTAGTTAAAACGCTAATGGTGCTCCCCCAAGGTCACATTTCTAATTGGTTACATTGAAACACTGCTCTACGGGTTACCACACCTATCTTTTAATGACAGCCTCGCTGACCAAGCCATCTCTTCCCTCTGCAATTAAGATTTTAAAAGAGAAAACAATAGCCCTGAAAACATTACAATAATGAGAGGCATGTCCAGGATCATTATTTATTTTAGTGTAATAATATAAATAAATGCACCAGTTTTACTAGGAGCGTAAAATCATTTCCCTACTATCTGCATGATGAAGCTAATACTTTAGCATCCCCAATCATTTATCAAAGGGAATCGCTTCTGATATTTCAGTTCTCTTAGAAACTTCCTCACACAACATTTTCCAATAAAAATCAACATTCTTCTATTTTGAACACACACACAAAGTTGAATCCTTAGGGAAACCTTTGCATCACAAGCCTTAAAAAGCTCACATACGTGGGTTCTTGAAGACAATCTATTTTTAATACAAAAGCTTGCTCTTTTGCACAGAACCAATTTTTTAAAATTAGGGTATTTTACAGAAAAGTAAAGCTGTGATAAGCATGCTGTTAAAGGCAGAGCACGAGGACTCAGTCTTGTCCTGTAGCACCAGCTCTAAGTAACCAGAAATATGAGCTAACCTTGGCTTTTCTACAAGGCTACAATGTTAACAACATTGGGTGAAAAGGCATTGCCTCCTTCAAGTCTCTGTGGTCTAAAACATGAGGGGGAGGCATAGAGTCCTAACCTAGGCATGAGGCAGAATGTAAAGTACCCACACAGACAGTTCATGGCTACTGCTAAATCTTCCAGATTGTAGTAGTGGCTGTAGTAAGATGAGGCCCTGAAACATAAACCCTTGGTATCAGAAGCCCGGTATGAGACCTAAGGCCAGAGCTAAAGTAATGGTCAAGACTTCGCTGACATAAAGCAAAGTTAAGCTGTGAGCCAGAGGCAGGCCCTGCTCATAGAAGCTGGCAAGGAAAGGGCTGATGTTGCATAAAGATATGCTGTTCCACAAACGTATATCTAAAGTGTATTAGATACCAGAGCCATATACAAATGGTACAAGAACATTCTTATACCGTCCACATAGATAACAAGGATGGGCAAAAGGCTAGTATAATGCATAGAGTTGTTTTGTTCGAACCAACATGTACAAGGTGAGAGGTGGCACCTTGCTGCGTAGAAGGGTGGTGCATTGTTGTGTAGAGGGGTTGCACCTCAATACGTCAGGAGTGTTATGCAACTTGTTTGTACCTGTGTATAAGAATGCATCCCTGGGGCAGTGTCTTTGTCCAGCCTAGGGGCCAGTGGAAAGTCCCACCATTGACTGAGCTGAGTCCATTGTCAGGGAGCACATAGGGACTAGCAACAAACCGTATATAAGTTATATGAATTGGGGAGTTAGAGATAGTGTTTCTGTTCAACAATAAACCTGGCTGAAGTGCCTTTGTACCTTACTAGAGTCTGTGGTCATTGGGGGTTCTCTTGGGGTCTGCTGTGTTAACAATCTGCGCAGAGCTGGGGCAGCACACAGAGGGAACATGCATGCAGCCAACTGTTATCATCATCGAACAAGAGCAGAGCACCACACAGGTGGCATCTGACAATGGCCATGATGGGATATTGCCCTTCCTCCTGCCTTGGTGGAATCTGTGGCTAGTGGATCTGCTCAGTTCAAAGACTCACAGGTCTTGCTCCAACCAGCCTGCCTACATGCCCAGTTACATACCGCTGTGTATGGGATTGCTACTGCGCATGGTTCTGCAGTGCAAAGGAAGCTGCATAATATTCCTTTTTGGGGTTCTCTGCTTTCTGGCCCCCTCACACAGCAGAATGGTGGTCATTCCATTTAATTTTATCACTTCGACAATCATGCAGGTGAGTGGGCAGGGAGTCATAATTTCACCCTGCAACAATGTAATACAATATATTTACATATCACTGATTCCAACTACATTCTACATCCAGTAATAGTTGCAATTGAATTTGACTACAGCTGAGAAAATCCAGATAAAAGTTTCCCAAAGTCCCCAGTAGCATTATCATTACGAAGTCCACCTTGTTTTCTAGGGATGGGCAAAAAGTCTGGTACCCCCTATATAACATTGTGGGGGGGGGGAAATCTGGCAAACTGGAAGTTCCCAGTGACCACCATTTTCACAAAGTATTGGTCAACCCAGTAAAGTGAATCTAAAAGTCCTGTTAAAATCTAATAACTATAGGAATGAAGTTCTCACTCACCTCCTATCACCGTGAAGAAGCAAATGAACGTGCTTAATGTTTACTTTCTATTGAAAGATTTTACAGTCTTTACTAGAAAGAAAATTTTGCTTTTACCGTAGCTTTTAATATTATGTAATAATAATAATAATAAATAATCATCATCATCGTTCTAGTGTTTTCCTGGTGAAAAGAAAGTGATTTTATTTATACTCGGCTACCAATGGAAAATAGAAGGAGCAATCTGCTTGTCCTGTCATGTTTATTACAGCACCACATGGGTAGCTGGTCAGCTTAATAAACACATTCAGACGTCTCAGTGGAATGCAACTGCGCTGAGTGAAAGTTATTTCAGTCAGAAATAAGTTACCTCATCTCTACTCATTAACAAAAGCAGCTTACAAAATAAATGAGTTAAATTTGTAATATCAGTAACTACAGCAGCTCCCCCAAAGTTACAATTTACTAACTCTTCCAATCCTGACGCATGTTTCTTCCCATTAAGAATGATGAAAAAGTACTGTAATCACACATATTCAGATTGTGAATATGTGCGATTACCGTACCGGCTTCTATTTACAAGGTAATAGTTGTATTCTGATGCTGAAGTCTTTATTAGCCAGGATGTATTTATTAGTGAGAGAGCAAAGGGCAATGTCAAAGTTATTTTTATACCTGACACATTTAATGCTTATGAGCCATTCATGAAAAATATCTGAGACATTTATGCTGACATTTTTTGGAAGATTATTTTATTGTAAAAGTGCCTGTAGTCCCCTGTCAGAGAGGGGGTCCCATTGTACGAGGCACTGTACTATACGTAAGAAAAAAAAAGACTGCCGCTGCCCCTAAAGGTTTTACAATCTAAATATAAAACAAGGGACAACAGATAAATCACAACAAACAGATGTTATTGTTATTTACATGTTTTGATTGTTTGTTCTTTTAGTTCAGATTGAATAGAGTATCTGATTAGTATCTCCTATGTTCTCCACTCTGCACTGGAAGGATATAGCTTTGATAATTGAATAGTCTTTTCCAGGCTAGAGTCTGATCTCAGTTACAATAGCAGAAAGTGATGCATAATTCTGCTGAGCTCAATGAACTGAGTCTGGATTTACGCCAGTGTGGTCTTTGTATGAGAGTCTTTTTACACCTCTTCTGTTGCTCCCCCCTACAGTTTGGAATAGGCCAAATGGCAGGTATTTTGAAAATATAAATGAGGATATATTTCGTCTTTCGTCTGAGGATAACCCAGTGCCCGTGCCCTACTTCAAATTAAACAAGGCAAACACTGTAATACGTCAGGCAGTAATAGTATTGAAAGTATCAACTACTCTGCAGTACTTAGGGATAGAAAAATGGTTTTCATTATAAACCCATTTTAGTCAATTGAGTTTTCAGAAATAAAGTAAAAGTATTCTCAAGAAGTTTACAGTATTATAGGTTTGTTTGCAAGTGTTGCTCCCTCATTCCTTGGTTATGAACAAGTATCTAGGTTTAAATGTCAGAATAAGTGATTATATTCCCTCATCTCTGCTCTTTTGAGCACACATGGCCCCTGGTACATAATGAGCCATCAGATGGAAAATTCCAGTATTTCCAGATTCATTTTTTTCCCAAATCAGGATGAAGAGTTATAATAGCCAAATTTTTCACAGGAAGGAAAGTTCCTAAAGATTCCAATTCAGATAATTTTGTTCCAACAGTCCTTAAATCAAAATGTTTAATTTTATCTTGGTTCAGCGTTAATCTGGGTTCCCCCAAAATGCAGTGGTGCCTCATGGAAGGTGTAGTCCGGGTGCCCTCATGCCTCCATTCTGCTTTACGGATCGTGCTCCCCAGGATGACTATATCTTCCATGATGTACTGTGGTAATGTGACTCCTATGATCCACTGTGTCAATTCAGCCAGAGGGGAGACTATCGTGCGTCATGGGATATGTACTCGAATCAGGGTTCTGTTCCATAGAAAAGGGGGCACAAGACAGCCAAACAACAACTATCATGGGCTCCCTCAGCAACTCAAGCAGACAGAGATTAATATTGAATTGACCCAGAAGAAAACAAAACATTTCAACAAACTAAAGTGTTTCAATTTGGGTCAACCCAACCCAAAATGGAAAATTTCTACAAAACTGAAATTTTCCCAGGGAATATTTTGATTTTGCAGAAGCTGCATTTTCCATTAAAAAAAAATTTAAATGGAAAATTGCCAACCAGCTATAACTTATAATCTAATATAAGATTTATCACAGGGTCAGGGAAATATTTGTGAGAGCTCTTTGTTAAAATACAAGCAGCACATCAATAGTTAATTACTCCCGCCAGGTTCCCCTTTATTCTAATTGTGACAGCTAATTATAAAAAGTTCTTCCTGCCCCTCCACTTGTAGGTACCTGATGCGGTCAGAGTCAAAGAGATCAACAAAGACTTTCAATATCAAACTGTCAGAGTAAAAGGAAAGCAAGACCCAGAGGTACCCAAGCTAGGATAACAGCATAATCAACACAGTGAGAAGATCAATTTAGCCACTGAAAGGTCTTCCAAGGGAATTGTTACAGCTTGACCTTCACCAGCAAGAGCCTTCTGTTTTAAGCCCATTTAAGATTAGCATTTAGATCTGCCTCTACAGAGTCTAAGAGGAACAAATGATGGCTCATAATTAGATTAGCTAGAACAATCCTTCTCCCGTCTGTTATTAACCACAACAGTATACCCAAATGGGACCATGAGGGCCAGATTCTACACCTTGCACACAAAACGGCCTTTCAGGCAGCGCAGTCATGATGCTGCAGGGAGAACGGTGCAAAAAGAATGGTGCTGCCTCAGGACATCCCACCCCTCCTTCCACAGCTCCCAGGAGCATAAAGGGTTGTACGCATGCCGTCTGCTTAGGATAATGCTGTATGTGTACTCTCCTCCGTGTTTGTCTATGTGGAGGAAGGGAAGGGGTCATAGCCCTGCATGTACCCTACCTGCGGATATCATGTTGACAAGTATGGTATAAGATGTGCACCCCCCATATGCACTAGGAGAATGCAATCCTTGTACTCTCCTGGGTGCCAGATTGTGATTGTGCCTAGTCTTGATCAAGTAGCTCAAAAGGAAAGATTCCTTGCACCTTGCACCATGCAGAGTATGGCATTGAATGGCTGGGTAAGCTAGGTTCCTACTAGCATAGTATAGTGTTTTCCCTCTGCTCTAGTGGAAGTACCTGAATTACTGCCTTTAAGAAAGATAATTCAACTCTTTGGGGTGGGGTTGGAGCATTTCTGTATTTCATTTACTGGGACCCCTTGTACATCCAAAAATAACTAAAGTTTGCAGGTTGTCCCGATCTCAGTGATAACCGTCAAGAGTTCTTTTGTCTGTTTATTTTTAAAGAGCCATGTGTTCATGCTTGGCTGTAACAGGTAGGTCTGCAAAAATGGGCACATAGTTATTGTGCCTGCAAGCCCCACATGGTGCATCATGGAATATGCCTCCCGTCAGGGAGCCTTATCCATACAGAAGAAACGGGGCACATGGGATAGAAACTGTGACTGTAGCTGTTGCGCCACAGCGAAAAATACGTCCCAAAGTGTTTCCAACCCAACTCAATAAAAATTGTGAGGGGATGCAAGGAAATGATTTGTTTGTTAGGCAGTGAGATATGTGCTCAGAAAATATAAAATTAGACTAAGCATTCATACCCGTTCAATCATTTAAAACACAGGACAGATACATGGGTAAGGCCAGATATTTTCTGATTAAAGGAAAAGTACTGGCCTACCACATTTGAGAGACAAAAGATTTTTTTTGTCTGATTTCATGGCATGAACCTCATTTAAAGCTAATCTACAACAGTTTAACTGAAATTGAGCAAGAGTAACCTTCCCCATTACCATGCAATACAAGAAATTATCACAGGGTTCTATCTATAGGGTTTATAATATGCAGTTGAAAAGTAGAGTGGAAGAGAGTATGTAGTTCACACACACACACACACAGTACTAGAAAATTGAGGCTAATAACCACACTTCTTTCTCCTACAAGTCACATTCACAGTTGACCTGATCCATACTGACAAGCTGTCTAGAGCAATATAGTAGCTTCAGTTTTGAAGCTTTCACTGTTGCTGCTGCAGAGCCCTTTTGTAGTTTACATGTTTACACTGATATTCAGGGCTGGGGCTGGAGGACAAGAGTACCAGGATCAGGTTACCCATCATTAGAAGTCCAAAAGATTTTCTGTTACAATTGACATGAGTACATCTACTTTGAAATAATACATAAAACTCTGCTTGCTTTCATTTCTTGCAACGTTAACGATCATCCTTTGCATTCGTGCTAACTGCTGATCCTTCAGATAAGAGCACAAGATCCAAATCTTTAAAATCATGCATTCAGAAAGGAACACGCACAATTTACTTGCACGTTTGCCACAACTGGTTGCCCAAGAGGAGTAAATGCACAAGCAAAAGGATCGGTTAGATGCTCAGCTGGTTGAGTTATGTACATACGCAGTTTCGAAGATTTGGGTCTGCCTAGGCATAGATCAAGGCAGGAAGACGAAATTACCTGAAGCCAAGAATAAATGTGGTGAGTGTGCAGGTGCGCACACACACAGACAGAAATCCACTCCTAAAATGTGCTCAATCACCGGTAAATAATCTGGCTTTAAAACAGCTCATCTTTTCAGTTCAGTTGTGAAGTAACACATATACACCTGTTTTCTTCATGGACTACTACAATGGGTCCCACTATAATGTAATAGTTTTTTGTGTTACATTTACCATGATTGCTCACAGATGAAAAATGTCTACCAAGCAACCCTTTTTAGCTCATTTAAGCCCTGGTCCATCAAAGCACTTAAGTGCACACTTAACTTTAAGCAAGGAATCAGTCCCATTTAATTCAATGTATTTCCATAGGCATAATATTCAAGTAACAGAGTGGTGAATCAAGCACTATAACATTATGTAGGTGAAATGTTCTCTTTCCGATTGTTTTGTTTTGCTTGCTTGCTTGCTTGATGCTTTAGGAAATTGCCAATGATTACTTTATAGTCACCAATTGATAAAAGTAAATAAAAGCAAAACCTTCACTTAATATGAGTTAAATATATGCCCATCAAAATACAAAGCAAATCCCCTTTCCACTGAAATACACAGGCTCAGCATTATCTATGTGCATTTATACATGTTAAATTACCAACTAAAGGGCTGATCTATTGTCCTTTCTATGAAATAGCAACACTGAAAATTACAAGAATAAATTAAAAATCATATATAAAGAGATGAAATTCAAAGTATATTCCCTAGTTCATAACAAGACCTATGCAGATGCAAGAATTTATGCAAATCAGAAACAATCTGGTTTGATTTTTTTAATTAAAATGTGAGAAAAGAATGATTTTTCCTACATTCTAGCTGTATATTTCTCCATAAATAGGATACCTATGGAATTAACGTGATTTTTCTATGTGATGTCAATGATTAGCTCTGTGGAAAAGAAGGGGGGAAAACAGTAACATTCCTGAGCTTTGTACTCTCAGGGAGATACCTTCATTGGTCATCTGGAATAAGTCCTTTGTAGACAGTAGTGGTAGTTAACTTGTCCTAAATTAATCTGTGTCACGACAATGACTCACAGCTCATTTAAAAAGTGGGAGGACTTTAGTCTGTGACATTACATCTCATACTGCAAATGTTAGAGATTGTAAACCCATTTTATCTTGCTGCTTTAAAATCATAAAAGACTTTGATCATTAAAAAGTTAGCTTAAATATTTAAAAGAAAGTCCTTTTTCTGATTGCTTAACCATTTTTAAATCCCGGACACAAGTTCTGATGAATGAACTTGAGTATTAACGTAAATAACTTATAGATTTCCCCAACTAAAATGACATTAGGGTTGAGAACTGACATTATTCATCACCTTTTCTGGAAAAAAATAGAACTAAATTTAAATGCAAAAGAGTTAGGAGTTACCTTGTAGCTTATGAAGATCTCGTGAGGCAGTGACTATGCCTCACAACAAATTTGTGTATCACCATGAGTGCTAACATAATACAAGGAAGCCCTGCCCCTTTTTTTCCTGCCCAACACCTTGCAAGTAATGGCTGGAGAGCTACTCAACTTTCATTCATCACCACAATATCCACTTTTTAATGAATGGCCTCGATTCTGTAGGGAATGCTGAATATCCTGCCCCCTCCCTGCCAGCAAAGCACTTGAGTAACTGCTTAACTTTAACTATATGCTAAGTGCATTGAGTTGAATGTCACTAGGCTTGAGCTGAAAATTAAGCACATGCTTAATTGGTTTGCTGTGTTGGGGCCAGAACGCTCAGCACCTAGCAGGATTGAGCTTTACGGGTCTCATCCAAAGTCCAATAAAGGCAGTGGAAAGACCCCTATGGACTTCACAGGGCCCCAGATCAGGCCCTATATACATTCTGAGAACCGGGCCTTTTCTTATAAAATGATTCACATACAGCCTCTCCATCAGAATAGCAGAGGGAGTTCTCAGGTGCTTAGCAGAGATGCAAATCTTTCCTGGCATCAACTCACAGAGGTGAAATTATTAAGGGTTTGGAGCCCTGCTCTCAAAGCGTAGCGAGCGTGGCCCATTCTTGTAGACTCTAAAAAGAGCTACAGGTACTCAACGTCTCTCAGGACCATAATAATTTAGGCCCCAGTCTTGCAAAAATGAACATGGATTTAATGGCCACCATTGTAGGGCTTAGAGTGGAATGAAAAACCTCATAATATCAGGCTTATACTAATATGGGGAAATGTCTTTCAAACTTAATCTTTTTTTGAGTCAAATAGTGGACAGCGTTTGGAGGCTCAGAAAAGGCCATTTTACTACAAAACTTTACTTTAAAAAACATTCACTTATGCATGAATAAATCGCTATGTAGCCATCTTTTGTAGTGTATGTCAGTCAATTATCCCCAACAACATGAAACAATCAAACATCTTCCTGCATCTTAGCCTCACTGAAGTTTCCTGTGGAAAAGAGTAAATAATGAATGCAGTGTTTTAAAAATGATTTTATTCTTCAGGAAAATAGCAAAAGTGTGAACTTAATCTCTCAGTACATTCTAAAACAAGGCACTATATGACTTACCAGTTTGAGAAAGGCACTGGGAAAGTTCTGTTTAGATGTTTGAAGTCACCCATTCCACTTTTCTCCCACACAAAGTGGATTCTGTCTGTCTGTCCGTCCGTCCATCTATCTGGCTGGCTGGCCTCCCCACCTTCCAACCATCTTACAACACTTGGGAATAAATTTACTGCAATAGAGGGATTTCCTTCTCTCTCTTATGAATAGGATGAGTTGTGCAAACATGTAGAGCACCCTTAAAATAATGCTAATTCCTTTAAAAAGAAAAAGTGGCTTGCAACTGTATTTGAGATAAGACTCCAAGGTTTAAATTAAACAACAGGGGTCCTCTTCCACCTAGCATGTGGGTACAGAAGGCTGCCATAATTTAATTGCAAGTGTTCTGGCAGAAATAGGGAGGAGGCCAACCAGCATTGACAGCACCACTCTGGCTCCCTGAAGAAATGCGTTGGGCTGGCACAGGAGTGTGGCCACGACTGACAGAGCAGCTTTGGGTACATGCTACCGGTTTAGTAACAGCCTCTCCGAAGCATGGCCTTCCCAGCATATGGGACGCATTTGGCCGGCTCCTCCACTGTTTTAGAAAAGCTCCTCTCCAGTCTGTTCCACCATGGCTGTGGCTCAGAGAGAGACTTTCGCCAGATGCTGGGAACCTGATAATGGTCAATACAAGCAAAGTATTAATCACATTACTGAAATTATTAAGGGGACTCATTTTCATTTAACCTAACCTACCCTCACAACAGGGTTCCATCTTTAAATGCTGGAGCTCAGGCCTTACAGTTTAATTCCCATGCTGATTAACCCTTTCCCATTTATTTCTGCACTTGATTGTTTCCAAGCAGAGAAATTACTTCCTTAAATTAATGAGAACCATAACTTGGTTTGGCCTCATACTCCAGATTAAAATAGGTTTCTTTCTCTCTCACACACACAAGAGCTAGATCCTCAGCTGGTATATTTTGACAAAGCCTCACTGACGTCTATGAAGTGACACCAGTTTACACCGGTTGGTCTGTGAAGTCATTTTCTGCCAAAAATTCAGAACCACTGTCAGTCACGACTGAGACCCAACCATATCTACCACTGGGACTATGGATTAACTTTCCCTTTTAGTGTTTTTGGCAATTTATTGGTTGAGATAAGATATTAGAGATAGGAGCTCTGGCACATGCCAGCTTGCAGGAATTAGACTGCTACAGAATTGAAACATCAAAAATTAGTATCTTTTTGGCATAAGTCACTTTTGTTTTTAAAGATATTTGTTTTATTGGCATACAGGGCCAGTTCCTCAGCTGGTGTAAATCTGTTTAGCTCCATTTACATCAGGGTACAGCAACTGTTGCATATTAACTAAGGTTTTAATTGTCCCTAAACCATTATAATCCCTAATGCCTAAATTATTAACCCAGCCAATTTCTTTTGAAAAGTAAATTGTACATTGTTATAGAATTCTAATTAAACACACAGGTGTTATATTAACTAACTTGAAAGTAAGATAGTGATGTGGCTTTGGGGAAAGATTGGCCAACCATTCAATTGTTGGACACATTCGTTTCCCAAACAGTTCCATTTTTACTATGTACACGATACCCGTAGTGCTGAGACTGTCCTGATTAGGCATATGAACTTCCCCATGTCATCATATTAGGTAAGAGCAGATCTTCTAGGCCCTGATTCTCCATGATTTCACTTGCATCAGTGGAAATAGGAGAGCTCCACTGAAGTCAGTGGAGGTATGCTGATGTAGACGTGAGAACGGAATCTGGCCCACATGTTTAGTCATCCATTGGCTAGTTAGTAAAAGACAAAGTCAAAGTAATAAAGGAAAGGATATAAAAACTCAGGAAAAGTGACAAAAACAAACAAAGCAAATGAAAAATATGGTATAGACAGGAAGCCATGAAAATAACTATTAAATATTTCCTAAATACGACTCTGATTAACCACTGTACTACTCTAGTATTATCTAGGGGAACAACTGCATAAAGCAGTAAAGTACTGTACTGGTGAGACAGATTCTAGGAGAGGAACTAAACTCACTCCTTTAACCTCTCCAATATGTTAATTGCCAGACTGTGGTAGTTAATCGCTGGCCAGGATTTGCTCTGTGAAGAATTGGGGAAATATCTATTTTCTCCCTTCCTAGCATCATAGCTAATACACAAGTTGTTTGGATGCCAGCTTTTTGGCATGTAAGGATTAGCCATTGCTTATTTTTAATGTCTTTATTGTTCCAGTATAATTGCATTTCATTGGCACAAAGCTTATAAAAACATAAAAAACAATGGCCATATTAGCATTTAAATAGTACTTTTGCAAGATATATCCCTATTGCAAAACATCTCTCTATGGAATGGCTACAGAGTTTATACATGATCAGACCAGATGCTCAGCCGGTGAAAACAGCATCTGGCCCAAAGCATTGGAGTGTTTTTCTTGTGTCCACAAAACTTCATTCAGCAGAGATTTCTGACCTCCACCGCCTCACCCTACTGTGTTTTTTGTTTCCTGGAAAGAGAGAGAAGAGAGTTGAAACGAGAAACAAAAAATGAGAGTGGTGAAGAGTGGAAGAGAAAAGTGACTGATTTGGTTTGTAAGAAAGTGCTTCTCTCTCTCTAATCTAAGAACTGAGATTATACTGAAAAAGAAAAGGAGGATTTGTGGCACCTTAGAGACTAACAAATTTATTTGAGCATAAGCTTTCTTGAGCTACAGTCCACTTCTTCGATGAAGTGAGCTGTAGCTTACGAAAGCTTATGCTCAAATAAATTTGTTAGTCTCTAAAGTGCCACAAGTACTCCTTTTCTTTTTGCGGATACAGACTAACACGGCTACTACTCTGAAACCTGAGATTATACTGGCAGCACAAAATCCAAAGCAACCGGATTGATGAAATTAAAGCAAGATTGGGGAAAAGGTAATAATTCCATGGATAAACAAAACACATGAGATTAAGAGATCACTTCAAAAGAATATGACAAATCATGCATGAGTGACATCAGGGGGTGGAAGTATTAGAGAAAGGGATACTGAGATCAGCAACTGAATTCAGCATTAAATTGCCCACTCCTTAACATGTTTGAAAAGTAAGATCCTCCACGTACAAAGATAATGAATTTTTATGGTATAAAAATGATGTAAAGGGGTGGAGAATCAGGTCCTTCACAAATAAAGCAATCTTTCTGGAATGGAGTGGGGTGCTACGACATACATGGTCTCCCAGGTAATACAGAGCATGGGGAGCTGTGATGTTCTTTGACAGTTGTTTCTTCAATGCAATTATTGAAGTGCTTCCCTGTTTTTCCTGATGATTCCCTCATTTCTGGTCTTCTTACAGGATTATATTTTGCTCCAGCTACATAGGCCTATGAGTACCTCCCCCCAACACACACACACAGCACCAAAATATATTCTAAATTGAAGGGAAGTATTGATTTCTGACTGTAATAGATACTGTTGGTGATGCAGGTTTCATATGAGTCAGACGATAGTCATATGGACTGCTTTTGCACTTAAGATACTGGCAACAATTTATTGCAGAGGGAATCAATTGATTTCACATGGCACCACTGACTCTGAAATTTTGTCAAAGATATGAAAATCTTAATTTTGGAGTGATAAAGACATTATAACTTGGTGACAAGGGACTTGCTCCCAGGCTAATGGTCAGATTATGGCTGGAATCCTTGTTGTTGTACAGCTAGAGGAGGATGCAAGGAGCGCACAGACTCCCACAATTGCAAGGACTGTCCCTAGCTAACAGTGCAATCACACCTAAAATTGCAAGGTGGAGAGGAAGCAGGACCCAAGTCAACAACATGCTGGTTGGTTTTGGTGGAAAGCACTTGTTACATCCACATAATGTGAGCAGCATTGGGTGAACTTGCCCTGTGTTCCTAGTAGATGCAGGACGCATGGTGCATATTTGAGACACGTCTTCTACACTTCCATCAGGGCAGTGCAGACGTGTGCCACCCTTAATGCAACTCAGTGCCTGCCAGGCCCAGGTGAGTCCTGATGGATGGTGCTCTGTACTGTGCTGTGACAGTAATTGCTATAATGTGACCGTGACATAACCTCTGCTTCTAATAATTTGTTCATTTGTTTAAAAAAAAAAAGTGCGAACCCTGCTGAGTAGTACCAAATGCTGCAAGTTCGGCAGTTCAGACAAAACTTTCACTCCTGTTAAAGAGATGCTGATGCGGGCTATACTTGGACTAGCAAGAAATAACGTGTATGAGCTGTAGGGCTTTGCATTTCACCTTCCCTGTATGGCTGCCAAACACAATGGGCCCAATTCAAACACTCTACACCAAACATAAAAATTGGGGCTCGGAACCACATTTTTTACAGTGTTTGGCCTCCACAACTAGGGCCAGATTTTCAAAAGAGGTTCACCCCCAGCATGCTGAGCTTTTTTCAAAGATCTGGCCCTCTGAGGTTGGTGCCTAAACAGGAGATGAGTGCTTTTGGAAAATCTGGCCCTTGGTGTGTATCTGTCTCCACAAGAATCAGTACTGCCAATGAAAGCATAAACATTTTTTTAACTTCTGGTTTATGAGCCATTAGGGTCCTTATTTTCAAGCTTTTCTCTGTAATCCTGTGGGTTGAACTTCTTTTTTTTACATGACAATTACAGTTTTTATTAATCACATCATTATAGGAACTGGGAAAAACACCAAACATAATGAGGCTTGCAATTTAAAGAGCTGGCCACACTGATGGAGTTAAAGTTGCATGTGAAACCATATGACCCTTCCAGACTTTTGAATGCTTCTCTTACCTGGGGATTCTTACTGTAGTCTTTTTAAAATAGAATTAGTTAAAAGAAAGGAGGGAGGGTTTTAAAAAAATTAATAGCAAGCACTGCACACTCCAGGGCTTCTGGCTTAAAACAAAGAATGTATGCATGCTGGTGCCAATCTTCTGGAACTATTTGGGTTGTCATCACTGGAATGCGTAGTCTCTCGCATATTTTAGGAGGCCTATAGGAAGCAGCTTGTCTCCTGAGACCCTAAGAAGCTATGCATCTGGAGAAGGCACTTGGGTCCAGATCCACTGTGATGCTAAGCATTACAACAGCTAACTTTTAAGTACCTAGAAAATCACTGGAACAACACTGGAATCCACAAAGCCTGAGTTAGGTGCCTAGGCTTCCGAATGACAATGAATTGGGGAGAGATAGGTGCTTATGAATCAGTTCCACAAAAGCCAGCATGCTAGTCAAGGAGCTGTCTAAGCTAGCCAATGAGAGATGTCAAGGGGGTGGGTGTGTTCTAAACTCGGCCCCCTCACAGAGTTTGGCACCTAAATCCAGGCTACTGGTAGGCACCTCTCTCTCCTTGCAATCCACAGCTGGGAACCCTCTCCTGGAGTGAGGTAGCTTAGGCACTTAAGTCGCTTCTTGTGAAAATGAGTTTTGCACCTGCCTCATTCCACACAAAATTGAGAAGGGGTGGGGGTAGTACCAGATCTCAAATAGTAGTTGTCAATGGAGAATCATCATTGAATGGGAGTGTTTCTAGTAAGTCCCCGCAGAAATCAGTTCTCAGCCTGATACTGTTCAATATTTTGGAAGAAAATGATCTGTAAGAAAATACAAAATCACTGCCAATAAAATCTGTAAAGGACACAAAGATTGTCAGAATGGTAAATAACAACGAGGACAGTTATACAGAACGATCTGGGTTGCTTGGTAAGCTGGGCCCATTCAGAATGGGGGACTGGAATGCAGCGACTCCAAAATGGACTTAGATCATTGTGGAGAAGCAACAGAACATGAGCTGCCCATGCAACACTGTTATCAAAAGGAATAATGTGATCCTTGGATGTATAATCAGGGGAGCAGTGAGTAAGAGTTGGGAGGTGATTTTACCTCTGTAGATGCTACTGGCGAGGCCGATAGTGGAATTCTGGTGTCTACATTTTAAAGAGCAAATTGAAAAATTGGAGTGGGCGCAGAGAAGAGACACAAAAGTGAGTCAAAGGCAGGCTAAGATGCCATTCAGTGAAATACTCAAACTGTTCAGCTTATAAAAAACAAGATAAAGATGTGACTTGATTATAGGATACAAGTACTTTCCTGGGTACTGAAAATACTGGGTACTAAATATCTCTTTAATCTAGCAAAGAAAGGTTTAACAAGAACCAATGGATAGAAATTAGAGACAGATCAATAAGGCAATTTTTTTTTTAAACAGCGAGGGTGATTAAGCATTGGAACAATCTACCAAGGGAAATGGTGATTATCCACCTCTTGATGTCTTCAAAGAGAGACTCGATGCCTTTTTAGAAGATATGCCTTAGAAAACACAAATTATTGGGCTCAATACAGTAGTAATTAGATGAAAATTGACAGCTTGTATTATGCAGCAGGTCAGACAAGATACCTAATGGTCCCATCTGTCCTTAAAAAGAAAGTCTATAAAGTACAGGCTCAGAGAGTACTGTGCAGTGCTTTGAAGGGTGGGAAATTTGAACTTTTCAACACATTATAAAATATGGTGATTTCAGCCAGAAGCCCCTTATTCATAGAGCAATGAAAAGCCAACAAAAAATTCCACACAAATAGCTCCTCAGCCCTTTCCCCAGGCTCAACTCTTTGGAGAGCCTTACTGAAGGGATCCTTCTGCGCTTCTAGCAACTGACCTCCTACATAGAGCCCACCCTTTTCTCTCAGTTGTCTCCACCCTTTTTGAGGGCCTTTGCAATCAATACAAACGGCTATGGGCCTTTCTAGGGAAAGTGGGTTAATTCTTTCCCTGTCGGCCCAGGAATGGGATGTGTGCATCCCATCACATACCTTCTCCTTCAGAGCATGGATGTCAGTACACATGGTGAAAGTCTAGCTCCCTGCCAGCCCAGAGACACCTGATCAGATGCTGGGAAAAGAAAAATAGTTTGCACACCCCCAGCACCCACAAACCAAAACCACCAAGATTCGCATAGGTCTGCTCCCATGCTATCAAATGCAGAATTGAATTGCATTGAATCTGGCCTTTACATTGTTAAAGGTCATCAGTTTTATATGGCTGGTAAGTTGTTGGTTTTTTGTAACCTCCCAAAAGGAAGATAACTGTGACCAACATAAAATGAAAGCCATAAATACAGTAAAATGAGGAAGATGGAAGAAGCAGCAACAAGCTGAGTGAAAAGGTTATTTTTTTTTATTATGCTGTACTATCTTGCAGCCACTTATTTAAAAAAAACATCAGTATCCTATGGTCTTATATGAGGGTAACACTTATAAGTCTCTGCCTTTTGTTTTATTAGCTTTCCTATCACATTGTACAAGTTTGGTGCTTCTTTTTAGGGTTCCAAGAGACACTAAGATGATTCCGGGAAAAGGACCACATTGGTGTAGCACCTTGCAATTAGCAATGTTTTAACCAAAGGGTCAGATAGTCCTGATTCAAAAATGACTCTGAAATGCAATCTTCACTCCTTAGACTGAAAGATGAAGTACGTCTGCACTAGATCTGCAAGCTCCTTTCGTAGGGCTGCAATTCAAAAAAGCACTGAGGCACGTGCTTAAGTCCATCCTTCTTAAGCAAAGTATTCGAGTGTGTGCTTAAGTGCCTTCCCTTTGCAGAGATGCTTTTCTGAAACTGGACCTGTAAGGATGAAAAATTCTCATTTGTTCAGAGTTCTAGAGCTTAAAAAAATAAAATGATCAGAAATGGAGGAGCTGGGAGGGAAATCAGTGCAGGAATCATCCAAAAGAAATGTTTCTTTCTGGTCCGGGAAAAGTATGGTAACAGATGTGCACTGAGCAGCTTGTATTGTAGCTGAGTCATACATTAAACGGTATTATATACCAGGAAAACATAGGTATCATGAAAAATATAATACATTTATAACATGGGTATAACTCTATCAAATAAAGAAGAGTGCTATAGTCTAGACTGAGACAAACTCCTGTGGCCTGAGCATTTTTCTGGAGGAAATACACTTATTTAAGGCCTCCCCACCAGCCTAAGGGATGGTGTAGCACACATACTCCTCTTGTGTTCTAGGGGAACTCTAAGTCATTGGGTATTAGAGTTCCCTGAGAGACAGTACAGCTGAACATTATCCCTATTATATTAATTCTGTGCATTGTTGTAATGTGGCTGCAAGCCTGACCTTTTTTTTTTTAAATGTAGCAACTCAAATTTTTTTATTTTATTTTATTTTTTTGCCATTTTCATTAACAATTTCTGTGCATTGAGATTTCCCAAGGTGTCTGGTATAGGGAAAAACATTTATTCACAGCAGGAAACAGAGAACTAGAAGTAATTGCAGTATTAAAAATACATTAAAACATTTATTTGATATGTCAAATAAAAATTAGCTCACCAGCTTCTGAATTTGTTGGTTAAATTATATTGGTGAAAGAAATATGGACCCCAAAAATCTTTTTCTTATTTAATACATAAAAAAATACCCCCCCACACCCTACACGAACTTGGCACTGCAGATTTTTAACCTATAATTCTTCTCCCTCTCTCTGACACCTCTATCACATCCATCACAAAACATAATTTTATGTAATTAAGTCTACAGCATGGCAGATTTGCATTGCCTGAGCATTAGGAATTTGATCAAGCCTTTATACAATATCTACAACATAAAACTCAAATTAAATTGCCTAGAACTTAGAACCTATCTGTGAGTAAGAAATACTAAGTGTCAGGATTTTCAAAAGTGAAACATGTGATTTGGGGTTCCTAATTTTTTGGGCTGTCTAATCTGAGATAGCTTTAAGGGAGCCTGTTTTCGGAAAATGGCTGCTCGGCATTTTCTGAAAATCCGGCCCCCTTTAAGAAGTGTCAAGCTGGGCATCCAAAAACTAAACTCTCCAGAATCACCACTGACTTTTGAAAATCTTGGCCAGTCTTTTAAATCATTCCCAGTTGCTTAATGACTATTTTTAAGAACCCAAGGAAAGATGACAAATCATGAGGAGAGCTGTTATCTTTATCTCAGGCCTCTGCAATGGTAAGATATCAAAGTACAAACTCTACTTGGAAAATAAAGAGACATCTGAGACATGTGATGGTCCATTGCACTGACTCACTCTAAATGAGATCCAACAGCCTGAGCAACAAATCTGGTATCCAGCATGGTAAGTCACAAACACTTTCCAAAACATGTTAAGAAAGCACTTCAAATTAACTGCGAGCCCACAATCTGCAATATCAAAAAAACACCACCCTATGCCGGAAACCTACTGACCGCTATACTTACCTACATGCCTCCGCTTCCATCCAGGACACACCACACAATCCATTGTCTACAGCCAAGCTCTAAGATACAATTGCATTTGCTCCAATCCCTCAGACAGAGACAAACATCTGCAAGATCTCTATCAAGCATTCTTACAACTACAATACCCACTTGCTGAAGTGAAGAAACAGATTGACAAAGCCAGAAGAGTACCCAGAAGTTACCTACTACAGGACAGGCCCAACAAAGAAAATAACAGACTGCCACTAGCCGTCACCTTCAGCCCCCAGTGAAAACCTCTCCAGCACATCATCAAAGATCTACAACCTATCCTGAAAAATGATCCCTCACTCTCTCAAATCTTGGGAGACAGACCAGTCCTCTCTTACAGACAGCCCCCCAACCTGAAGCAAATACTCTCCAGCAACCACACATAACACAACAAAAACACTAACCCAGGAACCTATCCTTGCAACAAACCTGATGCCAACTCTGTCCACATATTTATTCAAGTGACACCATCATAGGACCTAATCACATTAGCCATGCCATCGGGGTTCATTCACTTGCACATCTACCAATGTGATATATGCCATCATGTGCCAGCATTGCCCCTTTGCCATGGACATTGGCCAAATCAGACAGTCTCTATGCAAAAGAATAAATGGACACAAATCTGACATCAGGAATCAAAACATTCAAAAACTTGTAGGAGAACACTTCAAGCTCTCTGGTCACTCAGTAACAGACTTAAAGGTGGCAATTTTGCAACAGAAAAGCTTCAAAAACAGACTCCAATGAGAAACCGCTGAGCTTGAATTAATATGCAAACTAGATACTATTAATTTGGGTTTGACTGGGAGTGCCTGGGTCATTACACATATTGAATCTATTTCCCAATGTTAAGTATCCTTACACCTTCTTGTCCACTGTCTAAATGGGGCATCTTGATTATCACTACAAAAGTTTTTTTTCTCCTGCTGATAATAGCTCATCTTAATTAATTAGCCTCTTACAGTTGGTATGGCTACTTCCACCTTTTCATGTTCTCTGTATGTGTGTGTATCTATCTATGTTCCATTCTATGCATCCGATGAAGTGGGCTGTAGGCCACGAAAGCTTATGCTCTAATAAATTTGTTAGTCTCTAAGGTGCCACAAGTACTCCTGTTCTTTTTACTATGAATAAAATAAGTTTCTACTGATTAGAGTTGTAAAGGCTCACACTGCATGAGTGAAAAAACATGTAAGGCTAATTGCGATATCCAAAATATAGGATTGGGGCCTATGGGCCTGGTATAAGGACTTCCATTGAAAGGGCTTTTCATTTTTCATGGTGTGGGCAGTCTCATCACATCTTATTTGCATCACACACAAAGTTGGCACAACCAAAATTCACAACTAGCATGCCAGTAACTACCGGATGAAAAGTGTTGAAATTCAAGGCTTGTGCACCATTCATCCCTTAATTGGTGCACAGACCTTGAGTTATCCCTCTGTACTCGAGTGAATTTCATGCTCAGCAAGAAGCCCAGCAACAGAGGAAATGCCTCTACTAGCTGAGGGAGCTAGATGAGAGATTTGCCAAGAATAAGAGACCTGTAGAAGTAACCAGGTTCATGGAAATAGAACAAACAGGCCAATGACAAAGAATGAGTGACTTCTAAGATACAGTCCTGTCTCTGATATTGACTTCCTCTGAAGCCTGGTATTACTTCAAGTCAAAGCTGCAGAAGCTATCGGAAGCCCTGCATCCCAAGAAAGGGGAAAAAATTCATAGGCAGGAGTTGTAGACAAAGCTGGATGAGCAAGCATCTCAGAGAGGTGATTAAAAAAAAGCAGCAAGCATACAGGGAGTGTAAGATGGGAGGGATCTGCAAGGAAAGCTACCTTATTGAGGTCAGAACATGTAGGGATAAAGTGAGAATGGCTAAAAGTCAAGTAGAGTTGGACCTTGCAAAGGGAATTAAAACCAATAGTAAAAGGTTTTATAGCCATATAAATAAGAAGAAAACAAAGAAAGAAGAAGTGGGACTGCTTAACACTGAGGATGGAGTGGAGGTTAAAGATAATCTAGGCATGGCCCGATATCTAAACAAATACTTTGCCTCAGTCTTTAATGAAGCTTATGAGGATCTTGTGGATAATTGTAGCATGACAAATGGGAATGAGGATATGGAGGTAGCTATTACCACATCTGAGGTAGAAGCGAAACTGAAACAGCTTTATGGGACTAAATCAGGGGACCCAGATAATCTTCACCCAAGAATATTAAAGGAATTAGCACATGAAATTGCAAGCCCATTAGCCAGAATTTTTAATGAATCTGTAAACTCAGGAGTAGTACCGAATGATTGGAGAATTGCTAATATAGTTCCTATTTTTAAGAAAGGAAAAAAAGTGATTCGGGTAACTACAGGCCTGTTAGTTTGACATCTGTAGTATGCAAGGTCTTGGAAAAAATTTTGAAGGAGAAAGTAGTTAAGGACATTGAGGTCAATGATAAATGGGACAAAATACAACATGGTTTTAAAAAAGGTAGATCGTGCCAAACCTCATCTCCTTCTTGGAGAAAGTAACAGATTTTTTGAAACAAAGGAAACGCAGTGGATCTAATTTACCTAGATTTCAGTAAAGCATTTGATACCGTGCCACATGGGGAATTATTAGTTAAATTGGAGAAGATGGGGATCAATATGAACATCAAAAGGTGGATAAGGAATTGGTTAAAGGGGAGACTGCAACAGGTCCTACTGAAAGGCGAACTGTCAGGCTGGAGGGAGGTTACCAGTGGAGTTCCTCAGGGATCAGTTTTGGGACCAATCTTATTTAATCTTTTTATTACTGACCTTGGCACAAAAAGTGGGAGTGTGCTAATAAAGTTTGCAGATGATACAAAGCTGGGAGGTATTGCCAATTCAGAGAAGGATCGGGATATTATACAGGAGGATCTGGATGACCTTGTAAACTGGAGTAATAGTAATAGGATGAAATTTAATAGCGAGAAGTATATGGTTATATATTTAGGGATTAATAACAAGAATTTTAGTTATAAGCTGGGAATGCATCAATTAGAAGTAATGAAGGAGGAGAAGGAACTCAGAGTATTGGCTGACCACAGGATGACTATGAGCCACCACTCTGATATGGCTGTGAAAAAAGCTAATGCGGTCTTGGTATGCATCAGGCGAGGTATTTCCAGTAGGTGTTAGTACCGTTATACAAGGCACTAGTGAGACCTCATCTGGAATACTGTGTGCAGTTCTGGTTTCCCATGTTTAAGAAGGATAAATTCAAACTGGAACAGGTACAGAGAAGGGCTACTAGGATGATCCGAGGAACGGAAAACCTGTCTTATGAAAGGAGACTCAAGGAGGTTGGCTTATTTAGCCTAGCCAAAAGAAGGTTGAGGGGAGATATATGATTGCTCTCTATAAATATATCAGAGGGATAAATACAAGAGAGGAAGAGGAATTATTTAAGCTCAGTACTAATGTGGACACAAGAACAAATGGATAGAAACTGGTCATCAGGAAGTTTAGACTTGAAATTAGACTAAGGTTTCTAACCATCAGAGGAGTGAAGTGCTGGAACAGCCTTCCAAGGCAAGCAGTCAGGGCAAAAGACCTATCTGGCTTCAAGATTAAACTCGATAAGGAGTTTTAAAGGATAAGGATCTTTAAGGAGGAGATGGTATGATGGGATAACATGATTTTGGCAATTAATTGATCTTTGACTATTCATGGCAAAAAGGCCCAATGGCCTGTGATGGGATGTTAGATGGGGTGGGATCTGAGTTACTACAGAGAATTCTTTCCTGGGTATCTGGCTGGTGAATCTTGCCCACATGCTCAGGGTTCAGATGATCACCACATTTGAGGTCAGGAAGGAATTTTCCTCCAGGGCAGATTGGAAGAGGCCCTGGGGGGTTTTCGCCTTCCTCTGTAGCATGGGGCACGGGTCACTTGCTGGAGGATTCTCTGTACCTTGAAGTCTTTAAACCATGATTTGAGGACTTCAATAGCTCAGACGTAGGTGAGAGGTTTATTGCAGGAGTGGGTGGGTGAGATTCTGTGTCCTGCATTGTGCAAGAGGTCAGACTAGATGGTCATAATGGTCCCTTCTGACCTTAATCTATCTATGACTAAGTCCCCTGCTCTGACGTTTCCCCATCTGTATACCAGGCATAACAAGACTTTACTAAATTTATCAGAACAACACACAAAAGGTCTGATAATTGCCAAATATTAAAAACCCATTTTCCTTTACCTTTTTTGGTAGTTTTCCCTGGCACTTGTGTTTCTGCAGCATTGCACAGGAGTTTTGAATATAGTACTGTGGACTGGATTTTGGCCTTTCCAGAAAAGAAAATGCTGCTAGATATTTTAAATATCCCACTCAGCAGTGGCTGTATTTATCCATGTAAAGCAATTCCTGTGGCATGAGGCAGAGCTAAGCTGGCATCAGTGCTCTCTTTTGCTCTAAGAATCCGATACTGGAAATGATGGCATTAAAAACAAACATAACAGATGTTAAAAGAAAATGTATGGGTATCAAGAGAACACATCTTTAGGAATCCTGCCGCTTACAATGAACGTGAAAGGAACAAACTGATGAAAGCTATCGTTACTAATCCAACTTCTACGTTGTAATGAAAGGAAATGTCTTGCTAATAGCAGGTGTGTCATTGTGTTTGCGCAGTTCCTCTTTACTTTCTGCTGGGAAATATTTATGCAAACTGAATGGGAAAACAAGAGAACTCTGGCTATTTATAAACAAACAAAAGGGAAGGAAAACTGAAAACTAAAAGATAGTTAGACTTTTGCCACACATTCCCACTATTCTAGCCATACTGCCATCACTCATGTGTGTAGTTCCTGCACTCTACTTTCAGTTATTTTCTAATGTTGTTAAATGCCAACAATGCTTATGATGTGCTTCACAGATATACAAATAATGTGTGAAGCAACATATTGGTGCACTGACTTCAGTGAATCACCTTAATAGAAAGAGACCACCAGGCACAAATCACAGGTGGTTTAATCCTTATCCTGCATTTGTTAAAACTCCACAGATTTTAATCACTCCTGGTGTACACTGGTGTAAGTGAGATCTGAATTAAGCCCTGTGTATTAGAAATAAGCCCACTGATGTTCCAGCATTTGATGTCATTTTTATTACTTACTCTGTGTATTATGCAAAAAGAAAAGGAGTACTTGTGGCACCTTAGAGACTAACAAATTTATTAGAGCATAAGCTTTCGTGAGCTACAGCTCACTTCATCGGATGCATTTGGTGGAAAAAACAGAGGAGAGATTTATATACACACACACAGAGAACATGAAACAATGGGTTTATCATACACACTGTAAGGAGAGTGATCACTTAAGATAAGCCATCACCAACAGCAGGGGGGGGAAGGAGGAAAACCTTTCATGGTGACAAGCAGGTAGGCTAATTCCAGCAGTTAACAAGAACACCATACAAAGCAAAGCTGCAGCGATTAGCAAAAGATCTTCTAAAGCAGTTCCAAGTAAAGAATATCAGAGGAACAGTGGGGGGTGGGGTGGGAGGGAGAAATACCATGGGGAAATAGTTTTACTTTACTAACCAGTTGGAGAACACTTCAATCTCTCTGGTCACTCGATCACAGACCTAAGAGTGGCTATACTTCAACAAAAAAGCTTCAAAAACAGACTCCAACAAGAGACTGCTGAATTGGAATTAATTTGCAAACTGGATACAATTAACTTAGGCTTGAATAGAGACTGGGAATGGATGAGTCATTACACAAAGTAAAACTATTTCCCCATGGTATTTCTCCCTCCCACCCCACCCCCCACTGTTCCTCTGATATTCTTTACTTGGAACTGCTTTAGAAGATCTTTTGCTAATCGCTGCAGCTTTGCTTTGTATGGTGTTCTTGTTAACTGCTGGAATTAGCCTACCTGCTTGTCACCATGAAAGGTTTTCCTCCTTCCCCCCCCCTGCTGTTGGTGATGGCTTATCTTAAGTGATCACTCTCCTTACAGTGTGTATGATAAACCCATTGTTTCATGTTCTCTGTGTGTGTGTATATAAATCTCTCCTCTGTTTTTTCCACCAAATGCATCTGATGAAGTGAGCTGTAGCTCACGAAAGCTTATGCTCTAATAAATTTGTTAGTCTCTAAGGTGCCACAAGTACTCCTTTTCTTTTTGCGAATACAGACTAACACGGCTGCTACTCTGAAATCTGTGTATTATGGTTACACAGAGAGGCCCCAACTGAAAATGGAATCCCATTATGCATTGCACATACATATAGTGAGAGACAGCCTCCTCTGCACCAAAGACCTTAAAATCTATATATGTATAAGAAAGAAAGGTAGTCTATCGATACTCCTCATTCTACAAATTTGGAACCAGGCCACATAGAGATTAAATGACTTGTTCAGGGCCACACAAGAAGCTTGTGGTAGAGCCAGAAATTGTCCCCAGTTCTGCCAAGTCAGTCAACTGCCTTAACCCTAAGGTCATAGTTTCTACTACTGGAGGAGTGACTCTCAGTGCCTGTGGCTGCAGCTGCCGTGTTAGACAGGGACAGTCTTTTTGTTCTGTGTTTGTACAGTGCCTAGCACAACAGGGGGTCCTTGTCCATGATTGGGTCTCCTAAGTGCTACTGCAATACAAATAACAATAGTAATGTTGTCTGCAAATTGATCAACAGTAATAAGTCACCAGGACCAGATGGTATTCACCAAAGAGTTCTGAAGGAACTCAAATGTAAAATTGCAGAATTACTACTAAGCTTGGCATGTAACCTACCACTTAAATCAGCCTCTGTACCAGATGACTGGAGGGTAGTTCATTGAAATATCTGTTTTTTGAAAAAGGCTTCAGAGGTGATCCTGGCAATTTATAGGCCAATAAGCCTAACCTCAGTACCTGGCAAATTGATTGAAACTATATTAAAGAACAAAATTATCAGACACATAAATGAAGACCATATGTTGGGGAAAAGTGCACAAGTCTTACATAAAGAGAAATCATGCCTCATGAGTCTACTAGAATTCTCTGAGGGTGTCAACAAGCATGTGGACAAAGGTGATCCAGTTGATATAGTGTACTTGGACTTTCAGAAAGCCTTTGACAAAGTCCTTCACCAAAGGCTCTTAAGCAAAGTAAGCAGTCACGGGATAAGAGGGAAGGCCCTCTCATGGATCAGTAACTGGTTAAAGATAGAAACAAAAGGGTAGGAATAAATGGTCAGTTTTCACAGTGGAGAGGGGTTAATCGTGGAGTATCCCAAGGATCCATACTGGGTCAAATGCTGTTCAGCATAATAATAAATGATCTGGGAAAAGGGGTAAATAATGAGGTGGCAAAGTTTGAAGGTGATGCAAAATTACTCAGGATAATTAAATCCAAAGGTGACTGCAAAGGGTTACAGAAGGATCTCACAAAACTGGGTGACTAGGCAACAAAATGGCAGATGAAATTCGGTGTTGATAAATGCAAAGTAATGCATATTGGAAAACATAATCCCAACTATACATGCAAAATGATTGGGTCTAAATTAGCTGTTACCACTCAAGAAAGAGATCTTGGAGTCATTGTGGATAGTTCTCTGAAAATATCCACTCAATGTGCAGCAGCAGTCAAAAAATTTAACAGAATGTTAGGAACCTTTAGGAAAGGGATAGATAAGAAAGAAAATATCATAATGTCACTATATACTGTGGTACACGTCCTGGAATACTGAGTGCAGCTCTGGTTGCCCCATCTCAAGAGATATATTTGAATTAGAAAAAGTACAGAGAAGGGCGACAAAAATGATTAAGGGTATGGAACAGCTTCCACATGAGGAGACATTAAAAAGATTGAGTTGTTCAGTTAATGAAAGAGTTGACCGGGTGGGGAGGAGGTGTGGATATGATAGAGGTCTAAAAAAAATCAGGAATGGTGTGGAGAAAGTGAAAGTGCTGTTTATCTCTTCACATAACACAAGAGCCAGGGAGCAGCAATGAAATTAATAGGCAGCACGTTTAAAACAAACATATGGAAGTACTTCTTGACACACCACACAGTCAACCTGTCAAACTCGTTGCCAGGGGATTTTGTGAAGGCCAAAAGTATAACTGGATTCAAACAAGAATTAGATACATTCATGTACAAAAGTCCATCAAAGACTATTAGCCAAGATGGGCAGGGATGCAACCCCATGCTCTGGGTGTCCCTAAACCTCTGACTGCCAGAACCTGGGACTTGATGACAGGGGATGGACCAGTTGATAATGCCCTGTTCTGTTATTCCCTTTGAAGGATCTGGCACTGGCTACTGTCAAAAGACAGGACACTAGCTAGATGGACCATTGTTCTGACCCAATATGGCCATTCTTACGTTCTTATATTCTGTGTAATTTAGGAAATGGCCAGTGACACATTTGGCTGTATTTGTTACTCAGATATCTAGACAGCTAAGAAGTGCCATGAATATAGTGTGGCTTTGGGAACCCTGACAGGTGATTCTGGAAAGCTTTATTTTCACTCTTCTCTAATCCGAGTGATCTGTGTTAGATGCTCCCTGAAATGTATTTCCTCCATTCCCTTCATTCCATATACTCTTATCCAAGAATTTCACTTCCACACTTCTTCTGCAACCAAATTTTATCTTGCTGGTAGAACATATTAGAAACCTTTGACAGATCACACCACCCTCCCACCTCTTCTTTGCTGTTTATCTCTCTGAATAGTGTGTACTTGTTTAATTGCCATTTCATTTGTGAGAATCTCACCAATTCTCATTAAAACCCCAGTTCATTATGTTTTCCTGTGCTGAATATCACTTCAAGTTCTTCTTCCCTCTTTCACAGACTCCTTCCATATTCTTTACTTTCTGTTTCAGGAAATCTCAACCTGTAACTTTACTATGTGTCATGTTATTTGGAATAGGTGAACACAAACCCTCATCCAATTTCCAGAATAGTTTAAAATGTGTCCTATATTATTGCTTAAGAGGAATCTGTTCTGAGAGTCTCATTTCATTATAGAAGGCATTCCTATGATCCATGAATACAAGACCCTCTTCTCTAGAACATCAGCTTGTCTCTAGTATCGATCATCCCCTATTTTCACACATTCTTGGTATTGGAAGGATCTAGGAAAATTCATACACAATTGAGCCAGCCTTCCCAGCTTCCTGAACCCATCTTTGATTTAACTGAAGCGCCCTGTTCTCAGTCTCACAATGGTAACAATTAGTGGAAATTCCTCAGCACTCATTTAAGATATACTACACCCTTCTTCAAAAAGAAAAGGAGTACTTGTGGCACCCTAGAGACTTAGAGATGTATTTGAGCATAAGTTTTCATGAGCTACAGCTCACTTCATCAGATGCATGCTGTGAAGTGAGCTGTAGCTCACGAAAGCTTATGCTTAAATAAATGTGTTAGTCTATAAAGTGCCACAAGTACTCCTGTTCTTTTTGTAGATACAGACTAACACGGCTGCTACTCTACACCCTTCTTGTCACATCATCACTTTTGGCACCCAGGGAGGAAGCGTACAATCATAGAATATCAGGGTTGGAAGGGACCTCAGGAGGTCATCTAGTCCAACCCCCTGCTCAAAGCAGGACCAGTCCCCAGTTTTTGCCCCAGATCCCTAAATGGCCCTTCAAAGATTGAATTCACAACCCTGGGTTTAGCAGGCCAATGCTCAAACCACTGAGCTATCCCTCCCCTACTGAGTCCTGTTTGTCCTGGTTTTTCACTATGGAGTCACCAATCAAGAATGCTGCTGGCTATTTCTTTGTGGAGGATCCTTTTTATTACTTGATTCTTGGTCATTTATCAGGCTACTGTTCATTTTTGTCTGGTTCTCAGTTTACTTATTCCTAAAAGGAAGAATATCCGTTGTTGGTGACAAGATTGCAACGCTTCATTGCTGTCTCCCCTCTTCTCTTTTTGTTACGCTTCCTAGTTGATAAATTTTTCTAACTTCATTCTGTCACCTCCATAACTATCCCTTGCATAGACTCAGCTTGCAGGGCTCCTTGGTTCAAGAGGCCGTTTGGCTTCCATGGTTTCTCAATGTGACTTCAATCATTCTTTCAACTCCTCCATCTTCTCTTCCTTGAAGGAAGCCAGATTGTGCTTCACACACACATAGCAACCATGCTCTTTGTTCAGGAAGAGAAACAGACCACATATAGGGCAAATATTTTCCACCTAATTCATTTTTCATCAGAAAATTAGGTTTTTGACTGATTTTTTTTGCATGAAAAGCATCTGCTTTCCATATAAAATTTTGACTTTTCATTGCAAAGCCACACACACCTGAACATCAAAAAATTTCTGTTCAAAACAGTAACTGCAGTAACTCGTGGGAGCTGTAGTTTGGTCACCTCAGGTCCCATTATCTTCTATGGGCCAGGCTCCCCAGCTGAACTCTATCTCACATGATGCACCACAATGAGTCCGAAAAAGGTGCATCATGGAAGATGCAGTCTGGCCATAGATCCTGGCACATAGAGGTGAATTTGGACTCCAAACTACACCTCTGATAAAGCACCATAGCAGCATTTCTGACTCAAAGTTTTGGGCTGAAAATTTTCTGGTTTTGATTTTTTTTGCCAAAAGTCTACATTTTTGGCAGGGAGAAAACCAATTTTCTTATCACCTCTACACACACAGAACTTCACTGGATCTTTTGGTGACCATTCTGTATCCCACTGATGTTTTTACCTCTGAGAATCTCTTCACCTCTGATGAAACTCATATACACCCAGGCACTTCTGCATCTCACATCTCCTTCTGAACTCCCCAGTTTGCTTTTTCTCTGCCTGTTTGCTCCTTGCATCATTTCCTTAGTAACAGGTCTTTATGGCTATCTCCGCTCTCCCTTCCCTCCACCCCCGCCCCGTCTAATTATCAAGAGTGGGTAACCATCTCTGCTGTTCACTCAGCACCCACACAGACCTTTCAAACACAGGAACGTGATCCTTAAAGCACACAGCCCAACAATTACTTATCTTTAGTCACTCACTGCTCTTTTAAGTACAGTAGCTATAGTTATTTTTGCAATCCCTGTGAAAGGCTCCTGTTAACTTACCCCTCCTGTTTGTTGTTTTTAAAGAGAATTGCAGGAATATTTATTGGATTCTGTGCCATTTGGATTTTTAACCTGGATGGTATTCTCTCTGTTCTACTACCTCCACCCCCCAGTATATATGAGCGTGACATCCCCCACCCCATGTTAGGGTACTACCATCAAAGAAAGTTATTCAGCTCTGAGACAATACTTCAGTAGGTAACTGTTGACTCCAAGGTTTGTTCAGATAATGATAGTATTCTGTTGATGAAATGTCTCTATCCCATATTTTACTAGTTTAATGTATTCGCAAAAAGAAAAGGAGTACTTGTGGCACCTTAGAGACTAACAAATTTATTAGAGCATAAGCTTTCGTGAGCTACAGCTCACTTCATCGGATGCATTTGGTGGAAAAAACAGAGGAGAGATTTATATACACACACACACAGAGAACATGAAACAATGGGTTTATCATACACACTGTAAGGAGGGTGATCACTTAAGATAAGCCATCACCCACAGCGGGGGGGGGGGGAAGGAGGAAAACCTTCCATGGTGACAAGCAGGTAGGCTAATTCCAGCAGTTAACAAGAATATCAGAGGAACAGTGGGGGGTGGGGTGGGGGGGAGAAATACCATGGGGAAATAGTTTTACTTTGTGTAATGACTCATCCATTCCCAGTCTCTATTCAAGCCTAAGTTAATTGTATCCAGTTTGCAAATTAATTCCAATTCAGCAGTCTCTCCTTGGAGTCTGTTTTTGAAGCTTTTTTGTTGAAGTATAGCCACTCTTAGGTCTGTGATCGAGTGACCAGAGAGATTGAAGTGTTCTCCAACTGGTTTTTGAATGTTATAATTCTTGACGTCTGATTTGTGTCCATTCATTCTTTTACGTAGAGACTGTCCAGTTTGGCCAATGTACATGGCAGAGGGGCATTGCTGGCACATGATGGCATATATCACATTGGTAGATGCGCAGGTGAACGAGCCTCTGATAGTGTGGCTGATGTGATTAGGCCCTATGATGGTATCCCCTGAATAGATATGTGGACAGAGTTGGCAACGGGCTTTGTTGCAAGGATAGGTTCCTGGGTTAGTGGTTCTGTTGTGTGGTGTGTGGTTGCTGGTAAGTATTTGCTTCAGATTGGGGGGCTGTCTGTAAGCAAGGACTGGTCTGTCTCCCAAGATCTGAGAGAGCGATGGCTCATCCTTCAGGATAGGTTGTAGATCCTTGATGATGCGTTGGAGAGGTTTTAGTTGGGGGCTGAAGGTGATGGCTAGTGGCGTTCTGTTGTTTTCTTTGTTGGGCCTGTCCTGTAGTAGGTGACTTCTGGGTACTCTTCTGGCTCTGTCAATCTGTTTCTTCACTTCAGCAGGTGGGTATTGTAGTTGTAGGAATGCATGATAGAGATCTTGTAGGTGTTTGTCTCTGTCTGAGGGGTTGGAGCAAATGCGGTTATATCGTAGCGCTTGGCTGTAGACAATGGATCGAGTGGTATGATCTGGATGAAAGCTAGAGGCATGTAGGTAGGAATAGCGGTCAGTAGGTTTCCGATATAGGGTGGTGTTTATGTGACCATCGCTTATTAGCACCGTAGTGTCCAGGAAGCGGATCTCTTGTGTGGACTGGTCCAGGCTGAGGTTGATGGTGGGATGGAAATTGTTGAAATCATGGTGGAATTCCTCAAGAGCTTCTTTTCCATGGGTCCAGATGATGAAGATGTCATCAATGTAGCGCAAGTAGAGTAGGGGCATTAGGGGACGAGAGCTGAGGAAGCGTTGTTCTAAGTCAGCCATAAAAATGTTGGCATACTGTGGGGCCATGCGGGTACCCATCGCAGTGCCGCTGATTTGAAGGTATACATTGTCACCAAATGTGAAATAGTTATGGGTCAGGACAAAGTCACAAAGTTCTGCCACCAGGTTAGCCGTGACAGTATCGGGGATACTGTTCCTGACGGCTTGTAGTCCATCTTTGTGTGGAATGTTGGTGTAGAGGGCTTCTACATCCATAGTGGCTAGGATGGTGTTTTTAGGAAGATCACCAATGGACTGTAGTTTCCTCAGGAAATCGGTGGTGTCTCGAAGATAGCTGGGAGTGCTGGTAACGAAGGGCCTGAGGAGGGAGTCTACATAGCCAGACAATCCTGCTGTCAGGGTGCCAATGCCTGAGATGATGGTCCACACAAAGATGGACTACAAGCCGTCAGGAACAGTATCCCCGATACTGTCACGGCTAACCTGGTGGCAGAACTTTGTGACTTTGTCCTGACCCATAACTATTTCACATTTGGTGACAATGTATACCTTCAAATCAGCGGCACTGCGATGGGTACCCGCATGGCCCCACAGTATGCCAACATTTTTATGGCTGACTTAGAACAACGCTTCCTCAGCTCTCGTCCCCTAATGCCCCTACTCTACTTGCGCTACATTGATGACATCTTCATCATCTGGACCCATGGAAAAGAAGCTCTTGAGGAATTCCACCATGATTTCAACAATTTCCATCCCATCATCAACCTCAGCCTGGACCAGTCCACACAAAAGATCCACTTCCTGGACACTACGGTGCTAATAAGCGATGGTCACATAAACACCACCCTATATCGGAAACCTACTGACCGCTATTCCTACCTACATGCCTCTAGCTTTCATCCAGATCATACCACTCGATCCATTGTCTACAGCCAAGCGCTACGATATAACCGCATTTGCTCCAACCCCTCAGACAGAGACAAACACCTACAAGATCTCTATCATGCATTCCTACAACTACAATACCCACCTGCTGAAGTGAAGAAACAGATTGACAGAGCCAGAAGAGTACCCAGAAGTCACCTACTACAGGACAGGCCCAACAAAGAAAACAACAGAACGCCACTAGCCATCACCTTCAGCCCCCAACTAAAACCTCTCCAACGCATCATCAAGGATCTACAACCTATCCTGAAGGACGAGCCATCGCTCTCTCAGATCTTGGGAGACAGACCAGTCCTTGCTTACAGACAGCCCCCCAATCTGAAGCAAATACTTACCAGCAACCACACACCACACAACAGAACCACTAACCCAGGAACCTATCCTTGCAACAAAGCCCGTTGCCAATTCTGTCCACATATCTATTCAGGGGATACCATCATAGGGCCTAATCACATCAGCCACACTATCAGAGGCTCGTTCACCTGCGCATCTACCAATGTGATATATGCCATCATGTGCCAGCAATGCCCCTCTGCCATGTACATTGGCCAAACTGGACAGTCTCTACATAAAAGAATGAATGGACACAAATCAGACGTCAAGAATTATAACATTCAAAAACCAGTTGGAGAACACTTCAATCTCTCTGGTCACTCGATCACAGACCTAAGAGTGGCTATACTTCAACAAAAAAGCTTCAAAAACAGACTCCAAGGAGAGACTGCTGAATTGGAATTAATTTGCAAACTGGATACAATTAACTTAGGCTTGAATAGAGACTGGGAATGGATGAGTCATTACACAAAGTAAAACTATTTCCCCATGGTATTTCTCCCCCCCACCCCACCCCCCACTGTTCCTCTGAAATTCTTGTTAACTGCTGGAATTAGCCTACCTGCTTGTCACCATGGAAGGTTTTCCTCCTTCCCCCCCGCCTGCTGTGGGTGATGGCTTATCTTAAGTGATCACTCTCCTTACAGTGTGTATGATAAACCCATTGTTTCATGTTCTCTGTGTGTGTGTATATAAATCTCTCCTCTGTTTTTTCCACCAAATGCATCCGATGAAGTGAGCTGTAGCTCACGAAAGCTTATGCTCTAATAAATTTGTTAGTCTCTAAGGTGCCACAAGTACTCCTTTTCTTTTTGCGAATACAGACTAACACGGCTGCTACTCTGAAACCTGTCATTAGTTTAATGTATTGTCAATCAATATTCTGCTGGGGGTATATTTCTTTAGGATGCTTACAGATAACTCCATCTCAGCTGCGTACTCTAGGTGAATTAATCTCTCCTAAAAGAGAGAGAGTTCCATTTCTGAATTTTTCTCTGGATTCTTGTGCACGTTACTCCAAAGTCAGCACCCCTTATAGATAACAGTTACAAGATATGACTAAGCAATCAGTGTGATAAAGCTAAAAGAAAAGGAGTACTTGTGGCACCTTAGAGACTAACAAATTTATTAGAGCATAAGCTTTCATGAGCTACAACATCTGATGAAGTGAGCTGTAGCTCACGAAAGCTATGCTCTAATAAATTTGTTAGTCTCTAAGGTGCCACAAGTACTCCTTTTCTTTTTGCGAATACAGACTAACACGGCTGCTACTCTGAAACCTGTGATAAAGCTAGATACTTCGTCACTTTAACAGATGTATATATAGCCATCAAGATGTTTATAGTGGAACAGGAGTTAATCAGAAGATGTAAAATTCAGTAACTTCTTAACAAAGTGTCAAAAATTAATATACCAACATAGAGTGCAGTATGTGCTGGAGTGCTTCCCAAGTAAAAGTTCCCCCTTCTGTTTTTGTATATGTAGGCATTTTAGAAAACCCTGTTTTGAAGTCCCCTCTTTCCTGGTCTCGGTCAAAAATACTTTAGCATGGTTCTGTTTTGAGACTGGTAGCCACTTGTATATTTCTAGGAAATGCTCACGGGAATGAAAGCTGCACTATTATTTAATTTCCTCCCCTGGGAAGAGCAACAATTTAAAGGCTAACTTGGTTCATGGAACAATATGTCCTACAAATGAAATACCAAGGGGCACAGTTTCCAAAAACAAACTGCATAATGTAGTATTCAGAGAGATTCAAACACTATGTTTTGAATGAATCTTTCATTGTACTGTACAATACTATTCAAGCGATAAAGAATCCCCTGTGTTAGAGAGGCTCCTACACATTCTGTGCTAACAAAGGAGCCATTTATGAGAGCTTTATTTCAAGCTTTTTATTCCCTATCTACTTGTATAGAGGTGGGAATGAATAATGTTGTTTATCTATGGCATGTGATTCTGTGGAACTTGGGAGTTTTTATGCTAGCTCTAGGAATTCTTTTTCTCAGACATGTTGAACAAGATTTTCATGAGTAGCTAGTGATTCTGGATTCATTAATTTGTGGGTGTCCATTTGAGACACTTTAAACGGGCCTGATTTTCAGAGTGCTGTTGGATGAGTCCTCAGCTCTTAGTGAAAATTAATCCTTTTTAATGTATTTCATACTGTGCCCCCATTAACTGAGAAGCCTCAAATCACAGGTCACTTTTGAAAATCATGGCCATTGCCTTTAATTACTACTTTACATTCAATACTTTAATTATGTTTTCCCAAAATCTTTTATTTAAGTAGTTGCTGCACATAAAAAGTTATAGCCAATATCAAAGGGTTACCATGTGTTCACTCAGTACAAACTGAAACACAATAGGATAAACAGTAATCTAAGTTTCCCCTTTCTGAAAAGGTTCAGAACTAACGCCCTTTTAGCTTTAAAAATGCTTTCCTTTAGTGCTAGCCAACCAGGGATCTGTTCCAATGTCCTATACATTACAATTGTCCTTTATAACTAACACCCACTGATATTCATTTAATCACGTGCTCGTAGGTGCTTTTACAATGTTGAATTGAAAAATTATTCCCCTTCCTCAAACAGGGGCCTCATGAGTAAGAATAAAGCCCCATGAAGACTGGAAACCTTCCCTTCACTGAGCTACAAGAAGGGAATAGCTCACACTGGAAGTCCACATGCCCCGCAAAAGGCTTAAAGCTGGGGGTAAAGGTAAGAAGCCCGAGAAAACTCAGCAATAAGCCACATGGGTTTATAAAAGAACAAATCTTTTTTGATCAGACTCCTTTTTTTTTGGACAGAATTAATGGATTAAGGGCAGGAGTTAATGTATTTGGATGTTAATGAAGCATCAGTGCTGTGCCTCACAAAATCTTAACTGAAAAGATAATTCAAATTGGCTTACATAAAAACAAGGTCATGTGGATTAAAAATTTGCTAAAAGACTGCAAAGAAAGGGTAATAATAAATGACAGTGTGTCAACTAAGGGGAGGTGCCTAGTGGCTCACTGCAGGGACTGATTTTATTTAAAGTCTTCATTAATGATCTGTAAGAGGAGTAAGCAGCACGCTAATAAAATTCACTGGTGGTAATAAATTGGGAGAAACTGTGAACACCAGTGAGAATACAGAAACAGAGATCTATAGCCAGAGCACTTCTGCAATTCCACAGTTGCAGAATTTGTTCCTAAATCCACCCTTTGCTGCAAGCTGTGTGCTCCAGAATCTAATTTTTTTGATAACATCATTATGGTGGTGGTGGCAGCGGGGGAATCTTTGAAAATGTGAACCAGGTGCAGCTGATGTAGTAATCTCAGGCTAAGTATGATGATTGCCTGAAATGACAGCTCTGAGAGATGTAAACTCTCCCATTCTCTTCTCTGGGTTAAGTCTGAAATCCAAAAATGACCATTTAAATGTCAGCATAGTTATCTGTTTCACCAGGAATCTGTAATGCTCTTATCCCACAATCCCAAACTTCCTCCTACTCCTCTGCAGGTGCCAAAAGCCCCAGCTTCTTCCATCCCAGCTGCCAAAAATCTCCAGGTTCAACTTCCATAATACAGTAACTTGTCATTTATACAAACTTCTTCAGGACACTGATAATATGGGATCGCATAAAATTACACATAACACAGCAGCTACACTCCGAAGTGTATTGCACATTTCAATATTTAATTATTTGAAACCTGCATTTTAAATGAAGCTTTTGCAGAATTTCCAGTCTGTTGCACCAGATTGCAAACAGAATCCAGGAAATACGACAATAGAATTTACTTCCACTTTGCCTTAAATTATTTGGGGCCTTTATTTGTAGGGATTAAAAACATGGACATAAAATAATTAAAGGAGGTTTATCTTGGAAAAATAGCTTGATAGCTAATGCTAATTCCAATCTCATAGTCTTGGACTAAAGGAGAAATACCTGTAGAGCAGGGATGCTGAAAAACACCTATGGGTAAGGGCTGAAAAAATACTGCAGAAAATATTCAAGTACATTGATGCAAATAAAATTATGTTTTCACTGCAATTGCATTCAGAACTCCTTTTATTTACTTTCTATTACCATTCATATGAAAGTGTGATGCAAATAATCATGCAATAATTTATTTGCCAGAGTATTTGCACAGCCATTTCACACATGGGTTTGGATGTCCTCCAATCAAGGAGCTGGAATATGCCTATATGACTTAGGTGACCAATCACACAGCACAAATAGCAAATTACAGATAACAAGAACTCCAAGCAATTGTCATGGTGAACAAGCTGCCATGGTATAAATCATTCACCAAATAATTTTTAACAATAATCAAATTCTTAGAAAACAAAGTTGTTCAGAGAGATTGTGCAGCCACAAAAAGCAGCTAAATTTCTCCTCCTTTTGCCTGAGTCTTTAAAAATGAGGCTGAGCAATACACTAGAAAATGTACTGTAGGGGAAAATCCTCACTGAGGATATGGCTGCACTGCAGCTGGGGGCATTATTTCCAGCTTGGGTAGACGTACCCACTCTAGCTCTGATCAAGCTAGGATGCTAAAATAGGACGGTAGCTGCACCTACATGAGCAGTGGAACAGGCTAGCCACCCAGGTACTTTCCCAAGAGGTCAAGTGGAAATGTACTCAAAATAGCTAGTTTGTGTCACCACCTGTGTAGCCACAGCTTCACAACTATTTGTAGCATGCTAGCTCTCTTGCAGCTAGCACAGGTATGTCTACCTGAGCTGGAAATTATATCCCCAGCTACAGGGCAGACATTGCCTAAAATGAAGAAGGACAGAATGATCCTTTCCCCCTTTTCCAACTTCTGAGATTCCTATTCAGGGTCTGGTCCAATAATGGCAATGGGAATAAAAATAATTATTGTCCATGTTTGTATATAATAATAAATGAAGGTTTCTTCCAGATTTGCTCTGTTGTGAAAGGTCCCCTTTAAACAATGCAAAGCAGTGAACCATATAAAGCTTTGGAAAATGCAAAGAATAAAAGTGATTGAAACAAACTTAGATTTGGGTTATTTTGATCACGCTTGCCTCATCTCGTCCCTTGTGTCAGATGTACATTTGTAAGCAGAGAAACACCCCCTCAAAATAATATCATTTTCTGAGCTGGGTGGAGTTTTTGGTTGGCATAGCAACTACCGCTGTTGCTGAACATCAAAGGTACACAGTAAAGGAATGAAAAGATTGGATCTAAGCTTGCAGACACCAGGAAAAAGGGCGAGGGTAGAAGAGTTCAAAGTTGTTATAAACAGCCTACGGTTATGAGATAGAGAATAAAGGGAAAAAAGCAAACATTGGATGCATTTCCTCTGTAAAATGAGTTGATGCCTAGATCTCCAGTGTGAGTATAGATATGTTTGTGTGTAGTCAGAGGATACACACTAGAACTGGACAAATAATCTAATAATAATATGTTACATTATTTCAATAATACTATTTTTTCAACTAATATTGTATGTAATTTTTTTCTTCATAAGGAAGAGGTAGGGCTGTGGCCTGTATCAGCCCACAGCAGGGCTGTGCTCACCTAAGGCAGCAACAACTGAAAGACTAAGCAGCTGCCTGGGCTGGGATTTTCAAGAGCCACAAGTTCAGCTGCGGGTTGTCTGCCCGGCAAGGCAAATTCCATTGAATAACATTGAGTTCCTGTGAAAGGGGCATTCCCTTGTTGCAGGTCAAAGGCAGTTATTTCCTAGCAGTGGTTAATTCGTCTGTGGCCTGAAATATTTGTGTGTTTCCATTGCAATTTATTTCTCCTCCCTCCGTGGTTGCACTGGTATTCACCTCCCTGGATCCTTTGAGTGAGAGAAGCAAGGATTCCCTGCTCTCCATGCCTAATCTCTGCCCCAGTCCTTCCAGGGAGAGGTGGAAATGGAAGCAAGGTTTTCTCTGGCCTGTCATCCCACCCCAACCCCAAATATGATCACACTATGCTCCACACCAAACTGGCCAAAAAACACCAACAATAGGTATACTGAGATATATTTGGCCAAACTGAGACTACTGATGGTCTATTTATGTATGCCTTTATAGATGTTTTGGGATAGTAATGGGAAATTAATGAAGCAATGCCAATTTATACCAACTGAAAATCTAGTTCTCTAAAGTCCAGCAAAGCTGATGTTGAAGTCAGAGGAAAGACTTCAACGGGAGACAGACACGACCCAAAATGTAGAAGAAAGGTTCTCAAAAAATGTGGAAATATTAAACATGGTGTATTCTCTGTAACTTGAAGTCTTTCAATCCTGATTTAAGGACTTCAGTAACTCAGCCAGAGATCAGGGGTCTATTACAGGAGTGGATGGGTGAGGTTCTGTGGCCTGCAATGTGCAGGTCTGACTAGATGGTTCTGATGGTCTCTTCTGACCTTAAAGCCTATCAGTTTATGAGAAAAATAGTTTAGCGGTCATAAAATAATTGAAAGTCATGATGAGTAATTTTCAGCTAATATTGTAACTCTAGGCTAACTTTACATTTTAAAGAAGCAGTACTAATTAGACTCATTTTCCAGACTCTGTAAATCAATTGAACATATATTTTTGAAAGGGTTGTTAAAGTAATACATGACATTATAAAGAGCACCTTTTTCCACTTAAATGAAAAACAACTTAAATAGTATTGCTTTAAAAAAAGGTACAAAAGATTTCCCTTCTTCTGATATCTAATGAACTTTATCTTTGAAATGCATGAGATAGATCATGACAGTCTAAATATTATTCACCTTAGTTAAAACTAAAGAAGATCAGTCATTTTTGGCTTAACACAGACGAAACTTTTGAATTAAAATTTTGCAAGTTCTCCACAGCTTTATTATAGAAAGGGACAGAGAGCCTTTTTCTGATCTATACACTGGTGAAAATCAGAAATTATGCACTGAGGTCGGTATCTTGAAGATTCCTTTTTACGTCTCAATATAAAAAATAAATTATACAAAATAATGCTAAATTAACAGGGCCACTTGCAGAGTGTGAAAGTGACAGAATCATCATGAGTATTATTCAGCATAAGTAAAGGTAACAGAATTTGAGCCTATGTGAATAGTCAGATGGCATAATGGAATCTCCAGTATTCTGAAGCACATTATTAATAGTGTTGTCGTGTACAGTTCTGAATGGCCTGGGTGGTTGCTAGTTTGTCCCTCCACATAGACCTGTCACTAGTTGCCCGCTTTCACTCCCCAGAAATAGCAGTGTCTACCTACTGACTGTTTCTTTTTGCTGCACGAGATCAAAGCCCCATGCATTCTGCAGTGAAGTTCCTGGGCTTTCCAACACTCTAGTGCAACAGACTGAAAATTCTTTGGCAGCCTCATTAAAATTAAAATCTGAAGGTTCTTAGAATAATTGGGAACTCCATTTGGAAACCTGGGTATCTGAAACTTTCCAAACCCTATCTTTGGATGTTCAGATCAACACTGAGGTGTGTAAGTGACCAATTTGTACACCTCACGTGTATCCAGACATCCAAATATGGGAGGCTCCCACAACTGAAATCAGCATCGTCTACAAAATCTGTAGATTGTATTCCCAGGTCTGTCCAACGGTGACTTGAAACCCAAGCTTTCTGCCCTGCAGTGCAGATGGACTGGAAACACCTGCTGAAAGGTGACATTTGACTCTTAACTTCTGAAGTAGTGTGCGTGTTTTTCAGAGTCGACAGTAGAGCTGTGACTATGAAAGTCAATTTATCGGTAATTGTTTTAGTCTTGCATCTAAATGAGCTACACTCAGGCTAGATTTCTGCAATTTGTTGGTATATCCTTTGATTTTATTCTCAATGTCTGAATAACTTTGATTTTTTCTGTCTTCCCGAGACTACTCCCTGTGGGCTAGAGTTTGTCTTCAGACACAGCCCTGATCATGGGGACATGTGTAAGCCCCCCCACCCTGACATCACTGAACAATGGGAGATCTGGAGTGAGACCAACCATTTGTAATGTAGCAGGTCCAGGCATCTTTTACCATTTTCTTTTTATTTCAAAATATTTGGGGAGGTGCCCTTACTGCTCATGAAAAGTTTGACAGCACTCAAGAGCGTGTGTCTTCTTTTTAAAAAGAAAAGGAGTACTTGTGGCACCTTAGAGACTAACAAATTTATTAGAGCATAAGCTTTCGTGAGCTACAGCTCACTTCATCGGATGCATTTGGTGGAAAAAACAGAGGAGAGATTTATATACACACACACAGAGAACATGAAACAATGGGTTTATCATACACACTGTAAGGAGAGTGATCACTTAAAATAAGCCATCACCAACAGCAGGGGGGGGAAGGAGGAAAACCTTTCATGGTGACAAGCAGGTAGGCTAATTCCAGCAGTTAACAAGAATATCAGAGGAACAGTGGGGGGTGGGGTGGGAGGGAGAAATACCATGGGGAAATAGTTTTACTTTGTGTAATGACTCATCCATTCCCAGTCTCTATTCAAGCCTAAGTTAATTGTATCCAGTTTGCAAATTAATTCCAATTCAGCAGTCTCTCCTTGGAGTCTGTTTTTGAAGCTTTTTTGTTGAAGTATAGCCACTCTTAGGTCTGTGATCGAGTGACCAGAGAGATTGAAGTGTTCTCCAACTGGTTTTTGAATGTTATAATTCTTGACGTCTGATTTGTGTCCATTCATTCTTTTACGTAGAGACTGTCCAGTTTGGCCAATGTACATGGCAGAGGGGCATTGCTGGCACATGATGGCATATATCACATTGGTAGATGCGCAGGTGAACGAGCCTCTGATAGTGTGGCTGATGTGATTAGGCCCTATGATGGTATCCCCTGAATAGATATGTGGACAGAGTTGGCAACGGGCTTTGTTGCAAGGATAGGTTCCTGGGTTAGTGGTTCTGTTGTGTGGTGTGTGGTTGCTGGTGAGTATTTGCTTCAGATTGGGGGGCTGTCTGTAAGCAAGGACTGGTCTGTCTCCCAAGATCTGAGAGAGCGATGGCTCGTCCTTCAGGATAGGTTGTAGATCCTTGATGATGCGTTGGAGAGGTTTTAGTTGGGGGCTGAAGGTGATGGCTAGTGGCGTTCTGTTGTTTTCTTTGTTGGGCCTGTCCTGTAGTAGGTGACTTCTGGGTACTGTTCCTCTGATATTCTTGTTAACTGCTGGAATTAGCCTACCTGCTTGTCACCATGAAAGGTTTTCCTCCTTCCCCCCCCTGCTGTTGGTGATGGCTTATTTTAAGTGATCACTCTCCTTACAGTGTGTATGATAAACCCATTGTTTCATGTTCTCTGTGTGTGTGTGTATATAAATCTCTCCTCTGTTTTTTCCACCAAATGCATCCGATGAAGTGAGCTGTAGCTCACGAAAGCTTATGCTCTAATAAATTTGTTAGTCTCTAAGGTGCCACAAGTACTCCTTTTCTTTTTGCGAATACAGACTAACACGGCTGCTACTCTGAAACCTGTGATTATGCAAGGCACTGAATTTAGCCGTATAGAGTGGAAATCTGTCAACTTCATGAAAAAACTCGCACAGATACAGACAGACATCATCTTCCTCTCCAAATGCAAACAGATGGACATCATACCGAAAGGACTGAAGGTAAAAAATCCATTACAATCTACATACCACACAGACTATGCTGACAGCTTGTGCCACACACTCTCAAGGAAACTGCGGAACCACCTGATCAACATCCTCTACAGCAAACAGGGAAAGATTAAGAATGAGCTCTCAAAACTGGATACTCTCATAAAGAACCAACCTTCCACACAAACTTCCTCGTGGCTGGACTTTACAAAAACTAGACAAGCCATTTACAAAACACACTTTGATTCTCTACAAAAGAAAAAGGACACTAAGCTATCTAAACTACTATATGCCACAAGGGGCCACAACAATGGTTCCCGTAACCCACCCAGCAATATTGTTAATCTATCCAACTATACTCTTAGCCCAGCGGAAGAATCTGTCCTATCTCGGGGCCTCTCCTTTTGCCCCTCCACCCCCACGAACATGATACAGTTCTGTGGTGACCTAGAATCCTATTTTCGACGTCTCAGACTCAAGGAATATTTCCAACACACCTCTGACCAACATATTAACCCACAGAGACCTTCCTGCCAACACTACAAAAAGAAGGATTCTGGGTGGACTCCTCCTGAAGGTCGAAACAGCAGCCTGGATTTCTACATAGAATGCTTCCGCCGACGTGCACGAGCTGAAATTGTGGAAAAGCAGCATCGCTTACCCCATAACCTCAGCCATGAAGAACACAGTGCCATCCACAGCCTCAGAAACAACTCTGACATCATAATCAAAAAGGCTGACAAAGGAGGTGCTGTCGTCATCATGAATAGGTCAGAGTATGAACAAGAGGCTACTAGGCAGCTCTCCAACACCACTTTCTACAAGCCATTACCCTCTGATCCCACTGAGAGTTACCAAAAGAAACTACAGCATTTGCTCAAGAAACTCCCTGAAAAAGCACAAGAACAAATCCGCACAGACACACCCCTGGAGCCCCGACCTGGCGTATTCTATCTGCTACCCAAGATCCATAAACCTGGAAATCCTGGACGCCCCATCATCTCAGGCATTGGCACCCTGACAGCAGGATTGTCTGGCTATGTAGACTCCCTCCTCAGGCCCTTCGTTACCAGCACTCCCAGCTATCTTCGAGACACCACCGATTTCCTGAGGAAACTACAGTCCATTGGTGATCTTCCTAAAAACACCATCCTAGCCACTATGGATGTAGAAGCCCTCTACACCAACATTCCACACAAAGATGGACTACAAGCCGTCAGGAACAGTATCCCCGATACTGTCACGGCTAACCTGGTGGCAGAACTTTGTGACTTTGTCCTGACCCATAACTATTTCACATTTGGTGACAATGTATACCTTCAAATCAGCGGCACTGCGATGGGTACCCGCATGGCCCCACAGTATGCCAACATTTTTATGGCTGACTTAGAACAACGCTTCCTCAGCTCTCGTCCCCTAATGCCCCTACTCTACTTGCGCTACATTGATGACATCTTTATCATCTGGACCCATGGAAAAGAAGCTCTTGAGGAATTCCACCATGATTTCAACAATTTCCATCCCACCATCAACCTCAGCCTGGACCAGTCCACAGAAGAGATCCACTTCCTGGACACTACGGTGCTAATAAGCGATGGTCACATAAACACCACCCTATATCGGAAACCTACTGACCGCTATTCCTACCTACATGCCTCTAGCTTTCATCCAGATCATACCACTCGATCCATTGTCTACAGCCAAGCGCTACGATATAACCGCATTTGCTCCAACCCCTCAGACAGAGACAAACACCTACAAGATCTCTATCATGCATTCCTACAACTACAATACCCACCTGCTGAAGTGAAGAAACAGATTGACAGAGCCAGAAGAGTACCCAGAAGTCACCTACTACAGGACAGGCCCAACAAAGAAAACAACAGAACGCCACTAGCCATCACCTTCAGCCCCCAACTAAAACCTCTCCAACGCATCATCAAGGATCTACAACCTATCCTGAAGGACGAGCCATCGCTCTCTCAGATCTTGGGAGACAGACCAGTCCTTGCTTACAGACAGCCCCCCAATCTGAAGCAAATACTCACCAGCAACCACACACCACACAACAGAACCACTAACCCAGGAACCTATCCTTGCAACAAAGCCCGTTGCCAACTCTGTCCACATATCTATTCAGGGGATACCATCATAGGGCCTAATCACATCAGCCACACTATCAGAGGCTCGTTCACCTGCGCATCTACCAATGTGATATATGCCATCATGTGCCAGCAATGCCCCTCTGCCATGTACATTGGCCAAACTGGACAGTCTCTACGTAAAAGAATGAATGGACACAAATCAGACGTCAAGAATTATAACATTCAAAAACCAGTTGGAGAACACTTCAATCTCTCTGGTCACTCGATCACAGACCTAAGAGTGGCTATACTTCAACAAAAAAGCTTCAAAAACAGACTCCAAGGAGAGACTGCTGAATTGGAATTAATTTGCAAACTGGATACAATTAACTTAGGCTTGAATAGAGACTGGGAATGGATGAGTCATTACACAAAGTAAAACAATTTCCCCATGGTATTTCTCCCTCCCACCCCACCCCCCACTGTTCCTCTGATATTCTTGTTAACTGCTGGAATTAGCCTACCTGCTTGTCACCATGAAAGGTTTTCCTCCTTCCCCCCCCTGCTGTTGGTGATGGCTTATTTTAAGTGATCACTCTCCTTACAGTGTGTATGATAACCCATTGTTTCATGTTCTCTGTGTGTGTGTATATAAATCTCTCCTCTGTTTTTTCCACCAAATGCATCCGATGAAGTGAGCTGTAGCTCACGAAAGCTTATGCTCTAATAAATTTGTTAGTCTCTAAGGTGCCACAAGTACTCCTTTTCTTTTTGCGAATACAGACTAACACGGCTGCTACTCTGAAACCTGTCTTCTTTTTATCCACCAAAACAGCACTGGCAGCTACAAGCTCCCCTACAGTGCCCTGTCAATGTCACCATAATCTGGCACGTAGGAGGTTAGTCACTCTCTTTAGCCAGTCATGCAAGATGCCAAGCACTTCATCTCCCATGGGGCCCAGCCCTGCTTCCACTGACGTCAATGGTAAAACTCCAGTTGGGAGCAAGACTGAGAGCATTGTCTTTAAATGGAGTTTGAAGGTGCTCAGCCTCTCAGAGAGGATGCTCAGCCCTCCTAGGGTCGAGCCCTAGCTTTAAAAAAAAAAGTGAGAGTCATGTTCATATCAAAGGTCTATCCATAGGATATCAGACTGGCCAAATCTGAACATGCTCTGCAGAGTTCAGCAAAGCCAAAGTCAGGTTGGATGAACTTTTTTTTTGTAATGTGTTGGCTATCTTTAAAATGCCTACCTGCATCCTAGGACTATAACAAATGAAGCAGAGAGAACATATTGTCAAGAAACAATACGCGCAGAACAATGCTGCTAATGTATTTCATCTTGCTGGAAATAAGCTCATGTGTGAAATGTTTTAATCAAGTAGAGTCCAGGTATTAAGCCATTATTCAAATCCTGAGGCCTCAAACAGAATTAGTATGCAGTGGAAGGCATGGCAGAAGATATTCTCCTTGTGAAATTTGGAAGGTTTATGACACTGAAGAAAACCTTTATATATTTCTCACTGAAAACTTAAAAGTGACTGAAAGGTAGATGGAGCTTGTGACAGACTGACAATATCCTGTAATATACTGAACAAACCTTACAGAATTAAGCTAAGTGTTATTAAATTAAGGTAAATTTTACTGAATTAGGGTTAACATTTGGGGTACATTGTATTAAAAATGCAACTGTGTATGTGTTGCTGTGGCATTGTACGTACATTCTTTAATAGGGAGGGGCAATGCTAATGTACTTCCTCCATTATCAACCCTCTGAAGTCCCCCCACTCCCGCTGGAGAGAAATACACACGCACACACACACACACACAATTTCAAACTGGATAAAAACTTGGGATTTAACCTGCCTTAGGGCTTTGTTCCTGCTCCAGAAAATGGACAGGACCTCTGGTCCACAGATGGCCCCCATCTTTAAGGGAGTATTGGAAGGACTTGTCCTACTTGGGCTTCATAAGACTGGGTGCTTGTTCTGAGCTGAAGCACTGATGAACTTGTAACCACAAAGACGCCATTAGAGTGGGGTTTTAAAATACTGCACATGCCAGAGCCCATGAGAGAGTTGGGATGCGCTCTGATAAGCTTATTAGCATGTGTGTGGGTTCTTTTATTGTTTTTAATGTTTTCTCTGTAATGCTTTTACCTTAAAAATAAAATGTGCTTGCTTAGAAAGAGCTGGGTGCTGAGTTATAGCTGTAGTAATTACACTATTATCTGTCTCTGAAGAAAAAGTCAGTCAGTATTTTAGGGCAACCTGTCTGTGCTGGGAATTTCACAGTGAAGGCCTGGAACTGTCCAACCTGGAAAATTATCCCAGTCAGAATGGACGGGGGTAGGAGGCAGATTCCACACAAGAGAAGCAACAGCTGGGGATCTGGAAATCTGAGAGTCTGCCCTTGCTGGACCACTGAAGGGAAATATAGATGCAGTTGCCAGGGGGGAAATCCTGCAGCTCCCCTCCTTTGAAGCAATCCCTCCTTAGAATTTGGCCCCATATTTGATAGTTACCAATGATAGTCTAGTCTGATTTTCAAAAATGCTGAGCACCTACAGCCCCCATTGACTTCATCTGGAGATTTGGATGCCCAGCAATTGTGAAAGTCAGACCCGATTTATCTTTAAGCCAGGGCTCCGTTCCTCACACCCCATCATCTCTGCTTCATGCTCTGATGCTGATGTTGTAATATAGGACTCTGACTTCAGAATTATTTCCAAAATAATGGACTGATGTCATAAGCACACAAGTCCTACTTCACTGCAGGTTCCAACAGGAGGAGGCGCTGGCCTGGGAGAAAACACACCCTTTACAGAAAGAGAAGGTGATGAAGAGAAAAGACAGACTGAAAGGGAATGAGGAAAGAAGGGGAGAGCATTGCCAAAGGAGAGAAAGGCGAGTTTTAAAGGGGGTGGGGGAGGGAGAATGTATTTTAAAAAAAATGGAATGGGGCCCAAATCTTACTCTGTCCCCTTTGATCATATCCTGGCTCCTTCCCTCCTCCCCCATCCTGTGGAGTGGGTGTTCTTTAAGTGCAATGAGGATCTAGCACATTATAAAAGATTAGGGAATCAGATGCTGAAAGATACATGAAGTGATGCAGTGGAGAAAAAGAAAGAGAAGGAGGAAAACCAAAAGCAACACAGATGTAGTAAGTTACCATTTTTATTATTATTTAGTAAGAAGATCAAAAGTCTTCAGGTAGGAAACATGCTGGTCTTCCAGCAAGGAAGATACAGTTCAGTCATATTAATGATGTACAAGACCTTGAACACCTTTACAGACCATTCGACATACAATGTAAGTGGATATTACACAAAAAACAATGTTTCAAGGATGCGCATACCAAGACTACAGAATATCTGAGGAATCAGACTACTGGAACTTAGGCTGTGGAAACTGTGAAGCATTGCTGTGCAGTACTAACCTGAATGTTGTTTCATGTATTCAGAGCCAAACAAACAAACAGTTCTTCACTGATAAAAACATCCTATTCTCTACTTCATATTTCTCAGCCCCTAGTGTCACAATTACACCAGCACTGCCAATCAGGAAGTGGAATGGAATGCCAAATTAGGTTTCTGGCCAGGCACCAAATGATCTCAGATGCTTATTTTCCTCCCAATCTCGAAAAAGAAAATTATCTTAATCTGTTTTATATTTAAGTACTCTTAAAGGGAAGAGTGATAGCCCTGAGTAGAAAGAGCCCTCATCAAAGACAGGTAAGTGGGATTCTCTGCTCAGCATTTCCAGCCCTGATCTACAACATGCTTTCCATTCCTGAGCTCTCATTCAAATATTTTGGCACATGCTGCTGCAATTGGCAAATTAGAAGAAAAACATCTACTTTAGAGAAAGCTGAGAACATTAAATTCACATCACCTGTCACCTAAAATGGGTTATGTCCCAGTTCCAGAATTAACTGCCCCCCTGCCACCTCCTGGGTCTGCTTAAAGGCACCTCTTAGGTCTCAGACCTCCAGATGTTACCTCTGAATGGGTGAAGACCCACATCCCTCTCCCTCCAGATTGGGAATTTAGGTCTGTAAATCCACTGTGACTATCCAAACAGGTTTTACCATAATCCAACACTTGTGGTTCACGCTCTCTCAGGAACAATGACTGTGTTTACCAGTGACCAACCTGCTTTTGCAAAGCACAATATGTGTATTTTAGGACCAAAAGCATTAGAGACAGAACATAGATAAAACAACAAAGAGTCTACATGCATGCCATACATACCAGGTGCTCCCATCTTCCCCAGGGAGACCCTGGCAGATTTTCAGTCCTTCAAACACTTCTAGCCATGTTTTGCCCTCTGAGTTAGTTTCCTATTAGTTTGCAGATCCAATAAGGTTCCCGAGTCAGTTTAGGCTAACTCTTTATACCAAAAGGTTCTTTATCTCCTGAGCCTTTTGAAGCCAGTATCTGCAGTAATTACCCATTCATCTGATTTTAGCTCCTGGAAAAGCTCAGACATCCTCCCCTACCATGGAGCTCAAATACAATTCCTACCTCCCAAAGGTATATATAACACACAAACACACACACTTTTATATATATATATGAAAGTTTATTAATATTCCTTGGTTCCATAGTGTCTGGCAAATCTCAGTATAGTAGTCTTATGAAGTTTCTACACTTCCAAGGTCTCACATCTGTCACAGGTTACTGAACTGAAATGCCAGTGACAGCCAACTAATAGCACCCTATAACCTTCACCGACTTGTCCTATGCTCCCTGACACAAACATGCCATTGCTTCCTCAGGAGCTTCACCGTCACCAAGAGATGCAGGATAGAGCAAAGAAACAAGAGTGCCTGGCAGGAATAGCAGTATTCATGCGTGCTCAGAATAGTTAGCTCTTGCGCAGCCATGCGATACATCCCAATACCGTAGGAAGCAGCTGTTGAGTTTCACCTACAATAAGATCATTAATTTTAACATCTGTCTGGCAAGTACAATTCTTGACTATAATAAAGCATTTCTGTTTACAGGACTAAGATGTAAGGAGTAAGGGAAAATTAAGCGTTAACTTTTTCCTTCCCACTCAGCTGATATAATCTATGGTAGTATAAATCAGCTGATATAACTCGTTTTTTTTACCCTGGATTATTCCAGTATTTTTGTATTGGGATATATGTACATCATCTTGTTATAGCTTTCAATCTTTTGGGGTATTTGGATTTTCAGGCTGAAGCTCATGAGCCTACCAAAAAAAAAAATCTAACCCGGATACTGTAAGTCATTGACATGTTAATTGGAAAGCTGCTTCCATATGCCTGTTGGAGCTCATTCAATCTCTCCAGAAACAAAGGCCACCATGAGCTATACTATGACACCAGAACAGCATGCCATTGCACCAACCCATCACAGGACAAGTCATTTGATAGGTTCCTTGATATATTCAACACAATTGCCACATATCAACAGTGAGAAGCATCTGGGGAAGCTCTGACATGCATTAAGGTGGGCCATATTCTCACAGGGTGCTCTCTCAGAATCTCTGATGGGATTTTTTTACCCATGAAGCTACACTGATACAGCTATACGCTGAAGGCATGCATTGTTATATGTGCTACACTGGGGTGACTTATTCCAGTCTGAAAATGAGAGTTTGAACCAGTGTAACAAAAATCCCTAATGTAGACAAGCTCTTAGGGCCAAATTTTCAGAGGTATTTAGGCACCTGGAGTCACAGATAGGCACTTAGTAGAATTTTCCCAAGTACCCTTCAAATTAATGGGAGACAGGAACCTAACTTGCCATGGCACTTTTCAAAAGTCTCACTAGGCTCCTATTTGCATACTTAAGGCTTGTCTATACTTGAAATGCTAGAGCGGCACAACCCTATAGCTGCAGCTGTGCTGCTGTAGTGCATCAGCGGAGACACTACCTGTGCCCGTTGGAGAGGTTCTCCCATCGGTATAGGTAAGCCACCTCCCTGAAAGGTGGTAGCTTCTGTTGACCTAACGTTATCTACACTGGGAGTTAGGTCAACCTAAGTACGCCACTCAGGGGTGTAGATTTTTCACACCCTTGAGCGACATAGTTAAACTGACTTAATTTTCTAGTGTTGACCAGGCTGAAGGTACCTATATATTTTTTAAAAGCTGGCCTTTAGCATTGGCATGGTTGACAAGAGTAGTTAATTTTTGGTGCTAGATAGCAGCAAAGAGTAGTATGCTGTCCATATGATGAATGCCTTATAGCGTGTCCTACAATATATGAAAAGCGACAAAAAGACAATCAGGATCCCAGGACACAACAACATATGTACAAAATGTTTGTACATGTTTATGCCATACTATCACGCTGTAATGAGGGACAAAACACATTTGCCAGTTGTTTCCAGTTTTAAGATACTTATTTCTAACCTTTATTCAACAGTGATCAGTGGTAAAACTTACCTTTATCCTATTTATTCTCAAAGGATTAATTGCGGTGTTTTTTTTTTCCTTTCTTGTTGCACAACTTTATTAGCTGATTGTCTGTACAGAAATCATTTTGTAAACTAGTGAATTGCAGCTCTCTCTCGGGTAAAATACAGCAACTCTTAAAGTCATGCAGCAATACCATATCAGTTCTAGCAGCAGTTCAGTTCACCCTATCTTCAGTATGATGAATATGAAGATATTCACATGAATCACTAATTATCACTTTTCATAACACATTAACCAGATTTTATTGAGTCTATCCTCATTTTATATCTATAGGTATATAGGAGATTTAGGGCTGATTTTCAAAAATGACCTCCAAGTTGTGGGTTCTTCAGGGAAAGATATCTAATCCCTAGACAATTCAGTCACGGTAGCCAGCTGGTCTAAACAATCTATTTAAAGATTTTGACTGAAGAAATACAGCTGTGGCGGACTATTAGAATTACATTCTGTTTTGTGATTACCAAATATGATGCTTTACTGCACCAGTCTATACATATAGCACCATATTCTTCTGCCTCTACCAGTCTCCCCTCCAAAAGATATTTAGGCCAAATCCTTCATTACTTTGAGTAGCATCTTACTTCACGGGTAATCCCATTGAACTCAGTGAGACTGCTTGTGGAGTAATGTACTATTAAATGCAAATAGTGGGAGATTCTGTCACTTAATATTATGAACATAATAAACAGTTAACCATGTCTGATGCTACTGGATAAAGCTGATTGCCAGTTGCATATAATTGGCATGTTTTTAGTAAACACTGTATTCCCAAGCATTCTGGTTTCTAGACTCATTTATCTTTGGTTCCTGCTAACATAAGTTCCAAATTTCAACTGTTAGTTATTGATCCTGAAAGTGAGAGAAAAGACTATCTGAAAAGCTCCCATGCAGTGTCTGACTGTGACAGAAAGAACTCCCAAGCAGATATAAAATGTCTTTCTAGTGCTGATTGTCTCAGTTTCTTAAGTTTGTCTTCAAAAGCTGTGGCACACAAAGAATGACATTCTGGCAGGGTTCCCCTCTTGCTTTTAACAAAAGGAAGCACAACATCCAGTGATTGCACACAAACAACAAATAGAGCTCATAGGAGGTTTTATGCTGCGTTTCAAAGTGTCCAAAGATCAAAACATCACCAATTTCACCCTTCCCCCCAAAACGCTCCCCAAGCTATGTAATTAAATAAATCTCAACCATCATGCTTTGAATTATATTTGATGGCTTCACAGCAAAAAGGAAGAAATAGCAGATGAGAAACTGTAATTCAGCAACTGCTGATGTGTTATATAGAGAAACTCGAAATTCAGCCATGATTTTAGCATCAGCGTAAAAAATGACTCGTCTAGGCAGGAAACAGTTCACAACAGAACACAAGTTGTAAATTATGGAAAACTTAGTTCTGTTGAAAGGGAGACTGTAAAAATGCTGTTGTGATGCTCTGTGTTTATTCGCAAAAAGAAAAGGAGGACTTGTGGCTCCTTAGAGACTAAAATTTATTTAAGTGGAATTTTCAGCCACACCATTAGAGGCTCGTTCACCTGCACATCTACCAATGTGATATATACCATCATGTGCCAGCAATGTCCCTCTGCCATGTACATTGGCCCAACTGGACAGTCTCTACGTAAAAGAATAAATGGACACAAATCAGACATCAAGAATTATAACATTCAAAAACCAGTTGGAGAACTCTTCAGTTTCTTTGGTCACTCGATTACAGACCTAAAAGTTGCAATTCTTCAACAAAAAAAACTTCAAAACCAGACTCCAAGGAGAAACTGCTGAATTGGAATTAATTTGCAAACTGGATACAATTAATTTAGGCTTGACTAGAGACTGGGAGCGGATGGGTCATTACACAAAGTAAAACTATTTCCTCATGTTTATTCCCCCCCCACACGCCCATCCCCCACTGTTCCTCCCACGTTCTTGTCAACTGGCCCACCTTCATTACCACTACAAAAGGTTTTTTCCCCACCCCCCGCTCTCCTGCTGGTAATAGCTCACCTTAAGTAATCACTCTCATTACAGTGTGTATGGTAACACCTATAGTTTCATGTTCTCTATGTATATAAATCTCCCCACTGTATTTTCCACTGAATGCATCTGATGAAGTGAGCTGTAGCTCTAAAAGCTTATGCTCAAATAAATTTGTTAGTCTCTCAGGTGCCACAAGTCCTCCTTTTCTTTTTGTGAATACAGACTAACACGGCTGCTACTCTGAAATCTGTGTTTATTGTCTCTCAATGGCTGTCGGATCAAATATATTCAGTTTACAGGTAAAACAATGGGTTTTAATAACTGCCAACCCTGAAAACTCAACCTGGGCTCTGAGAACTAACCTGGGATCTTTCCTTTCCACAGATCACTATTAATAAAAGATGCTACAGGCCAAACTAGGTCTTAAAGTACTCCTATGCAGCTACATCATCTTCAGACAATGCACTCACACCTTTGCCAAGCCAATTAGCCTTCAATGGATTTGCACATATGAAACTGAAAGTATCATCTGAAGTTTCAATGTAATCAAGGGTCCAATTTGGCTTGCAGTTAATAGCTCTGATTCATGAGAAGGAAAGAACCCAGCTCAACTCTCAGATTCAGTTTGCAGCATGGGCACTTATTATCAATCAATCAATCAATCAATCAATCAATCATTTTATTTGTAAAATGGTCAAATCTCATCCGGAATCTGTGAGACAATGAACATAGAACCCCGCAATACTATTGTTCAGAGCGTATCCTGATCAGTGCAACTGGAGTTAGAGGGCTCATGTGCCCTCTAAAGGAATTATTGTTGACAGGACACCAGTGGAAACAGGGAACAACAGGGAGTTAGGCTGGAAGCTCCTGTCAGAGATGTCTGCAGGGTTTAATACAGTTATGCTTGTTCGACTTAGCCTAAATTCACCATCACTTTTTTTGAATTAACATCAGAGCCAGGAGTTCTCTGAAGTGCACCAGCTGGCATTGTGAGCTATGGACCATAGTCTGAAATCCCCTGGATTTTGCAGACATAAGCCTATCCCAGCAATGGACCCCTGGAAGGAGGAGTTTGAGCTGTACACCGACCTGGCCATGCAGGAGGATGACAACAGTCACATTACCTTCTTGGGAAACAAGGCAAAGAGGTCTGCAGCACTCTGAAGCTCACCACTGCCTCAAACCTCACATCAGTCCTAGGAGCCCTGCAGACTAGTGCTTGCCAAAGCAGAATGAAACTGGAGTGACACAGGTTTTTCAATAGTGCCCATTTACTGAGATGCATTTACCATGGGAGGCAGCATGAGCCTGCAAAGGAGAAGTGCCTCGCACTAAGACAGCATTGCAAGGAATGTGGCAAGTTGAACCATTTTAGCAGTTTGTGCAAGAGCAGAGGATGATCTCAGAAAGATTCAGTCGACTTGTATAAGAGGGGGATGGCACAAATGACATCTGTGAGGACATCATGAATCTCTCCTTGAGTCCAAGAGTGTATCTGGTTCAGGAAAGCAGTAATGGGCAATATCAACTTGGATGCATAGCTGTGTACAATTCTGGTCACTTGAGCAAGAAAGATTAATTTTAACTGAAACAGGTGCTGAGAAGAGCCTCTCGGATGATCAGGGAAATGAAGATCCTGTCTTAGGAGGGGAAACTGGAAGAGCCTGGCTTGTTTAGTCTAGCAAAAAAGAAGGCTGAGAGGGGATATGATTGCACTCTATAAATACATTAGCGGGGTAAATATCAGGAAGAGTGAAGAGCTATTTAAGCTAAAGGACAATGTTGGCACAACAACAAATGGTTATAAACTGGCCCTGAACAAATTCAGTCTGGAAATTAGAAGGTTTCTAACCATAAGAGGGGTGAGGTTCTGGAACAGCCTCACAACAGGAGTTGTGGGGGGAAAGCAACTTAATTAGTTGAGAGAGCTGGTCAAGTTTATGAGTACAATTGTATGACAGGGTTGTTGTATGATAGCAACTGAAGGACAGGGTGATAGTAGGGGGCTCAAGGGACCTAGGTCTCATTTATGGTTTGTCTTATATTCCTAAAAGCTCATGCTTCAGGGTTCAGCTGGCCATTGGCTGTTATCAGGAAGCGATTCCTCCCTGCTCCCCACCATGTACTAATATATTCTGGAGTAGTTTGGGTTTTTTATCTCCTTCCTGTGAAGCATCAGGAGTAGCTATGGCTGGAGATGGGACACTGGATGGGAAGAGCCCAGGCTCTGAGGTGGCTGTGTGTGTTGTCTCTCCCAGGTGCTTGGCTGGCTGGCTCTTGCTCACATGCTCAGGGTCTAAATGGTTGCTATATGTGAGATTAGGAAGGAACTTTTCCCACAGGCGCTGACTTTCCAATGTGCCAGGAGGGAGGGGGGTGTTAGACCCCTGGCTCTGCCCCAGGCCCCGCCCTGACTCCACCTCTTCCCCCAAGACCTCACCTCCACCCCGCCTCTTCCCACCCTGTTCCTCCCCTCCCCCAAGCACACCGTGTCCTCGCTCCTCCCCCCCAAGAGCCTCCTGCACACTGCGAAACCGTTGATTGTGGCTGGGTGGCGTGGGGAAGGACAGGGAGGCACTGATTGACGGGGCCCGCCGGCTGGCAGGAGGTGTTGGGGGAGGGGTAGGTTCTGATAGGAGGGTTGCTGATGGATGCTCAGCGTCCACCATTTTTTCCCCATGGGTGGCCCAGCCCTCAAGCACCCACAAAGTCAGCACCTATGATTTTCCCCCAGGTCAGATTGGCAGCGACCTTGGGTTTGTTTGTGTTTGCCTTCCTCCACAACGTGTGTGTGGGGGTCACTTGCAGTATTATCTGGTATATCTCAATAATTTCCCGGCCACTGCTGGGCCCCCAGCCACTAGTGCACCTCAGTCCCTCCTATTTACTGCCTGTGGCACATACTAATTTTGTCTATTGTGGGCTGTCCGACTTGGATCTAATTTTGGTTGTCAGGTTTAGTGAGCGGGTGCTGGGTGGTGATGGTGACCTGTGATATACAGGAGGTCAAACCAGATGATCTGGTGAATCCCTCTGGCCTCAAACTCTATGACAGTTATTGATGGGACACCAATGGAAACAGGGGATGCTGGAGAGTTAGGCTAGAAGCAACTCAGCCAAATGGACAGAGCAGTGCACAGGATTTAATAAAATTCTGCTTGTTCAACTTAAGTTGCATGCAGCATCACTCTTTGTGAATGAAACAGAGAAGAACTGCAATTAAAAAGAGTGCACTTAAAAAGTGTCTCTCGGAAAATGTCAAATTCTTTCAAAATTATGTTTGTAAAAAAGGAGAGGAACAAAATAAAGAGATGCAAACCGAAAAGATGCTTCAGAGTGTCATTTGTTTTTGTATCAAATTGGGGTTTCCATGGGGATGGTGTTTGGGCCAGAGAGGTCTCCTTCACACTGTACTTTAGCTTACTGATAGTACTTTGTTTGGAATCCAGCATGATCCCCTGTGACTGGTGGCCAACACTTACTCGTCTCATGTTAAGAGGCAGATTATGTTCTGCTTGCCTGGGCAAGCAAAATGCCTTAGGGGCCTTGTGGATGTTTTAGGTCCCTTTACTACCTCATGCTGGCTAGCCCAGTCATGAGTAGTGGCACAGTGTGGGGAGCGGCCTCTGCAGGGAGCACAGGCCCAACGGGGTGGCATATCTGTACTACTATGTGAACAATGTGCGCTGCACTGAGTAGAGACTCAGTGGTGTTTACTCCCTCCCCAGACGCTGGGACGAAGACTGTGGCTCTCATGCATGATTAGGGCAGACTGTTAACGCAGGACCAAGCGCTAGTTAGAGAAAATATTATAGTTTGAAAATAACCTAAATGTTGAATATTTAAATAAACGTATTTGCAACAAGTAGTTCCCAACCTTCCTCAACACCTAAAATGGCTTGTCCCTTCAACACCCCATATTACTCCATTCAAATGATGTTTACTCATGCACCCTAGCTGTCCAGGGATATAACCATTCCCAGCTATTTTTTCCGTATCAGTAGATACCAAATAAGACACTTTCCCATGAGTTGGCAAGTACAAATCAGGATAGGTAAGGACATGCCAGTCTTGTGTAAATTCACAACTCCTTGTGCTGACATGATTTTTCATACACAGCTCCAGGTCTGTTCAAGACAAGCCCCTTCAGACAAACCCAAGTCTCATTTGAATCTGAGTCCCTAAAACAGCCACTTAAAGCCTTTCTGTGCTGGATACAACCTCCTAAAAATAGTGCATATAAAATGCTGATGTCCATTTCTAAACCGTTAGGAGTGGGGTTTTCAAAAGTGATCAAATTCTACTCTCATTGAAGTCAAAATCCCATGTGAAATGTAAGCTCTTCCTCACCATGGCATTTATGGCTGTTCCCTGACAGGACCAGAGACATCAGGATGAAACACACATATTGGGGGAGCTGCTAGCCTTCCAGTATCTACCCACAGCCCTCCCTCCACCATTCCATGGAATGATATGGAAATGGGGACATGGGGACTAAGGACTAAGGACAGAGAAAAAGGATAGAAGCCCTGCAATCAAAGCTTTCTACAGCAGCATCACACTGTTTGTATTTTCCAAAAATTCCCTTCCCCTGCCCCAACTGTGAATGGAGATTTTGGCAGCACCACTGACCAGACTACAAAAAATATGGGTGGCAGATGTGATAAGCCATTCCCTGCCAAGCCAGGTCTCGACCACAATCCTAAGCACAGCGGGACAGACCATGCAAGTTTAATATAATTCATCAATATTATAAAAAACAAAAACTAAAGCCTCTCCCCCAAAAAGCTGTTAAGAGAAAAACTAGCCAAGGAATTCAGCATTAACATAGCATAAACAACTTTACCTGCAGTTATCCTTGCTCACCCTCCACATGTAGATCCGCTACTGCCCTCGTTCACATTCTAGATGCTAATCTGCAAATCACCAAACACTGGACACAAACCTTACCCTCCTTGAAAAGCCCACTGAAGTCTTTGGTTCATTCCAGTTACGTTGCCTGTGCATGGATCACTCATCAATCTTGGAAACCATAGTTAATCTAGGTTCAAAGAACACAGCAAATGGTATATCTGCAAACCTATTCATGTTTTCTAATCTGAGATATCATCAAGGAGTTTACCATTCAATATGGATGCCTAACCAACAAAAAAGATCTATTTTCGTTTTCACTCTCTTTCCATTTTATTCCCATTACTGCTCTAGAAACATTTTTGCCTCATATTTCTGAGCCTATGTGGCAGCAGAAATTTATAAGTTCCACCTGACCTTAATATAAAGCATGCATCTGAAATGAAGCCATGAGAAAAATCTGCCAAGGGAACTCCAGAAATGTAAAAACCTCGTCTCATAGATATATACTGTGTAGGAGGGGGAAAGAAACATGGCTAAAAATGTCTCCTTTCTTGCCAATGCTCAGCCCATACCAGTCTAAAAAACATAGGCTAGTGAGTAAATGCTACGTAAATCAATAGGAAGAGCAATACCTCACTGTACCAGTTTAGATACAGAGTCATTACTTGATCTGTTTCAATACATTTCCTCTCATTCCCCCTGCCATCAAAAAAGCCCCTTTATGTGCTTGTAATAAACCAGCTAACGTACTAACTTCAGAAGGCACCTTGAATGATCAATTGTTACATTTATATTTACAAATGAACCCATGTGACTTATCTGCAATATAGTGAAGTTGCATAAATGCTGTGTAATCACCATTTGAAGAGATCAGCTTTGATGTGACTGGCTCTCAAGATGAAACAAATGGCCAGGACTAGCCACTAAACTCCTTTTAGCAGTCTTCCCCCAGTTCCCATTGGTCTGATGTCCCTGTCACAGACACCAACATAACAATTGGCTGTTGGTTGTCAGATTTAACCAAAAGACCAAAAAGCGTTATGTGCACAGAATCTAAACTACCTTCTCACCCTGTAAATTGATCTTCCCAATCAGGTTTGAGAGGCTTACTGATGGGGTGATGTGGGGTTACTAGACAGACTGGCCATGCTGTAGCTAAATATAGAGCACTCTGGTCTCCAGAGTTGTCAATCCAGCCCCTTTCACATGCACTAAACTCATTTAAGATAATTTTTTTAAATGGGGGAAAAAATCCTCTTTCCTCAGTATAAGGAGCAGAGTGGAAGCCATTCATATTTACATCCCCTCTCTAATGACTTCCCCCTTGACCTGTTAGAGTAACTTTCTCAAAGGATGGAAATTAATTCAGTCTCCATTCTTGTTAATCTCTGACCCTTCTTTACAATACAGTTGTATACATTGTATGCCCATCTGAGCTCTTCTAATTATGTCTTGAGGATCTTGTAAAATGAAATACTGTCAACAGGGAAATCAGAAGTACCAAACCCCACTAAACCTGATACTACTAGGAGGGTAATGCTGTTTTAAAAAGAGAGACAGATTTATTCTACATCAATTACAGAAATCACAAATTCAATAAGACTTGGGTTAAACAAGAATATAACAAAAGAATGTAATGCTTAATGAATTACAGGATTAAATCCTACTGTATAATCAGTATCATTTTAAATTATCTTAATGTATGTTGATTTAGGACACTAAATTGGTATTTATGCATAAACCTTACGTACACACACTCTATAGTATATACACTGTATAGATGAACTACACAGACAGCAAATCAATTTGCTATCTGTAAAACCATGCTATATTATTTCTGTACCTAAGAAGTTTGGAATGCAGTCAGCGAACGTGCTACAAGTTAAGGGAAATGCTTAAGTGACTAGCTGAACTGCAGCCTGAATTGTTAACAATTTATAGTGTTTCAGTAGTTTCATGATAAATACTTCATTATAGGAGTGATCAGAATGCTAGCAGCATCCACTCTTGCTATAGCCACTTATACTTTACATGGGTTCCAGTCCTCTGCCCCAAGGTACACATGAAATTAAGAAAACCTCTAATGTTTTAGACTTTTCCTTAATAGCCATGTCTTAACCTAGCTCTATCATTTTTCCCCTGTGTGTATTTTCCACTTTCAGTTGTGGAAGCACAGATTTCTTTAGCAATGGCAAATTACCACTTGGATTGTTGATGATTCTCCCTTTGATCCCCTCCAAGGGCGGACGATCCTTGCACTGCTAAAATACTCATCTAATCTACTCATAAGGATTTATTTTTTCACAAATTATACTTACTTTGCCATGGGGAATGATTTCTACCTTATTTTATAATCACACTGGGCAAGATTGTCACCCATCTCATACACCTGGGGAATTAGTGGGCATATAGTGTCCCCTTACTCACCAGCATGGGCTACCTCTATTACAGATCACAGCTCAGAGAAGAAAGCATCTTCTGCAGGTCCTGTTGTCCTCATCATGGACAGGTTTGGAGGGAGTGAGCAAGGAACCGGTGGAGCCTTGGTCTCTGCTCTGCCCTACCCTATCAGCACAGTGGCCAACACAGCTGTGCTGCTGTAGAGGAGCCCTTTAGCTGATCATGATAACTTCCCTCCTGAAGCAAAGGAAGGGGAGGATTAGACACCAAATTCACACTGAGTCAATCCCTGATTTGCTTCTGGTGGCAGTCCAACTTTGTGCTGCTTCTTAGGGCTGGGGTTAATCCACCATTTTAGCACATTGATATTAAAATATCTAACGCTGTAGAAGGGGTTCTGCGTTAGCTGTGTCTGCTATACCAGCTCATTCTGGGCTCAGTCCTGAGTATTCCAACCCTGATCTAGTCAAGCACTTGAGCAGTTCTCTTTAAGTTAAGCACATCCTTACGCATTTGGATCAGAGTCGGAGTGCTCCGTCACTTTCAAGATCAATGCCTAAAGAAAACATCATTGCTGGCTGGGTTTCATTTGGAGTTTCTTACAGATATCCATTTTCAGTGAACTAATGACCCATTTTGATAATTGCATGCAACTGCTCAAAAGGTAACATTTTAGATTAGAGATCCAAAAACATAAAAAGGTTTCAGATGTCTGTTCTCAGATGGTAAAATTTGATGCGTTTGTGATATAGTCCACTTAGTTTTCCTCAATAATGAATTGTGATTCCCTGGACATATTCTGGGAGCTTTTGACATAAACATTTTGTAAGAAATATTGGAGGGAGGGAAACCCCAACCTACCAGGTACCCTGTCACAAACCAGTTTACTCTCTCTTGTTTAGGTGTCAATTAAAGGCCCGACAGAATACAGCTGAAAGCACTGCAGGCAGTTTGCACAAATAGTTCAATCAGATGACAGGGCATCAGAATTGCTTTGCTTGTCACCTGGATACCGCTGGCTTTTTATAACACTTAGTTGTAATCATGAGAAACGTGTGCTTTTTATTTATGAATACAAAGATTTATTTAGAGCTGTCATGAGATCTTCGATTGAAACAGGCGTGTTTTATAACATTAACTATGTTTGTCTGAAGAATTGTTATACAAATCCCTAAATAAACAAACTTCATTGTCAAATCTATCCTAATGAATCAACTGTTAAAATTCTTATTTTCCCCTGTTTAAATTTGTAGTGAATTTAATTTTCAGGAATGATGTTTGACTGATATATCTGAAAGCATGAATAATTCTATTCATCCACACAACAACTACTTCTTGGTTCAATCATGAACTAGAGAAGCCAAATGTATGAGTGAAAAAATAATGTATTCTCAATACTCTCTCTTTGTTCGCTCAATCCAAGGTCTCTGCTTAGACTATCTCTAACTTTATATTGCCATCACCACAGGGGAGCTGGAACAATTTGTATTGTGGGGGTGCTGAGAGCCATTGAACCAAACTGTAAACCCTGTATATGATGGGAATCACTTCAAGCCAGGGGGTTCTACAGCACTCCTAGTTCCAACACCTATCACCATGATATCTAGGACCCCGATTCTCCATTGCATATCTATTCAGCAGACCACATCCCATTGAAGTGCTTTGCTGAGTGGGGATGGATGGACTCAAGCATGTATTTCACCACTTCTCTGAAATGGCACCTCAGTGCCCAGCAAAATTTTCATCACTTGTCAACAAAAAGTACCAGCTATGATACTGGTTTTTATTAGTGGATACACATCTACTAGGATCTGGACAATAAGCAACAACTAACTTCACACATCTTCAGAGGGTAACTACGTTCAGTCATTACCAACCTGCATCCCATGTAAACTGCTGTCCTAGCAAGTGGCGTGTGAATCAGGATTAAATGTCAAATCTTAAGGGCACTTACTTTAATACACATTTTTGGTCATATGAGGTCAGCAAGATGGGCAAAGAGGCTCTGACAAAATATGTAAGAGGCAGGAGAAACTAAGGACGGTGCTATTGTAACTGATGAGGTTTGCAGGCTTGTAAACCTACCCCCAGCAGTCAGGACAGACAATAATACTAGTAAGTTTGCACAACCCCTGTAGGTTATAAACAATTATTTCCCATGGGAAGCAGTTGTTCAAGAATCCTTTGTGCAACAGTGGGAAGAGATAGGAATAGCTGGCATGAATATGAATCATCTCGGAATGAACTTGAACACATTCACCCTTTTAGCAAGCAGCATCCCCCTGCATATTTAATATAGGTTTTGCAACTGTATTTAGATCAAGAAAAATACATGCCCACACATGGGCAGAGACAGATACACAGGAAAGAGTGGGACACTGAAAAAGAACTGGTGCCACATTAACTGAAAAGATTTATATAACACACCCTTTGTATGACTAGAATTAGAGGAGACAAATGTATCAACCTCTAATGTGCTGGGGGAAAATTAAGTTAACTGGAAAGGGTATTAAAGATTAAATGTACAGGAGTGAGGAGAGGAAGCCAGAGGAAAGAATGGGTGAGTGAGAAAAAGCACAGGATGCTAAATAAAGAGTATGGAAACTAAAAAATTAAAATAAATCAATGGATCAAATGATAATCAAACTCCATAAAGGCATGAGAGTACTGGGGGAAGGGGCTGACATAAGAAGCTAGAAAGTGAGAGAATTAGACCAGAAGAAAAATAGTGACAGCCACCCCTATTCAATCTAAGGTGTTTATATGGCCTCCTGTTACCAGGGCATCTGAGCACCTCACAATCTTCAATGTGTTTATTCTTACAACATCCCTTTGAGATAGGGCAGTGCTTATATCCCCATTTTACAGATGGGGAACCAAAGCACAGAGAGACTAAGTGACTTGCCCAAGGCCACACAGAAATAATGTGGCTGAGCCAGGACTTCAACCCAGGACTCTCAAGTCCCAGGCTACCTCCTTGGACCAACCTTCCTTTCTGTTCTTTCCAGTCTTATACTTAAATTGTAAGCTCTTTAAGGAAGTGCTGACTTTTTGTTACATGTTTGTACAGCACCTAAAACAATGCAGCTGGGACTCCTAGAATAGAGAAAATAGAATGAAGCCACTCAAAAGCCACTCCACCTGCTTTTATAGTTTATGGTTGGTGGTATCCAAAGCCGTAAATAGATCTAAAAACATCAGCATGTTATCCAGTATCTTCAATCAGTAGGAAATGAACCAGTGTAATCAGCCATCACCGTGCCAGGCTCAGGTCCATTCCAAAATTAACAAAGTCCAAGTGAATTCCAAGGCATATGGTTACTGCGAGAGTTATCTTGCCAAACCTTAATAATGGTTATAAACTGCTATGGAAGATTACATTGGGGTCAATAATCGAATAGAATGTCCACATCAAATCACGGCTTTCTGGACAGAAGCTAATCATCAGCTTTAAAACTATTGGTATCCTGCCCTCCTTAAGGAAAGCACTGACAATCTCCTCCATGAAGGGACCAATCCTTTCCCATTGTCCATCATCCAGGAAGGCTATGGACAGATTGTGCCACAAAACCCTCCTACCACTTCCTGAGCAACACCAGCTGAAACCCAAGCAGAGAAGACCTAGCATTTGCCCTATCCAGATGCTGTCCTGCCTCCCTGGATGGAGAAGCTTTTACAGGTACCTCAATAAAACATTGTTGCCAGCAATATAGTATGTAGGGTGGGGACAGCCATCTAAAAGCAAAGAACTTCATTTGCATTTTAACCAATCAAGTCACTTCTCAAAAGAAACTTGAATGGTATTTCTCATGTTTTCCTTCTCATGGGATTCAAAGTTGGGTGGTTTCTCTTGCTATCTCTTCTACTAGGAGACAGTAAATTACATTTTGTCTTTTAAAACAATTCTAACTACCAACAAGATATCAGGTGTGGGGTTTGGTAATTGAACAGAATACTGAAATGCTCCTTGCTTCCTCCTTTCTTGAAGACTATGGACAACACCACCATAACTACCTGTCACTCAGGCCAGTAACCTGGGCGTCATCTTCAACTTGGACCTCTCTCTAGGCCCTCACATCTAGGCTATAGCTGAATCTTGCTGATTTTTTCTGCATAACCTTTCTAAGATATGGTCTTTCTTATTCATCCGAACAGCTAAAACTTGTGTCCAGACTCTCATCATCTCACATCTCGATTACTGCTACATCCTTCTCTCTGGCCTTGACAAATGCCATCTTGCCCCACCCATATCCATTCAGAGTATAACTGCAAAGATCACCTCAGTGCCTGATTTTCTGACCACATCACACCTCTCTTGTCATCTCTTGACTGGCTCCCCCTTCTCTATTGCATCAAACATAAGCTACTTGGTTTTGCTTTTAAAGGCCCTTTACAGTCTATTCTCCCCATGCCTGTTATCTCTTATTCAGTACTGAAAGGTTGATTCCTGCCTTTGACTGGCCCACGATGCTAGCCTTCATTGCTCACTTGTTAAACAAGTACCATTCTGCTTTCTCCCATGCTGCTCCATAAAGCCACTTCACTGTTCTCCTTCAAACTCTCTTTGCCATGACTCCTTCAAAAATCTTGAAAATCCTACCAAGCTGATCAATATTGTTCCCTTGAACTCCCCCATCTGTCTGTATCCATCTGTTGTTACTTAGATTGTAAGTAACAACAGGCAAATAATGTCTTTTGTTCTGTGTTTGGTCAGTGCTTACCACAATGGGTTCGTTCCTGGTCCATGACAAGAACTCCTAAGCCAAATGATGCTACTTGGGCTTAACTCTTCTATGCCTGGCTCCTTGTGTCAGTTGTGTGTGTGTCCTCACCAGGAGCACTTTTATTGATCATACTGTCAGTGTGGGGCACAGCCCCTGAAAGCCAGTAACAGTCGATATAAGCAATGCAGAGTCTACCCTGACATTGTGTCGACCTAACTACATCGACCTTGACTCTACACCACTCGTGGAGGTGGAGTTATTAAGTTGGTACAGTGGGGCAGTTACATCAGCTGGAGTGAAATTTAAGCGTAGACAGTTCCATAGGTAGGTTGATGTAAGCAGCCTTGTAAGCCATAGAACTTAACTATGTAGTGTAGACCAGACTTAACTGCTCCCATTTTACTCAGTGGGTCTTTCATTGGCTTCATTACAAGCAGAGTTAGGCCAATTCTGAGCACTTGAGAAATTCCCCCGTCATATTTTCTACTTGTATTTAAGAGATATCGAATTACCACTGAAATCAATGGGCATCACGCCATTGATCTCAATGGGCTTCTGAACAGGGCATAAATGAGTAATTTCTATTCCATGTAGTGTTGAGGAGAACTACAGTAGAACCTCAGAGTTATGAAAACCTCGGGAATGGAGGCTGTTCATAACTCTGAAGTGTTTGTTACACTGAACAAAATGTTACAGTGGTTCTTTCAGAAGTTTACAACTGAACGTTAACTTAAATAAGCTTTGAAAGTTTACTATGCAGAAGAAAAATGCTGCTTTCTCTTTGTTTTTACTAGTTTACATTTAACACTGACTGTACTTGTTTTGGGGAGGGGGGCGGGTCTCTGCCACTGCCTGATTGTCTACTTCTGGTTCCAAATGAGGTGTGTGGTTGACTGGTCAGTTCATAACCCTGTGTTTGTAACTCTGGGGTTCTACTGTAGTGCTAATATATACACAGGGATTTTGTTTTGTTTTTTAAAAATTAGACATTTCAAATTTTGAGGCAGTTTCCCCAAGATAACAACTTTACTGTAGGTCAAATTTTGAGCCTAAACTACTTGACATTGTCAGCAGAAGTGAATGCATGGAAGACTTCGCTGATCAGTTTTTGGCATTTTCTATCCATTTTAAATGAGATTAAAATTATCCTGTGTACCCTTAGTTATCGTTTCTTCCAGCTACAGGAATGCTGGTTGGTGCATTTGAAGGAATACCCAAAATCTCTAGTTCACATTATGGGATGATGAAATCTTTAAAGATGATGCATCACCCAATTTTTTAAAATGTGTGTTTAACAGAAAGGAGAAATAAAAAGAAAAACAAACATTTAATCAAGGAAAAATTAAGCCTGAGCCATTTAAGCGATGTTGATGCCTAATGCCCATTCGAATTGGAATTCAGCCCAGGTGTACAAATAGTACACCTCACTATGGTGTCAGTTGGCTGAATTCGAATTAGAGTTATTCCGGTCTCATCAACATTAAAAGGAACATTCCACACATAAGATTCTATTGTGGTACTTGAGCCACAACCTCTTATTGGGCACAATGCCTCCCAGAGCTCCTCTACACACAGGGGGATCAAAGATCCATGTGTAGAGTCATTTGATCAAGGTGACCCCAAAAAGAGATGTAGCGACTGGTTAAAGTCAGCAGGCATATGGAAAAAGTTGGTTGACCGTGAGAAGTAGCAAAAAGAGGCAGCTGAATTACAGTAGCTTTTATGTTGTGTTCTTCAGCTGGTCTAACTGTCCCCCTTTCACTGAACAGCCATTGTGGAACAATGATTAAACTCTTCTGAAGAATCTAGCGAATGACCAGGACTGGCTCTAGGCACCAGCAAAGCAAGCACGTGCTTGGGGCGGCACATTTCCAGGGGCGGCATTACGGCCAGCCTTTCTTTTTCGGGACAGTTGCGCTCTTGGAGCTGCGCCACTTAGACGGGGCGAGGGCGCCGCATCCCCGGCCGCAGCAGGAAGGGGAAGCCCCAGCCCCGAGATGCTGAGCTGCCAGGACCCAGCCGCTCCCTGGGGAGGAGAAGGCGTGTCCTGCCGGGGAGCCGGGGCTGCGCCACCTCCTCTGCGCACTGGCTGCTGCGCTGCCTTGTGCCACCCCTTATCTCGGGGCTTCTCTGCATGGCCGGGCGGGGGAGGGGGAAAGCCCCTGCAGGCGCTGGGAGAAGGTGACATCACTCCCTCCGCTTCCCGCGCCACCTGCGAGCCCCAGCCCCACCTGAGTTTGGGGTGGCAAATTTTTTGCTTGGGGCAGCAAAAAACCTAGAGCCGGTCCTGAGAATGACGGCCATATTATATCAAGAGGGAAAAAGGAAAGGGAACTCGCAAAATTCCTACTGTTTTTATGCTTTTATTTTCATGTGCAATATACACTAATAGGGTTTTTAGTTTAATGAGGTTTCCTGTAGAAAAGAATTATTTAACATCATAGTCAACAAAATCCTCACATAACAGGTTTTTTCCCCAGTGAAAGCATGGTAATTACACTGATGAACTATATCACCCAGCCTCACTTACTGTATTTATATACTCACAAGCACAATTCAGCCTGCCACTTTAGAGTCACTGTGGAAACTGGAAAGCCTTTTTTGTTCCACTGTAGGATTTACAAGAGATCAGATATAAAAAACTAAAGACCTTAAGGAGAAAGCATGCAAGTCTATTTCATTACACAATAAGCTCTTCAGGGCAGGGACAAGGTCTAAACATATGTTTACACTGCGCCTAGCACAGTGAGTCTTGATCTTGAATAGGGCCTTTGGATGCAATCACAACATAAATAATCATCACTATCTTTACTAGAATTAAAATGCATCCCGAGATTTGTTTATGAGTTGTAACAAAAGCTAATTCCAGCTGAGTTAAAAACCACAATGTCAGTGTGTTCTTTCCATGGTATTCCTTCTTTACCTCTCCTTGATGCTAATGGAAGCTACGTGTGGTGTGACCGAAGCAAACAGATACCCAAGGGATTTAGTTGCTGGCTTTCTCTACACGGGAAAAGCATATTCTCTTACTGTAAATATAATTATCTTATTTTCTCCATTTTTCTCCTTGATCATTACGAGATTAAGAGTTATTACCAAACATGACTCATACAGTACACAGATGGGGGAACCAAACAAAAGTTGAAGCCAAACATAGAACCCAGTAACTCAGCATCTCGATTTCTCATTCTCACTTTACATGAGTAATATGTGTTTTAGATGATATACACGTGGATGGTAATAGGCAGTGATTATAAGCAACTACTGACCTTTTTGGCTGTATAACCGTCTATAGGAATTGATTAACCATTTATTAAAACATTTTCCAAACATTTTTCAACCCTTTAAAATTATTTATGAACTTAATATAAAGTGTGACACGTCTTGCTTTGCTATTCACAAGTAAATTCCTCCCAAATCATAAAACCCATAGGCATCTCTGAAACTGCCAATGAACAAATCAGCCCTGTGAACCAGTTTAATTTGTCACTAAACCACTTCTCAGTCAGGGTCTGCGTGTGTATATAGTGTTGTTAGAATTTGGGCTGACAGTTCATGGTAACAGAAGTCTTCCAGTCCGATCTGCAATTAGATCACTAACAGTATTTCTCTTGTTTCCAGGCCATGTAGAATGATACACAGCCAATGTTTAACTTCTTAGAGGAAGTATTAAAGATGACTATTAGGCAATATTATGGATGTAGCCCACACAGAAAGCATTTCTCCAAGCAGCTGATCAGAGTTTCTATACCACAAGCAGTCTTGCAGCTACATAAGAACACACATACATTCTGTTACGCATGTGATTCCTCTCCCTAACAAGGAATTTGAAAGGCACAACTAAACTGCTATTTGCTCATGAGAATAATGCCAGCAATAATTTAGCTAGTGAAATGGTTAATCAGTGATATAATCCTTCACAAGTGCTACTGTAAATCTTGAGGGAATCAAGTCCAAACAGTTCAAATAAGAGGGACTTGGTAATGCAGAGATATTTCATTTCTATCCTGCTTTATAGATTCATAGATACTAAGGTCAGAAGGGACTATTATGATCATCTAGTCTGACCTCCTGCACAACGCAGGCCACAGAATCTCACCCACCCACTCCTGCGAAAAACCTCACCTACGTCTGAGCTATTGAAGTCCTCAAATCATGGTTTAAAGACTTCAAGGAGCAGAGAAGCCTCCCTCAAGTCAACCATGCCCCATGCTACAGAGGAAGGCGAAAAACCTCCAGAGCCTCTCCAATCTGCCCTGGAGGAAAATTCCTTCCCGACCCCAAATATGGCAATCAGCTAAACCCTGAGCATATGGGCAAGATTCACCAGCCAGATAGTACAGAAAATTCTTTCCTGGGTAACTCAGATCCCACCCCATCTAACATCCCATCACAGGCCACTGGGTCTATTTACCATGAATATTTAAAGGTCAATTAATTACCAAAATCATGTTATCCCATCATATCATCTCCTCCATAAACTTATCCAGTTTAATCTTAAAGCCAGATAGATCATCAAATGAAAACCCCTTCCTAACCTCAAAAAGCAGTCACATGAAACAGATACGAGTGTCTAGCGGTTTTGACAGTCCTGCAGCCAAGTATTTATAGAGAGCTGATCGCAACCATCTCAAAGGCCCTAATCCTGCAATTAAAAGTGTGTGGGCAGAGTGCCATGCCCACATGGGGTCCCTCCAAGCCTATATCAGTTTGTTCACATGCGGTCATCTGCAGAATCGGGGCCTAATCGCTTAGGCAACATGAACTTGGAGACACAATTTATCATAAAGTTGGAAGCAAACTCAGAAGGTGACACCACACTAGCAAACATCCTGGATTCGTGTGCAAAGGAAACCCCAGCTCATTACCCTCTTTCTGTCCAGTTCCAATTAATATGGTTTAATTTCTAACTTTACAAAATGAGTAATGTCGTCAGAGCAATATGCAAGCTCGGACCTTGCACACAGGGATATTAGATCATTTGTTTTGTAATATCCCCGATTATTAGTCATCCGTGAGGAGGGAAGCTTGGGACATAAAGGCACAGAGTTCTAACAATTGAGCTAAAAGGAGTTAGTTTACTAGTAAGAGTAGAAGATTCTTACTCGCTATGGACTGGGCACCAAACAGGGGTTATGAACTATTTAACTGGCACAGGACATTTTATATATATATATAAAAAATGTCCTGTGCCATATATATACACACACACACACACACACTACTTAAAGTTACATCCAAATGTCCATTGTACACTCCAATTTCATATGCTCAGACACGCGCTATTTGAAAAATACTCAGTTTTAGCCGAAATGTTCCATTCTTGGCCTCAGCCCAAATGTGAACTTAACTGGCAAATTTGAGCAAAATCCATTCATTCATTTTTGTATTATACACAGGAGAAGCCCCCGCCCCACATTGCTATAAAAAGATTTTAAATGGCTGTAACTTTGTAACGATAAGGCAGAAATTCTCAAAGCTACCTAAGAGATTTGAATGCTAATGGGGTGGGTGGCCAAAGAGGCCCAGAGGGCTTTGACAACCACAGTCTAAATAAATAGGAATGGATAACTAATGATAGTGTAAGAAACAGAAAAATTGGTTCTCACATCCAAAGTACAAAATCTCAACTACGCTTAGACTGTATTATGCTATTTATAGGATTGTGGAATAATATAAATATATACTACAGATGTTCTTTGGTTCTATGCATGGGATTTTATTCTGTTATTGCTAATAAGTTTCATAGCTATATACGTTTTTCACTATGCAAAGTGGGATTAAACAGTAAAATCAGTACAGAGTGGTGCTTTTCTTAAAAAAAAGACAAGGAAATATAAATGTAGATTAATGTAATGTTAAGGTTATAATTTTAAAAGTCGGGAATCACAAACATTAGGAGTTGCTAAGAGTGAAATGGTAATCATATACAGTAGTAAAATTGATGCCTATGACACTGCATAGAATGCTTTCAAGTTCCAAGAGCTACCCAACAGCAAAGAATGCAAGTCTCTCTGTAAACCCACAGAAGAGATACAACAAAACTTAGCAGAAAATAAGGGTGTGGGCTCTATAACTTTTCACTCATCTCATCTCCGGACAGTTCATTATGTATTTAATTTTCTAAATGCTACAAAACAGCTTGTAGAAAGCACCTGGGACACATTAAGGCAGCATTTTCTTTACATTTGAATTTAAAAGGATTAAAACATGAAAATTGCTTGAAAAAAACTAACAAAACCACTAATGTGATGTTTTGAGACTAACCTACTCCTCCTATGCAACAAATGCCCACTCACAGGGTAATTCTTCTTTTTCTAAAACAATAAAGAGACTCTTTAAAGTGCATTTCTATCTAGTAAGGATACAGAAGAGTTACTGGAAAGAATTCAATTTTAACAACTTATCTCGCTATTAAATGGGAAAAAAATTACACAGAGCAATTTATTCAGTCTAAGTGCAGCATAACGCCCTACATTTAAAATCCATTCTTTAGCAAATGCTTTTTTCTTTACATTCTCCTATCACTTTAAAAATATTTGTGCATAATACATAACATGAGTTGTTTTACTACTGTCTTTTGGTTGTTTTTGTCCCAAGAGATCAATATACACCACGATTGTCATTAAGAAGTCATCATTTACCAACAGTTACCACACTTTGATATCTGAGACCATACTTTTTCTCTGATGTAAGTACAGAAATATCACGACAGTGTATCAAATACCAAAATGTGGGTCCTGATGGTATAGAACAACTGATAATGGCAGCCTCTGGGCTGAAACAAAATAAATGCAATTATTTTTATACAACACGCTAGAAAGGAATCTGACCTGCAGAGATCAGAGAAGTTCAGAGGAAGCTTTGAGTTCATCTTATTATAGATATGGAGGTAGCAGTCTGCTGCAAAGTTTAGATTTGGATCAAAACTTGCTTAATGTTTGAGCATGCCAATGTAATTAACTGGTGAGAGTATGTTACACTGTTCCTTCTGTGCCCAATCCACAGAGGATATGAGTTGGCCCTTGAACTCAAGTTGTAGCAGCTTATGCTTTTAGCTCTGGAGATCATTTGTTCAATCCCCAAAATGGCAGCCATCCCATACAGTTCCAGCATTCTAGTTCGACTCATTAGAAGGCATTTAGGACCATCCTTAATGTACATGTTCATGTTTTGTAGGCTGAGATTTTCAAAGGAACCAGAAAGGAGCTACAAGCTTAACTTCCATTGAAGCTCCCAACTTCCTCAAGCCCTTTGCTTTTTCATTTCTCACTCATGTAGCAGTGTAAACCTCACCACATAAATACCCTTCACCAGATCAAGAGACAGACATATACACCTGCAGCCAGCTACTAACACCACCCAGGTCCTTTACGTTGGTGGATTCTCAGAGGCCCCATTGATTTGGTCACTTCCTCACCTTCAAAAAAAAAATCTGGTAACTAAAACAAACCTGTTTGGCCAGCTGATCCTTCTTGACTAAGCCAGTGGCTGCAGCAATAGTGCCTGCTCCTTCCACTGTCTTCTGCGCTACTGCCGTCACTCCCGTCACCACAGCTCCCCCGACATTAGACACTTGTTCTTTGGTTTTCTCAGCCACTGTAGAAAAGCAAGAGATTAACAATACATTACAGTACTGGGAGATGAAGGTTAGTCATGGAATGAGAGGATAAAGTGGCTTATTAATACAGAAGCCGACAGTGCAGCATCAATGGATAGACAGTGAGACCATTACAATTTCTGTACGTCCTAAGTGAATCATAAGCAATGAAACATCATCAATTGATCATACAAATAGTGGTAGCACAACTAGAATTAAGGATCTATTTGTGGCTCAACTGTTGTTGCTTGGTAAGGCTTTACTGACCACATCCATTCATTCATTTAGTTATCAGGTTGTACTGTGTGGGACAGAGGTTATTAGCAGAAGGCCCTTTATTATGCCCATCTACATTTCATAACATTTACATTCAATGCAATGCAAAAACCACATTTTGATTAGTTCACAGAACACACTGACCACATGCTACTGCTAATCAGAAACAATTCAGTGAACTAGTCAAATTCCAGTTATTAATTTCTCAGGATTTTTAAAAAATATTTTCCAGACAAACAGGAGCCATTGTTTCTCAGCCTGCGAGTAACATTCTGAAGACCTCATTCTCAGAAAAAGGTTTACTCCAGTGTGGGGTTTTAAGCCCATGTCACACAAAAAATAAATACAAGCCAAACCAAAGCTATCAGAGCAAACTGAGCTAGTGGCCAGATCTATGGCTCTAGGGAGACAACAATACATTTACCCCACATACACATCAATAGTTCTCCATTCTGCCTTGTGGAATCTTACAGTGATCTTTCTGGTCATTCACTCCAAAAGGCTCTCCCCCACCAGCAGCTTGCACTGTAGTGAAATCAATCTAGAAAGCAGGATTAGGACCATATCACTCCGAGCTTTAAAGATACAGGTCCAGATTTTCAAAAGAGCTCAACTCCCACTTAGTCACCAAAACCAAGGGTCCGACTTTCAAAAGTGATCAGCATCTAATGTGGTGGCTTCTCTTGGAAAAATCTATCTGATCATTTATTTTGGTGTCCAAATGGTCGATAAACACTTCTGAAAATCTGGCCCACAAGATGTATCCACACCCAAAATTTTACTAGTAAAATAACAAAAATCAGATCTAGCTGTACCCTGTAAGTGGTGCACAAACTCATTGCTCTTCTTCTGGCAATTTTCATTTCTTTCCAGCAATTAGTTTCCTTCCATTTCTTATGGAAATAATTTCAGCTTCCTATATCAAATGGCTCATTCTACAGATTACTATAAGTAATTATACAACATCAACAGAAAATAGCTGGGGGGGAAAACAAAAAACCAAATGTCCCCATTAGAAAATTTTATTAACAAGTTAGGTAATAAAGGACAGCTTGCAGGAAGTCTATGCAAATGACTCAACTCTTTGTCATACCCACTGCCAATGGAAGTAAAATAGAAGTGGGAAGTTGAACTTCAGACTGTAACTATTTTCTTATGGTAATTATTTGTATTGCAGTAGCAGCTAGGAGCCGCAGCCATGAATCAAGACCACAATGTTGTACATGTTGCCTTGGGGAAAAAAATGCAGAGCCTGCCAGAGACTCCAGCCAAAGCAGGGACCTGCGGATGCCCAGAGAACTTTCGACAGTTCTGAGTGAACTTTCTCTGCCCTGAACTGATTAGCTGTTTTCTCTCCGGTTTATTTAGAGTGGGTTAAAGAACTGTCAAAAGTAGAGCTGGTTAAAAATGGTGAGAATGTTTGGAAAATATGTCTGAAAAATGTTTCATTTTAAAAGAATCATAAAAATGTTGAAGTTTTCCATTTTTGAAAAAAGAAATTAAAAACTGAGCAAATTTTAAAGGCTTTTGTTATTTGTCCCCCTCCTCCTCCCCCTTTTTCCTCCTTCCAGTGGCAAAATGCGGGAGGGGGAGAAGCAGGAAAGATGAAAAAAGTGGGTGAGGACCACAATCCAAAAACAACTAAACAAAACCTCAATAAACAGATTGTTGTGTTGATTTTTAACTGTAGGTTAACCTGACAGAAGAGACACAATAGGTGCCATTAAAGAGATTTACTGTTTACTGTGAAACAATATAAACAGCTTGTTGTTACAGTCTACAGGAGAAATTGTTGCATTAGGTCCATATTTAATAGTGTATGTAAAGAAACAGGAAGACAAACCAACAGAAATGCAAAGTGTAATTGCATCCTGCTGGCTTAGAGGGAAAACATATTGCAAAAGAAAATAACAATGCTGAGCCTTGAACCCGATGTGCGCCTGCCTCCGTGCACACAAGTGAAGGCTTGAGAATACCCCATCTGCCAATTTCTCTCTTACTACCTCAGACACCATTGCCAAATCATTAGTCTGGGCTGGGATACAGAACTCAACAATCATGAGAGGCTGCTGAATAGCTTTCCTGGGAAAAGCTACTTACTCCAGAGACAAAATATTCATTTGAAGTGCTTCCATCTCGAAACAATAAGCAGAGATGATTTCTGCAGAATGTGAGTAAAGCATGCCACCCAAAGCATGTTCACTCCCAGAAATACAATGTTAGTATTATACTGGGTTTGCCAAGAATAGAGTTTAGCTAATATTCTAGTACAAAAATTTCAAAAGCATGAACGTGAGCTTTAAGTTCAATTTTTAAAAGTCACTAGTGTGGATTTACAAATGTGCCTGAAGATGCAGCTAGGTACCAAGTGGGATTTTCAAAAGCACCTAAGCAGGTTAGGTGTCTCCCACTGAGTCACAGAGGCCCATACTTTGGCGTAAGTCTAGGGCTAGTGGTGCCAAGGCAATGATCTCTTAGATCCCTTCATATAAGTGCAGCAAACTGCAGTTGTGGAAAAGATGTCAAAGTGCACGCCCCCTCCTCTGCTAAAAGCAGAGAGAGACGGAGAGAGTGTTTCCTCTTATCTGCTTGTAAGGAGTATTTATACGATTACAGGAAACTGGTCAGCCTTTAAGTTGATCGGCTCATATTGTCTATCTCAAGCCCTCACAGTTTCTGGAGCCCATGTTGCTTATTGAAAGAAATGGGCAATACAGAAGTCAATTTTCCCTCAAAAACCAAGATTCCTGCTCAGGCACCAGTTATAAGAGGATTACAAGGCAGTTCTATGCACCACCACTAGGTGCATCAAACGGTTGTCTCTTATTTACCCTGGAACTCCTCAGGAACCCTAACTCTAAGGAAGAGCCATCCAAACCACACAAGCTGCCATTTGATATAATTTTACTGTCTATACTAAGTAACAAAACAAAAGCACACATACATATACGTTTATTTGATTTGTTTATAAACATAATCAAATTAGAATGAAGTGGATTAATATCAAATCATCAAATTAATCTAATCAGGTTGATCAAACCATATCCCATATAAAACTCTATATAGTAATTTGGGAAGGCAGCAGTTTATCAGCCCCCACAGTAATACAGCAACAGCATGCTTAGACAGCGAGGGTCCGTAGTGCCAAATATCCATGGTCACATTGTATAGCTTTATTCTACGTGTCTAAAAGCCCCACGGGGTTATTGCTGATCTGGGTGTGATCTATTGCTGCTGGCAGTCCATGGCTGAGAAAAGTCCCCTCAAGGTGATCTTCAGGGCTCGAAGAATGGGGGGACTGTCTCCAAGGCAGGCAATCTGACTAACAAGTGCCGACCAGCAGTGACTGATTATGACGTCAGTCCTCTCCAGGCCATTTCTCAATAATACATCCCTATTACTGATAAAATCAAACCATCTTATGCCCAGTAAAAGCGGCAAAGAGTCTTGTGGCACCTCATAGAGTAACAGATGTATTGGAGCATAAGCTTTTCGTCGGATGCACGAAAGCTTATGCTCTAATATTTCTGTTAGTCTATAAGGTGCCACAGGACTCTTTGCCACTTTTACAGATCCAGACTAGCACAGCTACCCCTCTGATACTTGATTATGCCCAGTAGTTGCTGCTGACAATGTATATGAAATACCTCAAGCTTTCTGATGCTAATCAAGATATTCACTGTATCAATTATTTGGCTGGAACCTGAGAGTCAGAATTACTCCATGGTGAAGCTAATGTTGAGAGTACAGCTCTGAAGCCACTTAAGGCAGCCTGCCTGAATTATTGGCTAAGGTAATCATCAAATCTCTTCCCCTCTGGTTCCAACACAGGGTTATATGAAACATTCCAATGCCATTCAAGATGACACAACTCATTACATTTAATATTTCAATCACACATTTAGATGAAAATAGTATGATTTATCAGGATTAATTTCCATGGACTGGTCTACAAGACACTTTATTAACATATATTACACAATCATTAGCTATAACGAAATACAAATCTGAATCCACCCACTATCTTTGCTTTCCAGATCAATTGTTCAGATCCAAAGGTTCATTTCTTAAACCCAATTTCCCCAGTTCATACTGGAGGGAGCAAGTTCTCTAGTCATTTACTCCATATGAAACCATACTGCTTCACTTTAGAACCTGTGTTCTCCAGCTTTTGTAGCAAGTTTGCTCTATTCACTATAATTGTACAAAGTTATGACCCATTTCATATTTTTAATTTACATTCAACAACCCAAGTCCATTACTGGAGCTCAACTGCACGGAATTAAACAAAAATATTATGGAATTACTATCAGTAAACCTAAGCCTTTTCTATTCAGCTTGGTGTCAACCTTTTCAGTGATCCATCACAGGCTGGATGAGACCTATCATCAGTCAGTTATGATGTTCTATTCTGGTTTGCCTAAAATTCATAATGATCCTTTTATGGTCAATTTTTTTTATTGAAGCAGCATTTAGAGGAACTGATGCCCTTATGTTTTGCATCATTGTCCATGTTCTTTGTCTTACAAACAAAATTTTACATCTTCCCTCCCACCCCCCAACCCTCTCAAACGCGTCATGCATCCAGCTGGAATCGCCTTTCTCATGAATATCAGACATAGACTGGTACTCACAGGATTCACAATAAATCATTTCTACTTTCTTCATGATAGGCAGCTTTCATCCCTGCTAGGCTGTTGCACAAAAATATTTGAATGTTTCTGCAAATTCAACAGGTTCACAAAGTGTCCTTGGACTTTTCAAGTTCAAGTTCAGTTGGTCATCATCACCACCACTTATTTATCTGGATGTCCATGCTGGTTGTCTAGACACACCACACATCAGACACACCAATCACAACAGATCCTCTGCTAGTTCAAGTGGAGTCTCCTTTTCTTCCTCCTGCTACCCCTTAACTGAGCTCTTGCCAGCTTAGATTGATGTCAGGCTGCAAACCTTATATCCGGGACTTGTACCAATTTAGAATGCCTCAGTATGTGTCCTAAGACTAAATTTTGCAGCACTGTCATAGCTAGTTGCTTAGCTGCTAAAACATCCTCTTTGCTTATTCCTCAACCATTCATTTGGCATATGATGTGAAACAGGGCTAAATAAAACTCCCAAGAAGTTTTTCTTCAAAAAATGTAGCGTTTGTATAGTTGAGCATCAATCAACTGCTATTTATCTCCTTTGGGCTTCTCTGTGGGGCAGTAGACAATAGAAAAAGTCTTTGTCTTACCCCAAACTTCTTTCTTTTCTAATTCCTTATCCGAGCTACTAACTTTCACAGTGGTCTTCAGAACCTCTGAACTTCCTGCTCAGGTATTTTCCCAAGCCTTTAAGTGAATGTTTATGCTGCAGCCGGAAGCATGCCTACGAGCATGCATAGACAGAAATGCGCTAGATCTGCTTGAGATAGCATGCTAAGAATAGTAGTGTTGATTTCGTGACACAGGCTGGCTACCCAAGTACAAGCCCTCTGTACCCCTGGGTCCATAGTCAGGTGGATAGCTCATGACACCATCCATGCCACATCATCCTCACTGCTATTTTTAGAGCTAGTGTGTGTCTATCTGCCAGGGTTGGGAGGCATGTACCCAGCTGAAGTGTAAATATGCCCTGTGGCGATCATTCCAAAAGAAGATAAATTGCATGGAATTCAGTGTACTATTCAGATTTTTCAAAGAGCTTAAAAGCTTAAGTCCTGTGTGGATATCAGAGTTTTACTGACTTTGCATCTTATTGATATTGCACCATATTACTTACTGATTTTTGCCTGACCACACCTGTTATTGTCCAAGTCAATTCAATGCAAAGATTCACTGACTTTTAAACTGTACAGCTAATAAGGCTATGTGCATGCCCCATGAAGCCTATTTTTCAAATTATAAAGTGCTAATGTTGTTGAAATAGACTGTACTGTGCAAGTACAATTTTAAAATGGCTGAACTGTTTTTGCTCAAACTTTCTAGGGGAAAAAAAAGCATCCTCAGGAAGAGGCCAATTTTGGTAAATTTTAGGCCAAAAAGTGACAGTTTTGGAAAGTTCTGAGCAGTTGAAAACAGAGCAATAGAATGTAAATGCTTAGACACTGCTAGCTAGAGCTCCAGTTTCAGATAGATTAAATGGATTAGACAAACACAAGATCACCTGCTGTGTACAAATTCAGACAGGTATAGCTCTACAGATATATGAAGAAAATTGGGAAAATATCATTTCCGCTCTTCATTATGTACCCAATCCAAAGCCCCATGAAGTCTGTGGGACTCTTTCCATTGATTTTCATAGGCTTTGGATCAGGCCCTATGAGTTCAATTCTACTGTATCCCTTCATATATTGAAATGGTGCAAAGAGAACCATCCGCCAGTTCCATACCCTCTAGTGCCATGGAAGAGTTTCAAACCCTGTGACTCATTCAGGTTTGAGAACAGTACGAGAAAAGAGTGCATGGCTCGGATCAAAAAGCAGAGGTGCCATCTGTGATACAGACCCCAGATGTATTCTCCTCGTGAGGGCCTTGGAATATCTGCACAAGGTGAAAGTGTACATCACAGCAGCTCCAGCATTGCCTAAAACACTCCACCATCGTTGACTGCCGACACTGGTCTCTACTGTGTGCTTCAAATGCTCCCTACTTTCCTACAGCCTTTCCTTCCCATGTGCTTTGCACAATCCCTAATACGAGTGACCTCCTGACCACCAGCTTCTGCATACTCTGCTCCCTGCCACTGGTTGTGTTGGTCCCAGTTCCTAATCCCCAGGTAGCATCAGCACTCTCCATCCCAGCCCCCAGGCCAATTGTCACTCATTTTACAACACCCTCATCCCCCAAATCATCTGGCATCATGGGTCTCAGTCCTGCTGACAGATACACAAGCATCCTACTCCACCCCATATATACTCCCTTTCACCCTCTTCCACATTCAACACCTGGTGCCCTTCCTTGCCCACACAAGGAGAAAGAGACTTGCCCAAACAGGGCTGTCAATCTCTGTGGTGGAGGCTGTGCAAAGACGAAGAACCCATTTAACAGATAGATGGCTGATTTGTCATAGATTTAGATAAAAAGACAGTTGAAATAATGTACTTGTGTGCTTACCTGTTGTGACACCATGAACAACTCCATCCCTGGTCCTGGAACCTAAACAAAGCAAAAATCATTTTAGAATGAAATTGTTATGAGCATTGGAAATACCAGTTAGCAAATACTGGTACAAGTGAGTGAGTGATGGGAAAGCAGTAAATATAGCACAGCTCGATTTTAATAAATCGTGATAGTGTCTCGTAAGATGCTTAAAATTAATTGAAATTGGGCTTGATATAAGCAATGGCTTAAAGATTGAAGATCACCTGGAGAACCAGCAATAAAGGGTGAAGATAAGTGGCCACATTTTGAGTTGTGGAGTGGGGGAAGCATCCATGTTAGGTGTTCTAGTAAACAGCTTGTTAAATAAGCACCCAATCCTGCAAAGACTTTTGCACATGAATAACCTCACTCATGTGAGCAGTTCAACTAATGTCGCACATGCATAAAATTACTCATGTGTGTAAGGCTGTGTAGCCTCAGGACCCAGGTTAGCATATGTGATTTACAACCCAATCCTGCAGTCTTTACTCTGGTCGTAATCTGGGGGGAACTGCAAAGAGTGAGGGCAGGAAAATGATATAAAAGGGCACAGCAGAAATAGAAACATGATCATGAAATTCATTTTGGAAAACTCCAAGCTAATATTTCTGTGGGAAGTAATCTGAAACAAATGGTTTACTGAGAGTGGAATCTGGAAAGCAGCTATGCTAATAGATGCCTAGAGGGAATAGATATAATACTGGACATGAGTGTACAGTGTGATGTGGCAGCCACGATATCAAACCAATTTTGGGATGCATATGCAAATGCATCCTGGCTCTTTAGGGAAAAATCCTGCATTGGAAAAGAAATGGGCTCTTTCCACTGGAGTCAATGGTAAAACTGCCATTTAAGTCAGTGGGAGCAAAAATAAACCTACTTTTGAAAGTACTTTTGAAAATCCCACCCTCAATGTCTTTTTCCATCCTGGACTTCTAGTTCTCTGATTCTATAACTTAGCTACATGTGAAGGGGATGAGCCCATCTCTGGCCTACCATGCTTAGCAATTTACAGTGCAGAGAATGGGTATGTGATACATACCATGGAAGGCAAAGTAATAGCTTTATAATGCCATTGGGCTAGGTCTTCGAGGGACAGTATTGAGATCTAAATTTTAAAAAGCATTTAGTTTCTTTATTATGCACACTATTATATAAGAAAACATTTTTCCAAGGAGTTAGTATTTAGAGACTTCTAGCTATATTATTTTATTAATTTGGATAATTTTTATGTATCATATTCAGTATACAAACATTGTTTTGCCTACAGGGCTTTTCAACAGTGTGCATGTGCACTGTTTATTTAAATCTGTAGTAGGAAGCCAAACAAGAGGCTCTAGGGAAAATTCTAGGCAGAAGATCTACAGTGAAGCAGAGAGAAAGTAGCATTAGGTTTAACATTGTTTTCCTTATTCTAATAAAGTTTCTTGTTTAGCGTTAGAAGAAAGAGACAGTCAGTGATTCTTTAGAGTTGTCACATTAGGGCACCACACTAATATAAATGTAAATATTGTAGAACAGCACATAGTCTCCATCAGCATTATGTTTCATACTTTACTGGTGCCAGTTTGTTAAACCAAAACCCTGGGGTTTATTATCTGTACTATCAGATTTATGAACTTTTACATCATTGAAAATGCCTTGTTACTAAAGAGTAAGAGCAGAATAAAAATAACATGGGGGGGGGGGGGGAGAGAGAGAGCACGAATGAATGATTTCTTTGTATCATGTGAAATGACTTCATGCTCTAGCCTGGAAAATGAAGATGCCAGACTTGCCCTGGGTACTTTGGAGAAGATTGTCTCTGTCTGAAAATTAGGTAAATAGCCAATGATCAGAACAAAGGGTGAAGAAATGGTGTCCTTTCCTCTTTATATTCATTCAATTTGTGCAAGGAAAAACACAAGATGTTCTTCTCCATTCCAGATGGTATCACTGCAAGGTTTCTGAGCTATCTGATTAAAAACAAAGCAGAAGAAGTCCTTTCAATGTGTAAGGATTCCTCTTAAATCACCAGGGATCAATCCCACATGTCATACATGCTCTGGCCTCAATCCAGCAAAGCATGTTTCACTTTAAACACACGAGCAATTCCATTGACTTGTAGAAACGGCCTACAAAGCACTTCATTGGCTTCAATAGGACAACTCATGTGCTTACAATTGCGCACGTGCTTAAGTGCTTTGCTGGATTGGAGCCAGAGCACTCAGCCCGTTGCTGGATTGACTCCCTAGCTATTATGGGCTAAATCCTTCAAGTGACATAAGAGCATGGTTATGATGTTCAACTGTTCAGCTGGTGTAGGGAGAAATGGGGTAAAGCAGCAAAAAATCCTCACAGAGGAATTCTCCACAGCAGATATCTCCAGAAAGGAATATATATCTTGATTCTTACCTCACTTACACTAGCATTACCCACAGGTATAATTCCACTGAATTCAGTGTAGTTAGTCCTGATTTACACTACTATAACTGAGATAAAGAATCAGGTCTATGGAGAGTGGGCCTGTTGCCCACATGAGAGTTTGGCCAGTGGATCCATCCAAAGCACAGATTTTCATAAGCAAATTCATACTTGGCAGTAGATAGTAGCCAGCTAGCTATGCAGTTTTCCTGGCTTCACACTTCATGGTGACACCTTACTTGTGCTGTGTTGTAGCACAGCTTCCCTTTTACTTAGGCTTTGCTCTTAGGCTTTGCTCAGTGTCAGAATACAGTCCTGTAAGGACAGTGGCTGAATTCTGTGGGACAAATTCTGGCTGGAGAGGCCCAGGGGCTCACCGAAGTAAAGTTGCAGCCAGTAGTGGGAGCATAAGACGGGAAGTGGCTGTCTTTATTCTGGCCACTCCAAAACATCATAGAAAGGGTGCTCCTCATGCCCTGCATGACAGGAGCTGTGGAAGGGTGATAAAGAGAACGAACTCGCAGTCAAGAAACATGGGCTGCATATACACTCTGATTCAACAATGGCCTCTCTGTACAGATTGCACAATTCAGGCAGAATAGTGGCACACGTGCACACTACTTTTCCTGTATACATGGTTCATGTGACCACACAGGAGGAGGGGGGTGGACATTACTCCTGTTTTCAGGCATTAGCCAAAATTTGGACCATTGGGTGAAAAGTCAAGAAATAATAGAGACCAGTCTTCCTTCCCATTTCAATAGTATTTGTCAGCACTATTAAACTTAAGTAGCTATTTTGTGTGTTGGCTACGAGACCCAATCCTGCAAGGCGCTCATTTCTGAGCACTTCTTTAGCGGTGCCAAGTATTTTCAGCACTTCACTGAATTGGGGCCTCATTCAGCCATAGGGCTGGTTAAGGCCCTTTCTGCAGTGGTGTATGCACCACTGTAAGCAACTGCTGGTTGGGGACAGGGAAGCATGACCCCACTTGAGAGAAGGAGAGATTATTGCTTCTGCTTCTGAGTGTTCCTATAGCGCACTGTTTCCACAAGGACTTTAGCAGGGATTAGGCTGCTCATTATTCCAGCAGACAGAATTGGAATCTCTTTGCTATCTCACCAGGCTTTCTACTGCCAAAGAAAGACAACATATGTCTTGAGAGAAGGCTGCAGCAGAGGCATTTCTGTGATCTAAGCAATATGGGAAAGGTACCGTTTTGTAGCCGTGCACCTGCTGTGGGTCAGATCAAATCTACACAAATATGAACACTAGAGCTTGAGTGCAGTGGAGAGGGGGAGCTGACTGGGAGAGTATCCCAGCTACCTGATACTGAGCTATCCAGGCCCAGTGTAAGTTAAAGCTGCAGAGGGGGGCACTTTATCCTACACCAAGATCACACAGCAGCAGAGAAACTGGAGTAACAAAGCTTCACTCTGCCACACGCCTTCTCCTGACAAGATGCCATCCCATTTCCCTGAGATAGTGAGAGTTTGAGACCCAGATTAGAAGACTGCAGTCCTTGATTCAGAGCATCAAAGCTATACTCGGAGTCAGATTAAAATACTCTTACTTGCCTTGAGAGTACCACACGCCTCACACAGTCTCGCTGAAATCAGAATCTAGTCCTTACTCACTTAAATGAAATTGGCATAAAGATAAACATGGTTAAGTAATCCATATTTAGCTTCCTCAACTCATACGTGCAAAGCACCCATAATTTCTAATGAAGACCGTGGGACTCAAGTTTAAACAATCTGGCCTGAGTGACTTGCACAAGCCATCCAGCAAGTCAGTGGCAGAACAGAAACCAGAATCCAGGCTTAGTTGCTGAATCCCCTGTCCCCTTCTCTTAGTAACAACTAATCAGCATGGTTCCTTTGTAAGTTATACCTTCACTATGAAGGATCTGATGCTTAGCGGATATGAATCAATGTAGCTATCACTGGACCTATGCTGACGCACATAAGCTAAGACTCTGAACACAGAGTGTAAGAAAGAAGCTAACTCAGGGCATAAACCAAAGTCCATCCAGGAGGACTTTCCAGTTACTGCAATGGACATTGGATTAGGTGCTAAGAAAGGAGGAAAGAAACAATGGGAGAAGAGAACAGCATTCAGGATGAAGATAAGTAGAATAAAATCCAAACTTTCTCAAGTGTTCCACAACCCCTTTACCCACAGATAGAAATGTTCGTTTGTGCCCTATAAGATTAAACCATTACAATGATTCCATTGCTTCCTAGACAATGGATATTTTTCCATGGGATTCTCTTACCATCTTTTTTTGCACTAGATATTTTTTTACTATGCTCTGAATAATAGGTAGTAGTAATTTGGACAGGAAGACTTTAGCTTCTCATTAATCCCTCCCCAAGAACTGATGGCAAAGAGTCATTGACTAATTGACTGCTGAAATTTAAAAATTACTATCAAGACGCTCTCAATTCTGGTCTCAATAGGCTCTTTTCGGGAAGGTGTCAACCCTAGCATGACAGAACCCACTTGTAATGCACCCAGTTATAGCTGCAACTCTACATACAGCCATGTGGAGTAAAAATCCTCAACTGCTTCAATGCATTTCACTCCATTATAAATGGGTTCCACTGGCTAAATTCCTAAGTACATTCTCCTCCTCCTCCTCTGTTCTGTCTGAGCAGGAGAAAAGAGAAGTTACCATTGCCCTGTGCTGGGGAGGTAAAAAGAGGAATACCTGGCTTCCTTTTTTACATCAGGGCATGAAAGAGAATTAGGCCAACCTAGATCACGTGACATTTTTAACTACAATTCCAGCTAGGGAAGAAGAACTTCCAGAGGCAATACACACTAGCTGTCATCACTCCTAGGATGAAGGAAAGTGGATCTTTTGCCAGTAGCTCCTTTCCTGTTATAGTGAAACTATATATATATGTTTATGTTTCCTTTATGAAAGAAATCAGTTCAGTGTGGGATCACTCCTGCACTATTATTAATTATTAGTATACAGACCCTACCCCCAAACAATTCACAATCTAAACATATTGAAGACCATGGGAATTTTGCCATTGATTTCACTGGAAGCAGGACTGGGTTTTAGCATTCCTAGTATCACAGCAAATGGAAAAGGCATGGAGATTAACTCAGCATACACTTTATGAGCATACCTAATAAAAAGAAATCACAGAAGAGCTATCCTGATCTACAAGGAAATAAAACATACACCACTGAAAACTAATAATAGACAATGAAATACTGAAAGATATTCTGATAATTGTGCAAAAATGCCTACAAACATTGAAAGATATATTCATTTCACATTTAGTTTGCAAAATCACTGCTTCCTGTGTTAAATGGAATTTGCTATGGCTTAACTGGAAAAGAATGTTCAAGATGGGCTAAAATGTGTAGTCTAATGTATCTGGAGCAGATATAATTTGTTAAAAACTAATGCTAACCTGGAAGGGTATTGGGATTCAGGAAAACAAAAAAAAAGGGGTGTCTGGCAAACCCAATACTTCATAGCAAGGAAATTATTCCAGTTTTCAACCATCCTCTGAAATCCGTGCACATCTCCCTAGGTACACATAGCATCCATACCAGTATTTACCTATAAAACCATGAAAAAACAGAAGGAATATACTGAAAGGAATATATTATTTCGTTCACATTTTTCCATGACCTAATTTAACTTATGCCTCTGTTTCTTCCTTTGTTTCTTTTAACTAACCAACCATTTAATCACCATGTGTTTTACAGGTTCTTTCCTATGAATTTTTCATCACAGCGTTTGGAAGACACAGTTCTCTAAAGCTTGGAACCTGCTAAGCAACGAGGATGATCCTGTTGTTAAAGCATTGGACAGGAATTTGAAATGTGAATTCTATTCCTAGCTCTGCACAGGCTCCCTGTGTGACATGGGCAAGTCACTTAACCTCTCCTTGTCTCAGTTTTCCCATTTATAAGATGGGTTTAATAATTCCTCTGTCAAAGGGTTTCTGTGCTCATTCTTTCATGATCCATGGAAGGAAGGTGCTATGGCCTTATAATGTAACAAGTAACCATTAGAGAAAACTCAGTCAAGGGAAGTAAGGGAATGAGATGCTTGTACACAGAATGCTGAATATCAGGAATCTTTATTTAAAATCTTGAAAAACAACTGATTATATTCCCTTCCAACTACTGAATCGTCTTTGCTTTATACAGTGAGGAAGGGTAGGGTTGGATAAATTGCTAAATTAACTGACTTTTTCTTTAAAATAAAACTCCTTAAAATCCATATATTCAGTAGCATTCTGATTATAAAGCCACCTGTCACTCAGTCTTTGTATATTGTTAATTACTGTACCAGCCTGTGTGCCCTTAAACTTTTAGGGCTCTTGGACATTTATTTTTGTACATGTCTCCTACAGTACAGTGCAATTTAAGGCACAGATCTCCTAAGGTATGGTATCTATGGTTTTAGCACCATGCTAAAACAACAGGTGGCTATCAACAATGCAATGACACACCAATGGACTTTAGCAAGAATCATTGTCCATCTTTATAAAGGTTTTACTTCCAACTTAGGACTCAACTCTGATCACATTTCCATTGCTGTAGCTTTATTATTGAGTTACTCTATGCTTATAACAAGGTAACCCTGGATCCTCATCTTTTCACTGATCATTCAGTTCTGCAAACAGAAGCAAACAGGTTAATAGCAATTGGTTTTCTATTGCCCACCTACCTACATAGAGAACGCCCTCTTTCGTCTTTCCTGCTGCTTCTGCCACACCCTGTTTGGTTTTTTCTGCTGCTGCCACAACTCCCTCTTTAGCCTTGGAAAGCCCTTTCATGAATACATCCATGGCTAAAGATTTTCTTTACACAGCACTAGGGAAAAATCAGAAACATTTTGAATAAGAAAATATTTTTCAGACTGTTCAAACTCTGACTGGAACCTTATTTATACAAAGATTCTATCATCTATACCCACATATTATATATCTTCAGCCATATATATATATATATATATATATATATATATATATATATATATATATATATATATATAATTTGTATCTGGCCATAGAAGCATTCAATATTTCATGCAGAATAAAAGTGGTTCAACAAGTGCATACAGCAATAAGTGCAATTCTGCAAACAGCCTTCATATTTTCACTTTTCTTACATTCTACTACACAAACAAGTTTTAACAGTGTTACGGACACACATCAGGTTTATGCAGTACTCTCACAAACCAAGTAGGACAACCTTAGCCTTTAAAAAAAAAGCCATATAAACGAAGAGGTTTCAATTCCCTGTAGATAATAATCCATTTCTGACAGGGAGGTGCACTGGTTGACTTAACTGTTTTTTTCTAGAACCCTTGATTCTTGACTGAGACACAATTCCTATTGAAGTGAATGGGAGTTTTGTTCGAAGGACTGCAGGATTTAGCTCTTTGGTTAGATGATATTCCTCCACATCTCCTCACTCAGAGCCACGAGTGTGATTAAAAACACACCATCAAATTAAAAACTAAACAAAACAAAACAAAAGTCACACCTCTCTCTGAAAATTGTTAACCTACTATTGGTACAAGTAACCCCTATTATAATTATATTATATCCCTATATTCATAGTGGTCCCTTCTAGCCTTAGAATCTATGAACTGAAAGAGATTAGAAAAAAAATCTATTTTCCCTGTATTCTTGCTTAGTGCATCTGACAGCATTTTGCTGTAGTCAGTTTCTCTTTCCCCCCTGCCATAGTCCATTCCCCCTGTTATTTGTGTGGGTCTTTTGTGTGGCAGAAGAGGTGAAAAAGCCATTTATAATAATCTGTTAAAGGAAAATGTGATTGTAAAGCCACAAACATTGGCAGGTGGTTTCAGCACCAGGTGTGGGACCAGGACCTTCATTTAAGTCCTTAAACAAACAAACAAACAAACAAAACCCCTAGAAATGTCCCTTTAACAAATTAACTCTGGATCATTTATTTCTCCACCTCCATACAGAATAAGAAACTACTGATGCCTGTACCTCCCTTTTTCTTGCGTTGCTGAGCAGAAGGTCTAAAGAAACATCTGTAGCCACCACTACCAACTTGTGATCATTTAAATGCGAAAATAAAAAAAATACGAGCGAGATTTGTGTCTCATTAACACACACTGCAAAATCTGTCGTCCACAGAAAGAGAACAGCTTTCACATTGCTGTAAATAGGAATGTCAGTTTAAATGCAGGAGACCTCTCTCTCTCTCCCTGCCTGTCAGACAACCTCTCTGGGAGCTCTAGGGTGAGGCAAGATCTAACCAGACTTGGCACCTACCCTCATCCGCAAGGGAAATCTCCAATTCCGTTTTACAAGACCCGCCCTCCCCCAGAAGGATGCAGCTACCTGGACACTGTCCTAGAGGAAATTACCCGGAGCAGAGAGAGGAGGGACGAGGCCTCTCTGTGCACTTGTGCCATGACTGTTCAGACGACAATGTCTTCAGTCGCTTATCCCCCCGTCCCCCGAGAGTTGCACTATTGGACCATAATTGCCTCCCTGGTGAAGATGCTTGATGCGGAGGAGGGACGAAGCGGAAGGATAAAAGAAAGTTTGTGCAACACCCATGCTGGGTGTGGGAAAGGAGGGAGGCTCCTGCTGGAATCCACGGCAAAGCCCCGCCTTGGGGCAGCGCCACCCCCGAGCGAACCCACAAGCAAGTGGGGAGGAAGGCCCCGCACTGCCCCCCAGGCCGAAGGAGCGGCGTCTCCATCCTGCAACCTGCCTGGGGACAAGCACATACGGACCCAGCCGCCCAGCGGGGCCAGGATCACACCGGCACATATAGCCCGGGTCACACAGAGACCGGGAGGGGGGCCAGGATCACACCGCCACATATAGTCCGGGTCACACAGAGACGGGCGGGCCCAGGATCACACCGGCACATATAGCCCGGGTCACACAGAGACCGGGCAGGGGGCCAGGATCACACCGCCACATATAGTCCGGGTCACACAGAGACGGGCGGGCCCAGGATCACACCGGCACATATAGCCCGGGTCACACAGAGACCGGGAGGGGGGCCAGGATCACACCGCCACATATAGCCCGGGTCACACAGAGACGGGCGGGCCCAGGATCACACCGGCACATATAGCCCGGGTCACACAGAGACCGGGAGGGGGGCCAGGATCACACCGCCACATATAGCCCGGGTCACACAGAGACGGGCGGGCCCAGGATCACACCGGCACATATAGCCCGGGTCACACAGAGACGGGCGGGGCGCCAGGATCACACCGGCACATATAGTCCGGGTCACACAGAGACCGGGCGGGGGGCCAGGATCACACCGGCACATATAGCCCGGGTCACACAGAGACCGGGCAGGGGCCAGGATCACACCGGCACATATAGCCCGGGTCACACAGAGACCGGGCGGGGCGCCAGGATCACCCTGGCCGTATAGCCCGGGCCACACAGAGACCGGGCAGGGGGCCAGGATCACACCGGCACATATAGCCCGGGCCACACAGAGACCGGGCAGGGGGCCAGGATCACATCGGCACATATAGCCCGGGTCACACAGAGACGGGCAGGGGGCCAGGATCACCCTGGCCGTATAGCCCGGGTCACACAGAGACCGGGCAGGGGGCCAGGATCACATCGGCACATATAGCCCGGGTCACACAGAGACGGGCAGGGGGCCAGGATCACCCTGGCCGTATAGCCCGGGTCACACAGAGACCGGGCAGGGGGCCAGGATCACATCGGCACATATAGCCCGGGTCACACAGAGACGGGCAGGGGGCCAGGATCACCCTGGCCGTATAGCCCGGGTCACACAGAGACCGGGCGGGGGGCCAGGATCACACCGGCACATATAGTCCGGGCCACACAGAGACCGGGCGGGGGGCCAGGATCACACCGGCACATATAGTCCGGGTCACACAGAGACGGGCGGGGGGCCAGGATCACACCGGCACATATAGCCCGGGTCACACAGAGACGGGCGGGCCCAGGATCACACCGGCACATATAGCCCGGGTCACACAGAGACGGGCGGGGCGCCAGGATCACACCGGCACATATAGTCCGGGTCACACAGAGACGGGCGGGCCCAGGATCACACCGGCACATATAGCCCGGGTCACACAGAGACCGGGCAGGGGGCCAGGATCACACCGGCACATATAGCCCGGGCCACACAGAGACCGGGCAGGGGGCCAGGATCACATCGGCACATATAGCCCGGGTCACACAGAGACGGGCAGGGGGCCAGGATCACACCGGCACATATAGCCCGGGTCACACAGTGACCGGGCGGGGCGCCAGGATCACACCGGCACATATAGCCCGGGCCACACAGTGACCGGGCGGGGCGCCAGGATCACACCGGCACATATAGCCCGGGCCACACAGTGACCGGGCGGGGCGCCAGGATCACACCGGCACATATAGCCCGGGCCACACAGTGACCGGGCGGGGCGCCAGGATCACACCGGCACATATAGCCCGGGTCACACAGAGACGGGCAGGGGGCCAGGATCACACCGGCACATATAGCCCGGGTCACACAGAGACGGGCAGGGGGCCAGGATCACACCGGCACATATAGCCCGGGTCACACAGAGACGGGCAGGGGGCCAGGATCACACCGGCACATATAGCCCGGGTCACACAGAGACGGGCAGGGGGCCAGGATCACACCGGCACATATAGCCCGGGTCACACAGTGACCGGGCGGGGCGCCAGGATCACACCGGCACATATAGCCCGGGCCACACAGAGACCGGGCGGGGGGCCAGGATCACACCGGCACATATAGCCCGGGTCACACAGAGACGGGCAGGGGGCCAGGATCACACCGGCACATATAGCCCGGGTCACACAGTGACCGGGCGGGGCGCCAGGATCACACCGGCACATATAGCCCGGGTCACACAGAGACCGGGCGGGGGGCCAGGATCACACCGGCACATATAGCCCGGGTCACACAGTGACCGGGCGGGGCGCCAGGATCACACCGGCACATATAGCCCGGGCCACACAGAGACGGGCAGGGGGCCAGGATCACACCGGCACATATAGCCCGGGTCACACAGAGACGGGCAGGGGGCCAGGATCACACCGGCACATATAGTCCGGGTCACACAGAGACGGGCAGGGGGCCAGGATCACAGCGGCACATATAGCCCGGGTCACACAGAGACGGGCAGGGGGCCAGGATCACACCGGCACATATAGCCCGGGTCACACAGAGACCGGGCAGGGGGCCAGGATCACACCGGCACATATAGTCCGGGTCACACAGAGACGGGCAGGGGGCCAGGATCACACCGGCACATATAGCCCGGGTCACACAGAGACGGGCAGGGGGCCAGGATCACACCGGCACATATAGCCCGGGTCACACAGAGACCGGGCGGGGGGCCAGGATCACATCGGCACATATAGCCCGGGTCACACAGTGACCGGGCGGGGCGCCAGGATCACACCGGCACATATAGCCCGGGTCACACAGTGACCGGGCAGGGGGCCAGGATCACCCTGGCCGTATAGCCCTACCATCCTGTCTCTAGACCTAGACAAATTAGAGGACTGAGTCAAATGATGAGGTTCAACAAGGACAAGTGCAGAGTCCTGCCCTTAGGACGGAAGAATCCCATGCACGGCTACAGACTAGGGACCCAGTGGCTCGGCAGCCGTTCCGCAGAAAAGGACCTGGGGGTGACAGTGGAGGAGAAGCTGGTTGTAAGTCAACAGTGTGCCCTTGTTGCCAAGAAGGCTAATGGCATATACTGGGTCTATATGGGTCCCCCCCACCCCCACCCAGAAAATCACACTCTGCGGGGATAGGCACGTACAGATCCACCCCCCACACGAGCAGCCCCGCATCCAGGCTTCAACATAAAGCTTTTTCCACTTCGCCCAAACTACACCCCCCCCCCCCCAAAAAAAAACCCCGCGTCGGGAAGTCTCCCCCAGCCTGGTCCCCCGGGAGACAACCCTGGAGCTCCCGCCGCGCGCGCTCCATGCCCCGCGGGAGGAGAAGCAGCGCAGCCCCGGCCAGGTCACTTACCGCCGGCCGGGGTCTTCAATCCGCAAATGTGTTAAAAGCGGCCCCCAGGGGAGGCGAGGGGCGCACAGCGGAGAGTCCCCGGGGCAGCGCCCCGCTGTTCAGAACATCCCCGACAAAGCAGGCGGCGGAGAGGCGGGAGTCCAGCCTCTAGCGCACCCCGGTGCCAGCTCCACACGCGGAGAGCGAGGAAGAGAAGGGGATGGGGGTGGTGAGGGGCGGGGGGGAGGAGAGCGGGGGAGGGAGGTTCATCCACTTTCAGCGGGCGAAGCAAGCCCCTCTCCCTCCTTCCCCACCCTCGCGGGCTGATTTGCCGGGGGGAGGAGAGAGCCGGCCCCACGCGCCCATCCTTGGGGCAGGAAACCTTCGCCAGATCCACTCCCGCCCACCAACCCCTCCTTAGCCTGACGTGGGGCGAGAAGAGGGGGGCAGCGCTATGGCTTCAGCACCCGCGCGCCTTGGGACTGCTAATGGGATTGGCAGTGGAGAGTTTCCTCCGCACAGCTATTTTTAGCCCCAGTTTTGCCTACTCCCGGGAGCGGCTGGCTCCTTGCTGCCATGTAGACATACCCCCAGAGACGGGGGGAGAGATAATATTTCCCCGTGCCCTCACTGCTGCGGAGGGCAGGGGCCTGGCATGGTGCAGGCAATCATTAGCTTTTCCACCCACCTCCCCCCCCCCATTCATTAGCAACATTAAAGCTGGGTCCATAAGAAATCCATGGTGGCAGGGGCATTTTTATTTAAATTCACACACATTAAGACCATGCAAGATACTCAAGGGATAAAAGGGAAAGGTGGATCCTACTGATCTTCATCTTTAAGCCCCCAATTTGACTATGAAAAGAGAATAGCAGTAAAATTTTCCAAAGTGCCCCAGGGCCAAACTTTCAAAGGCATTTTAGCATCCACAGTTGCAGCTAGGCCACTGGTAGGGTTTACAAAGGTTCCTAGAGTTGGGAGTTAGGTGACTAGCAAGATTTTGAAAACTGCCTATCTGCATTTTTAAGCACCTAAATGCCTTTGGAAAATGGTCCCTAAGTCACATAGGAGCCTAAGTCCCATTGCCTTTCTATGGGAGTTAAACTTCCAAGTGCCTAATTCATTTTTGAAAACAGGCAGGTTTAAAACAAACAAAAGGAAGTATTTCTTCACACAATGCACAGTCAACCTGTGGAACTCTTTGCCAGAAGATGTTGTGAAGGCCAAGACAGTAACAGGGTTCAAAAAACAAACTATATAAATTCATGGAAGATAGGATACTGGATTAGATGGACCTTTGGTCTGACCCAGTATGGCTGTTCTTATGTAAACTTTTAAGTTGAAGTTTACTTGTTCCTACTGAACTCACTCTCCCCCCCCAGCCCCGCAAAAAAAAAATCTATACCCCAAAACATGAATGTTGCAAAAACCTAGATCTGGCACCTTGATCCTACCAGAGTCTTTCAATTTTTGGCCATCATGGTATCCCCCGCCATCCTCCCTAATTATACGGCATTAATAGAAAATAAGACAACTCTCCTTCCTCACTAAAAAAAATCCAGGGCCTGATGCACTAGACATTTTTGCAGTGAAGTTGGAATAATCAGGCTTGTTCTCTAATTTGATAATAAAATTTGATCTCACAGGAGGCCAAAAGTCAGCAGGATCCCCCAAGCACCAGCTTTTCTCTTATTTTTATTGCATCACCTAGCCTGGAGCAAAGGAGAGGGAGACAGTAGGGTGAAGGAGGAGAAGAGGCAGAGAGCTAGAGTTCAGGGAATGTCACACTTCCCCTTCCATCCTGCACAGGAACCAAATGCTCAGCACATAGATGTCTTCCGTCCCTGAAACCATAACAGGGTTTCTTCCCCACACAATTATGCTGGCAGAAGGCTGGCACTTCCTAGAGCATGAGTGAACTTCTAATGCCTTTGCACAGTCTGATAAACTTTCATTTGGTTCATCCTCCTACTGACTTCAACTTTGTCAGTTGCTCAGAAACCCGGTTTATTGCTCCCTCTAAGAGGAGACTGATTGAGAATACAAATCTCTTCCCTTAGGTAACCTTGCCTTCAAGACAAGGTTTTTCCTCCCTTCTTCCTCCCAACAATAATTGCATTACATAAAGGTGTTTCATCTCACTTGCCAGTACTGTACAATTATACTTGAAAGGGAAGGCGTCTTGTGGGGGATACTAGGCCTTCCCTCCTGCTGCTGCGGAGAGAGGATCATAGCTGTAATTTATTTGTCACACGTTAGAGGGGATGTGTCAACAGGTAAGGATTTGTGCTGTTTTATTGCAAGAGTGGGATAGCAGGATTCCTGGTGATCAGATTCTAGCTTCTTTTATGTAATTTAAGCCTAAAGAATTAAGACAAGCAGTTTTATTTCCTTTTCATTGCTGAATACAAGAGAAAGTATATCCAGTAGAATGAAAACATAATTTTATAGGGTTGTGTTGCTTATATGTTCCAGTTCTTTCTGGACAATTTGAAGAGCATCAGCAGTGACACACTGAATTTAAAAAAAAAAAAAACCCACCCTCAATAAACCTTTGAAATCAATAGGATTTAGGCACCTATTTGCATAGTTATGTGCCTCAATGAAAGTGAATGGTATTTAGGTTCCTAAATCTCCTTTGAAAAGAACGGGCAGAAGCATCGTAAAAGATTAGTTTCCCAGCACACAGGATTTATTTGCCCAGTGAAATCCTTCATCTAAGACCCACATTAAAGTGGTTTCAAGAAATATTAACATGTTGTTCAATTGTGTCACTTGACTCTGTTGTACTACGGCAATGACATGCTGCTATCAGTATTATATAAACCTTTATGTTCACACACACCAAGGTACTTTTATACATATAAACCACACAAAGGATTACTTTTCACGTAGAAGAAATCAGGACTATGAAGGATTTTGTTATATTTTAGATGTTATTAGGCCTTCACCTCTGTAGCAGTGAGAACAGCTTCTCTTACGGTGAAAGAGAATTAACCAAGATCTAGAGAGATCCCGCTAGGTTCCAGATCAATGGAAAATGGATGGGTTACAGAGACTGCACAGAAAGCCAGGTTAACTGTCCTGGGAAACAGACAGACAATTATAAAGAAGTGAAAGACAAATAAGAGTCTGCTTGTGTTATTCCTATTAAACAAGATATGGTAGGATTAGCAGCTGATTTTGATGCCTGTTTTAACTCTCGCTTGAATTTCAAGTATTCAGACATCAGAGACTTAAGAACTGTTTTTTGTACTTGTTCTACAGAAATTCTTTTTACCAGCATCACACAATTAGTTCTATGCAAGTCTAGACTTGTTCTCATGCCGAAATCCAGCAACTTTAATGGGGCTTTAGGCTCACAGAGGGGCCTGTCCATACACAGCACATTATTGGAACAGGCCTCAATGGAGGATTTGACCAAATGAATTATTTCTAACATTCTAAAGAGATGCACATTTGTTGTAAAAAGTATTTGCCATCCCCATGCACTCTCTTGTGGAGAGGTATGGCACAGTAGATGCACCATAACAATTTTCTCAGTTGGCTCACCAGTAAATTCACCAAACAGTATCTCCCTTCCAAGGGGCTGATTTATTAACAGAAAGTTCAAAAGAAACCCAAGAAAGACTTTCACCTAGGCTTCTCAGCAGGGAAGCAGACTCCATTTAAGTCTATCAGTCCTACATTCAGACCCTTTACCTAGAAGGTAGTCTTGATCTTAATTTCCTTCAATAGAGCCAGGGGATGCTTGCTAACTTCAGCTCTTCGCCCAGCAACACACAACTCCTCATAACCTGCAACTCTTAAAAGTACCTGAAAGGTCCCCACTCAATTCCTTTCCCTGGAAACACTGTTTTTCAGCTGAGTTCTGGTAGCCTTTATCAGGTTCAGGTGCTTGTTAGTCAGTAGCTGCCAACCAGCCACCTGGGCAGTTAGTTACTTATAGGTGGGCTTGTCCTCCTTAACAAACCCTGTCATAGGTAGACTGGCCCCAACTTCCCTTAAGTCAGCCACTCTGACAAGTTTATTAATTTTCAAGAACAATTCTAATCATGTAACTTAAGCTATGTTTATTCTTCAGGGACCATATCTTTCAGTATAATAATCAAACAGACACTGAACAGTAGCTAACAGACACTTCCTATATTTTCTGAGAAAGAACATCTGATGAACAGATTGAAACCTCTGGTGCCCTTGACTGGATGCTGTTACCGCCTCTGCAAGGGGTCCCCGCTCCCCAGACATCACTCTTCAGTTTTTGACCCTCAAAAGATGACCTTAACAGCAATTCTTCACCCCTGCAATCTCCCTCTCTCAGAGCAGGGAGCAAGTTTTATTGGTAAATACAAGCAAGTTTTATTGGTAAACTTTTGAGAAACAGAACAAAATAAGACATAATTGGATATAATCGCATCCAGCAGGACACTACAATCACCAATAGGATACACACCTTCACTCTTGACCCTGTTACTCATTAGTTGTCCCCCGAATTCAGTTGGTTCCCCAGTCCAGTGGTCCCTTCCGCAAGGCTGGGGGAGGGGCCTTTAGATGTGGGTGGGCTTGTGCCCGCTCACCTCCCAGGATTTCCGATAAGACCAATAGGATGCACAAGACTTGCTTTATGGAGTATGGAAATATTACCTACAGCAAGCTGTGACCCTACCAGCACAGCAATGCAAGAGGCTTGCTGGTATCTGGTAGCCAGTTTCAGCTGGCTTGACCAGTTCATTGTATTCCAATTCATTAATATCATAATCTGTATCTGATAAGTGTCATGTAAAGTATCACTGGAAAACTAATAACATGCTCATCATTCATATTCTTCCATGGTGTATGTATGATAAATGCCTAAGGGACCATGCAGCTATGAAGGAAACATGGAATTAAAATGTATTTACCAGACAAGTGTGGAGAGTGGGTAAACAGGTTTCTCCAACACAAAGGACTAGTCAATGCCTCCAGGTATCATCAGAGCTGATTAGCAATCACATGTCAAGTGGCCATCAATTTGCATTTTAGCAAATGGCAGTGGTGGAAGAAACTGCCATAGAACTTCCTTTCCTATCAGACTTCATGTCTTTTTTCTCACAGTTTGAATGAACTTCATTTTGGACAGCAGCCTTCAGAAGAATCTATTTCAAAGGTTCACTGGACTATAAAAGAGAGGAGAAAAGAACCTGAGTTATCTTTCGCCCAAGAAGACACAGAAACTGAGCATTTTGTCTTTGGATAAATAGAGCTCCTGACCAGATAGGCGGTCAGCCATAGTGCTAGAAGAAAGCATAGCAAGAATCTTATCTGATACAGAGATAAAGCTTGTTAAAGTTTTAGCTTTAGAAAGCATGTTTTAACTTCTGTTTGTTTGTAATCCTTTCTAACTTTATTTGTTCTACTTCATAGCAAATCCTTTCATTAACAAACTTGTTTTACTTTTCATCTAAACCAGCCCTCTGCTGTGTTTGAATTGAAGTGGTTAATTCCAGTTAAAGTGATAAACTATGCATTCTGTCTCTTCAAAGGAACTGTATTATTCCTCTGACTAATCCAGTGTTAAGGGCTGGATATTGCAAAACACACAGTTTTAGGAAAACTCAGGATGGGGATTTGTTTGTGCCATTTTTCTAGGTGTAACCCAAGTTGCTGGATACCAGAGTGTGGCTGGGGTGTAACAATCGGATGGCTGGAATCAAATTTGCTGCATTAGAACTGCTTAACAAACAGGGATTCAGTGTGTCTGTTGCTGCTGGCTGTTGGTGTCCAGGCTGTAAGCCCCGATAGCAGAGCATTTAAGGCCCCACGATTACAGCGCAGGTAGTGACAACTCCTCGCTGGTCTGGATTTTACCCCAGAAAGTGACACATGGCTAAGCCTAAAACGATGTCTCTTGCTGCCAAATCAGTCTGTATCCCAATGATCAAGTCTACCCCTTTCCCATTGTTGGTCAGCACTTTAAAACATTTTCATTGTCTTTTCTAAACACCTGTCCCTTAATAACCAAGACAATAGGTCATCCATTATCACCTTCCCCAAAGCAGCTCAATCTGCCCCATTTTATCATAATTTGTATGAACCCTGGACAGTCTTTTTGTAACCACCTTCTTCCAAAACTGTACATATAAGGCCAAATTGTTGTAGTGAGTAGAGCTACCCTAATCTACTCAGCAGAGAATTTGGGCCATAGTCATTAGGGTTAATCATTCTCAAACACTTTAGCACTGAGCCTTTGGTTGGCTGAAGACTCCGGAGCCATATTAGAGTCTAGGCATATCAGGAAGGAAGACCTTGTGAGGTATTTGGTTAGGACCAAGGGCTAGCTCCTCATATGCTGCACCAGATGTTTTGTGACTCTAATGACATGAAACAGCTGGAAAGAACTGGGGGTCCCCATATGCTATAGAGCTGATGTAGTAACTGTCAGAAGAAATGCCTTTTTTTCAGGGGGAGGGGGCTATTGCAGGGGGGAGGGAAGGGCAGGAGCCCCTCTCCCCCAAGTTTCATACAAGAGGTGTGCAAGCTCCTAGGTGGAACTCTTAACTACAGCACAGCTGTAACGATGCTGGTTCTAGTGGGATCCAACTGAGAGTGCCAATTCAGGACACATTGCTTAAAGCAGGGCAGTTACAGCCCAAGCCTGGGGTTTTTCCACCTCTAAGGCAAACCAAACCAGCCAGACAGAGAGGACTTTGGTTTTACCCCACTGGCTAACTACAGGTCACACAAGCAATTACCTTAAACACTCCAGTTTCCCAGAATCACCACCAGTGATAAATATGAGAGCTAGAATTGTTTAAATCAGGGGTGGGCAAACTTTTTGGCCTGAGGGCCACATCGGGGTTGCAAAATGGTATGGAGGGCTGTGCCTCTACAAACAGCCAGGCCCCCACCCCCATCTGCCCCCTCCCACTTCCCAGCCCCTGACTGCTCCCCTCAGAACCCCCGACCCATCCAACCCCCCCACTCCTTGTCCCCTGACCACCCCCTCCCAGGACCCCCTGCCCCTAAGCACCCCCCTAGGACCTCACCCCCTATCCAACCCCCCTGTCCCCTGTCTTCCCTGACCCTCTCCACACCCCTGACAGGTCCCCAATCCATCCAGCCCCCTGCCCTACTCCTTGTCCCCTGACAGCCCCTCTCCTGGGACCCCTGTCCCTAACTGTCCCCTTCTGGGACCCCATCCCCTATCCAAACCCCCCTGCTTCCTGTCTCCAGCATTAGTGTGAAATGTGAGTTCTGCAGAGGAAATCAGTATTTTGTTTACAAACAGAGGCAGGGTGATTAAGATAAGAAAGGTCTGATGATTAAATTAAGGATATGGAAGTTTAGCCTGTAAAAGAGGAATCCCTCTGTGGAGGTGGGAGAGGGAGGAGGAGTTATTTTAGAGAGAACACAGGGGACTCAGAAAAAACACAGCAAAGCACTGAGCCAAGGTTACATTCAGGAAAGGGGGAGATTGGGGGCATAGGTGAAAAGAAGGGGTCAAACCCAGGGAAGGACTAGCAGTGTACAGAGAAGGTCCCACTTTACCTGTGGTACTTATGTGGCCCCATCACCATGGTATCTGAGGCTGAACCTTGCAATGTCTAATCTATTTCTCCTCCTAGTCCCTCAGTGAGGTAAAGCCGTGCTGTTATCCACATTGTACAGGTGGGGCATTGAGGCACTCACAGACTAAAGGCCAGATTTTCAAAGGTATTTAGGCACCTAGTGAGATTTTCAAATGCACTTAGAAGGTTTGGTGCTCTGTAAACCCCACTAGATATCTAGCTGCATCTTTGGGTGCCTAAAAACCTCTGAAATTCTGTCCTTAAAGCTCTGGCCTGGCATCAGACAGGAAGTCCATGGGGGTGGGGAGTAGAAGCCAGGTCTTTCTGGGCTAGTGCCTTATCCAGCAGACCGGCCTGCATGCTGCAAAAAAAGGGGACTCTGATTGATGGGAGCAAAACCAAGGTGGCCAGATCTCTGAGACTCCAGCAAATGGTCCCAGGATGGATGTCATGACTGACAGCATGAAAAGCAGCGCAGAGGTTAGGAAGGCTGGAAAATGAGAGTCAGAGGAGAGGTGATCACTTAACTCCCAAGGGGTGGAATGTTCTGCCCCATGCTGGGTTGTAAAGCAATGCCTGCTGTGCGATTTTACATTTTAACTGAAAACCTGCTGTGCAATATTACATTTTAAGTGAAAACCATTTTGTTCAGTCATTTTTTGTTCTGAGTTTGAGAAAAGGAAGGAATGAGAAAGTGTTGTATGAGTATCAGATGTGTTTATGCCTCAGATTCTTAGGGTCTCGGCTGTATCCAGGCCAATTCCAGAACAAAGAACAGAAACTGCATCCACAGGGTCCATATAAAGTCGACAGTTATTGTCATGATTTGCATGATTCACTGGGCGCCATCTGTGTGCTCAGCACTGTTCAGAATATGCCAGAAAATCCAGGCCCTGAGCCAATGCATATAAGACATGTAACTCTGGATAAGATAGCTCAGATATGTAAGTATGAAGTGTATAGTTATTGACCCCACGTTATCACATGTTCACTGTGATGTTTAATCTATGAGTAGAAGCACTGATGGCAATAGAAGTTTTACTTGATTAATGACTACAAGATTTGACCCTCCAACTTACTTTCTAGAGGAAGAGCTGCCTAGAGCTCCTGTGCTTGTTTTTTTTCCCTTTCCTGACCCTGATATGCCTCAGAAGTCTCCATTTTTTTCTCAGCTTTAAAATATAGAATTTTCTTGGTGTTTCATTTTAAATATTCTCCTGTGAGAACTGCAGCTCAATTACTTTAGTGTTGTGTTTAAGAGCCTTCTGGAAAGTAACTAGCCTTTAAACAGAAGTGAAAGCAGTGTTGCCAACTCTCATGATTTGTCATGAGTCTCATGATTATTGTTTTCCTTAAAGCCCGAGCTCCTGGAGTCAGGTGGATATGTGACCATTTCAGCCTTCATTCTTAAAGAAAAATGAAGTTTCTAGTCCTCATGGCTTTAGAGAAAGCTTCAAAATGTGACCCCAGTCCACTCTAAAGGCTCAAAAAGCAGATGGCAAATAAAAAGAACCCCAAATCTGTTATTTTTACATAATCTCATTATTTTAAAGCCAATTTCCTGATTTTTGGTGAGCCTGATTCATGATTTTTGAACATTTGGGATTGGCAATACTGTGAAAGTGACTTGAAAGTGTCAGTTTCACTCCTGTTTAAGGTTAGTTTCTAGTCTATTACTTGTAGTGAGGTAACACCCCTAGAGCCCCAGGCAGGTGCAGTATAAACTCATGGGGCCTTGCCCTAGTAGGATGTTTCCAAAGTTAAATGATCTATTCCAAGCTCGATGAACTGCAAAAAAGTGACAGAAAGTAATCTAGATTTTTCTACAATTGTTTCAACAAAGAATATACATTAAAATTTTAAACTTAACCAGTGTCCCTTAAGTGACTTGACACAAGATGTGAGAACATATTAGTATAGAGCTGAGTGGGTCTAATTTATTAAATCCTCTTTTTTTACATAGGAATTAGATACTGTGCCCTATCAGCTAATTTCTAAGTTACTATCTGCAAAAAAACCCTAGCTATGATTCTGCTGCATTCAACTGATCCCTTGCTGCCACAACAGGCTCTTGGATCTGTGGGCAGCTGGCATAAGTTCAAACAGTCCTGAGGGTATTCTGATTTATACTCGAAACCAGCCTGGTCTCCAGCTGGCCCAAGGATTTGTAAAGAACAAAACTCGTTTAACCCCATTTTACCCTCCTCCAGTTTTATGTGAAGTCAGGCCCAGCAAATATAGCCCTGAAGGTATAGTTTATTCATACTGAGCAGTTACTGAATTCCCCATTCAGGCATAATTTGTATTGGCTTCAGGGGGCCATTTGACTAAGGACTGATTTAGAGCCAAATTTTGCTCTTGGTTATATTGGAGTAAACGTGGATTAATTCCACACAAGTTAATGGATTTATTACAGAGTTACAGTGGTGTGCTTGCAAGCAGAATTTGGCAGTAAGTAAGGACATGGGGTGGGATCCACAAAAGTACTTAGGTGCTAAAATCCCAGTTTTAACTCCACTGCAATCCACAAAACTTCATCCGAATGCTGAGGTGCCTAAACTCACTCAGTGTCTACTTTTTAAGCTTAAAATTTGTGGGGGCAGGGCTCAGCACTCCCCCCCGCCCCACCCTCTGGTTTGCATCTCCCAGTGGCTGGCATAGGGAACTCTGCACCTAGCATGCTAGCTTTTGTAGATCACACTCTTAGGTGCTTATCTCTCCCTAGTCATCAAACAGAGAGCCTAACTACTTCATGGACCACTGATATTCCTGGATTTTCTAGGTGCTGCGACACTCAGTGTTGCAATGCCTAAATCCTTTCATGGATCCCACCTTTGCTGTCATGTACTCAGATGTACTTATTCCTTAAATTCTGTTAGGAAGGGGCAGAGGTTTACAGCTACAACTCAGAAAAGCTGGGTCTCTTTTCCTTCCTGTGTTTACGAAGAGACTGCATGGTATCCTGGCATTAAACAGTACAATATAGTAGGATAATAAAAGCAGGCATCTAGCATTAGAAGGGCAGGGATGAGAGAGAGCAGTGAAAATAAAAATTAAAAAATCCAGGATAGATGGAAAAAGGCCAGTTTTAAACAATGACAGAACAGAGGAAAATAGATGTAGTAGGAAAAAGCTATTTCATATAGCAAGCCAAATTCAGACATGTAAGTGGATGGAGTTTCAATGAAATGTATGGAATTACACCAGTGATGGAATTGGCCCTACGTCTCTAATGATTAGTCATGTTAAGCAACATTTTCTACAACAGCTGGTTTTAGGTTATCCCCATAGTACTATTAATGTAACAATAAATAGGTTCTCGCCTGCAGCTTCTCTTGACTGGAGAAAGGATAACAGCAAACAGATTGCCCTCTGATCACATTTTAAACAAATCTTTATTTAATGGTGCTGTTTACTTTGCATGAGCATCTATTGTAAGAATCAATCAGTTAAATCATAATGAAAATTCCTCAATCAGTCTTGTGCTGTAGGATAATTTATGGGTTGCTAGTTGCTAGTGATCAACTAAATCTGCCTTAATCACTCTGGAAAAGAACAATTACCAGGGAAAAATGTTGCAGGATAAAACAGTGAATTGAATTCATTGTGTTTCCTGAAGTTTTTTTTAAAAAAAATCTCCGATACATACAGACACACTGAAAACACTTTTACTTTGACACCATTTCTAAAGTTAAAAGCTTTCCACTGAAGATTCAAGGAGTGCCTTAAGCTTTCAATTTTATTGTACGGCTGCTGTGATGCATTACACAGAGATATAGTACCTTCGCAAACCTGAAAAGCTGCTTCATGAAAGGAAGCCATCTTAGGCTACAGTGATGATAAAAAAAAATTACTAGAAATGGGCAAGCTAGCTCTTACCAATTAGTAATCTACTGGAGGCTTTTTCACTATTTACAAATTATTTACAATGAGATCATGATTTTCATGACTTTGTTAATTATGTGAAATTTGGCAAGGGTTTTATGCAACATAATTCAGCCTTTGGATTCCTTATGACTTATCCGATGGTCACTGTGATGATTGTTTTAAACACTCGTGTTCACAATTCAAAGTTTGCATAGTTTTAGTTGGACAAGATATGTTTCTATTCCATTCTCACCCTTGCATGCATGTGGAGCTCTGTTGTCTTCATTGGGACTCCATGCAGACATAAGTGTCTGTTCAGGCAGACAATTAGAGGGATCAGGGACTCAGACAGATTCTTAACTTTAAGCAGTGTCTAGTGAAGTTAATGAAACTATTCATGTGCTTACAATTAAGCAGTTCACAAATGGCTTGTTTGATTGGGGACTAATACGTCATCTCTAATGATGTGTGCACATTCTTAACTTCATACTCTGTGTATAGGTATGTCTACACTGGCAGAGCTTTTTCTCCAAGAGCTTTGTTACTGATAAAAAAGCACTTAAAGAAAACGGTGGTTGTGTGTCCACATTATCTTCAACTGGTGGCATAGCATGTTCACACTTGCATCGCCAATAAGAGCAGTGCAGTTTGGGTAGCTATCCCACAGTGCAGCTCTCCCCCTTCTGCCATTAGGTCTTGTGGAAAGGCGGAGGGGATTGCGGTGCATAATGGGTCCCAGCTCAATGCCCTGTGATGCACTGCTTTCTGTCCCAGCATTCCATGCGCTTCTGTTTTCAGTTTGCGGCATTTTTCAACGTCCCTTGTTTTCTGCTTTCCCTACCACATCTACCGGCAAGAATGGATCCCATACTGTTCTCCAAGCTCTCAGTAGCATGTTGCGAGTGGCAGTGGAGTTATTTTTGAAGTTACAAAGGTAACAGCAGTCACAGTTGCCTGATGTGATCTGACATGGAAAGCAGTAACATTAGATTGCTTTCAGCATTCTTGGAGGAGCTGAGCAGAGTGGAACATCACTTTTGGGCTTGGGAAACCAGTGCAGAGTGGTGGGATTGCATCGTTATGCAAGTTTGGAATGACAAGCAGTGGCTGCAGAACTTTCAGATGTGGGAAACCACTTTCCTATAATGTGTGCTGAGCTCACCCCAACCCTGCAGCGTAGGGATACCCGCATGAGATCTACCCTTGTGGTGGGGAAGTGTGTGGTGATTGCAGTGTGGAAGCTGGTGACTTCAGACTGCTACTGGTTGGTCGCGAACCAGTTTGGAGTGGGGAAGTCAACCGTTGGGGCTGCATTAATGCAAGAGTGCACGACCATTAATTGCATTCTGCTGTGAAAGACTGAGACTCTTGGCAACGTGCGTGAAATTGTGGATGGCTTTGCAGACATGGGTTTCCCTAGTTGCGGAGGGGTGAAAGATGGCAAGCATATTCCAATTCTGACTCTGGACCACCTTGTAACCAAGCAGAATGACCGTTGAATGTGCGTTTGGGTGATTAAAAGTATGCTGGTGATGCCTAAATTGCAGGTTACACCTGAATGAGGAAAATATACCCATGGTTATAGCCGTGTGTTCTACGTTGCATACTATTTGTGAAGGGAAGGGCAAATGGTTTACTCAGGAGTGGACTGCTGAGGCACAATGTCTGGTTGCCGATTTTAAGGAGCCAGATACCAGGGCTTTGAGCAGTTTGGGGCAATAAGAATCAGGGATGCCTTGAAGTAATGCTTTCAAGCTGAAAACCAGTAATGTTTGTTGCTATGATTGGGACTGCAAAAGTTAATTACATCTGGTAGGCTACGAAGTAGTTGTGATTGAATCCTAGGCCTTAACAATGTAAGGAACTAATGAAAGTGCCTGTTGATTTTCAAGTGCCATGAGGTATCTATCATACCTTGTATGGAAACAAACAAAGGGTGCTTATAATTTTAAAACAGCTTTGCTTTTACTGCCAAATAAACCACACCACCACATGGATATATACACAGTGTTGGTGGGGGGTAGAAGGTACAGAGGGTGGGGGCAGGCTGATTTTTGTTGCTGAGTATAGGTCCAGCTTTCATTTGAAAAGCTGTCTGTGAGGGTGGAGTATAGAGGAAAGTGCAAAGTGCCTGAGGGTGGAAAGGAACGCACAGGGGGAATTTGGGAAGTGCATGGGAAAGAGTTCAAATGTTGTGAAGGGGAGATTGGGCACGCATCTGCTTAGTCTGTAGTGTTACGAGAGTCTGGAGCATGTTGGTTTGTTGCTCCAGAACTTTAATCCGCCTCTCTGTGGCATCCCTTCTCTTTTTCTCCTGTAAGAATCCTTCTCTTGTCTTTCCTGCTTGTCGCTTTCCCTCCACTTCTTGCGTTCAGTGTTTTCTTCCTCTGACTGCTGCAATACCACCCTGAACATACACCATCCTGGCCATTTTCTTATCTTGCACAGATGCTCAGCTGCTGTTGGAGGGTTGATCAAGGCGAAGTCTGGAGAGGCATAATTCACAACAAACAGAAGCGCTATTGTCAACTACCCACACAGCATTGAAACAGTAACATTAATACACTGCTGGTAACATAGCTATCACTGTCTCGGTGACTCTAGGCAAGCACACATGAGGCAGAAGACCCCAAGAATGGTGAGTGAACTCCAGGGTAGGGGCCTTGTGTACTGCAGAAAAGCAATCTGGAAAGGTCTCAGGGCACTTATGCAGGGGGCAACACTCTAAACTTTCCCACTGTTTTTAACAGGCAGCGGTCACTATGGGAGATCTCACTCCTGAAGGTAAGCAGGGAAGCAAGGGTGCATCTGCTACACTCTTGCTGCTTCTGCCCTGGTCCCTATGTTGCTCGCCTATGTGCAGCTTTGTTCCCTGCCCAAGTAATTGCAGAATGGCATGGGAAAGTGTCTTTCAATGGGGGAAGGAACAAAACAACTCTGCTAAGGAATCTCTGGCAGAGGATTACTGAGTACCTCCAGGAAAGTTTGCTAGCAATCTCTCTGGAGCATTCCCATGAAATCTCCAAGTGCATCAACTCCCTGTTCTGCCGTACTGCCTAGCTGTGTGGGGAAAGGCACAGCACACAGAAACAAAGCCAGCCTTCTACATTTCCCTGCTCTCAGCCTGCTTCAGAACTTTGCAAAGCAAAATCACTTACCAGGGGTCTTCTCTCCTGCTTCTGGCTTGCCAGAGAGCGACTGCAGAGACTGGCTAGACACCTCTGGAGTGGAGAGCAGCTCCTGACTGGACGCACCACCAGGTGACCCTGCCGTGGGCTCCACATCTTCTTCAGCCTCCACCTTTTCATCAAGGACTTTCTCCTCTGGGTGAGGTCCACTTTCCACTGGCTCCAGACCCACCAAAGTATCTACGGTGCTCTTTGTGGTGGAGGTGGGGCCGCCACCTAGGATAGTGTCCAACACTTTATAAAAACAGCAGGTCTGGGATGCAGCACCAGAGTGACAATTTGCCTCCATTGCCTTGTGGTACGTGTGCTTCAGCTCCTTCACCTATGCTCTGCACTGCAGCATATCCCAGTCAAATCCCTTTTCATGCAAGCTGTGTGCAATCCTGCCATAGGTATCGAAATTACTATGGCTGGAGCACAGCTAGGACTGGATGGCCTCCTCTCCCCAAACACTTATCAGATCCAGTAGCTCTGCTGTGGACCAAGCAGAAGATGGTTTGCTGTGTGGAGCCGCCATGTTCAGCTGGGAAGATGCTATGTGAGCTCTGCACGCTGAGCAAACAAGAAGGGGAATTTCAAAATTCCCAGGGCTTTAAAAGGGGGAGGGTAGAAAGTTGTTTACCTGGCATCAGATTTGAAACTGCTGACCAGAGTGATCAGGATGGGCATTGTGGGACAGCTTCCGGAAGCCAATAACAGAGCTAAAAATCAAGCACAGTGTCTACACTGGCACTACGGCTCTAAAATGTCGGCGCAAAAAACCTTAGGACTCGTGTTGGGGTGGTTTTGTTACCGCGCTTCAACTGAGAAGTTTTGGTGCAAAAGAGTGGCTTTGCAATGTGCACACCCATGCTGTTTTGTCACCAAAAGCTGCCTTGGCAGTATCAAAGCATTAGGCCAAGTCTACACTATAAACTTACATCAGTATAACTACATAGACTCATAGGACTGGAAGGGACCCCGAGAGATCATTTAGTACAGTTCCCTGCACTCATGACAGGACTAAGTATTATCTAGACCATTCCTAACAGGTGTTTGTCTAACCTGCTCTTAATAATCTCCAATAATTGAGATTCCACAACCTCCCGAGACAATTTATTCCAGTGCTTAACTACATGACAGTAAGAAGGTTTTTCCTAATGTCCAGCCTAAACCTCCCTTGCTGCAATTTAAGTTGATTGCTTCTTGTCCTATCCTCAGAGGTTAAGAACAACAATTTTTCTCCCTCCTCCTTGTAACAACCTTTTATGTACTTGAAAACAGTTATGTCCCCTCTCAATCTTCTCTTTTCCAGACTAAACAAACCCATTTTTTTCCAAAATTCCCTCATAGGTCATGTTTTCTAGACCTTTAATCATTTTTGTTGCTCTTCTCTGGACTTTCTCCAATTTGTCCACATCTTTCCTAAAATGTGGCACCCAGAACTGGACACAATACTCCAGTTGAGGCCGAATCAGCATGGAATAGAGCGGAAGAATTACTTCTTGTGTCTTGCTTACAACACTCCTGCTAATACATCCCAGAATGATATTCACTTTTTTTCAACGGTGTTACAGTACTCCTTCCTAGGCAGTCATTTCCTATTTTATATGTGTGCAACTGATCGTTCCTTCCTAAGTGGAGTACTTTGCATTTGTCCTTATTGAATTTCATCCTATTTACTTCAGACCATTTCTCCAGTTTGTCCAGATCATTTTGATTTTTAATCATATCTTCCAAAGCACTTGCAACCCTTCCCAGCTTGGTGTTGTCTGCAACCTTTATAAGTGTACTCTCTATACCATTATCTAAATCATTGATGAAGATATTGAACAGAACCAGATCTAGAACTGATCCCTGCAGGACCCCACTTGTTATGCCCTTCCAGCATGGCTGTGAACCACTGATAACTACTCTCTGGGAATGGTTTTCCAACCAGTTTTGCACCCACTTTATAGTAGCTCCATCTAGGTTGGATTTTCTTAGTTTGTTTATGAGAAGGTCATGCAAGACAGTATCAAAAGCTTTACTGAAGTCAAGCTATACCACGCTGACTACTTCCTCCCTATCCAGAAGACTTGTTACCATGTCAAAGAAAGCTATCAGGTTGGTTTGACATGATTTGTTCTTGACAAATCCATGCTGACTGTTACTTGTCACCTTATCTTCTAGATGTTTGCAAATCGATTGCTTAATTATTTGCTCCATTATCTTTCCGCGTACAGAAGTTAAGTTGACTGCTCTGTAATTCCCCGGGTTGTCCTTATTTCCCTTTTTATACATGGGCACTGTATTTGCCCTTTTCCAGTCATCCTGAATCTCTCCCATCTTCCAGGACTTTTGAAAGATACATCACACAAGGGTGAGAAAAATCTGCAGTTATACTGACCTAATCCCCAGTATAGACAGTGCTGTGTTGACAGGAGAGCTTCTCCCATCAAGATAGCTACCGCCTCTCACAGAGGTGCATTACCCACATCTTAGGCAAGTGTTCTGTCCACTGGACTAACAGTTACAAGGTGGGTACTGGTGGGGGCATTGCCTCCTCCTCCAACAGCATCCATTTTGTGCAGCATGAGGCATGCCCTTAACTCAGTCCTGCAAGAAGTGCCTTTTTTGCATAAGCCACCTGACTCCAGACAGAAGGTTCTCATTTGTGGATCACAGGCAGAGATATGTTCCTCACCCCGTGAGATGGTGTGGCAGGGTGTTTCACTCACTGCTGCACTGGCATCTCCTCTTTGCCGCTCTGGGGACTAGCTCATGAGGTCCACACCCCTTCCTGCAGTCACAAGGCATTATTCTGTCTCTCTCTCTCTCTCTGGTCTGCAGCCCCTCTCTCACACCAGCAACCGCAGCATCCTCTTCACGACTCAGCCCTCTGGTCAGGTCACTCAGTGTTCCCTCCTTCCAGGGTATAGTCCTTCAAAGTTTTTATCACTCCCACAGTGATCTAGCTTGTCTTTCAGTTCACTGCCCCACCAGTGCCACTTCCTCAGGGAGAGGCATGGGAACCAGGCCCACCCTCTACTCTGGGTTCCAGCCCGGGGATCCTACAACATGCAGCCAAGATTGTTCATCCCCAACATAGCTGCTTGCTTCCTGAGCTGCTTCCTACCCAGGCACTCCCCACCCTCTGAGGTTTGTCAGCCTCTCTACTCCCTTCCTCCAGGCAGTCCTTCAGACTATTTGTCTCTATAGCCCCCAAACACACCTCCCTTCTCCCAGGAAATAACTGCAGACTACCTCCCTGCAGCCCCTTCCTGCTAGCAGCTCCCTGGCTTTATAGAAGCCCTATCTTTTCTGGCACAGGTGAGCTTCTAATTAAGTCTTCTCAGTCTTAATTCCTCCATCTTGATGTATAATAGGATAATTGGCCCCTCTGGCCTGCCTTAACCCTTTCAGAGCAAGTGTGAGGAGGATAGCCCATCACAGATGGGCCAGGTTTAGCACCCCCCCCCACCCTTGTGGGCATCTCCTTTTGGCTAGCTTAGGCAGCTCCCTGCCAAGTGCACTGGCTTTATGGATTGCAGTATTGTGCCTATGATTTTTCTAGGCACCTAAAAGTTAGGCTTTGCGACACGGAGCATTGTAATGCCTATGTCCATTTATGGATCCCACCCTAATTGTTTACATACTTCCATTAGAGTGCTAATAACTTTTTATAGATATTTAAAGTTACGGAAGAGGGAGCTAAGCTAGTGAATGAGCAAGCAGAATGTTACAGACGTGACTGAGGCCGTGTATTCAGAGAATGGAGGCTGTTGGCACAAAGTTGACCTACTTCTGATATATTCTTTTTGAAGCAGTACTTTGGATTAGAATTTCAGATAATGGATTCATCAGACCAAATTCTGCTCTTCGTTATGCACCACTGTTAATCCATAGTAACTCCACTGACTCTAGGAAAGTTACTGTGGATTTACATTGGAATCAGCATGAGCTGATTTTGGTCCATCTTCTTTTCCTATTCAGGGTTGTTTTTGCTTCTTGGTTCATTTACCTACCAGCCATTTCTTACAATCTATTAAAGCAGCAGGAGTTACCAGAGGAGCCTCGCCAATGAAAGTGTTCCCTAGATCCATTCTTCAAGCAAAGACTTAATGGAGAAAGGGAGCCAGCTGAAAGCAGCAGTGTCTCTCTCCATTCTCTCTGACACCTGTTAAATACAAAGCCCTTTGACGTGGAAGCACCACTAGGGGAACTTTTTTTAAAGGCCTTTTTTGTTGTGATTACCAAATTTGAAGGCTAAGATGGAGAGAGATATCCCTAGGTTCTCAAAGCTGGAATCCATAGCTGATATGCTTCAAGGGAATCTTAAAGTAGTGGGATGTTCCCAAGTGGGGTTTAAAAATTAATTTGGTTAAAGCTGGTATTGATTCTGTTATAGCTGTCATGGTTAATCATAAAAAGGAAAAAGAAAAGGAGTACTTGTGGCACCTTAGAGACTAACAAATTTATTAGAGCATAAGCTTTCGTGAGCTACAGCTCACTTCATCGAGAAGTGAGCTGTAGCTCACGAAAGCTTATGCTCTAATAGATTTGTTAGTCTCTAAGGTGCCACAAGTACTCCTTTTCTTTTTGTGAATACAGACTAACACGGCTGCTACTCTGAAACCTGTCATTATGCAAGGCATAAAAAGGAAAATATTTCTGGTTTCAAGAAAGTTCGATATGAGAATTAGTCTAAAAGTCACCATACTTGGATTTTCTGTCTGAGAAATGGTATTTATAAAGCTGCCATCTAGCAACAAGATATCTGAAAAACTATCATGTTTGTTTGGGACCTAACTGAGCATCTTGAGTAGCTGAAAAATATTTGATAGTAAGTTCATCTTTATTGAAAAAAGTCTATTAAACTTCTGATTAATGCATTTATAGGATCCGATCAGGCACTCATTACCGGTGCATAGCTCTCGCAGAACAGAGTGGCATTTTTGTATACTGGATCATGCCCTTGTTTATGTGTATTGGGCAGAATTTTAATGTTATTGGAATATTGGAAGGTAGTTGATTGTGGACCTCTGGGTCTCAGCATAACCCACCATGAGGGAAGCAGTAGTACAAGACAGCAAGCTGTTTCAGACCTGGTCTCTCAGAAGTATTCCACCAGCACTGCGGAAGCTTGCATACAATACAGTGCAAAACCCCATTCAGTAATAACTGGATGCTAACAAACTTCATGGTTTCTTGCCCAAATCTCAAACAGAAATATGAATACACATGCATGAGAAAAACAAAAACAGAAAACCTGCATTAGAAGATTAGGAAGGCAAAGCCAGTCATTCAAAAAAGTTCGGACAAGCCAAAATTAAGGCTGCCTGTCTTTCCCTCTGCTGCCAGCCTCCAGTTATAGTTTCCCCCAAACTCCCTGTCACAGTCTACTCCTCCACACATCCAGCTCTCTTCTCTCTGTAGTTGAAATAAGCAACTTCGTCCTCTAGGCTGCCTGGGCCCAGCAAGGGGATGGTCACTGACAGCCCAAGAGAAACAGGCTACTTGCTCTCAGCCCAGAGCTGCAGTTGCAGAGAAAGTCCCACTTAACCCCAGGCTGAAGCACGCTCAATGCACATGGAATCTACAGTGAATTTAGCTGCTAAAATCTGTCTCTACTGAGCATGTCTGAATTTTTCAAAGGCTTATAACTTGGCCAAATTTGGGTGATTTTCACAGGAATGGCAAAAGGCACATCCCCGACACCGAGTTCATCCCCATGCAAAGCTATCGAACAAATAGAACGAACATTTTATCTAGAATATTTCACTAGACTATTTTAAGATGGGCAAAATGTATTTTTCACTTAGCCTCATCTCAGAAAGACATTGACTATTATCAGCAGATTTTTTTAAAAAAAAAAAATTCAGACAGACACCTGGCATGGAGAATTTCAGCCCAAATAGTTAAAGTTTGCCAAAATTATAAGAAACTCAAATGGGGTCTTATAGTGGGCAGTGCTGGACAACCTTAATAGGCAGTGCTCTTCCACTTCTATGAGACCTAAAGTGCTGCTCTACCCTGAGAAGTAACTGCTGATGTGCCAGAGATGCCATTTGGCAGCTTGTCTACCTAGCTACAACCACTCTTTCAGACTAGACTAACCTAAGCACCCCTAGCAAGCTGAGTGCCAAGTCCAGTATTTCCTTTGATCACCTCTCCAACTACATAGCACATAAATATCATAGAAGGAAACAAAAAGTGAGGAGAGAGACACACAGAGCAAGAGCTTCCTTTCGGTCATACCACACCTGCATGCTTGTGTTAACTAGCAGCAGTTAGTTAAATACCTGGACACAGGAATTGCCATTCTGGCTCAGACCCACAGGCCATCTGGTCCAGCATCCTGTCTCTGAGGTCAGTGGCAGATGCTTCAGAGAAAGGCGTTAAGAGATCTGGGTTGCCTGCTGCAAATCTGGGTTTCTGAGCCAGTGCAGATAGTGTACATTACCTGGATGTCAGCACTCCACCAGAGATTGTCTACATTAAAACAGCTGCCTTCCTAGTTAATTAGGTTAGTCACTATTACACCCACTGCATTATTGTAACTGCCAGAGCGGATGACTACACTTACTTTTATCTAACCACTCCTCTTTCCCTGCCTGCACTTCCCACACCAACTCCTCCACAGAATGGGTCAGGTTTACAAACGCTAGTCGCCTTTTTTTGCTCCTGCGAATTGCAGGCATTCATAACTTTGGACTCAATGAAGCATTTTACTTCACCCTTGTGAGGAGAGCCCCGTTTTTAGGCTGAAATGCAGCACCTGTGCAGGTGAAACAAGAGTGCTGATGTGTCAGTATGGACTACACTTGTGCCAGAAGTTTCATTGCGGTTTCATTATCACCTCAGGTACCTTTAAGCATATATGCTATTTTAATACATACAAGTTTTCACATATCAGTCTACAAGTGTTGAGTCACCCCTATGTGGTAGGAGCCACCAAAACATGCAAGTGCACATATAGATGACTCAACACTTTCCTTTTGTTTAATTTTAAAAGATTTCCTTCCACTCTCTGCTGTCACACACCCATTTGAAGGGACCTTCAGTCTACTGCCTTTCCTACATCTATTCAGTTAAAGGTCTTGCACATTATATATTCAGCTGATTTCCTGTATGGCACTATGAGTGTGTAGGCTGATGTTTCCCCTGGTGTATAACACAGCACGCACTCGAAGAGTTGATAGCAAATCTCTAACAGTTGGCCTTGTCCTTTTAGCAGATGCTAAACCACTGGAAGAAAAGGAAATGATAGGTTGTCAGTACCAATAATGACGAACAGTACAGTTTTCCTATCTACTGAACATTGTTTAATAATTATCTTATGACCAAACACCAATTGATACAAAAACAGACTGAGAAGTCCCTTAACGAAAATGAGAAAGAAGAGCTACAAAGAGCCTGATCCATCATGTCCATGCCTGTACCTTGGGCAATCACTCACACTGGTGCAAAGTGATTGTAAATACCTACCAAATATGAATGGCAGAGTTTTACACCCATCCATTCTGGACTGACTTTAAAAGGTGCAGGAAAATGTTGCATCAGGCCCTTGTGTGTATTGTTTTGGGGGGTTCTTACCTAATATTATAGGAATGGAATTAAGTGTTGAAGACATCATCATAAATTAGATACGGGCAGTGACAAGAATATCACATAATAAAGTTAGTTATCAAGAAGGATGTAAAGAGAAATTACTCATGTTTTTCACTGTGACATGTAAATATAAAATTCCACAATGAAAGAGATACAGGAAATCTAAAGTGAGGCATTTATTACTCAGTGTATAGAGATGGGCCTGGATCTGAACACAGACAAACAATGGGCACTTTGAATCAGAACTTCATGGATAGCCTCTAGTTTACACCAAGGGCCAAGCAGACCCAGATTATGGGAAGAGCTAAGGTGGCTTTTAACCACTTTTTCCCACCTGCACCTATTCCTGTTCCAAGTAGAGGAACAGAACAACAGATTCAGATTCAATGGTAACGTAATTCCCATTTTGATAGTAATGGGAATTGCCTGTGTGTGTAGTACAGGGAGGCTAGTCCTCCGGGTCTTAACACAAAAGAGAAAATTACATGTAACCCTAATGGGGCAGAAAGGATGCTTCATTTTATTCCACTTGCCTTATCTGTGCAGCATAACTTTTCTGGGCATCGATCATTTCATTTACAGAGACAATCCAAACTTTATGTTTCATTATCCCTATTTGGTGAGGGGAAAGAGAACACAAATGGCCACAAAATCAGCTCTGCAGATCTCTTATGTCAGGAATCCACCCCTCCCCCCCAATGTTCTTCTCTTAGTCACTCTGGTGTCAATCCAGAGAGTTTTCTTCTGAAGACTGTTTACACCGGCATTGCTGAGAGGAGGATCTACACCACTTCATTCTCAGACCAAAAAAAAACTTTGGTAGGGTTGAAAGTAACATAACAGCAAATTAGAGTAAAAAAATCTCTATAAGGACATTTTAGTAGCTGCCTTGATGTCCCCTTTTTCATTAACCACTGATCCCAAAGGCAGACTTCCTGTCCTCCAATCTTTGTGCTCTGCACAGCTCACCATTCAGCACCTCCTACCTAGGGCTCCAGTTCAGCAAAGCATTTAAGCATAAGCTTAAGGCTGTCCCTATTCAGGGAATCTCTTAAGCACATGTGTAACTTTAAGGATTTAAAGGCACAAAGAAATTAAGAATGTGATTAAATGCTTTGCGGGAGAGGGACAGATTGCTCAATTGTGGTCACAATGAGTACTTCAGAAGGACAAACCTATATTCACAAAGGCATTTGAGAAGGGCAACAGAAGAGGGATGAATTTTACTTCACCTTCCTAAACAAAATAAATGGATCCATTAAACTTGAATTGAATTATGTCCCATTGTCCGTTCTCAGGCTTGGGTATGGCATAAAATAAAGTATTAGAAGAATTTTTTATTATTGTGAGGACCACCAAATAGGTTTTAATTTATATCAGCTTGTCTGACAGAAACATATTGGTGAGCTAATGTATAGCATCCCCACTCATGGACTAGGATCCCATTATGCTTCATCTGTACAACACGGAAGTCAAACCCTGCCCCAGAGAGCTTACAATCGAAAGACAAGACAAGAGACACCAGGTGGGAAAGCATAAGAAAACAATACAACAGTACTGATCAGCATGAGAGACAGTGGCCTCAGAACTCCAGCTGCCTAACCACAATCAAATTTTTGTGGACATCACAAACAAATGTTTTGAAGCATGATCTGAAGGAGGACAATGCAGTGGCTTTGTGGATGTTTATGTGGAGTTCCTCTCACGCATGGAGAAAAGCAGTATGGGAGAAAGCACAAAAGTGCTCATTTGAAAGTTTAACTTGTGGGCAATGAAGGCAGAAGTCAACATCTTGAGAGCATATGGGAGACGATAGCTCAGATGAGGATAGGGCATGGAGGGCTTTAAAATGAAGACACATAGCTTATATCCAATGTGATGGACAAGGGGGAGCCACTGGAGGGATGACCTGGTCAAAACAACAAGCCAGAAAAGCGATCTTTTCAGAAATTGAATAATTATGTGTTTGTCAAGGCCAGAGAAGATGTCCATTCTTCATTTTCAGCTGACAAGCCTCCCAGATGATCTGTTTACACTTCAAGTTCATCTACACTAGTGTAAATATTAAAGGAGCGGCCTACAATGGTGCACCCAGGGTGGAAGTAAAAAATCTGAATCCCATCTGCTCCAGTGCTTACACAGTTGCTCACCAGGAGTGCATTTGCACAGTTGCTGGCAGTTACTCTAATAAGGTTACCAGTTTCTAGTGTAGATAAGGTCCAAACTTTTAAACATGCAGGACTGATTTTCAGAGGTGCTACATTGACCCAACTCCCACTGAAATCAATAGGTATTGTGAGAACTCAACACCTCTGAAAAAATCAGGCCACTTACTTGGATACCTAACTGTGGACTTTTCATAGATTCTAAAGCCAGAAAGGACCATTGTGATCACCTAGTCTGACCTCCTATGCAACACAGGCCATAGAACTCCCTCAAAATAATTTCGAGAGCATATCTTTCAGGGGAAAGAAACCACCATCCAATCTTGACTAAAAAGTTGGCAGTGATGAAGAATCCACCATGTAATTCTAATGGTTCATTACGCCAGTAAAATGTTACACCTTATTTCCAGTCTGAATTTGTCTAGCTTCTACTTCTAGCCATTGGATCATGTTCTACCTTTCTCTGCTAGAGTGAAGATTCCATTATCAAATATTTGTTCCATGTAGGTACTTACAGAATGTGATCAAGTCACCTCTTAAACTTCTTTTTACTTAATAGACTCAAGGAGTTCAATTACTGTAAGGCAGGTTTTTCTAATCTTTTTTATCATTCTAGTGGCTCTTCTTCTGTAGAACCCTCTACAACTTATCAACATCCTTCTTGAATTGTGGACAGCAGAACAGAACACAGTAGTCCAGTAGCGATTGTACCATTGTCAAATATAGAGGTAAAATAAACTCTCTACTTCCTACTTGAGATTCCACTCTTTATGCGTCCAAGGATCACATTCATTTTTTTGGCCAGTCTAGGACTGGGAGCTCATGTTCAGCTGATTGTCCACCATGACCCACAAATCTTTTTCAGAGTGTTTTGTGCTAAACACTGTGAAGTGAGCTGTAGCTCACGAAAGCTTATGCTCAAATAAATTTGTTAGTCTCTAAGGTGCCACAAGTACTCCTTTTCTTTTTGCAAATACAGACTAACACGGCTGCTACTTTGAAACCTGTCTTAAAGAGATTGATAGCATTTTGGCAGATAATTAAATGGTTCCTGGTATGTCATTGCAAAAAAAAATGCCTATGTCATAATGTACTGAACTTTATCCTTCCCTTTATCCAGCAGACATCAACCAATTTAATATCTTCTTCATCTCTCTAGAGTCGGGCACAGTGCTGTTCTCATTAAGAGCAGTAGACTTTCCATGCACCCTTGGTCTCAGTCATCATATGTGAAACGTTGATAATATAAAGAGTGACTGAACTATGTTAAAAGGTTTCATTTACAATGAGTTCATAAAGGGTTCATAAATTATTAACAGACATTTTAATAAATTGTTAGCGTCCAAGAGGTCAACAAGTTGCTTACAACCACACAACACTTCCCATTGAGTGATCATAACGATCTATAATATGCTTATAACATCTAGTAATCATTTTTTAAACCTTTTGTTTACTAAAGGAATGGAGATAATCTCAGAAAGACAGGAGAGTTTGGGAGCCAAACTCTGACTACAACCTGGAATTCAGGGCCTGAGACTGGAATGCTGAACTGCAGGATGGTTTAGAGGTTTACCCGCAGCACTGAAGGGCTGTTTAGGAGGCTGCCCTGTGTCTTTCACAAAGACCTGATCCCAGATATCAGCCACTAAGAAGGCAGCTCTGACTTTTCTACTACGTATGTTCATTTAAAAACTCAGTAGAAAAAGGGAAGTATGTTACAAGTCACTGGAAGTTGACAGCTCATGGCAGCTTTCAAGGTTGCAAAATTTGTCTTTGTTCTGCATTGAAACAAAAAGGAAAACGTTCTGAGGGTTTTCACACGTAGGAACTGTGCTGAAATGGCCACTTTCAGATCAACATGGTTTCTCTTGCTTTCAAAAGTCCATGCTGGACTGGAGAAACCGTCCACTCAAAACCTTAGTTGAAATCAATATGAATATAATGGTAAACTAAAAACTGTTTCTATATGGTTAAGGTCTAAAGCAATATGCAGAGCTATGTTAAAAGAACATAAGGTTGCTAAATCAGGCACTCAAAAATTAGGAAATGCCACCATTAAGGTTGCCTGTACAACCATATCTCATCCCCCTTATGTGTATATATTACAATGCCATCTTATTACATGATCACATACTACTTTTCTCCTTGGACCTCTCTGTCATTCAATGCACAGGAAGGACCATCCTCCAGGATGGAATCAAGGTTTGTTAATGAAAGAGGCTGTTGTCCCTGCCTGATTTGTTGCACTGGTTGAAAGGTGTGCAGTGAATGGGGTAGGGCCCTGCAAGAAGAGAAAAGAGGGTGGTTTAACGCCACTGTGGAGAATTGGATTCTATTCCTGCCTCTGCCATGAGTTTGTGTGATGCTGAGCAGCTCACTTAAGCCAGCCTTTTCACAAGCAGCTGCTAATTGTGCGTTGCTTATTTCCTAGGTATCCAACCTGAGATACCTGAAGGCCATCATTTGTAGAAGTACTGAACTGTCTCATTTGCTACTGAAATCAACTGGAGCATTGCTTTGAATGTACAAAGCGCTAAGTACTCTGAAAAAAAAAAGTCAAGCCCTAAGTATTTCACTTTAGGCACCCAAAGTTAATGGACCCTTAGACATTTTTGGCCTACTCTTTCCTTGCCTCAGTTTCCCCACCTGTAAAATGGAGATAATACCACCTAATCTCACAGGGATGTTGTGTAGTTAAGTTCATTTCTGTGATGCACAGATACAGTGGGTTGAGCACAATAAACAGCCATGAGAAAATATGTAATTTCATATTCACTAAAGGGTTTAAATGGTGTGCATTAAATAAATGAAGATAAATGTTAAATCACTATTCATTCACTGAGGTAAGGCTCCTGTGTGAAAAATATTAATTAATGTACAGTAATTAAAGACTGTACCATAATACACAAGAATGTTGAATTAAGGTTACATAAGCAACCTTAAATCTGGCATTTCCTAACTTCCGAGTGCTTGACTTCGCAATCTTTATAACGTTTTTAGCATAGTTTTTAATGTAATTCCTATATACTCTTTGAAATGGCTAGAATCAATACAAGTAAAAATTTTAACCACAAGCTGGAGTTCATTCAAATCAAGAGCAAATCTGTATTTGAGCAAAGAGTTTATTGTGATTGATTTGTTTATACTGTTTGGTTCTACTTTCCTGTTCAAAGGCAGATCTGATTTAGCACATTAAATATTAAATTACAAATAAAACTAAAAGTCATCCCCCAGTTTAAGTGGACCATTTTAATTGTGGGGGTTTTTTAAGTTTCCATGTCCGATATTACTTTGGCAATTTAGGCTTTTATGTATGAATGATACTGAATAGCAATGCATGGAAATCTCATTAGTTTGCGAAGGAAGTAGGAGCAATATTTTGAATAAGTGATGTAATTTTTGTTGTTTCTCACATAAAATAATTGTCTTTTAAAAGAGTAATAACTCCTTTGCTCTGAGTCAATCTATCTTCCTCTTGTAAAAGCAATGAATGGCGGCTTAACATTCTGATCATTTCTTGTTTTGAGCGCATTCATTAAGCGTGCTGGTTGTCCCATAAAACAAGTAAAGACAATCCCTCTGCCAGTATAGGGCAAAAATGGCTGGTTCTTTGCAGATGTGTAGAGAATTGCAAAGAGCCTTCCTCTTCTGCCTCACATGCCCCTGTGCAGGTGCTGGGGCCATTCCTTGCTGGCAACAAAGGCCCTACTCCTGGCCAGTCCTGCCAGCTGTGCTAGCCTCCCATAGGGGTATGAGGAACCACAGCTCAAGAAACTGGCAGTACACAGGGGAAGCATATGTTGCACCTTTTTAAGGGTGATGGAATAACTGCTGTAGCACATACTCCTCTAGTACTCCAGGAGGGATGCTGGGTGAGCATTAGTTAGCATAACCCTCAGTTCTTCTTGTGTATCTCTGTGTGCAGGAAATTGCTTGCCCACGTAACTGACATTTACTTACCTGGGGGAGAAGTTTCTGAACTTCATTTAAAATTGATAATATATACATTCTTGTAATAAATATCAAGTGTATATAAAATACACACTGCATATGTTTACTAGATCTCCTACATCCCCCCCTTTGTGTGTTGCTTGTCTTCTACAATTGAAAGCACTCAGGGGCAGGAAATGGTGCATTCATTGTGTGATATTGTACTGGAGCAAAAAGAAAAGGAGTACCCGTGGCACCTTAGAGACTAACAAATTTATTAGAGCATGCCACGGATACTCCTTTTCTTTTTGCGAATACAGACTAACATGGCTGCTACTCTGTACTGGAGCAGGATATATAGGTACAACTGTGTTAAGATCACTTAATCATCATAAGCTGCCTAGAGCTGCTGGTACAATCAGTTTTTATCTAGCATACTCACAGTATGTGATGTCTGTTATAATTTTAGGTGAGGGTTTCCTACAATACCATAGCATTTAAGCATCTACCAAATAAAATTGAGTTTGCACATTTCCAAGAAGAATAATTCATTTTGCTGCTAAAAACAAAAAGGAATCAACTCTTTTTGAAGAAATGGAACAGAGAGTATTTTTCTTTCTATCTAATCCTTGATGAAAGATTTAGAATACATTATACACCCATCATTCTATAATCTGATGGAGTACTTGAAGCATAATTTAAAGATTTGCCTCACTGCAGGATTAAGTACGTTGTTGAATTGGGGCCTTAACAGGTTGGACCCAGAAAGAGGTAATCATTGCAAGGAGGTTTTGTTTAAAGTATTTATTTATGGGTTATTTGTTTGTCAGAAAAGGATTTTTTTTTTATAATATTGAAGAAAAAAAACAGTGGTGACATGAGAAGATCACATCTGGGGCACATCAATTATGGTGGGTTTTATGTTAATATAGTTCTTATTAAGAGTACCAGATTAAGAGCCCTACAGCTTCTCTCCACAGAAGTACATGGTCAATAACCCCTTCCCTGCCAACTGTGACCTGAAGGCTCCAGGAAAGCACTTTATCACATTTAGCTTTGATTAGGTTAGTAGGATTTCAGCATGTGCTTAAATTTAAATTTTTACCTGCTAAAGTGTTGAGTTGAATCAGGACCCATGAACTGGACAGAGACTACCAGCTCACTACATTAGAGAGACTACAGTGCATTATGAACTATGCTTTTACACAATAATCTGGATTTTGGTTAGCTCTGAAATTGTAGGTTGATGGTTTTCCTGTAGCTGTAACTGCACTTGACTTTGGAGGTAGTACTGTGTTAATAGATTTTTAAGTTTGCTGGCTGTAAAATAATAATTTAAATTGGTTCAGGTCAAACTAAATGTTTCATTCAACCCAAAACAAAATGTTTCATTTTGAAGTTAATAAAATTGAAGTAAATTTTTAAATGGCATTTCAAATAAAAAAAAGTAATATTTTGTTCAGCCTCAAAACAAAATGTTTTGGGTTTTTTTGGGGGGAAAAAAGCCAGCCACGACAATTGGGTGCATTCAACACATCTGCATTTTTTACAACAAAGAGTTTCACACACAAAATGTTTACTCAGCTCTCTGTGGCAGGTTAAAAATAAATATAAGTAAGAAATCCTTCACTTTTAAAAAAATTTGACTAGTGTCTAATAAGCCAAAGTTCTGCAGTGCCTTTTTGCAAGATGTCAAATGTGGCACCATTACTATAGAAAGGGTGCAGTCTCCAAGCATCTCTCCATGCAGCATGGCATGCTACTGCAGTCCCCTGCAGGTCCTGGAAATAATCCAATCACACGCAAAATTCTTTAAAAGAATATTCCCCTTCTCTTGGGATCTAATTTAGCCAACATAGTCCAACTTCCAAAAGAACCCTCTTTTTACCCACTCCTAGGTTCAAGGCCCCATAGCCCTCCTTTATAGGGCTGTGTGATTCAGATCCTGGCTTCTCTGGCCAGCAAACTCATCCCTTTTGTTCAGAGCGTCTACAACACTCCTTCTGGGAGTAGGTACTAGAACAGTCATCCTCCTCTCAGCAAGCTCTTTCTAACTGGGCTGGGAGCCTACTTGTCGAATCACTGATGTCTGTCAGACCACTCCCTTGACACTTCCACAGTGTGTCTAATTATCTCAGACACCTGTCTGGGCCTGCTGGGAGAGAGGAGAGCCTTGGCCCACCACTCTACAATGTTTCTGGTCCCTGGCCCTTTAAAGGCACAATGGTCTGGGATGGCCCTATACCTTCTCTCTCCCTAACACTAACTGCTCCTCGGGGCCATCTTCCTTTCTCCCAATGACGGCTTTAGGGTTTTTTTTTCCTTCTTCTTCTTTTTTCTTTAAATGGACTTCATCCACTTTCTTTGGACACCTGGAACAGAGTAACAGGCCTTCCAAATGGTGTCCTCTAGCCATAAAGGGTTGATGCCCCATTACAAATACTGTAATATATTTTTATAAAAGGTGGATTAAGGAGCAGTAATTCATTCTGAGTGTTTACTGGTCTCTACTGAAACACTGTTTCTGGAACACATGCACTTGTAGCCTGATCCAAAGCCCATTGAACACAATGGAAAGGCTCCCATCAACTTCAGTGGGTCTTGGGTGGGAGCGGTAGAGGCTGAAATCCTTACCTAAGAAAAATTCTCTGTGAAAAAAAATCAGTGAGTTTTGCCTGGCTAAGTACTTCATGATCTGGGCAAAAGTTTGTGAAATGGAAGCAATTGGGAGGAATCTACCACAGGGCCAAATCCTGATATGTGTTAAACCAATAGTAACTTGGCCCACTCATATAATTCATCAACTTCCACCACAGCAGGTGGCGCCTGGCAAAAAGCGACAGTTGTGTTCCCTCTGTCCCACTGTTCTGTAGTGACTTGCATTCACTTCTCAACTAAAAAAAATCCCATTGATAAAATGTAGCAGGCAATGGAGGAGATGAAGGCATAGCACGGCAACCAACAACAGCAACATTTAAAAGTTGAGCCCTGGACAGCAAACGCACTTGGCTAAGTGGGGAGACAGGCACAGTATGTTACCCACAGCTGAAGTTTAGTTTGTGCCCACACCCCTTCTGAAGAAAGACCTGAGTTGGGGTATGTCTACACTACGAAATTAGGCCGAATTTATAGAAGTCGGTTTTGTAGAAAGCGTTTTTATACAGTCGAGCATGTGTGTCCCCACACAAATGCTCTAAGTGCATGTAGTCGGTGGACTGTGTCCACAGTACAGAGGCAACAGTCGACTTCCGGAGCTTTGCACTGTGGGTAGCTATCCCACAGTTCCTGCAGTCTCCACCACCCATTTGAATTCTGGGTAGAAATCCCAGTGCCTGATGGGGCTAAAACATTGTCTCGGGTGGTCAGGCCCCCATTCCCTCCCTCCCTCCGTAAAAGCAAGGGCAGACAATCATTTTGCGCCTTTTTTCTTGAGTTACCTGTGCAGACACCATACCACGGCAAGCATGGAGCTCGCTCAGCTAACTGTCACCGTATGTCTCCTGGGTGCTGGCGGACTTGGTACTGCATTGCTACACAGCAGCAGTTTATTGCCTTTTGGCAGCAGACAGTGCAGTATGACTGGTAGCCGTCGTCGACGTAGTCCTGGGTGCTCTTTTAACCGGGCGCCTGGGCAAACATGGGAGTGACTCAGCCAGATCATTTCCCTTGTTTTGTCTCATGGCGATTGAGTCCTACCGGCAGTGCACTATCTTTTAATTTGCAGCCAGCAGAAGATGATGGCCAGTAGTCATACTGCAATGTCTTCTGCCGAGCACCCAGGAGGTGACGATGGCTAGCGGTCGTACTGCACAGTCTGCTGCCAGTATGATGTATAAAGATAGATGAAGTGGCTCAAAACAAGAAATAGACCAGATTTGTTTTGTATTCATTTTCTCCTCCCTCCATGAAATCGACGGCCTGCTAAACCCAGTTTTGAGTTCTATCCTTGAGGTTTTAAGTTCTATCCTTGAGGCGGCCATTCAGTTTCTCGCAAAGCCACCCCCTTTGTTGATTTTAATTCCCTGTAAGACAACCCTGCAAGCCATGTCATCAGTCACCCCTCCTTCCAACAGGGCAACAGCAGACAATCGTTCCGTGCCTTTTTTTCTGTGCAGACGCCATACAATGGCAAGTATGGAGCCTGCTCAGATCACTTTGGCAATTAGGAGCACATTAAACACCACATGCATTATCCAGAAGTATATGCAGCACCAGAACCTGCCAAAGCGAAACCGGGCAAGTAGGCGACATCAGCGTGGTGACGAGAGTGATGAGGATGTGGACACAGACTTCTCTCAAAGCACGGGCCCTGCCAATGTGGGCATCATGGTGCTAATAGGGCAGGTTTATGCGGTGGAACGCCAATTCTGGGCTCAGGAAACAAGCACAGACTGGTGGGACTGCACGGTGTTGCAGGTCTGGGACGATTCCCAGTGGCTGCAAAACTTTCGCATGCGTAAGAGCACTTTCACGGAACTTTGTGACTTGCTTTCCCCTGCCCTGAGGCGCAAGAATACCAAGATGAGAGCAGCCCTCACAGTTGAGAAGCAAGTGGCAATAGCCCTCTGGAAGCTTGCAACATCAGACAGCTACCGGTCATTTGGGAATCAATTTGGAGTGGGCAAATCTACTGTGGGGGCTGCTATGATGCAAGTAGCCAACGCCATCAAAGATCTGCTGATATCAAGGGTAGTGACCCTGGGAAACGTGCAGGTCATAGTAGATGGCTTTGCTGCAATGGGATTCCCTAACTGTGGTGGGGCCATAGACGGAACCCATATCCCTATCTTGGCACCGGAGCACCAAGCCAGAGAGTACATAAACCACAAGGGGTACTTTTGAATAGTGCTGCAAGCAGTGCTGGATCACAAGGGACGTTTCACCAACATCAACGTGGGATGGCCGGGAAAGGTACATGACGCTCGCATCTTCAGGAACTCTGGTCTGTTTCAAAAGCTTCAGGAAGGGACTTTCTTCCCAGACCAGAAAATAACCGTTGGGAATGTTGAAATGCCTATAGTTATCCTTGGGGACCCAGCCTACCCCTTAATGCTATGGCTCATGAAGCCATACATAGGCAGCCTGGACAGTAGTCAGGAGCTGTTCAACTACAGGTTGAGCAAGTGCAGAATGGTGGTAGAATGTGTATTTGGACGTTTAAAAGCGCACTGGCGCAGTTTACTGACTTGGTTAGACCTCAGCAAAACCAATATTCCCACAGTTATTACTGCTTGCTGTGCGCTCCACAATATCTGTGAGAGTAAGGGGGAGACATTTATGGTGGGGTGGGAGGTTGAAGCAAATCGCCTGGCTGCTGGTTACGCACAGCTAGACACCAGGGCGGTTAGAAGAGCACAGGAGGTGCGGTGCGCATCAGAGAAGCTTTGAAAACCCGTTTCATCACTGGCCAGGCTACGATGTGAAAGTTCTGTTTGTTTCTTCTTGATGAAATCCCCTGGCCCTTGGTTCACTCTACTTCCCTGTAAGCTAATCACCCTCCCCACCTCCCTTCGATCACCGCTTGCAAAGGCAATAAAGTCATTGTTGCTTCACATTCATGCATTCTTTGTTAATTCATCACACAAATAGGGGGATAATTACCAAGGTAGCCCAGAAGAGGTGGTGGAGGAGGGAAGGACAAGGCCACACAGCACTTTAAAAGTTTAAAACTTATTGAATGCCAGCCTTCTGTTACTTGGGCAATCCTCTGGGGTGGAGCAGCTGGGTGGCCGGAGGCCCCTCCACTGCATTCTTGGGCGTCTGGGTGAGAAGGCTATGGAACTTGGGGAGGAGGGCGGTTGGTTACACAGGGGCTGTAGCAGCCGTCTGTGCTCCTGCTGCCTTCCTGCAGCTCAACCACATGCTGGAGCATATTAGTTTGATCCTCCAGCAGCCTCAGCATTGCATCCTGCCTTCTCTCATCACGCTGCCACCACCTTTCAGCTTCATCAGACCTCTCTTCAGCCCGCCACTTCTCCTCCCGGTCATTTTGTGCTTTCCTGCACTCTGACATTGTCTGCCTCCATGCATTCGTCTATGCTCTGTCAGTGTGGGAGGACAGCATGAGCTCAGAGAAGATTTCATCATGAGTGCATTTTTTTCACTTTCTAATCTTCGCTAGCCGCTGGGAAGGAGAAGATCCTGTGATCCTTGAAACACATGCAGCTGGTGGAGGGAAAAAAAAAAAGGGACAGTGGTATTTGAAAAGACATTTTATAGAACAATGGGTACACTTTCACGGTAAACCTTGCTGTTAACATTACATACATAGCACATGTGCTTTCCTTACAAGGTCGCATTTTGCCTCCTCCTCCCTCCGCCCACGTGGCTAACAGCGGGGAAAATTTCTGTTCAGCCATAGGCAAACAGCCCAGCAGGAACGGGCACCTTTGAATGTCCCCTTAACAAAAGCACCCCATTTCAACCAGGTGACCATGAATGATATCACTCTCCTGAGGATAATACAGAGAGATAAGGAACGGATGTTGTTTGAATGCCAGCAAACATACACTGCAATGCTTTGTTCTACAATGATTCCCGAGTACGTGCTACTGGCCTGGAGCGGTAAAGTGTCCTACCATGGTGGATGGAATAAGGCTGCCCTCCCCACAAACCTTTTGCAAAGGCTTTGGGAGTATATCCAGGAGAGCCACAAATGCCAGGGCAAATCAATGATTAAACATGCTGGCTTTTAAATCTTTTATAGTATTTTAAAAGGTACACTCACCAGAGGTCCCTTCTCCGCCTGGTGGGTCCAGGAGGCAGCCTTGGGTGGGTTCGGGGGGTACTGGCTCCAGGTCCAGGGTGAGAAACAGTTCCTGGCTGTCGGGAAAACTGGTTTCTCCGCTTTTTTGCTGTGAGCTATCTACAACCTCATCATCGTCTTCCTCATCCCCAAAGCCTGCTTCCATGTTGCCTCCATCTCCATTGAAGGAGTCAAACACCACAGCTGGGGTAGTGGTGGCTGAACCCCCTAAAATGGCATGCAGCTCATCATAGAAGCGGCATGTTTGAGGCTCTGACCCGGAGCGGCCGTTGGCCTCTCTGGTAGGCTTGCCTCAGCTCCTTAAGTTTCACACAGCACTGCTTCGAGTTCCTGTTATGGCCTCTGTACTTCATGCCCTGGGAGATTTTCACAAGTGTTTTGGTATTTCAAAAACTGGAACGTAATTCTGATAGCACGGATTCCTCTCCCCATACAGCAATCAGATCCCGTACCTCCCGTTCGGTCCCCTTTGCGATTCTAGGACTCCATCATGGTCATCTGTGCTGATGAGCTCTGCATGGTCACCTGCAGTTTGCCACACTGGCCATACAGGAAATTGAAATTCAAAAGTTCGCGGGCCTTTTCCTGTCTACCTGGTCAGTGCATCTGAGTTGAGAGTGCTGTCCAGAGTGGTCACAATGGAGCACTCTGGGATAGCTCCCAGAGGCCAATACCATCTAATTGTGTCCACAGTACCCCAAATTCGACCCACCAAAATCGATTTCAGCGCTAATCCCCTTGTCGGGGGTGGAGTAAGGAAATCGATTTTAAGAGCCCTTTAAGTCGAAAAAAAAAAGGGCTTCGTCCTGTGGACGGGTGCAGGGTTACATCGATTTAACACTGCTAAATTCGACCTCAATGCCTAGTGTAGACCAGGGCTTAGTTACAAACAGGAAGCAGAGATGACTCAGGCAGAGCTAGAAGAGAGAATGCTGATAGCAAAGCAACCATAGTGTGACCCTGACCCAGCTAGGTGGGTTCAAGTCTCCCTGACTGCCAATGTCACATAAAACAGCAAAGGAGACTTTACCCTGCAGGATAATGCATGCAGCAGAACCATATGAACAGGCAGAGGATGGAGATAGTTTAAAATCATTCTTTGTGGGTGTCTAGCATACCCTCCAATCAATTAATGTGGCACTAGGACAGAAGCACTCAGTGGAGAAAAGTGGGAAACGCTGGTCTTTATTTTTATATATTCCGTATGCTCCTGAAGGGGATCTGCGAGCTATCAAAAGGGGTTGTTAAAAGAAACCAGGCAGAAAAGGTAAAACAGTAGCCTAAGTAAGGAACATTCCCTCAAGCCAACAGCCAGGTTGAGAGTCATGCACCCTGTGCTCCCCACTCCCAGGTGAATGATAAACGTGCAGTTATTTCATGCAGTCTTGGCTCAGTTAGCTTCATCTCTCTGAACTGGTGTCTTTACAATAGTGTCTGTTATGGGCAATCTGTAACCAGATAATAGAAAGGACGTGTGAGATAAGTGCATAAGCTATAATGCACTCAATCACATTTGCTGAGGGTGCAGTGTGCTGTGCCATAACATGATTCTCTTTGTGTGTGCATATGTAGTTTACCTTCTTATGGTATAGGTTTCTGACTATGTGCACTGAGCCAGAGGCAGAATTCTATATTAACTCCAGTTTTGTACTGCTGCTTATCTGGACTAAAGCTCTTTAAGATCTTTTGGGGATGTACTGCTTAAAGGAAAAATGAGTTTGTGCAATGGCTAATATTATGGGGCCGTGTACATGCTAATGCACCTTATGAAAATGGGAGGATTTATCCTATAGCATTGCTAGCACAGTCTGTATGGATGACCTGTCCCAGTGACCACTTTTACTATATGGAGTATATGTGCAACATACATTTTATTTTCCTTTCTCCAGGGACGCTTATTCCCTGAAGCCTCACCTCAATGGCACCTCTTCTCATGGTGAATATAGGAAGAAAAAGGACATAACCGTACCTGATGACTTACATGACAGTAGGAAATGCTTTGCAATATAAGCCAGGGAATTGGACTCTATCTCCTGTTCAGAAATAAATAAATCTGTAATTCCATGATGACTTCATTTGGAGCTAGTCTCGGCACATTGAAGTCAACTGGAATTCTGCTATTGACATAAAGGGGGACGAATAATGCCCTAAAGATACTTTACTCAAGTCCTGAATTTACCACTTTTTTCAGGAAAAAAAGAAAAAAGCAGCTCTGTAAAAGGGACAGTGTTGCTTTTAACTATTTGTAGAGTGGCAAAGGAAGATAATAGTTCACATACAGACAGAGTGAGCATTTGTTTACTGCAGATGTACAAACAGAGCCAGAAAAATTAGACTATATAGGCACCTTAAATAGCTGGAACTACTACTTCTAGTCTGATCCCCATGCCCTTTCCATTATGCATACAGCAGTTTGGACAAGTTAAAAAGAGTAGCGCTAGCTGAAGCAAATGTGAGTATGCATGAATGGTGGTAGCATATGCTTATCAGCCATTGTAATGTATCTTTTTAGAAATATATATTCAATATCCATTGCCTTAACATCCTTTCCCTTCATTGCTCCATTCTCTGCCCAAATCCCCAAATTTCCAGTCCTGAATATTTTTTCCCTTTCTTTAGGAGGGGAATGATGGGACAAAGTTTGAGAAACCCTGATGAATATCCTTGAAAAGGGGCAGCAGGAAGTTTGTACTCATGATACTCATTTTAACAGGTTGTGCTCACCACCATGGCACCTGCTGCTGCTTGTTCCAGGAATTAGCTCTGTCCATCAGCAGGGTACCTGCCTCTTGTGGTGTCTCACTCTCCATCACTGCTATTCCACTGTCTCCAGGGACCCATGTTGCTCCCAGACCATAGTGTCCTCTTCAGGGCATGGCCCTGCATGTGCCCCAACTCCATTATCTCCCCACTTTCAAAGGAAGCAGCAGTCCTTCACCCAGCTTCTCACCACAGTGGTGAAGTGCAGCTCCTAGTCCAGCCCCTCACTCAGGGGCAAACTGCAGTCCCTTGGCAGACAGTGGGGCAAAGGGGGGTGGGGGCAGCCCAGGGACACTTCAACTGGCAGCAGCTCATTGCCTCGCCTTCCTCTCTGCAGCTACCTGCTTTCCCTAGGCTCCTGTATCAAAGCCAGTCTGGGAGCCAGGAACCAGGTCTTCTCCCTCAAGCTCCAGAGAGAGACTGATCCTCTCTGCCCTGCAGCCCTTCTTATAGGACCCAGCCTGGCCCTGATTGGCTGCTTCTAAACCTTCCTACGGTTGGCTGGGTTCTGCGCAGCCACTCCAAGGGCTGCTATTAACCCTTTGCCAGCCAGTGAGGGGCAGCTGCCCCATCACACTCAGGATACAACTTCACTTTGGATAAATACATGTCCCTTGACCTTTCATGAATGCAAAATTTACTTTTTATTAAGTAAAAAAAAATCAGTCACTCAAAGACAAAAAGACTAACAAGTTACTCTTTCATAGGCAGGCATAGCTGCAAGGCAACAGCCACAGTGTGTAGGGCTGTATGCTTGTTTAAACCAGTGGTTCTTAAACTCATTCCACCACTTGTGCAGGGAAAGCCCCTGCCGGGCCGGGCCAGGCCAGTTTGTTTACCTGCCGCATCCGCAGGTTCAGCCGATTGCGGCTCCCACTCGCCACGAGGCCAATGGGGGCTGCTGGAAGTGGCGGCCAGTAAGTCCCTCGGCCCGCGCTGCTTCCAGCAGCTTTCATTGGCTTGGAGCAGCGAACTGCGGCCGCTGGGAGCCGTGATTGGCCGAACCTGCGGATGCGGCAGATAAACAAGCCGGCCTGGCCCAGCAGGGGCTTTCCCTGCACAAGCGGCGGAACAAGTTTGGGAACCACTGCTTTAAGCAGTTGCGTGCTGCTTTAGGTATATCCAGTATATTAAATAGCAGTAACCACAAACCCAGAGACTGGGCGAGTGAAATTCCATTGTCTTTTTATAGCACCCCTGTGTGCCAGAAATGTATCATACTTTGGATTAATTGAAACTGAACAAAAATAGCAGGCAATCAAGGAAAGGATGTATACACGCTCCAGTGCAACAACATGTACGAAGTGAACCCAAAGGGAAGAGAAAGAGTTTTGTTGCTGCAAAGAATCAGCACAGTTCACATATAGTTGTAAGCAAATATCTTAGGCCTCGGCTTCCCAGATTACTACAAGAGGTTTTAAAATGCATCAGGTAGAATGAAGAGCCTGTAATAAGTCATAGTCATTATATTTTAGCACAGCCCTGAACTTGTGGAGTATATATTTCCTTCTAGACCTCTCAGCCCACTTTACAGAACTCAATAGCTTTCTTGGAAGCCAAGCACAATAGAGTATGTTCTGTTTTGTTTACATCTTGCATTTGGCCTTTCATCATGAACAGCATTTCATTAACAGCAAGTCCTTTTATGAAGAATATACACTTTCCTATTAATCAGGCACATGAATTCCACCCCTTCAGGCTCGGGGCCCTCACTGTTGCTCAGCCAAGCGGCAGGGCTGGTGCAAAAATGGAACACTTGTTTTATTCTCCTTTGCTTCTGTCTGTGCTATTCGCAGCACAGGTTGTTGGTCAGTGCTAGGAGCAGCAATGGAGCAACAGAGCAACAAATCCTGCCATCAGCCACCCTCCTCTAAGCATTCTTCTCACAGGAGGCGAGTTGTGAAGAATTGGGAATTTATTGTAATCCTTGGGTGAAGCCTATGTCTTCAGTTTCCCCTATATGCTGCATTGTTACCTAGTGGATGGAAAAAGTCTGTTTGCTCTCAGGACAGGCTAAGGCACAGGTGTGAATGGCACGTAGCTGTCTGGATATAAGTGAACCTTACTCCCCATATCACTGGAATATCTGAGAAGACAATAGCAAATCCAATGGCCCAGACACAGACTCCAAGCAACCAATGATCCAGAGAGAGAGAGAGAGATGGACTTCCCTGCCTCTCAGCAGGGTGCTGAGCAGCATTTCCCCTGCTGGGGAACAAAGGACTGAAGTGTCTGAAGTGGGGGTTAAGTGTGGGCTGCAGGAAGCAGTTGGGGCACACCTGAGATTCTGATGAAGGAAGTCAGATGGACAGAGAGAGATGGAGCTTGGACAATGGGGTTCACTATAGCTTGGCTGGGCTCAGAGCTAAGCAGAATGGACTATGCTTTAACCTTCATTCCTCTATACTAACCTAAGGACTTCCTATGCTATGTTCCAGAGGACTAATAAACCTGACTGTTTCGACAATGCTGTGTGAACATCACTGCAAATGGTTGGAGAGGTGCGTTGGTCCCTAAAAGGTGTACAAGTCTCTGTCGGGGGTCTGGCTCAGCTGGACTTGCTGAACAGAACCCATGGTGTGAAGCAGGAGTGCTGAAGTTCCCAAGGTCCAGTCTAAGGAGATAATGAAGCCGTATGGCTTACCCTGGAGGAAGAGTGAGGAGACCACGAGGGGATTTGGCATGCTGAAGGGGTTCCTAGAGACCGTTCCAAAGCTGGGGCATAGCACCAATTCTGTGGATCTGTGTCCAGGGTGAGACCCACCACTGGTCTAGTCCCCCTTTCCTGTGGATGGAGGACTGGACCGGTGGGTGGAGTACCTACCACTACTCTTGTAAAGGAGACGAGCTCTGGCCAGGGGCAAAGACTACCTGTCTTCACTATGGAAAATTCTTATTGAATTTAATAGAGGATGAAATTCTCTCTATAAGATTCTCTAACTATCCTTTAGAATTCTTTAGCAGGGATTTAATTTTCTTTTAAATTCTATATGATTGGTTTAAACATATAGAAAGGTTATGGAGCCTTATTCGCCAACATGTTTTTGCAGCTTTTGCCCCTGTCCAGTGATACAAAGATATAAATGCAGTTTAGCAAATCACTTAAACCAGATATATGACTGCTTGCTGTTGCTGGAGCCATGCAAAGCAGTCAGGACCTCCTTGTTAATCTGGCCCATTGCTTTCTTGTAAATTCTAGGATTTTTCCATAAATGCTGGCTCTCTACCCTCTGCAGGGAGAGAAACAGAGGAAGCCTAAGAGTGGGAAGGGGAGGGGGGCCTTGAAGTTATGAAGGAGGGGAGGCTCATTCTTAATTTTTGCTTGGGGTCTATCCCAGTATTGTTGTGCACCTTACTGTTAATCAAAATGCAAACAAAAAAGTGTATGTAGTTCTTTCAGTGTCCATCCACAGAGCCTGAATGATGCATTGCTTGTACTATACTTTTGTTAATCTCTCTCTTGGTCCTTTCCCAGCAACTGTGTACTGATGGGAGGTCTTTGGACTCCCAGAAAACTTCACTGCAAGAATATGGAAGGGCACAGAACTTTGTCTGTAATCCTGTACACCCTCTCTCAGCTGCTAGTTTAGTAGCTCAGTGGATTCCCTGTTCCATCGGATCACCTGCTGGGTGTTACACTGGTCTTGTAGCTGGAAAATTCTATAGGCAGCTCTTTCCTTTACAGCTTCACGGAGTGCAACATGTCAGGTTCAGTTCATCCCTGATATAACTCTATGGTAGAGATGACTGACAAAAAGTAAAGAGTTTCACAGGAAGCTTTGAAATTTCAATTCCACTGATTTTTTTAAAAAGAAGAGTAATTTTTCATTTTTGATTTTTTCTTAAAGTTTTCTCTCTTCAGTTTGTTTTCTCTCTCTTTTAAGTTTCCTTTTCCTTTCTCCGTCTTCTCCCCTCCCCACTCCACTCCACTCCACCCCTGCCTTTTTTTCCTTTTGCCATTGATATATGGGATGGGGAGATGTAAAACCAAAACACCGCTTTTTCCTTTTTGGGGTTTCATCAGAAAACAGAATTTCAAATAGATGAGGGTTTTTTTGTGAACATTTCATTTCTTTTTAAGAGGAACTTTTCCAACAAAAATATAAAACAGCTCTGTTCTATAGACTTACATGGACATTAGACTAGGGATAAACTTGGCCTATTGTGTGAATGGTAGGGTTGTGGAAAGCAGACAGAGTGGACATGAGGTAGAAGGCAAAGAGGATTAGGCCCAAGGTTCCTGTGCCCGGTCAGAAGGTTTTTCTGCTATTATATTTTTGGGAAATATGCTTTTAAAATATGGGGAACATAGTGCAAGAAATATCGAGTAATGGTTACAGGGATGCATATGATCAAGACAAATTGTCTATTAAAAATCTGTACATATTTTACTAAAGCTGAATGGATGCTTTTGCATTTGACTCAGCTGGGACAACTGACACTAGATTGCTCACTTTGATTTTATGGTCTGTTACTTTCTTGTTCTTATGCACTGATTAGCATAATGTTGTCAGGGCCTCAATGTTGGAAAGCTCAAGGCAATGCTGTTCTAATCAGGCCATAAGAACAAGAAAGTGAATTTGACTATATAGTCAAAGTGATTGATCTAGTTCCAATGTCCCAGCTGAATGAAATACAAAAAATCAGACACTGAAGAGTAAATTAGATTTTAAAATTCATTTATCTTCAGTAAAACATACAGATTTTTAATAGACAATTTTTGTCTTGATCACATGCACCCCTGTAACCATCGCTCTTTGTATCTCTTGCACCATGTTCCCTATATCTGAAATGCATATTTTAAATTCAGACTCTTACAAGCTTTAATGTTGCATCTGAGTCTTGACTGATAATTCAGAATGAATAACTTGCCTTGCCTCTTCCTGTATCTTTTCAACCCTGTACACTGAATCTCACACTACACTGAGCTGCTTCAAAAAAGAATTATTTCCCCATGAAATACATAGCTAAAAGAAAACTGATAAAAGATGACCATGCCTGAAGAAAGTCTAGCCTGCATTTTTGCCATGGAAACAGCAACCATAAGAAATAAAATGAGGGGACTATCAACTGTCACTTAAATCATCTTATTACACCTTGCAGACATAGCCAACAGTAACTTACTCCTCATACGGTGCAATAGACCCATCAATTTTATTGATGTACGTTGTTGTTACTTTTAAAATATCCTGGCTCTTCTTTACTTCTTCAAATGCAGGAAACCTTGGGAGAGACAGAGGAATGGAAGGAAAGGGTGAGAGTGAAGTTCAGCTCTCTGGGACTTCCCCATTAGATATTCACCTCATTTTTTGAGGGGCAGTAGCCATAATCTACTGCAATATACTTCATGCTCTGAGCTTTGTGTTCCCCAGCCAGTGGGGCATCCCTGCATATTCGGACCCAGAGATGTGGTGAGAAGGAGAGCGGTATTTTTTACAGACTTCTGGAAGAGGAAGTACTGGAGCTGTCAGGGCCCTAGTTTGTACATCTCTTTGTGGATGCCAAACATCTATTCTGGTTTCATTCTGCTCAGACATGGTCTCAAATCAAAACCCAGCACTGGGCTCCTCCAACCTTTGAGGAAGCATAACGCCCAAGATGCAAATCCAGACTCTGTGGCCTGGTTCTGTCTCCACTACTGTTGCTCCGTCCCCTTTCCTTGTCATCTCTCTCTCTCTCTCCATTATTGCCTCTGGCTTTCTGTGCTGTCTTCCTCTCTCCTCGTTCCCTCTCCTATTTTTCTTAAGTCTGATTCTCTGTTCTTCTCCAGTCACTTCTGTCTCGCTTCCTTATGCATTGTTTTTTGCTACCAGAAGTACTGGTAGAAAGGTCCCCCCCCCCCGTAATATTAACAGCAAATACAACCAGAACAAATTACTATTTTTGCTGATGGATCACCTCAGGATCACTGAACAACCATGTGGTGAATGCCATCTGTTTTCATCAGACTCTTCAGGATGTGGATAATTGGTGGGGGTTTTGCAATGTCTGAGTCTAATCAGAGTTGTTGACCTACCCATAATAACAGTCCCATGGGCTTTGACTGATTCTAGTGCTCAGTTAAATGGTCTTCTCTAATACTAGCCCTCTGAGGCACTGTTGCATGCTCCCATTGGGCTGCATAATGATTACTCATCTGTGGAGCCATCTTCGGCCTGGAAAATCTAGCAGCTCAGCTTTCAACATATACCACAAATAGAAGCATCTCATACTGTTTTGGCCCATTGTCACTGATCTGGCTCCCTTCCAGTTTCCCAGAATAGTATTGATTGATACACTGGTAAGTGAGTTAGCCCAGCAGCTCTTCTCTGCTTATCTGAATTGTTTATGTCTCCTGCAGCACCTGTTTGTTTCCCAAAGCGCTCTGCTAATGAGGCTTTGTCAGTTGCAGAGATGTGAAAATTTTAAGCTAACAACAGATAAATCAGAAGGCCACTTTAGCAGCTGCCCGACTTGCTCAGAGGAAGTACTTCTCTTTCAGAAATCATTAGCCGACGTGTTACAGTTTCTGACATGACATACTTTCCTTCTTCTATTCAGTTTCTTGTACCTAGAAAGAATAAGGATCTGATCCTTTGGTCTGGCTGAGCTCTGCTCAGGACAGACGTGAGTAAATATAAAGACATTTGTATATTACTCTGCACTTCCTTTTATCCCTGAAATGGGGGGGGGGGGATGATTTGGCTGCCAGAATAATTTAGAACAGGCTTGAGGCTGCTCTAAGTTACCCTGGCCTTTTACAGCCCCTAAAGGGCCATAATGCTAGCCAGGGATCACTGGAATGAAGAAGCTACAGTTCTTTCTACCCCTACCATACTCCCTTACACCTGGGAAGCCAGAGAAGATGGGATAGGCCCAGAGTTGTCAGCTTTACACCACCTAGTGAGTTCCCCCATGCTGGGAGAATCCTCAGCTGTTGCTTTCAGAGAGGTGCAGATAATTGAGGCTAAGGAATTGGCTGGAGATCCCACAGTTACTGTATAATACTTGGAAATTCAAGACTCAGTGTTGCTACATCATAAAGTACAGAGGAGTTTGAGTCACAATACTGAGTCCTCTGGAACTCCAGGGGAGCTCATCAAAAGATCTACATTTTGCTCTAAGATCCATTTAGTAAATTTAAACTTGACTCTGAGGAGAAATAAGTAATGCAACATCTAGGTAGCTAAATTCTGAGTGCCAGCGTGTTTTATTTACACATATAAACCACTCCTGGAAGAGAGAGGCTACAACAACACACCAACAATCCCCTCTTTCAGGGATCTCAGCCCAACACTAATGGGCAGTTCCCAGACAGCAATTCTGCCCCAAGAATCAACTTGAGTTAGAGAGCGTAAGGCAGAGAGCAATTTCCCTTGCTCATTGCCACAGCTCTCCCAAAGAAATTACAGCAGAAAACCAATAATGCCAAAGCATATCCTCTAAGGCTAAACACTTGCTTTCACACACACAAAAATGAACTTGGAAAGATGTGTGTTCAGCATCGCCCGTTGACTTCTGCCATAACAATACTATATTTTGTTTGCTTAGTTTTGCCAACAGATGACGGTCAAGGTGGAATTCACTATCTTAGCTGGATTGTCAGTCAACCACAGCTCAAAAATCACATCTCAACTGGTTACATTGCTCACACTCAAATCATTAATCTAAAGAGTTTGTTAGGTTGTTAAAATTTGGGAACCACTGCTCTATGGCAACCCAATTGCATAGAAGTAATGAAGTTTGAAATAATGGTGTCTGAGGTTACCCCAGTTTATGGCAAAGAGCTATAGTCTAAACTATTCAAAGATGCATAAGGGCTTTTGATGCCCAATTCCAATTAAAATGAATCATCAGGGCTATCAATCCAGCACTTTGAATGGGTCTAAACCAACAACAAAAAATTATAATTTTAATAAAAGTAGCTGGAAATTATTAGCCTTTAACCTACACAAACTGTGGTTTCATGTAGCTCAGCTCACAGGAAATTACAACCAATTGGACTCAGTGACATAGCTCTAGTCTGCAATAGTCTGAAAAGCCATCACAGCACTGATCTGACAATCCTGGGATTGCTCACCTAAATTAAAATCAGTTTCAACCATTTTTATCATGTTTATTATTTAAGCAACACTTAATTATTTATTAAGATTATTATTTAAGCCACAAATAAGTTTATTATTTAAGCAACAAATAAGAATGACAAGACTAAGTTCTCATTCAACAGTATTTATGCAAGGAAAATAATCCTCGTCATATTTAAATCCTCTAATCACTAAGGGCCAGATTCTACAGTACACTAGTTAACACTGGTATAAATCTGGAGTAATTCCATTGACTTCAGTGGAAATAATCCAATTTTGCAGTTGTGTTACTCAAAGTAGAATCTGCCCCCAAGCTTTTATCTTTTAAAAGCTTTGTTCGTTTAACAAGATTTTATTTATACACAGAGTATGTTGCTACTTCAATTATTTTTTTAAAATCCATTTCACATGTAATATATGAAAGTGATCTCAACTAATTTGCCTCTCCTTTTATCTTGGGATCTCTGGAAAAACAGGATGATAAATATCAGTGCAGGTGATGGCTTTCATTCAAAATCTGGAATGTGCGGACTGGAAAGAGAAGATGTCAATGAATGGGTAGCTTAAATTTAAACAATGTATTTTCTGCATTTGTATTTTGCTTTCTTTTGTGTCTCTCCATTCACAAAGAGTATCCGTATATTTTCAGCATGAATGACAATTTGAAATTTTAAATAAAGACAAAACAAGAAAGGATTGAGGAAAGTGTCATCATTAGAAGGAAGCACAGAGTGTGTTGCCATAAAACAACTTGCAAAATGATAGCTGTTTTCAGCACACAGCAGAGTTCTAAACATTTAAAGGTACAGTCCACATTAAAAAAAAACAGTAACACAGCCGAGTATATTCTCCATGCCTGCCAGCATCATTTAACCACTTACTAAAGAAAGGCTAACCAATATGAAAATATAGCCATCAGGTGGGCTTGTTATGCACTCATCAGAATGATGTGTTCTCCTTCATTTTCATGTCTTGATTCCCAGAAATGCCATCTCAAGAGCAGTATTCAGGGAATATTAAAACAGTGTCAACATCATTCCACCAAACTATTGCCTCCTGAAGGAGGTTACCACCTGTATTGTACAGAAAACATGGTGTTTCCCAAAAGATACATAGTGTACATGGGAGATACTCCTATATACCACATAGGCAAGGCAACCTCAGTGCATGCATTCTCTGCTGCCATGAATGTTGAGTTTGGGTGAGGGGACCAGAGGACAACATGGTTGGGTTGACAATACTAAATCAACCCAGTTCATATCAACAATGCCTAGGATCAACCCAGGGAAAATGGGCCATTTCATCAACCCTTAAGAACAGATGTGGCCAACCTGAGCCCGAGAAGGAGCAAAAATTTACCAATGTACACTGCCAAAGAGCTACAGTAATACATCAGCAGCTCCCATCAGCTCCCCTCCAAGAGCCTCCTGCCCACGAGCAGCCCTGCCAATCAGCGCCTTCCCCTCCCTCCCCACACCTCCCGATCAGCTGTTTCATGACGTGCAGGAGGCTCTCGGGGAGAGGGGGAGGAGCAAGGCAGGCTCAGGGGAGGGGGCAGGAAGGGGTGGAGTGGGGGCAGGGCTTGGGGCAGAGCAGGGGGTTGAGCAGTGAGCACCCCCTGGCACATTGGAAAATTGACACCTATAGCTCCAGCCCTGGAGTTGGTGCCTATACAAGGAGCCGTATATTAACTTCTGAAGAGTTGCATGTGGCTCCAGAGCCACAGGTTGGCCACCCCTGCTTAAGAGGGTGCATTTTATACTTCCTTGTGCCGCTTCCCAAGGCCATCACCTATTCTCCTCCCTGTCCTATTGGAGTAATGCTCAGAGCACATGGACTTCAAATGTACACAGCCTCTGCAAAGAGGGTACAAGAAGATCATTCTTCCCTCCCCTGACTCCTTTTGTTCATCCTTTCAGAAGTTGAGCACAAATTGGCCCTTAATGTCATGAGTCACTGCACTGAGACTCATGTCTTTAGTGGCAATTTTTCTCCATTGGAAACAAGAGGCTGACAAATTCTATACCACATGAAATGCCATTGCCTTCAGAGGGGCTTCATAATGGGAGGTGAAAGCCAGAGCAAAATTTGTCCCAGCACCAAACCCATCTTCAGTTTTAGGAAGCAAAAATTACACAAAACACGTTTATAAATCTAATCTCTTCTCTGTATATCTAATCTCATTAAATGGAAATCTCTCTCAGAAGTCGAGTATTGCCTTTCTTTCTTTCTTTCTTTCTTTCTTTCTTTCTTTCTTTCTTTCTTTCTTTCTTTCTTTCTTTCTTTCTTTCTTTCTATAAAACACTTTAAAACGCCACAGCAATAAACCTGTCAGAAACAAAACTATGATCCTGCTGCCGGCAGTTCTAATAGGCTCACATCAGCTTAGGTATTAATCCATCCTCATGATCCTCTTCAACAGGGCAAGGTAGCTTACGTTTCCTTATGGTGAGCTGCTAGAGAACATATTAGAATGTGAACTCCTTTGGCCATGGCTAAACTGACTGTGAACTGTACGGTAAAACCACTTTACAAAACCACCATTTTGTAAAAAATTGTGTTATTATAGATATTTGGGGATGTTGGGTTGGTAGTTGATACAGAGGTCTCTCTGAAAAATGATAAATGGTATGTTTTATTTAAAAGAGACAATGAATAACATGGAACATTTGGTTCGAGCATCTGTAGTTTTGTATAAACTATATGTGCTGAAATAAGTTTCACCTTGCTTCTATTGAAACACCTTGTTTACTACTGTCATGCTGCCTTCTTCAGTTTTTGTCTCATATGTCGAATACAAACCTCAGAAGGAAATGGCAGCTTAGTGCAGCACTGGGACTCTGTTTCTTGGGTTTGTGGTTTAACAGATTGTTCTATCTTTCTTTGCATGTTTGTTAAAAACAAAGCGTATCATTCTTGGTAGATGTTTTGCGCAGTGAGTTTGGAAGGACAAGAAATGTACAACAAAGTAATTGAACTGCCAGTGTCAGCCATGTTGGTGATCCGCCTATAGCTGTGGGGGTCTCATGTCCATCACTCTTCTAAGCAGTATGGATGAGAGCTGGGAAAATAACAAACATTTTGGTTTGCTGGCAATTTTTCCGTTGAACTTGTGTTCCTGTGTCACTTCAGCCCTCTTCAAGAGCCCACTCATAGTGCTTTCAGCGGTGATGACCACTGGAATTTTGTCTACACTGGTGCTCCCAGTGTTACCAATGCCAGTGAACCTGAACCACTGTTAGCAATTTTTGACAAACTTCCCTTGTGTAGACAGTGTGTAAAGGAGCTGTCTATAGTAAATACATAGGGCCAAATCCTGCTGTAGTGTAACTCTTAACTTTCAACCCTGGTGTATTGGCAGCAGAACAACTCTATCTGGGAAGTCATGTTTGTATTATGTTATTAACAATACTGATATATACTTCCTCTGTAATTAAAGCAGACAGACAAATGCATTGTAACACAGGCATGTGTACAGTGCACATGTCAATTCTGAACCATCAGACCTCTGTGTGTTACACTGCTAGCCTATAGTTTTCAGTAACCACATTTTGCTTGTTTAATAAACATGGAGAACAGCCAGAAAGAATTTGCAGGGGATGGGCTATGATAATCCCCAAACCCTCAAGATTCTTGCTTGGCACAGGTGTAACAGGCTGCACTAGGTGCAAGGCCGTGGAGTGTCAAGCCCAAAATTGTCTTCCACTTCTCTGTCTTTGTTTGTACTTAAAAGTTAGACGGTGATTATTATTTGTTTCACGGTAGCACCTAGAGGCCCCATTGTGCTAAGCACTGTACACACATAAAATGCTATCTCTGCCCCAAGAAAATTAGTCTAAATTGATAATAGAAAGACAAGTTAATTGTTTTTCTCTTTGTATAAATTGAAGCGCTCCTCTCTATGCTAGTTGTTATTACTTTATGCGACTCTATGTGTAGAATCCTGACTTCTGTGGAACTATGTTTTTAATAAGGGGAAAACAAGGTTCAAAAGAAAGTGACATTCCTGGGAATTCAATGTAGACCAAACCACTCATTATTTGCTTTTTAAAAAAAAGGTGAATTATCTGCTGTAGCCTATTCCAGAATCTCAAGGCACCTGAAAAAGCATACGTGTGAGAACGTCATCTCAGCAGTAACAGAGGGAAAAACTGGGGAAGACATTGCACGGGGCAGATGGAACGAGAGCAAGAGGACTCTGGGAGAGGTCCGGAGAAAAGATCTGTGAGCTGCTTGAGAACTGAAGCATGAAATACATGACCAGGCTCATGGGGCAGATCACTGAGGCTTGGAGTCACCCTGTGAAAGGTCAGAGAGCCATGAGGGAACAAAGCAGCTAACTTTTAAGAATTTAACGCATGCATGGAAACTTTCCCTCTTCAACATGGAGGTTCCCTTTGGGGTATGAGCAAGAGGACTGAGCCGGAAAGGGCAGGGAGAGGAGAGTGAGTGCTGGGTAACGAGGGAAAGAGGGTCTGTGGTTGAGGAACATAGGGCTTGTATGCAGACATATTGGCACTTGAAGAGTTCCCCAGAGGACAGTTAAGGTTCCAGTGCTTGACACACCAATGGCCTGGCCCAGAGACACTTGTCTCTTCCAGTTCTGATTTCTGGCACACCAGAGAAGCAAGAGAGCACCAGCTGTAGAGCCAAATGACAGTGTGTTGAGCTAATGGCACTTGAAAGGCTCTTGTAATGCCTCTGTCTCCATTCTGGCCACACCAGGCACCAGTCCCTAAGCACAGCCCTCTTTTACCACCCCAGAGTCCCTGCTCATCCCTACTTACTCACACATGGCCCCCAAAGCCCTGTGATTTGAATAGTCCTGCTCTCTCTCTCTCTCTCTCTCTCTGTCTCTCTCTCTCACACACACACAGAGGGGCAGCCCTAGACTAGCTGCCAGCAACTGGTGCCCTAGGCGAACCATGCAATCAGTGTCCCCCACCCCCAAGCCCCAAGGGCGGATCTAGGCTGAGGTTTTTGGTAAACTGGGAAACATTTTGCCCCTTTTTTCCTTTTAATGTTTTTAAGCTTTTTTTTTTTTAAACAGAGACTTAATTATTCGGTTTGTCCATCCCTCTGTCCAACCAATGTTTCTGAGATCAGACAAAAAAGAGAGACACAACATTTTCATAATAGATTTGTATATGACAGCTAGATGATAGTTCAATCCAATATCAAATAAAATGTATTAAAATGTTAATTATAATTTTTATTATTACAAATCCAAAATCACCCATCTCCAAATAAAAAACACTCTGTGCTCTTAAAACATGACTTTTCTTGCTTTAAGTTTTGAAAATTCAGTCACTAGTACTTTTAGATCCAGTTTTCCAGCTATTTCATGCTCTATTGACATTGTGGCAAGTCCAACAAGTCTCTCTTGCACCATTGTTGAACACAGATATGTTTTTATGAATTTTAACTTTGAGAAGCTACATTCCCCACTAGCTACGGAAACTGGCAATGCGCAGAGCCATAAAAATGTTTGGAAAAATGCTGTGAGTTTATTTTCACAAACAAAGTTCAGTACTTCTTCAGGAGTGGAATGTTTCTTAAGTCGTCTTATACATTCATAGATACCAAGGTAAGAAGGGACCATTCTGATCATCTAGTCTGACCTGCACAACGCAGGCCACAGAATCTCACCCACCCACTCCTACGAAAAACCTCACCTATGTCTGAGCTATTGAAGTCCTCAAATCGTGGTTTAAAGACTTCAAGGAGCAGAGAAGCCTCCCTCAAGTGACCCGTGCCCCATGCTACAGAGGAAAGCGAAAAACCTCCAGGGCCTCTCCAATCTGCCCTGGAGGAAAATTCCTTCCCCACCCCAAATATAGCGATCAGCTAAACCCTGAGCATATGGGCAAGATTCACCAGCCAGATACTACAGAAAATTCTTTCCTGAGTAACTCAGATCCCATCCATCTAATATCCCATCTCAGGGGATTAGACCTATTTACCCTGAATATTTAAAGATCAATTAATTACCAAAATCACATTATCCCATCATACCATCTCCTCCATAAACTTATCGAGTAGAATCTTAAAGCCAGATAGATCTTTTGCCCCCTCTGCTTCCCTTGGAAGGTTATTCAAAAACTTCACTCCTCTGATGGTTAGAAACCTTCGTCTAATTTCAAGTCTAAACTTCCAGGTGGCCAATTTATACCCATTTGTTCTTGTGTCCACATTGGTGCTGAGCTTAAATAATTCCTCTCCCTCTCCTGTATTTATTCCTCTGATATATTTATAGAGAGCAATCATATCTCCCCTCAGTCTTCTTTTAGTTAGGCTAAACAAGCCAAGCTCCTTAAGTCTCCTTTCATAAGACAAGTTTTCCATTCCTCGGATCATCCTAGTAGCCCTTCTCTGTACCTGCTCCAGTTTGAATTCATTCTTTTTAAACATGGGAGACCAGAACTGCACACAGTATCCTAGGTGAGGTCTCACCAGTGCCTTGTATAATGGTACTAAAACCTCCTTATCCCGACTGGAAATGCCTCTCCTGATGCATCCCAAAACTGCATTTTTTCACAGCCATATCACATGGGCAGCTCATAGTCATCCTATGATCAACCAATACTCCAAGGTCCTCTCCTCTTCCGTTACTTCTAATTGATGCGTCCCCAACTTATAACTAAAATTCTTGTTATTAATCCCTAAATGCATAACCTTACACTTCTCACTATTAAATTTCATCCTATTACTATTACTCCAGTTTACAAGGTCATCCAGATCCTCCTGTATAATATCCCGATCCTTCTCTGAATTGGCAATACCTTCCAGCTTTGTATCATCTGCAAACTTTATTAGCACACTCCCACTTTTTGTGCCAAGGTCAGTAATAAAAAGATTAAATAAGATTGGTCCCAAAACTGATCCCTGAGGAACTCCACTGGTAACCTCCCTCCAGCCTGACAGTTCGCCTTTGTAGGACCCGTTGCAGTCTCCCCTTTAACCAATTCCTTATCCACCTTTTGATGCTCATATTGAGCCCCATCTTCTCCAATTTAACTAATAATTCTCCATGTGGCATGATTTCAAACGCCTTACTGAAATCTAGGTAAATTAGATCCACTGCGTTTCCTTTATCTAAAAAATCTGTTACTTTTTCAAAAAAGGAGATCAGGTTGGTTTGGCACGATCTACCTTTTGTAAAACCATGTTGTATTTTGTCCCATTTACCATTGACTTCAATATCCTTAACTAATTTCTCCTTCAAAATTTTTTCCAGGACCTTGCATACTACAGATGTCAAACTAACTGGCCTGTAGTTACCCCGATCACTTTTTTTTCCTTTCTTAAAAATAGGAACTATATTAGCAATTCTCCAATCATTCGGTACAACTCCTGAGTTTACAGATTCATTAAAAATTCTTGCTAATGGGCTTGCAATTTCAGGTGCCAATTCCTTTAATATTCTTGGATGAAGATTATCTGGGCCCCCCAATTTAGTCCCATTAAGCTGTTTGAGTTTCGCTTCTACCTCAGATATGGTAATATCTATCTCCATATCCTCATCCCCATTTGTCATGCTACCATTATCCCTAAGATCCTCTTTAGCTTCATTAAAGACTGAGGCAAAGTATTTGTTTAGATATTGGGCCATGCCTAGATTATCTTTAACCTCCACTCCATCCTCAGTGTTTAGCGGCCCCACTTCTTCTTATTTATATGGCTATAGAACCTTTTACTATTGGTTTTAATTCCCTTTGCAAGGTCCAACTCTACTCGACTTTTAGCCTGTCTCACTTTATCCCTACATGTTCTGACCTCAATAAGGTAGCTTTCCTTGCTGATCCCTCCCATCTTCCAGTCCCTATATGCTTTCTGCTTCTTCTTAATCACCTCTCTAAGATGCTTGCTCATCCAGCTTGGTCTACAACTCCTGCCTATGAATTTTTTTCCCTTTCTTGGGATACAGGCTTCTGATAGCTTCTGCAGCTTTGATTTAAAGTAATCCCAGGCCTCCTCTACCTTTAGATCCATAAGTTCTTCAGTCCAATCCAGTTCCCTAACTAATTTCCTTAATTTTTGAAAGTCAGCCCTTTTGAAATCAAAAACTCTAGTTGCAGATTTATTTTTGTTAATCCTTCGGTTCAGTTTGAACTGAATTAGCTCATGATCACTTGAGCCAAGATTATCCCCTACAACCATTTCTTCTGTGAGGTCCTCGCTACTCACCAAAATTAAATCTAAAATGGCATCCCCTCTAGTCGGTTCAGCAACTACTTGATGAAGGAATCCATCAGCTATCGCATCTAGGAAAATCTGAGCCCTATTATTATTACTAGCACTGGTCCTCCGGTCTATATCTGGGAAGTTAAAGTCTCCCATGATCACGCAGTTTCCATTAGTATTTACTTTATTAAAGACATTAAAAAGGGCTCTATCCATATCCAATTTAGATCCCGGAGGTCTATAGCACATCCCAAGCACTATCATAGGAGAGGCTCTACTAGTTATCTTCCCCAATGTAATTTTTGCCCAGACGGACTCTGTCTTATCCATTGCATCGCTTCTTATTTCTTTACATTCTACCTCATCATTGATATACAATGCTACTCCACCACCTTTACTTCTATTTCTGTCTTTCCTAAACAGCACATACCCTTCAATAACTGTAGTCCAGTCATGACTACTATTCCACCATGTTTCTGTTATCCCTATAATATCTGGTTTCACTTCCTACACCAGTAGCTCTAGTTCCTCCATTTTGTTACCTAGGCTCCTTGCATTGGTGTACAAACATCTTAATTTTTACTGTTTGGCCTCGCTCACATTTTGTACCCTATTAGGCACAGTCATTCTACAGCCACTATAACCTATTAGACTAGTATCCACACTGCCCTCGCTCCTTATATACATTCTCCTACCCACGGCTGTATCCTTTCTTACTTCATCTTCTTCCCTCTCAATGCTAAAATCTGGCGTGGAGATTACCTGGACATCTCCCAACCATCTCCCCCAAATTCCTAGTTTAAAGCTCTCTTTATCAGTTGTGCCAGCCTCCATCCTAGAAGTCTATTTCCTTCCCTACTCAGATGAAGTCCATCCCGAGAGAACTGTCCTCTGTCCATGAATGCCTCCCAGTGGCCATACATCCCAAAGCCCTCCTTATAGCACCACTGCCTAAGCCATCTGTTGACAGTCATAATCTTGAAAAAGCCTGAAGCTCACTACACAAATCTGTAGCATCAATGTCTTTTGAATTTTCATGAGTCAATGCCAACTCCCGTTTTATATAAAATGCTCTTATCTGGTTTGCTGTTTTCTTTTGCAAGCTGTGAATATCATATAGAAAGCCAAATGCTGACTCTACCTGCTGCATCTGTTGAAATCTTTTGTCAACTGAGTGAATAGCAGTATCAAGGACTATGAAGTAGAAATTCACTTTGAACTTTTGTTTTGGGTTCTGAATGGGTGTGCCTCGTCTTTCATACGAAAACTGCTGTTTCTTTTCCCAAATGCGAACTGGCTCTGGTTCAAATTCTGTTGGAAAGTTTGTTTCTTAAGCAAATTCGAGAGAATCTACCAGTGTTCTTTCGAACCCTTCATCATTTCTCAATTCTCCCAGAATATTTTTTGTTTGCTGCAGTTTTTGAATAGCAGAATATATGTTCAAGTTCTTTTCCTGAAGCTGCTTATTAGTGAGGTTAATCTTGAAAAGGATATTATTCCACAAAATGAGTGAACTCACAAATTTGAACTTTGAAAGGCCATTTGCAAGAGCTTCTGCACCTGAACGTGCCATATTGCCAGATGATCCAGTAAAGGTAGTATCATCAGAAATTTCAATTAGGGCAACATAAATGTTTCCACATTCATAGCAAAGAGGCTTCAAAGCATCAATGTGACTTTCCCATCTTGTCTGACTAAGTGGTTTCACAGTTAGGGAATTCACATGGCGAGTCAGAATCTCCCAATGGCATGTTGAGCCTGAGAAAAACACATAAACACGTTGCACCAGGTCAAAGAAACTGCTTGCCTCCAAACAGCATCTACTAGCCCTATTGACAACCAAATTCAGAGAGTGCACACTGCAAAGAAGCCCGAGGGTTGATTTCCATCATTCTCCTTTGCACACCATTGTCTTTACCCTTCATATTACTCCCATTATCATAGCTATGGCCACATACATTTTCAACAGATAATGACATTATTTCAAGCTCTTGTAGAATAGTTTCAGTCATAAATGCTCCGGTCATCTCCTTCAGTGGTATGAAACCCTGAAAATGTTCCTTTATGAGCACTTCAACATTATCTTCATCTGCAGACTTTTACATATCCACAAAACGAATGATCGTCATTTGTTCAACATGACTCATATCTGGTGTACAGTCCAGTATTATTGAAAAGCATTTTGCAGAATGGCAGCTTCTACAATTTTCTTTTTAATGGCATTTGTTAGGATTTGAATCAGTTCATTCTGTATATTTTTTTCCTAAGTAGTGAACCTGTGTTTCATGATCAGTTATTTTATGTAGATGCTCCTTCATGACCGGATCAAACAAAGCTAGGTATTCAACAAATTTTTAAAAGTTTCCATTACCTGGAGTGCATAATTTTTCATTTCTACCATGGCCACGGAATGCTAAATTTTGCCCTCTGAGAACTCCCACTAAAGCAATCAGACGCTCTAATCTTTGCTGCCAATATTCTTCTTTTTCCTTGATCACATATAAATTTTCTTCATCGATAGTTTTTCCTTTTTTCAATTGTAATTCAAGTTCTTTCCAATTTTGAAAACATTCCAAATGTTCTGTACTTTTCATGTGAAGGGAGAATTGAAGATATGTTTCTCCAGTCCTTCAAACCATTTTCAGTAAGTGATGTACCAATTGCTTGATTTCTAAACAACTTGCAGCAAAAGCAAAACACGGTGACAGTGAATATTGTAACCAGTTTCGATTAATTTCTTCCCCATTAATGAGTTTCCTCATGTAATGCTGAGCAGAGAATTTTCTTTTATTTCCATCCTTAAGGAAGGGAAATTCATGAACTTGTTCGGGTTCATGTTCCATGAGAATTTGCCGCACACTGTCATCACGTCTGGTCCATGAATCCCCATACTGTAATTTGTTTGTAACTTCCTCATCCTTTCTTCCTTCTACTTCATTTACTTCAATTTCTGCATGTGTCTAAAGGTGAATAAATTTTCTCCATTTCCATATAGGTCTGAAGCTGTGAGCTGCCTTCATCTAGAAGTAAGTTTCCATCATCTTGAGTTTCCAAACTGCTTTTTTGTGGATGTGAGCTACCCTCATCTCAAAGTAATATACCTTCATCTTGATGTTCCAAATGGCTTCTATGTGGATGTGAGCTAACCTCCTCTCCAAGTAAAATTCCTTCATCTGGATGCTGTGAACTGCTTCCTTATTTATTTGGATTAAAGAGAAGATATTTCAGGAAGGATCCCTGCTTTTTTGCTTGGTCCTTTTCCTTCTCAGCCTTTCGTTTATGATACTCAGCTCCTGAGAGTTTTCTTTTTCCCCTTTCTGCCATGGGGCATTTGAATATTGTTATGTACAGGGCTCTCGACTGCAAGCATTATAGCGATGCAGTGAGCTGTAGCTCACAAAAGCTTATGCTCTAATAAATTTGTTAGTCTCTAAAGTGCCACAAGTACTCCTTTTCTTTTTGCGAATACAGACTAACACAGCTGCTACTCTGAAACCAAGCATTATAGCGTTAAGGATGGCTGACACACCACATGGTTGGCAATTTAAACCACATTGCAGCCATTCCAACATGTCTTTTCACTGGTAAAATGTTCATTGATTAGTAACATACACTCACTTATCTATTAAAATAGTTAGTTACAGCATTTACATGGAAACAAAATTACCTTTTTCAAAGTTTTAACCCAATGCCAGTTGTTTGGAAAGTAATCCCCTTCCTCACGGTTACCCTCTTGGAGTGTGACATCATCACTTTCATAGTCTATTAAGTGTTAACGCTGTTACTTTTCTTTTATGAACCTTATTTATTTCACGTGAACCAGTTATAACAAAGAAAAGTTCATAATTATACAGCCCGATAATAACGCTAAGGTTTAATCCACCTTAAAGATACTCACATTTTGGATTTATTCTGCTGAAAGACATTATTCTTTATTCTTTGACAAGAAGAAACACATTTTTCCACAGTATTCGCTCAATTCTTAACCGTCTACCTGTGACGTGTGTTAAAACGAGCGTTTGACATGTATCAACGTGCAATATCTCCACTCTACATGAATTTCCGGCTATGCGACCTTGATGTATATTCGAGTTAGGTGTCACTACCATTGCAGCTCTTGCCACTGGCGGATGTGTTTCATTGTGGCTGAGTTATTGCTTATCAAACTTGTGGAGTGGGTCATCTTGACTCTATGTCGCAAATTGAAAAACAAAATCACTAAAATGTTATTTAGGTTTGCAGTAAATAAAAGATTTGGCATATTAATAAATTCTCAGAAATGTAGAGAAATGAATGATAATTCATATTCCCGCCGTATGCACACGGGAATTGAAATTATGACATCTTCATTATTTTATTTGTATTTTTTTTCATTTTATTTTTTCCTCAAATTTGGAACCCCATTTAACTTGGCATCCTAGGCAACCGCCTAGTTTGCCTATATGGACGGGCCACCGCTGCGCGCACACACACACACACACTCACAACCACACACACTTTCTCTCATACACACTCTCTCTCTGTTTCATTCCTTCCTGTGATGTGATGTTTACCCCACCCTTGCCTGGAAAGGGTTGATGGAGTCTGAGAGGGGGCTAATTAACCTGTCATGGGGTGGTTACCCGCTCTGGCCCTGACAGGGCTGAGCCCAGCCTGGGGAGAGGGCTGAGGCTGTGGGGAAAAGCCGAGCCAGATTAAGGGAGCAGCAGCAGCATGTGGCCAGCTCAGTCAGGCCCAGCTGGCTCCTATAAGAGGCTATGAGCCAGGAACCCAGTCAGTCTCTCTCTGCCTGGGGAGGGAGAAAGAAGGGCCTGGCTGCAAGGTGCCAAGCAGGACACCTAGACCGGGGAAGGGCCAGAGGAGCTGGGAGCTTCAGCCTGGAAAGTCTCAGGCTGCAGGCCTGACTACAGGCTGAATAGGTACAGGGTTGCAGAGGGACAGCCCATGGGTAGGCGGAGGCAGCAGGTCCAAACCCCATTGCTGGTGTTGAGTGGTGTATACACTGCAGTTTGGCCCTGATATAAGGGGCTAAGTGGGGATTGGCAGTTGCCAAAACTGAGGTGAGGTGGGATTAAAGGAGAGGGGTTCCCCTGGGTGGGGAGACCCAAAACCTGAGAGTGTGTGGGTACTGCGAGGGGGCAGGACCCCAGAGAAAGGGGCACTGGGTTCTGGGAGGGACATGGGGGCTGGCAATAAAGCGGATCGCTGGCCTGCAGAGGATGCTCCAGTGCTGGATGAGCTAATTCCCACTGACTACCAGCAGGAGGCACTGCAGGGGTGAGTCTGAACCTTTACATAACCCAACAAGCCACAGCTGAGAGGAATCAGGTGGCCAAGTAATCCCCTGACTGAATGAAGGAGCCCACCTGAGGAGAAACAAGCTGGGCTGGGACTATAGAGACAGGAGATTGGAAGCAAAAGGGGGCTGGTAGGAAATTGTGTAGTTACTGCTTTGGAAAAAGGAGGTGTGTTTAAGCTGACAAATCTGGAGTCAAGGGAAGGCAAGCCAGGGCTCAGGGAAAGGCAGTAATGGTCTAGAAAAGACCAGACCTTGACTGTTGACTAGCGGCTCCCTGAGCTAGAACCTGGAGGAGAGAGTGGGCCCAGGTTTCCCTGCCAGCTGCTGAGAGAGTGGCACTGTGAAGCAGGGAGTGGGAAGACTGCCTAAGGCTGCTGGTAAAGACAGACTTTCTAACCCCAGGAGGGCAAAATGCATCCCGTGACCTGGCTGGAGGGCTGAGCCACAAAGAGGCAGTAGCAGCTTGTGGAGTGAGAGAGAGGTGTGGGCTTGTGTGCAACTGCGGGAAAGGGTGTTGACCTAGTGAGCCCTTCCCCACAGTGACCAGGAGGAAGAGCCAGTCTAGTGCTGAGTAGAGCACCCTGTTAACTCCCCCCTTGGTCCCTTAGTTCACTGTTGCCTGCTGTACTGTGAAGTCAAGACATCATCAGTGCTAAGGGGAGCTGAGTCTGTATGAACCACGTAAAGACTTGATTCCCTCCATCAGCCTGACACACAGGCAGGAATCTTTTACGTAGCCCCATTATTCACTGACTGCCCCACTCTACCTTTCATGGCTGACAGATCTTCAGTCTGTCCCCTATGGCTCCCAAAGCTCTCTTTAATACCTACTGCTGCCTGTTTTTCTTCCTTAGCTCCTCATGGTCTCTGTGCTGAGTGGAGACAGAGGGAGTCAGGCTGGCAGCATCAGAGGACGAAAGTAGCCAGTAGAACTCAAAATGTCCACTGGCTTTTCATCCCAGAGATCAAGCAGGTTATAATGAGGACAGGGAATAAGTCTGTTTAAAGTTAACGTTTTCAGAAATAGCCTGTGTCAGAGTTGCAATGGAAGTGTGTGTGTGTGTGTGTGTGTGTGTGTGTGTGAGTTGCTGTGGCTCTTCAGTTAGAGGATGGGGGACATTTTATAAGTGTAGGGAAAAATTCAAAGTAGGTTCATTCAGAAAAGTTTCCTCTGCTAAAGTTAGTAAATCTTTGACCAAAACTATTATAGAAAATTCAGTTGACCCACAAAGAGCATATATTAAATTTTGAGATTAAATTCAATTTTTAAATATTAAAAGGCCTTAAATGCAAAATTTGAATGCAACCTCAACTCTGGAGTTACCGCTAATGCATCCATAATAACTATAGTACTCCTTGTCATAAACGTCAAAGTGTTCTGGTCTTACAGGGTAGTGTTACAAGGAAGGGGCCAGGTACCGGCTCATAGCATGTAGATAAAGTTATTCTATTCATTTATACTTTTTCAGTCTAGTGCAAAGGCAATCTCTTCCCTACCAGCTCCATTCCTGCAACAGTTGTTTGCTTGAGTATTCAAACTCCAGTGAGAAACATGACAAACATTACATAATGTACCAATGTATTGAAGTCCATCCAAGTTCTTTTCTAGGGAACTCAATAGCAAGTTCACAGTAAAAATATGATCAGCGAAGTGGCACATTTGACAAGTAACTCATGTTCTGTGGATGGATACATGGAAAGGGAAATTACTTAACTGGTTTGTTTCCCCCCAACCCCCCTCAAACTAACTTCACTGTCAATGTTTCCACGTACACATTGTGCCATTAATCTTCATCCCGTAGCTTCAGCAGATAACCCTTTTTTCTTTCTTTCCCCTAAGCCTTCCAGGCTCCAGCCCTGTAAGGGGGCACAGGTTGCAGAGAAACAGGAAATTGAGCTTCCTCAGTCGGTTTTGAAACACTAAAAACCTGTTTCCTCTTTTGCAGAAACAAAACTGGCAGAGCACTCTCCGTGCAGGTTCGCTCTGAGAGCCTTGCCTCAGCAGGAGGAGAAGGCGGCTGCAGGATCCTCACACAAGGAATACATGCAAGACATTGTGTGACTCTTACAAACCAACACAGGATGAAGGAGATAATCTTCTTATTGCTTCTGTCTCACTTACAGAGTGGCAGCCTGGAATCTGCTACCACTGGCAAGCCCTGGCCCATAACTAGGAATGGCGAAACCCAACCAAGCCATGCAGACTTGACTTCACCTCCTACTGCAACACACAGCCTCAGAAACCTGATGGCAACCCCTATATCCACCCCTTCTGAGATCCAAACAGCTGCAGCAAGTACATCATGGGAACATGCTGTGAAAATCACCCCTGCACCCATAGAAGAGGTTCAGGGATTGAAAACCTTGCCAGGGACCCAGGAGAAGAAAACCTCTACCCCTACAATACAGTCCAGTGGAAACAGCAATCGTGGTGGTGCTAATGCTAAGCAAGGAGCCCTATCCAACAGCACAGGGAGCTTTCCACAGAGCACTCCTAGAAAGATACCTCCCCAACAAGGGGTTGTTAAAAGCCAGCAAAGAACAGGGAACAGATCTCCCAGGCTGTCGTACTACAGTGCCACCAGCACTAAGAAGGATGCTGACTTCAAAAAATCTGGCTTTGAAACTACCCGAGGAAAGTAAGGAAAGCTACTTATTTTATTCTCATCTTATGAACTGCTTATAAAGGCCATGGACCATACCCTGGTCCTACTGAAATCAAAGGCACAGTTCCTATTGACTTCAATAGGACTTGGATTTGAGGATGGCTGGGCGGGGAGGGGTGAGCCAGGGCCAACATCTGTAGTCCTTACTCAGGGTATGTCTATACTCAGTGTATCCAAGTCCATGCACCCACAACTGCAAACTTATGATTGCCAAGTTCCCTTGGCCCTTAACATCATGCCCATTGTAGTGGCTGAGTAAAGACTACAGAGTTTTAGCCTGTCATGCTTATTATTTTAAACCCAATGTGCAAGTCCTCATTGTCACGTATGACTAGAATGGAAGATGGAATAACCTAATTATCTGTGGTCAATATACTTCAAGATTTTAAATAGCTGCCCACAACACACATTTTATTGTAGATGGTGTATACCTGCTGTTTTAGGCACTCGTATTGAGCAGTGTGGTGTCTAAATTCTCCTTCTCGAAAACTTGCATTTTTGTGGGTTCAAGAGACTGCACACCACTACTTTGGGTGCACAAACATAGAGGCCTTTTAAAAAATGTTTGGATTTGTGTTCTTGAACTGCCCCTCTTAAAGGAGATGCAGTGGTGGTGAAGCCATGTTGGTCCCAGGACATTAGAAATAAGGTGGGTGAAGTAGTATCTCCTATTGGACCCACTTCTTTTTGGGTCTCTCACCAACAGAAATGGGTCCAATAAAAGATAATACCTCACCCACCTGGTCTCTTTTGTTAAAGGGATCACAAACTATTAAAATATGAGGATGCCAAATAAAACATTTTAATTGAAAGCCAAACCAAGTGGCATTGCAGCACAGTTAGCATTCATGACTGGGTACTTGTTAGACCAACTTTTTTTTAGTAAATAATCTCACCACTGGGCAGACTCGCTTGGGTGAGTCACTTATAGGGTGAACAGATGTCCCAATTTTATAGGGACAGTCCCAATTTTTGGGTCTTTCTTATGTAGGTTCCTATTGCCACCACTCCCTCCCACCCCCCAACACACACTCCCTGTCCTGATTTTTCACCCTTGCTGTCTGGTCACCCTAGTCAGTTAACTTGTTTGCCTCAATTTCTTAAACTTTAAATGGGGACAATAATCTTTACTTACCTTAATGAAGTGTTGAGGCTTCCTTAATTGTTAAGAGTTTGGATATTTGGCGGAATGATGCAAAGTGTTGCTATTTTTCAGGAATATCTATTGCTGTGTGGCTATACAATAGAGGTTTCCTTTTCTACAGTGCTTTATTTACATAACACTAAAAATGTAGACTTGTTTTTCTCTTTAATTTTAAACATAATTGAACTCTTAAACATCTCCACACACATTATGATCTGATCTGAAATCTTTTGGCAATGACCTTACTGGGCTTTGGAGCAGGATCTGTGTACAAGTGATAACAGACACAAATGACCAAAGTCAATTTGGTTTAACCTAAGAGGAGATTACAGTAAGGAGAGCACTTCCATAGAAGCAATATTCCATTGAAGTTTTCGAAGTAATGGGTTATAACAAACTCCTTGTCACAGTGGGCTAGGTAAACTGAAGTTAAACCTGATCACTCTATTGGTGAGAGATCATGGAACTGTATCACCAATTTCATGTTTGTTTCAATCAAGAAATAGGTGACAGCTTTAACTCTTGATAAAACTGAAGTCCATAGGCTTTTCCACATTAATTCAGCTTCCAGCTGGTGTAACTACTGACTAGGAAGTGGCATTTCTCAGCTTTTCTAAACCCCTCAAAAACAGCCATAGCCAACTCCGGCAGACCTCCCTTTGCAGTATTCCACAAATTTCAATTAATGTTCACAATACCACCATGGAGTAGGTGTATATTGTCGCTATTTTGTAGATGGGGGAAATGGATATAGAGGATCAAATTCAGCCCTGGAGCAAGTGAGTTCACTGAAGTCACACCCATCAGGGCTGGATGTGATCCAAAATTAGAAGTTACTATACCTCATGTTAAATAGTACCTTTTTTCCATGAATAGCCCCATAAAAGTTAGTGGGGTTACTTGAGGACTACGCTACTTCTCAACACAAATATCTTGTTTTGCTCAGACTCCATGCAGCAAGTGAAGTTGCATAGCAAGAATTGAATATCACATTCAGATACTACAGGGATGAGTTGCAGTATAGGGCAATAAGATGGATCAGAATGCCAAACTCAAGCTGCATGACCTGTCACTCTGAGCTAACTCTTACAGTACAGGATTAGATTTCATCCTTATGGTCTTTCAGGTAGAATGGTTAATATTCTGCTTCTCATTCTATAGTCCCATAATATCAGTCTAGTCATAACTATGATATGTTTACAACAATTTAAGGAGATTGGGGTTCTAGTCTTGGCTCTGCGACTGGCTTGCTGGGTGACCCTAGGCAAGTCATTTCATCTCTGCCTCAGTTTCCCCATCTAACATTGGGGGTTCTGATACTGACCCCCTTTGTTAAGCACTGTGATATCAACTGAAAGATGAAAGTGCTATTTAAGAGCTAAGTATTAACTATTTTTAATAAATGTGGGTTTTTAGCATTCCCACAAAGGACTTAAACATGATTACAGCTAACTCTTTTTTGCAGGAAGGTGTTAAATAAAAATAGAATGGCACACTGTAAAACTTGATGTCAATACATACGGCTTTCTTTGAGTTTCATTCAATGTGTAACACATGAGCATAGCACAAATACATCAATAGCGGTTTTTAGTAGCTTAAAGTGCATATCTTTATGCTACCTTAGAAATCCAACTTGCCCTTTACTTTATTTTGAATGGGCACATCCATCTTTTGTTACATTCAGTTTGAAATGCACTCTTTCAGTGACCTTGTATAAGCTAGCGGCCATCATACCCTTCACAGCAACCCACTCTGTTAGCATATGTACCGGCACACTGCTGTCAAAAGGTTTGTGCAAAATAGACAGAGACCTTGACGAAGGGGAAGAGATAATAGGGGAAAAAACATAAGTTTATTTATCATATTAAAAAGTGACATATTTGATGGAAGGAGGAACTTGGTTTCTAGTGCTGTCAAATGGAAATTCCCTCAGTGATACCTAACCTTGATTATCTGAATGTAATCACTGTCCCAGAAGACATTTGGACAATAAAGTTATTTTGCATATTTACATGTACATTACAGCATGCAAAAATGCCTGTTTTTCACAAGCATTTTCATAAATTCATTCCTTTTGGTCGGTATCCAAAATTTTGTCCAAAAAATGGTCAAAATCAAATTTTGGAAAAATTCCATTAGTTTGCTGTGTGCTGGTTTGTTTTGTGTATGCATATGCTTATGAGGAATATTTTTTATTAAGTTTATCATAGTTTTAAATAATTTGGTACTAAATTATCATTAGTGATCACTTTATTTATAGAATACTCCCACCACCAGGCCCCTTCATGCTAGAAAATCAAAGCAAAATAAAATTCACTATAAAAATCCATTTAAAAAAAATAGCAGAAAGTCAAACACTGTGGCAACCCAAAAACAAAGGGATCCTACACAGAAATAGAATTAAAAACTGGATTAGCCACTTTAAAATGTTATTTTCTAGCCTAATGTAGTTATGTAAATGTGGTAAATGCTTACTAGATACATTGAGATTTAAGTTATTGGCCCTTTAGTTGGGGCATTCATGATAATATCTAATGGCAGGGTAATATCTGTTAACTGACAGTAATGTGCTCAACACTACATGATGCACAATGAAGAACGTGCTCGTGCTAAAGAGCTTCAACTCCTAGTAGACAGAAACACGAAACATAGGCACTAACGTACCGGATCAGAGCAGTGGCCTATCTAGTTCAGTAGCCTATGTGCAGTGGTGGCCAGGACCAGATGCTCCAGAGGAAGGTGCAAAAAGTGTTGCAGTAGGCAGTTATGGGATAACTTGCTTCAAAAAGAATTTCCTCCTCTCCCCTAATAAGCCGTAATACATAAGGGTTTTTGTTCCTTTATAACCTTTTTTTTTTAAGCAGTTCCTTTTATATTTCTGGATTTTCATGTTATCCATATAAATGGCTAAAGCATTTCTGAATTTGGCCAAGCTCTTGGCCTCAGTGAGTTCCACAGTCTAATTGTACATCCTGTGAAAAAATATTTCCTTGTATTTCTCTTGAATAGCCATCTTCACTTTCACTGGATGACCCTTTGAAGATGGGACTCACAGAGAAACTCAGAGGGGAAAAACTAATTAGAGGTTTGGTTGATTTTGTATTAGGTTCAATGTAGTTCTTTTCTTGGAGGCCATGCAGAAGAAATGAGTCTCAAAGAGGGACATAATGTATCCATTGAACAGTATTAATACTTTTTGCCACGTCTCATCGCTATACCAAAGGTTACCAACCACTCAAACTAGTTTCTGAGTGACAGAGTAGGGTTTAGGTCTTTAAGTTAGTGGGTATTCCATACCACAGGGCTTCCATAATTGAACACTAAATGAGTGCTGGCTAATTAGAGCCTGAGCCTGAGCAGTGAAAAATGGAGCCTGACACACACAGTTGAACATTGCTCAGAACTGGATTATAGTCAGAGACCTTGTCTCTGTCTCCTTGTTATCTACTAAGTTAATTAATTAGTGAAGCACATTACTATTGTTGATTCCACATAAGACAAATATTAGTTGACTGGACAACCTGCACCAAAGCTAATTTTCCAGCTCAAATTGACTTGCTGGATGACATATGTGATCATTTAGGGCCCAATTCTGTTCTCAGTTAGTGTACGCTCAGAGTAACTCCATTGACTTTGAGGGCAGAGCAGTATGAGTGCAGCTAAACAGATCTTGCTATCCTTTTCCCATATCCAAGCTGAGCATGGCTATTCAGACTGGCCACCAGTCTCAGGAATTGGACTTAATTATGTTCCTAAAATGGAAAGTGCTATAGAAGCACAAAACCTTATATTTGACTTTCAGTGGGCCTCAGAGAGAGAGCTGCTGTTTAATATTAACAACACTTGGTTGACAACTATTATAGGGCTTTATTGCTGTAAGTGTTGTAAAAAAACCAAACCCTGAATTGATAGCAATTTACTGTTTTAGGACTAGTTGTCATTTAAGTACTTAAAATGCCATATGCAAGAAAGTTACAATAAAAATTAAATGAAGAGTTGTTTTGGAACTACACCATGGGGTTCAATATGACTCGAGGGTATTAATTTACAACAAAGGCTAGATTACTGCAATATTTCACTGCAAGTGGTAGTGTAATGATTTTATTATGCTGGGGGTACAGAGCCAGTCGCTGGCTAATCCATACAGGGTCTCGGAGACATCTATAAACCTATCCTTCCACTCCGAATATGCTGCTATTCATTGCTATTATTACATCTATTACGCAGAGAAAGGTTTAATAAACCCAACAGCCATGATGGATTTGCTCAGTTGTCATAGCTAATGTGTGTGCTGCAGCAATTCCTAGACATAACCAGTGCTCTGAAATTCCCAGCAGTTCCCTGTATATTTTTTGTGATGTTTTTGACATGGAGGAATGTGTAGTATACATAGAAATAAAAGCTGATGTGCAATGTTCACCAGTATAATCTGGCTGCTTCGATGACAGAATAGCTATAAACCTAGTTTAATCAATTGGTTAAGCCACATTTATGGACGCTTTGCATCACCAGAGTTGCACATGGTGGTGAATCTGGCCTTTTGGATTTTTAAGTTCAGTGGAGAAAGATTCTTGAGTGGATTTTAGAAGACCTTAGATATCCCTGTATTTTAAAGACACACCATTTTAAGCCCTGCTTTTTATCTTATCTGCTGGCTGTGATTACTGTACTTTCACAACGGTCTGTATGGAGAGAGGCCTCCTGTGTAAGGTTGCTCTCGTAACTAGCTGGAGATACTTGAAGAGTGAGTGGTCATCCACTTTCCTTCCCAAAGCCTAAGTGAGTACTTCTGCAACATACCATTCCTCTCCAGTAGTGTAAGGAGCATGATGGTATTCCTGAACCTTGTCTCTAATCCCCAGGTCTAGCAGTTTTTAATTTTCCTATCTGTGTATTCTGAGCACATTTACTTCCATTATGATCCTAGCGCCCAAAGCATATTGCTAAACCACGTACTGGCATTATTTCACCAACTCATTGCTTTGTTATATGCTAGGTATTAGGGGTAATAATGTACCTCCATGGCTGGTCCATGTAACTACCTGATATGTCACTATAGCCCTGTGGCAAGGAAATGCTAATGTCCCAATAGAACTTTAACAGAGAATACTTACAAGAATGTCACTGATGAATGCACAAGTGAAAGGTTTAGTATGGTTAAGTACTGATGGGTCACTAAACATGCTTCTGTAAGGTGACAAAGGAAAACCTGCACACTGCATGGACTTTTTCATTTAGCTAGGTTGAATAGGGCTGAAACAGTTCAGGGAGGTGATGGGAGACTGATTTATTTGAATCAGTACTGCAACAGTGTTATGTTATGGATGATCACTCCCAGTAGTACTGCCCCATGCATGGAATGAATGGACAGATGATGTAGTTCAGTTGTGATATTAACATTACAAATATCAACAATATATAGTTTGGGATGAGTCACTTTTGGGATTTGGCACACATAGTGACAGTAAAGGCTACCTGAGGTTGTTGGAGGAGTTCTGCTCTGCAGGTATCATTAAACACTAAAACTATCACTTATCTTTGCCTGCAACCACTCAGGAAGGAAAGAAGGAGGTGTTACATGAGCTGCCCTGTAATTATGAAACTTAAGTGAAAATGCTAATTGCTGAAAACAAACATTGTGGCTTAGAAAAACAGCAACATCTAAAATACAGGTTTTCTAAGCCTCAGGCTGGTGGTTAAGATTACAAGGTATTGGAGTAGCAGGCTCTGTTTTCCACGGTATTGGAAATACAGTACTAAAGGAATCCAACCCATCTCTCCAAGTCGCATTTTTGCAACACGAACTAGAAATTTATTACAGAGGAATACTCTCGGTATAGCTCTTCCCTTAGCGCCTTCGTTAAGAGGCCAGATTGGGGTACTTAGTTTCCTCTTCAGATCAGATTGTGATGAAGTGATGCTCTAAATGCAGATGGTTTTGCTTTCTCAAGTCTGCAATATATTTAAGGTGGTAATAACTGCTCCCGCTCTCCCCATTATACTAATTACTTTAATGATATAGATGTTTGTTTATTCTATATATAAAGGTAACACATAAGAACATATGTATTTAGTGGTTCGGTCTTAGTAACAATAAAATCGTGAGACAGCAGTAGTCAAACGTAATTGCCTTTATTAATAAAGTCGCCTATATTATTAAGAATAGCTTATAATAAGAAGAGGTGTATGATACCTAATCTTTATGGAACCAAAGCTTGCAACCAATGACACGAATGATAGTCTGGTCCCAGTACTATCTGTTGCATCAGTAACTCAAACTTTACCTTTTATAGACAGATTGTTGTCAAGCCATAACTTCCCTTTTTACACATGACACTTGCGTATACCTCCTTTTCTCTGGTACATGTTGCAAACTTCCAAGTACATATTGCAATATCAAGACTTTCCATAGTAATGTGATTAGTACATTTTGCAGTTAAAAACACTTCTTCTAATACACAGGATATTATCTGAAACATTCTACTCTTCCTAAACTAAATTTTCCACTCTTCGTAAAGGCTGCACAATTTAACATTATTATTGAAAATTATTCTTAAAGTTTGATAGGGGTTTAGTTCACTTAACAATAGGCCTTTTCTTAGCAACAGGCCCTTTGTCTTAATGGTCAACATGCGCTTTGTTTCACATTCCGTGTGAGCAGCAAGTTTCTCACGTTATTGTCACTTCTTCCCATTATACAGATTAAGATTACACTAACAAATTGGCCAGTTAATGTTAGGATTTAGTTTCAAACCATTCACATAGGTCTGACGTACAGTTCTTTGCTGTATTTCTTATCAGGTGCACCTGTAACATCTATTTGAATTTGCACAGAAAATATGAACTCTCACAGATATGAATGCAATTAACACTTCAGAAAATTAATGCACTAATTCTTAGAATAAATGTGTCAAAAAAAAAAGAACAGCAGCTAGGTATCCCCATATGTTCTCACAAGGTCTTTCTTTTACCTCCTGTTTCTTGTGTGCTGAAAGTGGTTTAAAAGGCAAATTTCATACTGAAAATGAAGGAAGGGAAGATTCTGCCGCTTGGGCTCCTAGTAAGTACTAAGGCCTGATCCAAAGCCCACTGAAGTCCCTGGAAAAATTCCCACTGACTTCTATGAGTTTTGCATCAGGGCCTTATCCTGTCCTCAGCTCCATGCAGTCACATTGAACTGCTAACTACTATTACCGAGAAGGTGATGGTACTCAAACCAGCAAAGTAATTGGGGGATACTTGGGTTTATCCAGGGGAAACTTTGTCCCACTAAGCATTATGGTACGTTTTAACATAAGCAATGTAAATATCATCTACAAAAGTAGGCAGTAAGTTAAAAGGATGATAGCATATGGGACTTCATGCTTGTGGCTGATTAGGTTATGGGAGATAATACTCGAGAGAAATTATCTCAAATTTAACTGTAACTATGATCTTTTTAGAGAATTGATATAGGTTGGTTTCTCAGCTGTATTTTGAGGGCTTACTCTCAAACTAGGCTAATGGAAGTGGTTTTGAATGGTTAGTTTACACTTTGACTGCGGGAAATGTTGGTTATTTTGACTGGGCTCGGAAAGGCCAGGCGTACCTGGCAGTTGGACTTTGAAATAATGGAGTAAAGGTCTCAAATCCCACTCCAGCTTACCTGACATGTCAGTCACAGGATGGTCCTTATTTTATCTGAGCCAGTTTACTGATCTCTAGAAATGATGATCAGCTAATAGGTGAGTGGAAGCTGAGGATTGACACTGCAGCATTGGAAAGCAGATTTAATGGCTCATGCTGTTAAATCAAAATTTGAATAAAACAAAGGGACTGTTCATTGTCCAAGATTTCAACATGCTATGTGTGACAAAGGAAATGAATGATGACAGAAAAGCATCTGTTTTGGAGAATGCAGGACAAAATGTCAGGGCCTTGAATCCTGAGAAAACAAATTGTACACCTTTATTGTCCCCTATTCTTCTAGATCAACAAGAGGGCTCTCTCTCACAATAAAAACTACATATTTAAAAGACAGCCTCCATTGCATGTGGTACCATTACATGCAAACTATTTGAGCTGAAGGAATTCTGCAAATTTACTTTACATATAGTTTCCTTTTTGCATTCTGTTTAGCATGGACAATGAAAATAGACTAGTCACTTTCACTGTTTATAGTCCATTTCTAGCCATTTAAGCATTTTTTTTCCTTTTCAATTAGGATTAATAAAATCAGAGATTTTAAGGCTAGAAGGGGCTATTACAGTTATCTGCTTTGACCTGCATGATACAGGCCACAGAACCTCATCCAATAATTTCCCCATCAAGTCCATAACTTTTGCTTGAGTTACAGTATATCTTTTAACAAGATCTCCAGTCTTAGCTCCGATGGCATCTACACTTGTGATCTAGTGGTGTGATTCCCAGGTCATGTACACACAATTCTGCTAGCTCAATGAGAGCTAGCGTGAGTATAGGTAGCCACATAGCCGCAGTAGCATGGGCTGTGGCAGCATGGCTCAGCCGTGCTGAATACAAAGTCTCACCTGAACCCTGTGGATGTGTATTCGGCATAGGTAAGCCACCCCACTGCTGCCTGTGCGACTATGCTACTGTTTACACTTGCCTAGCTCTCATTGAGCTAGCATAAGAATGTTTACTTGAGCTGAGAATCCCATCCCTCGCTCATAGTATGGACATAGCCTCAAAGAGTGCAGGCGATGGAGAATCCATCATGTCTTTAGGTACGGAACAGGTGAAGAGCCTCTTATTGTGTCACCCATTGGATACCAAGAAAATCACTGAGGGGGAAAAAATTGGTCCTGTCATTTTTGGTCTATGGGGCGGTAGCAAAATGCTGTGATGTTTCTTTCTGTTCTCTGAGTATGCTTATTTGCATTATATAAATGTGTAGACTCTCTCAGTACAAATACTTGGCAGGCTGTTTCAAACAAACTAAGAAATATTCACACTGGAATCTTTTCTAAAAAAAAAAAAGTATGGATACATTTCTATTAATCATAGGCTTGTTTCTACATAATCTAAATTCAAGACCTACTCAACCTAACAGTTACTCAACCTAACAGTGTTCCTTGAATAACACTATTTTCAGATGGGGAAAACTTATTATGAGGTTAATTTTTTGTAATAAAAGACATAATCATTGCAACCCTTTCTCACATGAGCTGTCCCATTGAAGTCAGATTCTACCCTGACTTGCACCTTGATTAGCATTTATGTTTATGCAGAATGAGTGTAAAATGCTACCGGAACAGAATTCTTCTCTCTCAGTTTTTCTGAATTAAAACATGTACCTGTTTAAGAAAAATTGTTTTAAAATGAAATAATTAAAACAGGCACAGACCTATGTGTGGACTCCTTTAAGTATCTAAATCAATCAATAAGTCAATGAATTTAAAATTAGCCACAGAAGGGTTTGTACTTTTTTAACATTTGATTTAACAATACACCTTTAGTTAAACTGGAACCACTTCTAATACATGCAAGGGTTAACTTATACCAGAGTTGGCATACTACACTCACTCTACACTTCTTTTGAACAGGTGCAAGTAACTATAAAAAGTGTAAGGCAGTAGAAAATTACCTGCATGAATGTGGAATAGCTAAATGTGGTAAAGGCTGCAAGATGAGACTCAAGGAAAGGAAAATCATCCTTTTCTTAAGAAAAAGTAGTATTTCTTTGCACACTATAATGCTACACAACACTATAGGGCCAGGCTTTAACAAAGCACTTAAGCATGTCAATGGAAAGGTTCACATGCTTAATGTTAACTATGTGCTTAAGTCTTTTGCTGCACTGGAGCCTGAGAAAGAAAGTGAAGAATCTCATATCCAGTTTAAATTGTAAGGGGAATTTACATAGATGCAATGAGGTTTCACAAGTTGGAATATGGTAAGAATGCTGGACCCACCACCCCTACTCCTGCATTTTACTTTGCTACCCTATGAGCCTGATTCTCCACAGCCCTGTATCTTGGTGAGACATATATATCGGTGCACAGCAGGTGTAATATGCTACCATTCTCATTGGGTAGCATTTTACAATCATTTTGCACTGGTGTAAAGGATGACACAAAGTGCAAAGTAGGGGAGACTGAGGCTCTGTATCTCCTACACTATTCCATGCAATGTATACAGTGAATATCAGCTGAATCAATCACAGAGCCATGTGTTGCCTTTAATTAATGCTCCAGATCTAGGTCCTTTAGTATTCCTTCAGCTACACAGTAATCCCATGGTTCAATGCAGATTCAATATCGCATCAGTTAAAAGCTAAGTAATCTAATTTACTTGTGGATAAAAATAAACCCCTTTTCAGCAGTGGTACAAAACAAGTAAGGGAGCAGAACTAAATCCATGCCCTTTGGGCTTTTGGCTAGCAGGAGTGTGCATTTTGCCAGGATTTAGGAACAGTTGCAAGGATTGTTCAGACACATCATCTGTGTTTCTAAGCAAATGGAAGCAAAGTTGCAGAGCTGGCAGTGGATGTTCTTTTTTTTTCTTTGTAATGTATTTACAGTGGCAACATGATACGGAAGTGGTTCTTACAGCCTCATAAATGTCCACTCTCCCAGTCGCCCCAGGGAAATGAACATTTTTTTGATGGTTGGATAAATTACATTTCACTTAGCATTTGCATCAGTCATCCTAGTAATAAGGGGCCTGATCCAAAGCCCATAGAAATACTCCCCCCCATTCACTTCAATGGCCTTTGGTACAATTCCCCAATGAACAAGCTGATTTTGTCGGCAGGCTGGTAAATTTTCATGATAACTTTGCAAGGCTAGTCTTCTTTATAGAAAGGGGGCTGATTGAACTGCTCCAAAGCAGGATACACATCTCCCCACTTAAAAATATCCCTTTTTTCTTGCAGTTGTTGGAATTAAACAGAATATTTTTTCTTGTTTTTTAATTTCAGTTCAGTGATCTCTATCATTCCTACAACCCTGGCTTGGTGGTGTGATTAGTATAAGATTCCTGGCCTCATTCTGCTTGTTCAAGGCAATTTATTATATTAACAGATGGGTTTAGGAGCACCTTTATGGCAGTGTGTGAATTTTGCACAACCACAAAGTGCAGCTAAACAATTCTGGCTCACAAGGAGACAAGATCCTCAGCGGGGGTAAATTGGTGACTCTATATTGACTTCAGTAGATTTCGCTGCTCTATTCCTCTGGAGGATCTGGCACTTTGAGTGGAAAGCTTTTCTCTGGATGCCATGAACCTAACAAATATTTTTTCTAATACTGTTTAGAATGAAAAAATGTTTTAAATTGTTGTTTTTTTAAAAAAAAATTGTTATTCATATGGGGAAGCTCTCTTAGCAAAAATCTAAGATTCTCACGTACACACACCACACTACACAGTGGGAAACATGAGAAAAGCCGCAGTGCAGGGGGCAAGGTGAATCGCTCTGATTTATTTCATTGTGTGGATATAGTGAGTGAAATGTTGTGCATGGGTCCTTCAGCTGCGTATGTTGGGAAAGGTTGCCACCTGCTGGCTGTTACTGTTAGTGGGTGAAATAGATATATTGAGATGGAAGACTTTAATACAGACATTGAGAGAAATTCATCAGCCCAGAAAAGGGTGGTTTCAGCACCTAGAAAAAGACAGACATTGAACCAAAGAAATTAGAACAGACCTTCACCAATGAACCCTGTGCTTGAGCCAAGTTTATGATTTACTAGCCTTCTGCTAGCTTTTAACTGGATTTCGGGCAGTGGGAAGAATTTCACTTGCTCCAACCACATTAGAAAGGGGAGTTTGTATTATTGCTAAACCCCAATTCAGCAATGGACTTAATCATGTGCAGATCCCAGGATGCCCAAGAATGAGCACCATACATTTTACTTTCAAGATGTAAGGGTGCATCCTGTCCCTACAATCTTGCTTTTTAACCTAACCATCTCTTTCTTCAACATACACGATCCATAATCCATGACAACTTCAGAATCTCAGCCAATCAGTGAATTATGTCTGTTCATTATCATGAATGTTATCATAAAATCATGACTGGCATGGAGAAAGTAAATAAAGAAGTGTTATTTACCTCTTCACATAACAAAAGAGCCAGGTATCACCCAATTAAACTAATAGGAAGAAGGTCTAAAATAAACAAAAGGAAGTACTACTTCATACAACACAGTCAACCTGTGGAACTCGTTGCCAGGGGATGTTGTGAAAACAAAAGGATAACTGGGCTTAAAGAAGAATTAGATAAGTTCACGGAGCATAAATCCATCAACAGCTATTAGCCAAGATGATCAGGGACCCAACTCCGTGCTTTGGGTGTTCCGACTGCCAGAAGCTGGGGCTGGACAACAGGGGATGAATCATGTGTTAATTGCCCTGTTCTCTTCATTCCCTCTGAAGCATTTGGCACTGGCCACTGTTGGAAGACAGGATACTGGGCTAGATGGACCATTGATCTGACACAGTATGGCCATTCTTATGTTCTTATCAAAGGTTAAACAAAAGTGCAGTAAATAATGCGTGCAGTGATATTCGCTACTTTTCATCTCCTAAGGATGCACCACAGCTCAGGGTTCGTGTGCTACTTGTTCTTGCTCCACAGAAAGAGAGAGAGCATTTTTTTCTGGGGATTAGATCATTCTGAAGGTCAAAATGCTGCTCATACTCCTGCTCCATCCACACCATGATATCATGAGCTTATTACCATTTACTCAGAGATGGCTCAGCCAGCTACAAATGGGTAAGCAAGCGTCCCTACCCTGTAGTTAGCTTAATACTTTCAGAAACAAGTTCTGCCTATTAAGGAAGAAAATGCATTATTAGTGAATATGTGCCACAGCATGGCAATGTGCTTGGTGCATGAGAGGTGGGGGCTGGACGCTTCATGGGCCTGATTAGTCCCACTCCCAAGACCCTACAACATGAGAATTATTTACATTGGCTTCTTATCTTGCATTGGCAGGAGAATTTGACCCTGAGTCTCCATAATGCTTGCATTCGTGCCAGTGGGAGTGATGCTTGCTAACCTTTCCTGTAGGTCCAGCATGGATTCCCTCAACAACCCCAAATTCCCCTAGCATGCACCCTAAGGGGCATGGGACAGCATGGCTGCTTTTTATATTGGAGCACTGGGGAGAGAGGAGAAGGCTTCCTGCATTCCTTCTGCAGTGCACCATAATTTGATCGCGAGCCAGGCAAATATTCTTGTCACTACTTAATATGGCTCCGATTCTCAGATCTAGCCATGAGGCACTTGGTGGAGGACTCAATGGCTGTGGAACAAAGTTGGCTTTACACCCATACACTATCCTAAATTTGGCCCTGCCAAAAGGGGTTCTCTAGCAGCTGGGAACAGTGGGAGTGTAGAGGTACTCTTATTGCAGCCTCTTTCTAGCAGTGATTTCCCTTCCCCTCCTCCCCATGCAGGGAGCTGCAAGAGGATTGTGAAAAGCTACTACATGGACTTTAGGCCACCTGGGGATCTTCCACTCTTACTACCAATGTGTTTGTTTCTGTTTTTTAAATACAGTGTTTCACAAATCAAATCTAAGTCAGTGCAAAAGGAGGGCAATAGCTACTGAAGGTCGTGACAAAGCCCACAGGTTTAGAAGTCAGTATTTCCAATCTGGAATAAATTATTCCATGAAAGGTAAAGAGGATTTTCAGGTTTAAATTCACTTTATGCAAAACAGTTGTTTTGAGTGGCTGCCTTTGCATTTACACTCCCTGTCATCATCCTTCCGTCATGCTTCATTTTCTATTTTTAAACCTAAATTTTGTTCAGACTATTTGGTTTCAAAATTATATTTACATTTTCAACATCACTTAATGAGCTTATTTCATTGGTAGCACAAACCTAATTATGAGTCTCACCAGGGGCTCTTTTACCCTCCATATTTCCTTCAATTTAGGCTGATCAAAGATTGCTAGGCTATAGAGAACCACTTCAGCCATTGCCCTGATGCAGCTTGAAATCAGTTTAACCATTTTAGATACAAATGCTCTTTGCAGGTAACATTAGAGTTAATTTTTTACTGAGATCAGAGATTGATGTTGACTTTTTTTTAAACAAAACAATGCTTAGCCAATATTTTGGAGTGGGCTTGGCTGCTTCCTTTCCTATCCCCCATTGGAATGCATCCAGCAACAAGGATGTGTGCAAGTTTCAGTAACTCTTCCACTCTCCATAATTATGATTAGTGGATTTGCACTATGAATCTTAAAAAGTAGGCTACATTTCTGAAAAGTAAACGCTCTCTGTGATTCAGGCCTTTAATGTATTTTAAAATGTGGCTGCTTTTTATTTTATTTTGTCCATTGTTCAAGTGTAAAAACATATCTAATTTTAAGAGTGCTACCAGATTTATCTTAATTAATTTATTTCTGTGGGGAGAAGTGTGATCTAGCAGTTAGAGCACAGGTGTGGGAGCCAGGAATTCTTAAATTCTAACCTTGCCACTGGCTCACTGTAGCTTTGAGTGAGTTATTTTGGGCCCCATTTTAAATTTTTGCCTCTACTTTTGAGTGCCTTAGCTGCTGGGTGGCCAGCTTCAGAAATTCAGAGGAAGGATTTTTGTGACATTCTGAATATCTGCCACAATTGAAACTGAGGATACTCAGCACTACTGCAAATCAAGCTCTCCATGTCATAGGTGGGGCACCTAAAATTATAAGCCACGTACCAAATTCAGCTTGAGCATAAACAACTGGCTTCAATAGGAGCTCCACCTCTGAATACCATGACTCACTTTGATCCAGTCTTTTTTTCCCTATATATAAAAAGGAGATAATGTTCACCCCACATCTATGATGGGAGACTTAGTTCACCTTTGTACTGTGCGTCAAAGATAAGGACTATCTCTGATCTCATTGTTATCCATGTAGAATCCTCACCTGAGCTATACCGGGTGCAAGGGTTGGACATGCAAAGCATGGTGGTTCAGGTGCTGGAGGGGTGCATGCTGAGGATTGACATTCTAAATGGGTGTAACCTGCAACACATTAGCATGTGTTGCCAACCACCTCATATGCACAGGAGAGCAAGAGCCCTGGCCACGTGCATGCATAGAAGGCTGTGTTCCCTTAGGATTACAGAGTACCAGCAGGTGCTACAGCCAGCATTCATTCCTTCCACTCAATAGCAAGAGACTGCTAGGAGCATATTTTTTCCCACTTCCGCATAAGTGTTCTGGATGGAAGGGGCTACCTGTGCCTTTTTCTCCCCTTACCTAACTCACCTGTATAACACAGGATAGGGAGTTAGCAAACATGTCATTTTTATTCTGAATAACTATGATAATTTTTGAAGTTCCCTTGTTTCCTCACTCCATTGGTAGACTTTTATGTCCCATACAATCACGTGGTTGTTGTAAGTGATTTTATGATCTCTCTGCTATAACTATAGTGTTTGGTTCTCCACTTACTTACACCAGTTTTGCATGAGTGTAACTCCATAGAAATCGAAAAAATTATTCCTGATTTACACCCTCTGTGTGAGAGAAGAATCTGATCCTTACGTTTACTGTTGGAGGCTGCATTTATGTTTTCCAAATATTTATTGATGCAGTTTGCAAACTGACACAAAAGAATGAAGCTACGAGTCCCAGCCATAGGAAAGAGAATATAAACAGAGCCTCATACGAGAGCACAGAGTTTTTACACCCCCAGTTAAAAAGACATATTTTTCCTGATGTAAACCCCCAAGGAAATATATGAGTAAGAGAAACAAGATCAAAGAAACTACACAACAACTCTTATATGAAGCACATTCTTCAATAATTATATAATATGGGCTGTGTGTAAGTGCCGCATAATGTGGTGTACATGAGTGCTGCTGAGTGTGGAGTACTTCTCAAAATAGAGAGCAGTTTCTGTGGACGTCAAATCTCTGCAGTCCAGCACTCACAAGTGCAATTGGGCTCAGTGGCACCAACCATATGCTTGGTGCTCATAGTACCTTTCCTGTAAGGCTCTCAAAGCACAACACAAAGTGGGTAAATATTAGAACTGGTTAAAAATGTGGGGTGTGAAAACCTATCAATGAAATAGAAATACTGATAGATGTGTGAATGCTGAAACTCCAGGACCCACTTCTGTGAATCCCAGAGAACAAGTTTCTATGACCTCAAAGCTAGAAAATGCCTGCTGAAGTATACTGTTATTGTTATTTGTTTGTGTTCCTGTAGTACCTAAAGGCCTCAACTGATATTAGGATCCCATTGTACTAGATGCTCCACAAGCATTTAGTAAGCAACAGTCCATGCCCCAAAATTTACAGAAGGGCAGAAAGGAATTATTATCCCCATTTTACTGATGGGGAGTTGAGGCACCGAGGGATGAAATGAGTCGCCCAAGATCACATGGAAATCTATGACAGAGCTTGGTGCTGTACCCAGATCTCCTGTATCCCAGTCCCCTGCCTTAATCATAAGGGCATCCTTACTCGTGAAGGATCATGTTCCCATTGTATTTGGGGAAATGTTATTTGGATATCATAGTTGTGATTTAAAAATCAATTAAGCTTGTTCCTTCTTTCTCATACAGGAACTGGTGTGCTTATGTCCACACCAGACTCTTACCTACCGTCGTGGTGGACAACCTGGAAACCTTGACATCAGGCAAAGCGAAGCCGTGTACCTGGACTACTGGAGCCTGTACTGTGAGGTGCGTAATCCTTTGCAGAAATAGCATTTGCATGCACTTTAATTATGAATGAGCAGGTAACCTGCTATTACTTTGAATGAAAAATAGCAATTCAATCCATCCTGCTTATAGCCCTGAGCCAAATATGGTGGGACAAGCATCTTGTATGATTCTTTGATCATATCAATGTAAAATTCTGAAGGAAAACATAGTAGGTAACTCGGTACAAATTGCTATTCAGCTACTATACCAAGGACCAAATACTGGCCCTTTACCCGTCAGGGTAAACAGGTTTTGTGTCGGAGTTCTAAGAGGTCCCACAGAGGAAAGGAATCCCTGCCAGGGAATGACTGACTGACTTGATGCAGACGCTCTTATACTAGCAGCAGCTCTGGCACTTGCAGTCCTTCAGTGTGGCACTCTCTTTGCCATTACAGAGCCTTCTACAGATGAAAGCACCTATGTGGTCAGAGCCTCCCACACACAGCTTCCTTTCAAGCTCCCCACACCCACAGCTTCCCTACAATCACAAGGCCTTCCCCACCGAAACAGTGCACGCAGCATGTGGTCTGAAGGCAGTGGGCCAGACTGAGCTGTAATATTGCCAGGAAACGGGTGCACATAGCTTTAGCAAAGCAGTGCTACCGGAACGGAGTTGGTATATGGTGGATGTGCAAAACTTGTGTAACTTACACCTGTTCTGTAGGATCAAATTCAAATCTGAAGTGAGCAATTAAAACTCCTACTGAAGGCAGCAGAAGTTTCACTGTCTTACACAAGTGTGGGGGGAGTTGATTGTTTGTGTGGCATATGGCCATTTAAGAACCATGATGGTTGTGTTATCATTGCACCTTTAAGTTCTGAAACGTTATGTGAAAGAGAGAATTCAAAAAACCATCTCAGTCACAGCTGTTGCAACTGGAGTTGGCTGAAGACTGAGCCCTCGGGGTAGTTTACTGATTAGGACCCACTCACCATGCTAAGCATATTCATATTGCTTATTCCTGCTGACGGGTCTATCATTGGATTGCCTCACTGGATTCTACAAACGTTAGTTTTCAACGACCTGCTAGTAGAGCTTGGGCAGGGTTGGGAGGATGGGACGACTTTTTTGCAAAAAAAGTTTGCGAAACATTTGTCCTTTGTTTTAGTGAAAATTTTCACAATTTGATTTTTTTTTTGTTCCGGACAAGCTTTATCTTCCAGCCCCTCAGTTTGGCCTGGACTTTTTCATGCATTGTCCACTTGGTGGCAGGATTGTGTACAGAGGACAGGATTAAAGTTTAGGTTAGGAGTAGATTGAAGTTGGACACTGCTGTCCTTCATCTTGCCTTCACCTCCTTCTTTCCTTGTCTGTGATAACCTCCAACCCAGGCTAATGGCCTGTTCTTAAAAAGTTTTATTTCCAGAGTCCTTCTGAATTTGGCCTAGTATCTGCTTTGGTGGTTTCCTTATTACACCTCCACTGCTACTTGGGGTATGCAAAGGGAGACGTCCCCTAAATGTGTCTGAGTTATTCTAATCTGAAGTTAGGATTTATTGCCTCTCGGTCTGTGGCTCTGACCACTAGATTATACCATTCTCTTGTACTGTATAAACATCATGTTCTGGAGTCTGCCTGTGGCTTTGTTACTGCCTATCTGTAGCAGGTAAATTACGCTCCGCATTTTGGGAATGCTTTAAGTGGCTCCGGGGAAGGCCATAACATGTGTTACTAATACACTGTGCATGTGATGAATCTTGCAGTTGTAACATTGTCTCTTTTAAGGGTTTTTTTTATTATTATTAATTCAAAAATGTCAGGATGCAAAAATAATCTGACTTTGTAGGAAAATAAGCTCTTTCGGCTGGTTGTGTAAGTAAGTATTGTACACAGTCTTACTCTACTAGTCAGAGCTTAGCCATTTTTGTGGGACAAACGGAGCTTCTGGCAGCTGCAGAAAAGTAGATGATATAAGACTATCCGTTGTGAGACGGCGTTGAGATTAACTGTAGAGTAAAACAAAATAGCATTTTAGAGTTCACTGGGAGGATGTTTTCCGACAGAAACCTGGTGGATTTAGTCTTTGAGTTTGCCCTCTTCCAGCAGTCCTTTAGATTGGTATTGTGCTGCTATAAAAGGCCTGAGAATTCTGTGGCAGCTATCTTCAGAGTTCCTGAACTTTGTAACTTTAGCCCTCTCACTGGGACAGTGTCTAGTAGCCAGTAGCATTTTTTATCACTGTTTGTGTTTGGGGTTTATATTTAGAATGTTAAAAGGGGCAGAGGAGATTTTATATATACATATATAAATATACATAAACACACACGCTAGCTTCCAGTCTAGACTGATTCTTGTATGAAATTAAGGCGGGGGGGAAACAAGAAAGACCCAATACCCAGGAGCGAGTGTGGCATGTGTATGCTGTCTCTCTGATGGGCCAAGCAACTCTATGAACAAAATGGCTACTTTCTCTGCACTCAGGCAAAGTTCTTAATTATAAAGGTGCAGTACACATCAAACGGAGACAGCACAGTTACACAGCTATATCTACCTTCATTTGACTTTCAGATTGGCGCTTGGGTTCTCTCTTCCCATCCTCCCTCAGTTCTTCACCAAGAGCCCTCTGAAGCTTCCATCTCTGTCCCGCTCCACAAGGTTTTCCACCTTAAGTCAATTCCTTGAGGGACCAAAGTTCACCTCCCTGTTCAAATCTTGTACAATCTCTGTTGGAAAATAAACTCTGAGAAACTCCATTGAGGGGAAGGCACTAAGAACGTGAGATCTGGAAGGAGCACCAGTGGGAAGCAGAATAGACTCTCAGCCGTTCTGCTGTTGCCAACATCCTTCCCCATAGTTTCACATTGCAGGAAGAGAAAGATGTTTTAGGGTATACAGGAAAGCAGAAGGCATCTAGAAGCCAAGTTGCAAGGTGATCACTGGAGCCTGAGAGATAGCCGTATGTGGCTAAGGAAACCTAACAAGGATCCTGGGAATCCGAGCAGAGGGCGTGGATGGCTATGAATATTTGGAACCAGAATTAATATTCCAAACTCCATATATTTACATTGTTGATTATTCATAGTCATGCCCATCTTTTAGGACTATGCATAATTTTATCTCTTAAAGATGAGTCTTTACTCAATTTGCACTCTTCCTTCGTGCACAACAGCTGCTGGTTTTTGCATGCAGGAGGAGGGACCGTGCAAACACCAGCTCTTTACTGTGGTGCGATTGCATCAGTATGGACAGAAATGCCTTCATGAAACCTTTTTCTGAACAGGAGAGAAAGCTTAAGCTTTTAGTGGTGGTTTTCACTATGTGTGTGTGTGAGAGAGAGAAAGAGAGAGAACTCTTCTTTATGAATTTTGGAAAGAAATGTTATCATCAGTACAAAGTCTGCTTCACAATAACACCGGACCTAATTCTGAAGTTCTTACCCAATTTATACTCTCTCTTTCTCTATCATAGGAGATTTGCATGAAACAAGGACTAAATAAAGACTTTGGGTAAAATCCCGATCCGGTTGAAGTCAATAGCAAAACTCCCACTGACTTCAATGAGGCCAGGATTTCACCCTTCAGAATTTATCTTGCTATAAACAGCAGAGCATACACTATGGCCCAGGCCTTCCAAAGTAACTAGATATTTTGAATTCCTGAATGTTTAGGTGCCCAATCTAAGATACCATAAAGAGGCCTGATTTTTTTTTAAGAAAGCACTGAGTTAACCCTCATCTGAAAATCAGGCCCCTTTAAGATGACTGAAGTTGGGCACCCAGAATCAGTAGTTATTATTGAAAATATACAAAGGGTTTTTGGTTTTGGTTTTTGTTGTTCGGATTTTTTAATTCCTTTCATTCCAAAGTAGTTGTAAAAAAATTCATAGGTGAAATGTGCAGTGTAATGAGCTGATTACAGATTTATCTTCCAACATCATATACAATCTTTTGAGACAGACTCGTAACATTTGATTTCCAACATCTTCTTGATCTCCAGATCCCAGATGATGACCCGCCAAGCCTACAGAATCAAACATAAAATTGTGACATCTCTGGAGTGGAAGTGCTGCCCGGGGTACAGTGGAGAAAAGTGTCAACCCAAAGGTGTGTCAGAGCTGTATTGATTTGAATCCAGTTCAGTTTAAAGAAAGAAAAGACAATCTGATTCAAGAGCAAAAGTCCCAGATGAAAATCAGTCTAGTTCAGATCTTTTCCTAACAGAATGAAATCCATTAAAAACAGAAAAGTGCAGATTGGGCTAAAAATATTGGCAGCATTTATTTACTGTCCCTGCTTTCACTTTTTACTGTTCATGCCACATTATTCAGAGACAGAGAGGGAGAGAGAAATTACCTCCCCCAGCTCTTCCCTTAATAAATAAAACTCACAAACTCTTGATTCTGATTCTATTGTACAGCAACCTGGAATCTGTATTAAATGCTTCACTACTTCTGTCTGACCTTTTTGGGGGGCAGAGAGGACGTACAGAATTGCAGTCTTGGGGATATTAAATCAAGGTCTTTCACTGAGTACCTAATGTAAAATTAATCGACCTATAGTAGGCTGACCCCTTTGCCTTTTGAGATTCAGCCACTTGGAATATATTTCAGCCAGTAGATAAGATAATGTGCCCGATCCATTTTACCACTGAAGTCAATAGAAAAATTGTTACTGATTTCAGTGGTAGCAGGATTGGACCTGCTGACTGACTTTTACAAAAAGCCACACCGGATGTTATACATGGCCTACGTACAACTGTGCCTTTTTTATACAAAGCATGTAGCGTTTACCATTGCCCTCGTGATCAAACATATGGCAATGTGCCGTCATTTAACATCTATATAACTGCTACTACTTTGCTCCTGGCCTTAAACAAACTGCCCTTGAAAAATAAGATATGGCATTAGCATACATATTTTAAATGAATGAATATTACAAGAAAGGCTATTAGATGTGGTAGGGAATTCAATCAACAGTGGTAGAATAGAGGCTGTGATTAAAAATTAATGTAGAGGAATGTAGAAAAGCCACAGCCATTCCCATCTAGGAGAGGGAAATATTGAAGAGCTGGGACCCCAGCAGTCGGGAGAGTCTCTCTTACAGCTTTGAAAGCTAGTGAGCATTGGGTCAGGCTCTAATGTGGCACGATCAGTCACCATGATTTATATCCAAAGCCCCTGTTTGACATTTTCAAAGTTGACATTTAAAAAAAAATACAAAACATTAACAAAAACAGATTACAAAAATTAAGGCTTAAGAAGGAGGCAAAGTACGATCAAAGTAACTGGTCCAGCATCAAGGAAATATGGGAAATGAGGTTTATACCCCAATTCGTTATGTATTAGTGTAGAAAAATAGAAAGGGGAGTTGTGCTGGGTTACAGCTGGTGACCTAGAGTCAGAACTCCTGGTTTCCACTCCCAAATCTTCCACTAACTTGCTCTGTGACCTGGGAAAGTCACTTAACCACTCCACTTCTCAGTTTGCCCATCTAGAAAAATGAGACATCTCACAAGGGCAAAGAGAAGCTTAATCAATGCATGCTTGTAAAGCACCTGAAGGGCTGGCCTTGGATGAAAAGGGTTATATAAGGACAAAGTATTTCTCTTTTCTGTCTCCAGAATCCTGCCCAACCACTCCAAAGCCACTGACACCCACCTCCCACACAGGGCTTTCGGCCAGTGAATTTGCAGAGTGGTGAGCCAATGGCCATGTGCCCAGGCCTCCCTTTCACACCGCTGCAGAGAGAACGACTATGTATGCACTGTTCTGTCTCACACAGAGCTGAGCGGTCTATGTGGCCTCTCCTGACCTTGCCCTCTCTACACAGTAGAACTGTGGCTGCATTATGCATTTATGGGAGTCCCGTGACTATGAGTGCATCATGGGAGATGTAGTCTAGTCAGGGAGCCTGACCCATAAGAAAGAATGAATAAGGTCATAAGGTTTCTGAATTATAACTCTAATGAAGCAATGTAGCACTGTAGGAAAACTTAGTTTAATGCTGAATTGACTTGAAATGAAATGTTTTAGGTCAATTTAAAACAAAATGTTTTGATATGGGAATATTGAAATGTTGGGTTTTTTTGTCAAGAATGCCGAAACAAAATGTTTCACCACATCCAAATCAAAATGTTTTGTAACGTTTTGTTCTGCAAAATAAATACATAAAATAAAATGATCACCTTTTTGTTCCAATATGTGATGAAAACAAATGTTGAAATATTGGAATTTCCTCACAGGATAAAAGTTCTGATTTTTGCTCAGGTCTGCTTTCATACAGTGCATTATGCACCACAAATCATTTCTGGAAAGGGCAAACTGCACCCTCATAAATGTAGGTCAGGTTGCATCCAAATGCAGCATTGCAATGTAAGTTGATTTTAAGTGCATGGATTCAATTCCCTCCCCCTTTCCCCTGAATGATTTCATCTATGCTGGCTGCAGCTTAGGGCACACAATATTCTCAGAATTTCAGAGAGAGTACAAAAAGAAAAGGAGTACTTGTGGCACCTTAGAGACTAACAAATTTATTAGAGCATAAGCTTTCGTGAGCTACAGCTCACTTCATCGGATGCATTTGAAGTGAGCTGTAGCTCACGAAAGCTTATGCTCTAATAAATTTGTTAGTCTCTAAGGTGCCACAAGTAATCCTTTTCTTTTTGCGAATACAGACTAACACGGCTGCTACTCTGAAACCTGTCATTATGCAAGAGAGAGTACAGTAACTATGGTTAACTCTAAATATGTCTGCAATAATACACTTTTTCCAACAGATGTCTCTAACATATTCTGAACGGAAGCAAGGAAGCCACAGTGGAGTGTAAAAGACACGATGGGCAGCAATTCAAACTTAAGCACAGAACTGTCAGAAGGATTATAATAGGGATGGGGAGGATTCTTGTAATGAAACTCAGGAACTCCCCATAGTGATTCTCCTTTAGCTGCTCCTGCTGCATCACAAATATATTCAGAGAAAAAGATGATCTAATCTCCATATTTTAATACTTCCTGAAAATCATTTCATGCATATATGTGTTTAAAAATACATGCAGCAATATATTACATATCTAGCCCAAGATTTTCAAAGACAGGAGTCTGATGTTGGGCTCCTGAATACGTGACCTAATTTTTCAGAAGCGCTGAGTGCCGAGCAGCTGCTGCTGGTTGCTCAGCACTTTTAAATAACGGGCAGTTGTTTTCTTTATTATGCCTAAAAGTGGATTTAAGAACCTAACTTCAGTCTTGTGTTTTTGAAAATCTTGGCCTAAATTTAACATTGTGGGTGAAACTTTTAAAAGGCAGCCTCAAATTCCATATGTGCAATTTCTTCATTTAGACCTGCACGCTTCCTGTGCACAAAATTAAAGGCCAGACTGACTGAGAAATCGAGCCTTAGACTTGTGGCCAATTCTCCCAATTACATGGGAAGCAAAAGATGTGGGTAGAAAGCAAAAGTTTTTGCTATTTGGTGACTGTTTGCTGACCTAAGGGAAACAAATTTAATTATTTCAGTCCAGGGCTCAAATTACAACTGGCACTATTTTCATCCTTGTTAGGACATCCTTGTGTCCAATGAATAGATAAGCATACGGATTCAACTACCATCTTATTCCTCCAGATGGTTCCTTCAGAACGGGACTGAGACGAGTTAGTGGGATGTGGTGAGACAAGTCACGTTGCTGCTGACTGTTCTGGACTTGTTTTGTCAATAAAGGACCCTAATTTCTAAAGTTGTCCATCATGTACCTTTCCCATATGGGCAGGTTATTCCATAACTGGTCACTCAGAGGAAAGTACAAGAAAACCCAGAAGCAGTTTGTCCTGGCTACAGTAGGAAACAGAATACTGGACTAGTCTGATGCAGTATGGCAATTCCTATGTTCCCGTTCTCACAGGCATTCAATGAACTAGACAATTTACGAATTAGTGAAATAAACGTGAAAAGAAAAATACAAGTCCCTGAAACTATAAAAGTGAATAGAAAGCACTATAAGGATCAAGAATGTACCACTTGTCTGAAGCAGTGAACAAGCTCCTTGATTCTATGGAGGGGAGATGAAAGATAAGATTGATTGAAAAATCTGGTGTCTTTAGCTGTAAGGATGCTGGTGAATACATTTGGGAAGACAGAGAGATTGGTAAATGAAAGAATAAAAGGATGTCCATCAGCTGATCCTTTATCGCAGGCGAGTAACTGACTCCACAGTCAAAGATCATATTATCTCATCCCCACCTGATAAATACTATAGAATGAATTGGGATGAATGTAAGAGTTTAACTGCTGTCAACACCCATGGTTAGAAGAAGATAACAGCAGCTATTGAAATCTTAAACAGACCTTTCGGTTTCTTACCCGGCATGATTGCAGTTCCAATGGGTTCCATGGAACCATCCAGGTGATAATTTGATGTCATGAGCACCTGTTCAGTAGCTAATTGTTATTTCCCATATTCACTTACCCCATAATACAGGTCCTTGTATCTTCCTTAAATGTCATTGATTGATTACCATAAATATTGTTATGAGGCTGATGGAATGTAGGGAAATTTATATATATATACTTCATTCCATTCAGTTACATTAGAGAGTCAGGTTAGGACCAAACTAGATTTTAGTTCTTTACCTGAGAATAGTCTCCCTAAACCTGTCCTTTTCTACTTATCCTGTATTTGGGGTCAGAAATCCTGTCAACTAAATTATCACTCTTGCTCCTGTCCATAACCTTCCAACTAGACCCAAGTTATTTATGAAATATTTTGCACACTTAGTAAATGTGTAGCATCTATTTTCGCCACCCCTACTCAGGGTAAGTAGTACAGGTAGTTACACTGCAAACCGTCCTATTGATTTCAATAATAAGACAGGCATAAGAGAGGCAACATTGTCTAGTGGTTAGAGCGGAGGCCTGGGAGGCGGGAAACCTGGGTTCTATTCTTGACTCTGCCAGTGGCTCCCTGTTTGGCACAGGCAAGACCATATCTTTTGTGAGACTTTGTTTCCCCTCCTGTAAAATGAGAATAATACAATTTGCCTACTTGTGTAAAATGCTTTGAGATCCTCATGTGAAGAGTGCCACAAACGTGCATAAATGGATGGAGTTCCCACCCAGCTCCCAATATAGATAATGGATGTTTTCCAAACTTACAACCTTTCTTGGATTTGCCTTTATTGTTCATTTGAATACCAATCAATATCAATTTCGGCCTAAGGTTCCTCCTCTGGGTGGCAGTTTTGAGTTTTTCCTTGCAGAACCTCACTGTCCCTGCCACTAGTTCTCTTTACATTACAGACACACTCAAATCCCTCAATATTCTAAGTTTGGAACTTATAGGACCCATCTGGTCTGGTTGCCAGAGAGAGTTACCAGGATAGCTCTGCATCTCCATGAAGGTCCATATGGGACACCTTGTTATGAAGTGCAAAGTATGTATTAATTATTATACGAATAACAGGCAAGCTTCAAAAGGTTGAGACAATTCCTACAAAATTTGGATATTTGAATTTATCCGAACCTTTTCAGGTCTCCGTCTCTGCTCTTTTCCATCTTGCCTCTGCCTTTCTTCTCTCACTCCAAACAGATCCTTCTCCCTTCCCCGTCCTCACCTTCCCTTTAGCCTGACTCTCAGCTCCTCCTCCCTGAGCCCAGGGAGTTTGAATGCTATTCTACAGTATAGAGATCTCTAGTCTAAATATTCCTTTGAATTCTGGACAAATACTACCCTCATCTACAGCAATCTCCATGTCTTGCCTGAGTCAGATGAGCCCCTGAATGAACTGAGCTAGATTCATCCCTATTCAGTTTGGGTTCACTCCTGAGGAGATTAGAGAGTGTTTGCTTTGGCAAGCTGCATCAGGGGTTCTAGAGGGAGAGATGAGCTTTAAATGACAGTTGGGGTCATTATGAATTGTACCAGCAAAGGTTGCCCAGGGAATGTGCTGAATCAGCCCATTCTATGATCTTTCTCCTCCGACCCAGTAGTGCTTCACATTTTGAATTTCCATTGGTGTTGGAACCCTGTGCCAGAGGGAGAGTTGCAGGTATCTTGCACCGCTGTGACCCCTCATTATTAGACTTCCTGCTGCCAAGGGCCCCTGCTTCTCTGGTTTCTCTTACTCACCCAGTGGCCCTCAAGAAGTCTCAGAACCCCTGAGGTCTAAAGAAAGCAGCCAGCCCAACAAATATACTGATACAAAGAGAAGAAAAAAAAAGGGGGGGGGGAGGGCTGAGGGAACTACTTATCTGAATCTTTTCTTAATCTTAAGAAAATTTCTGTTTTAGTTTACATTCACTTGAAGATTTGAGCTCCCCTCACATTTGAAAATCCTACCACAAATACTGCTTGTTCTAAGGAAACTAGTATAACAGCAACTGTGTTTTAAATACATGATTCCACAGCTGTTTTCCTTCTTTTAGAAAATTTCCTCTTTAAATAGATAAGGAGTTGTTAATTTATTAAATGTTGTGGTTGATTTATAGAAAAATGCCCTGCAATACTTTAATATTGCCATTCTCTTCACACAAAAAAGTTCTTTCCTTTTAGAGAGGAGGTGCAGCACATAAAAGCCCTCATCTCAAATCTCCTTCCTCTCTTCCTGCAGTTTAGGGAAAGTTCAGATCCAGACATGAATCTTTACTTTGCAGCTCAGGCACATCTCTTATTTCTATTATAGTTTAACTCTTGGTAAAAGTGTATCCAAGTAGCTCTGTTATTCACTTATCAATTATAATGCCTGTCATTTATGTTTCAGAGTAGCAGCTGTGTTAGTCTGTATTCGCAAAAAGAAAAGGAGAACTTGTGGCACCTTAGAGACTAACAAATGTATTTGAGCATAAGCTTTCGTGAGCTACAGCTCACTTCATCTGATGCATTCAGTGGAAAATACAGTGGGGAGATTTATATACACAGAGAACATGAAACAATGGGTGTTATCATACACACTGTAAGGAGAGTGATCACTTAAGATGAGCTATTACCAGCAGAGGGAAGGAAGAAAACCTTTTGTAGTGATAATCAAGGTGGGCCATTTCCAGCAGTTGACAAGAATATCTGAGGAACAGTGGGGTTGGGAGGCGGAATAACATGGGGAAATAGTTTTACTTTGTGAAATGACTCATCCACTCCCAGTCTCTATTCGAGCCTAAGTTAATTGTATCCAGTTTGCAAATTAATTCCCATTCAGCAGTCTCTCGTTGGAGTCTGTTTTTGAAGCTTTTTTGTTGAAGAATAGCCACTCTTAGGTCTGTAATTGAGTGACCAGAGAGATTGAAGTGTTCTCCGACTGGTTTTTTAATGTTCTAATTCTTGACGTCTGATTTGTGTCCATTTATTCTTTTACGTAGAGACTGTCCAGTTTGACCAATGTACATGGCACAGGGGCGTTGCTAGCACATATCACATTGGTAGATGCGCAGATGAATGAGCCTCTGACAGTGTGGCTGATGTGATTACGCCCTATGATGGTGTCCCCTGAATAGATATGTGGATACAGTTAGCAACAGGCTTTGTTGCAAGGATAGGTTCCTGGGTTAGTGGTTCTGTTGTATTTATGTGGCACTTTTTATCTGCTGCTCTCAAAATACTTGAAGTGGTAAAGCACAGATAACCCCCATCATATCTAGGGAAACTGAGGCACAGAGAAGCCACATGAAGGTCACAGAGCAAGTCAGATGTGAGTACTGAATCCCTATCACTAGATTATGCTGCTTTTAGTAGTCAATTAAGCTGACTTTTATTACCTTTCTGTACTTAGTTTGATGCTCACAAAATGTATTGTTTATACAGTTCTGTTTTTTTAATATGTTTGATTTTCAATAAGCAAAAAGCCCTTCTCTATTCTTTGTTAGATACCAGCTGAAAATTTCTTTAGTTAGCCATCAGGCAAAGACATAAGATATTTTTATATATTAGTTTTGTCTTATATCTGTTTTAAAGCCTCTCCTCTAAATTTAATCCAGATTTCTGAATGTTCCTAATTATAGGGGAGGTTTAATCTTGTATTAGCACCAACTTCTACAAATCAAAATGAATTGCAACATCTGTGAGACATTTATAATCTTCTCTGGTCAGAATTAAATCCAGTCACTGCCTTCACCAATGGTCCACATGTGTTACAGATGGGCTAAATTGCTAACTCAGGAATCACCACAGACAATTAGGTTTTGGGAGAGATAGAATGGAGAAATGAAGAGCAGTACCAATATTGCTGAGTAGTGGATAAAGTAATCATGCTGAATGTTTTGCTTACCTCCTTTCTTTCCCCCCCACTTTTAGACCAACAACGTCAATTGCTTATACACAGCAACCAAGCTGAGAGCAACACAGCTATCAATGCGGAGACACGGGGAAACCAGCAGGACCCCAATGACCCAGGTCAGCAGCTGTAATTACTATCATCTCTAACACAATCATTGTCAACACTATTTATTAAAGCTAGTGCAAAAGACATCCCCAGCTGCCAAAAGCTGTGAGGTGAAGCATCAGATTCTCTTGCAGCTCTGTTCCACTGGTGGTGCTACTTTGAGAGGGGTGAGGAGAGGGAACTGAATCTTCTGGATCAGTGTCTAAGAGCATGCAACTAAAAGAATCAGTCTTCAAAATAAAAACAAAACCCACTGTGGCACTGGCCCCAATGCCTCTATTAAAATATACATATCTAGGCCAGCTCCACAGGCAGCAAAGCTTAGCACTGCGTTGCAGAAGAAAGGGGAGTTTTGCTGATTTACACCAGCTGAGGATTTAGTTCTCTCTGTTGCATATGTTCTTATCAGACTGATATTTTTATTCTAAACCAGTTCAGTAGCATTTCCGCCAGAGTGCTCAACATTTGACGAGGAGTTTGGTGTCACTTGATTGTCATCTTCCCACAGGGCATCACAAGCAAGCTATATAATAATACTTTACAGGACTTGATAGAGTGTGATATGACCCCAGCTTATTGTACTAATCATAATTGTCTCTCTGTTACTCTGTTCTTCTCTTCTCTTAGATGCAACCACCTGTTGTCTATCATTTCATAGTTAGATTATGAGGATATTGGGGCAGGGATTGGCTCTTTGTTATGCACATGTAGGCAGAGCCTAGCCAAGTCAGATCCCAATCAGTAACATGAGTAATTTTATACAATCAGTAAGCTAAAGTCAGAGAGGACCTAAACATTGATAAAGTTAGATAGCTTAGAAAAGACCCCCTCACATATTGTATTATTTTACAGTATTGAATGCATGTGCTTTGGCCAGGCTCACTTCCCTTTTGTATTCATTTTCCACTACTATTTTATGTTGGAGTTTTATTAGCACAAATGTTCCAGACAATGAATTCCATAATAGCCTGTGGTGACAAAGTCAGGCTGGGCACCTGAAAGAGCGCGAGGGAAGGCAGGTATGTTAACCCTGGCCTAGAATGATAAAGGCCCTTTTTCCCATAAGCTGAAAAGGGTTACCTCAGGTCAGTGAGGGACACCTGAGTCCAATTAGGCTGTCTGAGACCTTTAAAACCCCCTCCTCTGGTTAGCTAGGGGAAGGAGAAATGAGCTGCTCCAGGGCTATTGGCAGTAGAGAGGCAGGCTTCTTTAAGGTGAGCAGCTGTAATCCTCCCAAAGGCGGGAACCCCCAAAGCCGAATGGCTGTTTAGAAGGATTGATACCCTGCAGCCAACAGCAGGATAACAAGCCTCTAGGAAAGGTGTTCCCCTTTTGTTTTGTGTTTGTACAATGATTTCTTTTTGTTTGCTGGAGGAATGCTTCTTGGGCCGTCTTGATACGGCCTACCTTGAAAATATTAATAAGAGAATACAGAGGGGGAAGACTAACACTGCCTATAGGGGGGGCTGATTTAACGCAGGCTCTGCCACTGCCAGAGGGGGAAGTGCAAAGTCGGGTGAGACAAAGTAGGTGCCTTGCCACACTGTACAAATAGTCAAAGAAACCAAATTTTATTCATGCCAGTGGGTGAATTACAAATACATCCAATAAAATGTGACTTATCAGACCACTTCAATTAGCCAACAGTTTATGCATCCGATGAAGTGAGCTGTAGCTCACGAAAGCTTATGCTCTAATAAATTTGTTAGTCTCTAAGGTGCCACAAGTACTCCTTTTCTTTTTGCGAATACAGACTAACACGGCTGCTACTCTGAAACCTACCAACAGTTTATATATCGGATACTCACAGAGAACTACTCTTGATCAGTGCATGAGTTTTTTTTAAAATCACAAAATAAATGTGCTGAATATTTTGAAGGAAGAATATGTTTAAAGAAATTGTTTGCTTGTGATATATTTATTCCCAAGAAGAACGCAAGACTCCATTTGCCAGATTTATAGCAAACTATTTGTTCTTCTGTACATGGTGCTATTACCCATACGTGGGCAAGACAGTGTGAGCAGTAGTGAACTGATATAACTTCCATGGTGAGGTGCCAGAAAAAGAATCCACGGGCTGTGAAAGAAAGTTTAAGATAGAAAGCTAGATTACACCCTTCTGTTAGTTGCTTTTTCCTGCTGGTATTTGACTTATATATGCCTGCATCAGCTCATGGTGTAACAAATACCCTGTTGTTTACCTCTCCATTTACATCCCCTCTGCATCTGGCCTTGTATTCCGATACACTTTGCCAGATCAAATAATAGTTGTAGGTAAAATTCTGATCCTTAAGTTTCATTTCTCAGTATGCCACTCTCCCTTGGGGAGATTCTTGCACGCAGGGAGAGCAGAAAGTCAGAATTCAGAGCTGCTGTGCTGCTCTGACAGGAGACTGCCCTCCCTCCCCTGAAATACCAAGAGTAAGAGAGAAATGAAAAGGAATCGGCAAGAGAGGAAAGATTGGCTGCCGGACAGACATACAGGAAGGGTGTTTCAAGTGGGAGCTACAGAAGAGAGAGCTCTCATACCAACAACAAGGGTGAGATGGTGTGAAAAGACAAAGAAGAGCTCACTTGCAGATCATAAAATAGCTGTAAAAATAAACAGGCAAATGAATGCACACCACTTCTTCACTATGTTATTTCACTCCTAAATTCTTACAGTGCAAGTCTACCCTGAAAAGTGATTCTCTAAAGATAGTATCTTAGGATTTCGTGTGTATTGTCACTCAATGATTTTTAGATCAGATTTGCTCAGTTGACCAGTAAAAAGATGTCTTTTCTGGCTGCCAGCCCTGCAAACGCATCCCGGGACGAGACACTCAAATCTTCCTGTCTCATGCTTCATTACCAGTTACACCAATTCTGCGTGCCAGATTCTGTTCTCTCTTATACCTGTGCAATCCCATTCTCTGCAGACCATTGCCATGTTATGCTTATCCAATTCTACTGTCTACAAGGGGCTGCAAAGAGAGGGAGGAGGATTAACAAACATAATTGAGGAAAGAATCTGCAGATGTAATATAGTTAACAGTTCTCTTAATTATGCATGAGCTAAAATGGAATTCAACGTGCTTTCCCATTGCTGAAGTGTAAACAAGAGTGAAAAGTAGTCAAAATCTCTTATTAATGTCACTAAGACCAGTAGCTGATGAAAGACACGTCTACACTGCAATCAGGGTGTAATTGCAGCACATAGACATACCCAAGCTATCTTATTCTAGTTAGTGCAGGTAGTAATAGGAGTGCAGCTGCAGCAGTACAGGCTTCAGAGCAGGCTAGTCACCTGAATAAACCCAGGGCCTGTACGGGCTTGTAGACCATGTATTAAAACCCATGCTGCTGCAGTCTCGTTTTCATGCATATTGTAGACCTATCCCTGACAACACTACCCTAAGATTACCCACAGGTAAATAAGAAAGTGCCAGTGATAAATAGTCACTTTTCAACAGAGACCCACACTTTAAACTAGATGGTATAAACACCAAGTCTGCTAACTAGAATTTTGAAGAATCATTGTCCCATTACACTACTGCAATTTGAAAGAAAATTCCCCTTTACAGGCTACTTCCTTTGTGTAGTCTTTATCCTGCCACCATATTTGTGACTATTGCCATTTGCTGCCATGGAAAAAGGCACTGAGGCCATAATGAGAAGTGACACAAGATCAATACTAATACTATGGATCTCCACTAATAAATATTTGTAGGGATCCATTGCAAGGTGCTTTATTAAGTCAAAACATGGTTTGGTCCATATGGGGTAATGCAAACAAATCTGTATTTATCTATCTATATATTTAACGTAGTAATTTAGGTGGGCTTTTCAAAGGAGTTTAAGGGAGTTGGGCACGAAGCTCCCTCATATTTTGAGTGCTTAACTCTCTCAGGCTCTTGAAAATCCCAATCTTAAAACCCACTCCTGCAAGATGCAGACGCCTGCATTGTACGTGAACCCATTGTGGAGCCCCAATAATGCAGGATCAGGGCCTTACTTCTCGACTGGCTAATTTAAAAGCTGGGAACTAGACATCCACTAATCTCAATAGACCACAACCACAAGGAGGGGCAATTTGGATTGATATTTTAATAACTGAACTTCCCAGACTGGGCAATTAGCTCTTTTTTTAATGCTAGTGTCAGAACTATAAAGGTTCTATCCTGTATTATTATTTTTTTATTTTTCTGGTGCTCATTCTTGTAGGATCTGGCCGCCGTGTTCAGAGGGTCCTTCTTTTGATCCTATCAGTCATAAATGGATGTATCTTCTTTAGACTGAAGCGTTGAAACTACATGTGTTGATTGATTTGTAAATGATAAGTGAAAATAAATATCTTGGTGCTATTAAGGGACAAAGAATTAATGATCACTGAATCCTCCACTGGGTGGTAGGTGGGAGAAGACTGGGATTATGCTGATTAAGATAGGTTAACCATTCAAAGAGCTCTTCTAGAATTATAAATACTTGATAATGGCTATGGGATGCTTCAGTAATTAGTTATTGCGGGGCTGCTGAATGTCACCAATATGTGATATATGACAAAAATTAAGATGACTCACTCATGAATTGTAACTCAGAAACTTTGCATTCTACTTTCAGCTAATGTTTCTCAAAAAAAATCCACTTCCTCTTTCTCCTGTGATTTAATAAAGCTTCTTTTTTGCTCTATTCTTCCACCAAGCAGTTAAACAAAAAATGAATGAGCAGATTAGCAGCCAGGAGATGAAACTGACTTTTCTACAGAAGAAGGTTGACAACATTTCTGCTACCATGAGTGATGTGAGCAAGACACTCTCCTCTCTGGAAGGCAAAATCAATGAAGATAAGGGCAGAGACTTCCAGTCTTTCCTAAAAGGTAACAGAAAGAAATAAATTAGTGCAATCACTCACCCTGTTAAAGGTGCCAGGAAAAATGTTCTTATGCTGACCTCTATTATTATTCCATATTTGCAGAGGGAACTCTTTCTTTGTTTCTTTTGACAGTACAATTTTTAAAAGACCTTTATTTTGGTCTCTTTAATAATAAATTATCAATGCAATATGTTGTGTACTCTCCAACGTAAGTTAAACCAACCCACTATTAGGGGTTCTGAGTTTATCTACAACTTCTGCAAATTTCCTTTCCTTTGCACTTTCTCCATTTTGCTAGCTGTCGGAGAGATGGGTTTTGCTCTGTTTCTGAGAAGTCTGAATAATATTTGTGCAATACATGTTTCACACAGGTTTGGGGCAAACCTTTGAGGAGGTTTGTTGTTGTTTGGTTTACAATCCAGCGTTCATTCTGTTGAAAAATTTGCCTTTGTGATAAAGAGTAAAATTTTCCAAATGGTAATTGAGGATTTAGCCCTATCTCCAAGTAGAAGGATAGCTGTGGCGAAGGCATTTGAATGAGGGCTTGTCTTCACTGCTTTTAAAAAAAAAAACTTTTTTTTTTATACTTTGTGTTAACTGTGAGAGCTCTCCTGAGGTACAAACCTAGCAAAGACAAGGTACTTCTGTTTTAGCATGAGGTAAACTCCCCACATGGGGATTATAAGGCTGACTTTGGCCAAGATAAAGGGGTGATGGGCTTCCCAAGGGTGCAACCTGGAATTGGGGTACTACTGAGCCCTCTGGCATATCAATCTGGCCCCTTATTTTGTACAAGATGCATCATGATTATGTCATAATCATATCACTATACTGAATAGGGGGTGCACAGTGTCACAAAGGAATTTTACTTTTGGGGAGCTCATATGCTTTAGTTACCGTGAGGTAGAAAAAAGCTGCTTCTTTTTTTTTTCTTAAAGCTGTGAAGACAAGCCCTTATGTTAGAAAGCTAGGTTTAATTCCCAGCTTTGCCACATACTTCTTGTATGACTGTTGCCCCAGTTCATCAAAGCACTTAAGACTTCGCTCCAATCCCTCCTTTAGTGCTCAAGTCCCATTGGCTTCAAATCAAGCACTTGCTTAAGTGTTTGACTGAATCAATGTACCTTAACATACCTGTGCCTTTGATCACCATCTGTAAAATGGGGATAATAATTCTCTGGTCTGTCTTGTCTTGTTAGATTGTAGAGAGACAAGGTGGATGAAATAATATCTTTTACTGGACCAACTTCTGTTGTGGAGAGGGACAAGCCATCAGGTGTATACAGAGCAATTCTTCAGGTCTAGGAAATGTACTCAGAGAACATGTCTACACTGCAATTAAAAACCTGCAGCTAGTCCATGTCAGCTGACTCAGGCTCACAGGGCTTGGACTACATGGCTGTTTAGTTGTGGTATAGATGTTGGGTTCGCCCAGATGTTGGGACCCTGCAAAGGGGGAGGATCCCAGAATCAGGGCTCAAGCCCAAATGTCTACACTGCAATTAAATAGCCCTGTAGCCCTGAGTCCTGTAAGCCCAGGTCTGCTGATGTGGGCCAGCCGCAGATGCTTAATTACAGTGTAGACATATCCAGAGTGACACAGCTACATACAAAGTGGAACAGATTGCTTAACATCAGAAGTTAACATATTTCAAGGGACCATTCAAGTTGAAGTGAATTGTTAACTCCTTTCCAGTCATGGGGGCGGGGCAGGGTGGGGAGGAGGAAAAAACAAAAGCTGCAGGCAGAGTTTAAATGGGTAATAGATTATTGTAATAAGACATAAACCCAGTGTCTGTCTGCAGTCCATGATTTGAGTATCTAGCAAAGTTATGAATTTAAACTCCCAGGCTCATCTTTTGAAGGTATTTCACAGGTTTCCTTTGGGGATGAGGACTGATAGGTCAGATATAGAGTGATTGCTTTGTGAAAAGTGTTCACCCAGAGGTGAGGTGGTGTTTTTGTATTTTCCTGTGTGAGTTCATTTGAGACCGTAGTGGTTGTCTGGTTTCACCCAAATAGTTGTTATTGGAGTGTTTAGTGCACTGGATTAGGCACACCACATGTTGTGATAGGCATATGTAGGGCATCTGTTGTTCTGGCAGGATCTGGTGACGCTTTGAGCTGGTGTGTCCTAATTTCTAGGCAGCTTGTTTCTGATGATGAGCTTGGAGAAGTTGGGGGATTGTTTGAAGGCCAGAAGAGGGGATTCAGGAAAGATTTCTTTCAGGATATGGTCCACATTGGGTATGGGTTGTGTTGTTTGATACCCATACAGGTTCCAGTGTGGGGTGGTAGGTGACAACTAGGGATGTGTGGTTTTATTTCTGTATTGAACCAGGTTCTCTTGGAGTATTTGGGTGGTCCATTTCAGGATGTGCTCTACTTTTCTGATGGTGTGTCCAGGGCCTGCTTGAGGCTTTTTGCCGCCCCAAGCAAAAAATTTGCTGCCCCAAACTCGGAGAGCACAACAGTCCAAGACCGGAATGCTGCCCTTGGAACTGTGCCACCCCAAGCACCTGCTTGCTTTGCTGGCGCCTAGAGGCAGTCCTGGGTGTGTCCTTGCTTGGTGAAGGGGGTTTTAAGTTTGTTAAAGTGTATGTCCCAGACTTTCTCCTTGGAGCATATTCTGTGGTGTCTGAGTGCCTGGCTGTAGATAACAGATTTCTTGGTGTGTTAGGGGTATATAGTTTGTAAGCATTTGGGGTTGGGACTGTGCCTTACTCTACATTCATACAGCATCCACCACACAGGGGTGTCTAGGCACTACTGTAGGACAAATAATAAATGATAAGCACAATTCCCTTTGGCAGCAGTAGCATTGTGAGGTAAAATTTCTTTACACTGCTATGAAAATTTCCACCTAAGTGACACTTAATTGGCTCTGCACATTCTTCTGAAGGGAAAATCATGTAAGGATCAACGGTAAATGTGTTTTATACAGTAGTAACCTTAGCAGTGATGTGACCCTTTTTTTGTTTTGTTTTGTTTAAAGTCCAATTCATCAGGACACTATGAATCTCACATTATCCCAATTCATGCATCCTAAAACATGGCAGTTTTCTCTGGAAATAAAGGAGAGGCACCCTCAGGAATGTGAATTCAAGGGATAGCTTCCCCCCCGCCCCCAGTAATCCTGATGGATGCCCGGGGGGAGAAGAGATTTCCTAAGAGAAAGATGGAAGAATGGAAGAATCTTGGACTGCTAAAACAACTGAAAGACTGAAAGAAGCAGGATAAAGATGGCCAATGCGGTGCTCAGATGCCCCAGTGATAAGCACTCTTGACAAGTTTTGCCAGAGGGGAAAAAAGAAGGAAAGATTAGATTAAACATACAGGGTGGAATCCTGGCCTCATTAAAGTCAGTGCCAAAAGTCCCACTGATTTCAATCGAGCCAGGATTTCACCCAAAGAAAAGATTTCTTTATAACGCCAAAGAGTAAGTCGATCCAATTCACAGAGGGAAAAATCAAAGCAATATTTATTAGACATGATCTCACTTTTATGAAACCTTGCTATCTATTTGTCATTGTCAAGTTCTTTCTTGACTTCTATGTTTTTTTTAAAAAAAGCATGACATGAACCCCAACCCCTTAAATTGGTAAGAAAATAGAAAATAGCTATTTTGGGAAGGTGGCAAGGGCATGGCCAATGTGTCAGTGCGGATCCACCTGCAGAAAACAAGGAGGAGCAATGACACACACATGCTCCCTTGCATACCCCGTAGTAATAGCTATGGTCCGGCTGCACAGATACCTCAGCTGATCAGGGCTGAAAATTCCTTCCCTCAGAACTGCAACATTTTGCTCGTTTCCCAAGATTTGCCCCCAACTCCTTACTTTGGTTTTTTATCCATTGGCTACGAATAATTTTAGGAAACTGGTTTTGTAGGCATAAACAACATGTTTCTCTAAACTTTGCTTCTCTAAATCTATGAAATGTAATTCACATTTCCAATCCTTCTGTCTCCAGAGTTGTATACTCCACATGCTGTGTGGTTCTGCTTTATCCCGGTCACATTTGTACTGTCTCTATCATTCATATTGGCCTGCTTTCACTTCTACATTTACTGTTGGGCACACATTTAATTCTTCTTCAAACATTTCCCATTTCCCCGCTGCATCTTTTCTATCCATTTCTTTATTCCTTTCTGTGTTATCCATCATTTACACATTCTTCCAAGATGTGCATTGCTGAAATCCCAAGCCCATGCTTTCTACCTCTATTTTGGACTCATTATAAACCTAATTATGAATGTACATTATAAGAATAGCAGTTTTTATACTATGTCTGTCTACAAATGGTTTTTGAGTCTTTATTGCCTTTACCTATCATGCCCCATGTTTTACCTGGCAAAATGAAATCTCTCATTACTAGTTCCGTGTTAGATTACCAACATAAATCAGTCTCCTAACCAAGTTGCTGTGATGAAAGTGCTGCCATCAACGGCCTTTATTAGCTCTAATTATAAATCTCAGCCCTGGGTTGTTGCCAATCTTTATCAGGTGCACTGTGAGGAGACAGGAAACTAGGATCACATCTCTCCCTGGTGCTGTCTTCATCAGGGGTAGGGACAATTGCAGTTCCTGTGATCTGGGGTACACAAGTACTGCTCCCTCCATATTCCCCCTGGGGCAAACAGCATACCAGATTGGGGTGAGGTGGAGAACGGCCATGTCCTCAGACCACCTCCACACTGACCTGAGGAGCAGGACAGATGCACAGTGGATAGGATGCTGCACCCCGTGAAAAGGTGTAGCAGCAACACATGTTTCCTAGGAGCACTGAGTGCTCCCCTGACTTGGGCAGATCTGCACCACCCTCGATGCAGTGATTTCCTTGTACAGCACTACTGAGCCCATAAGGATTGCACGCCACTCAGTTCCTCCTATTTCACTTACAGATAATCTTTCTTTCCATTGAGATCTTCTGCTCCTCTCCTGTGCTTTCCACATGTTTTTCCTCTTCCTCCTTATCCCAACACTTGTAATATCTGTTATTTTTTCAATCATGGTTACTGAGTACCTCGCTCTTAATCAGTGGGTCTCAAAGCACTTTACAGAGGAGGCCAGTATCATTTCCCCCAATTTACAGATGGGGAAATGGAGCCACAAGTGACTTGCTTGAGGTCACCCAGCAGGCTATCAGTAGAGCCAGGATTCAAACCCATGTCTCCTGTGTCCAGTACAGTGCTTTATTTGCTCGGCCACACTGGCTGCTTGTTGAGATTTGTTCTGTGTACTAACAGTACCATGTATGCCAAAGTCTTCATCTCTTTGCACCTCAGAGCATACTCGGATATTTCTGTCCTACCTTAGACATATTGCACCAATCACCAGGGTATCTGTCATGTTCCTTGCATTTGTATAATGAGAATCAGATACTCCAAGAATAGAAAGACCTTTTCAGTAGGTTCTTCGCTGCATTAACAGACCTCCCTTCCTCCTTCATGCCCAAGTTATTCTCTCTGAACATTTCCCCTCTATTTTCGGACTAAATTTTATCTCTATTTTCTCCCTCAAACTACATTCTTGCTCTCCCATTTGCTTTTTTTTCTCCTCTGACATTTTTAAATAGAATCCTTCCATTATTATAACAGTATCTTATATTATATTATATTTAAAACATTAAATTGACTGTAGAGTTAAGCAATTAGAAGTAAAAAAAAAAATGCCAGTTACAACTCGACATGAAACTTTAACTCTGCCCTCTTTTGCATGTACACTATGGTACATGCTATTCCTTCATTAATAGTTGAAACTGCAAAGGGAATTTATAGCTGCAGACTGTAATTAAGTAGCCAAATTGGAATTTGGCCAGGATTAATACCTGTAATCTTGCTAAAATGGACAGGGATCCTTACTGACCACCAGTAGCAGGGACCTTGGTTTACGAATTAACTAACATACAGCTGCCAGCACAGCCCTGAGCAAAGGGGCAATATAAGTTGCACCACCCAAGGAGTAGCACCAAGAGGGAGGGACTGTGATTCAGAGACGGAAAACCCTGTGAAGGCACAATTCCTGTCCTGCTCTCTCCAGGGCCAAAAAAAAAGGTGACTGCAGCCACTGAAAGGATGCAGATTACTCCCTGTGTAGCAGCTGGCTGGCTATCCTGATCTGCAAGCAGTCTTCTTCTTAGCATATGCACAATGAGTCTTAGGTGGGATGTGACCAGGATTCATCACCAGATTTGGTCCCCTGGTTGGATTATTAGCTTCACCAGCCTGGGCCAGATCCTGACGGGGAGTGCAATGTGCACGCTTATCCATGCCCCCCAGCAGTGGGAGGGCAGAACCTAGGCTTGTGCATTTTGTCAATCTGCTTGATAATGGGGGAATATCCGAAAAGCAGGGGTGCTGTGCTCCACAACAGACAGGTTGCTTTCAGTTAAGGTGGAGCACTGATTGACCAGGAAGGTAAGGGTACCATATAGCCCCTAACAAACATCTCTTTTTACAGCACCCAGATTTTCTTTAAAGTGGTCTCCCATCTAAATATTAGCAAGAATTGATGCTGCTTAGCTTAAGAGATCTGATAAGGATACCTTGTGCCTCTCCGTATTCATTAAGATCCTACCCTGCCCTGTGTTTACTCTTTTAAAAATCTGGAACATTTTTCAAAATGAAGCAACTTTTCTGAATCCTGGGTGAAGACACCATATTATGTATGTAAATTATTTTATTCTTAAACCACATCTTCAGTTCTTCACCCACTGGGTTTTCATTCTCAAGTTTCCTCCTTACAATCTTCTCTAACTTTGCCTCTTTCCTGCTGCAGCACAGTTGTGCCCAGCAGTTAAGCAATAAAAAACTCTGCTTGGAGAGCCCAAATTTATTCCTTTGCTCTGTTATTGTGTGTGTAAAAATCACCCAAACATCTATGACACAATAAATAAGTGCGTGAATTGCCAGGAGAACTCCCTGCTATTTCTTAAATGGCATCTCTTCATGCTCTTGTACCTACAACCCCTCCTCCCTATACCTCTTGGCTCAAAAAAGCCACTAGCTGAACTATTGACATCTTCTTTGTCTAAGCATCGGTCATTTCACCAGACACAATATACAGCAGGTCTTTTCTTAGTTCCTAAAAAGCAACTATTACCAGTTTGGCTCACTACTTTTCCAGCTGGAAATACACACAAAATACAAGATGCTTAAAACAAGGAGCTTCCTATGTTGTCAGGCTTGTTGAATGAAACACTTTTTATTCTGAATCTTAATTGCAGCCCAAATAATTTTCAGAAGTTATATAGGCAAGAACCAAAAGCATGTGTGGCATTTGCAAACATTTGGCTACTTGTAAAGACCCAGGAAGAGCCATGTGTCAGGTATGACTTATGCTCTTCCTAAAGCCAAATATCACCATGGTTTAATTCCATTGGCATAACTCCTTCTAGAATTAGTACTTATGTGAACTAAATTAAAAGTATAAGAGGTGCCACTACAACTAGGCAAAGGTGTGACCTGCAAAGCACCAGCCTTTTTCAATGGTCTTGCTGCTGCCTACAAGTTCTAAAGTGTCGGTAGTACCAAAATTAGAAAATGAATACCATCCCCTCCATCTCGATTCCCTTTTTCCTGTCCATCTCCTTTTATCCACTCACTCTCCATGGATGACAGGTAGGCTACAATGAATTTTCTTTATTTCTCCCACTCCTGACCAAACACAGCCAAGGTAAAACAAATATTTCCTCCCCTAATCTTCTAAACATGGTGGTTGAGGGGAAGGATTAAGCCTTTTTCTCAGAGTAAGCCAGGAGACCACACACATCTTCTCTGTTTTGCTTGGGACTAGGCAAATGAATGTTGATCCCACACATTCAATCTCTGATTCTGAGCCTATTGCAATCATCAGTAAAGCTCCATTTGACTTCACTGGAAACAGTATCAGGTCCTCAGACATCAACAGGTCACTTTATTACTACCATATTAAATTAAACTTACAAGCAAGCAGATCACAATGAGACAACCATTATATTTCACTTTCTTACGACACACTGTGTGTACTCATTAGATGAAAGAATGTCGAATGTCTATAAACAAAAGACTATTTAGTTATTTGGTTTTTGCTTTTTTTTTTCTAGGTCTCAAGTCTAAAAGTATCAATGAACTAGTCAAAGACCTTATCAGAGAGCAGTTTAAAGTCTACCAAAGTGACATGCAAGAGACAGTGGCCCAAATTTTCAAGACTGTGTCTAGTTTATCAGAGGATCTTGAAAGCACAAAAGAATTAGTCAAACAGATGAATGAGACCCAACAAAAGTCTGCCCAGGAGAAAGAAGACAGGCCAACAAAGAATGAAATTCTGGAGCTGAAGAATGATATGGTGCAGATGAAAGAGGAGATGAGGTTTGCTTGTGACAAGCCCATTAAAGACCTACAGGCAAAGCAGAAATCCTTGGAAGTTGACTTGCAGCATGAGCAGTCAAGAAGCACCATTTACTATGAATCTCTGAATAAGACTCTTACAGAAATGAAAGAGGTCCATGAGCAACTGTTATCAGCTGAACAGATGTCGGACCAAAATGTCCCTCCAGTAGATAAAGCAGTGGATGATAATGTTACAGAATATATTCTCACTCTACATGAGAAAGTGAAGAAACATGGCCTAATGGTGCTGCAGCTGTATGATGACTTAAGAGAACAAGATATCAGGATCAGCAATCTTACTGTTACATTAGAGATTCAAAGAGATTCTGTTCATACAGTATGTGAAGACATATTGTCAAAGTGCAGGAATGACTTCCAAACAAAGCTAAAGGGCACAGAAGAGAACGTGCATGTCTTAAACAAAACCCTAGCTGCTGTTGTCTTTCCTTTGGACAATAAGATGGACAAAATGAATGAGCAAATTAATGATTTGTGTTATGATATGGAGATCCTCCAACCTTTGATTGAGCAGGGACCACCGTTTAGTCTGACAGCAGAGTATGAACAGCAAATTGAAGTGGAAGCAATCAGCAGGACGTTGGAAAACCTAACCACTGTTGTTAATAGTCTGAGTTCCACAGTCAAAGAAATTGTCAAAAGCCAGGATGGACTTAAAAGTGAGGCTCAAACTCGAGATGAAGTCTTTGAGAGACGTATTAATGAATGCCTTATGGACCTAGAAGATGGCTTAAATAAGACCATGACAGTTTTAAACAATGCTGTTGATTCCATTCAGGATAACTACGTTCTGAAAGATACTCTAAGTGTCCTGCAAAATAAGACCGAGGCCTGTTGTGGTGATGCTGAGAAGATGGACAGCATACTGGCATTTATTCCCCAGTTCCAACTGTTGAATGAGTCCCTTCAGACACTGATCAATGATGAGCAAAGCCAGCAATATGCTTCAAAAGTAATTCAGGACCTTTCCGATTTTCCATATGAAGAGCATGAGAAAAAAAGCCTCCCGGACCTCAGAAAAGTTTACCACATTTTAAATGAAACATCATCCAAAATGGTTGAGCACCAACAAGACATCAGTCGACTAGAAGAAAAGCTGTTACACTCTACAGAGGTATCAAAAGATCAAGAAGTTCGCCTGCAGGGCATTGAGTCGAATATAACCAAGCTTTTGGTGAATAATTGTGTTTCACTAAAAAAAGGCAAAGTTGCTTCAACAGAACAAGAACAAATGGTCTCTCTCAAGTTACAGACACTGAGTTCCAGAGTCAAGGCACTGGAAGCAAAGTCTATCCGTTTCTCAATTAATATCCCACTTTTAAACAAGACTGCGTATGAGGCTTGGGGGCTGTGTCAGGATGCCTCAGCCAGCATTCGAAAAGTGAATGCTAGTGTACCCCAGTTAATTAAACTTGCTCAACCTGATATCCCACTGCTGCAGAGAGGCCTAAAAGAGCTCATAGAGTCTGTATTAGAAATAAAAACAGGGACAATCCTGTCTAATTTAACCTGGTATGTGGACAAATCCATGGCTGACGCTCTGAGCAATATTACCAAACTTCAGAAGCAGATGAAACAGACTGTAAAGAAACCAGCTGCAGCGAAAAAAGGGACAGTGAATGCCACCACAAGTCTGGCAGGCCGAAGTCAGAGAAACACAGACAACACTATAGAACCAGGTAATGCATTTTCCAGACACTAACTGCTAGGGTCTTTAATGTCATAATAAAGGCTTATGTAATCAATGTGATTAACCAAGTCAATTAGCAGTCCCAACAGAGTTGGCAGGAGAACTTGACGAAAAATGACTAGGAGTAAATAATGCAGCAGATCACTCTCAACATATCTGTGACTATGGGTGTCTGTATAATGCAATTAAAATCCTGCAGTGGGCCCATGCCAGCTGACTTGGGCTCGTGGGGCTCGGGCTGCAGGATTGCTTAATTGCAGTGGAGATGTTCAAGTATAGGTGGTGGCACAGGCGCTAGGACCATGTGAGGTGCGAGCGTCCCAGAGCTTGATCTGCAGCCCAAGCCTGAACATCTACACCACAGTTAAATAGCCTCTTAGCCCAAGTCCTTTGAACCCAAGTCAGCTGGCATGGGCCAGCTGCAGGTGTCTAACTGAAGTGTAGACATACTCTTAAAGTGTATTTGTCCTCTAGAAATGGACTTTTTACAAAAGACCTCCTGAGGTCCCATGGTTTTTTCCCTCAGTGAAGCCACATCTGCTCAGTTTAGGATGTAAAGGTAATGATGGGTTAGTTTTTAAATAACAGCCCAGCCTTTCAAGTTCAACTGAGAATCTGAAAATCAAGTCCAGCTAATGCATTAGCTATAAAGATTCTGTAGTTGGATGTCAGAATAAATATGTGAAAACCAGAACAGGAATCCAGTTTGCTCTTCAAGGTTTGCATCAGCTTTGCACAGGCCCGCCGACAGGGGGGTGGAGGAGGGAAGAGGGCAATCGCCATGGGGTCCGAGCAATTTAAAGGGGCCCAGAGGGGGTCCTGCACTTCCTCCCATACCCATACTCCCTCCCAGAGCCTACACCCAGCACTCCCTCATGCACCCCAACCTGGTGAAAATGAGTGAGGGTGGGGGAGACAGAGTGATGGAGGATGCAGTGAGCAGGGGGTGGGGCCTCAGAGAAGGGACGGGACAGGGGCATGGTCTCAGGGAAGGGATGGGGCAAGGGTCTTTGGGTTTGTGCGATTAGACAGTTGGCAGCCCGACTGGGTGGACATGTGAAAGCCCTGGCTCTGCCGGAAGAGTGCACCCAGCAGCGAAGCCGAAATATCTCGCTGGGCACCTGCCAGAGCACCGCTGAAATGTCAGGTGGAACACGTCCACACAGGCGTGGCTTCTGCGGGCATGGGGCCCATTGACTGCTCTGCCCTGGGGCCCAGAATTGCGGTCGGCTGGCCTGGCTTTGCAATACTAACAGAAGTGTGTGTGTGTGTGGGGGGGAAATATAATATAGGCCCCAAGCCTGCAAATACTTAAGCACATGTTTCCCTTTGAGTATGTGAGCAGTCCCACTGATATTATGGGACTACTGCTAGCTACTTGAAAGCTTCATTAAGACTACTAGCGTACTTAAAGTTAAACACATGCCTAAGTATTTGCAGGATCAGGGCTCTTGCCAGTAAAATGGATCCGACTGAGCATACTTAGAAAGCAGATCCTATTGAGGAAGATGATGTCATTTTTACAAAGACACGTTTCAGAGAAGAATCACGTTTGAACGGGTTCCTAACTGCATGTCAGAGGTCTAATAGCAAAAAATAAAAAGATAAAATGTGAGGTACAATATTGGGCATAAGATTTGACTGAATTTCTACAGCACAAGCAAATGCTTAGTCTGTGTCACTTCTGGGAAGATGAAATAAAATGAGAAAAAAATTAAGATGCTGGGTAAAATTTTCAAAAATGGGTTAGCAATTTAGGAGCCCAAGTGACTTTGGTAAATGGGATGTGGGCTCCTAAGTCACTCGGGCATTTTTTGAAAAAATTATTCACGGTCTCTGCAGGATAGGGAATGGTAAGGGAAATAAAAACTTCCATGTTACACACCCCTGTTTATACGTGCTCAAGTGTGAGCAAATTTCTTTGTGTCACTTATCCACCTTTTCTATCCCATTTTCTCCCAGGTTCTTTACTAGGTTTAATTGGAATCTGCATCGTGTGCAGGAACCTATCCAGTTTTTTCCCCATCTATAGTCAGTTGCCGATTTGCACACATCCAATACTAAAGCTAAGCCAATGGTGCAAAAAAAAAGGATTCCTAAATATCCGTTTGATTTAAAAAGAAAACTGTAGTTTCACTCTGTTTGAGACCCTCTCATGATAGCTGGCAAGATCTTGAGCTTTTTTTCAAAAAACACTGACTAAGGCTTCAGTTCAAGTATTTAAGCATGTGTTTAAGTCCAGCTATTCAGCAGAATATTTAAGCACATGCTTCAGTTTAAACACACATTAACCCCGTTAACCCAAAGATCAAAGAATTGGGCCCAAAGTTATCTTATCCTTAGGGGAATAAGTCAATCTTTTATCTGGCAACTGAAAGATGCTTAAAAATGCACTGAAATGTGCAAAACCCTTTCCATAAAATAAAAGCAAATTTCAATTATTTATCCTTAGTACAGCAACTCCTTCTGAGCCATCTCTGTTTTCTGCCGGCCTCTGTCATTGCACAAAAGATGGAAATTCAAAAAACCTTGATCCTAATTAAAACTAAAGGGAAAAAAAATGTCACTGATCCCTCCTGGATCTTTCACTTTGTTGGAAACTGTCACAAGGGCCATTGCCTGGAGCACAGGAAGCTGCCAGCTGCTTATTTTTAAGCGTTAATGAATAAATGTCATTCCTATTTATTATTTATATGACTCGGAATTTTCACAAATAGCTTTCTTGATAACTTTGGATGTGCTTGTAGAAAGCAGGGATCTTTGCAGATAATAGCAAACACCCAATTTTTTTAAAGTAATTTTTCTATACAGTTTGAAAGTGAGGTTTCTATAGGATTTTCTGAAGATATTGAGGCTTTTGAATGCACTGTAGATAACCCCTTAGCACTGTCACTAGTTTATTACTGTACAGTTCTACAAATAGTCTAAACATTATCCCTCTTACGCCTCTGGTCCACTCTGTCCTATTCCTTGTGGGAGGGATTTTTCTCATCCAGAAAGACTCCCCGATCCATATTTTAAGAAACCATACACAACACAAATGATATGTGTCAGCTCCATAAGAGTCTCCAAATACAAATGGTCAGCATCGCCACTGAGTTACAAGTCTCTAATTACAGATTTTAATAGGACTTAGATGTTTGTTTTTCTGGGCTTGTCTTCACTACCAGGGTAAGTCGACCTAAATTAAGCTACTCCAGCTATGTGAATAACATAGCTGGAGTTGACATAGGTTAGGTTGACTTACCCCAGTGTCTTCACTGAGCTGCATTGGCGGGAGATGCTCTCCGGTCGACTTCCCTTACTCTTCTCGGAAAGGTGGAGTATCTGAGTCAACCAGAGCGTGATCTGCCGTTGATTTAGCGGGCCCTCGCTAGACCTGCAAAATTGACACCCGCTACATCGATTGTAGTGGCATCAATGTCCCTGTAGTGAAGACAAGCCCTCTGTTTAGTTTTGTGACTGCTTGAGGAGCCTAATCCTGCAACCCATATGCAAGTAGAGCCAAATCTTGATCCCACTGAAGTCAAAGGTAGAATTTCTATTGACTTCAGTGGGATCAGGATTTGACCCTACTTAAATGAATGTGAATTTTGTGATTGATGTTAATGGGGTCCCATTGAAATCAGTGAGACTACAGTATGAGTTTGAACTCTGTATGCGTATAAGTGTGGGTTTGCAGAATGACTGAAAGGAAGGGCCCAAGACTGCAGTTCTGAAGCCAGTTGTGGTTACAGGTATACACAAGGAATGCAGAGTAAATTGAAGCCCTTTCATCCTATCTTGTGTTGAATATAATGGGAATTTGGGGTGAATGCAAAGTTATGATCTAAGTAATGGTTCCACCAAGTAACCGACTTCAGTGGGATGACAGTCTTTGAGCAGGTGATGTATTTTGTGCCTGTGTGTGAGAGAGTGAGAGACCAGGAAAGGGAGAGATAAGCATAAAGGTTATTTTCTCTTTGTTCTCATCTCCTGTATCTTATTTCCATCCTTCCAACTCAGTACGCTCACATGGACCTGACTAAAGTCAACCGTTCACAGTTCATCAGAGAATCAAGCATCCCAGAAGTTATAGTTTATTAAGGTTTCAATAATATTTCCACTTTATTTTCTATCTTCCTGCTTATTGTTTCTGGCTCAGACTCCCCAGAAGCATGGTATGTGCAATAATGGATAATAACAGTACAGACTGAATGTTTTTGTCTTTCAATAAATTATATCAGACCATTTAATTTTAATGCACAATTCCCATTTGTTCCATTGGGGGTTGGACACTCATAATGAGGGTTAAGATGGAGTTCTGCAGTCTGTAGATGTGGAAATAGAGATCTAGTTTGGGTCACATTTTACTGATACATGTAAATTCTGACTCTTCCTGACAGAAATGTTAAGCTTTCATTGTTGCTTTATCATTCAAGCCTGCAGTAAAATAAGCCCATTTGTATTTTGCATTAAGTGTTTTAATTGCAAGAGACTGATGATTATTCTAATTCAATTTGACTCTTCATACTTCAATTGTGCATATTTAGTTTGATAGAATAATAGGCAGATGAAAGGCGATGGTGATGGCTTTTTTTTTTAATTTAGTGCTCACAAAAGGCATTGCAATGGAGGTCCTGGAGACTCTCATTCTCTATTGTAAAAAAGAACCCATAAGGATAGAGCTACTGCAGTACAAGCTACCTCCCCACTGCAAGGCCAATGTGCTTCAACCCTGAATGCTACTAGTGAGGCAACAGCATAATTCCAGGCAGCTTTGGCCTCTCGGCTGAGATTGCCTCCAGGGCAGTCAATCAATCTGTGCCTCTTGTGCTATGGACATCTAGCCACTGGACTGAGACCAGGAATTCATTTCACCCGTGCCACTGAACAGCCATTACTTTTATCGCTGTCAGACTGGGCCAGATTCAGACTACTGACCTAACTGTGACTACGTTGTGGTATGACAGCCTACAGGAGTGTTAGAAATCAGTTTGGCTCAGGATAATCCGAAACTCTGCCCATCTTTTAATGGTTGCAGGTAGTTAGACAGTCATGGTTACTGAAAACCAAGCATTGAGAAATGACTTCGAAATGCCTTCCTCTTAAGCCATTCCCAAATTAAATAATTGGACTCATGCCTCTCCTTAAGCAGGCCAGCTGCAATAATCTGTTCCATCAGATTATTAAATATCTGATTTCTTTCTAAATAGCACCTCAGTGGATACTGCCAGAGTTTCATTGCTTGTGTGAAGATTTGTTTGTACCACAATCGGCAGAATATTCCCTAAAGAGAGACTGTGGCCATGTGCCTTTACCAAGAGTAGCAGAACTGTGCTTTAATACTACATCTGTCCTCCATCCCACTGTATGGCATGTAACTAGTAACCTCATTTATCTTATCCTGTGCAGTTATTTCTGCCATTTAAACCTCTCATTTAACTATCCTTGCGAAGCCTCTCTTTCCCTTACCTGTCCTAGTGACTTGTGACGGCTTAAATAAAAAGAGACGAAATGCTGTGCTCGGAGACATTTCCCTAAGTGAAGTCTGTTTGCAACTTACTCCATTCAGAAGATGTGTATAGTATGGCAGTTGTGTTTAGGGATGTCATGTTGTGCTGAATGTTGCAAGGAGAAGGAAAGTATTTGGTGGCTTGACAGGGTCATAGTGTACTACAATCACAGCACAGAGCCTACAGTGCTTTAGCAGATAGCTAGAGGATGAGCTCCTTCTGGGAAATTCCTCACTTTTTATGGATTATTTAATAACTTGGCTTGGTTGTCTCTAGGAATTGGAGGGCCAGATGCTCAGCTGCTGTAAATTGGTGTGACTCCATTGACTTATGCCAATTTATATCAGCTCAGGGTCTCTCTTGATGAGTTTAACTTCACTCTCCACAGTACACATGTTCCTCTCTTTGCAGCTCTTTAACCAACTTTCTCCTTCCCAATGCAGATTGCTTCACTGGCCTCTTCTCCTGGCTGCCTCATGGATATATGTGTTACTTTTTGGTTTTCCCTGGCAGCTAGGCACAAACACAGGCCAGTTAACAGGCTGAGATGCATTCAGCATCCCATGCACACTGGGCTGTCCATGGAGAGGAGCTGGTGCTTTTGAACTGTGGCACAATCAGCCACTATCCATCCTTCCTTACATACAACAAAAGCACTTGTGAGAGTCTGAGAAATGTGAGTCAAGAGTCACTTCAATTAAATATAGAGCAAAGCGATTATCCAGGCAGGAGCAAACAAGTGCTTCATCTTCAGCTGCCTGTGTTGTGACTTTTGACACTACAATCTTACATTGCTTTATTTCAAGCACTGTTGTGATGGATGATACTCACTGTAGGAAAAAATTACATGAGATACACAAGAACCTTTTTGGCATTTCAGTCCATAAGTCTGATCAGTTTAAACTCAAGAGACATTGCAGAAAGAGAAAAAGCTTTAACATTCCATTCAGTGAAATAACATTCATCATATAAATAATGTGACTAAATGCAGTAGCACCTGAAATGGCTGTGCTGGAAACTAAAGATACCTCATTCGCAGTCATGGAGTTATCTGTGAAAAGAGACAATACAACACTTCCCCTGGCAATCAGAGCTTATTTGAAAGGACCTTTCATCTCCCAACGACCCCTTTAAATTTACCATCCTATTCTTACACACCTAGAAGTTGTCCAACTTGCTGTCTTTTCATAGGACTATACACAATTTCAGTTGCTAGACTCTGCTCTTAAGACCGGAGTCTGTTGTATAGTATGACTGAGACCAGTGCACCACAAATTACAGCAAAGAAAAATGTTCTCTATGATTTTTGGCTTTGACCGATATAACTTGGGAAGAAAAATTTGCGAGCTTCCCTGCTCAGAAAAGTGCATAAGGCTGCAGGTGGTTTCGGAGCTCTTAATCTTCACCACTTTCCATTGAACAGTATGAACCTTGTACATTCTTTAATTTCAGGGACAAATTTTCAAAACATTGTGCATGCTCTGTGGTAGCATGCACAAAATTGCAGGGGCAAAGTTTTAAGTGAACAAATCATGATGTTCCAGAGCTCAGATATTGTATCTTAGGGATTGCATCTGTCCCTTTGCCATACCGCCACAACTTCAGGAGAATCCAAGCTGAATCCTGTTGACTTTATAAGAGAGGGGCGGCTGGCAGAGCTCCAAGACATGGGAACTCGATGCCCATCCTAGTCCAGAATAACTCAAATTTGGTGACCTTTCCCAGTTCTGCTGCCACCTAATGGAGTGGTGGGTAATGAATGCCATCCCTGAGATAGCTTGCAGTGGATTGGTGGACACCGATTCAGGGACAGCAATGGGCCTACTTGCCATGGCCTAATTGCAAATTTGTTAGATGACCCTGGGCCATCCACCCACAGTAGGCAGGGTTGTAACATCTTCCATCTTATCTCATCTAGCCAATCTTGACAAGACATGTAAGTGTGTGTGTGTGTGTGTGAGAGAGAGAGAGAGAGAGAGAGAGAATGTTCCTGGAACCGGTTGCCTGGAGTGAAGATGTGCAGGTAGAACAGATTGACTGACTGATAGGGAAGGTCCTGCTCTGATTGAACGCTCTCTGAGGTTGACTTTCACACACAAATTCAGAAGGGGAATTTCACCTGATTTCGGGTATGGATAAAAATGTTTTGCATGGCCCTAGTCAAGACCCAGTGGGCATCATTGTAATTAACGTTTGCGAATATAGCGACCATGACAATTCAGGTTATTTTTTTCCCTTTAAAACAGGTGAGTATTTGGGCTGCGCTAGCTCCCCCTGCGAGAATGGAGGAACCTGCATCAATGAAAAGCAGAGTTTTATTTGTGCTTGTCGCCACCCCTTTGGAGGAGTCAACTGCAGTAAGAAGTTGGTAGATGAAAATTCTGTGACTGTAGGTAAGTACAGTATTTAGCAAGGCAACATACTAATGCATATGAGCATTTTGCATCATGCACTAATCAGCCAGCATTTGCTAACATAATACACTGGCTAAATATCTTGTGGCCCCCTCTTGAGATTGGTTCAAAGAGGATAAGGGCCTACTACTGCTGCTACCACTTAAAGTTACTCCTTTAGCTCAAGTAGAAGAGTACTGAGCTTTAGCATTGAAGGACTTAATCCCTGTTGATGACCCTATTTTAGCATGGCCCACATCACAAGGTTTAATTGGTCTGGGTCACAGAGCCAGCCACAAATCGAGAGAGCTCCGTGGTGGGTTGAGTAGACAGGTTACTGGGGAAGGTGTTAGAAATGTATTTGAACAAGCTGAGATGGAATTTTATTACACAATAGTGAAATCCCTTCACTGGGAAATGATGGGCCCAGCACTTCTTGGGGTGTGCTGTAAATCCCATTAGCTACTACTGAGCCTGGGGCCAGATCCTCAGCCAGTCAATCAAATCAGAAGAATTACTAGGCCACCTAATGATCTGTACCCTGAAAGCCACATAAATGCTACTGGGAATAGAGAAAGCAGAAAATATACTTGTTCAGCCAAGCTTAAAAATAAATAAATACATATTTTACATCCAAGCCACATGAAATGTGATTTGAATGCTACTTGCAGCAGCTGTTTCGCTGCTTCTCATTCATGACTACATGTGAATAGTGAGTAAAATCATTTGTACAGTAGCAGGGATATTAGCGTGTGTGCTCAGCTGGAATGGGGAAAAAACCCATACATTTTTATTTTCCCCCATTTGTTGTCAGGAGTGCTAAATCTCTCCCATATTTGTGTAGAGCCTGTGAGCACAATCCCTGGCTTCAGAACACCCATACACACTGTGTAAAGGTTTGTGACACAGGCAAAGAAAGAGAGCCTGCAGTGGGGGCAAGAGGAAAAATAAAAGCTTTTCTAATAATAATGCAATACAGTCAACAGTGAAGTTCCCTTGCTGTTTCTGACGTACAGCTTTTGTAGGTGCACTTGGCACTAATTGTGGAGGAAACTGCATTTTCTGCAGTGCATAGGGACTCATTTCGTTTCTATTCTAGCTGCTGAAGCTACTTGACGAGATGCCTTAAATGTTTCTACACTGTGTCTGTTTCAATTTCTTCTTGAAACTCTGACATATGGTATGGGTCCTCTTTAATTATGCAACATATGGGGAGTGGGAAGGAAAGACCAAGAAACGCATCTCAGAAATACTCTTTACTCTTTGCAGATTTTTCCAAAGGATCTTACAGATATGCACCTATGGTGGCTTTCTTTGCCTCTCACACCTATGGGATGAAGACTCCTGGCCCCATCAGATTTAATAATCTGGATGTCAACTATGGATCTTCCTATGTCCCAGCAAGTGGAAAGTTCCGTGTTCCATATCTTGGGGTGTATGTTTTCGAGTACACCATTGCATCTTCCAGTCCTCGCGTCTCTGGCTATTTAGTGGTTGATGGAATAGACAAGCTCGCTTTCCAGTCTGAAAATGTCAACGGTAACAAGTACATTGACAGGGTAATAACTGGGCATGCTTTACTGGAGTTAAATTACGGTCAAGAAGTCTGGCTCAGACTGGCAACTGGCTCCATCCCAGCCAAGTATCCACCTGTCACTACATTTACTGGTTACTTGTTGTATCGCACATAAGTCAGCCATAAATGCAAAATACCACCTTCGAGTGAAGCAGCCTGCAGAGTTATTTATCTGTACCTTGAATTTCCTCCTCTCCTGCAAGGTAAATTCCATTGCATAACACTGAGTTTCTCTAAGAAAGATACTCCCATCCTGCAGGACAGGTGAAATTTCAGGAGTCCAGGGACCTGATTCTCCACAGCCTTGTTCTTTGTATAACCATTTACCCCTGTGACAAGAGAGTCCACAGGGGCTGTAATATGAAAATATCACCATCATAAGTGAGTGAAGAATTCTGATCTGGTTATTTTTTGTGCTCACCGTGAACGGGTAAGTGTGCTTTTACAAGGCAGTGGAGAATCAACCCCCAAGTCTGCATATGGTGGATCAAATTTTGCCCTGATTTTTCCCTGTGCAACCCCCTTCACTCCAGAGGTGTTGCATAGGATTTGCAGCTCAGAATTTGGAATCCTCTTTAGCTTATTGCATCAAGTGAAAACTATGTTTATTTTCTTGTTGGCCTTATATGATTTGTGAATATGTTTGTATTTTAAGGCTATATTTACTTCATAATTTTGTACATGGTCTTGTATGTAAACAACATGGTAGTAAATAGCTCTTTATTAGAAAAAGACATAACAAGATCTAATGGTTGGAAACTGATGCTAGACAAATTCAGACTGGAAATAAGGTGCAACCTTTTAACAGTGAGGGTAATTGACTATTGGAAGAACTTAGCCAGGGAATTGGTGTATTTTCCATCACTGAGCCTTTAAATCAGGACTGGATAGCTTTTAAAAATATATTCTATATGGTATTATATGCTCAGGCAGAAGTTATGGGCTTGAAACAGAAATTATTGCATAAGGTTCTTTGTCCTGAGTTATGCAGGAGATCAGACTAAAATTATCCCTTCTGGCCTTGAAGTCTATGAATGAATATACAAGATTTTGTTTGTTTCTGCACATTATTCAAGTTAATTGATTGTTAATGCAAATCAAGATGAGTTTCTTCTGTATGAGCCATTCCAAATTGATATCAGGTGATAAAGCAGCATAATATAAATTAGTGCATGCATCCAAATGTCTGGTGGTAGCAGTTTGAACATGTTATTGGTTTAAAAATTGCAGGCCTGATTCTCCACTGCCTGACACCATTTATAGTCACCTACACCAGTGCAAAGTGGATGTAAAATGCTATCAATGACATGAATGAGTAGAGAACTCTGTTCTGGCAGCATTTCCTCCCAATTGGCCTTCACTTTTCTCAGATGTGAATGAGTAAACAGGGTGCAAGGCACTGGATATCAGACTCCTAGCTGGGCTTGTTTAAATAATTTCTTTCACTGCTGGATAATGGATCAGATCCCCAATTGCTATAAATCAGCACTGCTTCATTGACGTCAATGGAGCTACACCAGTATACAGCATCTGAAAATCTGGTCCAACATGTTTTGGATGCTCTCTAAGTTATATTGCTTTCATTTGCCAGGAACTTGTTTCTAAGAAAGTCACAAAACACCAAGTTTATTCTTAGTACTCAGTAGTAGATATACCTGAAGCTTAAACAAGAAAGAAAGAAATGCACTGAAGTCATGAATGAATTTAGAGTTCCATAATCTGAAAATATAGCCTAAAGCTAGGCAATCTATTCATAACTGCTTTTTTTTTTAGGAATTTTAGGTATTTGAATACTGCCTCAATTCAGGACTTGTGATTTTAATGAAGGTCAGTGGTTTTCTATGTAAGTAAAGGTAATGGACAGACACTTGTCCTTCCAAAAGGCTCTGACTCCCACACTTAGCAGGAACAAACATTATAGGCAAAATTTGCACAAAGTCTGCTCTACCTTATGTCCTAACTGACCCTGATAGGGATCCTTCCCACAGAAAATCCTCCCTTAAGAGTGTCAGTCAGCTAGCGGTCCCCCCTTCCCCCCCGCCAAACGTGCACAGTTATGTTTCCCGTGCAGTCTGGTATTTACTTTAGATTAAAGAAAACAACACAACCAGAAAGAACAAAAATAAAGTTTCCATGAGAGAGGGCAGTGCATGTCTCCTCTGTAATATGCTGCATTAACCCTGCCTCAAAAAATGACAGCTCCCCCTGCAGAGAGGGGCATTCTGTAGAAAGTTAAAGGTGCAGTGCACAGAAAGCAAAATAAGGAGAGTTACATGGCTACATTCACCACAGGCAGGCTGGAGGTGTTCTTAGGGTGGTTAGGAGATAAGCTGATTCATCATATCCCCTGGCAGCATATGCCAGCAAGGAGATTCCTTGGAGCCTACACTGAAAATGGAGGCTGCTCTCATCTGATGAAAACCCCAAGGGAGAGCAGACAGTGATCTCACCATCTGTTCTAACCCTGGTTTTATCCCCAATGGGGAACAAACAGTAGGCTTGTTGGGGACTGAAAATGTGCATCTCACCTACCACAGACCAGTTTGACCTACGGCCATTTGTTTTTCCACTGAATCCCATGTGATCTGAAAGCAAGAAAGCCCCTTCCTTTTTCTTTGCCTATATCAGTCAGATAGTTAACAAGTGAGGCACATGCTTTGCTCTGAAAAGCCTATATTTAAAAATCTGAATTTCAAGGAGAAAAAAAGCCTCAATAACAGTGCATTTACTGTAGGCCTAAATCCACTAATTATTTATTAATGGAGCTCACAATGCATAAATTGTCAGAAAGATATCCTGCAGCTCGTTGACCGACACCCAAATGAGCAGAGTCACCAGTGTTGGGAACAATTGCAAACCACACTAGTGTAGTGGTTTTATAATCCTCTATTCTGCTTGTATGAGACTAATCCTCAACACACCATGAACCTTGAATGTATGTGCTCCAGCCCCTTCCTCCCCAGTGTACCGTATCTTTCTGTAAACACTTGAAATCCCTGATTTGACACTAACTCATCCTACTCTCTCACTGAATTTTATCAAACGTACTGCCCACATACCCAAATCCCCCCCCCCCCCCGGTATGACTTTGTCATTTTAATAAAGTATTTAGTCCTCTTTATTCCTGCTGTGGAGATGGCTAAATGGCGTGGAAATTACCCTGCAGATGAAATTCAAATGACCCACAAGAGATTGCATCTTTTTTTAATGTGACTTTCTTTGCCCTTGCTGCCCTTGCCACAAAATCCTTCAAGCTGGGTCTCCAGCTTCATAGGCATTAATTATATTCTCACAGCAGCCAGATTCTTGATAGGTCATCATGTTTTTTAATTTTTCTGCCACAAAAATTCCAAATTCATTAGCTATGGACCAAGAACTCTGATTATATCCAGGCCTTGAGTAGCAATAAATTGGAAATCATCTTCCCCAGTAGCATTGTTGCTATTCCTATTGCACCAATAAAAGGGAAAAATAACTTTTTTTTTAAATTCACAACAAGCTGCATCTCCCTGCAAGTATATATTGTGCATTAACTCACAATGATCTTTTAACTCATAAAACAAAGTAGAATTGCCTGTATGTAACTATTAAAAACTTAAATGCAGTTTCTACAGCGTGTGCATGTATCTGCCTCCGCCTTTAAAACTCATTTCTGGACATCTAACAAAGTATATAAGCCACTTGATCTAATAAAGCAAATGATACTGAACATAACTGCGGATCAAAAAAAAATCAGTAAGACTACCCATTTTGCAGAAAAGATAGTGATGAATCAATCAATCTAGATTCTCATGTGACCCTATTAGAAATCATCCCAAACAATGGCTCCAACAGCATTTTGACATCCCTTCCCCTTCATTTTAACTCTTTGATTTGTTTTCCCTGATGATACAGAAATACCCAGCTGCACATCTGAACATTAGTATCTCCCAAAAGCCCACATAAAGGATCACAAAGACTATCCCAAACCTTTATACAGTAGAGCAAACATTGGTCTCTTTATCTGGGTGACTCAATAACCATGGCAACATTATCTGGTTTGGCTTTGACAAGCCCATCCAATTTACTCTGGAGCTTGCATTATCATTTCCTCACCTACACAAACATAGTTATCACTGAATGCATTCTCCCTCATATTTTTTATCATTCATGCTGAAATCTGCAGTTTTTTCTAGCAAACTGTGTATATCTTCTTCTCTAGCGGAACAAGCAGCATTGCCCCAAGTCCTTTCCACCTCACTCTATACGAGCCTCAAGAATTAGCACCTGAATCGCTGTCATGAATTGTAGATAGAAGAGTTATTGGCTTCCTTACACTCCTGTCCTTTTCTTTTTGTTTATATTTTGGCTGTGAAATCTCTTCTATGGAAGCCTACATGCTTTTGAAACTCCTATTACAGCCTTATCTGCATCTTTAGGATTCAACTATATGAGCAGGAGAGAGACATACTCCTGAAAGCCAAAAAGACAATTTTAGACTATTTCCAAAGGAACGTCACCCACAACAGTCTTTTGCAAGATCACAAAGTTGCAAGCATTTTGTTATCCTTATTAATTAAGTGCTGATACTGAGCTTGGCATTGTACAAGACACAGATAAAGACATGGACTCTGCCATGCTGAGCTTTATAATGTAAAATCAAACTCTCATTGACTGATCATATCCTGAGTGCATTACACAGTGACTGAGTAACTTCTGAGACTTGATTAACCTTTTCAGGGGTGTCAGATGTACTGAAGCTAGGCTACTTGATTCCATATTTTTCATCTAATCCTTAATGGATCAACTTCACACTTCTTTACCCATTCAGCCTATTGTTAGAATGCACAGGCCCTTTCATTGAACCAGGTGAAATCATTACCATTCTGGAGATCTATGAAGTATGTGGAAAAGGAGAATCTTATTGTTTTGTTTGGGGGGAAGCTTTTGTATTTGCTAAACCACATTAATCCAAGTGACTGTTTCAGTAATGTTCAATGACAAATACTATGAATTTAACGTTGCTGTATATTTAATGTGTACAGTGAAATCTTTTTTTCATTTTCCGTGTGAAAAATTGGCACTCATTCTTGAACTATAGCAATAATATGTGTTGTAAATGCCATTTTGCCTTCATGAGTAAGATCTAGTAAACCTTTGCCTGTAAATAGGGTTTCATCCTCTAAATGTTTAGGCAAGAAAATTCAATCTGCTATCTTGGTAATAAAATTGCTAAGAAATATATTATCGGCAGCATGTTCACTTTAAATGTACTTCAGTGCCCCAGTACACAATACTTAGACATTTGGGGTGGTTGCCTAACAGAAACGCCAGCTGTACATTCACATAGTTCATATACCTAAGCAGAAATCCTTATGAAAATCTTCTTGATGGTGGGTTGCTACATTGTTATAAAGGATTCTTATCTTAGAAAATGCAACATACAAACAAAGCACAACCAAGGATATGACTGTTTACAAATAGCATACAAGGCTTCCAGAAAGCTTGCGATTCAAATCTATGGGATTTGTACAAGTGCTATCTCTGCAATGAACAAAAGTTCTTTGTAAATACAATAAGTCTTCAGAAAGCTGTGTGAACACATTATTGAAGATCAGTACATTTCATATCGATGAAGATTTAGCATGACGAGGGCTCGATTGTCTCAGATGAAATCACAGGTGTCTGACACTGAATATCTGTTAGAGTATTCTATCTTGTTAGCTTGTTGCAAAGCCAGGGAAGATGACAATTAAAAAATGGCTAAAATGATACACCTGTTTAGAGGGAGAATTATCCTTGGCTCTATCTGAACAATCTGACCCCTCTGAAAATTGCCTTAACTGGGGGGAAAAATGAGTTAGTACTGGTTTACTTATTGCTTTTTATCATGAAAGGTAAAAACATACATGTGCATTTGTTGTTTATGATTAGTGTCTGTCAAAGAATGTGCCATTACCTGCTTATACTTACAAAAGACAGCATTAAGCCTCAGAACACAGGATTGTATTCTCAGTGGGTCGAGTGCTGCAAGAATCCCATTGACTTCTAGGATGTAGCCCAAAATGTATATGTTTAACAGCCCCCTTTAACACTATATGCCCCAGAGACCTGAACAATAGTGCGGTTTGTCCATAGATACCCATTGACATATACAGAAAACACAGGAGAAACATATGTTTGGCTGAAAATTAAAGAGTATATTTCCATGTTGTGGACACAACTTTTTCCATCAAAAAATCATTGCAATAGAAAATTCCCAACCAAAATTCCTAGTCATCAGTGTTATGAAAAGACTTTTGTCATTAGTACTATTAGATACCGTATTAATCTGAAACACTGCCCAATCTCCTCCCAATCCAACTACATATAATCCTACCCTACCCCTATCCTTATCCTTACCCTTCCTGGGTTTGAGTACAATCAGCCCTGGTACCTTCCCATGTTTCCTCTCCTAACCCTTTTTCCTTGATTCCTTGATTGCTAGATGCCCTTAACTTGAGTAATATAATTTTGGGATGACTGTCAGTCTCTGCTGAGCAGGGGTTGGATATTCTATTCAAATATGCACACCAGTGTGTTTCCCTAAGATCTGAACTGCCACTTCCCCTCTGTCACATGCTGCAATACTCCAGTGTATGTTCCTTAGGTTAGGGAACTCCATTCAACAGATTAGCCCGCCTCGGGGTGGCAGACTGACTTTAAACCTGCTGAATGCTTTGATGCCAGTATCACCTAAGAAAACACCTGTCTGTGACAGAATAGATACTTTCCTGAACTGATCAGAATCTAAAGTGGTCCAGATTCAGACGGTGGAGGCTGTTTTTAAAGAATCAATTTATTCACTTTTGTGCCTACATTTTTTAGAACCACAAAATAGTCAACAGTTTCCATCTCATAATATGGATTTAGCGGTGTTAACTGCAATGACTATAGGGATCAGTCCTGCTCCCACTGTAACCAATAGCAAAACTCTGAGTAGCTTTCATGGGAGAAAGGTTGGACCCACAGGTTTCTAATCTGTGTTGAGACATATATTCAGACACAAATATTTTGTCTCTTTTACTACTTCTGTTACGCTTGTTTTGGTCCATTTCTCAGGCACAAGTGGGAAGAGCTGGTGACAATTACTTTTTTCAATCACCTGATTGATTTACATTTCTCTGCTTGGAAGCAGATGAATTCCTAGCCTACTCTGAATAGAAGCTGCTCAGAATGGGACTGACTCTCCATTGTCTTGCACTAGGTACAGTCAGTTCCTTTTGTGTAAAGTGAGTGCAAAGCAAGTATATAAGAATACCATTATGATTTGCTAGTGTGTTTTACTCCACTTTGCACAGGTGACTTTTTCTGAAATGACCCTTCCAGTGACCATTGCTGAGAACATGCTGGCACAGCAAAGACTGAAATTTTCTTTGGATAGGAAAATATTAGACATAGTATACAAATATATTGGTGAGATCCTTACAGATTTGAAGACATACTACTGGATTGCCTATGGGTGATCAATAACAGAGTGAGGCGACAGGAAATAAAGTGGAGGAAGTGGAATACAGGAGAGGGAGAGGAATTATTTCAGCTCAGCACCAATGTGGACACAAGAACAAATGGGTATAAACTGGCCACCAGGAAGTTTAGACTTGAAATTAGACGAAGGTTTCTAACCATCAGAGGAGTGAAGTTTTGGAATAGCCTTCCAAGGGAAGCAGTGGGGGCAAAAGATCTATCTGGTTTTAAGATTCTACTCGATAAGTTTATGGAGGAGATGGTATGATGGGATAATGGGATTTTGGTAAGTAATTGATCTTTAAATATTCAGGGTAAATAGACCAAATCCCGTGAGATGGGATATTAGATGGATGGGATCTGAGTTACCCAGGAAAGAATTTTCTGTAGTATCTGGCTGGTGAATCTTGCCCATATGCTCAGGGTTTAGCTGATTGCCATATTTGGGGTCGGGAAGGAATTTTCCTCCAGGGCAGATTGGAGAGGCCCTGGAGGTTTTTCGCTTTCCTCTGTAGCATGGGGCACGGGTCACTTGAGGGAGGCTTCTCTGCTCCTTGAAGTCTTTAAACCATGATTTAAGGACTTCAATAGCTCAGACATGGGTGAGGTTTTTTGTAGGAGTGGGTGGGTGAGATTCTGTGGCCTGCGCTGTGCAGGAGGTCGGACTAGATGATCAGAATGGTCCCTTCTGACCTTAGTATCTATGAATCTATGAAACTGCTATTCCGGCTACTGCGATTTAAGTGAATAAATCTCTGGTGTACTCTTTAGCAAAAAGATCTCCTATTTACCTAAGACAGAATTTGAATGAAAAGAAAATGGATACATAACGTATAGACTTAGACGCTTTAAAAAAATATAAAAGGGAGACAGTCTTGCTACCTGTCCATAAAAAAATTTTCTCAGAATGAAGAATTAAGTAGGTTTATGATACTTGTTGGGAGAATACTGAAGGGAATAGAGGAAGAGTAGAGCTGGGTGGGAAGTAATATGTGACTTCCACTGTTCCTGAAAAGATCCATGGATGACTAAGCATTCACAGGAGAAGGGTTCAAGCTATGGAACCCACTCCCTCTCAAGGCACATCAGTCTCATTTAGCAGTGTGCAGGGCATAGCATAAGCTGTGGCTTCGAACCTGCAAGAACTTATGTACATGTGTAACTTTAGTATGGTTAATAGCCCCACTTACGTTCATGTGTAAGAATTTGCATAGTTGGGGCCTGTGTTATGCCTTTCCCTGATTATTGCTGGTAGCCAGGAATAGAGCTGATCAAAACATGTACACACACAAACACACACACACACACAACAAACTGTGAAAAAGTCAAATTTCTGTTAATTTCACAGGGTTTGAAAATTACCCATTTTGTGTGGATTGTTTTGCGATAATTTAAATGGAAAATGTTATTGACTCGTTTATCAAAATGGTTTTTGAATTTGTTTCCGTACAGAAAAATGGATTTCAATAATAGTTTCAAAATGATTTATTTATGAAAAACAGTTCTTACAAATGAAGAATTCTGATAACTATTTTAATAAAAAATATTGTCATTTTAATCATTTAGATCTTAAAATAGCATGAAAATCCATTGAAAGCAAAACAATGTTGACAATTTTTCACTAAAAATGTTGGGGGGGGGCAGGTTTCAATTGCCATTTTTTTAACCAACAACAATAAAAATGTTCAAAAATTTCCAACCAGCTGTAGTCAGGAGATAGGATGTTTTATTCTGCCTGCCCATTGTATACAGGTGTCTTTTTTAAAAAAAAAATCTTTCAGAACCATGGTAATATGGTGACAGGTACCAATGAATATTTATGAATAAATATAAAATGTATGTGAACAGCTCTATCTTCCATATGTAAGAGATCTATGCAGAATGACTACAATGTCTTATGTCAAGAGTACTTTAGCTTGGTGATGCTAAAAAGACTGCCCTATGTGTACAGATTTAAAGCAAAGGTCTGGAAAGCATATGGTGGCAGAAGGAACTAATGTATTACAGACGCACACACAGGGTGTGAATATCTGCAAATTTAAAAATGTAGGGGAATCACATTGTACATAGATTCCATAGAATATGCATGAAATCCTGACCCCTTTGAAGTCAATGGGAGTTTTACCACTTACTTCAATTTGGGCAAGATTTCACGCTTATGCCTTCAGCACTGGACTTCTCTATGCATTGTGCCACTTCACTCTGAAGCCCTACACAAAGGAATTCATGAGAAGCGTGAGTTCCGCATCTACAGTCAGATTGAGTGTGGTTGAATAAAGAAAGGATGCTGAATCAGAGCCTCAATTTCACCAGCGGTAAAATGTGGATAATAATATTTATCTATATCCCTGGAGTATTATCAGAATTATTTAATTAAATCACTTTCAAGGTGAATAGTACTAGACTGGCACTGAGCAGTACTCTATCCTGATGGCAATGTTGTATGTCACTCTTTGTTTGCTTTTATCTTTTTAAACTGGATCATTTTTATTTCCTAAGCATTGAGGAAAAATAAAAAGAAAGGTCCTGGGTGGGGAAGACTGATGACTCAGAGCAATTATTTACCAACCACCAAATTGCTACTTTTCTTAGGAAGATTATTTTAAAAAGCACTGACAATGACAACAAAATTACGAAGTTGCTTCCCAGCTAACAACCTTAATGAGAAATTTCTGTCTGGGTTTTGATCTTCCCACAGCATGATTACAACTCTTTGCAGAGCTGCATTATCAGTCATGTGCTCATGTATGCTGATAACAGCATGCTGCCATGCCTTACATTGCTCAATCTGTCTGTTGAGTGTGATGGAATTGATCATGGGAGCTCATCTCTCCTCGATATTGCCTGTTTGCAGTTTGTCTCTTAGTTAGTGCATCATACACAGTTCCTTGCTTAAAGAAAAGGAGTACTTGTGGCACCTTAGAGACTAACAAATTTATTTGAGCATAAGCTTTTGTGAGCTACAGCTCACTTCATCGGATGCATTCAGTGGAAAATACAGTGGGGAGATTTATATACACACACAGAGAACATGAAACAATGGGTTTTATCATACACACTGGAAGGAGAGTGATCACTTAAGATGAGCTATTACCAGCAGGAAGGGGGTGGGGGGGGTGGGAGGAAGAAAACCTTTTGTGGTGATAATCAAGGTGGGCCATTTCCAGCAGTTGACAAGAACATCTGAGGAACAGTGGGGGGTGGGGGGGGGAATAACATGGGGAAATAGTTTTACTTTGTGTAATGACCCATCCGCTCCCAGTCTCTATTCAAGCCTAAGTTAATTGTATCCAGTTTGCAAATTAATTCCAATTCAGCAGTCTCTTGTTGGAGTCTGTTTTTGAAGTTTTTTTGTTGAATAATAGCCACTCTCAGGTCTGTAATCGAGTGACCAGAGAGATTGAAGTGTTCTCCGACTGGTTTTTGAATGTTATAATTCTTGACGTCTGATTTGTGTCCATTTATTCTTTTACGTAGTTCCTTGCTTGTAAGATGCCAGTTTTTTTCTGCCAGTTCAGTACAAAGGTGCTGTGAAGTCCCACAAGGCTCCATCCTTAAACCAACACTGTTCTGAGTCCACAGCTTTCTCTCAGTATTCTGAAGCACAATTTTCAGTCATTGTTATGCTGCTGATACACAGGTTTATTTATCAACCTCCCAGGGAAGCTATTTCAAATTTGATTAAGTACCTCAGTGATATTTTAGTCTGGGATGTCTGAAAATCTCCTGAAGTTAAAGTTTGAGCAGTGTCTTTCTCTACCATCTAAATACTGTTTTGCATTTCTTTTCAACAGTCTGGTGGCAATTTTGAGTGGTAAACATTAGTTTCATCTCAAAAACACCACTGAGATGATATACACCAGCATATAACAAGAAGTTTTGTCTCAAGAAGCTAAGTAGTTCATTCATAATGTGTGGATTTTTTTTCACCAAGGCTGTATCTGGACTCTCTCATCTTCATTCCTGCCAAAAATAAAATGTTGAGCTCCTTCTCAAAGGTGCTGATCGCCCTTAACTCTTCTCAGACCAGACTGTGCTCTCTGTTATGGTGATCTAAATCCACCCAGATTTAGACCAGGTAACTGAAAGAAGAATCTAGCCAACTGATTTCAAAGGGAATTGAGGGTACTCAACAGCTAGGAGACAACAATCTCACCCCATAGAATCAGTCCACAAACACACAATACATGTCAAGCAAGAGTGTCCAAAGAGAACATGGTGGGCCACATTCTCTGCAGATGGAAAATAACTTCAATAGAGCCATGCTGCCCCATACCAATGGAGAATCTGGCCCTGTGTTCCTTCCTGGCTAAAAGTATTTTTTGCAAAATAATCTATCCGATAAGGTTCTATTTATTTATGATGAAAAAGCAGACACTGAAATACAGTTAAACAATTATATTTCTCTCTGGGTTCTTTCTTCTATGGGGAGACATTATCTTTCATTGGCACTGAGTCCTTTGACTTTTTGGAATTAAAAAAGAGAGGGCTCAACACTATGGACTAAATTCTGCAATATTTATTTGATGAAAATTCTCATTACATTTAGTGGAGATTTGTGGTAGTAAAGATGGCAGAATTTGGCTCAAACTAAGCAAGGGCTTATCACTGCAAAAAAAAAAAAGGAAGCAGCTAATATCAGAAGCACAAATGAGCCATTTCTGAAAAATTCTATTACTGATGGATCATTTGGTGATTACCTGTTCTATTCAGAAAAAATGAGGACTCTTTGTGGCACCTTAGAGACTGTTCATTCCCTCAGGGGCATCTGGCATTGGCCATTGTCGGAAGACCAGATACTGGGCTAGATGGACCTTTGGTCTGACCCAGTATGGCTGTTCTTATGGAAAATATTCACAAATGAAATAAAATTTTAAAAAAACCCATTGAAGTAAGAGACTTTACATTTCCTCATTAATTCAGAAAAACAAACTAAGTTAATTAAACCTTTTCAAATTTCAAGGTATTTTTGCTCAAAATTTCAATTGTACAAAGATTAATGTTAAGCCATTTCCAAGAAAATTCCACAAAATGTTATTTTCATGCCCCATTCACCTGTATGAAGGCTCCCAAACTCTGCCAAATCTGTCTGTAACTATTTAGCACATGATGCAGAAGGTCTAGTTGAAAAATTTTAAACCAACTGACTCATTTATTCCACACTTATTCTAATTGAAAGCACAAAATGAAACCTTCTGTACCATTTTGAAAATTACACCTACTTGTGAAATTCTGTGATTTTCTTTATGAATATGATGAAATCTTGCTCTGTGACTTTACTTTAATTTGACCTGCATGTGGCCACCAGTTTGACCATCAACAGCTAGCAAAAAAGACGGGGAGGAGGTGGGGACCATAATGATCAACTCCACAAATCCTTACAAAAACAGCAATATTTTCATGCATGAACACAATCCTCAAAATCCCTTTGCCTAATTATATTTTACTGTATTTGTCAATGTTTTTTGCCAAATATTTGTTGTCTGACTGCATGGAATGAGTTTGTAAAACAAGTCTTATAAAGAAAAACCTAATGTAAACATTAAAGAGGGGTGGTGGCTGCTTTACATTGTGTTGTGTTCTTCCCTCATTCTAGTGCCACTGAAACCACATTCTCTGGCTACAATTAAAACAAGTAACTTAACTCTTAAAGATAATATTTAGATTATGATAAACCTGATACTCTGGAAAGTATAATTACATTGCAACAGAGTTCACTTCTTTGTTTCTCCAATGTTCATACAGTTCTCTATCTCTGACTTCCTGCTTCTCTCTCTTACAGAATCTCTGTCTTAGATTGTTGCAACATTGCTATCAGTCTAATACGTTTCTGCTCATGCAGCGATCAGTTACACACCACCTGCCAACCCATCGTAACTGATCGCCAAGTAGACGAATTTGACAGGCCATTCCCCAGAGATTCCTACGCTCTGCTTTGTAACAGGCGGCTGCACAGCGGGATCAGAGCCTAGGAATGTAAACCTGAAAATGCGAGATGGAGAGAGCGAGAGAGAGAAACTACATTCAGGACAAAAAGCTTTAGCAAGCAAAAAAAAAAAATTAAAAGCACTAAGTGAGAGATGCATCGTGCCAATAATGATGAAAAGTACTATATAATGGGGGGGGGGAGCAGATGTGGGGGGAAGGCAGCCATAAAATGGAAAGGAAAGAAACTGCAGTGTAACCTGAACATTGCAAAGCCAACAGATTGTAATATGCAAAATTGGAAAACAGGAAATAACAAAGGAAAAGCAATACTTGGAAGGCAATGCTGAATCAGATGAGAAAAGGGACAAGACTATAGAACACAGCAGGAACAAGAAGCAAAACAGGAAACACAAAAGAAAGATGACTGATTCATTAGCTTGCACTCAGAGGGCTGAAGCTTACCAAGAGGTGCATTTCATAATGCATATAAGTATCTGGAAACAATGGGGAATGATTTCAATTGTTTAGCAAACTACAATAGAGGAACACAGTGGCAGAAACAAATAATTTTGAAAATGATCTCATCCTTCAGCTATTTCTGTAAAGGAACTTAGTCTTTCTTAAGCACTATATGGCCCCCATTACCGTGCCTCATAATCATTAATACATTTAATCTCACCACATTCTTGTGAGGTAGGGCAGTGCAATTGTAATCCACACAGACAGATTCTGGGTGTGGTATTCTTTTCCATCTAGTGGTACTGAGACCACTTAAAGAAAGAGAGAGATAAGTGAGTTTGCTCTACACCCTCAGCTAGGAGTCAGTTGGCTTTAGCTCACGCTGTAGAGGCTCATGCACTATGCTCCAAAGGTCCCCGGGGATTTGATCCTGCCCGCTGACAACCCGGGTCATGTCAGGGTTAGACAGTCATCCCCATATTACATAGAGGAACTGAGGCACAAAGAGGATGAGTTTATTTACCCAAGGTCACACAGCAGGAAGTCTGTGGTGCAGCAGGGACTTAAACCAAGAATCCCAAGACCTAGTCTGTTGCCCTAATCACTTGGCCATCCTTCTTCTCTTAATAGTTTAGCTTTAATAACTTAAATACTTCTGCTTGGTTTTTATTTATTGTCCAACTACTATTGGCACCTCCAGCTCATTTCTCTTTCCCACAGAATGATGGGTAGATGTTCCCTGTCCTCAATTAATCTGGCAGTCCATTTGTGTTTACAAAAGGTGATATGCTGTGACCCAACTCTTCAATCTGAGGTGTTTGTTTAGCACATTTTTCCTGATTACATGGAAAATGAGCAGTAAATAAGGAAGTGGGAATTGCTGAATTAATTTGTGAGTATTAGTGGTATGATTTTAGTGCACTGTTCAAACACTAAGGGCCTGATCCCACAGACTCTGAAGCACAGCATAACTTTACTTGTGGGAGTAGTGCCATTGAATTCAGTGGGACTACTCAACTGAACAAAGTTAATTATTTGCACTAATGTTTGCAGGATCAAGACTTCACTGTGCATAATTGAAGGATTTTAGAGTAAGGGGAGGAACAAATTTTTCCAGGTCTCTATTTATTTATTTTAAAGCCAAATCACTTCCTTTTTTTCAGTTGGTGTTTTTTCATCTCCTCAAAAATACAATATAACTCCTTACTACAAGTGCCTTTCCTATAAATCGTACCCCACCATGATTTAAATAATACAAAATAGAAGGGAAATGGATCTTTTGTCACAGACAAAGGGAAAAACATAATGTTTTCAGCTGAAATTTGAAGAGAGGAGAGACAGTGAGGTGAAGAGGTGTGAGACAGCTGTTCCAAAAGACAGAAGGTGTAGAGGAGAAGGCTCTCCATCCAGGACTGATGCTATTCTGTACAAGGCATGAGAGGAGACCAATAGTAAGTGGGCAAATCAACCAGTCTTTTCTCTTCGCCAGCGTTGCCAACTCTCCTGATTTCCTTGCAAGTTATGTGATTTTGGGCTCTGCTGAAACCAGTCTCAGGGTAACAAGACTCTCTAGCCCTTGTAGAAATTTCAGCCCTGCTTGGCTGAAAGCCTCCCCTCTGACTGGCTGCTTTCCCTGCTTCTTGGGGAAGAGTAGCCAATTAGCTCTGCTGCAAGAGGCAGCCAGGGCTCATCCACCTTCCCTCAGGAGCCAGAGGAGTGTGAGGTTAGAAGAGGAGAAAGGGAGCAGCATGCTGTTCTCACAGGAGGGAAGGGGAGAGCAGAAAGAGCCCAACAGTTCAGGGTGATTCTGCTCACTCTTCCCCTGCTCCTTCCCATACCTGCAACAGCAAGCCTGGGATAAGGGGGTGCAGAACCACTGGAGCTGGGACCCTGCTGCAGCTGCCCCCTGCCTGAGGAGGAGTGAAGAACTCCAGGACCTGGGAAGGGGAAGAAGAGGACCTCTCTGCAGCTGCTCCCCTGCTTCAGGAGAAGCACAGGTACACTGAGGGGCAAGGCTTAGATGTGTGGCTGGGGGCACAGAATTAATTAAGTAGAATTTGGGGTTTGGAGAGAAGCTGGGAGTTCTGCACCATCAGGCAGTTAGCAACAGCTTCTGTAGGAGTGGGTGGGGGAGTCTAAAATCATTTTACTGTACAAATGGGGGAGAGCTGGTGACACTGTAACTGGGGATGGGCAGGGGGAGATCAGAAATCAAAACTCAGACCAAAAGCACTATTTCACCTTTTTTTAAAAAAAAAAAAAAAGCTCATGATTTTGGGGTCTGGCTCATGTTTTTTGAGCTTTTGGTGTTGGGACGCATGTAATCATGAAGTACATACTAAGCTTTCTTTGGAGTCTTCTTTTTCTGTAATGCCAGAATCCTGAGCTGGTCTGCATGAGCCTAGCTTCATTGGCTTCTAATGAGCTAAACTGGAACCAGATGCGAATGCGGCCTGTTGTTGTCTTTGATCTCAAAGTCACAAGACCAAAGTTAATAGCAATACGTGTATTTCTAGTCTTACTTCTCACTGCCAGTGCTGTTGTAACAAAGTACATAGTAGGAAAGCTTTCCATTTTCTCATCTCCAGCAACATGTCATTTGTTTACTGGGTGATGATGATTATTTGCTTTTGGAACAGTCCATGCAGCAGTGCTTGTCACCTGGTGAGGCTTTATCAATTCCTTGAGCTCCCAAGTGAAGTTGATTACCCATCGAGCAATGTACACTTGGGGTGGCTCTAGAAAAGTCCCTGGGCTTCTACTTGGTAGTGACTTAGGGTAAATAGGGATTAAAGATTCTAGCAAAGAGAAAATGTTCATTGATTTGCCTGGCTGTGGTGGTGCAAGCTCCTTATAAAGGGCATAGGCTGCAGCAAGGCTGGGCCCTGAGTAAAATGCATACACCAGAGAGCGTGCAGGGATGCAGGCACTCTATTGACACTGCTGTTCGAGCCATCTGTCAGGCTAGGCAGGAGTTAGAGGAAGGAGCCGGGAACTGATCCGAGGCTAAAGGGGGCCTGCAAAGGATTTTGCTTGGAAAAGCAACCTAGTTAAAGCCAGCGAGGTATTCCTGCATTGTTTGTTTGTTTTTTTGCTCATGGGATTTGCACTGTCAGTGTTGACCATCACAAACATTCAAAAGTCATCAGTGAGGACTCAAAATTCATAAGATTTAAAAAAAACAACACGTTTTGGATTTTTTTGATTTGCCTTCTGGGTTTTGCAAAAAGAAAAGGAATACTTGCGGCACCTTAGAGACTAACGCATTTATTTGAGCATAAGCTTTCGTGAGCTACAGCTCACTTCATCAAATGCATTCAGTTTGAACCTTTCAGGTTTGAGTTTCCAGGCATTACTCCTCAACCTTGAGGGCTACACACTGATTGATTGTCAATGAAATCTGAGCTTCTCAGATAAAATCATTCTAAGGACTTGGGGCTGTAAGAAAACCCCCAAACAGCATGGGACTTTTAATAAAATCATGAGACTTGGCACCAGTTGTGTTTACTGGTACTGGATGTGAGGTAAATGCACCAGGTCTGTAGCTTTTGGAAAGTTATGCCCTGCCTGATAATCTGAGATACCCTGAAACCATAATCTCTGGAGGATGGTGGTCTCTCTCTCTCTCTCTGAGCGGACACCCTCTTGTACAATTCAATATAGCTGCACCAAAACATTATTTTTTATGAAGGGTTAGTTGTCGAATTGTTGTTACAGATACATGGTAATAGTAAAATGACAGCGGGGGGACTAGTGGGGGTTGTTTTGCCACTGGAGCTTAAATATCAGAAGCCCAAACTATATCCTGTATAACTAGGGCTCTACCAAATTCACGGTCCATTTTGGGCAATTTCATGGTCCTAGGATTTTAAAAATCATCAAATTTTCATGATTTCAGTTTTTAAATCTGAAATTTCATGGTGTGTAATTGTAGTGGTCCTGACCCAAAAAGGAGTTGTGCGTGGGTCGTAAGGTTGTGGTACTGCTACCCTTACTTCTGCGCTTCTGCTGACGATGGCTCTGCCTTCAGAGCTGGGCAGCCGGAGAGCGGCAGCTGCTGTCCAGGAGCCCAGCTCTGAAGGCAGAACCACCGCCAGCAGCAGCGCAGAAGTAAGGATAGCATAGCATGGTATTGCCACCCTGACTGCTGCCTGCAGACCTGGGCCTTCAGTGAGAAGCCACCCCTCTTCGGCCGCCCAGCTTTGAAGGCAGAAGCACAGAAGTAAGGGTAGCATGGTATGGTATTGCCACACTTACTTCTGCACTGCTGCTGGCAGGCTGCTGCCTTCAGAGCTGGGCACCTGGCCAACAGCCAGCATTTTCTGGCCACCCAGCTCTGAAGGCAGCACAGAAATAAATGTGGCAATACTGCGACCCCACCCTAAAATAACCCCCCCCCGCAACTCTTTTTTGGGTCAGGACCCTCAATTTGAGAAACGCTGGTCTCTCCCCAGTGAAATCGGTATAGGATAGGGTAAAAGCATACAAAAGACCAGATTTCACAGTCCATGATACGTTTTTCATGGCCATGAGTTTGGCAGGGCCCTATGTATAACCAACAGTTCTCATTTAAATATAACTCACAGTAAATGACAGATGTTGAAATAAATAGACAAAAAGAGGAAAAATTAAAAGATATTAGCTGCATACAGTCATTTATCTTCTGATACTGTGAGCAAAGCTCAAGTCAGATACAGTTAAATGGATTGAAGCTTTAACAGTGCCTTTTCAACTGCTTGAATTAACAAAATCAATCCTCATAAATTAAACTATCATTGATCTATGATACAATTAAGTTCCATAATCAAAAAAACGTTATCAGTGCATGCAGTGTCACCGTGCTAGTCCCAACACTGAATTTTAACCATTGCTGGCTAACTGCTCCTGCCATGTTGTATAAAACTCCCATCTGGTACATGAGACACTAACATTATGATATAGGATTTCTTTTCCATTTCTCAATTTAGGCTGACATCTGCTGGTCTAAGCAAATGGTAGGCAGCACTGCTGAATGTAAACAAATTTCAGAGCCAGCTATTTCAGTTTTCCCTTTGTCGTTTTATAGACCTTGGAACTGCAACCAAACTACTTAATTATGTAGGAAATTCACACAGAATAATAATTTGTAGGGGGAGAAGAAAGGAAAGAACAATACTGGGTAAAATAAAGTGACTTTGACATGATAGATTATACGTATACACATTCAGTGTGCTGTGCATTTACTAAAAGGAGTCAATAGAAACTACTTCATATTGGCCAATTACACCTACACACAAAGGGTGCTATTTAAGGGCACCACACTGTGCATCATAATGGAAAGTCTGAAGATATCAAAGTTCCTTCATTTACCCTATCAGTAGGATTAAGTAGAGGGGGACTGGTACCATGATGGGCAGTCAGCAATAGATGTTTGAACAGACATAAGGTAATTTTCACAAAGTGTTTTTCTTTCTTTAGGGGGCAAAGGGTACTTCCATTAGTTAGTGGCAGTCCTCAGTGGCAGTCCAGATGGAGAAAGAGTGTACACTTGTCCAGAACTAGCAGCAGAAATGACAGGCTGGCTCCACTACTGTTACTAAATAAAAATCAAAACGGGCAACTCCACATTCTCAGTTTATTGTAGGTTCTGTCCTCTAACTACACAGGCACAGAAAAAAATAATACAATATGTATATTAGCACCTTTTGACTTCCCGATCATTCCTTGCTCAATTTAGCCATTTAGAACACACTTCCAGTATGTCTGAAATTCAGCAGGGTGGAACCTGAGCTATATCTCTTCAGCTGTGTCTTATTGGCTTTTGGAATGGCATACAATAAGTACTTCAGAACAGGAGTGTGCACACTCTTGTCTTCCCCCCTGCAACTTGGTAATGATAAATGAAACTGGAAGCAAAGGGTATTGATATGGAGGTATATCATTTTAACACTCGTGACTTATTTGGATTCTGGGGAGGCGTGGGTCAACATTTGTGGGCAGAAGTGGTAAGGTTCTCTTTATCTATACAGCAGTTTTGCCTGATCTATTGATTGATTACTTAAGAATTCCCAATTAACACTCTGAGGTTTTGTAGGTTCTAGTCCTGAGACCAGGTCCAGTGTTGTTAGAATTGTTAAGTTGGGAATCCCAACGTGTACAGATGCCACACTCACACTTTGGCAGAACCTTCTGTATTTGCAATAGTATCACACTTCAACTCAGCCAGGTAGATAGAGATAATACAGAATGAGTGTTTGAGCATTCATTTAGTCACACGATCCCTTTCAGAAAAACCTGACGTGTATGTCCTCATCCTCATCCCCACCAGTGGTCATCATCCTGGCATCTCGTAAGGCTTGCAGGCCGGGGACAGCTGCCAGAATGAGTTATGCCGACACCACTAGGCCAAATGCATATTGAGTAGGGGTTTCAGCCCCTTTCCCTTATTTGAACATCCACACCTGACACATGCTGGGGTGCCCTTCTCCCATGGGTTACTAGGCCTTTTACCTCCAGTTTATTAGCGAATATGTCAACTAGCTACCATGGCATTCTTGTGGTCGGACATTTGCTGATATTCTTATCTTAAAAATATCTAAAGCTGATATCAACTGGCATCCTGTGGTTACCTGTCAGCTGTTGAGCCATTACAGTGCTCTATCTTGTGGTATCATGTGATCTAAGATTACTGCTGGTTAGCTGCTAAGGCTTTTGAGCAGAGGTGGGCAAACTACAGCCCGTGGGCCACATCCGGCCCACGGGACCCTCCTGCCCAGCCCCTGAGCTCCTGGCCCAGGAGGCTTGCCCCCGGCCCCTCCTCTGCTGTTCCCCTTCCCCTGCAGCCTCAGCTCACTGCATCGCCGGCACCATGCTCTGGGCAGTGGAGCTGTGAGCTCTTGGGCAGCACAGCTGCAGAGCCCAGCCTGACCCAGTGCTCGGTGCTGCACGGTGCGTGGCTGGCTCCAGCTGGGCGGCGTGGCTGTAGTCCACCAGCCACCAGTGCTCCAGGCAGCGTGGGAAGGGGGCAGGGAGTGTGGGAGGGGGATTGGATAGAGGGCAGGGAGTTCGCGGGGTGGCCAGAGGTGTGGATAAGGGTTGGAGTGGTCAGAGGGCGGGGATCATGGGCGTTGAATGGGAGCAGGGGTTCCAGGGGCGGTCAGGAAGGAGAGGAGGGGTTGGTGGGGATTCCGGGGGTGGTCAAAGAGAAGGGGTGGTTGGATGGGGCAAACATCCTGGGGGGGCAGTCAGGAAGGAGGGGAGGGTTGGATGGGGTGGTGGGGTGCAGTTAGGGGTGGGGGGTTCAGGGGCGGTCAGAGGACAGGGAGAAGGGGTGGTTAGATGGGGCATGAGTCCTGGGGGGGGTAGTCAGGAAGGAGAAGGGGGGGTTGAATGGGGCAGCCGGGGGCAGTTAGGGGCAGGGGGTCTGGGGTGGTCAGGGGACAGAGAGCGGGGGGGGGGGGGGGTGGATGGGGCAGGAGTCCCGGGGGGGTCAGATAGGGGCAGGGGCCAGGCCACGCCACACCTGGCTGTTTGGGGAGGCACAGCCTCCCCAACCGGCCCTCCATATAATTTCTGAAACCCAATGCAGCCCTCAGGCCAAAAAGTTTGCCTATCCCTGCTTTTGAGCCTTACGCCTTGTTTAGCGAAGCTATTGTCTTTTACCAGCCTTTTGTTCACTTTCATTGCATGAAGGCCTTTACTTATATTTATGCTTGTATCTATGCCTTACCTAGCAATTAGCTATACTTGTACTTACAGCAGGCACAATACGATCAGCAACAATGCAAATTTCCCCAATGCTATCCAGCAACTGTGCCTCAGCCCTGTCCTGGGGGACCACTGAACTGCCCCTAGTCTCCTTTGCCTCTGCTGGAGGAAAATTTAAACTAGTGATGTCGGAGTGCCAATATCTTGTATGCCATAACACCTGAGCTGTCCACTCCACTCCTATTAGCTGAGGGCTAGATCCTGAGCTGTAGCTGAGGAGCGCTCAGCACAACTAAGAATGGGGTTAGCAAAAATGATTTTAAGCCACCTTTATCTTCCCTGATCTTGGTGGTGGTCCCTAGCGCAAAGTATAACAGTCTTCAGTTGCCAATATTTGCCCAAAGGGCCAGCCAGCAGCTGGGGATGTCTAAATGTCCTGGCCACACAGTTCATTCTCTAGCCATGCCCCATGGGCTTGGAAGGGGAGCTGGGCAGGGGGTAGTGTCAGAGCCACTGCAGAGGTTCAGCATCACCCAAGGAGTCCCCTAGACAGTGAGACTCATCCACCGGCTGGCTAAGATGCCTTTTAGGTTGCTTTGGCGCTCGTTCTTGCATGCACCAGGGCAGCTTTGCATTACTCTGGCAGGGACAAAGTGTATTCAGTTTACATGTACAAATATGATTTTAGCTCAGTGCCCGCACTCCAAACCCAGCTTGGAATCCAAAAGTCAAGCTGTGTTCTTCCTGGCTCAAATGCAATGATTGTTGTTAAGCATTATTAATCACTATTATTTGTTAAGCCCTGACAGACGTACAAGACGACACACTGCCTTCTCCAAGGACCTTACAGCCCAAATAAATCATCATTCATTCCCAATGGAGCCTTATTACAGGCATTGATAAGGTGCAATTGAGGTGTAGGGTAGCACTAGGCAAAGATTTGTGTGAGACAGAATAGAATTCTTCTCGCTCTGATAGAGCTTACGTTGCTCAGCAGTTCTAACCGGAGCAAAATGCAGAAAAAAATATTTTTGGTCCAGAAAGTCCATAGGCAGGTCTCTGAATGTATCCTTGGGACAGATTTGTTGAGTAATAAGATTTCACATTACTACCTTTCTGATCATAGTAGTTAGCTTCCATAAAAAAAAAATTTCAGTATTGATGACTGTAGTTCATTAATACAAACATCTCCATTGACCAGACAAGGATACATAATAATTTTCTGCACTTAAAATCAGGTTTAGAGCCTTGGCTAGATCCCTAATAAAAATATGATTAGAAAACTTAACAATCTACAGGACAAATAGCCAAGTACAAACTAACCAGTAACTCTAAGTATGAAGGAAATTCTTAAATTACCTTAAACCTTTAAAAATTTTCTCCTGTGTCAGAGAGAATGCCTGGTACAGTCTGTAACGTATATCTGGTTTTATGATTCATAGATGAGTTTCTTCAACTTAAAGCCCTCTGGATGCTCCCTATCTCATCTCTGGAATTAGTGTTCAGATTGCTGTCTAGGGTCACTTCGAAATGAAAATGAATGTGTTTACCACTCAGTTTTCATCTGATCGTGGGTATACATCTTTATTTCTCTCAGAAACGCTACAGATGTCTTGTAACTGTCAGATGCTTAATAATCACTAATGTACTGACAGACATGCCAGAGACTCGCAAAGTTACCAGACCCCATAGGAAAATGAGCTGAGACCTACACTTGAAGAATGAAGCTATTTTAAGAGTACTGGACTTCCAGATGGGCGAGATTTTTGCCCCCAAGCACTTCCACTCTTTGACAGGGACAATAACTAATTTCTCTTGAACTTATTGCTTTGCTGATTATGATATCCTAGATTAATGAACTGCCAACCAAAACCATGGGGCTTGATGTAAATCTGAGTGGTGTCCTCCATTTCCAATAGCCTACTACAATAGAGAAGAGAAGTATGTTAGAAGTCAAAAGTGGTAAGAAAAAGAAAAAAAAGTAAACCTAAGTGTCTTGCTTACCTTAGCCTCAGTCCTCTCCTCTGGTTGGGGGTTAGGGGAAAGAGAGTCAGCCAAAACCTTTTTGGCTCTGTGTACACAAGGAAAGTTTAGGGAAAAATTACCACTGGTCCTACTCCCCACTTCAACTGCATTAAAATTCATTAATGGTCAGAAAAACATTAGCCTAGTTCACAACAGATGTAACTCCATTACAGTTCATAGGAGCTGCGAGTGCACTACACTTTAGAAAGTGAGACCGCTTTGACATTAACTTTAGACAGCAATTTAAAAACACTTGGCCTTTATATCCTAGATGAGAGAACTTGTGAGCATTGAATGGAGTAAATTCAAAAGGCTGAAGACAGTGTGATGCTTGCTTTAGTTCCAGGAGGCATTGTCAGCACTAGTAGATGTTGTTTGTATCATCCAGCTTCAATGATTTTTCTTCCAGTATTGTGTTACCCTTAGCAGCAATTATATCAGCACAGTTGTCAGCAGTATCATAGATGTGAAAGGGAGTTCTTCACCTACTCCATCCTCTAATGAGAAGCACCATCCCATTAAAGGAAACAATTTGATTTCTTTTATTTGAGCATCACTTGCTAATGAATAAGACTCGCTGATTTTTAGCATTCCTGAAGCCATAGGAAGGATAGGAGGATCCCAGTAGTGGCAACTCCTCTGTTTCCTTTTCTGAACTGATCATGCCTTTCCTCACCTCCCCTGGAGTTCCTCCCCAAATATCTCACAACCCCCACGTTCCTGCAGCAGAACTGCAGCAATTGCAGGTCATAAAGGCTCTTCCCAGCCATGAAAGTGGAGGCTGGGTTCATCCCTATGTCCTCTCACTTTTCCCAGCACTTGCAATGGGTTTATTGTAGTCACTCGATTATTTGGAGGCTGGATCACCTTCTTTATTTCTGCTTGTAAGCATGTGGGTCTCACCCCTGCAGTGGCTCCTGCTGGTGTCCTGGGAATTAGCTCTACTTCCAGCCTTGGAGCACCTTCTGCAGGTCTGTGTCCCTCCCGGACCCAGTGCCCCTAATATGCTGGGATGCTGCCCCCTCACAATAACTCCTCACTTGCAGGGTCTCCCCACCCGGGGAACCCCTATCCCCACCTCAGTCTTTGGCTACTGCCCAGTCACTATCTAGCCCCCGTTCACTGGGGTTGACCGCAGTATATAAGCTACTCATCATAGGCAAGGGGGGTTTGAACCTGCTGCCTCTGCTGACCCATAGTCTGCCCCCTGCAATCCTAGTACTTAACTGGCCTTCAACTAGGCCGTAGCTTGGGGAGTTTCCAAGCTGGAGCACCCTTCACCTTCTCCCAGCCCTGCTCCACTCTAGGCACTTGGTTAGGTTCCCCAGCAGCCAGGCCCTTCTCTCTCTACAGGCAACAAACATTTGTTTGGACTCCTGGCTTGCAGCCTCTTATAGGGGCCAGCTGGGCCTGATTGGGGTGTGGCCCCAGTTGTTGCTGCCTTCCCCAATCAGCCCAGGCTTCTTGTCCCCAGCCATAGCCCTCTCCGGGGCTGTTCTAAGCCCCTCAGGGCAGGAGCGGGTGTCTACCCTGCTACAGTGCTGAAATATACAAGATAAACACACTAAAAGAATTCCCCCTCACCCAGTCTAATCCTTGAAGTCTTTTCAAAGAGGGGGGAATCTAGAATTTGTAGTCTCTGAACTTGAGAAAGAAGAGACAGATGGAAATTGCTGTCTTTATAACCTTGGTGACCTTTTAACAAAGTCAAGCTATATAAATCTCTCCCAGCAATCTAACAAAAAACCAACAGCTTATATGTCACAGCAATATCATTAATAGAATAAGATTCAAGGTTATGATGTGATTCCCATGAAATACAACTTCCTTCCAAAGCCTCATTTTTTCTAAATAAACCATCCAGCTGGCAACTGGTATCAACCTGTTGGTGCCACTAAAGATTCTGGCCTAATTCTCTAGTGACTTGATCTTGTGGCATCATTCACACCTGTGCAAAGAGGGGGTAAATCATTGCCACCTTGAAATGTAGCATTTTACATCTACTTTGCATGGATCTAAATCACTACACAAGAAGCAGAACACTGGAGAATCAAGCACAATGTACCCAGTACAATAAGGCCACTTTGAGTCTCTCTGGTAGAGTGAAGGACTGGCATCAATAAGCTATATGGGGATTTACCTTGCATAGAAGAACCTCTGGATAGCACAGGGCCACTTAAGCTGGCCCCAACATAGGGTATGCGTTATATGTATGTGTTGCAGGCATTGTCAGAGGTAGGTATGGTACTGGTGTGTTGCTATGCTCCAATGATTTCCCTCGGTGAGACACTGGGTACGCCGGTGGGAGCAATTGCATCTGGGCCTAACTTAGAGCAGTGCAGAGGCTACTCTAAATCATGCTGTGGGTTGATCTGAACCCCAGTAGTCTGAAGAACTGGGGCGGGGGATACAAAGATGGTATAAAGCTACCTTTGCCCCTCCCCTCCCTGTACAGAGCTTTGGCACAGCTGAGAATCTGGCCCAAGGGCTTTAGTGTTGGCTGCTAACTATATGTCAGCTCTCAGGGCCTATTAGTCTCATTCAAGTATCTTTCAACATTTAAACTATTAATCTATGAGTTACATCCCTCATAGGCAATAACGCTTTCTGTGACTTTACATCTTTGTCACCCTACAGCACAGTGTAAATAATAGAGCATTGGCAACATTTGGATTAAATTGACCAAGAATAAGTCATTTTTGTTTATACTCTTAATGTAAAATCCCCCCCCCCTTCTGCAGTTCCTATCATAGACTTGGGTGGATTTGAGACTGTTTATACTGTCCATCTATTAGGTGCCTCTGAGTACCAGCCCTTCAAAGTCTGGTGGTCACTTCAGTGAGATGGAGATTTGGCTAAAAATGTCATGGTTCCTGCAGCCTTTGCTTGACATCAGTAGGAGTTTGGCTTGAATGAGGACTTGAGGATTTGGCCCCGAATAGATGGATTGAAGGGCTTAACTTTGAAAAACATATCATACATAAAATGGTCAGGTGCTCACAAAGAAATCTGTTGTCTCCCTATGTGTACTCTGACCTCTGCATTAGCTCTCCATCTGTTGCAAGCGACCGGGGTTGAAAGAATGCACTTGTGTTCCACGGCAGCAGGTAACAGTAGGAAAATAACCTAAGATAAGGAAGAAAGGATCAAAATTTCCAATTAAAAGCTCCATTTTGCAACAGCTGCCCTTCTTTCCCTAGCTTCACAGGAGTGAGAGGAACAGTGGGGATTTCTTCTCACAGTTACTAAGCTTACCCGGTTCCCTCACATCACAGCATTTACAGGCTCTGTTCTTTTTTATAGATGACATCTTTAACAATTAGAAAACCTTAAGAGCAAGTAGAGCTTTTATTCTATAAATATCAATGCAATTTTCTCTTAGGCATGTAGTATGGGAATGCATCTCCCCTCCCCCCACTCCTAACTAACCCATACTTCTCATTTAATTGTTAGTGGAAAAGGAACTGGCTCTTTTCCCAAGGCTATGTGGCTTTTAGGCATGTTCCCCCCTCCCCCAGCCCCCACCCATGATTCATACAAAAACGTTTAATTTACAGAACTGACACATTAACTCCAATGGCCTAAGAGAATAAATGAATAATACTATATATTCATTTGCTAAACAACAGGCATATTTTCCCAAAGATTTTTTTAATTGAAACCATTTATCATCTTGAATGTGGAATGTATTCATTAGAAAGCTACACCTCAGAGGGGACAGGATAGCTCAGGAGATTAGTAATAGGCTACAAAGCCTTTTGCTTCTAGGTCACCAGTTCCAAATCTGTCCAGGTCATTATTGATCAGAAGAAGTCATTACCATCTGATAGCTGTTTGGGAGCCTATTATAAACGTGACCTTGTGGGATTAGTCCAGTTCTTTGTGGAGAGGTATGTCCATATCACAAAAACCACTGTCACCCTTAGCACGCTTCATGGTAGTATCTTCTCATACAGAGAGACTGAACTAGTTTTTTCACTCCAGATTGGAATTGATGCACATCGGTCCACATAAGAGCTGGCTGAAAAATGGGAAAACAAAATGGGGAAACAGTTCAAAATTTCAAAGTTGTTTCTGTTTTGCAGGGTTTGAAATGGACCCATTTTCTGCTTTTGACACACAATTTTCCACATTTTATAGTAATATTTTAATTATTTTCCAAAATTGTCATTTTCCAAAACAATATATTTCCTTACTGAAAAGTGGGCCTGGTGTAACTGAGGAAAAACAACCATAAGCACCTCATGCATGTGTATTTTCTCTCCGTGATTTCCAAGGCACAGATTGTTCCCCTTAGATCCCTGTGTAACCTACTGGTGAGTGGGTGTTAAGGGGCCGCCACTGTGACTGATTGGCAGAGGAGATATGGGTCTGTTATCACCTCAGCTAGAATGCTTTAGCTGAAATTTGTAGTAGGACATGTGCTTAGCTCAGGAGGTCCCTGATTCAATTCTCAGTGTGTTGGCTAAGATGGTGGCCATCACATAAGTACAGAGAATATCCTTCCCTTGAGAACAGTGGACTCAACTACCTCTATGGCACCGTTGTCCTCTTCCAGACCCTAGAGAGGACATTTCCTGGGTGAAGGGTTCTAGGAAGGGGAAGACCAGAGTGAGCTACCCCTTCAGAAGATTGTTTAGAGAAGATAATTCAGCCCGGGGCTGAGTTATCATTCCTCAGCTCTTTCCTGGGAACGACTGCATCCATGGGGAGTCTCTTGCAGCATAGCTCCAATGGAGCTGAGCTGCCAGAAGGGAACGGAGCTGGAAGGGATAAATAGGGCCTCTATGCAGAAAGCTCTGGTATCCACCAGGTTTGGAGGTGGACTCTGTGGCCTTTCATGGGGTGAGATTGTGAACAAACCTCACATGCCCTATGTGGTCAATTCTCCCTGGGGAACCTCACAGAGATGTCCTCCTCTTTTTTTTTTTTTTCTTTTTTATCCTGAGAGGAATTGATCTATCCCTAACCTGTCTCAGTTTGCAAATTAAAAAAAAAATGGGTTGTGTTGATTTTTTTCTAGTTGCTTGTGCTGTAAACTTGACCCTGGGATAGGCACGTCAAGCTGAAAGTCTCCAAGTAATACATTGTCACCAAGGAATAACTATCCTGCATTCAGAGTTCAGCTAACAGTTTTGCTAGTGGTGCATAAAGCAGAACAGATTCCAGAGCTGCATTGGCTCTGTAATACTAAAAGTAGGCAAAAAGTGTCTTTGTCGATGAGGCCTAGAGTATGTGCTGTCACTTTTCTGACTCGTTGCTAAATTCTTCACAAGGATGGATGTTGAGGGCTCTCTAACTTCTCTCCTGAGCTAAATTAACCCCAGTGCCTTTTGAACTCTGCAAGCCCAATGCAGCTCCTCTGTATGGGGCTTATGAGGTACAGGGGGTGCTGTGGTGAATTGCCCTGGAACAGTAGAGCATTGGCACACTTTGCTGAGTTCTTGAGGCAATTACAGCCTATGTCTTTGGATCCTTTTTTTGTCAAGAATACTTGCTGTAAAATGCCTCCAGGATATGGCAACGTGTGCCAAGGCTTCAGTGCACCTCAAAGCGTGGTCAAGATGATGAGAATGTAAGAGCAATCATCACATGTTTAAAAGTGGAAATTCAACACACTGCAGAGCACATAGCCCTATGCACCACTTAAGTTCTGTGCATAGAGATAAACTACTTTATTGTATTAAAGTTCTACATGCATGCGCCGTGTCAATGACAGGCAAAGATCCATTAACCCATGAGTCTTTTACACAACAGTTTAAACACAAGACTGATGAGCTACTGTGATGCTTCCAGTCAATGCATATTATTAGGAGCTCCTTAATCTGTATAATAGCTGTTTCTGCAAGACATGAGTATCTAACCAATACTGTGTCTGTACGCAGAAGTATTTTAATATTTTAGGAGGTGTATTTTAGTATTTGACCTGCCTCCCTGCAATGTTTCAGGCATAATTAACGAATGATTGCCATGTGCTTTGAGATCTATATAAATGCAAATTATTTGTATTACAGTAGCACCTAGAGGCCCCGACAAAGTGTGGGGCCCACTTATTCCAGGCACTGTCCAAGCACTCATTGAAAGACAGTACCTGCCTTTGGGCAGAACAAACAAAGGCGGGACAGGAAAATAGAGAGATGAAGTGACTTGCTCGAGTCACTCAGCAGCTCAACAGCAGAGCCAGCAATGAACCCAGGTTTTCTGATTTTCCATTCCTCCTACCCATTAGATCACATCTGCCCAGATTCAGGGCTCTGAGAAGGCTACTTAATCAGCAACATGGGGATTGCTCTGTCCTAGAGAAATCTCTGGGAGGTGGAGTAGTGTTACCCTTGGATTAGACTACAAAGGTGACATAAAGCCATTTTTGTCTCATCTCCCTCTCAGCGAAGTGATATTTCATTGCGAAGGAGCTAGCCCTTTAGTGACTACTATTTATTATTACTCTCACTTCTACAGTTTTTATCTAAGTGAAAACACTCTAAAATTTAAAAGTAACATAGATAATAATACAACTAGAAACACGCTTCTGTGAATTTCATGAATCTTCCGTATAAAGAGGGGGAAAGGCTGATGTTTCAGCTTCCTTTCATCAGGCTGGCAAAGTTTAAAAAGCAGCTCAAAATAATAGTCCTCCTACCAGGGAATATTTCCTGATGAAGCTTGTGTACACATTTCAGTGCCGTGCACAGGGTTGTAACTACATTAGAAGAGCTGTCTTTGACTTAGACTTCAGTTAATTGGACATTTTCTGCAGTGCTTCAAATATGGATAAAAAGCCAGTTGAGGGAACCTTATTAAAATGAAAACCCATTCAAACCCTGCATGTTAAACCCTGCCTCTGAAAACACATCGAATCGATGGTCCTTGAGGAGGAAACAAAGAACAAAAGTCAGAAAGGAAAGGTATTTCTTGTGACTATGTTTAAATGGAAGCACTAAGGAGTTTATGAAGGTGGATTCATTTGCCTTTCTGTGAGCATTCAGACAGCGTACAAAACCAGTTAAAAGGCCAACAAAGAAACAACACTACAGAGCTTTACAGTAGTAAGGTTGAGGAAGTGAGACAATTACATTCTGTGGTAAAGACTTCCCTTCAGAGTTTGGGTTCTTCTTTGCATGAGGAAAAACACAGAAATATGTTAACTTGGAATATTAAAGGCTCAGAAATGAGGACATGATTTGTTCCAGATCAAAAGTGGGAACTCTGAAGCAAGGGGGAAAAAATAAAATTCTCTTTTAAGTATAAAAAGAACATAAGAAATGGAGAAAGCGAGAGCAAGAGTTTAATAGGCTAAAGCATAAAAATTAAACTGGTACAAATTTTGCCAATGAGATACTATTTTTAACCAAACACAGAGGGTTGGAAAAAAAAGGAAATGACTGTAAATAAAAATGAAAGCATGCACATCAGAGAAGATATAAGGAATTATTTTTTCACGTATAGAAAAAGAAATGTGAAGAAAAGCTTATGAGGCACAGTTATTAAAGCAAAGAAAAGTCGTGAAACAATTGCAGCTAGTTGCTACACTGCAGGATTTATTGAGATATGGAAGGTAAAACTCAGCTTTGATGACCACACGGCCTTTTCCCCTAAAATGTCTTGTGCTTTTATCTACTGGGTGGCTTCATTTGCATTTCTCATTCTCTTCCCATCAGGTTTCCTGTAGAGATCAATACAAACACTACATATCAAAAGTGAAAGCACTGAATCTTATCTTCTTTGCATCTTTGTAAAGCCTGCCTAGAAATGGTGGCAGGATAATTCTGTAGAAAATTCTTTGTGGCTTGAGTTGTGATTTCCTAAAACAACTAGACCCCTGATCTTTCAGTGTGGCCAAGTTGTTCTTCCCTGAGGAACCATGGGGAGGGGCAAAGGAGGGCTATGATCTGATCTCCCTATTGGTTTGTCCAGTGCTGTCCTATCTTACCCCACTGTAATTGCCCCCAAGGGACTGTTAGGCCAAATGGGGATCCCCAGAGTTCAGCATGTCTCTAACCATCAGGCAGGTCCCTACCCTACCCCTGGAAGAGTAGCATACGACCAGTTACGTCAGCTTGGGATTCCTCCACACCGCTTATGGGCTCCCCTGAATATGGGTACTTTTCTGAATCCTGGCCATAAAGAGCTCATCATATTCTTTTCCTCAGTAATATCCCGAGGTTAGGATGCCTATTGATCAGATTAAGTGCTGTCTTGAATAGGGGCATAAATGAATAATAACAGTAGTTACACTAGCTAGGAGAAAATGTATAAGGGATGTCAACCCTCCTGCTACAGGATATCAGCCAGCTACTAATTGTCTGGGATGAGGACAAAAATTCTCCTTTTATCATTATCCAGTATGGCTCTCCCTACAGTGATATAATTAATTTTAGTCTTAATTTTGACCTCTGCTGTTCTTTACATGTCTCCTCTCAGTGCCCTTTCCTCTCTACTCACTGCTGTTGTGCAGTGGGCCTTCTCCGAAATACTTGGGAATGGTAAAATCACCTGCCAATGTTTTCAAAACTGAAAAGTTAGGCACCTAGATCATATTTAAGCACCTAAGTAAGAGACTTTGGGCTAGTCTACACTGGCAACACTCTCCCAGCACTCTTTAAAAAACCCACCTCCATGAGGGGCGCGGCTCCCAGCGCTGGGGCATGGTCTACACTGGTGCTTTACAGCGCTGAAACTTGTTGTGCTCAGGGGTGTGTTTTTTCACACCCCTGAGCAAGAAAGTTGCAGCGCTGTAAATTGCCAGTGTCGACAAGCCTTTAGTTATCAAAATGTCTGAGCAAGAGAGAGTTATAGCCATCATATAATGGGCGTATTCTGTTTGCGTTAATCAAGGTGCATGGTCTCTCTCTGCAGGAAACACTGAAAAACTTAGTATGTGAAGTCATCATAAAGCTTCAAAAGATGAGGATTCAAGATGTTTGAAAATCAAGCCACTAATTAAGGCTTTGACTGGGAGATTTTCAAAAGCACAAATGGGACTTAGGTGCTCAACTCCCATTGACTTTCAGTGGCATTTGTGTGCCAAAGTGCCTTGAAAATCTTCACTTAGGAGCCAACCTTAGGTAATCATCTCTGAAAATCTGGTGCCCCCATCTTTTATCAAACTTTTTGAGGGCACGCACCAAGTTTTGCATTGCTTCCTACAGTTCAGACAAAAAGAGAGGCCATAAGCTTGAAGTAATGTCTTCTCAATGAATGTACACAGAGCTCTCTCTCTTTCCTATCACTAGAGTTTCTGAGCTCCTTCTGTGTGTTCAGGAAAAAAACAACGATAACAGAGGCCTACAGACCAAGTATTCTTACCCTTTTCGAATCACAAAATTTGTTTTTAACAATGTCTACTATGACAGTGTGCTTTCGGGTCATATGAGAATGACAACCTGTCTCAGTCAAGGACATGCTTGGCTTGGAGTCTCAACTTTTCACTCCATCCCCTTTGATCCTTAAACACACAATATGAGGGAAACGGTGAATTTTAGTTTTCTTTGTAGTAAGGAAAATAATTTCGTTTCAGAGGGTCTCTTTGCAGGCATTTTTAACTGATGACAAAACAGACAATGCATGTAGTTAAATTATATTTGTGATTCATATGGGGAAATAATCCAATTACCTATGTTTTCAAGGAATCTCTTGTTATAAATTCTTGTGTCAGGCTGGTGGGAGTGGATACTAAATGCTTTTGTTCCTTTGAAGTCCAGTCAGTTCTTTGAAATGCCAGATGGTTAAATGAACCAGTTTTTCTTACTTGTTAAATTATCCGGATCCCCTTTGTCTGCACTTACCTGTTTTTATTTTTAAGAATCTATGTGGGAAAAAACACCTTTTAAGAAATTGTCCTGTACCAAATTCTAGCTGCTTTCTTCTGTTGCTGGACAATAGCAAGAGATATCACAGTCTTATATTAACTAACATTAGCCCAGGCAAAGACCGAGTCTGTTTCTACCAATAAAGAGGGATGCCAGGGCACAGAGGCAAACTAGATTGAAGTTTGACTTCTGAATAGGCTGCTTGATGCTTCCTGCTTTTCAGTGTGGACTCCACAAAATAGGTAAAATGCTTTTTCCACTGCACATGTTAAATCTGGACTAAAAGATTCATCTGAAAGTAGAGAACCAGCAGAAGGTCTATGCGCCACTTACATCCTTGAAAAAGTAGTGCAGAGACTGGCTGCTGGTCCCCTGGACAGGTTCCGTGAAGCTGGGAGTGGGACTAGAGAAAGAAAGAGAGGGCAAGAAGCTGTAGATGAGCTTGCTCAACTGATGCCCTCACCATGCAGAATTGCCATGTGTCTAGTGCCGTACCACTGAAAAGACAGAGAAAAGGATGGACAGCAGCAGAGAGGACCTAACAGGCAGAGATGGAAAAAGAGAATGCCAGGACCCAAAAAGTACATGATGTATTTAAGACAAACTTGGCAGGCTGAAGACAACAGAGTGCAGGACGAGCAATCTTGCAGAAAGGAGGAGTATACCCATCCGAGAGAGCATGCTGGGTGAAGGAAAGGTCCCACTGACTGCCAGCAGAGTGCACAAGAAGCTGTAGTGCACCACATCCCCTTCGCAATTGGATACATCAGGTTATAGGGAGATCAATCTACAGCCCTTCTATCCCTTCCCATCAGCAGACTGGGGACAAAAGGGGCCCATTAGCTACTTTGCCAAACCGTGCATGCATGCATGCACACACACAAATATTAAACTGGAAAGATTATAAGAGCGACAATTTAAATTCTCTCTCACCTAAAACTGAATGCCTGACTACCTTATTTTTTAATACTGTTCATTTAAAAGAAGACTATTTATTCAAGCAAGGTATAGAATTAAGCATATGCAGTTGTTTTAATTTAAATTTTGAGTTGCTTAGAAAAGGAGATATATATAAAACAGTTAATTATTTGATTCTCACGTTTTGGTGGGTAAATAAGTGGAACCTGTTCTGAACCAGGAATTGTCCCTTTCCTAATTATAAATCGCAATTCTGACTGTCAATTGCACATATAAAATAAGCATTGTGCTAGAGAACAGCCTTGCAGTTCCTATTCTTTCCAGTTTCTTGAATTTTTAATTTCAACACAGAAATCTTTTGTGTGAAAATGACTAAAAACAGCATCAGAATATTTCATATTTTAATTCAGGGGATATAAAAATCTATGCCCACAGAAATAGCTGTGTTCAGTTATGGTATGTGTCCAGAATTGCTGCTACTCTACTGTATATTACTAAAAGAACCAATTACATGTCACTGATTTCTTTCTTGCTACAGTTTACCTTGATCAGAAACTGATAACTTGCCTACCATGGGCATGAGAAAAAGGAATTTTATGAACTCTAATTAAAAAGAATAATCTTCATTGATTTCTTTTCTAATGACAACCCATTTATGGTTTTAGTTGATTCCCTCCCTTTGTGGAAATATAGTGAATCGTCTAGCTATACAGGAACAGGTACCAGGCAGTAACTACAGAATCTTGAAATTTTGAGATATAAAGCCCCTATTCACTAAGGGCACAGCCCTACAAAATATAGAGCAATTCTGGCCCTAATCTAGCAAATCATTTAAGCATGTCGTAACTTTAAGCGCATGAGTAGTCACAGGCTTAAAATAAAGCACTTGCTTAAATGCTTTTCTGGATATGGGCTAGGGAGCTCCGTGCTTTGCGGGATTGACCCCTTACCCCGTCTATTCATCCCTGATCAAAAACCCATTGAAGTAAATGGAAAAACTCGTACTGTCTTCGGTGTGCTTTGGATCAACCCCTCCTAGTGCAAGATTGTCCCCTGGCTTTCCTGACTGTTTTCTAAATGAAGTTTGAATGACCAGAGAGGTGGAGATTCCAACACACCCTTTTATTCCATAGTCTGATTGCTCTTAACTTAGGACATTTCTCCAATAAATGTTCTTGGTCTCATTTCATTTCTTTAATCAGCTGTTTCCATCAAGGTCTTCATGAATGCATAATTGCCCATATGCCTTTTTCTTCTTCTCAATGACTGGTATAAAATAGCAGTTCATTAACCCTACCTGTTGTGACGGGGCAAGGCCAGATGGCTATAAAAAAGTAAAAAGAAAAGGAGTACCCGTGGCACCTTAGAAACTAACAAATTTATTAGAGCATAAGCTTTCGTGAGCTACTGTGGAACAGTGGGGGGTGGGGTGGGAGGGAGAAATACCATGGGGAAATAGTTTTACTTTGTGTAATGACTCATCCATTCCCAGTCTCTATTCAAGCCTAAGTTAATTGTATCCAGTTTGCAAATTAATTCCAATTCAGCAGTCTCTCGTTGGAGTCTGTTTTTGAAGCTTTTTTGTTGAAGGATAGCCACTCTTAGGTCTGTGATCGATTGACCAGAGAGATTGAAGTGTTCTCCAACTGGTTTTTGAATGTTATAATTCTTGACGTCTGATTTGTGTCCATTCATTCTTTTACGTAGAGACTGTCCAGTTTGGCCAATGTACATGGCAGAGGGGCATTGCTGGCACATGATGGCATATATCACATTGGTAGATGCGCAGGTGAACGAGCCTCTGATAGTGTGGCTGATGTGATTAGGCCCTATGATGGTATCCCCTGAATAGATATGTGGACAGAGTTGGCAACAGGCTTTGTTCTGATATTCTTGTTAACTGCTGGAATTAGCCTACCTTGCTTGTCACCATGAAAGGTTTTCCTCCTTTCCCCCCCCCTGCTGCTGGTGATGGCTTATCTTAAGTGATCACTCTCCTTACAGTGTGTATGATAAACCCATTGTTTCATGTTCTCTGTGTGTGTGTGTGTGTGTGTATAAATCTCTCCTCTGCTTTTTCCACCAAATGCATCCGATGAAGTGAGCTGTAGCTCACGAAAGCTTATGCTCTAATAAATTTGTTAGTCTCTAAGGTGCCACGGGTACTCCTTTTCTTTTTGCGAATACAAACTAACACGGCTGCTACTCTGAAACCTGTCATAAAAAAGTAGTGGGAGATAGATATATTAGCTCCAGGCTAAACAAATCCCTGGTACCAGGTTAAGTGAAATGGAAGCTGCTCCAGGTCAATTAAGACACCTGGGGCCAATTAAGAACTTTCCAGAAGGCAGGGAGAAGGCTAGGTTGATTGGGACACCTGAAGCCAATCAGGGGCTGGCTGAAACTAGTTAAAAAGCCTCCCAGTCAGTCAGGTGGGGGTGCATGTCAGGAGCTGTGGGAAGAAGTTGCGCGGTTGAAGAGGCTGAGTAGTACACGCCATATCAGGCACAAGGAAGGAGGCCCTGAGGTAAGGGTGAAGTGGAGCTTGAGGAAGTGAGGGCTGCTATGGGGGAAGTAGCCCAGGGAATTGTACATGTCATGTTTCTAAAAGGTCAGCTACCATAGCTGATACTATTAGGGTCCCTGGACTGGAGCCTGGGGTAGAGGGTGGGCCTGGGCTCCCCCCTCTCCCACCTTTGCCCCCTGTTTAATCACTGAGACTGGGAGACAACAGAGACTGTGGAAGGACGGATAACTTCTCCTCACCTCCCTCGCTGGCTTATGATGAAAATGGCTCAGTAGACTGTGACCTTTGTCTCTAGAGAAAGAAGGGTTACATGCAGGGTCACAGTGAGCCTCTGAGGCTATCGAAATCCGCCAGGAAATGCGGGACCCACGGAGGCAAGGACAGAGCTTTGTCACACTGTATAAAATTCTTGTTGATGTGATTACCCCCTCATTTATCAATGGACCTACTTTTCTCTAGTATTTATTTTATTTATTTGATAAAGACAGTTATTGTTACTGTTAGCCCTGTTAGCTAGCAGTAATTCATTTTCCACCCTTCTCTTTCTTGTATAAACTTTTACTCTATATATTTTTCAATCTCTCTTATTTTCTGTTTCTAGTATAGTTCACTAGCACATAAAAATAGGCAGAGGTCTATCTAGCCCCATATACTGTCTTTCAATTAGTCCGAGGTTGGCTTGTGCCCTGAAGCATTACGGTTAGTGGGTAATATTTTCAAAAATAAGGCCCAGATCCTCAAAAGAGTTTAGGTGCCTAACTCCCACTGATTTTGAGGATCTGGAACTCAGTGACTTAGGAGCTTTTGCAAATTTTACGCTATATCGCTTCTTTTATATTCCCTGCTACTGTTGGGCAGTGATGTTGGACAGTGTTCACTGTGCTGCCTGGAAGCTGTAGTGGTAGGAATCTCATGGGGATGGGAGGGCCAAAAACTCTGTCCTTGTAAGATTTCCAGCCCGGTTTTACAGACTCAAGGGTTTAAGAATCAGAACTTGGTGGATGTTTTTCTGACCCAATGCCTTGAAGTTTGCACAGCGCTCCTTAGAATAGGAGCAGCCATAATCCGGCACAGGCAAGAAGCACAATAAAAAGGAAAGTCAATACAACCCTCTGATTCAAGGCAGAAAGAAGTATCTTTGTAAGTAATTGTCCAACAACAAGTAGTTAGGAAGCCCATCAATAATTGTATTGAATAAAGGAAACGAGATAAAGAAAACCAAAAAGTAAATGGATCAGCGCAGCACCAGCCTTATTACACATACATTAATCTGATGACCCTGCCATCTCTGTACCACGTAACTCATTTTAGTCCCAAAAATCACCTGTGGGGTTCCCTCCCTTCGTTACTGAAAACTCTTTACACCAGAAACAAAGAATCACAAAGCGGAGGTTATAGAAAGACTCTCTCTTACGCAATGTTTTTAAGTTTCCTGCGTGATTAATTTTTCTGTCCCCATCATTATGGAGACTTGTCAAATATTCTGCCCCATATTCCCCTTTGAGGGTATGTCTACACTGCAACAGAAGCCCCACAGCTGGTTGGATTAGCTGACTCAAGTGTGCAGGTCTTGGACTGTGGGGCTATAAAATTGCAGTGCAGATATCTAAGCCCGACCATCTACACTGCAGTTTTATAGCCCTACAGCATGAGGCCTGTGAGCGGGGGCCAGTTGCAGCTGTGCTGCAGCTCTTCTATTGCAATTTAGACATACATGCGGAGAGGCATGGGTCCGACAGTCCTTACTCTGGTAAAACTTCCATTATTGCACCTACAAAAAGCCCTTGCTAGACTTTGTTCTGACTGAGCCACAGTAGCAAGCAGGCATGTACTACTCCTTCAGTTATGCTGTTATATATACTGACATTAGGTACACACTAGTCAGTCTCATGGGTCTCCCTTTTTTTCCTAGACAATCTCACTTCTGATGGCCTTTTCAGTAAATGCATGGCTGACTCTTTCTCCCCCCCCATTATATATATATATAGTGAGTCTTTCTTCCTGCCCCCATATATATATATACACCCACACCCACTGAAAACTGATGATAGGTGTCATATAATTGCACTAGATGCAAAACTGCTGCTGCTGCTAAATCCTCCCTTAGGAATGCTTTCTTCACTGTTGCTAATTCTTTCTGTTACCCTGAGTGATAAGACTGAAATCCGGAAAGAAGACTAGCTTTAATTCCTCAAAGAAAACCTTCTTTACCCTCTCCTGATCACCTGCATCTGAAAGATTTACAGCCAAGGTGATGCCTTTGTCATCCGTCCATATTGTAGCGCGGAGGGGAAATTCAGTAGTATGATCGTTTTTGTTTTCTTCCTAGTAATCTCTACTTATTCAACCAATACAATAAGATTAAAATAAAAAAAACAGACACATTCCCAACAGTAATGGCATAAGCAATTCCACTTCTGGGTTTCCCTAGAATTCTCATCATGTTTTAACCTCACAATCGCCCAAATTGGTGGTTAGAAAAAAGACAAATCATAGAAGTAAGGTAAAAACCTGCAATTAAATAGAAGGAAAAGAAAAGGGGAAACCACAAACATTCAGTTTGTAGCCACTGAAATCGTGTCAGCGGGTTCTATTATAGAATTATATGTTTCACATTGGCACAAAATTCCTGACTGTTCTACTTTATGGTAGCCATATTCAGAAAGTTGTTATCAATAAAAAAAACACAACAGATGCCAAATAGGCAAGTTATCCTGCTGTTTTATTGAACTTTCATGCAGAGGGTGACCTTTTCCCTTCCAAAGCTTTTGTGCTTCCTCTCTCTATGCTTTCCTAATTTTTTCCTTATTACTCTTGTACTGCAACAAACACCCGGAAAACGGAATCATTGTACAACATGCTGTAAATGCACATGGGAAGTCATCGTCCCGGCCCCAGAAAGCTTACAGTCTCAGGCCTCAGTTCTGCAAACTCCTCTGTGCAGACAGACCCATTTCAATTGCACAAAGTCCCATTGCTTTAAATGGGTCTCTCCACAGCCTTCATGGAAGAGTTTGGAGGACTGGGGACAAATTTGAGAAAAGATACAAGTGAACGTGACCGAAAAAAGAGGAAAGTGGGGATGGAGGATGAGGTTACCAATAATAAACATACATAGTTGTACAGGTTAATGAAGCAATGCTGATTTACACCAGATGAGAATCTAATCTACTGAGTCCAGACTTCTTAAAAAGGCTGGGGTGGCAATTGTATATCTGTCTGTTCTCCCATGCAGAAGGGATCCTTCGCTGAAGACCAAATTATTTGAATGCATGTGGCTGATGGAAGAGTTCAGAGAGAGAGAACTAGCATGGGAATTCTCACAGTACATTGGAAATCGAACACCTCTGCAGGCTTCACAGCAGATTTTATAGAGCAGGCCTTGAGGCTGGAAACTCCAAACTCTGTCAATCCACCATCCTGGGACGTTCTGATACATGTGGTTGACATTTATGGCCCAGTGTCCTAAGAAGTAACCTCGACTGAGGTAACTATAGGATTCTCCAAGGGGTCTCAGCCCAACCCACACAACTGGACATAACCTGCACTTCATATACAACTGAGGATTAGACATCACAAACTGGGTAGGCAGCTCCCTAAAGTGGCAGAGGCCATAACCTTCCCAGCTGGATATAGCCTAAACAGAATGTTTCACTCTTGAAGGTTCTTCAACTCAAGAAGATTCCATAGCACTTTGGTGGAACACCTTCCAGCTGTCTCCCCGAATGCAAGTTCAATACAAAGAAAAAGATGACCGCGGAAGGGCAGTAATAGAATTTAAGCCACCTCCCCCGAGAGCTGAGGATATAATTTGTGCAGGGAGCGGCTGCTTTTAAAATACTTGTATCCAGCACCTAGAAAGTGTAATAAGTAGCAAAACATAAATAAGTGTACAGATAGATAACTGATGCATAGAAATAAGTGTTGCGGGAAATTACCCAGATATTGAGCAAGCCCATGCTCCTAAGAAGTATGGCATATTTCTGATATGTCCATGGAGAACAGGCGGTGGATTTGTTTTCTGGGGTCTTGCCCACAATTCAGTCCATAACATGGAGCTCAGTTTACAGAATCTGCCCCAGAGAGACAGAGCTGATGAGAACCTGCCTGTACACAAATCTATGGCTGAAGGGAGTCTTGATACTTGGGACACTTAACCCGGTACTGCCAGCCAGGCTTAGTAGTTGTTTTCCTTTTACAGTCATGTTTTGCTCTCTTGGTTTTTGTTTTTTCTTTTTTTTTTTTAAAGAGCACCTAAAACACCACATAGATGCACCTGTTTTTCTAATGGGATCCTTCTTTGCTTAATCTTCTCACTGAATTTTCTCCCCCTCTTTCCATTTTATTAAACCTTTGCATTGCTAGCTGGGACACTGAACTTGACAAGAGATGCCACTGTTTGCTAATAGGGGATTTCTTCTTAGCCCTATCGTTAACAAGTCCCACCTCTTATTTCTATTACTTTGTTTCTCTAACACAGGTCTTAGCCTTAAATAAGTCACTATATTTTGCAAGTGCAGATGGTTAATAAGCTATCCTGACGTAGATTTTTTTCAGAGTTATACATTGCCTCTAAACAGACGTGACAAGATAATGGTCAATCACTGCTGCATTCTTGGCTTCCACTGAGTTAAATGCCTCAAAATGTCCACTGATATCAGAAGTGGATGATTGAAAAAAGTGTATTTGCCTTTTTCTTAGTGTGATGAGAAAACATATGCAGATATGCAGCTGCTTTTTCCATTTGCAGACAGCCTGTGGTATTCATCACTGAGCAAAGTGATGGCACAGAAATAAATGAGAAGAAGGACTTGCCTAATTAAGTTCATTTGTTTGGAACTAGGGAATTTATTACCTTCCATCCATACCTATTGTTCATTTGAACCATATTTGCCTCCCCACAGCTCAAAATAAGCTTACAATTTTTTAATCAGAGGATACCAGCAATTGTATTCACTGGGAGTTTATTATATTGCATTCTTCGGTGTTCTTCATCAGACAATGCTGGCATATTATTTAGCTTCTAAGAAGCAAAATCTGTAACAGGGATGGGGGTAGGGAGGAAAATTAACTTTTTCAACCCATGTCCACGCAGCCATATCTACAATTGTGGGATGATTGCAATAAATACCATCTTATTATCCCACAGATGAAATGTAACTAGGCTAATGACCATATGGAGCAGATTAATATGAGCAGAATTTAATTTAGTGAAGACATGAAAAAACTGAAATTTCTAACTTAATTATCTAGCAAAGAAATACAGTAGAGCGTGTAACAGGAGGCACTTATTTAAGAGACTTCCCATCATATGTTCTAATAGCATAAAGGCGCTGAGGCAGATATGGAAATGGCTTGCACTATTTGTGTGCCTTGACTCATGACATGGTTTGGCAATTTAAAAGGGCTGAAGTGATTTTGGGTACTTTGATTTTCAGCTGCCTAACTTTAAACACCTTAAAAAGGCCTGATTTTCAGAAAGTGTTTGCTCAGTATTTTCTGAAAATCAGGCCCCTGTACTGTACTTTAAGTTGCATGCTTAAAAAGTGAAGGACCCAGAATCACTGGCACTCCCATATGAAAATCTTGACTGTATCTTTGCTCCTAAAGAGAGACAAACTTTTACAAACAACATACACACAAAAATGAAGTATAAGCAGGTGTTCCTTCCTCAGTAAAAGGTTCCTGAATTTTCATAACAGAAAATGGCAAAGATAACTGCACAGTGAGGAAAGTTACATCCTGCACAAACATTTCTGTCAGTATTTGTAGGAAGTATTTTAATTAATTCTCCTGGGTTGAGTTTTATACCCCTTTTGCATCCAATTCCTGGAAATTTTCTAGGGGATACATTTACTGGCAGGAATGATGGCAGAAACCATTAATTTCAAGGGCTCCATCGTGCCATTTAGGCATGTGGCTGCATTTGGGGAGCTCCAGTAAGCACTCTGCTTCAAGGAAGTGTGTGGGAGGCCACACGCCTTTGAGGATGCAGCATAATCCCCTTGCTCACCCAGACAGGAAGCAGTGGGCCTGCAATTGTGCTCATATGATGGATGGGGTGTCAATAGGGCAGCTCATATGCTGGATGGGGTGTCAATAGGGCATGGGCTCTCTTTGCCATCCCCTAGCTCTTGCACACCCATAGTGCAGCCAGTCACATTATGGCCCTAAGCTACTGTTGGAGCATATTTGCAGGAAGTCCATTTTAAACGCACACTGGAAATCTGATTCTAAGAGTTATGCTCCTCCAGTCAGTGAACAGAAACATACCGTCTAGCTGATCAACATGCTCTCATTTATATTTTCAAAGAATGAATACATGCAACAAAAGGCTCACATGCTTTAGAGCAGGATTTATTTGCAGGAATTATTTGGCCAATAATTCAGAATTTATTCATGAATAATTTCAAATCTGAGACAGTGTCAGTCTGTGCACTGACAATTTATGAACTAAAAGGGGCACAATTCAATTCAGATCAATTATTTATAAAGAAGTATTTATAAAGAGTATCATACTCTAGTATGATGGTGGTTATTCTATCACGTAAGAAAACCAATGTCCTAATAATACTAGAGAGTCTAGAAAAGGAGAAAAATAGATAGTAACAAAGGAGAGCAAAAGAAGGGTAAAGACGCAAATAAAATCCAAACAAAGCAACATCCTGGATGTTACTGTTTATCCCAAATCCTACACAAATAGCAACCAGGAGCATATGGGATGGGGAAACCCAGATGGCATTAATTCACTGTGTAACTCCAGAAACAGTTTCCATATGAGAGAGTGGGATTTGCATTACTTTAGTACAAGTAAAGCAGTTTTCTGACATCTCACTTCGTTCAGGAGTGCAATAGTCCGTAAATCAATGTGTGGTATAGTTTTTGTTTCCCAAGTTGATCGATACAATTCCTTTGGCTGCTATTGCTGCCCTCAGAAGCCGCCTCCGTTCCCATAAATCCAAAGTAGGTAGAGAGCTTGATTTTCCTAGTACCAGGATTCAGCATTATACAGTGTGGAGCTTGGTTTTCCTTTTATTATTTTTAATTGCAGTACAACAGCACATCGAGACCCCTGACAAGTATTGACTCCATTGTGCTGGGATCTGTACAGATGCATAGCAAGAGATGGTCTCTGTCCTGAAGCATTTAAAAAGCAAGACAGATAAAAGGGGAGAGAAAGGAAATAACATTTTGAACTAATTTTGATTCTTTCTCAATGCAAACTACATGCATACGGTTGGAGTCTGGGTCCATGCTTTATATTTTTGTGACTTAATATAATTTTCCACAGGCAAGCTATTCGAGAATTGCAAAGAAATCAGAGGTGAAGCTCCTTTTTTTGTTCTTGTTGTTCATGTAAAATCCATCTAGAATCTTCTAGAATGCAGGAAAACAAATGTGGCATTTTCACACTTCCCCCAGAGAAGGGATTCCTGGACTCTCCATTTAGATTTTTTTTCTTCTCTGCAGCCTTTATTCTGCCTAGCTACAAGCCTGATTGTATAATACTTTTTAAGTTGGATTGTCACATCTGCAAAAATGGATGACTTATGCTTATTGTGTAGCAAAATGTAATTAAAGATATGCATTCCACATGAGAGGTAGGGAAAAGGAAATTTGCCTGATCACAAATGAGGATTAAGCCAAAGGGAGGTTTGCACAGACTAGAATACATCCATTTTCATAAGAGCTGGTACAGTAACACAGAAAATTCTTTAGTCTATGTTGAAATTAGTGTGTCCCCTGATGAGGAACCAAGAAGTTCCTGTGATGGACTGGATCTGACAGTACAATACTTTATAGGCGGGCCAAAGCGCCCACAGTGTCTGCTTCCTTATCACAGTTTCTAGATGGAAGCCAATAGCCTGTAACCAGGGATCAGGGTAATTAGGTGATGAAGAAAGAAGCATATTTGCCATTTGTCCTTTTGGATTTTGGTTAAGAGGAGGAAGAAGTTGTCTATAGTTATTTTTCTGAGCAGATATTGGGACCAATATCTAGTCCTGTGGTGGATTTCAGCATCCTGTTAAAGTTCTATCACCAAGGCAAGAAGATAGAAATGCAACGCTGGCCTTATCTCTGACTTTGGCCAATTCTTTGTAAAGCTTAAGCCATCTTCAGTGGTTCTGCAGGGAGCAGAAACTGCAGGGCTTGGTATACCAAGAAGGATGTAATTTGCAAAGACCCCTGTTTTCTGGGGCACTCTGGTACCCTTGGTGCTTTGGGTCTGCACATTCTCTTTCATATTTTCTGGGGCATTTTTGGACTTCTGCGGATTTGTTATGTATGTGAAAGCACTTGAGCAATAGAAGAGTGAGTAATCTAGTGTAAAGATATCCTAGTAGTATAATAGCACTACCATTCTAAAGAAAGCAATGGCAATATATTAGAGAAATAAACACAACAAACACCATAGTAACTCAGTATAGGGTTACAGTAAAGTGATTGATTTTAATGTCAGATTTGCTTAAATGTGTTATTAATCACAAATGTATGTTGGAAGAAGTTTCTTGTAGGTGGGATCAAGGAAACAGACCCTCAGCTGGTGTAAATCAGTGTAGCCTCATTGAAGTCAATGAAGCTACACCAAGTTACACCAGAACATGATGCAACTGAACTACAATACACTGTACTTATGGCCAGATTCTGCCACCCTTGCTTGCCCTCAGCAGTACATTGCTCTGCTTGCTGAATAAGGCAATGTCTTTTCTACAGACATACATTCAAATCTGTTCCCAAACTGGAACAAACGTCTCCCAGGGAAATGATTTAAGCCCAATGATATTTAATGGCACTGATTCCTATTTAATAGTGATGATCATTCTGCTTAAGGGCGAAACTGTCAGGTGATTCAGTGGTGTTTAAGATGGGCCTTTCTGGATCTCAATCTTGTGTTGATTCAGTCTGCTTTCTGCGTTAACAACAACTTTCGGGCTCTTCTTAGCAGTGATTGAAAGGTCAGTGGGGCGGCAACTGTGTTTTTTTTCTATGAGTTAAAGCATCTCTTTCTTTAGGCGCTGCTCCAAGCCAGTGGAGTGCATAAGCTGCACCACTCCAACAGTAGCCCCGGGAGGCATTGCCCCTCAGACATACCCTCTCAGGCACAATCTCTGCTGCTTCTTTGCCCCGGGAGAGAGGTGGTAATTTGCTGCTAGCCTATACCAGCAGCAGATTACAAAACCCCTGCACAGGCTCAACCATAATGGCTGCTGCATTAGGAGCAGGACCAAGGTTCCACCCCTCCCTGCCCACTAACCACCCCCCTGCTGTAGGGGAATCTTACATTTTAGTGTGCCTGGCCCCCAGGTCCATATTGTCCACAGTGGGGTATAAGAGAGACTCTTCCTCAGCCTTTCTGTGCTATGTGGGTGTGTAGTAACAATCTATCCTAAAATTCTGGCCAGGGGAGGAACCCTCGTGTATTTCCCTCTGGGGGTGGAAAGATAATACCTTCCCATTTGACAAAAAGAAAAAGAGCCTTTCCATTTTCACTTCCAATTAGAAGCAAAGCTGTGAAATGTTCAGTGTTTTCATGAAACTGCAGAAATGTGATTAATTTTTCACCAATTTTGCCAGCAGGCACTCATTCATTTTGATGCAGTCTGAACAATAGGAAATGTTCCTTTTGCTTTCCCAAACTCTGTCAGCACCAATGCTCTTCACAGAGACATAGCCCTTCTTTTCAGTCCAAGCTGATCTTTCCAAACCCCATGGCACTCTCTTGAAGAGGTGATTCTTTCCAAAGCCTTTCACTCCTTAGTTGTCCATGGACTTCCGCTTGCTGCTTTTTCTCCAGCTGCTTTTCCTTTCCATTGTGATGCGAATCCTGTGTGGTGGATATATAATTTCCTGCCTGTCACACAGAATAATCCACAGGATTTGGTCATATGTTTGTAAATATAGCTCTACGTAAGTGTCACAATATTTAATGTTGGTGGTACCAAAACGTGTTGTTCTAGACGTATTTTCTACACAGTGTAAATCCATGTAGGGATTTTAGAGGAATCCATATGATGTAGCTTGCTTTTCATTGTCATGCTGAAATTTATTTGTACAGCTCCAGGGGAAAATAAGTACAGCCAGCCTGAAGTTCAGTGAAACTTCGCATTTTGTCTTGTCTACTGTACATGCATAAATAATTTCCTTTTGAATACAGATTACGGCTTTTTTAAATTCAGGGATTCACTGAGGACTGAGATTTCTTCCAACACAGTGTTTGTTGAGAGGGTCAGAGCAATTCCCTCTGAACTTTAGGCTCCACAGTAAACCTACACAGACTCGCTTCATCAGCTGTCCCAAACAGAACCAGAGCAGGTGACTTCTCTTTAATTGGGATAATGCACTGAGAATACTCTAGAAGAGTAATTTGGCAAATTTGGCTAAGACTGCTGGGGAAGATCCACCACCCTACAAAGTTCATCTCTGCTTTGCCTCTGCTCCGTTAGCAGGTGTATAAGTGGTGGCTCCATCACGGCCCCACTGCTGCCCTTTGGGGAGTCTAGATACACTGCCCATTCTAGTCCGTGTGCACGGGAAGCTGAATGACCAGGAATGCATCTGACTCTTGCCCATGGACAAAAAATGGAGGGAAAAGTTCCTTGAACAGATTTTTAAGGGTATTTAGGTGCCTATCTGCACTTTTAGGTTAATTCCATTAAAAATCTAGCCCCTTGTACCTCCTGGCCTTGGTTTGGCATGTAGGAGAGAAGCAAGTCTGACCTAAAAACTATCTCAGAAAAGCAAAGTCAGCCAATCCAAATTCAGAATTAGGTCTAAATGGCGTATTAACTCCAAAGAAAACTGTGACAATTAGAAGCAAACAAATGATCAGCATGATGTGGAGAGCATAGTCACATAACTCCCATTAACAATGTGGTAATTGGAGTTCTTTGGTTACATTTTCTGTATGATACATAGAGATTTATCTCAATACATGTGATGTGTGTGAGTGGGTTTGCGTACGTATGAATTTCAATTGGAGTTGGGCACCTAACTTCTTTGGGTCCCTTTGAAAGTTTTAACCAGATTCACCAGCTGCCACAACACCGCCGCAGACCCTGGTGACAGATCTTTGGCAACCTTGAAGATGCTGATGACTGCATCTCATCAGATCCCTGTTGTAGCTTAGAGGTACACAAAGCAACAGTAGGTTAGTCATTTTAATAAAAAAGATGAAATGCTTCATCCTGTGAAATGCAAAACTGGAGATGAGCCCCAGCAAGAGCGTTTGGATGGATTCTGACCCATAACCAAATTTTCCTAAAGTTCACATCTAGTGTTCTCTGCATTACAAATGCCAGGCTTATGTGACCTTATTCAGGCAATTGGTAGCCAATCAATAGTCTCTAGTGGCCAAGATATTGAACAGCACATAGCACTATATACGCGAAATGATTAATAGTCACATGGCCCATCTCAGCCAGCCAGTCAGACTGTGATAGAACATCAAAGATTGCAACATAGATTTGAAGTTCTCCAGAAAATTCCACAACCTCTTACAGAGTTTCTTTACAACACAATCTTTTTTTTACAGCAAAAATGCAACACACTGATGTCTTTTAAGTGGTAAGGAAAAAATTCATTCCCTGCCAAAGGCCCTTTGCAACACAATTGAAAAGGTTCTACTGCACAGTGGGGGAACATGATTATTGGGGTGCTGTGTAAGGAGGGTACACACTTTGCATGGGATAGACGATTGCTTTGCAGTAGCCTGCAACAAGTTGTGAAGGAGCAGGGCGTGCATAGTGCAGAGGAAAGGTGGGGCAGGGAATCGACTGTTGTATACATTTTCCTATTTTGGTCCCCCTCTGTGGGAAAGGCCTGGCATATGTTGTTCCAAGCTTTAATCCTTTCCCTGCTTTCATTTGACACACCTCCCCAGCACAAAGCCTGACTGTTCAGGCTGGTCACTGGCCCTTGGAGTTTAGCCTACATAATATATTTTTTTTTTAAATTGGATTTATTGTGCCCTCCAACACTCACTGTCATTTCACTGTACTGAACAGCCTGTGTATCTTGATGGCTCATGAGATCTTTACTTCTAGCTCTTCAGAAAAATTACACTATCAATGACCTTGACTAAGAAGGTCAGATTCTTTTCACTCATCTCCCAGTCAAGTGTTATCATTTTCATGCAGCTTACAGTGGCGCTCAAGTAATCCGCCCAATGTAATTAGCAGGGAATGTCTGTGAGTTTTAGGTCCAAAGTGGAGGAGGGGATGGGAAAACGGTGAGATTTCTCTAGTACATACTTGACTGTTCGCTAATTAATTCCTACTGCATTGTCAACACCAGAGAGAGATTTCAGCAAACATATCCTGGACAATATCAGAAGCAAAGTACTCAGGACACCCTGTTCTGAAGAATCAGTTCCAGTATGGACTAATTTATTTCCACAACTTTTTGTCTCTCTCTAATAATGTAATGCTTTGTCTCTATTCTAAGTGCTCCCTATACACAGATTATTAGAGACTGTATCTATGGGCAGTCTCTTGTAGTTGCAAAGATGACTGTTAAAGCTATGTGTCAGTAACTGTGTCGGTATATATTGTATTTCTGGTCTGAGAATGTTACATACTCCCTACAGCGAGAAGTTGATCCAGACAGACATTTTTTACTTGGCTTCCCCTCCTTCATTAGCTTGGTTGCAGCAGGGTGTGGACTGACGGAGGCCAGGAGAAACAGTAAGTGAAATAAAATGTTGTTTTGGCAAAGATACCACTGCCCCAGTCTATAGGCGGATGTAGCGGTTGTTGTATTTTGTGCCCTTTTATATTGATGATTGAGTTTTGGGGCCACCCCTAAACTTCTACTATTCTGAGCCAATGCAGAGCTCTTCTCTACAGGCTGCTTGTTTGTCCTTGCGCTCAAGTCATTTAGTCACATAAAATGTTATGGGCATAAAGTGTAAGGCGCTGAACTATTTTCAGTGCCTAAAGATGGTGGTAAAACATTTTATGCAATGGAAAGACTTCAGCCCTTAAAAACTTCTCTACATAAAACAAAAAGAATGGGATAAAGGGTGCCTGTCCCTCCCACATCTCTCTCCTTCCCAACTCCCAGTCAAAAACTCAGGTCCATGCTCACACCAAACTCAGCATGGACAGGCACATGGCTTGGAGGCATGCATGGTTTTTGTGGCCTGAGAGTCTAAATTTTGTGACTGTTCCCAAAGAGCCTAGGTGCCTCACATGGAGTGGATTTGTTGGGTGGGAATGCAGACCTGGAACCTCAGGCTTCTTTTCTCTAGGGAGATAATGAGCAACATGGACCAAGGGAAGAACAGAGACCATTCAGAGCATCATCAACTTTTTTTCCCCTGAGGTTCACAACTCGCAGGCATCTGGACATTTAGGAAGTTTCCCTACCCTAATCCTCTTGTCAGGAAAAAATTTTAAATTACAAATTCTTGATGATGATGATGATGATACTATACATTGGCTTTGGTGATACAGAATCTGTCAGTAATGACAGACAATGCTAATAGCTCTATTCTATATCCTCCTCTGATCTCAGCATTCCTTTGCCCCTCAGAATTGTCCCCTTCTTCTCCACCTTCTTCCTCACCAGCTCCCAGTCCCATACTCCTCTCCTAATTCACATCCTTCTCCTTGCCTATCCAGACTGTTCCCAGTCCCAGTTTCTCACCAGACCCCTTGTTCTAGTCTATTCTTTTCCCTTTCCCCTGTCCCCAGTTTAATGCTGTTCCCCTGTACATTAGAGTCAAGTGGTTTCCTCCTTCACACTGCCCGGGTATGTCATGAGGCCCTTCAGGAAGGATCAGGGCCTAACTGTCCCATGATGACCTTTGTAGGAAATACCTGGAAGCAGACAGTTGCTATTTCCCCATGTTTGTTCCTCCCTTTTCTCCCTCCCCCCCCCCCCCCCCCCCCCCGTTCCTCAGACATTCTTGTCAACTGCTGGAAATGGTCCACCTTCATTATCACTACAAAAGGTCCCCCTCCCCCCTCCCCCGCTTTCCTGCTGGTAATAGCTCACCTTACCTGATCGCTCTCGTTAAGTGTGTATGGTAACACCCATTGTTTCATGTTCTCTGTGTATATAAATCTCCTCACTGTATTTTCCACTGAATGCCTCCGATGAAGCTGTAGCTCATGAAAGCTCATGCTCAAATAAATTTGTTAGTCTCTAAGGTGCCACAAGTACTCCTTTTCTTTTATAAAAAGGAAGTTACACTACTAGAGGAGTTCTCTCTAGAGATGTCCTGCGGGTGTTTCCGGGCAGAGGAATGCACAGGAAATAGAGTAGGTGAAACCCTAAACAAGAGTTGACAGTAAAATTCCTAAGAGAACTGTCAGACTCCCAGGGGAAGGGAGAGAGTGGGCAGTTAGCTCCAGGAAATGGGCTGGTGGCCACCTTTAAAGCAAAGAGGCGAATAGGAAGATGAAGTGTGTTGACAGGGAGAGAGAGAGACCCCTCAGAGAGAGCAAGTAAAGACTGAACCCCAGCATGGGTTGGGGTACAGCAGCTGAGTCTGGGAAGACAATAGAGGCTGTGGGTGACTTACTGATTACAGAAGGCTAGAAGAAGGATAAAATTCCACAAAGGAGAAAACAGAAGCCAGAGACTATTTCTTTATATTAGCTTTTGATTATTAATTAATATAAAGTTCCTTCTGAATAAGGGATTCCTGAAGGCAAAGCGTAAGTGGCGACTGATTTATATAGCTAAAAGAGGAAAGTGAGACACAGCACTTGGGCCTGTGGCAGGGTGCCAACAGTGGGGTCATTGAAATGACAGGGAAAACAAGCTATCTATTCTCTGTTCTGGTGCTCAGCCTACAGTAGCCAGGAGATAAGAGCCATGGGCTGGAGGATGCTCATTTGTTCTCTGGGATTGGCACACATACTGTCTGGTCACAAGGCAGAGCTATGAGAGAGTGGAACATGCTCAGTGAGGATGGGCTCTTCAGAGATTTTCGCTGGTAAACTCTAAGAAGTCTCTCTCTATCTCATGGCTGAACTGATTTTTTCTTTTCTTTCAAAGGGTTACAACTTAGCCAAATTTTGGTGGATTTTCACAGGAACAGCCAAAAGCACATCCCTGGTACAAAAGTCACCCCTCTTCTGCTAAATTTCAAGTCTCTACTCCAAAGTACAGGAGTACAAAAGCTTTTCAAATAAAAGGTTGCCAGATATTTTTTTAAAGGCAAGGCAATGTATTTTTTCCCTAGCCTTGCTGGCTGAACTGTTTTGGCTGAAAATTTCCAAAAGAATTCTGTCTGAGGCAAACAGCCTGTGTGGAAAAATTCAGCCCAAACAGTTGAAGTTTGGCAAAATTATAATTAACTGAAAATTATAAGGGGAAGTCTCAGGCAGCCTTAATAAGAGACAGAACTGATAGCACCACCTAGCATATATATTTTAAATCTAACATAAACTTGAGTTTTCATAGATATTTCAGTTTAAGGTGTAGAATTAAACTGTAAGAACGCTTTAAAAAAAGGTGCCTGTGTAACTCCTATAACTTAAAAAAAGTTTGCTCAGTTTATTTCCAATTTTCCAGTATTTTTACAAGAGGCGAAAAATAATAACCATTTTCTGAGATCAAAATTGTTTTTCTATGCAAATCTGAAGGGGCTGTGAAAATAGGACTTGCAATTGAAGGTCCACAGTGTAACCTTTACTGTGAACAGATGACTGCATAGGCTTGCTTTTTTTTTCTATTTAGAAATGCCTTTTAAGGCCACTTGTTCCCATGCATCTTCACAGGAGAACAGGCTCCCAACTCCACTGTACGGCACCATAGCACTAGCTGCCATTGCAGCCAGGCATGGGGATGAAGGTAGAGGTTGTGTGCATGATAATGCATTTCGCAAGCAAGCATGGAGAGGGTGCACTGCAGAGGCAGCAGAGTTGGCTAAGTAGATAGGTTCCAACAGCAGCAGTTGCTGGGAAAGTCCTGCTCAGCTCCTCCAGCCCTGGGCTGGAGCATCTCAATAGTAAATACAGAGTATATAGTACAAAGAGAGGGGTTGAGGGTGGAGGGGTAGAATGCCCTGTGCTCTAAAAAATTGTAGCAGAAAGGTAGCCTTCATGAGGCTTTTCCTAGGGAGGCACAGTTGAGTTCTGTCTTTTGAATAGTGCGTATCCTAAAGGGTTAGTGTGCACAAAACGATTTTATCAAATAGTTACATTTCCTAAAGAAGACACTTAGTATCCATTTTACCGCCCTTGTAAAATTGCTCCTCATTTCAAAGGGTTTTGCTGTTCCCATGCCATTCTGTGCTTGCATTTAGCATAATTTCCAAATTAGTACACTGGGGAGTTTTTGGAGCTTTATCGCCATAGTCTTGTCTTGATCCATCATATCCTAGTTATTACAAGAAGAGTTAATTAGGAGGATATGAAATTAAAATACATGCTTTTCTAGGGGACTACATAGAGATGATGGTAGAAAAGAAAAAGGAAATAGATGAATATTGAAAGATGCCAGAATTCCCCAAGCTATTCCTTAGTACTGTTTTAGAGGTAGAATAGATAGTTCTACAGATCAGGAGGGTTACGAGGAACGTTAGCTTAGAAAGTGGACAGGCACTGAGTCTCTGTGTTCTTAAAAATAATTACAGTGTCTTTCCTCTGAAGTGAATTGTATTAGGTTACATATCTCAGACCTTGTCTAGAAAGAATTTGAAGAAATCAGCACCTTTATGCACAGAGGGTCAGACTTCTCTTAAGCAAATGCCACTCAAATGACAGTTCCACTGTATGTGTAGATAGTAATTTTGGTCAGGATGGACTTCAAAAAAGCAGCCCTGAACAAACTCAGAGAACTAGTAGCTAAGATCCCCTGGGAAGAAAATCTAAAGGGAAAAAAAGTTCAGGAGAGCTGGCAATTTCTTGGACAACATTAAAGACACAAGAGCAAACTATCCCGATGCAAAGTAAAGATTGGAAGAATAGGGAAGAAGCCAACATGGCACCATCAGGAGCTCTTTAGTAACCAGAAAGTCAGAATGGAATCCTACAAAACAGTGGAAACATGGACAGATTGCTAAGGAACACAAGGATGTAGGAATAAAATCAGAAAGGCTAAGGCACAAAATGAGTTGCATCTAGGAAGAGGCATAAGGCAATAAGAAGGGGTTCTTTAAATACAGTAGGAGCGGAGAAAGATGAAGGGAAGTGTAGGTCCTCTACTTGGCAGGGAAGAGCTAATAACTCATGAAATCAAGAAGCCCAATGTATTTAATGCCTATTTTGCTGCAATCTTCACTAAATAGATGAATGGTGGCCAGATACTCAACACAATTAACAACAAGGGGGAAGGAACACAAACCAAAATGGGGAGAGAATAATTTAAAGAATACTTACAAAAATTAGAAATTCATCCTATTAGTACTTAAGGAACTAGCTGAAGCAGTCTCAGAAGCATTAGCAATTATCTTTGAGAACTTTCTGGAGCATAGGTGAGAGCCCAGAGAAATGGAGAAGGGCTAATATATTATCCATCTTTAAAAGAATAACAAAGAGGACAGGGAGTTATAGACTGGACAACCTAACTTCAAAACCTAGAAAGACACTGGAACAAATTATTAAACAAACAATTACCTATAGAGGCACTTGGAGAGCAAAAGGAAATTACCTATAAAGATTGCTAAATTAGAGAAGACAAATCTTATGTCAATTTCACTTGGAGCCTATTTCACTTGGAGCCTATGGTCAGCGGGGAAAAGAACCTGGTGGATCAGAAGAGAGAAGAAGGAAATACACCTCCACTGAATGGTTACCTCCTTCCACAAGGGCTTCACAAGGTTTGGGACCTGCTGTGTGAGAGGGCAAAATGAAAGTGTGAGTGGGATCGCACTCAATTTGCCTGACCCACTGGAAAGCCATGGGACTTTTGCAGGCAAGTGAATGATGAAGCTGTCTGCATGAACATGCCTGCTTTCCCCTCGCTTCTGTTCTGTGAAGGTCTGGTAACAACAAGTAGCTGAGGAAATTGTCTGGCAGTACAGCTGCTTCAGGAGAGCTGTGGGGAAGCGAACAGCCAGCCAGGAATCAAGGGCTTTCATGCAGGTGGCCCTGACCTCTGAAGATCTTGGGGAATCTGCTCCAAGTGTCAAACCATTCCTTAGAAGAATTCACATGAAACACGGTGTGGAAACACACAGAGTTTCCTCTGTCCTGCGTAGGGTAGCTCATGCCAGAAACATTAACACCTTTGGGTTTTATTGTTGATATCCTGGTCTGCTCTTGCTAGAGTTTTGTTGCTATTTTTAAAACTGTGTTACTGTTGTATATTGCATAATCAATACATACTTCAAACAGTGACTTGGTCACAGATGAATGTGTGGTGATAGCACGAAAGCATGTGAGCAAACACATGAAATGTATTGTTTAAAAATATTTAGCCAGTGAACTGTGAAAGACTGCTAAGGTTGAAGAATGAAATCCATCTTCCACTCACCGCTGATCATAGCTAATTCCCATACAGTTCCATGCAAGAAGCGATAAAGCAGTTTTCCCCCTCCCCATGCCACTCGTGGCCTCCTGTGCTGGAGAGGTAACTGTTTGTTATTTTCAGTCTCTCAACTCGCACAGTTCTCATTTTTTAAAGTGACATATTGCATAATTATATTATGTTAGTTTTGGACTGTGGATTACTGTTCAGTAGTATATGAGCTAAAACCAACAGAGTCATATCTCTCAAGACTTAATTTGGATTTGCAGTGTCTTGGAAATGAACATCCAATGCTTGGCATATGAATTATTATTCTGTATTAAAAGTGGAAATGTTCAGGAATTTAAATATAGGAAGTGCACTAGGAGGGAATTTTAAAAGGTTTTCATGAAGATGTCTTTTTGTAAAATACCTAATTACAGCAAAAAATTCCCTTAAGCTTTCTCAAGCTCCACCCAATACTCAGACACTCTGCTGCTGAGTGCAATTTAAAAATTTGGATCGATATTGTAGAGAGATTGTTACATTTTAAAAATATAGGCTGGATCATCGGCTCGTATAAATGAGAGTGTACCACTATTGACTTCTGTGGTGCTTTGTAGATTGGCACCAGGTGAGCATCTATAAATCCATGGTGCATCCACACTTTGAATATTGAGTGCACTTCTGGTTGCCCCATCTCAAAAAAAGTTATGTTCGAATTGAAAAAGGTACAGAGAAGGGCAACAAAAATTATTAATGGTATGGAATTGCTTCCATATGAGGAGAGATTAAAAAGACGGGGACTTTTCAGCTTGGAAAAGAGACAACTAATAGGGGATATGACAGAGGTCTATTAAATCATAAATGGTGTGGAAAAAGTGAATAAGGAAGTGTTACTCCTTCAGAAGAACCAGCAGTCACACAATGCAATTAATAGGCAGCAGGTTTAAAACAAACAAAAGGAAACACTTCACACAATGCACAGTCAACCTCTGGAACTCATAGCCAGGGGATGTTGTGAAGGCCAAAACTATAACAGGGTTCATAAAAGAATTAGACAAGTTCATGTAGGATAGGTCCATCAATGGCTATTAGCCAAATTGTCAGGGATGCAACACAATTCTCTGGGTATCCCTAGCCTCTGACAGCCAGAAGCTGGGAGTAGATGACAGGGGATGGAGCACTCAGTGATTGCCCTGTTCTGTTCATTCCCTCTGAATGGCACTGGCCACTGTCGGAAAACAGAATACTGGGCTAGATGGACCATTGGTCTGACCCAGTATGGCCGTTCTTATGTTCAGGGGACCAGGCTGGAGGTCCTAGGACCGGAGGAGAATGAAGTAGCATAGCCTTCTTTACATGTGCCCTTTGCCCCAAAGTTGAAGAGTGTACTCCAGTGCCAAGGGCCAAGGTCTTTGGTTTTTGTGCACATTTTCTGTTGGTAATTTGTACCACTCAGGCCTGTTGAGTACCAAGAAGCATTTTCCAGATTGCAATCTCCTGTGATGTAGAAGCTTCTGGATAACTCTGGTGTATTCATCTATTAACTGATTGATTACAGATAATTTCTGAATGTTTCAGACTGTATTGGGAAAGAACAAAATACTCCAGAATGTGTAAGTGAATGTTCACTAAGTGTTAGACAAAGATTCCTGACTACTGGGTCTGCTCTAAGCATCCTGGGAAGGAGTAAACTGCATGAGGTCTGTACCTGTGCAGATGGGATATAGCAGCTCTGCCACGCCTGCTCCCCCTCCCATACTTCTACCTGTGACGCAGGTAGTCAGCACAAGAAAGTAAGGGGGTACCCTTTAAGGCCTCCCATTTATTGCCTTCTGCCTCCAAGCAAGCAGACTACCCTTTGATCTTAAATATATAACTGGCATTAATTATGAAAATACAGATCTGTAAATCTTTTCAATAAACGGCACACGTCCGTTGTGGATATAAGGCTGAAAGTCCTAAATCTGCTCTGCCCTGCCTTCCGCTTTAATGCAAGCCTGATTTTCTTAAAAATAATGAAACACAGTGTACTCTGCTGCAGCTGGCCATTCATTCCACTGGGTTTCTAGAGGCTCTAAAAAGGAAGAATTAGAACGGATGGCTTAAAAAAAATTAGCTTTATAAAACAGGTTACAAAAAGCCTTGTTTTTATCACATGTTTTGAAGAGAAGAAAATAGAACAGGCGTCTGTTCGATAGGTAAAGGGCTCTGTTTTCTTAGTGATGTGTCTGTGTATAGTAATGCCTGTTAACAGGAAGTGGAGTTACGAATCGTGCTGTTCATCAAGATGAGAACTGCACTCAGAGGACAGCCAAGAAGAATGGTGATGCACACAAAACCTATTCTCACAGCCATCCTGAGGCTTGTTTTATTGCTGCCAGCGCTGTTGCAAAGAACTGCAATGCTGGTAATACCCATTGTGTCAACACTCCTCAAAAGGGCTTGCAATAGTGCACATGTAACCCACACACCTCCTGGGTGTGGTGTTCTGAGAGGGAGATTGACTGATTGACTTATTGATTGATGAGTCTGCTCTGCAACTTTAGTTAATAGCTAAATGGCTTTTAATTCATGCAGTAGAAAGAAACTCATGCACTAAGCTCCAGAGACCCCAGGCTTGATTCCGGCCACTGCTGACTGGGGTCTGTTGGCATTGCCAACATCATTGCAATGGCACTTTGCTCTAAGCTAGGCATGCATCAGTTACATCCTTCATCAAGCCACTCTGCATCATTACATTGTCTGTGTCGACAGAAGACCCAAAAGCACTGACATTTTGGATCCACTGATCCAGTTGAGTTCTCTTGTTACAGTTCCACAATGTCCCTGACATGTCCCCAGAAACCATTCTGGTCAAGGCCCTACCAAAATGGTATTTTCCATATGATGTTTATATTTCATACATACACTTTTTATATATGCAGAGCCACATCCTCAGGTAATGCAACATTGTGACACTAGGAGAGGATCTGGCTCATAAATGTGAAATGGTTATAGATTACAAATAGGAATCTGGACAGTGCAGTAGATGAGGATTTTTGCAGAGAGCTGCAAGACAGGTATCCATAAAACAGTCCTATTGTAGGGCTACAATATGTGGACATGGTGAACCCAAAACAGGATGACTACTGTTGATGCTCTCTTTGATGCAGCTTACACCCATTCATTCACACCAATGCAGGTGCAATGGTGAAGTTTTCTAGTGTAGACAAGGCTATAGCAGGAGGCAAGGTAATCTATTAGATAAAGCAAGGTACCAGGAAACTGGACAACTTGGTTCTATTCCAGGATTTACCACTGACTTAATTTACCCTTAAGAAAGTTGTGTCATCTGTTTGGTCCTTACTTCATATCTCGGGGAATAATGCCATATTATTTTCCCCACTGTCACTTATTTGTGCCGTGTTTTCAAAAAGACTTTTTCCTAATTAGCGACACTAAAGTTTGGTTTGCCTTTTACATGTGCACTAATGATTCACATCTGTATGCCTGGCTCAGAATCAGTTAGCCAAAAAAGGTAAGCCCTGTTGATATCAGAGGGGAGTTTGAGCATTTGTATCCGAGAGTCATAGACCACTTGGTGCCTGACATAAGGATTTAAAGTGATTGTGAGCAAGTAAAGTTCTCATCCTGCTTAGAGCAGAACCTAAATACACAATTATAACCTTCTTAAGCAGGAGAAATATTCTGAATCGGGTATAGACAGACATGACCAAGGGGGTTCTACTATGAAGGTGAAGGGGAAACGTGTAAAACAGATTGACTTTCAGAATCAGTCACGTTCCCAGATTGCTCCTGGTTAGGGTTCGGCAATGCATTGCTCCTTGTTCGGGGCTCATGGCAAAGTAAATGTAAAATGTAGCCCCAAGCTTTATTACTTCAATCATAAAGTCTTCCTCAAATGCCATAATTGTTCTCTGTCATTCCTTCTCTTTGGTTAGCCCTTCGCTAACTGGCCTTGCAGAAAGAGTAGAAGAAAGTGAGTTGAGGTCAGATTTACAGGTTTATCGACTTCTAGTTTTCCTGTTTATGACTCAGCTAAATCCATCAGAAAATGTAGCCATTCATAGGTAGCTTTAGCTGTCTCCATGTATCATGGCATCCTGTTTTGTTAGGTGCAAATGAAATACTCCGTAGCTTGCAATGAAGTAATATGTCTTTTAATGTTGGAAAATAATAGACCAAACTGTGAATTACTGTCCAAGTCGAAAAGGAAAGTTAAACTCAGTTAGATCCAGATTGTGATGCACTTGCACAAGTTAGGTACTACCTTATTCCAGTCCCTTTAAAACCAATGGGACCATTTGAGTAAGTTATCACTCTGTGTGAGTAAGGGAATTGCAATCTGGCCCTTAGCTGTATTTCTCTTGCATGGTATTCCCATCAATAGTAGACAAGAAAAGAGCTACTACAATGGTCAGCAGTGTATTCTACATAACAATTCAGTGTTGATTTCCAATTATTTTTTCTCAGGGAGCAGATGGGAAGGCAAAAAAATATAGGCTAAATTTGTCTATAGTCTAACTCCACTGGAATCAATGGAGGTAGACCAGGGATGAATTTCACCCAATAAGCACAAAATTAGGTCTGCCCAGTAATGATGATATTTTAAACATATGTATTACCTTTCATTTGAGGATTTCAAATAACTTTACAAAGGTGGGACAGTATCATTGTCTCCAATTTACAAATGCGGAAGCAGGCACAAGTGTGTAGAGCTGATAAACATCATCCAGTGAGTCGGTGGAAGAATCACAAAGAGAATCCAGTGCCCCTGACCCCCAGATGCCTTCTCTAGCCCTAGATCACATTGCGTTCCTTTGTGAGCTTCCAAAGCAATTCTATAGACATAAACCTATCTGAGTATGAAGAGCAAACAGAGATTAAGCAATATTAATAATAATAAACTTGTTGACACACACATTCTAGGGATAAATTCTCTGCAATTTACAAGCTTTCCTTTACTGTCTTAATTGGAGATCTGTTGTCCCATTGATACCCCATTTTACTGATAAACTGAGATAGACAAACCTAGTTGAAAGCTCAGCTGTCTGATTTACATTTATACAGTATAGGAATGAAGACACGTTTTTTAAGAAATGTGAGGCAGTGAATATATCAGATTCTGAGGGTATGCATATATTTGTTTCATGACTGCAATGTTTAAATTATAAATGAAGTATGACAATTTAAGTATCCCTTGTGAATTAATTTTATATTGCTTTGAAACAGAGCTAATAATTATGATCTCATTTAATGCTTATATGGACACTGGCTGTATTTCCATTTGTGCTGCATATTCATTGAGTGGCATTCATCACTGGACTCTTAAAATAGTTGACCATGAATTCACACATAATGCAAATAGATTACCTAATAAATAAATGGGCTTTAAAATAACCCATGTGCATCTTCGTTTCACAAAACATATCTGCTGCTTCTTGTTCGTTTAAATTCAGCACACTGTTGAGGTCTCATCTACAGTACTGTAATTAAAGTTCCATAATTTGTTTTAATTATAATCCACCTGATATTTAGTGGTCTATGTACTTCAGACCTTTATAGTAAATGGATATGTATATTGCTATGAGATAAAAATTGGGATTTGAGATTTTGTCTGAATAGATGAGTGAACTAGTGAAATAAACAGGTTTTTTTTGTATTATTCTATAATACCAAATAGGTGTGTGCAGCACATGACAGAAATTACAGTCCACTCAGCAAAAAAGGGAAATCCTGGTCCAAAGAGCATGCACTTTAAAAGCTCAGTCTTGCTCTTGTTGAAATCACTGGGAGGTTAGCGGTGTGTGGACCACAATGGGAGCAGGATTGGTCCCAATGTGGATAAAGCATAGCAGCAAAGTGATACAGAAGCTGGAGGAAAAGGAGATGCATGTGATCATTGGTAGAGCATAAGGGCTCTGAAATAAGTGAGTGTTCAGGTGTCGATTGAAGGGGGACAGGGAATAAGCTTAACTAATGTTGATGGGGAGGTTGTTCCAAGTGTAGAGGGTGACATTTTAGAAAGCATTGAGTTGGGGTGCATGATGGGAACAAAGGGGGAAGATAGGAGAGCAGCCTGGGTAGAGTTGTAACGTTAACTACAATCTATATGCTATATGTGAACTACAATCTATATGCTAGAGTATTTCAGTGTAAATGTAACTACTTTTGTGAAAGAACTAGAAGCAATGCCAAGGCTATACTTTCCAGCACCCTGTCCCTTTAAGGTTTGGAACTGTGCTGAAGAGGTTGAAGAGACATAGCAGTTTGGTGTTCCAGAGAAACTCCCCAGCAGTGGGGTTTGTACAAGCTGTGCGTATGTTGTTTGATTTATGGCAAATGATTTTACAATGTGCTCCAGTTTGAAACAGTACTTTGCTCTGGGAGTGTAACAGAGTGCAGGAAGAAATGGGGGTCGGAGCTGTGGATGGGAATAGAGGTGTCCCTCGCCTTGTATTTGAGAACAAAAGGTTTGAACAGGATATGGAAGAAAAGGGGTGATGATAATGTGAGTGGCTCTCTTTACAGACCATAGCACTGCAACAAAATCCAGTTTGTGTCTTTTAATAGTGATGAATGTTCCTTTTTGGCTGCCAATACACAGCATGTAATTTTGGACTGGCTTGTGGTACCCAGATGATGTAATTCAGCTTTAGATAACAATGGAAGTTACAGAAGTGAACCCAGAACCTATTTGGCCCATGGAATAACATTTTAAGAGTTCCAGATAATGGGCCAGATCCTCAGCCCCTTCTAAATTCCCCTTGTGCAGCTGGCTTGGTGCAGCACTGGAGGATGCCCTCTCATGGGAGAATCTTCAGCTTGCATAAGACTGATACAGTCACCCTACTGTAGCTGCTCCTGCTCTTTCCAGCCATAGAGGGGTGCTTCAGAGGAAAAGGAGTCATATCAGGAGTGGGAGGACACAGGACCAGAGTGAAATGTGCTCTTTTTGCTACTGAAGTCCCTGGGAGCCATTATTCTCTGGTGCAAATTAGAGCAGCAGTTGTGTCAGGGGCTCAATTAGCTCAGCAATCTCCAGGATCAGGACAGGCAGAAAGATGATGGAAACCTTCACTTCTCTTCCTGTGTACTGGGAGCTCTGACGTGCTTCGGAATCAGGCCTAATATGTCTCTTACCCAAAATAGTGCTTTTAATTGATCCATTCATGTGAAACATCTACACTGAAGCTATGTTTGTGCAAAAACAGGAAGCACATGTACCATCTAATCATGTCTATTTTCATGCACCAGTTTTGAGGAAATGAGATGTAGAGTATATCAGGGTGTACACCAGCATCCTTACAAAATTCTTGATATGACTTCTGCCTCTCCCAAAAAGTTACAGTATCTTTTTCTTAAATAGCATTATTTGACAGAGCCTCCTTAGGAAGCCCCCAGTGTAGTAATGAATTTTGATAGCACTGCAAGTGTTTTCTCCTGGGGTGGATGTTGTAAAATGGTACAATGTATCTCTCACACACTTTCTTTTCCATTGTGATATTTTTACCACCAAGTTAAGAAAATTAACAGACATATACACTAAACAGTGACTTATTAGAGAACAATTTGCATGCAGCGCTGGAACAAGAATCAGCCAACCAGGCAGTCTGGGCTATGAAAGTCACTGTACTCCAACCCCCCAACCTGCCTCCCCTCACTCCAAAACACAAAACAAAACAAAAAAAACCCTACGAGATCCAGGAAACACATGTCGGGTTCCACAATGTATTCTGAACAGAAGAAAATGTCACAAATTTACCATGTGACTGTGGTTTTCAATAATATCTCTCTTCAGCCAATCTAAAAAGAAATCATGCCAATGATGCAAAGGTGTCCATCGTGACATATCTTTGCACTGTATTCACTAGAATTTTTCAAGCATGAATCTTTCTCTCTTTCATTTCTGTTATTTGCCATTAGAATTTAACTACCTGTGAGCAGTGATTCATTATACTGGAGTAGAAACTTACAGGAGAAAGACCTGGAGTATATATGTGTCTTTTCTCTGGTGGCCGTGGTTTCTGAGTTCTTCATAAGCTATGAAGAATGTAGACGTATTTCCATATTAGTCACGATGCTAGGCATCAGGTTTTAGAGCTTAGTTTTTAGTCAGTTCTCCTACATGCTGAGGTGAAGTGATCCATATTAAAGAGGGATTTTCTGCAATTTCTCAGCAAGTGGCCAAGAAACCACCTCTCTATTGTTGACAATTATTTTCCTTGGTAAAATGTCATCCCATTAGTATATTTTAATGTATTGCATCTGAACTGCATGATGTTGTAAAGTTGGCTATGTGGATTATGATAAAATATTTGATTTAATGAACATTGGTAGAAAATAATTCAGTGAGTAATATCTAGGGAATGTTTTTGTTCAAATGTTTTTCAGTTTATTTAAGTGCCAGCTGACAGATACAGCTATAATTTCACTTTCTTCATATTATGATGAGCAGAAGAAAGGGTACATTTTAAAGCAATAATGCATATTTGTTGTTGTTATGCATTATTTATAAATATGCATATGCATCAGCACGAACGACTGATGTACTGTTTATTAGCTGTGCCTCTATTCATTAAAACAGACAGTATTTTATTTCACAAAGGATATTTTATTTATAAGGGGGATGCCACTGTATATTATGCAGGTAATTCTAGAAGAAAGGAGGTGCTATTTGAAAGCTCCTGTGTATGTTCTACCATAGTCCAGTTAAAGCTTACACCTACTTTACTGGTTTCAGAGTAGCAGCTGTGTTAGTCTGTATTCGCAAAAAGAAAAGGAGTACTTGTGGCACCTTAGAGACTAACAAATTTACTTGAGCATAAGCTTTCGTGAGCTACAGCTCATTTCATCGGATGCATTCAGTGGAAAAACCCACTGAATGGATCGAATGAAGTGAGCTGTAGCTCACGAAAGCTTATGCTCAAATAAATTTGTTAGTCTCTAAGGTGCCACAAGTACTCGTTTACCTACTTTATCATTCCTTCTGGCTAGGGTTTGACTTCATTAGTAACTCAAATGGCAATAACAGAACACCAGCCTCAGCATAAGCATTCTGCCCTAGTCTAGCTGTTCATAGGGTTTCCTGAAGGACCTTCATGTCCTTTCTCCCTGCTTCCACTGCCCATAGGATCACTTCCACTTGTTTCTCACCCAGCTGCCATTAACTTACCAGAGGGAGTCAGTGGAGTTCACTCAGTAGCTGTATGCAGCGTCTAACTCTTGTAAACAGGAATGTCAACAAAAGTCTTGCCATCCTGTTATTCCAGGACATAGAGGCTAGATGTACAGATGGGATCAATTTTAAAGGGTTCCTACCCCATTAGTTCCATTTTTTCATACAGTGGGGGAAAATAGAGACCCACAAAACTCACAGAGCTCACATAACATTCTCCAGCCTACACAAAGCTATTCTCGTACAGCTTGTGACAGGGTGTATACCCCACAACAGCAGAGAAAGAATTAACTGGATCCAGAGCAATTAGTGCACCTGGTTGCAACTGGAGGATGAGTCAGTCCAATCTGGTTTTAGGTTTATTTGGGGAGGAGATGGGTGGCTGAATTAAGGATGAGTCCCAGCTGAGAGAAGTGAGGTGACTAATAAAGGAAGGACTTCAAGGCAGTAGAAGGGAAGCGGAAGGTAGGTTTGGGGAGCCTCTACCAAGATGAGTGTTCTGGCACAGGGCCAGGAGATACACTGGGATGGGAATCTACATGGGTGGAATGGGAACCTTAACAAAAGGCCAAGATCCTAGGGAGGCAGCCTGGAGGTTGGGTGTCCGGAGGAAGGAGACTTACACACACAGCCTTGGGAGAGGCAGACAGGATCCACGCATCCAGGGAGAAAGCCCTGGAAAGCGTTATTCAGTACAGGACCTGGAAAGAACTGTGCAGAGCCCAGGAAGGGGTGAGGAGTCTGCAGAGGAAGGAGTCCAGGAAGGGGCTGGGGAAAAGGGCCTCGGGACAGACTGAGCGAGGAAGTGGCTAGTGAGGTATCTGGGAGCGTGAGAAAGCAGACCTTAGCTGCTTGCTGCAGGCTCCTGGGACTAGAACCCAGAATAAAAGGAGGCCCTGGATTCCCCAACCAGACACAAAGGAAGATGATACGAAAGCCCTGTGTGATAAGTGGTGTAAGGATCACTGAGCCCAGAGTTATGCTAAACACCTGGCATGAGGTCATTGGATTATTCGGGGGGACCCTGTGTTATCCTGGAAGAGGAGGGACTGCATGTGACCTGACTGAATGGTGTGAAGAAGCAGACTATCCAGAGCCGGAGCAGGTGCCAGTAGGGGGCACCAGAGAAGAATAGCAGGGAACTTCATGCTCAGCCAAATGGGGGTGTGCTGAGTGGGTGTCACTCTTCTGCATGGCTAATTACTATATATGTTAAATACTCACAGTAACAGGCCATTTACATACAAATGCCACCCACAGATACAGGTCTGCCTTCTTTATCTATTCAGGCACAAAAATTAGAAGCTGCCTGCAAATGGCCAATAGTGAATTCTCCTGTTGTAGATGAATTCTCCCGTGGAATGGATGTGTCAAACCTGGGTCCTGTACCAGCTACCCCAGCCACCTCCTGGATAGGGGGCATTTGGGGGGAAGGAAGAAGTTCATTAGACATGAGGATGGAACTCTGCTACACCAATCCCATGTCAGTGATGTATCTTACAGCAGCCCTACCCACAGTTCTAAACATTGTCGGGACTGGAGCCGGTGCAGAGGCTGAAGCCGGCCCTATGGTTCAAGGAGTCACGTATGGCTCCCTGACATCCCCACCCCATCTCTCTTCTACTGAATGAAGCTCAAGGACAAAGGACAAACTGGTCAAAAGTTTTCAAAGAAGAAATCTGACGACAGTGTCTGTTGGGTTTTTCATGACTCTTGCAGTGTGTAGCCAAACAGGACCACAATGTACTGAAGTGTTCAATTAAACCCTAAAAGAATATTTATCCCTAGTATAATGCCAAGGGATGTTCCAGAAGCTGTGAATTGCCAGAAGGCAGCTGCATTCCCGCCATCCCTCTCCCTCTTGCCATGCTCTCTTTAGCTCCAAAATGTCAGTAGTTGGGCACTCAAAAAATGACACCCAAAATTGTAGGTGGTGTTTGAAATTTAGTCTTTTAGTCTTCAGACCTGCTTTCCATGCCAACTAGTTTACAACACATTTGTGTTAGCCACCAGTTCTAAATTCCCCAACTATTTGTGAATCTTTGGTATGTTTGCAATATGGACCATGCACTCAGCCATTTACATCAACTCTCCAGCTGGGACAACTGAGGAGTAAGAAGGTCAAGTGACTCATCTAAAGTCAGACAGCAAATCAGTGGCTCAGCTCGGATTAGAACTGCAGTTGCTTTCAGTTTTAGCTGAAACTGACAGATCGCACCACTGCCTCCTTAGCTTAAATTGTAAGTGCGGATGGCAATCGCACTCTTGCTTGGTCTCCATGATTAAAAAAAGATGTTATTGACTGTGCATAGCTGAAGAGTAAGAAACTTTCTATCCCCTAATCCTAATCCCTTGAAAAAATATTGCAAACAGCGTGCTGGTTGTGCTAATGTTAATGGTATTTTCATTGTATGTTTTCCCACCCCTGTCTCGTTAGAAGTTTTGACAACTTGTACAGAAGAAGGGCTAATTCCTTCCAGGCCTTCCTCCCACCCAACCCTCTAATGGATCCGAATCTGTGTTATATGTTAAGGTTACCCAGACTGAGTCATGTTTTTTTCCTCTGTAACCACAACTAATGTAACTGTCATCATTCACTTTCTATGCCACATTTTCTTTCTTTAAATAATAATTTGCATACTAATGAAGAGTTTGTATCCATTGAAACAATAGAGCTTAGATTCTGTCTCCCTGCTATTATCAGACTCAGAACTTGAAACGCTCTGTTTGTTGTCACAAGGCTCATACATTACTTTTCTTTTGGTTAAAAACAAAAGGGTCTTGACTCCGATCTAATTTACATTGGTGCAAATCAGGAGTAACTCCATTGAAAACACTGGAGTTCTACCTTTGTGCAAACCTTGTGAGATCAGGGCCAAAGTGTTTATTTTATCTTCAGTATCTTATGGAAATATAGACATGATGGGCTAGACCCTTAGCTGTTGAAATCAATTGAGCTGTTCCTATTTACACCAATTGAGGATCTGGCCTAAAATACCAGCTTGGTTTATTTTATGCTATTTGTGATATTTTCCTAAGAAGTATGTTGAGCTTGAACCCATTGCTATTGAAGTTAATACTTTACTGTATTTCAGGTCGTGGAGGGTTGTCCTCCATTATTTTCAAAAATAAGGACGGAGGAAAATCAGTTAAGCATGTCCTTAAAGGTTAAGCATGTGCATAAGTGCTTTCTTGAATAAGGATCCATTACAGAGCCCTAGAGATTGCAGTGCTAAAGCTATGGGGTAAATCCTTTCAATATTTTGAACAAATAATTATTTTTTACAAAATTGTTGGTGCTCATCCCATTGATAGCTAGAGTCAGGTACTTTGTACAAAATTCCGCACGTACCTTTGCCACTGCATTTCAACTTCAGCCAGCAGCATCCTTGCTATTCCAGTCCTGCACCTCTCTTGAGCAGCCAGCCAATTGTTCAATAGTTTTGTGACATGTACAAATATCCACAGGGAACAACTGCAGCATGAGATCACCAAATTCATTTTCACTTCTGACCTTACCAAGAGCTGAATTCAGAGTTTCACATATTAACGACTAACAAATCTACCATGTATGCTACATACTGTGTATTAATGATATGCTTTGTAGCTAGGGAACTGAGCCAGCAGAGGAGCATCTGCAAGGTGTTAGGACTACGTCGTAAATGAGGTACCATATTCTACATAAATGCTTCAGTAATATGGATTGGAAATATGACAATAATAAATAAAAATTCATGTCTAAAGGAGGAAGATCTCAAATTGGTTTCAAATGATTTATCTTGGAGTAATACTTTCAGAAGAAGTCTGATACTGGTTTTTCACTTATGAAAGAGTAAAACTGAATTAAGATCTCAATCTGTATATTCAATAACTACAGCTGTGTGTGTATGTGTGTGAGAGAGAGAGCATGCAAAATAAAAATAATTTAAAAACTGCTAACAGTGATCATCAGCAGGCTGTCTCTTTCATAGAACCTCCTGAAGAAAAACAGTGATTATATAACATCTCTAAAATTCACCTTGGGATTGGCCAGCTAAAAATGTTAAAAAGCTGATGACAAAGAGCCTGCTTGTGATCTCTCTTTACATAGTAATGCTCTCTTGTCATTGCTTAACTCAATGGAATTATCCCTGATAGAGGGTTTGAGGCATTTGAAGTCAATGGACAGGCTGCCCTCATTGTCTACCATGAATGTTGGATCAGGGCTGAGACTGGTGTGAGGGCTCAGTGCTGTTCTGAGCAGCTCCTGCCAAGAGTTACTCAGTAGGGGTATCTTCCATCAATGCAGTTGAGGGCCGTGCAGCATCAAGTCAGATCAAAATTAGGCCCCAAAGGCTCAATCCCATACTACTTACATGGGGAAAATATTCCACTGAAGTCAGTGGTAGGAATTTTTCTTGCATTAATAGCACAGTAGAGGGTCCAAGTGAGTTTTCTGACTAGTTTTGACTATGATCTTTACTTAAAATGCTGAGTATATACTCAAATCTTATTTCCTAGAATATTGTCTTATTGTAGGTCAAGCACATTCCTGCAATATTATAAGTAAAATGCAGATAATTTATGTAAAACTCTGAATGTTAATACATGCACAGGTACCACAATTATATTGATTTCATGAACTTTCATGAATAATGGAAGGGAAAATTCATTTTTGCTTCTAGTTGGAAAGGTAAGAAATTTCATTTCACTGCCCCAAAATTGTACACTTCAAATGAATCAGAAACGAAGAGACTATAGAATAACAATGTCTAATAGTCTGCTGGAATGGGGGGGGGGGAGTTTGCTTCCCTTATTCACATGTAGTTCCACTAATGCCAGCTGGTTTAATCACATGAGCAAGTGGTGCAGGATCAGCTGCATAGTAAAAAAAAATTATATTACAGTGGACCTAATATAGCTGCTATTTAAGTCAAAGACAGTGTTGTTGTTGACTTCTGTGGATTCAGGTTTGCACTTACTACAGCCAAGAAGGATTGAAAGAAAATTCATGCCATTATGAGCTGATGAAAATCTAGGTGGTGGTGGTGGCAGTAGTAGTTGGTGGTGGTTTCACATGTTTTGCAAAAACAGGGTGACCCTTCCTTTCTGTATGGCAGTTCCTGGCAGACAATTGGGGTACATTACAACTGGGGAGTTGAGAAAAGAGGGCCAGACCATTCCGCCTATAGATCTCAGAGGATATACGACCTCCCAGCTACCTCTGCGGCAGCAATAGCCCTTTGTCTGCACCACAGGAGAACTCACAGCAGGTCTGGAAAGCCATGCTGGAGAAAGGGAAAGGCAGGAGCTGGGTGTGGAAAGGAGTAGGAGGCCATATTCCAACTTTGGTCCTGCCCAGCCTCTGTATTATGGCTCCCTCTTTAATAGGGTCTCATGGCTGCCCTAGCTCCTGTTGCCAAGGAGTTGTGGCAAAGCCACAAGAGGGTCAGAGGTGATGTGGTGCCTCTGTGTAGAGGGTCTCTGGATCTTGGGAGTCAGTTCCCCAGGGTGACCAACAGTGCCCCAGATAGAACAGGTTGGGGGAAATATCAACCAGGAGAACCTTAAGGAGACTTTTCTCCTTTTCTGTCCACATTGCAAGTTTTCCCACAGGAGGGATGATCAAGCCCAGAGTTCAATGGAGTAGGAAGCCAGAGTACAGCAGCCTTATAATAGGCCAGTTACAGAACTTCAGGCTTTACATGGACAGGAAACTGTCATCCCAGGAATATCAAATCACATTTATGATAAAATGACCTAGGTATTTCCACATTATGGAGTGTCTATGGCCATGCTTTCCTCACTGTGCAGAGAAGCTACACTGTCCTTTTAGATAATTGTGGGGTTTTTCACATTAATTATGGGGGAGGGGGGGAATGTAGTAATGTCAGTCACTCGTTATTGGCAAGTTGCCATACTTAATCATATAGGGATAGATTTGTTCACAGCTTTTATATTATCTACCCTGCATAGTGTATTGTGAGCGGCATGTCAAAAGATCAGTGAAAAATTAGAAGCAAAGAGTTCAATGGGGATATAAGCAATATCAGCATGAATAAAATCAACGATTTGATCTCTGTGTACAGCTATAATTATTTTCTACTTAGGGGGAAAAGAAAATATAAAACCAAACAATTTGCTTTGCCAGTTGCCTGTGTAGTTACACTTCCACCCACCTCCTTTCTTTCACTCTCGCATACACACATCAAACAAATGCATTAGCACTTCTTCTACCTCCCCCCCCCCCCTTTTCACACCACTTAGGAACTAAACCAGAGTGGTGTTGATGGTTGAGCCTAACACCAGGCCTTTCTGGAATACAACATATACTATCAGTGCTAATTCAGAAATCGTTGTATGTAGGAGTTTTATTTGGGAGTTTAGCTAATTTTTAAAGATATACTGCTGTATTTACAAATGAAACTCATCAGTATCCCAGGTTGGTAAACATGGAGCTGAGATTGTTTCTGCGGCAAGGCAAAGTGGGGAAATCATGAGTTAAAATTTTGCCACCTAGTCACAGGAATGTGATGTACACTTGTGTGATTCAGTGTTCTCCATCTACATTCTTTTTAAAAAATATGTATATATTAAAATGCTCTTTTTTTCATATTTACAAAGGCCATTATTGTTGAAGAATACAGTTTAATATTTTACATTTACGGTCAGCTGTAATAATTTGGAAGCAGCTAGAAAAGTGGTTGAATAATTCTAGGTACTTTCTGCAGACAGCTGCTACTCCCTCAATGTGTTTTAAACAACATTCAGGTTAGGCCCAAAATATGTAATTACATTTATGCTTAGAAAGCTGTCCTCATGTAATAGTTCTCTGATCTAAATGCTGTGTTCTAGCTATGAATATAATAGTGGCTTCAAAATGTACCACTAAGACTGGATCCCGTTCCCATTTAAGCCAATGCCAGAACTCCCATTGACTTCAAGATCAGATCCTGATGTTGGACATGCTGCTATGATGAATCTCTTAATAAAAGATCGGTATTCAAGAAATTTACTTTGCTGATTTACTTTTTGGTTGCTTTTAATAGTGCTGTGAAGACTGCATTGGAAAGAGCCAAGACATTTGGTGCCTTACCTGGGTCCAATTCGGCAGCCTATGCACACAGGTAATTGAAATCAATGGGAGTCTTCCATGCACAACTGTAGGACTGTGCACATGGGAACAGATGAAAGACACTAATATATCACAAGAAAAAAAATATGGATTCTTTCTTGTAGTTATAGTATGAGGCCATTTACCAAAATATATTTTAGTTAAGCAATAATCTGTGATATTTACAAGATTTGTTTGAACTGACAAAAAGTCCTATGTTGGTGCATATATAGTATAAGATACATGGGAAAGAAGTTGGAGCAGGACAAATATTTCATTTGGCCCACAAAAAGGGATCACTTCCTAGCAACACATAGGGTTGTGGTTTAGAGATTGCATAGACAATTTGGGCCTTTTGGCTAAAGCCATTGTGCAGACTAATTCCAGTTCCATATGGAAAACATTTTAAAAAACACAATCCTTAATGGGTCTGCAGAATGTCACATTAAATACACCAGGCCAGCCCTTTCAACATGGCGTTTGCAACTTGGTCCAGCCTGAGACCTATGTATGCTATCGTTAATTAAATCTAAGGTACTCTGCTGAGCATATTCTGAAAGGCCTTGGTAACTATTGATCTTATTCCTATCTGTCGGTAAGAACAAACAAATCTATCAGCATGGTAAAAGCCTTAAAGGAACGTTTGTCTTTAAAAGATTGGGAAGGGAGAAATGCTCTTGAAGGTAGGATGCCCTTCAATAGACTGGTGATAACGCCTCTCTTCCTGACATCCTTCATGGCAAGAAAACAGGATATTTAAAGAAATATATCTTAATATATCCTAAATATATCTTAAACCCTGTTTGTGTCCAGAGTGATGGGGAGTAACTCTTGGGACTGTAAATGTAACTATATATCCAAATATTGGGGATGTTTACATGTCGTACTGTGGGTATGGAATACTCACCCACAGATTACAGGCCCAGTCCTGCTCCCTTTGAAGTTAATGGGAGTTTTGCCATCATCTTAAATGGGTACAGGATTGGGTCCTTCGCTATCCTGCAATTTCCCACAGTGTGATACTAATACAATATATGTTTTGCTACTGAGTTTCCATGGCAGGCTTGCTTCCTTACTGGATCAGTAGAATTTCTATAGAACTAAGATTCATGGTATTCTATGTCTTTTGTTGCCTTTTATGATGCAGATGGTCATGGGTAATAATTATAGATGGCCTCCATGATAATCAGTTGATAGTTGCATGCCTCTATTTTATAAAATATGCTTTTGAAATAACTCACTAGAAAGAGTGACATGAACAGAGATCTCTTTAATCTGGGGTTTTCAAAGGAGGCTGTGGGAGTTAGGACCCAATTCCCACTGAATTTAAATGAAATTTTGGTCCCTATCTCCTGTAGACTTGTTTGAATATCCCAGAGTTATTTAAGGCACAAAGGTTCCTATCAGGCTTTGGGCCCCATTCTGCTAAGAACTGTACAAATGCTGAAAAAGAGATAATCTCTGTCCCAAAGCATTCACAAGCTTTGCTTTCACTTTGAATTTCTTCTAAAATAGGATCCGTTTTAAAAAGAAAAGAGGAACATATGCTTCTGTAAAAATGTCATAGTCTTAAAATAGAAAAAGAATATTAAAAATTGGTGGTGTTATTCTGGTTTGCTATAATGCAGGGGTTTTTTGTAAAATGTATAGAAATTCCTAAGATTTTTTTTCTTAAGGAATTCTAAACACATTACTAAGTAATGCTTGTAGAAAGAACTCCATATATTGGAACAAACAGCCTCAGCTGATTATGGAGGTTCCATGGCAGGCACAAAAATGTTTACTGAATAGAACAGTATTTAGGGACATAAATCTGGGCAGCTTGTTGAGGCATAACTTACTATTGTCCCGGGGAGGCAAAAAGCACCCTCCATTTTTAATTTATTCCCTGTTCATGAACACAAATTTAATATGCTGGTACTGTTTACATGCTACAGCACTTATTTTTAACTTCCCTTTTTATTTAACATCTATTTCAAGAGGAATTTAATTGTCCAGGCTCTAGGCATAGAAGTATTAAAAACCCTGAAAATTAAACACAGCTGATAACAAATGCCTTCATGTTTATTTAATAACTACTCCATACAGGTATCTTGGAAGAAGACTATTTATTACCCATATAGGATTCAAAGGTTGTCATGAGAAATATATACAAATTTTACTCCAGGGCAGAGCAAATAGGACCATAAGAGTGAAGAAACTTCTTGACATATAAATTATTACAACTCTATTAGCAGTGCAATAAATTCTGCATTTTGAACATTTTTTGTTTTTGATTTAATGTTAAGCTAAACATGTTTGGCAATATCTGGGCACCTCTGAACTGAAAAGTTTTCTGGTAGGTTAATGCCTTGATCATCTGTGCTGCTATGTTTGCTGTCATTTTTGAGAATCACAGTGTTCAAAAAAATGATGTTTGATGCTATTCGTTGCACTTACGCATCAATAATCAAACGGTCTAGGATGATATTACTAAGTCTATTGGGTGTCATGTTGCAAGACATACAAGGTGATCACTAGCTGGGAAACAAACTTCCCCAGCAGTTTAGACAATTATATAGGGAGTTTACGACTTCTTCTGTAGCATCCAATATTGGGCATTGACAGAACTATGATATTAGCCTAGATTGGTCACCGTTAGTCTGCTCCATTATGGCAACTCCTGTGTTCCAGCAGCACAAACTCCGTAAAGAGTGGTGTATTAAAGGAAATGACGAGAAAACTGGGGCCCCACTTGAATTAATAATACACAAGGGTAGGCCAAGTATTTGTGCGGCACTCTGGTTATTTGTGCTGACTTGTTTTTATATGAAACATAGCCGTTGTACATCATAAATATGTGTGTTGGAGTCTGTTAATATTAGTAACAACAATTAATAACGCACAGCTTTTTTAGGGCCTGATCCAAAGCCCACTGAACTCAAGGGAAAGACTGTATCTAATTGATGTGTCCATGAGCAGTACTCTATGTTTGCACCAAACTCATCACATTGGCTTCAGTTACTTTCTCCCCCCAACTAGTGTATAAAATTTCCATAATATTTTAGGATTTAACTTTAAATTTAGATTTTTGAAAAAAGAAAAGTGGTTTTCCCTTTCCTGCATACAGCATATGAAGCTAAGCAGAACAGACACTGAATGTGAAAATGCACCTCTGCACCCTTATTTGATTGCACATTGACTTGAAGTTTGATACTCTCCCTTCTTCTGAAGCCTAATGGTCATGTGAGCCAGTGTAATGCTTCTTGAGGCAAAGCAATCTGCTACAGTAATGGAATGGTATATAACAGTGTGATTCTCATAGAACTCTTGGGCATTGGCCAGCGTTTTCCATGTACACCATGATACCTAAGTTTGAATTTCCTTGGGTCAGCTGTTTTATGAACACACTGATTGATACCTATATGTATCTTCTGCACCAGTGCTTTAGACTGTATTGTGTGCAATACCAAATATGCAAGGAAGGATGATTTTAGTGACTAGGGCACTGGCTTTGGAATCAGGAGACCTAGGTTCAATTCCCAGCTCAACCACAGATTTCTTACGTGATCTTGGGCAATTCACTTAATCTACCCTGTGCCTTAGTTCCCCCATCTGTTTAAAAGGGGAATAACACATCCATTAATGATTATGACATGCTCAGATGCACTGTATTACAGAGGCCCACAATGACTGGCCAGCAGCTTTACAAACTTCAAATTGATCGCTAAACTGAAATGCTTTCCTTTTTGCCTAGATATTGTGTGATGGGCTCTTAGTATAGTTTTGCAGAACAGTGAAGGATGCACAGGAGAGACGTCTGGTCTGCTTGTGGTGGAGGTGGATGGGTGGAATTTAGTGAAAGGAGTGATGGAAGCTGTCATCCTTAAGAGGGCAGAGTTAAGGTTGTGGTGCATTCTCTGTGGTGTATGATGGTTGTGCTAATGGCGAGCGTCTCTCTGTGCGGAGGAATAAAAGATGTACTTTCAGTAGCCTTAACTTTTCATTTCCTTGCCTTTTTAACGCTTGTGTTTGATATAATGTGGGCAGAGATCAACCATAGCTGACACATAGCAGAGTGTTCTTGTGCATTAATACATTTTGCCGTTTTGTGTAATAGACACTTAGATAAGAGGGGTAAGATGAATGTGCACCTGGCTGTTTGGGTTAATTTCACTTAGTTTTTGTCTTGGACTATGTCTGCTACCCACATGCCCAGTATAGTGGGAGGCACTTTGTTTGCAAAGGAGAGGAATTGCCATTCAGTCAGTTGGGTGTACAAGGGTGTTGGGGGGAATTTATACCTTGGAGCAATGTCAATTTCCTCTTGACCCAGTCCATCTGCTTCAGCTGTACTGGTTCTTTCTTTTATTGTACTTGCTGTGAGATAGATCCCTAGACCTTACCCTGCTGAGGAAAACTCTTTAATAGTTCTATGTTAACAAAACAGCTTTTGGGGCACTTAGGCACGAGGCAAACCTAATTAAAGTTAGTTTAATGCAAAATTTATGAACTCCCAATTCAATGGTACTTTGGAAGGCTCCTGCTGTGATGATGCAGTGAAGAGAATGGCAGATATTGCAAAATGATACATCCATTCTTCATCTTTAGCCTTCTGCTTTCCAATGCAGAATACCACCCTCAGTCCATGTTTCCCATGCCAAGTAAACATTCAATACATGTCACATAAAAATACAGCTCTCCCTTCCAACAGCAGGTTACTTCTCTTTTCCCATTTTGTAGGCTGCTTTAATAACAAACTGAAAGGAATGTTTGTCAACTTACACTTGGCCCGATGTACAATCTTTATAAAAATAAATTTTAAAATAAAAACCCCAGAACAAACAGGAATGTTTCCACAATTAAAATTCCATTTAAAAAAAAGCTGTTTTAAATAAATAAACCAGCCTCTGCAATGTTTCAAACCCAAATATTATGAAGCAAAACAGGCTAGAAAGAAAAGTGAAACTGACTCTATTAATGCTCTTTGTCCAAGCGGAGTGACACGTGACGTGGGTTGTATTTGTTTTAATGTCTTTGTTTATAATAATATAAGGCCTCGCTCCTACAAGGAGCTCCGTGCAGGCAGTACCTACCTACATGAAGCACCACAGACTTCCAGGTAGGCACAGCAGTCTGCTCAGATAGATCTCTTTGCAGGATTGGAGTCTAAGGCCCAGTGTCCACACAGTTTTTGTATCAATAAATTGTTTCATTGATGGGTATGCTTTTTTCACTGATATACTTATATCAGTACAATCCCTTGTATGGAGGCAGTTATACTGATATAAAGGATCTTTAGATAAGCATAACTTATTCCCCTTCCCATAAGGGAATAAGCTATACTAATGTAAATTAATCTTTATATTGGTATAACTGAGCTCACACTAGGGGGGTTGTACTGCTTTAACTATACTCGAATATTTAAAACACTGCAACTTTTGACTATAGACAATGATGAAGGTGGTGGTAAAGTAAAGAAATATATTTTCAATGTATGATTTTTAAGTTCTTTCTTTAAATAAGAATCCTTTCCTCTCCATTCCCTCTTCCTTAGTACAAACTTCATGTCCCCCTGCGACCCATTCTCAAACCCAGTTCTCACGATCGTGCATAAGAAATAATTCTGTCCTTTCTTTCTGAGCGATGGATGCTCTTTGGCTCCATCTCCCCCTTCTCTCCTGCCTCTCTCCTCACTGTCCCCCTCACTCAAAATGACTGCTTTAGAACCAGAGCGGAGGAAGAGTGCATTGTAGTGATATCTGCATTGGCTGTTTGCATGTGATTGAAAACATGAAAATGCTCAGAATAAGGTGAACCAGACATGTCCCTCATGGGTGAAATGAGGAGTACAGCATAGCACATGGTTGTTGGGGATTTTTTAAAAAATGTTTGTGCATGCCTGTAGGGACACATTCACGAGAGTTTAAATTTCTGCCAGACAACTCACTCCAGGGCTATTTAAAGAAATAAAAATCCACACGTTTTGCTCATCTTAATAATCTAAAACTTTACAGGGTAAGGAGCACTTGTCCCTGTGAGTGCACTGAAGTGTATTTTAAGTTTCTAACTATAATTTCTATTTGTGAGCATAGTTTTGAAGGTGGTTATCTTGCTGAAAAGCAGGGTTGGTTCTGCCACCGGTAGTGAAGGAGTCCGCTTAAGAAGAAGGAAACACAAATGTTTAATTAAACGTCTGTTTTACGTTACCATTCTTTTTATGATTAACCTAAAGCAGGGTTTTTTGTCTCTTGTGGGGTTCTTAATGTTAGCATCACAAACAACATCACTTTTTAACATAATGATTGGTTCCCACAAAGTAGCTTACATATTCAGCTTATGTAGCATTGTACAGCAGGTGAACTGGGACAAACAATGAATCCCTGTCCCAAAGAGCAAATAATCCATGGATAGAAGTGGGTATGATCCTGGACAACAAAACTGACACAGGCTGGTTTATTATGGAACAAGTGTTTCTTGAAGGAAGAATGGAAGGAACTTGGTTTCTCCTCTGAGTATGTCAGTGTGGTTCCCACTGTGTATGTGCTAATGCCTGTGAAGATTCTTTTGAATAGCAGCGTCTATTAAGGCTGCGCATGTATCTTTTGCCTCCTCATGTTCCGATATGAGAGCATAAAGGGCAGGGTGACTGCAACCCTCCCTCAGATCCCTCTTAGCAACCATTGTAGCAAAACAGAACCTGGTGAATGTCTCAGGTTTCAGAGTAGCAGCCGTGTTAGTCTGTATTCGCAAAAAGAAAAGGAGTACTTGTGGCACCTTAAGGTGCCACAAGTACTCCTTTTCTTTTTGGTGAATGTCTGACACATTAGTTCTTACCCTTGGCTAAACCTTCTACAAATCTAAAAGCCTTCAGAACTCTTTTGATTACCTTGACTTAGAACTGCTGTGATCATCTCTACCCATCTGGACATGATGCTTAGACGCCCCCGGTACGCAGCTCTTTGACATGGCAGAATGAAAGCCTGTACATTTGAAGCCCTGTCTTATTCTGCAATGGGCTAATCCCCTTAAAAGATGGCCACTGTGGACACCCCTTCTGCCTAGAAGAATCACATATACCAAACAGTTGTTCAGTACGGCTATCATTCTCTGCTAAGATGTATAAGTTGTGAGACGTGCAGCTCAAGCTCCAGCTCCATCTTCTGGAACAATCCGGGAAGGTCTCCTCATCAGACAAGCTTCAAGATCCTGCTGCATCATCCAGTCTAACAGGCAGTCAACACTGAAGACCAGCGCAGAGAAAACTTCACTGAGAAAAGGCCTGACCTTGGCACCACCACCCCTGACACCAAAGCTGTTTCCAACAACAAAAGCATCAAAGCTGGCATCTACCTTTCTGGCATTGAAATCCAGTACTGATAGAGGCTGTTCTGAACATGGATGCAGAGACTCCAGGCAGAGCTCCAGGACAGACAGTGTAAAGACTCCAGAAATAAATCCACAGTCCCAGCACTGAGTCAAAAGCTGGTGAGAAGGAGCCTTTGTGGACAGCTGGCTTTGCTGACCTGGGCAGGCCCAAGTGAAGACAAGACAAGCCCGGACAAGTAATTGGTGAAACAACTAACTATTGTGAATATGTTTATAATAAATAAGGAAGGCAGAACCTAACTAAACTAACTATTGTGGGTATATTTGTATTAAAAAAAAAAAAGTAAGCAGAAACACCCTGAACTGATAAGCTTGCCTGATGCAATCTGCAAAGCAATGGGACTTTACATGCAAGAAGTATAGATGTTAGCATCTAGGAAAGATGTATATAACTGTGTGGTGTGTGACATGAATTGTAATTGTAATATCAACCTGTAGCTCTGTGTCTGTGTCTGGGCCTGGCCAGCATGGTCAAACTGTTAAATGCCTAATAAAGTAACCTGTGACATGAGCTGGAGTCAAACCGAGTTTTTTGGATCCCAGAGAACTGGATTAGGTGTTCTCCCAGAACTGGACAAAGTATTCTGGATAAGCCAAATTGAAAGGTCTTGGAGGAAATCCCAACATAAAGTGCCTATCACAGAGGATGTCCCAGGTCTCCCCTCGGCTCAGTCTTTGGTGTTGAAGAATCTACTGTACCTGTACAGCCCTCACTACTGAGAGCACCATAATCTGTGGTGCCACCCCTAGATGAGGTTTGCTTCTCCTAACGGTCATGGATGCATACGTTCTCCCCATCCTCAGAGGAGAGGATTCTCTATTCAAAGTCAGTAGCCAGCTTCCCCTGCAGGGCTCCACCACCAGCAGCTGATCAGGACTGGCACTGGACTGGCCCGTAACCAATGAGGCAACCATACTCCTACAGAATACTCACCATTGCTCTGTTGGGGTTCCTGGGGTCCACTATTTCATGTTTCGAGAAGCTGGTCTCCACCTGATTCATGGAAGAGAAAGAGGTCACTTTCCCTGCTGATGTCTGTGGCCAGACCACCAATGTTGGAGTACCAGGAGGAACTGGACACAAAGGCAGAGCAGGCTGTAAGTGCTTTGTGGCAGTGGCTGTCTTTTTGTTCTGTGTTTTGTACAGTGGCTAGCACAAATGGGGCTCCAAGGTGCTACAATAGTACAAATTATAAACACTATCCAAGACTTGGTATCACCACCAAAGGACCACTCATCTTCATCTCCTGATGATACTGTAACTTCTGAACTGGTACCAGCAACTGGTGACTTCAAATCCTTTTGAGGATTGACAAGACTCTGGAGATATATATGTTAGTCATATCAGAAAAACCCAACAAGCTATTTGACATCCTGTCAACTTCTGGTCCGGTCAGGATTGCCCTTCCCATAAATAACCAATGCTTGACCCAGCTAAGATCCTATGGTGGATGCTGACCATGATAACATGCATGCCAAAATGAGTAGAAAAGTAGTACCAATTACCTCCAATGCGGTTTGAATACTTCTATCCTCACCCAATGCAGGATCCTTAATTGTGCACGACAGCCCTAATTCAGAATAAAAATAAAATAAGTTTATTAACACAAAAAGAGGATTTTAAGTGAGTTCAGGTGTAAGGGATAAAGTCAAAAATGGTTACAAACAAAGAAAAGGTGATCTCTCACTTCCACCTGAACCAATTACCTCACCAGGCTTCTTCCTAGAGCTGCCCTCAAACACAGAGAGAAGAAACTGTGTACACTGGATGTGTCCAGAGCTTTTTATATTGCCTTGATAGCACCAACCCCTTCTGATTGTCTCCCCACCTCTATGTAGCCATTTCTACCCATATAAAGGCCAAACCATCTTGTCACAGAGAATCTTCAAGTGAATCATACAGTATATTTTCACTTGCCATCAACTAGTTGGTAAGCCTCTAAAGATTAAAGCACACACCACCAGCTCACAGGCAGCATGCACCTCTTGTGTTAGGAATGTTCCAGTTTCTGAGATTTGCAAAGCTGCCAGAACATCTTAAGGAGCCACAATACCTGTAGTGTAGGTAACCATTCTGCATATTAGTAGAGGCAGCTATCATAGAGGGTGGTATGAAGTAAGGCACAGGATTAGGAGTGGATGAAGGAGACAAAAGGAGTGATGAGAAGAGAAGCACCAAGTAGACAGGGGATGTAGGAGAACTGGAAATACCAATTTTATTAAAAACTTTCAAAACATCTTTCTCAGATGGTTAGTGAATTTGTGAATTTGCATATCCTGAATGTAGAATCTTCTCTTAACATGTATGCATACTTGTGAAAGAACTTGATGGGCCTGATTCTCCAGTCACATCATTGCAAAACTGATGAGGGGAGAACTGGGTTACTTATTTATGTGGGTGTCCAGAAGCTGCATGTCCTGCTGCTTTCCTGCACCTACCCAGTTGGTTTTCAGGCAGCTTACCTACTTTAATATGGAGACTGCTTGATGATTAATCATATTCTGACCGGGGTTTCTTTCATTCACATAAAACACGATTAATAGTTTGTAAAGCTGCCATTATTATGTCCAAGCTTTGCTGCTTGCTGCTGTTGGTCTGCCTGTCTCGCCACACTGAATCAGAGCCTGTGCTTCTAAGCATCATCCTCAAGAATGTCTGGGAGTGCTGCTTAATGAGAGGTGCTCATCTTTCAGGACAGCAGACAAGTGAATTTACAGCAAAGTGCTAGAAAGGTAAGGTTAACCCCTGGGAGGCTTTTTGAACCTTTTTTTACTTAAATGTAAGGCAGAATGAGGACAGGGAGACAGTATAGGGAATAACTGACTATCCTTTCTTGGGGACTGATTTATCAGAGCACTTAAGCATGTGGCGAACTTTAAGCACATGCTTGAATGCTTTCCTGAATTGGGACTTGATTCCCACTAAAATATCTGGGTACTGTATGTCCTTGTTTGCAACTTGTGAATTGTGAAGAAATGTAATTTTACTTGAAAGTGTTTCTGTTGAGGAAATGTCAGCCAAGGTTTTTCAACCTTATAATGATGGAGGAGGGATTTCTAAACTACTTCTACCTCTTTCCCGACATTCCACGTTCCATTACTACACATCCTGTATAATGTGCTCCAACCTTTCCTGTAAGATTTACTGCAGAATTCATTATCTACTTCAGATGTATTATTCAGCACCACCAGAAAAGGGAACAGAGCAGTAGAAACAAGACAGCAGAAAGATATAAGGGTTATTTCAGGTTAAGTCTATTATATCTCTTAGAATAGAGTCCAGGGCAATAAGCATGAATGAATGAACTAGCTATGTTTAGAAACAATTACAGATGTGGAACCTGCTCGTCTAGACAGCCGGTCTTTTTATCTTGATCAATTTGTTACATGTGCACTTGATAATACTTATGTGCTAAATCTTGCGAATTTTCACTTAGACCAGTTTTGCAGGGCTCTAAACAGCTCTACAGGTCACCGTGCAGTGATGACCATTGTGCAGCAACAGGCTGGGGGCCTCACCCATCCACTTTTCACAGGGACAGACTATTCCCCCTTCCCCTCTTTTCCTCCCACCGAGGCCCTACCCTGGCAAGGTGTGGGGGGGCCTTAGAGCCACATGATACGAGCTGGGTGGGCAGTCATGGGGAGCCACGGCGGCCCTGCTACCTGCTCACAGTGCAGGAGGGGCTGAGAGCAGCCCCTGGCCATGTCCCTGCCCCCCCAGGCTGCCCAGCTGGCCAAGGGCAGATGGAGGGTCCCTGACTCTATGCCAGCTACGGGTGTGCCGCAGAACCTCAGCCCGGCCACAGTAAGAGACGGGTGGGCAACTGTGAGGAACCGCAGCATGGACCCTCCACCTGCCCTGGGTGGGAGGGTCTCGGGGCAGCAACACGGGCCGGGGGCTGCTTGGGATCCCCACCCAGAGTATGTGGAGGGGCCACCGCTGCTCCCTACAGCTGCCCGCCCGGCTCTTAGCATGGGAGTCTGGGTCCCTCCACCTGCTCTGTTGAGTCTGTGCAACAGCTGCAGATACAAAATTTGTATCCGTATCAGAGCTGCTCTCTGCAAAAAAGGTCCATTGATATGCGGATATCCATTGCTATATAGTGGATACCCATGGATTTGCAGAGGTCTACTTATTTTTCTGCAGGAGCAGGAGCAGAGACCACATCTGCAAACACTTACTCATGCAAGTCCTCCTTATTCCTGTGCTCATGTGAGTTGTCCTCTTACTGTGGTTTTCAACCACCTGTGGGCTGTAGACCCTTGAGAATCCACAGACTAAGATTTCTAAAGTAATCTGTACTTCCATTTGACATTTTTTAAGGGTCTGCAGATGAAAAAAGCTTGAAAACCACTCCCCTCTTAGAATCAATGAAAGTATATGTGAGTAAGTGTGACTCAAGTGAGTCAGGTTTGCAGAAGTGGGCCCACCCATCTGTGTTAGCAAGAAACAAAATTTGAGGGGGGGAAAAATCATGTTCACAAGGGGCATGCTAACCACTCCAGCTTCCCTTTGAAAACAACCCCCACACCTGTGTTCCCACCTCAACTCCAGCCTAACTGGGCTGAGTTCAGGAGAGTTGCTCTAGCAGCCAGGTCTGACTTTCCATCCCTCTCCCTGGCTGAGAATCGTGGTGTGGGAGCCAGGGTTTTAAATACAGCACTCTAGGGCTGGGTGGGTCCATGAGCATCAGCTGCCTGGCTTGGGCCCTATTAACTGGAAACATCAATCACAAACTAAATACCTAAAAAAGGGAGGTGGGGCAGTGGAATTCATTGGCTACACTACAGGGCCTCAAAACCGCTTCTCAGGCAGGGGGCCAGTGGGCACACACCAGCGTGGGGCTGAATCCTGGGCAGGACGCCACCTTCACTCTGGCTCTCCTGTGTGTGTGCCTGGCTGAGGATGACCAGACAGAAAGTAAAGGAGGACTTGGGGCACCTTAGAGACTAACAAATTTATTTGAGCATAAGCTTTCGTGAGCTACAGTTCACTTCATCGGATGCACTCACATCCGATGAAGTGAGCTGTAGCTCACGAAAGCTTATGCTCAGATAAATTTGTTAGGCTCTAAGGTGCCTTACGTCCTCCTTTTCTTTTTGTGAATACAGACTAACACAGCTGCTCCTCTGAAACCTGACAGAAAGTGTGAAAAATCAGGACAGGGGATGTGGGGGCGGTTAGTAATAGGAAGCCTATATAAGAAAAAAATCCCCAATAGGGGGAGGTTTCAGAGCAGCAGGCATGTGAATCTGTATCCGCAAAAAGAAGAGGGGGACTTGTGGCACCTTGGAGCCTAACAGATGTATTTGCAAAAAGAAAAGGAGGACTTGTGGCACCTAAAGAGGCTATCAAATTTATTAGAGCACAAGCTTTGGTGAGCTACAGCTCACTTCATCGGGACAGACTAACACGGCTGCTACGCTGAAAGATGTATTTGAGCATAAGCTTTCGTGTCCCTATAAGATCGGGACATCTGCTCGCCTAGCCTGGCTGCAAAGAGGCTTTGGGGGAAACATACTCGTCTCCCTCTTTGCCTCCCGGCTGACTCCGAGCCCGGCCGAGGTGAGGTTGCCTCAATCCGCCCCTGGGCAGCCGGGGTGGGACCGGGCGCTGCAGCAGGGAGGTGGCAACACAGACGCGCTGGGAAGCGCCTCCCCCCCCCCTGCTCTTCGCCCTCCCCGCGCCGGCTGCCAATCCCTCCTCCGCTCGCTCTCACAGCAACAACATGCCTGCCTGCGAAGCGGCGGCTCGTGCAGGGGAGCGGGGCTGGCTCCAGCAGGATTATTAGCCCTGAACCAAGGGGAGGGGGGTGGAAACCCCCCCCCCCCCCAACCAGCAAGCGGAGGAGGAGGTGGGGGGCAAGGCAGAGACTCAGCCCTGCCACCCCCCCTTCTCCCCAGCAGACACCAAGCTCTCAGTGCGCTGGAGGAGCCCAGAGAGAGCAGCAGCCCAGCCAGGTAGTAAATATCCTTCCTGCCCCCCTCACGCCTCTGCGCTTTGCTCTGCTCCCTGCCCCGGGGCTGGGCTCCGCCGGGCGGGCAGGGGGGAGCCAGCCCAGGCCTCGGGGCTGCTGCTGGGCTCCTGACACAGGGCTTGGGAGGGAGGTGGCCTGTCTCTGCCCCCCCGGGAGGTGTGGGCTGCGGTTGCATTTTGGGAGGAGAGGGGTGTGTGGGGGGGGGGGAGTTGCATGAGGCCGTTGCCGGGGTGGGTGACTGCAGAGGGAGGGGAAGCCGGGCATTGCTGAGCTCCGCTTCGGCTCCCGCAGGTAGATCCGGGGCCGGGCAGGCAGCAGGGCCAGCTGATTGGGAGCGGGAGGGGGGCAGCCTGGGCCGGCCGGGGCCCCGGTGCGCGCTTGCACTCAGCCGCCGCAGCAGCAGCAGCAGGCGGGGGTAGATCCGCGTTGCCTGTGCCGGGCGTTCGCGCTGATTCCGGGCTTTTGGCTGAGCGTCGCTCCAGCAAAGCGGCCGCGGCGGCTGGGATTAGGGAGAAGACAAGTCGCTTTGTGGCGGGGGGGGGGTTGGCTCAAGGGCTCCTGTGGGTTGGCAGCGAGCGAGAGGAGGCAGGCTGGGCTCACTCCCAGACAGGCAGCTGCCTTCTTTGCAGCACTTAAAGGGGACCCGGGACGCCTGCAGCCGGGGGAGGCAGCTTGCAAAATGTGGGAGCCATGGACTTGCCAGCAATGCCACATGTCACCTCTTCTTTCCCCCTGGGCCACTGCTCCCTCATCCAGGCATTCGCAAACACCCGGCACCTAGCCACCCTCACGAGAGAGGGGCAGCCAGGGCAGGTGGCATTTGTGTGTGTGTGTGGGGGGGCTCTGAGGAGCAGGAGAGAGATGGTGACATTGCTAGGAATTGTTTTTGTGGGGACAGTGTGCCCACCCTCCACCCCCCTCGCACAAGACCTGAATCTTCAGCATGGCTTTGGCCTGAAGAGTGTCCTAACCCAAAGACAGATCTAGACTAGACAAGTGGCTTTGGGAAATCCACAGGATGCTGCTTTTCCTCTGGTGCTGACAGAATTCCCATTGGTGTCGGTGAAGTTATTCCTGACTCTCCCCGGTGTGTGAATGAGAGGAGAGTAAGGATCTAAGTTTGGCTTTTCATTTGGTGGTCTTCTTTTTTTGAAATGTTCATTCAGCTGGGGATTGCAGGAAGTAGCGGTTTGTTGGGAGAGATTTGAACGGGGGGGTTGTGGTGGCGTCGGATGATGACGTGTGGCATTTCTAGGTGGCTCCCCTTTGAGTCATGAACTGAAGGATGCTACTACCTGTCCCTTTCTGACTCGCATCAGATGCCTCACAGGGTGGAATAAATGGGGATGTTGCTAATTACACACGGGGCTTGTGAAAATCCATGCTTTCCTTGAGTACATCCTCATGTCCTTTTCCCTAACTGTAAGAGCTGTCCTCAGGTGATTACATGCTTTGGCTTTCCCCGAGGAAAGGAAAGGCGCTGGGAGTTGTCTCACTGGGGAGTTGAGAACAGTTTTCCTTTCCAGCAGAGAAGTGAAGTTTCTCAGAGGCCACAGCTGTCATCCACACTTCACGGCTCTCTCCCTCCCTCCCTTCAGCTTGTCCCTGGGAGCCACAGTGGAGAAAGTAATCACTTCTTTCCACCCATTTCCCTTTTAGACATTTTCACAGCTGAATGTTTCTAGAAGGGAAACTTGAAAAAAATCCTCTCTTGAAGAGCTGATTCTATGCTAGACATGTTTTTCCTTCTGGTGTATGTTGCACTTCAAGTGTTAAAATTCTCGAGAGGCAGAAGGAGAAAGAGACTAGGAAGGTTTACTAGTTACTTCAAACAGTTTCTCTTGCTCAAACTTAAAAGGGGAGGGGGAAGGAACATGTTGCAAAATCAGTTAAAGATTATATAAAAGTGAAATATTAATGACCTGAAAATGTTTAGACAGCAAGACATTGCACCTTGTCATTTTGGAAGCTTTCCATCCTCTTTACAACTCCTTATGGTATATGTAACTGTGACTCTAGCAAAATGCAATTAAAATTAAAGAGCAGCAGGATTTGTAATTATGTAGATAGAAGTATGCTCATGGTGATAATGGATAATAATACATATGCATCTCTTGCATAGGAGTTGCTTTTACTCTTGTTCTTGAATGATGCTGTTGGACAGAAACCAGTAGCCTGACAAACTTTTTAAACATTTTTTTTAAGGTATCGAAATGCCAGGAGCTTGATTAAGTCCTGGGTTATACACCAGAGGAAGACCTCAAGCCCCAGATGCTGGAACGTCCTATAAGAGGGACAGTTGTGGTGCTACAAGGTGCCTGTGGCAACTCTCACACTGCGGTGGGTCCACAGGTGGCTAATACAGTTCCAGAAGGAGGTAGCCCTGCCAGGGAAGGTAGTGAGGGCACGAACACTCTATCCTGCTCCCACTGAAGCCAGTAGGAATTTGGAAAATCTTCACTGGTTTCCATGGGAATAGGGATTGGACCCTTACCTTATGTTTGTGATCAGTTGTGTGGTTCAATTTGGGCACCATTCCCAGCGAAACCTGCATGAGTATGGGGCCCACAGGATGGAGTCCCTGTGTGGTACACAAAGAGCCTGCATAAAGCCCTCTTGATATACCTTATGGTAGGACTGTGTAGAGTGTCAAAGGACCTGAATTCCCCTGCATGGTGCAGATCCTGAGTATGGTAGTTTGGAGGTGAGCTGGAAGAAGGACCCTGAGGTCAAATGCTATGCAGGCATAGGGTTCTTAATATCCAGCAGAGGGGGTGTGGAGTGGAAACTGATATTCTAGCCTACAGGGAAGGCATCCAATGAAGTGAGCTGTAGCTCACGAAAGCTTATGCTCAAATAAATTTGTTAGTCTCTAAGGTGCCACAAGTACTTCTTTTCTTTTTAGGTCACTGTAGACTCTGAGGAGGGACTGCATTACACCCCAAGGCCTGCTGACAGGTTTGGGGTTGAATTCATCCTCCACAGCTCTTGCTTAATGCCCTGCATAAGGCTTTGTTCAGCAGGGGTGATTTTCCCCCAAAGCTCATTGTAGTGTGGTGGATAAGCAAGATTATAAATCTGATGGTACTTGGGTCCTGTCTGGCATTCTTTGTGTGAAGTGATATGGATCTGCAGTAGAATATTCTGTGTCCTTGTTCCCCACTACAAGGGAAAAGGGACTGGGGATTGATAACTTGGGGTTCTGTTTCTAACTGCCTTTCTCGTGCAAGTCCATTTGCTTTTCTGAGACTCAGTTTATCCATTTGGTAAATAGTATCTACATTGTGTGTTGTGAGACTGAACAGGTACTGCATAAGGGAAAGGTACTGTTTTTAAGTAAAGTATTTTTATTTGTCTTGCTATGATAGTTCTTTGTGGAACAGAAGACTTTAAAACTTGTAATTGTGTTGGAAAACTTTTTTGCACAAGCATTTTATTATCCACACTCAAAACTCTGTGATATAGAAAGGACTTTGTGTAAATTCTGTTGGACCCATTCCAGAAGTTCTTATTTAGTCCATACTTAGGTGAACTTCCTATGGGCATCATTGAGGATTTTGTCCGAGTACAGGCTTCAGAACTGGCTTTATTGTGGAAAAATTGTCGTTTGTTTGTTTGTTTTTTTTTTGGTCTGTTGGTTGATTTGTTTTGCAGATTATTGTTAACTACAAACAGAGGCCCCAGTACTGCAGTTCACTTCATTTGAGCAAATTCTTACACATGTATAGAATCTATTGATGTGATTGGGGCTTTGCATGGATGGAACAGCCTGGCTACGTGGAGTCGGTTGCAGGATCAGAACTATACAGAGTAATGTAGATGGTTTTTATGTTTTATAAATAGCAGTAAATAAATAAGTACCACTGTAAGGTAAGTCAGGTGCAGGCGGTGAGTGGTGCGCGCGCACACGTTTCAGAGAAACATATTTTGTTAAAATAGACTTACCTGTAGATGTTGAAAAATATATTTGAATACACTCACGTGGAGGGACAGTACAGTGCAAGTGCTTGCACTTAAGTTGCAAAACACCCATTGATTTAAATGGGACCAGGATTTCACCCTATAAGTAGTTTGAAGTCAAAGGGGCTATTTGCAAAACATGAAGTTAAGTATGTGCATAAGTCTTTGCAGTTTCAAGGCACAACTTTGTATCCTGCGGTATAATCATGTTTTGCCATCACATCCACTTCCTTGATTAGATTCATCTGGCTGTTTTCTACAATGGTAGTAAAATTTGCTTCATTTGCTTGCCTTTTAAACTATGCATTTTGTAGTGATGATTTTAAAATCATCTTCTATTTATTGTGGGCTATGGCTTAAGGCTAAGATGCTATAAGGCTAAGATGCAATTTAACCTGATTTTTGTAGTGAATTTTAGCTATTTCAGAATATTGGCTTTGTGACATGAAGTGTAAAATACAGCATTCATGAACACTTACAAATAGTATCCATAGTGTGATTTTCACTTGTATCATTTCATGTATATCCTTATATTTCAGCACAGACCTACAACTCTGGGATAATGGAAGTTACATCTATATAATATACATGCAATTGAATAATTAACAGCATAGTTATTCACTTGTTAAATTTATAGGTATTTTTATTGATAGCTTTTTCGTTGGCGTTCTCTGTGCTGCATGTCAGAGTGTCTCATTTAGATAATATAAACTCTCATACGCTATGACAACTATAGTTTGATTTCCCTATTGGAGAGTAACAGAATGCTTATGCTTTATAGAGAAGGCCATTGCCTTTATCAGCACCATGATCTGTCCTGTATGGGATAGTCATTTTGTAATAAAATCTGAGTTTAGGCTATGAGAAATAGGACTACAGGGAGATAGGAACATAATATATGCATGGAAATCCTGATTTTTTTTTTTAAAATGGGTGGAGGAAAGAATTTGCAAAAATATCTACATTAAAATCCCTGTTCTGTGTGCGTTTTGTGAGTCTTTACAAAAATTAATTCAGATGGAGAAACTGAATAATCTACCAATGTATAAGATCAGCTTCAGCACATATACAGTGTAGTTTGATTATAATCATATATGCAAATGTATGGCAAAATATATCTGCAAAATTTTGGACTTCATACATTTCTGCAGTCAGGTCAGATTCACAATGTGTGTGGGAATGTAGCAACATCCCCAAATTGGGAAGACTCCAGCATCGATAGCATATCCTGCACACTTTATTGAAAAGGGCTTTATATCTAAATATACCAAATTATCTATCTAAGGTACATACATGACTCCCATTGCCACAGTATCTGAGAACTTCACAGTCTTTAATATATTTATCTTCACAAATATCCAAGAGAGCTTTTTTGGAAAGTTTGAGCCAAAACATCTGTCACTTTTTAGAGTGAAGGAAGTGGGGGAGGGGGGGGAATCACTTGTCCATTATTATTATTATTTTATTTGTTACTTAACTTTATAAAGTTCCAGCATATCAATAACAGACAGTTGAAATCTAGCAGAGAGGTTGTTCCTATGTCAAAAGTGTACCTTTTTGTACTGGATGTGTTTTGTCAAATTACTACATACTGGGTTTTGTAATGCAGTCTTTTAATTGTGCCAGCATTATATTGGTTCTATGCATGTGTGTGTGTACCGTCAGAAAGTATAATGGCAGTGCTGTGTCTTTCTTTATGAATATTGAAGCTGTATGGGAAGTACTTGGTTTTGTGAAATCATTTGGCCAGAGCCTCAGCTGGTTTAAATCAGTGTAACTCCATTGACTTAAATGGAATTATGTCAGTTTTCATGAGCTGAGGATCTGGCCTTACCAATCTATCTTTTTATAAGGTTGCTCATCAGTGTAGTATCTGAGCACCCTTCATGATACATAAATACAAATACTGCTTTTGTCCAGTTTGCAGGCAGGAATGAGCTTAAGGTTACTGTGATTTTTTTTTTTTTAAATATGAAGTGTACTTGATTGATTCCATGCGCACCTTTATATGTAAGGAATATAAATATGTCCTCCATGTTAAATATTAGAACACATTTAAAAAAGAATAAGGCATATACATAGCATCGTTAACATGTAAAACAAACAAGCAAACAAACCCTGTGTTATAACATATGTGTTGCACCCTGGAATATAAAACATTTTAACCACAGTCCCTGTGGCCCTGGTACTGTTCACAGTGACATACATTGCAAAACTTCTGTTGACTTGAACTGGAGCAGGATCAGGCCTTCTACTGACAAGAGATAGGTACTTATCAGTTCACAACAACTGCAGTCTTGATGTTCCCATTGTGTCATTCTCCCACTCTCCTCTCTGTGCCTTTTCCCGTGGAACCTCTCCTAATTGTGGAACCCCTTCATGATTTCAGTCTGCCATATATGGCTATGACTTATCAGAATTTCTTTAATTAGAAAAAGTCTACTATTATGTGATCTACTTCAGCTAGTGTAGTGAGGGTGAGATTTGGGTGAATGTGTGATTAAATCAATGCAACATGTTTCCTGAGCCGCAGTGGTGCAGTTTAAACCATATTTTAATCGGATGCAGGAAGTCTTGTATAATGACATCAACCGGTGCTCATGTCACCTTGTAACAGCGTTCAGTCCTAGTGGCCCTTAAAGTCTCAGTCCCTACAAAAACAAAACCATTTCCTCCGTTAATCACACCGTATTATGCAGCCACCTGTTAAAGCCAGACTAGCAATAGCAGTCCCTTTGGTGGCCATTAATAAGTGGTTTCATTGTAGCTTAACTGTAAAAAGAGAAATCTTTTTTGTGTAAAATGCTAGCTGAATTCTTAATGATGAACTGGACATGGTGTGTCGTATACAATATAAATGGCAGGCTGATACTATCAGCCCCCCACTTCCTCCGTCCCCAGAATGCCATTATATTTATTAATCACCACCATTCATATGTCTGTAGTGTGTCCAAGGGTAATAACATGTATTGAGGCAGTTTATCCCCAAATCATGTGGGTCAATATGAAGGCTTTAGATAACATTTTAATGAAGATAATGGAAATGTGCGCGTGCTAGTGCGCTAATCCTATTTAAGGTGTTCAGAAATGCTGGGTAAACTGGGATATAGAGGCCCTTTTGATAGTGTGTGGTGTTGATGCTGCTAGTGGAATGAACTGCCTGATAGAGCCAGATGGAGAAGATGGAATGGCTTTGTCTGTCTTTCGCTTACAGTGGTCTACAAGCCTGTATTAATTTTCTGGGATCCACAGATGGATCGAGATTCATTGTGCAGGAAATGCTGCCCTCCTCTGTGAGTGCAGAGAATCCTGGATACAGCAGGATCTGTTCTGCAGTGCAGTCTTGCATGATGGAATCATAGCTCCATTTGTGCAGCGGGAAGGGTGAGGAAACAGATGGGTTTGGAGTATCATCCTTGAATACTTAAGTTTGGAGGTGTGAGGAAGGCGCATCACAAGCGTGTACTCTTGCCTGGTGCAGGGTGCACTTTTTGCCCCTGTGTGAGTAGCTTTGTTTCAAAGGTTCCAGTTCAGAGACCGCAAAAATCTTGGAAATCCATATGTGTGCTCGAAGAATTAAACTATCCTTACATAGCAAAAAATAAAAAAAAATTGGTTTATGTTTTTAACTAATGCTGCCAAAGTGGATATATCCAAAAGGAAATGTAGTATTCGTAAGTCACCACCACACTGCACACCTTAGATTTCTTTTCATGTATTGAGGGTGAAGGGTTCATAGCTCCAACAAAATCTCTTTTTTGCATGAATGCTTGGTTATTGGAGAAAATTTTGAAATATGTCAGTCTTCAAGAGACAACATGTTAGGGAAGCTAGTTAATTGTTCTGTATACTTTTTTCTGTTCAGGATTTATGACTTACCTAAGGAGCAAGAGTCCTGGACAATCTTACATGTGCAATAACACTGTAGAACTCTTACATTTTATAGTAGAACCATTCTTGCTCAAATTTTGAAATTGATACTGTCCATTTTAACTGTGGTAAGGTGGTGGCAGGCTGTGCCCCTTTGTAAGAAGCAAAGATGATTAATTTTCTTAAACCAGGGGGCTGATTCTTCACTTCCCTGTACCATGGGCAATAATTTATAAATTTGCAGAGTGCACATGGTGTCAGTCATCCTAATTTGGTGGTAATTTATACCAATTTTGCCTTACCAAAGATGCCCGGCTGTGCAAAATCACGCCCAAGGATTGGGGACAAGGGTGCTAGAGCTGAGGGTAAATGAGGTTTGCTTACAAGCTTTGGATGAAATCTTGGCTCCACTAAAGTCATTGGCAAAACTTTTTTTTGACTTGAATGGGGACCAGGATTTTACCCTCCTATTCAGTATTATCCAGCACATCCCATTTTGAGTCCAAGGAAGACTTCCCTGTTGGAAACCAATACCAGATTCGCCCCCTCTCCCATCACATTAGAATTATTTAAATTGCTGAGGATTTCTTAAAATATTTTTTTTTTTTTGAATTTTGTTTGCTTGCTTGCTTGTTTTCCTGGTTATTTTTTTACATGAGATATTGAGGTCCGGTAGAAAACCTAGTGTTAGAGTCTATTAATGTCTGGAGAATTAGAGGTTTGTATCTGAAATATCCAATGAGAGAACTGTGATTGAGAATGGAAATCATCTTTATTCAGGCTTTTGGACCAGATCCTTCGCTGGTATAAATTGACATAGCCCCATTGAAGTCCATGTGGTTCCAGTTTCATCAGCTGAGGATTTGTTTTTGATGCTTACTCAGGATGGATTTGATTTAAATCAGATTTATTTAAATCATGATTTAAATCACTGGTCAGGAAAACTTGATTTAATCCTGGATTTCTACATAAAAGTGCATTCTTGTTGGTTCTTATAACCTTAATACATATTCTTCACAACTCAGAGATAGATGTAGGTTTCATTTTTTGAAGGTACACACTACACATTTTTAAAGTGATTTATTTTGAAAACTTTTCAGGTTAGTTTTCCAGCTATATCAGAAAATGAATGATTGTTTGTTTTTTTCATTTACCAAAGGTAATTGAAGCAGATATTTATGAAGTCATTGGGAGGTGAACTATCTCCAAATCAACAGGTTAATCCTTAATATTTGGAGGATTTTCTTGCCATGCTTTATTAGGAGAACTTCACCAGGCAGACATTTACATTGGTTTATTTAACTAAAACAACAACGTTATGTATTCTGGATATTTTCTTCAACAGCAAACATATATTTTAACAAAACAAGCATATGAATTTTTGAATTTAGTTAAACATTCAAGTTTTTTAAAGTCAGGTTTGTTTTTGTTACAATTGTTTTTAACTAAAATAATTACATGAAATTTTTTAAAAACAAAAATTAAATAGACTGTCAGCCAGGTCAACATGAGAAACTTAAAGTGTTGGTTTCTGCAGCTAACTCAGTCACCTTTACCTTCATTTTTCTGTTTGTTCATAATCTGGAAAAGAAAAACAAGCTTTTCTGCTTTTTCAGGTCTCAAACGATTTCTCAATTTGAATGAATTAGTCCAAAGGAAGAAAATATTCTTTCTAACCAGCAGAAGAAGCTACTGCTGTTAAAAGTGAGATTATCACTTCAACAGTCTCTGAATCCAAGTGCTTAAGTGACTTTTACCAGTTCACTGGTGTGACTTTCTTTAAAACATCATCAGCATTCTTGAATGGTTCTTCTTCCCAAACTGGGTCTCCTTTATGGTCTGCTGCCATTATAGGTTTTTGCTTCTAGAGAGAGAATGGTATGGTAGATCTCAAATCAGTGAAGGCTACACTCGGAAAGACCTCAAGATTTCTGTAATATGCTGCTCAAACAGTTTCACTTTTGTTTCTACTGTCTGTCCCTCCCTTCTCACTTTCATCTCCAGTCTTCTTCTCCTTGTCCAGATATATTCTGCACCAAACAGTCTTCTATTCGTTGAACTTTTTGAAACTTTGCACTTTTAGAGAGAGGCAAGGGATTGACTCTATGTACACAAATTTGTAGAGGGACATGAGGGTTGAGGTCTGTTATTTCTCAACTCTGTTTGTTTATTTTAAAACATTTTTGCTGTTAACAAGCATGTTATCTCTGGAAACACAAATCCACAGTTTGAGAACTGCAAAACTAAGAATCTCAGATGGCATCTTCTAGACTGAGCGCTGAGTCCCATTGGGTAGATAGAAAGATTAATCTAAATAATCTATACAGAAGCCCCGGAACCCCATAAGATTGGGTCCCTAATCCATGAACTATTGGAACTCATTTACAGAACTTTTCTTAAACATTACATGAATATATTGTCTCATACTATAGAATTAGAATTTATAATCCCTATTCCACAATGAGATATCTTTGAGCTATAATGTATCTGAATTAAAATGATCTTTAGATAGGCTTTTCCTCAAAAATCTGATTTTTATTAATAAATCTGATTTAAATAAAGAAAATTTGATTTTTAAAAAAAAATAATTGATTTTTATCTACCCTGCGCTTACTTAATTCATGTTCTACAGAGGAACACTTTGGAAAAAAGCTGTTTTTGCTAAAGTTTCAATATCTCTGCCCCTTTTCACAAAGGGCTAAGAACAACATGGTCTGTTAGCTTTGACTTCCACCCGTAAAACCAGGAAGACCAGATCTGACCTTTGTTGTTGAATACAGAAAATAACCTTTTAAAAATACCTTTGTCATTGATGCATTAAGAAGAGGGTACAAATCTAATGTTTTTCCTTTGGAGTCACGTTTAAGTTCCCCTGTGCGGAGAATGCAGCAGGCTGGATAGCAGGGATAGCTGGCTAGCTACCGTGCAACATGCTAGAGGCAAGGTTCCCAACAATGCCCTGTTCAACCCCTAGTAGGAGAGTAGCGCTTCTGGGGGGTGTTGATCATCGTAGCAGTGAAGATATGTCTGCAGGTTTTGCATCTTTTTTGGCACTTTGAATTGATGCGTCCCGGTCTGTGGGGAGTTTGCTTCTGATGATGATCTTGGAGAGGTTGGGGGGGGGGTTTGTATGAAGACGAGAAGAGGGGATTGAGGAAAAATTTCTTTCAGGATGGGGTTCCCATAGAGTATGCTTTGTAGTTGTTGCATAAGACCATTGACACTTAATATAAGGAGGCAGGAGAAATGTTCACATAGGTATTGGTACTGCAATTCATTTGTGCAATGGAAAGGACATTTCTTAATTTATAGTTCAATAGTGAGTACAGAATAAAAAAATCATGGCACAGAATAATACAGATGAGATTATCACTTTTAATGGTTGTTACTCGGGTAGTAGTTGAGCATTGAAATACATTGTGGGATTGTTTGGGGGCAGAGAAATCTACAGAGAAGTTGAACTATAACTTTCAGCGCTGCAGTCTTGGAGGTGAAATTTCAAACAAGTGACATACCTCTCAACTATGCCTGATCAGGAGGCATGATGTAGAATAAGAAACCTAGTACATTTTGAAGGTCATATTTTCCCTGGGGGTGGGGGAAAGGGTGAAAAAAGGAATATTCATCAGTGATCAGCGTGATCACAAGAATGTTTCCTTATGTGATTACTTATTTTCAACACCAACTAGGCAGAATACTGTACAATGCACTATTCAAGGGACATGTTTTTACATACAATGGGCTTGATCCTACTCTAACAGACAAGTGTGTATTACTACAGTCTTTGAAATCACTTGCTATGATTGAGTGCAAAAAAATGCACCTGCATATTGGAATGAAAATCTCAGCTGAAATAAACCACCATGTTGAGTAAAACAAAGTGTGTCAAGGGTGATGCATCCCTTTAAAACTGGATTTTTTTTTTCTGATTTGTACTCTCATCATATTGTAGATGTGTCATATGTCAATTTTAGTTGTTTCTATTGCACTGTGGAAGTATTAATGAGTGTGTGTGCGCGTGTGCATGTTTCATGTTTTCCTTCTTTACAAGTAATAAGCTATTTTTAAGAAGGAAAGTTTGTGCTTAAAGGGACATTTTATTATCCCAGACATATCAAACCTATAATTGTTTAGAACTTTACCAGAGGGATTTAATGAGTCTATGACAATGGCAACAATTATAGGGGGCAGAGGAGGAAAGAATCCTTGAATTTATTATTTTTATTTCCCAAGGGTTAATCTCTGCTTATCAAAGTAAATTAAGCAGACTACTCTGCTCTGATATTCTCTGGATTTCCCAGGTCAGTAGCTGTTATAAACAAAATAATTCTCTTTTGGCCCAGTCCTGCAGTCCTTCCTCACTGAATGCTCCTAGTGAAGGTCAGTATGACTGCAGGATCACAGCTTGTATCTATATATTAAATAGCAGAAAAAGCTTTGTTCGTGCACAGTTCAGGTTGCTTGCTGATGGCTTGTGTCCTTTCAGAGTGTCGAGTCCTGCAAAACTCAGTGTTCTGAAAACCAGGAAATATAGAGTTAAGGTAAAAGTCTATGTAACCATAACCTTTCCCTCTTGGAGCAATGCCCCCAAACTCCCATAATACACACTCTGTCTTTTCATCACAATGCACATACCCTATGCTTAAAAACTAAGCCTGTTCTTCCCCCAACAGAATATCACACTTGTAAAATTTAATATCCACTTCACAGCCTTTTGCAACCTCTTTACATTTGCCCATAGGATACCACTTAATGCTGTACTTTCCTCTACCCTTTAACTCCACACAGTGCTCTCATATCCTGCCTAACTACTGACAGCAGGGGTGGCAGGTTTGTAGGAATGTTGATGGTGCCCAGAACCTGCCCCCCCCCCCAAACTTCGCCCCCCACCTGCCTAAGGCTCTGGGAGGGAGTTTGGGTGTGGGGAGGAGGTCTGGGGTGCAGGCCCTGGGCTGGGGATTAGGGTGCAAGAGGGGTGCAGGGTGCAGGCTCTGGGAGGGAGTTTGGGTGGGGGAGGGGTCTGGGATGGAGTTTGGGTGCTGGGTGCAGGCTCTGGGCTGGAGCAGGGGGTGGGGGCTGCAGGAGGGGGTGAGGGGTGCAGCTCTGGGACGGAGTTTGGGTGTAGGCTCTGGGCTGGGGCAATGGGTGAGAAGTGCAGGAAGGGGTGAGGGATTCAGGCTCTGGGACTGAGTTTGGATGCAGGCTCTGGGCTGGGGCAAGGGGTGGGGGTGCAGGCTCTGGGAGGGAGTTTGGGTGCAGGCTCTGGGAGGGTGTGCAGAGAGCTGGGATGCAGGCTCTGGGAGAGAGTTTGGTGATAGACTCCGGGCTGGGGCAGGGGGTGGGTGTGCAGGAGGGGGTGAGGGGTACAGGCTCGGGGACAGAGTTTGGGGATAGGAGGGAGTGCAGGGGTGAGGGCTGTGCGGCTGAGGATGAGGGGTTTGGGGTGTAGGAGGGGGTTCAGGGCTAGGGCAGAGGCGTGGGGGATGAGGGCTTTGGGGCTGGGATGAGGGGTTTGGGGTGTGGGAGGGGCTCAGGGCTGGGGCAGAGGGTTAGGGTGTGGGGGGATGAGGGCTCTGTCTGAGGCTGGGGTTGAGGGGTTTGGGGCATTGGAAAGGCTCATGGCTAGGGCGGAAGGGCAGCCTGCCTGACCCCAGTGAAGTGGGGCACTATGATCTTGCAGCAGCAGTTGATGCTGGAGGCCGGCAGAGCAGAGTCAGAGGGAGCTACAGGCTCCGGGGCGGTGAGCGGGGACAGCAAGTGGGGGCCAGGGGACACTTGGGGGAGGCATGTTGGGGCAGCAGGCAGGGCTGGGGGAGAGACCTGGTCCCAAACATTGGTGGAGCCGGGCCCTCCTGAATATTGATGGAGCCTGGGCACCATGAGCCCATATAACTCACCTCCCCTTACTGACAGTACCTATGAGCAGAAGACTCCAAGGTCCTGCTATTGACACACCCTACACAATTTGATATGGAAATGATGCAGAATGGAATTTGAAGGTACATATGCAACTCTCTCCTTTTGATGAGGATGGGAGGGGACCAGAGCCCCTCAGCTCACCTGAAGGGGGGTCAGATTCTGCCACACACATGGGGGCGGGGAAAGAGGCTCATACCCCCAGAAGGCAAAGTCCCCTATATCCTGGCTCACATGAGAGAGGCACGGATGTGGGGGTGGTCAGATTGCTCTAAAGGAGCTGGGAGCTCCCAGATCCCAGTGCGTACCCAGGAGGGAAATGTGGGCCTGACAGGTGCCCCTGCCCCTGTTCTCTCCCAATGTCCCTCCCCTTCCACTACAGCTAGCCCCTGTCATCTCACCCTCCAACCCCTCTTATTCTCTCACACCCCTTTTATTTCCTTCTCCATATCATCCCTCACCTTGCTGCATTGTAAACCCTTCTCCCCTATTCTTACCTACTCTTGCAACTCTAGTTGCCCTCTCTTCCTAGGGAACATTTGCATGGGGAATTTAGTGTCTTTTCAGAAATACTTTCAGTGCCATGTGAACATTCTCCTTTACTTAGGTTACATTTCCCCCAACGTAATAATTTAACCCCCCCCAAACCTTTGATAGAGGCAGGTTTTAACAAGGTGTCTCCTGTTATTTGAGACTTCTGTCTAGGGTTGGGTTTGAACTCTGTGTCTGGGTGATGCTCAATTTGATGTCCACAACAGTTCCTCTGAAGTATTCAGGATGGGTGATTCATAGCAAGCTTTCAATCCTCGCAGCCTCTCTCTTTTTCTCCATATGTGCAGTATAATCCGTGTGTTGTATGAGTCTTAGAACTGTGATGCATCCAACTGGAGAACCAAACTCTTGGGGTAATCACATAATTTAATCCCTCCCCAAAGGGCTTGTGGTTGGCATGCAGTCTGTGGAGGCGAAACTCAGGCATTTTGTTCCCTGCTATGATAAACTCAGCCCTAGTTTGATCTCTGCATGCCCAAAATTGTTGCCAAAAACTTTAAGAAAAGCTGCTTCTCAGGTGGCTGTATCTCAGGAACCCATTGGTCAAATGGCCCCAAATCAATAACGGAACCCTGTGCTCTAGTGAGGCATTTCATGGCAATTTTCAAGGCAATCTGAGTAACTGTGAGGATTTTAGAGCATTTAAAAGAGTCAAGCTTTAAACAGAAAGCTGGTCTTAAACTTAACTATACCAGAGCAAGTGCTCTGCTGTTATCTAGGCATCAATAGATCACTCATTTTTGTGGTGTCTAAGCACCAGAAATGTGCAATATGACATTTTGTGATGGATTTTTCTCTTTGCTGACTGGATTGCTTCCCTTACTTAATAGGTGTAATTTAATGGGGATTATTACTTTCTGCTATCATAATGAGTGCCAGATCATCACCTGTCATATCATTGTGGGAAGGCCTTTGGAAAAGGTGACTTTTTTGCCCAACACATAGTTTCAGAATCAATTGGGGAGCCAGTGGAGTTGCATGGTACACAGGTGTGATGTACTCACAGTGATGTCTTTGCCCATTAAGTTCTCCCTTCTGAGTAGCCTTTATCTAGCCTGATCCAATATAGACAAGGTGCTTGCCCAGTAGAAATAGATAGTCTCCTGGCAGAGTGTGGAAGGCGTTTCTCACTACTGGTGAGCTTAATTTCATCAGGAATAGAGAGATGAGATCATATAATTCCAAGACACTGTACTACATTGCACTGATCTTCCTAGCTACGTCTGGTTATAAATGGAAAGAAATCTACCTAAGGATGATAAGCCAATGGACTTCAAAACTGTATCTCCCCTCCCTATATTCTCACCAGTCACTCTCAATATATCACTAAAATGATGCATCACAACAAGCTCAAATCAATGGTGTGCTATGCTCCCAATGTGTTGCAACTAGGGCTGTCAATTAATCACAGTTAACTCATGCGATTAACTCAAAGTAATCGTGATTAAAAAATTAATTGCGATTGATCACACTTATAACAATAGAATACCAATTGAAATTTATTAAATATTTTGGACATTTTTCTACACTTTCAATATTGGTTTCAATTACAATACAAAGTGAACAGGGCTCACTTTATATTATTATTTTTGATTACAAATATACGCACTGTAAAAATGATAAAATAAATAATATTTTTCAATTCACCTCATACAAGTAGTGAAGTGCAATCTCTTTATTGTGAAAGATTAATTTACAAATGCAGATTTTGTTTTTTGATTACATAACTGCACTCAAAAACAAAACAGTATAAAACTTTAGAGCCTACAAGTCCACTCAGTCCTACTTCTTATTCTGCCAATGACTAAGACAAACAAGTTTGTTTACATTGATGGGAGATACTGTCTGTTTCTTAATTACAATATCACCTGAAAGTGAGAACAGGCATTTGCATAGCACTTCTGTAGCCAGTGTATTTACATGCCAGATATGTTAAACATTCATATGCCCCTTCTATGCTTCGGCCACCAGTCCGGAGGACATGCTGCTGATGCTCGATAAAAAAGTAATGCGTCAATTAAATTTGTGACTGTACTCCTTTGGGGGAGAATTGTAGCTTTTGGTGAGTGAGCTTGTTACATATCCTTCCTAGTGTAACTAAAAGGGATGCAGGGCTTGTGTTCACTTGGGGGGGTGGGGGGAGATTTTGTTACTTTTGAAGAGCCAAGTATGGCTTACAATTCACAACAGATTTTACATGTAGAAATACTTCATTCAGCAAAGTCACTCTTTGTCGGTGTCCTGAATGTAATAAATAATACGTCATTAAAACTAATACTGACCTCCATGAGCTTTTCAGAAACTGTCATTATTGAAAAGCTGGATTAATCTCTCACTAAATCCATAAGTAATTCAGGCCTTTACTGTGGTTTCAGCATTTTTTTCCCTAGAAAGCATAGCCCAGTCGAGTGATGGAGATCAAGGGAAAAACCTATAGGTATACAACCTTAGAATCAATCTCTAGGTTTAAATGCTTAGAAGAATATTACATCTAGTTCTCAAATGCAGTTTCTGTGCAGCTCTTGCTCTCGTGGATCATTGGATTCTACTGTTTCATAACAACGGTTTATTGAACATACAGACTCCTGTCAAAAATGTTTTTTTTAAATAAAATATTACTTTAGAACATTAATTCAGTCATTGCCAATAAGAGCTGCCAAAGTTGTGCTTAAGTAGGTGTGGGTATCTAAAAGATTTAAAATGACAGTGTTAAATCCCTTTCCACTAAAATTTTCGAGGGGTAGAGTGGGGAGGAAAAGCATGGAAGCACTTGAACTGTGTGCAAACAAAACTGTGCACATGTGCAGTGATCTGATAGTAGATGGAAGGATTTATTGAAAGATGCTAAGAAACCATTTTAAATAAGAAAACATTTCCAAGAATGCATCATTTTAAAGATGTTACATTTCTGGCCTAGTGGTCTCATGCCCCTTAAAATTATATGTTTTTCTAGACTCTTTGTAATATAAAAATGTAATAAAATATTAAGTTTGCCAGTTGACTTGCATATGTAATATTGTCTTGTTTACTGTTGGGCAAAAATCCTTCTGTAATAGCTTCAGATTGATAACATTGGTATTTAAGAAAGTTAAGGACTGATCATGTTAGTGAAAAGTAGGCATATTGTGGATAGGCATTGTGTGAGCTTTCTGGTGACTTCTTGCAATAATCTTCAGCCTTAACCTTCAAAACAGTTTGTGCTACCCAACTCCTGGGCCTCTCTTCAGGAAATATGACCATTATCTTGAATAACCATGCCCAAGTGTGTTGTCATTTCACACGTCTAATGGAGAGCTGGCTTTGATGGCCAAGACCTAAGGCCAGCATTTTTAAACTTTGGTGCCTAAAGTAAGTAGGTGGCCTGACTTTTTCTTAGAGGTGCTGCAGTCTCTATTGACTTGAATGAAAGTTGTAGGTGGGAGCTCAGCACCTCTGAAGTGACTAAATATAGATTGAAAATGCCTAGTCTATAGGCACTCAAGTTTGAAAATATTGATTTATATCGTGCTGATCTCCAGAACTGTTTTCAATATATCGGTTGTGAAACCTTCAGGGAAAAGAACCATGGAAGAAATCTTGGCCCCACTGAAGTCAGTGAAAGAACTTCCGCTGACTCTGAGGGAGCCAGCATTTCACCTTACATCTCGTATGCATTTGTATTGCAACGGGGACTTGATGCTTACTAGATTGCACACTGTTGTACTCTATGATATTGTGTCACTTGTGAGAATAATGGTATTAACATAGGTTTGCTAAAACAGTAACACTTAATTTAAAATTTTGATAGTCTATTAGTAATTAAACTAAAATACTGTTTACTTCTTTCTTCTGTACAATCGCATATTTGATTGAGATCCCTTACTTTTGATGCTACTATTCTGTGTCACCATTGTTGTAACAGTACTTCTGTGGGATAGATCATAAACTGGTGCAAATTGTCGCAAACTCAATTGAAATCAAGGGAACTAGGCAAGATTACATCAGCTAAGAATCTGATCTGTTTGGTTAGTGTTTACATCTTATCTTGCAGTGCATAAAGTAGAGGGAAATGGAATTAAGGAAACCCTGCTAGTTTGAGGGGGTGGGAAATCAAACTTGTGAGGTCTCATGGCTCCCTGTGGAGGAACAAGGGAAATCTTGTTTGCCATACATCGAACAGTGGCAACCATGTCCTTGCAGAACACTTCAGCTGCTGAATTCATTTAGGTAATTCTTGATGCACAGCATGACTCCAGATTAAACATTTGACTCCTCATGTGTTGAGGTCTGGAAGGGCGCTTTCATAGTGCGAGTCTAAAGAGGATCTATATAGCGTGCCAAAGAGAAGGTTAAGAGAGAACTTTATAAGTACCTAAATGGCAAAGAGATTTCTGGGCTTTAATTTTAATAGAAGAAGGCAGAGGAAGATCCAGTGTCTGAAAGCTGAGGGTAGAGAAATTCAGACCAGAAATACAGTATACGTTTTCAACAGTGAAGGTAATTAACTATTGAAACAACTTACTTAAGGTTGTGGTGGATTCTCCATCCCTTGGAGTCTTTAAATAAAGACTGGATATTTTTCTAATGGTTCAAGCAGGAATCTCTTGGTGAAGTTCAATGGCCTGTCTTAGGAAAGGTCAGATTTAATGATCATAATGATCTCTTAAAAGCTATGAATAACAGAATTATACATAGGGCAGTGATTAACGCATTGATTTATTTTATTTTAAAACTCTATTCAGTTGCTTTTTTGAGGAGACTCAAAACAACAACATAAATCAGATTTAAAAATTGGCTCTCCAAATATGCTTGCTTTTTCTCTTCTTAACAAAAACTTGGCAGTGGAGTATTGACTTTAGATATTATAAAAAAGACCAGATATTGAAGGGATGTTGTCAAGTTAATAATACATTATTTTTTAAGATGATGTAACTCAAAATTTTTAACTCTAAAATCATTTAAAAATTGAATTTACTTTTCATTTTTTATGCCAGTTACTTTCTGTATTTCTCACAACTTGAGTTTGAAAATAAGCTAATCAGTTTCATTTTCAGGTTCTCCTGCCTCAGAACTTTCTTGTAGTGTCCTGGTCACGCAGTCAGTAGAGACATATCAATTTTGTTTAATTGAAACCTTTACTGTTGGATTTTAAAAAAGTCCTGGCCACCCTTCTGTCTGGCTTACATGTAGTAAAAGGTTGTTTTCTAGAAGCCACATTTCTGATCAAAGTTGACTGAAGTATGCGCTCACCCTTGCTACCACTATACTGACAGGTTTCAGAGTAGCAGCCGTGTTAGTCTGTATTCACAAAAAGAAAAGGAGTACTTGTGGCACCTTAGAGACTAACAAATTTATTAGAGCATAAGCTTTCGTGAGCTACAGCTCACTTCATCGGATGCATTTGGTGGGGAAAAAAAAAGTTTTTCCACCAAATGCATCCGATGAAGTGATCTGTAGCTCACGAAAGCTTATACTCTAATAAATTTGTTAGTCTCTAAGGTGCCACAAGTACTCCTTTTCTTTTTACCAGTATACTGTTTCCTCTTTTGGCCTGAGTGGGTGAGCAATATTGGGAACTTGTTGGATTATTTTCATTAGACAAAAATGATGATGCGAGTCAGATTTTTTTTTTCTTTGGTGCCATCTTCTGTATTGACAAAGAAATGTTCATAAACCCTTTCCCCCTGAAGCCATTAGGAACAAACAACAGCAGATAGTTTCCGTGTTCAGTAATCCAAGTCTGTCTTTGCAGCGAGTAATGTGCACTCAAAAATGTGTCTCTCAACTTCTTCTCAGGGCTATGCTCACCATTTGCTTTTCTCGCTAGTATAGCATAGTGTAGAGGGCCTTATTCTGCACGTTGTCATTGTAGTATTGAACACATTCTCTCTCTCTCTCTCTCATGCATCAGCAACCAATCAATCCCAGGGAAATCCCTCAGATGTGCTCTAGTTCAAAAGGAGTTATTTCAAGGAAGTTTCATGGCCTGTGTTGTATAGAAAGTCAGACTAGATGATCACAGTGGTCCTTTCTGGCTTTAAAAAAAAAAATCCATGAAGCTCGATCACAAAGCTTAACTCTCAGGTTTTGCCATGTGGCTGAGGGCCTTGGGCAGGCCTTCCTATTGTTTCCAGCTGTCTCTGTATAAAGGGGCATTTAATTGCTATTTCCATAATAGCCTCACTGAAGGATGCTTAGCACACCCTTCACCTTTAAATAGGTCTATGATTATCTATAGAGCAAAGACCCGCCTGATAGCATCCGTCGGCAGCTTCCAGCATAATACTACATTGGCTCTTTGTATCTACCATATGGCGGTCATTAAGCATATCAATTCTAATTTCCTATAATTTTCCTTTATGACTGGGGAAACACCTTAAATTGATAGTCTGTAGGAGCATGATCCTGTATTGGCGTTTCCTCATAAGCTACTTACTTATGAATCTGAACAACAAATTTGGTCTCGGGAAAGGGAAAAAAGGTTTTGCTCTGATTTTCACCTGAGTTAACCTGATCTCCATAGGAACGAAGCTAATTTAACAGGACTACCATTGTGATAAACTAAAAGAATAAAATATCCCTAGGATATTAGGATTTATCGTAAGTGTATGCTATCTTTTTCCTTTCTTAAAAACAAAATATCCCCATAGAGACTTAATATGCCAAAATTTTGTAAAAGAACATCAGTTTCAAAAATGAAGTTTATAGTTAATTGAGTCATAGCATATTTTGACCATTACATTGGCACCAGAGGGTGTATTAACACTGTAAAGGTAGTGTTTCACTATGCCAAGTTAGTGAAGGGACATGTGGCATGTTTCTCAGCTTACTACAAACTTCTGGCTTTCATTGTGTATTGCCACAGGCTTAATATTTTTAATATAGGTTGTGTGTGTGTGTGTGATTTGATTTTATACACAATATCATAGAGTAGTGTTGTAAGGTATAATTATGTAAGCTATAATTAAACTAATATTGAGTTATAATTTAGAATGATGCATTATTTCCTTTTGGATTGAGGCCATTTCTTCCATGTGGTGTCCATGTCTGCAATTTCTTACTCTTCAAGATATAATTAAAAATTCTGTTGTAAGACACCTCTAATGGCACAGCTGAAAAGCTGGATATTTTAATGATTTTGAGGCTTAAAAATTACTCAAGACACCACTAAATATTGATTTTAGAAAAAAAGTGGTTTTTAATACCCAAATGAAAATCTGTACTCATGAAATGTAACAGAAATGAAACGAATGATCCTAGATACCAACGTGCAGCATTCACATGAAAATGAAATACATTATACCCATCTGGTGTGTTACAAGTAAGAGTTTGCATAAGGGCTGTCCTTCAGCATAGGTTAGATGGAGAACCTTTAGTGCACTACATCTGGACTGTAGTGTGAACACTGGTTGCTTTCCAAGTGACATGACCTAAGCGTCTCTGTGACTGAAGGATTTTTGCTCTGAAGGATTCCCTGTCCAAAATGTTGTTCTTGTTTCTGCTCTATCAACTGCAGCAGATGACTTTTGGAAATTTCTGATGTACATCTCAAAATGATTTGTATTGGCTGCAACAGCACCACATTTCAGTCACTGTTACAGCAAAAATGTTGGAGGGATATTTAGGCCCTTGAGGTACCTCCAGCAGAAAAGTGGACCTACCCTTTTGGAAGAGGCAATTAATAACGTAGATAAGGGAATAGGGCTGGGAAGGTGTGAGGAAAGAGCATAGAAATCTTTCCTTGGTGTAGGAAAGAAGATAAATCATGTGTGCAAGTTCATGTTCATATTGAGCCACTGTACTTGATGATGTGTGAGTCGATGACAATCAATCTACAGAGCGCTACAGATCTTCCCCTTTTTGTCTGACAGTTGTAGCTCCTTAGGATGAGCCTGTTCAATTGGAAACCTGGATATGCTGTCACTAAAAATATTTTTCATTTCAATGAAAGTGCATATGTCAAGTAGACATTGGGAAGAACATGTACTCCTCTGCACATAGGCACATTTGTGAAATATACAATACATACACCTGCTTAAATGCACTTTGTCTTGCACATTTGGAATGTAAATGCATTTTGTAATTCGGGATAACTATGGTATTCACTAACCCTTATTGAAATCCATTGTGTACTCTGTTTGAGTAAGCATTTATTTTTCTATCAAGAGTTGCAAGCATTCCACAGAGCGCAACTAGTGCATTATAGGTGTTAGTTTTAAAAAATTTTTAGTCTCTTCGATTTTTTCTGTGACTGTGATACAAATAAAAGTAAGATGAATTAAGATTTAAATACAAGTGTCTGCTACAAGAATTTAATGTTTTATTAAAACTAAACAGTGTACATTTCACAACTAATTTAAAATATTTCTTGGCCTCTTTGTAGTAACAAGAACACTGAGCACTTACATAGTACTTGACCTTTTCAAAGCATTTTACAAATATTAACTAATTGTTGTATGAGAATGGAAAAGCTTTAGGTTCAGAATATTGGCCAGAAAACTGGAAAGAGCCATGCCAGGAAAGCAGAGTGCATTAATCCAGACTTCATTATTTGCAGTTTAAAGGGTCACTGTCAAAGGTATTAGCCGTTAAAATTAGCCTCCTCGGATCGTTGTTCCCATTTGACAGGTCTTGCCTTGGTTAGAATCCTCAAGGTATTTCTTTTGCATCATTCAGTTTAGTTTCCCTTCCCAAACATATAACCATCCCGCAAGACTTACGCTGAATTGTTCTGGAAACTAGCTAGAACATATGTTCTCTTTCCTAATGTCTCAAGCTAGCGTCTCATGGTAATTCCTAACTTCAAGACCCCTGCATGTTACTAATGGTTGTTTTTTTTTTAAATTCTTATTTTTAAAAAACCCCAACACTTGCTATTTATATAGCACCTTCCATGGATATAAAAGAGTATTACAAAGGCTTCTTATCCCCATTGTATAGATGTGTAAACGAAGGCTCAGCGAAGTTAAGTGATTTGGCAAAATCCAAGCTTACGGAATAGGGAATAGAACCCAGGTCTCCTGGCAAACAGCCTCCTGCCCTAATAACTATGCAAACTGCTACATATACTGGAAAAAATAATTTCTCAAAGTATGTGAAATAACTAGATTTCATGGCTAAAAAATTGCAGTGGGTGTTAGCTGACTGAAATCAAGGGGAAGAAAGAGGACATAGAGGCTGGAAAACAAAGGGGAGGAGAGAAAGCAGGAAGGGCAAGGCCATACGTCTATCTGTGTTCAAGAATTGAATGCATAGTGATGCAGTGTCTATGCTCGGAAATTTTAGACAAAAATTCCCACTGGTTCTGTCACGTGTTCAGCTGTCTTACTAGCTAATCAGATTTGTTCTATAAGGTCAAAGATATGGACTTTAAGCCAAGACCAAAATAATTCTTTCTGGGTCAGCTTCTTAGCTGGGGTAAAATGGCAAAGCACCATATACTTCAATGGGATTTACTACAGCTAGTGGTTTACACCAGCTAAGGAACAGACCTTCTGTTTAAATCCCCATTTGTATTACCATCTCAATTTAACCATACATTCCTCAGGAGGTTCAGAAGGAACCAGAACAGTAGGGGTCCCACTGCTACTCTTACCAGCTGAACCAATGCTGTCACTTTTGGCGATTCTCCTCCCTGCCCATATTCCCTATTGTAGGTTTGGCCTAAGTATTTTGCTCAACATCATTTGGAAAAGCACAGTTCTAGCATGGTCTCTGGGCTTTGGATAGACATTCAGTTAGAATATTTAAGCACTGTGTGGACCACAGCTTTCCAAGATTGATTGAACCTCTGTTTTCAGTCCCCACCATACGCAGTTAGGGAGGGGTGGTTGTAGTGTCCAAAAGGCCTGTTAGCAGCAGAGGTATGCAAGACCTGGTTGTATTGACAGGAAGGTGGGAGGGAGGAAGAGAAAAGGCAGATGAAGTGAGTAGAGGAGAGATCTCAAAAGAATGAGTTGAGATAAGCTCAGATAAGCATCCAAACTTCTCAGGCTTCAAATGCAATAAACTCCCAAACCTTCTAGAAATTGCTCATCACTAAGAAAAATTTTTGACATAAATTGTTTTAACTGGAATTAAATTTTATAGAACAATATCTGCTGCAATTTGAGGAATGGGGACAGGGATTTAACCATAAAAATTGCTTTTGCCCTTCATTTAAAGTCAATTTCTTTGACCTTACAGAAGCAGAAACCTGATTAGCTGATGATAATGATAAATGGAGATTTCCTAGGAAGTCAAATTGATTCAGTTGAAATGCTAATTATTTTTCATCATCTTTGTTAGCTAAGAATAATTAGTCCTGTGTATTATTGCCTCTCTTTGCCATCTTTCACTGTACATGGCAGTTAAACTGAAGAATTTCTTTTAGGTATTTTGCCAAAAAGCAGCAGAGGATTTGCCAGATTGAATCATATCCAAGGTTCCTCTAGTCCAGTATCCTGTCTCCAGCAGTGCCAGCACCAACAGTGGGAAGAGGTGGCTCCCACACTAGATCTCATCCTGATCCCTTATAGGGCTTGGCTCAAGTGCTGAAATATGAGGCTTAATGTCCTTTCAATACATTTTCTTTAGATTCACTATTATAACTCTGCATATTCTTGTTAGTTATATAAATGGCCACTCCCATGTTGAATCTTGCCAAGCTCTTGGCCTCAGCACTCAGTAACAGTCCAGATACCATGGATGCTGGGCATCCTCCAATAACTGGAAGCTGGGAGCACTCACCACTTCACAGGGGACCTGATTAAGAATATAAGAATGGCCACACTGGGTCAGACCAATGGTCCATATAGCCCAGTATCCTGCCTTCCAACAGTGGCCAATGCCAGATGGTTCAGCGAGAGTGAACGGAACAGGCAGTTATTGAGTGCTCCATCCTCTGTGGTCCAGTCCCAGCATCTGGCAGTCAGAGGGTTAGGGACACCCAGAGCATGGAGTTGGTGTCCCTGACCATCTTGGCTAATAGCCACTAATGGACCTATTCTCCATGAACTCATTTAATTCTTTTCTGAACCCAGTTGTACTTTCGGCATTCACAACATCCCCTGCCAGCGACTTCCCCGGTTGACTGTGCATTGTGCATTATGTGAAGAAGTATTTCCTTTTTGTTTGTTTTAAATATGCTGTGCTAATAATTGCATCAGGTGACCCCTTGTTCTTGTGTTATGTGAAGCGGTAACTAAGATGTCCTTATTCACTGTCTCTTCGCCATTCACGATTTTATAGACCTCTGTCACACCCCTCCTTGGTTGTCTTTTTTTCCTAAGCTGGACAGTCTGTCTTTTTCATCTCCCCTCATAGGGAAGCTGTTTCATCCTCCGAATCATTTTTGTTGCCCTTCCCTGTCCTTTTCCAATTCTAAAATATATTTTTTAGATGGGGGAACCAGCACCGCACACAGTATTCAAGGTATACAGTGGATTTATATAGTGGCATTATGATTCAGAAAAGTATTTAGCATGTGCTCAAGTCATAGTTCTGCTTGAAACAGCACTACATTAAAGTACAACTTTTAGCGCGCAACAGCAGGGTACCCGTGAGCCAGTTAGTGCACAGCATGCCAGTGTGCACTAGAATTTACACCCCCCTAAGTGTGGACTAAGACAAGCCCTTAGTTTCTGACCTCAGCAATCAGCCGCCCCACTGTTGTTCCTCCCTTATTGCCTTACTGTTTCCAATGTCAATGGATAAGCGCAATATCTGGATGTCTGTGCTAAAACGATCAACAATGAATTTAGTTAACAAGTTTGATGTTTAAATGTTTATAATTAGGTAGCAGAGTTAGCGCACTGTTCATGTGAATGGAAGCAGTTACTAACACACTTAAGTTATTTTTTGTACTCTCTCTTTGTAGGCCCAGAAAGACAGCACTGAATCGGTTTACATTGGACTCTCAGTTAAAAGATTAACTCAGCAAATGTAAAGGCTAGAAACTTTTTTTTTTTTTAAACACAGTTAAATTTTTTGCAAAAAGAAAAGGAGTACCGGTGGCACCTTAGAGACTAACAAATTTATTAGAGCATAAGCTTTTGTGAGCTACAGCTCACTTCATCGGATGCATTTGGTGGAAAAAACAGAGGAGAGATTTATATACACACACACACAGAGAACATGAAACAATGGGTTTATCATACACACTGTAAGGTCATGTTCTCTGTGTGTGTGTATATAAATCTCTCCTCTGTTTTTTCCACCAAATGCATCCGATGAAGTGAGCTGTAGCTCACGAAAGCTTATGCTCTAATAAATTTGTTAGTCTCTAAGGTACCACCGGTACTCCTTTTCTTTTTGCGAATACAGACTAACACGGCTGCTACTCTGAAACCTTAAATTTTTTGGTAGGGTTTGGATTCTGGGGTCAGTCCTGCAACTGTGAAGTTGTTGAAAATGTGAAGTTCTGACTGTAACTTCATAAAATGGGAATTGTGCTGCCTTATTATGTGATAGCACTTCTAAAAAGTGCTTTGCAGCTGTAAGTCCCTAGTTTCTTATTTGTTTCTAAATATTCCTGTTTGTTTGGTATCTATCTATCTATCAAAGTAATAGAGCAATCAGTAGCTTTAGCAACATTGCAAAGAGACAGGAGAGTTGCTGTTCTCCTAAGAAAAAAGACAGCAATTAAGTAATTCTAAAAAATATTCCAGAGCACATGGATATTAGAGTTCTCAGAAACATAGCTGGACTTCTGTATTATCCTGTAAATACACTTGGCTCTTCCAGTATCTGAATAGACAGCCCCTTGCTCACTGTTCCGGGCAGCGGTAGTTAAATACACTTCAGAAGGTAACAAAATAGAGACTGTGTAAAATTCACACTGGTGTGTATCTTGAATAACCCTATTGAAGATAATGGATTTACTCCAGTTTTAAACCCAAATAACAGAGATCAGAATTTGGTCCAATAATACCTGAATATCAGAAGAGAACACAGCATCTGCATTTCATTTTTTTTAATACTCTGTGGATAAGCCACTGAGTGAAGCAAAACTCTGATATCCTTTTATTAAGGTTAAATGTTAAAATCTATGTTAATAATCCAAGCTGAGCTAATGTGAAAAAAAGGAAAACAATATGATTCCTTTCTCTCTAGTGTGGTGCAGATTACCATGAGTGCATTGCTGAGGTAGGATTCTTTTCTTCAGATTTGATGCTAGTACTGAAAATAAGAGATGTTTATCCCATCTGATTTTTCAATTTAAATCTTGGCATATGCTCTGTTAGGAAATGTCAGTGCAGCCTGACTGCTGGAGGTCACAGAGTTAAATACCAAGAGTTGGATTCTAAAGGGGCTGGATAATTTAATAACCTATAACAGCATTAATAGTTTTGCATGCCAAGATAGAGGTTATTATGCTTCACTGTGTAAGCTAATTGCTGCAGGAAACCATAGTGTTTGTTCCTTCCACCAACTCAATACAGCACTGTACAATAGCCAGTGGCATTAGGAGGTAGGGAAGGGATAAGGCAGAGCCCCCGTTCGCCTTATTCATTAATGCCAGAAAAAAGATGCTAGTCTTGAAGGGCTTAGTGATCTGAACTGGTATGACACATTTTACATTACTCCATCTGTATTGATGGGATACTTGCCTCACAAGGGTACCCTGACTGTTGGTTAATGCTGACGAAGCACTTTGGGGATGTAAAGTACTAAGTATTATATTGATCACACTTTTGCTTAAAGCATTATTAGTAATGTCAGAGGAGCAGGAGTTACAAAGGAGATTTGGGGGTTTGGAAGTAAATTAGGAATTCTTACTCTTTATGTCATTGCAGATGGGTACTTGGATTGAGGGATAGCCTAAGCTTTTGGGAAAAGAAGCGTCTGTCTAGAGAAGCTATTAGAAAAACTAACCACATAGCTGAATAACTTTTAGATAAAGGGAAAACTGTTTATTTTTAAAAGGATATGCACAAGGGGACTATGGAATAACAGTTAAACTGAAAAGGTAGATGGGCAAGATGAATTCTACTGTAGGTTCTAAAGAAAGATCCACAGAAAATGCCATTGCTTAATGGCATGAGAAAGGGGATCTAGTGTAGAAGCTGGAGGCAATCAGATGGAAAAAATATCATCTTAGCTGCTTTTGGGGGTTTGCAGTAATTTCAAATATGCTTTCTGTTGAGCTAGACTTTATGAACAAATATTGCATGTAAGAAACCAAATTTCCAAAGCGATTGCCACTTGCTGTTCAAACACTGTGATTCAGTTGCAAAATATGTGCTGTTCTCTGATAATCAGTCTGGGTGTGTGAAACATTTCAGCATAATTACACATTTAACACCGAGGGAGGAATCGGTAACATCAGACCTAAATGCTTTCTCACCTGAAATGTTTGTTTTCATAGTCTGTTTTTCCTCTCATTACATATTCACTCTTCTCCCTCAATTTGATAACTAACAGAGAAGAGGAGGAATATTGTGTGTATTGAGTTAAATTTCCGTCTCACTATATCTTCTCCTTTCAATAGGAGATCTGAAAACCTTGTGGAAGTAAAATATATGCTCCTGTTCATTCTCATGCCATTTAGAATTGAACTTTATCCCTTATTAGATATTCAACTGGAAAGTCAGCATCTGCTTAGTCTGAAATGTTTTTAATGAGCACAAAACTCTGACCTCTCAGGACAATGGCTTTGATGGGAAGGGGGCGGGTATCTTAGCCATTAGTGTGGTGGGGCTCCTGACATCCGTGTGGCTCCCTAGCCTCACGCACTGTCCCAATCAGCAGATATTTCAAGAAGACTCATCTGTGCCAAATAGGGTATGTGACATAAGGATTTAGATTAATAGCGAAGTGCAGAAAATGTTTATAACATATGTAGAGTTCTTTGATGCATTTTGGGAAGAACTTTCTTCTCTTCCATTTCCAACTTTTTCTAATTTGCTTGGTTATACAGTTAGACACACACAAAGTGTTGTATAGAGGCCTGATGCCTGCTAACAGGAAGCACCCCCCTCCACCAACTTTAGAGCAAAAAAAATAACCCTCATCGAATTGTGTATATCACTCCTTTTTCATGCCGGAGGTTACTGTAATTCTCATGTACTGAAATTGGTCTCTAGCAGTCTGTTATGGGAGATAGCAAATGACTCCCTATCTTGCCATGATTGATCTCTTGGAGATGTACAGTTTGTATGGTGTCATTGTTAAATTAGGGTTTGTGCAAAGATTTCTGCCGATATCCGTAAAATTGCAGATCCCTTTCAAATCTGCATGTTTAGATTAGAGTCTTAAAGGACAGAAAGAAGGTTCAGCTCCAAGTGAACCCTCTAATAATATAACCTTTTGTATCCTATACATTTTTTGTGATTTAAGAAGACTGTGATCCATGTTTGGGAACTGTAAATACTGAAATAGTGAAATAAATGGAGTATTTTGTGGCCCTTCTATTTAGCTGTTGTCTGGAGCAGGAGTTAAAGGGACACAATTAACTTGTTTTTGTTTTTTAAATGACTAATTTTAAACTATCAATTTTTTTCTAGTATGTCATGAATTTAAAAAATCCATTACACTTTAAAATGGGTATTTTGCCCCCTTGATCATGTCAATGAGGGGAAAAGCTGATTATTCAGGAGCAGTAGTGAAACTTATTATGCACAAAGTATATAATGTATTCAGTACACAAATTGGAAGATTAAGGAATATATTTTTGCTAACTTTATTTAGTTATCGTAATCTTAGTTGAAACTTGTTTATACTGGGTACAAAGTTTTCACACAGAAGCATGATGTTCAAATTGATAGTGTCCCTTTTAGTGTATGCAAAGCTGTCTTATATCTTTTGAAGCATAATGTTCTTTAGAATGGAGTTTAGAAGAAAACTTCCTAGACTGAAAGTTTTCTGTCTGTGTAGTTGGATTATTTACTGTTGCAAAAACACTCAGCAGATTTATTTTTGAGGGGAGAGAAGGGGAAATCAGTTTTTTGAACTGATGTCACATTGTTCTTCCTTTAAACATATCCATTTTGATTAATAAGGTTTAAGTCGAGTGTCTGAACTAGGGATCCAGACAAGAGAATCTCAAGCAATAGGGCCATGATAATTAAGCATATTGTGATGACAGTTCAATCAACTTGCTGGAGACCAGGAGTACATAACACACATTCATATGTACATCCTGAAACAGGTATTTGGAAGTGATACTGATGTCTGGTGGGCAGGAAAGTCACCTTCACAATCTCCTGGTCAGAGATTGAAATGACCGCACATTTAGCACACTTAGGAGAGGCCCAGGATTTGAACAGCGGGCAGTGTTCCTGATACTAGAGGGCTGCATTGGCAATGAAGAAGCCTGCCCATGTGATGTCGGACTCAAGCATGCAAGGATTCCCCAAAGACCGAAGTCACCACTAAAAAGCTAAAGCAGAAGCAAACTGTAATCAGCAATGATCTTGTTAGGATTACTCAAGATAAAACATAAAGATTACAGTAGAATAAAGGAAACAGAGAAGCTTTTAAAGAAACCTTATTTTCAAAATTGCAATTATATGGAGTTTCAAATGAAGTATCAATAAAGAAAGAAGGTAATTCCTTTGTTTTAAGGCAGCAGAAGTATTAGGGGAAAAAAGCAAAAAGCAAGTTAACTAAAAGTGTTTGCTGAAAATTGGCAGCAAGTCCTTTCTTTGTGTTATTTACGTGGAAAGCCGTTTCTCAAAGGAAGCCTTCCAAATTTCTGCTAGGGAATTCCATTTCCTTGTATTTTATCATTTTAATATTTTGTAGCACAAGGTCTTGGCAGATGCAGCATTTTATTCTCATAACTTTTTAAAGCACTGTTGCTATGTTTTCTTTTGTGTAACTGCTGTGAACTTGGGTACATTCAACCCCTAGTATTTTTTCCCCCCACTTTGGCAGAGGTGAGAGAGAGTTATTTGTTTTCTTACACTCTGATATGTGTTTTCCTGTTAGTATGGAAGGGATGTCAGTTTGTAACACAAATAAAGATGACTAAGAATAGGCTGGACTGGCCAAATAAGTGGGCCTAGTTCATGCATGTGCATTAGCTGAGATAGTTGCATGAACTTGCTATTCATTCAGCCAAGCAGTTCTTGTGCATAAAAAGAGCTAGGTGTTCTACAGTGCTTTTCATTAGTAGATTTCAACACACATTACTAAGGAGGCCAGGGCCATGATCTTAATTGTACTGATGGGGAAACTGAGGCACCTAGCGGTGAAGTGATTTGCCCAAAGTCACTCAACAGGCGAGGGGCATAGCTGGGAACAGAAGCCAGGTTTCCTGAGTCCCAGTTCACTAGGCCACACTGTTTCTCCGTAAGAGGTAGTTAAAGAGAATCGCCCATGCTGTATGGATGGGAGATGCAGAGCTGCTTAAGGATAGTGTCTCAAACTCCTCTAAATTACTTTTCCATTTCCCCCTCCTATTCTATTGGGTTAAGAGCTTTTCTAGAATCTTGGTCCCCTCTCATCACCCATCTGGGGCTGTAGGGTTGCTCTGCAGAGAGGCCACATTGCTACAGGAGTTAGATTAAAAAAATATGCTCCCTTGGAGGCAAGGTTTACTGAAAGGGGGCAGGCTGTTTCTCCACCCAGCTGTGTGTTTGGATTGGCTTTTCTGCATCCATCTCCCTTCTTCCTGTGGCTGACAACTGGCTGTTACAACTGTCAGTCATGAGAAGCTTCAAGAGCGGTGCCCTATCAGTTTCCCCCATCACATAAAACTGCCACCTGCTGGGTTGTTGAGAAGGTATCAGAACAAGCATAGTACCTCTCCTGATGCCATTACTGTCTGCAGCCGTAGCACAGATTGCACCCCTTTGGAGGAGGAGGAAGTCAGTGATTGTGTGATGGCCACTGTCTCGGCCAATAGACATGGGACTGAACTGGGGTACTCCAAGCATTGGCTGCTACAGCTTCAACTGAAGAGCCCAGTCCCTGTAGGTGTAACAGACCTCTATTGTTTGTGGGTTGGGCACAGAGAGGGAAAAAACATGCACTACCCAGTTGGTTACTATTGCATAAATTACATAGCTTCTTCAAGTCAAGGGAGAAACGGTGGTAGGATGTTCCTTCTCAGGATCTCCGCTGGCTTTTGTGGATGAGCCATTCATAAGAGCAGTGTGGTACAGAAGCAGCAGGACTCAGAATTTAGGCAAATGTGAGTATCATCTAAAACTAATATCTTAGTTGAACTATGTGCTTGTGCTTTAATCTGTGTTTTGGTATCAAATTAGTTATTATCAATGATGGGGCTGAATTGGTATCTCATTTGGCTTGGCTCCGAGTGAGAAGATACGGTGGTCAAGTGAGAGGTGGTCTTATATCCGTTACAAGTACAGTAATCCTTAGGCTATATAACCAGCTTACAAACAACCCAACGTACAACACCATATACAGAGGAACATTGCTTTTTCTTTTTGAAAAACTGCAACTAATATATTGTTCATCAAAACATTCACTAACTATAACCAAACCCTAGTACAATCATTTCAGGGTAGGATTTTCAAAAGTGCTTACTATTTGCCTAACTCTTCTCCCATTGAAATTAACAGGAAAAACGCCATTGACGTCAAAACTCTGAGTACTTCAGAAAATCTACATAATATCTACATTTATGTCTAATCAAACTTATTTAATGGCACCTACTTGGAAATATTTGCCAAGAAGAAATTGCCATTTCAGAAAGTTAATTGGATGCAGGGAATGTATCCAATTCAAGCATGATAACCTTAGTACTATCCAAGACGAGTCTATTTCAGTTGTGTTTTGAAATGGTAGGGGTGCCACAATCCCGGAAAGATTTATTCACGTACTTGACTTTACACACAGGATTAGTCCCCTGAATTCAGTGGGAATACTCATGTATGTAAAGTTAAGAATGTGTCTAAATCTTAGCAAGTTTGGGCCCTAATGTTACCAAAGCCTTATACAGCCTGCCATTTATAAACTATACAAGTAGCTATATCCTTTTCAGGTTCACAAAAGAGTGGTGGCGGTGGGGGTTGGTACTGGGAGATCTCTCTCAAAATTTAGGGCTCGATCTTGCATAGTGCTGAGCACTCTGGTCCTAATCCAGCTAAATGGTTAAGCATGTACTTAACGTGAAGCCTGTGGGTAGTCCCATTGACTTGAATATGGCCACTCTTGCTTGAAGTTAATCAGGTGCTTAAATGTTTTCCTGGATCAAGGACAGAGTGGTCAGCCCTTTGGAGGATCCAATTAATCAACATCAATATCTATCAATCAGACTTAGTTTTCACAGAGCAGCAGGGACATGTAAAACATTTAAAGCTGGTCCATCTGAATCTGGTTTTTGTTGGTGTGCAATATACTTCTATAAATATTTAATTTGTATAATGTTCAAATCTCTGTTGAGTGCTCTGCAGTACAAACAGAAAGACAAGTCTCTGGCTCATAGAGCTTACAAGCTAATTTTAGATTTAATGTGACAAGTGGAGGCAACTTACAACTGGGATAGCCTGGGAAGGAGGTGCACAGATTGCTGGAATAAGATCACACAGTTACCCAGTTTAAGCACATATGCATCTTGAGTCAGTTATGTATTTTTATTAATTAATGGTGACTTTCACTACTTCTAGGCATCACAGAGTTGATTCTTAAGGAAGGTTTTATTTCTGTTTTAAAAATCAGTCACTCACTACACTTAAAATAAGCCACACTGAAACATGAAAGTAGAATCCTGGAACTTCTTGCCTCGATGATTTTCATGTGAACGGGCAATATTGTCACAAGTAGATAATTATCTGTGTCTGTTGCAATAACCTAATTTGAGTGCTCTGTATTTCAATTTGTGAACACGGAAAGGAACCCACTGAGTCATATAGGACACCACAGTTGTGAGAGCAGCTTTGACTGAGATCAGATGACAGTAGTTTAATGAAGAAAATGTTTAGCAACTCATGTAACCTATTTGAAATATGAAATGACACTGCCATATGATACTACAGCTAAAATTACATCCAAATATGTAAAGCAGAGATTACCATGTTCAGCTGACAAGTGTCATGTGTCAAGTTATATTCTTCTCAGAATAAAATATGAATCTCCTATTCAAAAGTACATATATGCTTTACCATGTAGGAAAAAGATATCCATAAATAGGATACTCTTTTGAATAACTTATGTGTTGCCGAATGCAGTTGTATTATCATTTACCATATCAATACCTATATAGGATTTTTGTTTTTTTAAATAATGGCTCTTCTGAATTTTTTTCTGAAAACCTTTCAGACATTGTCTTGATAAAAATGCATTCAAGTGGCAACTGGTGCTTCTATACATCCAAACAAACTGACGTGCTCAGTGATCTTTAAACCAAGAAGACAGGTTTCAGAGTAGCAGCCGTGTTAGTCTGTATTCGCAAAAAGAAAAGGAATACTTGTGGCACCTTAGAGACTAACAAATTTATTAGAGCATAAGCTTTCGTGAGCTACAGCTCACTTCATCGGATGCATGTGAAGTGAGCTGTAGCTCACGAAAGCTTATGCTCTAATAAATTTGTTAGTCTCTAAGGTGCCACAAGTACTCCTTTTTCTTTTTGCGAATACAGACTAACACGGCTGCTACTCTGAAACCTGTAAGGAGAGTGATCACTTAAGATAAGCCATCACCAGCAGCAGGGGGGGGGAAGGAGAAAAACCTTTCATGGTGACAAGCAAGGTAGGCTATTTCCAGCAGTTAACAAGAATATCTGAGGAACAGTGGGGGGTGCGGTGGGGTGGGCGGGAGAAATAACATGGGGAAATAGTTTTACTTTGTGTAATGACTCATCCATTCCCAGTCTCTATTCAAGCCTAAATAAATTGTATCCAGTTTGTAAATTAATTCCAATTCAGCAGTCTCTCGTTGGAGTCTGTTTTTGAAGCTTTTTTGTTGAAGGATAGCCACTCTTAGGTCTGTAATCGAGTGACTAGAGAGATTGAAGTGTTCTCCAACTGGTTTTTGAATGTTATAATTCTTGACGTCTGATTTGTGTCCATTCATTCTTTTACGTAGAGACTGTCCAGTTTGGCCAACGTACATGGCAGAGGGGCATTGCTGGCACATGATGGCATCTATCACATTGGTAGATGCGCAGGTGAACAAGCCTCTGATAGTGTGGCTGATGTGATTAGGCCCTATGATGGTGTCCCCTGAATAGATATGTGGACAGAGTTGGCAACGGGCTTTGTTGCAAGGATAGGTTCCTGGGTTAGTGGTTCTGTTGTGTGGTGTGTGGTTGCTGGTGAGTATTTGTTTCAGGTTGGGGGGCTGTCTGTAAGCAAGGACTGGCCTGTCTCCCAAGATCTGTGAGAGTGATGGGTCGTCCTTCAGGATAGGTTGTAAATCCTTGATGATGCGTTGGAGAGGTTTTAGTTGGGGGCTGAAGGTGATGGCTAGTGGCGTTCTGTTGTTTTCTTTGTTGGGCCTGTCCTGTAGTAGGTGACTTCTGGGTACTCTTCTGGCTCTGTCAATCTGTTTCTTCACTTCAGCAGGTGGGTATTGTAGTTGTAAGAATGCATGATAGAGATCTTGTAGGTGTTTGTCTCTGTCTGAGGGGTTGGAGCAAATGCGGTTATATCGTAGAGCTTGGCTGTAGACAATGGATCGTGTGGTATGATCTGGATGAAAGCTGGAGGCATGTAGGTAGAAATAGCGGTCAGTAGGTTTCCGATATAGGGTGGTGTTTATGTGACCATCTCTTATTAGCACCGTAGTGTCCAGGAAGTGGATCTCTTGTGTGGACTGGTCCAGGCTGAGGTTGATGGTGGGATGGAAATTGTTGAAATCATGGTGGAATTCCTCAAGAGCTTCTTTTCCATGGGTCCAGATAATGAAGATGTCATCAATGTAGCGCAAGTAGAGTAGGGGCATTAGGGTACGAGAGCTGAGGAAGCGTTGTCCTAAGTCAGCCATAAAAATGTTGGCATACTGTGGAGCCATGTGGGTACCCATCGCAGTGCCGTTGATTTGAAGGTATACATTGTCCCCAAATGTGAAATAGTTATGGATGAGGACAAAGTCACAAAGTTCAGCCACCAGGTTAGCCGTGACATTATCGGGGATACTGTTCCTGACGGCTTGTAGTCCATCTTTGTGTGGAATGTTGGTGTAGAGGGCTTCTACATCCATAGTGGCTAGCAACGCTCCTCAGCTCTTGTCCCCTAAACCAAGGGGACTTTCATGACACCCAATAATGGCTCATTTTGAAATTTTTTTATTTTCTAAACTAATAATAGTTTGGACTTGTGAAGTACCATTCATTTGTAGAATGCTTTAGGCTTTAAACCACAGAACACCTCTATAAGGCAGCTAAGTAATATACCCATGTTACAAGTAGCTAAATTTGAGACGGCAAAAGAGTACCATATGTGACCTTCCCCCAGTTCACACAGCAAATAGGTTGTGACTGGAATAGAACCCAGAAACTTGGAATCGCAATCCCCTGCTCCAACCACTAGAACACACTTCCTTTCCTTCAGCATGTTACGTATATGAATACAAGAAACAGCAGGCACTTCCATCTATTTACATTTCTGAAGAGATAGCAATCTCTCTTACAGTATGTATAGCAGTTATTAGAAGGGGGCAGGGTTCATTGTATTACACTGCAAACTCATAAAGTAGTGTGATGAGCTATCAGCTTCACAGGAGTGCTTGTAAAACAGATTTTTTTTGTATTGAAAGTTTCATTCTTCCTTCTCTATGTTGTTGTTGCTTTTGGGGCCAAATGCCCTTTCCTCTGCTAGTTCAGAGGGGAATAAAGCGTTACACAAAATGATATGAAAGCCAGCAAAGTGGCAGAAGGGGAGTGCAATGGCAGCTAGACGTGCCTCTAGAGCCTCCAGAAGTGATGGCTCTGTAATTGAAGTTGTTTTCTTTTGGGTGTATTCAGCCAGGGGCAGAAGAGCGAGGGTGTCTGGCACACTCCCTTCCTTGTAGAAGTACATACGGAAGTAAAAGTTCACGGAAACCTTGATTGTGTGTAAAAGGATGGCCTGCCCCTGAAAGGGCAAGGAGGACTCGGGATGGCCAATGCTGTTCAATTAGCTCTGCTCTGCCACACCTGTGCTGGGTGTGGGACTTAAAAGGGGAGAAAAAACAGCAGTTGGTGGCTGGCTGTGGAGGAGAGTAGTTGAGCTGGGTTGTGGCTGGATTGTTGAAGCACAGGAGTGAAGCTAACCACTGTGGTGAGCCCCTGGAACAAGAGATCCATCTCCAGGGAGACAGTCAAGGAGCGAGCGTCCTGCAAAGAACCAAGCGCTGAAGAGGAGCCGAAGAGGGATGAGAGACTCAAGCACAGAGAAGGTTAAAAGATTTTTCAGTTGTGTTCTGTTTGTAGCTCTGAGTTCTGCTGAGGGACCTAAGGCACCTTCTACTTTGGAAGACTGTGATTTTTATTGTAGCATTCTGTGGTGATTTAGAAAGGCAGGCTGGCTGGCTGGCAGGGGGGAGTCGGGCAAAGGAGGTTTGAAGAGGCCAGCTGGGAGAAGCCAGCTTGGGGCCTGATCAGCTATAGCTGGACTTGGCTACCTTGGAGTGAGATTTAACTTTTAAGTGGCTTGGCTGGTGGGCTAGGCTGCAGGAGGAGGTGACCAAGGAGAAGGCCCAGCAACCCTGCACCATGCCACACAAGGAGGTGAGTTGCTTTTGTGCATGTGGGTTTGGTCTGGGACAGGATCTTATAACACTGCCTCTGAGATTTCTAGCCTCCTGCAGAAGGCTGGGCACTGCACAGGTGTAGTGGGGAGCAAGTGTAGTCTAGGGTTTGACTGGGATTTATTGCCATGGAATGTGGAGCGGGGGAATAGCATAAAGAGATGGACACCCCACATACTCCAGGATCTGTGGAGTTGGAACTCCAATTTGTCTGTGGATTATTAGTCTCATCGGGGTTTCAAAGCCCTCTTTTTCTTTCCAGAAGGTTGCAAACAAGTCCCAACGGGAAAATAGTCAAGTTTCTGCCTGGCTGGTGGTGGTGAGTTGGTCCATGCTCAAAAGGAACAAGTCTGCAACCATGGATGACTTGAATTAGGAATGCCAAAAATCTTACTGAGGATAGGAAGCCAAGTATGGGCTGCATTACAGACTCTGGCTTGATTCTCTGTTGCCCTGCCTCTTGGGTATTTATTTACACCTGTGCAAAATGGGTGTAAAATGCTAACAAAGAATGGTAGCACTTTCTGCCAATGTATCGAGCCCAGAGAGTTTTGACATCATCACGCTGTAGTGTCACGTGAACTGACTGAAAACTCCCATAGAGTCTGTGTCCCAAAACAGGGCTTCATCTAGCAGTCTACTTTGTGTAATGTATAACATTCCTTCCAGTTCAGCACATGCTTGGCTTGTGTTAATTTGAAGAGCACACTTGAGTTGGCTCACTTGCTGCTGTGGATGACTGGCAAGCACTGCACAGACTTTTTTTTTTTTTTTAAAGACATTGACAAAACTGCTTGACTTAAGTGTTCAAAGGTGGTCTGATAACAGTTGGAACAGTAAGCTTGCAAATGTGTCTCTTACTGATGGCAAAATGTTCCATGATTTCGTTAGACAGGAAGATGCAAGCTACAAGACAACATTTGCCAGCATCTTGAACTCTCACAAACTTGGACACTGGAAACTTAAATTAATTTGAACTGGCTGTGTACAGTACACTGTGTCACATCGCTTATATACACTATACTGTACCATTTGGAAGTATAGCTAATAGTATTGAATTCACTTAGGGATACTACATCTACATAAATGGATTTATTGCAGTCCATTAAAATAAACTGGCAAATTATTTATTAAGTGTCTAACTTGGAGGTATTGCCAAAACTATTATTTTGCGGGATAACTACTTTAGCAATTTCTCAGATACCTTATATGTACTATCTTGGATTAGATATGATTATGATAGAGACAAAGTATTAGAGCTGTTCAGAATTTTCAGCAAATTTTGGTAAAAACAAAATTTTGCATTATAACAACTTTATTCTATCAAAAATGTCAACTTTTCATCTAAACCAGAAAGGGTCCTACTCCTGCCCCTGCTGCTGAAGTAGCTTTTCAACACCCCTTTGTGAGCTTGTATAGCCATTGCTCAGACTGAGAGAACATAGGAATTCAGAGTGTTTTTCAAGTTCCTTATATGGATCTGTTTCTGGGGCATTTTCCTCAAGTTCATTTATTTTGAACCCAGCCATGTGTATTAAATTAAGGTGCTCTTTCTCAAAGGAGTTGCTTTGACTACTTCTTCTCCCGTGAAGCTGAGGTTCAGTGACAAGTGAATATCACAATATGAACTTCCTGCCTTCTGTGGACAAATCAGTCACAAAGATTTTTTTTTATATAACAGCATAGACACACACATGCAAAAAGAAGTGTGCCCCCCCGATGAAATGCTGCAAAATCAATGAAAATCTACTACAGAGTTGTTAGCTTTGCTGCATTATGTATTGGCTCTGAAATAATAGAGATCTCTAGAGGGACGTGCTCATAAAGGGGAGAAATACTAGCAAAGAAATTGTTAAACATTATTCTCTGCAGAACCCAGCCTGTATTAAATATTGTCAGCTCATTGGCCTATAATTCTAAACCCATTTATTTACAGGATTTTTCCCCCTCAAGGAGCATAAGCATCGAAGAATGACAGTTCTGTTTGGTACAGTACATTGAGACGTGGGGACTGGTCAAGTGTGGCTGACTATATAAATTTGATCTCCAGTTTGTAGAAGCACTATACTTTCCAGACATCACTGAAATATTTTATGGGTTTTGAAATATGTCTTGATATTGTTCAGCATCATTATTTACTGAAGACAAAGAAGAGAGACAAAAGCAAGGACCTACAATATCCAGTATGTCTTTGGTGTGTCTTTAAATGTGACTCTAAGACAGCTCAGTCATGAGACTACTAGATCAACCTTGGGAAAAAATGATTTGGTGCATGTTGAAATTAAAGGCTTAGTTGCAATATGCATTGCTTTCCCACAGAATAAGGAGTATCTAGGAACTGAAATATCACTTATCTGCTCTTAATTGAATGTATATTGTAAAAGACATGCTACCTTCCTGTTTGCTGTGTTTAGAGAAAATGAAATGATTTAATATTTAAGAAATCACCACGTTTTTATCAAAGCATCCATAAAAGTGTTCTGTAAGCATTAATTCAACATGCCAGAAGCAATCCATTGAGAAACCATGTATTATCTGTTAGTGTAGCAGGAAATTTTTTTTTTCTGGGAGAAGGGGGTTGGGTCAGTTAGGTGTATGGTTCACTGAGTTGATAACAAGCTATATTGCTTTTTGCCTCCAGAGCCTGAATCAGTGCCGATTCAAGACAAATGGAATATTTCCATCTGTTTCCTTGGGCACTGGATCAGACCCAGTCTTACTTGTTTAAAGTGTGATGAATAACAATCAAAAGTTGGCACATTTGCCAGCTGTTTGGTGATGTACATAAAGTGATCTCAGTTAAGCTTCTAGTACCCAGGGACTGTCACAATGACCTCCCTGTTCATACTGTTTAGCATCTGTGTTCATATCTGCAACTGAGAAGCCAATGTGACTGAACTGTCCCCCTGTTCTTAGGATCTGTTTCTTCCAGTTGGGCACATAGGAGAGTAGTAGGTTGGAAACTTGTATTTTTATTGTGTGTGCGTGTGCCATATCTCTAGTTGGGACAAGCAGAATTTACTGTGCTAACTTCTTCAAATGCCTTTAAAAACCCTGGGTTAGTTTTTTAAATAGTTCTTAAATGTTTGTTATAGAATTTTTGATTTTTCTTAAAACGAGTACTGTTGCAACTGCCCAAAAATAGACCTGCTCCAAAAAAGGAAAAACTACTGGTGCAAAAATTGAACTTTCAAAGTGGTCTTGCATTTTCAGTCTACTTTTACTGAAAATATTATCAAATGGTTATTGAAGGGTTTTTGATAAATTAAAAATCAGAACTCTCAATCTATTAAAAAGCTTAATCACAATTAATTGCATTGTTAAACAATAATAGAATACCATTTATTTAAATATTTTGGATGTTTTCTACTTTTTCAAAAATATTGATTTCAATTACAAAACAGAATACAAAGTGTACAGTAGCTCACTTTATATTTATTTTTGTTGCAAATATTTGCACTGTAAAAAACAAAAAAATGTATTTTTCAATTCCTCATAAAAGTACTGTAGTGCAATCTCTTTATCATGAAAGTTGAACTTACAAATGTAGAATTATGTACAAAAAATAACGGCATTCAAAAATAAAACAATGTAGAACTTTAGAGCCTACAAGTCCACTCAGTCCTATTTCCTGTTCAGCCAGTTGCTCAGACAAACAACTTTGTTTCCATTTTCAGGAGATAATGCTGCCCGCATCTTGTTCACAATGTCACCTGAAGTAAGAACAGGCATTTGCATGGTACTGTTGTAGCCGGCGTTGCAAGATATTTACATGCCGGATGTGCTAAAGATTCCACCATTCCAGAGGACGCACGTTCAGGCTGTTGACAGGTTCTGCTCGACGACAATCCAAAGCAGAGCGGACCAACACATGTTCGCTTTCATCATCTGAATCCGATACCACCAGCAGAAGGTTGATTTTCTTTTTGGCGGTTTAAGTTCTGTAGTTTCCGCATTGGAGTGTTGCTCTTTTAAGACTTCTGAAAGCATGCTCCACACCTCATCCCTCTCAGAGTTTGGAAGGTACTTCAGATTCTTAAACCTTGGGTCGAGTGCTGTAGCTATTTTTAGAAATCTCACATTGGTACCTTTTTTGCAATTTTTTGTCAAATCTGCAGTGGGAGTATTCTTAAAATGAACAACTTGTACTGAGTCATCATCTGACACTACTATAACATGAAATATATTGCAGAATGTGGGTAAAGCAGAGCCAGAGACATACAATTCTCCCCCAAGGAGTTCAGTCACAAATTTAATGAACGCACTATATTTTTTTTTATCGAGCATCATCAGCATGGAAGCATGTCCTCTGGAATGGTGGCCGAAGCATGAAGGCTCATGTGAATGTTTAGCATATCTGGCATGTAAATAACTTGCAATCCCGGCTACAGAAGTTGCATGCAAACTCCTGTTCTCACTCTCCAGTGACATTATAAATAAGAAGTGGACAACATGATCTCCTGTAAATGTAAACAAACTTGTTTTTCTTAGCGATGGGCTGAACAAGAAGTAGGACTGAGTGGACTTGTAGGCTCTAAAGTTTTGCATTGTTTTGTTTTTGAGTGCAGTTATGTAACAAAAAAATCTACATTTGTAAGTTATACTTTCATGATAAAGAGATGGCACTACAGTACTTTTATGAGGTAAATTGAAAAATACTATTTTGTTCATCATTTTTACAGTGCAAATATTTGTAATAAAAAAATATAAACTGAGCAGTGTACACTTTGTATTCTATGTTGTACATGAAATCAATATATTTGAAATGTAGAAAAACATCTGAAAATATTTCATAAATTTCAATTGGTATTCGATTGTTTAACAGTGTGATTAAAACTGCAATTAATCACAATTAATTTTTGAGTTAATCATGTGAGTTAACTGCAATTAATCAACAGCCCTATTAAAAATTTCAAATTCAGAAAGGGAGTAGGGAGGAGTTTTAAAAAAATCAGACAGAAAAATAAGCAAAGATCTTCCAGCCCTTTCATGATATGTTAGCAGTAGCAAAAGGATGAAAGCCACTGGACCTCAACTTGGAGTGTGCAGTGCTCCTGTGCCTTCCTCCTTCCATCCCTAGCTGCTGTGTGGTTGTTGAAATTGTGACCAGTGCAATACTGTCTTCTGGCTGATCTCCGCTGGCAGATGGCCCCTTGGGGCCATGGCCAATAGACATATTGGCATATTTGAAAGCTAGAGCAGGCACCGAACTAGCCACAAAATGTAGTAGCCACAAGTGAGTCCCCTGCTGGGTGCAGCAGAGAATCTGAGCCATTGAGAGAGCATGTAAGGAAGAGGGAGAGAGGTAGGAGGACACAGAGCAGAAATATTAGTATTCTGTGGTATTTTTTTCTCTTTAGAACTAGATTGTCAGAATGCTAAGGTGATCACTTTGGGTGATCCCCAGGCTATCACACAAAAAAACCCTGTTTTTCATCCACACTGACTAATTTAAATAATCTTTCAAGAGGGAAAGTTACAGGAGATTTTAAAATAAAATGTAATAGAGGAATTGATTTTCCTAAAAGTGTCTGATATTTCCTGCATTGACTGATCCTTGAATGTCATTGATTGCACAGAACACTTTGCTTTAAATCCTGAGAGTAACACTGAACTAGCTGGCTTTGACATGAACTAGTTCCCTCCTGCAGTGCCTTCAAACAGAAAGTGAGCCAGAATATTAGCCTTAGAAGGAATGTTCATCCTCACAGCCTGGGAAAGCTCTGAACTAAACACACATCTTAAAACGTTAATATTTTTGCATATAGCACAGTGGCATTAATGTCTCCTTCTGCTAATGTGAGTGGAGAGTAGCCAAAACCAGTGGAAAATGATGTGGCGGTATGATGGGAGGAAGCCCAAAGCATTCTTTTCCTTTCCTGGGAGCCACTCGACCCCTGTGGAACAAGGTTAAGGATCTGCTGTTGTGGATGGGATTGAGGATAAGTAGATGGAGGATGGGAGATGGCAACTCTTCATTCTTAGATTCTGAATTCTTTGGTGGGTGCAAGGGATTGCATCCTCCCATGTTTGCACAGTGCCAGGTATGTATTGCATGCTGCTACTGCAAATAACAATGATATGGGTGCATCCCACAGTGCGAGGGATTTCTTCATGCAAGATAACATAGACCCAGTCGGCATCATCTCTGTCTCCTGTGAAACACCTGTGTGGGGAGGGTTTCATGGTGGCTCTTTGGATCCATGTTATAACGGATGGGGCTCTTGGGAATAGTGCAGAAGTGTGGGGGTGCTGTGTGACTGCGTTTGTTCTCCTTGGGTGCTCACATAGCCATGGGGTCTCACTGTATATCATGGAACATCTACAGGTTTGAGTTATCAAGAGCTCCACCTGTCGAGGAGCAAATGCTGGCCTTCTGTTGTGGAAGGAATGGTTTGTAGGAAACTCTGCAAACTAAGATTCATGGAGTTCCCCATCCCATCATAATGTTCCCTGTATAGGGCCTGCTAGATCCTATATTAGTAAAAGGCATCCTTGTTGCTTTTGTGTATCCTCGTGCACTTTCTTTACAAAGTGTAGGTTAACTTTGCTTGGTTTTGTTTGCTAAATTTGGAATAAACCCATATGGTATCCCTACTGCAGGAGTTATGGGCATCTTTCCAATTTCTTAGTGTAGAATCCGTACATTCTGAGTAAGGGTAGTGATGTTCGAAAAAGCTAGGAAGGCTTGCCTCAACATAACAGCTAATTAACAAAAGTAGCAAATTAGCTGAAAACAGTATTGGTCCCTTGAGCTTCTGGCTCAAGGTTAAGGTCAGTTCATACCTTGTGAAAATACATAAGCTAACATAGGAATGAAAACACACACATGCATCCCATAGTTAAATATTAGCAAAGTAATGATAAAACTTGCACTGCTAATTTTATTTACTAAATTGTGCTATCAGATTTTTAGGCATTAGACAGGTCTGACCTTAAAACTGGAAACAAAATAATGGCTATTTTTTTTCCAAATACTGTACATTTGGGGCGGGAGAAGCATCTTTGCTTTTTTTTCCAAATAAGTTTAAAAAAACCCCCCAACCCTAACTAGATGAACCATTAATTACCAAACTCACTAGTACTGGATTCAGAGATCAACAGCTCACAAACATTCCTCTTTCCCTCTGTGGGTAGCAGGAGGCAACATCCAACTGTCGGACACAGACTGGACTGTGGTGAAGCACACACTGTGTCCTCTTGGCTCTCTTACTGCAGTGCATCATATCTGGAAATCTGTGTGACAGCTATGAGGGAGTTCCAGCTGGTGCAGAATGTGGTGGTGCACCTGTTAAGCAGCACAAGTTGATTAGAAGGCAAGTTGAGCCCAGTACTCCAGATGTTGTATTGGCTCCCTGTAGAATTCCAGATTAATTTCAAGTCCTGTTTCTGATCTGTAAAACCCTCATTTAGCTGGATTTCAGCTAAGGATTACAACAGCGATGTTAGGGATCCATGGGAGTTTAACTCTTCAGAACTTCTGTGATCATATGAGCTATTCACTTGCATCTTAGGGCATCAGCGTAACACATCAAATAGGTCTTCAGTATGACACGTGCACAGTTGTCAGTTAACTTCCTATCAACAAAATGGAAATTCTGTGTTACAGCAAGTCACGCAAGTTGTATATAAAATGTGTTTAATGTTCATTTCGTAGCTCAGTTTTCTACTTCAGTGTAGTTCCAAACTATACCTGAATTGTCTGTTCACTTCTAAATCGAATATGCTTTCTGCACTTTTTTCCCCCCCGTCCATAAGACACATTTGAAAAGGGTTCTGCTGATTAGAGTTTCAGGGTTCAGAGCTATTGTGTGATGAGATCTTTTTTTAATGTCATACTCAGACTTACACCTTCACTTAGATGGTGACATTTATGAATTTATTCATTGAAATTGCTACCTGTTATCTCCTCCATAGAAACACGTTGTGTTTCTGAAACTCGGCTGCATGATTTCTAATGATCAATGTTAATTGATAAATGATGGGCATAATCTCTTGTTTGCACCTTACTACAGATTCTGAATTCAAACAATAGGGATATTTTGGTTCATGCATTCACAATATGCTGCATGAAATAAGGGTTTTTTGGAACACATGTAAAAAAACTCTACATGTGGAGCTGCAGTGCTTTCTATGTGCAGTTCTTAACGACATGTTTTTTTAGAAGGAGGAAAGAGTTATTGTGATTATACATTAATCACTTAAGTGGGTATATTTTCTTTACTGATCTGGTAAATTTAGGCAATGAACAATGTAATCTCTATTCCTACAAACTTCCTTCTAATTCAGTAGTAAATTCACAAGAGTTCCTCATGGATATAAAATCAACGTTTCCAAGTTTTGTGAATTATGAGTCAAGTGATTTTGGATGTGCTGCAAGCTTCCAAATAACTGAGCGGAAGCTGTTATGCTGTTTTGGGGACACAACATTTCTGAGTTAGGTTTAAAAATTGTTCCGGTTTAATGGAAGTCTCATAACACTTATGCAGGATGAGTTTGCCTCCCACATCACAACTGCACCACTATGCTTGGCACTAGACTGTAAGTTTTTAAGAGACAGTCCCTGCCCTGACTGTGTGTTTGTACTGTACCTACACAGTCGGGCCTAGATCATGGTTGGCTCTTCCAGTGAGAGCCCCTGCGGCAGAGGCCAGAATTGCCTTACAGTGTTGCCAGCAAATGTATTGTGAGTAACTTTTTTACAAGCACCTTGGGGGTGAAGTTCAAAAATCAGAAGACGGACCAAAGCCGTGAATTAATCTCTTTAAAAAAAAAAAAAATCTCTTGGATGGTTTGTGCCACGTGATTTTTTTTTTTTTTTTACAGGATCTGACTTATGATTTTTGAACTCTTGATGTTGGCAATATGGAATTGGTAAATAACAATAAACTGATTTTATCATATAAATGAACATGGGGAGTTTGATCAATGGAGCATGTACATTCAAACGCTAGAGATGGTAGCGCAATGAAATTACTACATCCTTATACAGAAACTCTCCAAGCAGCAGCTCTCCCATTGATTTATCTCTCATAAGATTAATAATTTATTAGAAATAACTGCATGAATACACCCACAATAAGTGATCCTTAATACTGAAAGGAGATATAAAAAAGCAAGTCTTTCACGTTCTATAGCTTTAACACGCACACATTGCTCCTCTGAGTATTACTTTATTTACATATGAGTCTAACTCAAAATTTAATTTTCTGTTAAAGTAACACCTAGCACTTGACACATTCAATTCTATTCACTTCATACGGTATAACTGCACTTTTGTAAAGGGGTCCTTCCCATTCAGTTTTATTTAATCTTCTTGTTATCTTTCAGAAAACATGGTGAGATGGGTCTGTGAGGTTCTTTAATTTCTGAATGTACCTAATTACCCATTATAGGTTCTATATTTAATATGTGCACTTCTGTGAGTGTGGACAGCACTTAGAGGTTGTATGCAGGAGAATATGAGCACTGACTATATTCATGTTTGCAGAGAGCTGTTTTAGACATCCACACGTTTGGCATTACTGTTCATGGATATCCCCATCTGATTTGATGTATAATGTCTGTGTTTCCGTTGTAAGTCTTTGTCTTAATTTATTGTGGAAGAGCTTTTGCAAAAAAGGGAATCTGTAGTATGGTTTAATAATTGTTAGATTTGGGCTTGGTCTAGCTCTTTTAGATGGTTCCACAACCTGGGCGCCTCAGCCAAGAATTCATTCTCTTTCTTCTGGGCATCAGCTTATTTCTTTGTTACAAAAGTGCAGCTGTTCTGGGGCTGGTATGAATGGAGAGATATCTGTTATCAATTCCCCATTGAGGAACTTAAACATTGAGATCAGGTCCTTGAACTGGACTTCGTAGTGTGATGCACTCTAGTTGATTTTTCCTTCAGCGCACCTTCTTGCAATTTTATGTTAACTCAGTGTAAAATCTACTTTCCCCCTGCAAAGCTGTAGTCTGTTAAACTACTGCCACACAAGCAGTGATGGGAAAAACTGCAGGGGAAGGACATTTAGAACGTATAATTTTTTAAGGGTAGCATTTCAGGAACAGGCACAGGAAACCAGTTGAATTCCTCTTTGTGGGAAAAACCATTAGGTTGGGGGAAGATGGAAGAGGAAGATGTATGGTAGGCAGATGAGTTAAAGAGCAGGATGATGCATGATTTATTGGACTCTTGGAGGCCATTTTATGCAGTATTTCAGAAAATAACCATTCTTTCTGGCCTTAAAAATCTATGAATCTATCAAAATGGCCATTTTTATGGATTTTGGAAAGTGAATTGCGTTCTGTTCCTTCCATCTGATCTGTACAGGTGGACCCTTATGTCAATGCAGAGTGCCATTAGTCACTGGCACCACACAGATGCTGGGGTCTGTCCAGGCAAATCAGGCTGAAGGATCGGTCCCTTGGTTTGAAAGTTAGGTGATTTTGTTTCAACATTTCTGTTGCCAGTAAAATTCTCTGCCTCAGGCCTTAGTCTCCTCTGATCTGTCTCACTCCCTTCTTCACTTACTCACTTTCAGCTAGAACACTTATTCTATTCATTTTTTTACCAATTCCTTCTTTTCCTTAGGGTGTCTGTGTGTTTCTTTGCTGTAACCTTCCCTGCTACAGCTGCTCACTAATTCCTAACTGATGATTTTGCTCCTGATGCTACCACTGCTTATACCTTAATTTGTCCAGTCTATTCTTTCAAGCAACATCCCAAAAACATATTTTCACTGGCTGGGGACAGAGGAGTGAATGAACATTTACTAACATCTGTCCTCTTGCGTGGCCTTAAAGGAACAGTAGTAGATGGCACATGAAACTCAGAAGGTCATTATCTTTCACGGAAAATTTGCACATCAATTTATGTGGAACTTGAAATTGAGCAGCATGAGTCCCCATAGCTCTGTGCTTGGTTTTGATGTGTTTTATTTTAAAGTTGAAAATTGCTGGGAGCAATCCACCTCTGAAATTTTATTTTTCATTCCAGCCACACGAAGGTAGTATTTCAGTGTATTGCATCCAGTTCTGTTCTATTGCATATCCATACTAAATTTTCTGACACAGAAGTAGTTAAAAAGAAACTAATTTAAAAGATTACATGGCTTGAATTAATGTCTTATTACATTATTTATTGCAAAGCTTTTTTGTTTTGTTTCCATTGCTTACATGGAACAGAATAGGATGTACTGTCAGAAACTGGCTACTTTAACATAAATTGATTTGCTATAAATCTCTGTTGGAAGCAGGCTATCCATCCTATATTTGTGGAAATAAGTTTTAACAACACATAGATTGCAAAACAGCATTAGCAACAATTTAGTAATTGACTAATGCCCCTTACAGACATAATTAATTATAGAAATGTTTGAACCTGAAGGTTTCTTTTCTTTCAGCTGAAAATTAAGATACAATAATTTTTGCCTTGAATTAATTCACCTTTTGTTAGCGTTTCTCACCAGCACAGATTTTCTTTATCTATCGACTTCTGGGAAGATGGGCCTTGTTTATCTGCTTATTTTGGGGGATGGGATGCACTAAGCAGCACATATTGACCCATTGTTGCTCTCAGACCACAGTTACAGTTTGGCAATGAGGTTAACAATGGACTAAACAAGCTGTCTTTGAAATCCCAAAAAAATATTCAATAGGCACTTTTCCAGTGGTGAGAAGGAAAAAAAATACTTAAAATACTACAGATGGCTAGGGAGAAGAACCTTTGTTGATCTTGTTGACAAGATCTTGATGTACTTAGCTTTATGTATAGTAAATGTATTTCAGAACATATGTATATAATATTTGTAATATCTTTTTTTATTGTAGCATGGGTTAACAAAGTGGAAAGATTTCCTGTCTGAAGACCAGAGCTGTTTTTATACATTTAGAGCTTGATCCTGCAAGATATTGGGCATTCTGGCCCCAGCCTAACAAAGCATTTAAGTGGGGACTTAATTTTAAACACACAAATATGTCCATTGAAGTGTAAAGGACAATTTATGTGCTTAAAGTTCAGCACATGCCTAAGCACAGTGCCTGACTGTACCTTAAAGGGAGTTAGGGTTAGCTAGTAGAGTGAGTTAGTTACAAAATAATTACACTAAAAGATGGGAAGTCGGGAGTCTCTGGGTTCCCGGGGCTGGATTTTCAAAGGAACACGGATCCTATTTAGGCACCTAAAGAATGGCTTGCTTTTTCAGAAGTGGTGAGCGCCCAGCAGAGTCCATTGTGAAACTTATGACCAAGTTTTTCAAAAGAGCTCAGAACCCCAAATATTGAGCTCTTCTAAAAGTCTGACTGCTGATATAAGTGCCTGAATGGGAACTGAACTCTTAAAGTCTGATCCTGATTATTGGTACTGACTTCCTCTGAAAATTCCAATCTTGGCATGTATTCTCAACTCTGTCACTCATTCATGGGCAAGTCGCTTTACTTCTTTATGCCTCAGTTTATCCATCTGTAAAGTAAGTACAGACTTAACAAGTAAGACTTTAGAGGCCTAGTTAATATTTAAAAATATTAACTTTGAGACCCTCAGATTAAAAAAACGGTGAATACCATTTTTTATTCAACTAGACTGACATACTTGTAGGCTCCAGATAGATTCTTCAGATGTGTTTGGCTACACTAGAAAAGCTTCAGAGGTGATCCTGGAAATTACAGGTAATTCTAATTTCAGTACCAGGCAGATTGGTTGAAACTATAGTAAAGAACTGAATGATCAGACACAGATGAACACTATTTGTTGGGGAAGAGTCAATATGGCTTTTACAAAGGGAAATCATGCCTCGCCAATCTATTAAAATTCTTTGAGGGAGTCAACAAACATGTGGACAAGGGTGATCCAGTTGACATAGTATACTTGGACTTTCAGAATGCCTTGGACAAGGTCCCTCATCAAAGGCTCCAAAGAAAAGTAAGCAATCTTGGATAAGAAGGAATGTCCTCTAACGGATCAGTAACTGGTTAAGAAACAGGAAACAAAGGGTAGGAATAGTCAAATTTTGCAATGGGGAAAGGTAAAGAACAGAGTCTGCACTCAGACTGGTGCTGTTCAACATATTCCTCAATGACCTGGAATAGGGTAAACAGTGAAGTGGCAAAATGTGCAGACATTACAAAATTACTGATGATTGTTAAGTCCAAAAATGACTGAAGAGTTGCAAAGGGATCTCACTAAACTTGGTAACAAAATGTCAGATTAAATTCGATGTTGATAAATGAAAAGTAATGCACATTGGAAAACATAGTCCCAACTATATATACAAAATAATGGGGTCTAAATTATGACACAATAAAGAGATCTTGGAGCCACTGAAAACACATGCTCAGTGTGCAGCAACAGTCAAAAAAGCTAACAATGTTAGGAGCCAGTAGGAAAGGGACAGTTAGTTAAGACAGAAAATATCCTAATGCCTCTATATAAATCCACCCATATCTTGAATACTGGGTGCAGATCTGGTTGCTCCATCTAAAAATAAAAGATATATTAGAATTGAAAAAAGGTACAGAGGAGGGCAACAAAAATTATTAAAGGTATGGAACAGCTTCCATATGAGGAGAGAGACGGAGATTGTTCAGCTTCGAAAAGAGATGATTAAGGGGGGATATGATAGAAGGCTATAAAATCATGAATGGTGTGGAGAAAGTGAATAGGGAAGTGTGTTTACCCTTTCACATAACACACAAACCAGGGCTCACCTAATTAAATTAATAGGCAACAAGTTTAAAAGAAACAAAAGGAAGTACTTCTTCACACAACACATAGTCGTCCCATAGAACCTGTTGCCAGAGGATGTTAGGAAGGGCAAAAGTATAACTGGGTTCAAAAAAGAATTAGATAAGTTCATGGAGGATATGTCCATCAATAGCTATTAGCCAAGATGGTCAGGGACACAATCTTATGCTTTGGGTGTCCCTAAGCCGCTGAATTCCAGAAAAGCTGGGACTGGGCAACAGGGGATGGATCACTTAATGGATCACTTGATGTTCTGTTCATTCCCTCTGATGTGTTTGGCACCAGCCATTTTTGGAAGACGGGATACTGGACTAGATGGACCATTGGTCTGACTCAGTATGGCCCTTCTTATGTTCTAAGTCAGAGATGGGGAAATTGATATTGCATCATTTTCCAGTGAAGATTGGGAAATGGCACTTTCCCTTTGCTTCTTCCAATGTTCCATCTTAAAAATATTGTTTTACAATCTAAATAAAATATACACTTCAGCTGCACGCATGCAGTTCTCTTAGGCATTCTCTTTAATAGCCTTCACAGGACATAGTTTATTGCTTGTAAATTTCATATTGCTCATACATCAGAGTAAAAATCTGAATTTGACAGAAAAATTATGAGATCTTGCTTTGTTCCAACATATCTTTGGGTAATAGCCAATGCTAAGCTTGTTTTAGGACAATATGAAATATAGTGTGTGTCAGAAAATGCAAGCTTGGCTGTATTGTTTGGACTGTGAAATTCCCAACAACTCCTTAAGAGAAAAAATTGTGAATCTTGCTGTACTTGTGGACAAACAATTCATACAGTTACTACGAGCTGTAATTGTGCTTTCCTCAAATAACTTGATGAGTACTGCCCAAGATGCAGAGCCAAATTATTGCCCTGCCATGCTCTGAATTATAGTTCATGTGATCTCCCACAACCCTTTCTCCCTGGTGCAAGAGAGATGGTTATTCATTGTTGTGATCCACTAGTATGTTTAAAAAAATTAGAGATGGTCAGACATCATCAAAACAACTGAAGCTTGCAGTTAATGTCTCCTTATTGGTTTGGTGCTTCTTTGTTGTGGGCCCAACCCAGGTATAATCTATGGGACTGAGTCTACAGAATCTCTATGAACAGGCCATAGTGGAACAACTGCAGGATCAGACTGCAAGCCGGGTACTGTTGTGAATTCCCATAGTAGGATATTGTTCCTTCCAAGTTTAAGAAGTTTAGGGTAATTGTTTTACATTTACACAGACAAGTCATTCTGTTGTCATGTTCTTTCCCTTCTGCTTTTGCTTTTCCTATTTATGTGTTTCTGGTACTGGAAGGAAAAAAGCTCCCTGTGGATTTAAAAAAAATCAATATGTACACCACAGATTTCTAGTCAACAGAAAACAGGAATATGACAAAGGACTATGCTGCAAGTAATTTAACTCTGAAGATGCTGGAGTAAACAAAAGTCTTTAATTACACATAATATATTTGATTAAACAGGTGTTAATTGTCATTGGTTCACTGGAAATACTTTGCCATTAGAGAGAGACTGCGGTAGAGTCCTCCAGGAAATAATGAATGTTTTGCTTCTTTGATATGCATGATATTTACCAGGCTGGACTACTAAAATTAACACTCTGACCTTCGGCTATGGATAGAAAAACCTTGGAACTCGCACAAGTAGGCCAAGATTGCAAGCTCCGCATTTCCTTTTGGCTGCTGGTACTGTGTTAATAAGTTGTATCATTAGGTCAATGGCACTGTAGTTTACAACCTTTCTAACTACTGTTTAAAATGTTTGAAATGGATAAATCCACAATCTAAGTCTGTCCTGTGTATGACTGTATTCTTTTTTTCAGATCAGTCCTTTTTTAAACGTACTGAAAAGAAAAATCACTCTGGAGCCCAGGCATTTCAGAATTAGTCATTCTCTATCTGTCCCTTAGCCATATAAGTCAGTCAGGCTTTTGGGGCTGAGTGTAAGGGGTTGGATCCCATTGGGTTGTTAAGGTGAGGAGCAGATTCTGTAGTTAGTTTGGGAAAAATTTCTTTGCTGTGGTCTACACTGGGACTGGGGGGTGGGGGAGCCGGGGGGGGGGAATTGATCTAAGTTACGCAATGTGAATAACGTAGCTGAAGTTGACGTACTTACCACTGTAAGTCGATCTGTCTTCACTGCAGTGAGTCGACTGCTGCTGCTCCCCTGTCGACTCTGCCTGTGCCTCTCGCGGCGGGGGAGTACAGGAGTCCATGGAAGAGCGTTCGGGGGTCAATTTATTGCATCTAGACTAGACGTGATAAATCGATCCCCGCTGATCCGGCAGGTAGTGAAGACATACCCAACGGCTCAGCTGGTCGAAGTTATTCAGCTCCCCTTGGCTGAGAAGTTCTGTGTCTAATAGCAGCCAGGGAAATAGAGTGTGTGTGTGTGGGAAGTGGGGGGAGGAACATGAGGCTGAAATGCGTTTAACCCCTGGAAAAATAAACCGATTTGGGGAACTGAGGAGAAACAACATGTAGATTTCTTTGTGGGGGAGCCCCTGTCCCCACAATGGCAACTGGGAATGGGGAACTTCCTCTAACAAATAGGCTGATGGAGAAAATTTTCCCAGTACTCCTACACTTTTGGTGTGAGTCTAATCAAAATGTGTAATGTAGTGCTGGCAGGACAACTATCTTTGTTTTCTGGCCTCAAGTCACACGGCAGGGAGGTAGAGGTTACAAATTGTTAATACCCTTGTCCCATGGCAGGGGTCAGTACCCACTGACTCCAATGGCTCCTTTGCAATGATGACACTGTCAGGGTTCCCTCTCCACTCTGCACTCTGGGTTACAGATATGGGGACTTGGATGAAAGACCCCCTAAGCTTATTTCCACCAGCTTAGGTAAAAAACTTCCCAAGGCACAAATCCTTTGTCCTTGGACGGACGGTATGCTGCCACCACAAAGTGATTTAGACAAGATTCAGGGAAAGGACCACTAGGAGTTCCTATTCCTCCAAAATATCTCCCCAAACCCCTTCACCCCCTTTCATGGGGGTGCTTGAGAATAATATCCTAAACAATTGGTTACAAAGTGAGCACAGACCCCAAAGCCCCCGGGTCCTTAGGACATGAAAATCAATCAGATTCTTAAACAAAGAATTTTATTTAAAGAAAAGATAAAAGAATCACCTCTGCAAAATCAGGATGGAAGATAACTTTACAGGATAACAAAAGATTCAAAAACACAGAGGAACCCCCTCTAGTCTTAGTTTCAAAGTTACAAAAAACAGGGAATAAACCTCCCTCCAGCATAGGGAAAATTCACAAGCTAAAACAAAAGACAATCTGACTCCTTTCCTGGCATTACTTACTATCTTGGTAATTCTGGATGCTTTTTTAGGCAGGTTCTTAAGAGATTTTTTTTTCCTGCCCCCGTCTCTCTCTCCTTGAGAGAAGACACACACAGCACAAAAAGAAAGCCTTCCCCACCCCAGATTTGAAAGTATCTTCTTTCCCCTTTGGTCCTTCTGGTCAAGTGCCAACTAGGTTAATTGAACTGATTAACCCCTTACAGGTAAGGGGATTTTGTATTACTGCAATCATAAAGGTTGTAACCCTTCCCTTTATATTTGTCAGACACCCGCTATTCTTTTTATTTTTCTGTCAAGACTGGAACCTGTTTGTTTTTTTACATAGCCGCATAGGAGTGTTTTGGGCTTTAAAAAGAGGATAAAGCTATTGTCTCTGCCCAGAGGAGCTTGCAGTCAAGGGGAATTGTGAGTGATACTCTGAAATTTTGTCAAAATTTGAAACGTCTAATTGAGTTTGATGATCCAGTGTCACCCCATGCCCTAACTGTGGCTTTGCACAGGGGTGGAGTTTTTTTTTTATATGCCCTTCATGTCATATTCCTGACAACTGAAAATTGTGGTGGCAGAAGAAAAGGGAGTTTCTCAGAAGGAGCTCTGTTCCCCTTTGAGTGGTCTGGTCCCACAGTTAGTGGGCACCAAGCTCATTCGAGGATGGGAGGGGAGTATCTTCACAGATTGTGTTTTGACCCGAACAGGTCAGCCTTCTGCATGACCCAGTATCAAACCTTTTGGGGGATCAAAGGCAGTGTTGATCCTCTTGGAATCAATAGTAACATTCACACTGATTTTAAGTGGGGAGCTGGATTAAGTCGATCTTTCTGGGTTAGAGCTCAGGAGTGGCCTGGTTTTTCATGTGCAGAACATCCGCAGCTTCCATTTGGGGCCAGTGGTGGCATTATTGTTCGAAGCAAGAGCCACATTTTAAATTAATTTTAAAAAATGGATTGCACATCAGACCTAGCTCTTAAATGGTGCATTTAATCCATAGGTCACAAAGTGTTGGAAAAAGTATGTCAGTATCATTCTATTGATGGGTAAACTGAGGCACAGGGAGGTTAACTGCCTGAGATTAACCAGCAGGTTGCAGTGGGAACAGAACCCACGTCTACTTAGGCCCAGATCAGTGCTGTATCTGCTGTGCTATGCTGCCTCCCATATGGCTATTATATTCAAAGATACTAGTCTATAATACAATTAAGAAGCTTCATAGTTTCAACTAAAATAAAACGATACTTTTTTTCCAGACTGAAAAAAATTGACATTGATAAACTATTGTTTGTCTACATTCTGAGTAAATAACAAAAGCCCACATGCATTTTTTTCCTGCTGCGGGGGGAGGGGAAGAACTCTTGGATGAGACTGTAACATCTTATCCCAGAGCAAATCTTGCAGCCAAGTTATTAACCCCTGAAAAAGAGTTCATAATGGAAACACTGACAGCTCCTTAATTATAGTGATTCTGGTGGGACCTGTAATAATAAGATAGCACCCAAGTTGGTTGGGCTGCCACATCAGCTGTCAAACACACACATAGAAATCCTTTCTGGAGTAGAGATATGGTGTGATGTTTTTCAAGGGCAACTTGAATCAGCTGTTCTCAGTGAACTCTTGTAGCTAATATCTGCAGCAGGATGAGTTAGTTCGGGGGTGGTGTTTTTTGAAATCAAAACTACTGTATCCCACCACTCAGTGTGTTCACATGACTGTGTGTATCTGCTGATTTAACAGACTAAGCGTATTATTCATAGACTAGGTACTGAGGTAATGAGAACCTGTATTATTCTAGGCAGCTGAGGGAAAAACTAATCGTGTCAGAAATAATTTCTTTTTTTCATGGAAGGATCTTGAAGTCGAATCTTGCTTTGAAACCCAGGTGCTTTTTTAGAACTGCCATTGTTCAAGCAGGATAATGGGGAAGCCTGCGCAGTAATATCCTCCCATACACTGCAGGAATGGCATACCAGGGAGCCAATATTCCGGGGTATATTAATCATCCCTTCTGTTGTGTTGCTGATTAAGGGTTTTTCACAACTGGTTTCCTTTAGATTATAGAAAGTTGTTAATGAAGTAGGACTTGGCGAGAGCTGGGCTTCAGCTCAGCGGTGTGTGTGTGTGTGTGTGTGGTGTTGAAAGGTCACTTGGGAAACAAATTCTGCATCAAAAGTAAGCTGCCATTCAGCAGTTAGCACTGGGCTGTACTGATATCCTGTACTTATGCCACAGTTATTTTAAATCTTTCAGGGACAGCTGATTTTTTTTGCCTTCCCTGCCCAGTGCTACACACATTACAAATACAATGCCAAATGACTTCTCTTGCATGATTTTTTAACATTAAAAAAATACACATCACTAGCTGATTTTTAGTTTGTGTTTAAAATCTTTCATTTTTGGTTACTTGACAAGACATCTCTTTGTCCGGATAATAAAAGGTATAATGGTGCTTTAAATGCCTATTTTGTCTGCAACAGAACCTTGTACAGTGGAGAAAAAGAGTAGCTGATTTTAAGGAATTGTCCCTGTGGGATTTTTTTAAAATGTTTATATTATGGGATGATAAATATTTTTCAGGCTCATTTTGCCTAATAAACAGGCTACTTTTGTATATTAATCAAGAAATAGTGTCCCCACATAGCGTTCAGGGAGTTTATCTTCCTAAAAATAGCCTTTCTGATTCCTATGCCACCAATAATATTGATCACTTCAGTGCTGCATGTGTTGCACCTTAAGCATTGATCTTTGACATTATGAGACTTCTATGGGTAGACACACTGATGTGTAAAATTGATTTCAGTTTTTTTTTCTGGAGCTGTGGGTTTTAAAAAACCTAGTTAGCAATATTCCAAAAAACCTAATTAGCAATATTCCAAAAATCTGCTTTATTTCATGTTTAGTAGAGGTGTAGATTTAATTACCACTATTGTATATTAAAAGAATAAGCAAAATATGTTTTAAATTTTCAACCGATCTCTCAGCAAGCCGCAAGTTATAACTGAAACATGCACTTCAAAATAAATTCACTTGGCAACTTTTTCCATCAATCATTTTATAGGCAAATAAATTCTGACACAGATTAATAACTGATTATAATGGGGAAAATTCTGTCTAATAATGAAAAGCTATTATTCATTTTTTTAAAGTTGAGTACTAATATAAATTACTGTAACTCCAATTTATTTTTAAATTCTAGCTCACCCTCTCTGCTCTAGCACACAGGTGGAATATTTATTGCTGAAAAATAGTTGCTCAATAGAGATTTCAGGACTGAACCAGTAGGCTTGCATTCCATTAGACAGTTGTTCTTTCAGGTCAAGTACTTGACACACCCTGGTGGAAAGAAAAGCTAAAGTACCAATAAGCTGCGTTCTAATTACAACTGTTTCTGAGCTGTTTCATAAACCAGTAGCAAAACTGTGTTTACCCCTAGGAACAGCATGTACAGTTCATTGTTGCTAAACTAAATAACAGTATTGATTTATTTTTTTTAAGGTGCTAGGGAACATGTGTGCACAGTTCAATTTCATACCAGTTCTAGCACTGATGTTGATATCACTACAACAGTTCAGATGGAAAAGTGAAGGGTAAAGGCTACCCTGTGCCAAGTGGTTACTGATTGTCAACTACTGGACAATTTTCTTATTGTTTCCATGCTTGTTCAAATCCTGTGTTTAATAGGTGGTATTTAAAAACTTACTGCTATATACATTTTCTAAATACTACTATATTTACATATCAAATAATGTGAGGCTTCAGAAATTCATCAGCCAAAATATTACTTTGCCTAAAGCCTTTTGCCTCCTAACACACAAGGGTATGTCTACACTGCAATTAAAAACCCATGGCTGGCCCATGCCAGTGGGCTTTAGGCTAAGGGGCTGTTTAACTGTGCTGTGGATATTTGGACTCTGGGGCCCTGCAAGATGGGAGGGCCCCTAGAACTTGGGCTGCAGCCTGAACCTGAATGTCTACACTACAGTTAAACAGCCCATTAGCCCGAGCCCCGTGAGCTTGAGTCAGTCATGGCTATCTAACTGCAATGTAGACATGCCCACGAAAGCCTTCCGTGATAGTGTGTGTAATGAGATGTCTCGTGCCTCCACTTCAGGTCACAGCAGAGTAGCCTTACTCATGTTACTTGGGCACATTTAGTTTTGTCCAGAACACTTCAGGACCTTTCAAAGGTTCAGACTGAGACATGGATGACTCTTCACAAGGTTGACCAGGCTCTTAATTTACCAAATCAGCTTGCCTATCCCATGTTACTTTTCAGAACTAACAAACTGAAATTCCAAGTGATTTTTCCTTTTGTTTACTCGCAAGCTGCTCCATTTCTTTTGCTGATACTGTCTAATGTAGAGGAATTCTGAAGTACAGATGCAATAAAAAATCCAGTAGCATAAAGGAATTATCCTTGTGTGATGACAATGATTTTTATCCCCTCTTCCTTTCCATATCTCTCCCTATTCTTTATCTTTACTCCACTCCCTTTTCGTTCTGTTTTCTTTCAGTGCTTTCAGCTTGAACATGGGATTTGTGCCTTTAGATTAATTGGCCCTTATTTGCCTCATTTGCTTACCATGGTACCCACAAGTCCTCCTGTGTCACTCCTCTGGAGAGAAGAAATAACCTTCTTAGGCCTCCTCTGGACTGGGGATTAGCCCTGCTTTTGGTAGTCCATGGCCAGCAACTAGAATTACTTCCCTGGGGCAAACCCATAGCATAGATCAGGAAAGGTACAGTTTCAAAAATGGCCAAGTCCCACAAGTGCAGATTCTGCCTTTTCTTGTCTATGCTGGGGGTTTGCCCTTGACGAGCAGTTCCAGTGGCTGGCCATTGACTGCTGAAGCTGGTGCTAGTTCCAAGCCTAGCCAAGACCTCTGCATCCTTCGTCCATGTCTCACTCTCATCCTTCTGTGCCTTGTTTGAGAGGACATTGATCCATCTCCTCTCGGGGCACAGCCAGTAGTTTCCACATATCTAATAGTTTACGCCACCTGAGTTCAAATTTAGTAGTGTTTGTTACCTTATGGAAGAGAAAATAGGAACTGAAAGATGGTAGCTTTTAAACATCTGAAAGAGGAAGTCATTGGGGTGTCACTCACTAGGGAGTGTGTGTTACAGATCTCCCTCTGTGCCATGTCAAGGTTCCTTCCCCACTCTGAACTCTAGGGTACAGATGTGGGGACCTGCATGAAAGACCCCCTAAGCTTATTCTTACCAGCGTAGGTTAAAAGCTGCCACCCCCAAAGTGTTACACAAAGAACAGGGGAAGTGCCCACTTGGAAACGTCTCTCTCCCCCCCCGCCCAAAATATCCCCCCAAGCACTACACCCCCTTTCCTGGGGAAAGCTTGATAAAAATCCTCACCAATCTGCATAGGTGAACACAGACCTAAACCCTTGGATCTTAAGAACAATGAAAAAGCAATCAGGTTCTTAAAAGAAGAATTTTAATTAAAGAAAAAGTAAAAGAATCACCTCTGTAAAATCAGGATGGTAAATACCTTACAGGGTAATCAGATTCAAAACATAGAGACTCCCTCTAGGCAAAACCTTAAGTTACAAAAAGACACAAACACAGGAATATCCATTCCATTCAGCACAACTTATTTTTTCAGCCATTTAAACAAAACAGAATCTAATGCATATCTAATTAATTTGCTTACTAACTCTTTACAGGAGTTCTGACCTGCATTCCTGCTCCGGTCCTGGCAAAAGCATCCCACAGACAGACAGGACCCTTTGTTTCTCTCCCCCCACCCCTCTGCAAACTTTGAAAGTATCTTGTCTCATTATTGGTCATTTTGGTCAGGTGCCAGCGAGGTTATCCTAGCTTCTTAACCCTTTACAGGTGACAGGGTTTTTCCTCTGGCCAGGAGGGATTTAAAGGTGTTTACCCTTCCTTTTATATTTATGACAGCCAAGTTCAGAGGATAAGAGCCTGTTACTGTCCTAGCTAGATAGCTTTCGCTAAAGCTTTAATAGCTCATGCTGGAGGTCCTTGTGTCAGTCCCCCATTGTATTGGTCAAGATGAGGACCATCTTACTAGCTCTGCAGTTCATTTACAGGATATTAGTAGATTTTTTTGCCTTGTCCACTTTGTGGTAGAGAAGTCTGAGTCCTCTGACAACCCATAGCCGTCTCTTTCCCAGTCAGAGCTCGGTGCATAATATGATGTCTTAATATGTAAAGTGTGCCTAGATGAGCTGTAAGTGAGGTAGCTTTCCTCCTTCGATGTGTCGGAGATACAGTCACAATTATGTTGCCTGTCATTTGGGGAAACAAAACGTGCAATGGGCTTAATTCACCCCTACTTGTACATCCTTCAGCTACTGTGGGCTGCTGTGCCCCAGGGGATTCATACCCACAGGGAGCACAGCTTTAGTTTGCCACTTGAGCTCTCTAGGAGCCCTGCTGCCAAAAGCGCCCCGGGTGATGATGTAAATCAGTGAATTCCAGTCAGCCTGGTTGTGTTCTCTGCTTAACCAGTACCATCACATGCTGCTGTAGCCTCCATTTCCTCTTGGAAGAGTTTCAGCCACCCAGATTGATCTGTCCATTATCTTCAGAGGTCTGTCAGTATAAAAGTCCTATTTCCTTCTTCCTGGTGTTAGATACAGACACATTTTTAGTGATAAGGTTAGGCGTTCCTCTCTACTGAATGAGTGTATACCTCTGATTACATCAATATTAAATTAATAATCTTTCTTCCCCCATTCTTTTGTTTTCTAATGGGTCCCATGTTTTAAACCTGGGTCTCTTATCCTCTTGGTTTATACCTGGGGAATTTTTTCCTTCTCAAAGAAGTTCTTACCTCTCTGTACGCAAAGGCATTGTTATTCATATAGCCCAAAACAGTGTGTCATGGATTCCATGCCAGCTTTGCTTGTGTTTTAGGAAAGGCTTCCTATCTGTATTCCTGGTATTGTGTTGACATACAGCTGAATCCTAAACAGTGGATGACTCAAGCAAATATTCATGGCCAGGGTTACAGATCTTTTATCCCCTCATTCATTGCATCCTTTTGTTTGTCTGTGACTGACCAGAGCTTATATTTGCTCAGCCAGTTATTAATCAGTCTTTATTGATGTAAAAAGGTCAGTGGTAAAATAGGATCTTAGAAAAATTTCTCAGACTCTTAACAGCTTATTTCATCAACAAGGTAAGCCTTTATGTGATGAGGTGTAAAATATCCACGTTCGCAATGACAGGGTTAAACGAAGCCAGAGAGCCCCATCAGCCTCCTCTTTGACACCTGGAGGCGAGGCAGGTAATTAAGGATTAGATCCAGCTGATGAGAACCAGAGTATAGTGGTTCCTGTAAAGGAAGGATTGTAGGGCTAACAAAGGAAAAGGAGGGCTGCAGTTTAGGACTTGGGACTGGCCCTGAAGGGAGAGGGCAGCCAGGGCAAAGGGGTTCCGGTGACGGCTGGAGAGGCTGGAAACTGCTAAGAGGAGGCTCCTCAACAGCAGGCCGGCAGGAAGCCATACAAGGACTTCCGAGAGAGAGAACTGGAGGGTTTAGGCTTGGGGAAAGGTACCTGTGGATAGGCAGAGGTAGGAAGCAGCCCAGGATTAACAGCAAAGGCTTATAAGAAGCAGGTTTTAGTTGCCTGAATACAGGGTTCCTAAGCTGGAACCCAGAGGAGAGGGTGGGCCTGGGTTCCCCTACCATCCCCAGAAAGGGGGCTAAGAAAGCCATCGTGAGGAAGAGAGGGCAAGGACTACAGATTTCAGACTGGGGATGGTACTGATGACTCCATACAAAGTCTCAGCACTCTTGTCCTGTGGGATTCTTTTATTACCCAGTTGTGGTGAAATTATGAATGGCCTGGCTGGAGGGCCGGCATCTTGTTGCAAAGCCAAAGTGCAGTCTGGGAGGCGAAACTGACGTGGAGTTGCTGTAGTGCCATCCTAGGCCATGAGGAGAGGTGCTGCTCAGTAGGCATTATGCTGCAACAGTGGTTTTGCCTTTTGTTATGTACATAATCTCCTCAGTAGCGATACGAGCTGCCGATGTCAGGATACAATGACAGCTTCCTCCTCTCCATTCCCCTCACCCACAGTGATTTGGGGCCTGTGAGTCTCAGGGGACCACTCTTACTTTTTCCACTCAGCTTTGCCTTTACCAGGATGTTGATTCCACTTCCAAGGTCAGATCCACTTCCACTGAAGCTTAGCACAAGCTTGGGAGGTAACTGAAGATGATACAGGCTCAGGCAATTCAGGCCTTTGACCTGCCCGTTCCTTTTCTTTAATCAATCCTTGCCTTGTTTCCAGTCTAAAACCACTTGTGGTCCTCAACTCTTGTCTTTGGATTACTTCCAGTGGAACGAGAGGGGATTAGGGAAAAGTGGAATGATGAGTGGGGAAAGCATAGAAAGATTGAGGAAAGGGAAGCGGCAAAGAGCATTTGTGCAGAATAAAATGGATTCCAAAGAAGACAAATTGAGGGAAAAGAGGCCAAAAAAGTGCACATACCTAGCTTGAGGGTGAAAGAGGGTGGATATAGAAGAAAAGGAGAACTATAACAAGATACAACTCTGACTGAAGGCAATGGGGAAAAAACAGGAGTGGGTCTTGCAAGAACAGAGTAGAAAATACTTGAGTGACTGAGGCTAGGAGAAAACAGAACAGGGAAGGGAAGGGACATGGAAGGTTTAAATATTGTTCCGCATCCTTCCCTTGATGCGCTATATATATATATCCCTTTATGCGCTATATGTGTGTGTGTGTATATATATAATCCTATTTCTCTTCCAGCATGGGGATAGAAGGATGGACACTTCTGGTAGGTCAGGAGTGTAGGAAGGGGAAACTGTGAAATTGTGCACCATGAGCCAAGCCAAAAACCATCATGGCACAATCGTGCATTTCCAATTCACTGAAAGGGTTTGTCTCCTGATTTTCTTCATCTAAAGTTGCACTGATATAATTCCTTGACTCAACCTTCCACACTACCGCATAACCTGACTCTAATCACCTTCTGTGGTTCCTCCTCCTCTAGCATTCCTCCTTCTCTGAAGGTTCTCAGTACTCCAATGCATGTAAGTCACTTCCATGCTCTTCTGAGGTGGGGCATTCTTGACTGAAGTGCTCTGTGGTTATGAAACAAAAGCCATCACATGCTTGTTGGTTCTTCCCTTTTTGCCTTGTGGGTGTGTCTTCAAAGCCCTATTTATCAAAGGTGGGCATGTCTATTCCTGGTTAGAAAATGAAGGCCAAGTGTACTCATTCGTTCAGATCCTAATCGGGATAACAAGAGAGCTAACTTGGCTCCCATATCTCTCCTCTCTTCTTCCTTGCAGTTATGCCACTTTCCATTCCTGTCTCATATGGTACCCTCCTTCTTACTCTGTTCAGGTTTTTATTATGGGTTCATAACCATAGTATCTGAGCTTTTTCCATTAATGCCTTTCATCATGTGGTGTTTTGTCATCCCCTTTCCAGGTGCAAAGTGTATTTGTTGAGTATCTTGTTTTGATACGGTTTGGGGTTTTTATAAACATGTTGCAGTGTATGTAGAGAAGGCAGATCAAAGAAATGTGCCTTGCACTTGGAGTGGAAGGTGGTGAGATTTATGATGGTCCTTTAGTCCCTGGGGGAGTTCATTGCATAGTCTTGGACTGGTATCTGAGGAAGTTCTGTCTCCCACACAGATGAGCTTTATACTTATTTCAGAGAGTTGTAGTGAGCCAAAGGGGCAAAGTTGTCAACCACAGTCTTCACCCCGGAGCTTTAGGTAGTCTTTCAGCTGTCCTGGACCCAGGTCATGGAGTGCCTTGAAAATAAGGACTGAGATCTTGAACTTGATTCTAGCCCTCCTCTGGGTGGAACACTTGGCAGTGAAAGGCTCTGCTCTTGTCGAGCACATGAAGAAGTCTTATGTGCTCATGTGGGTTCACTATGGGGAAGATCAGGATAGGCGTGTGCCAGGCTCTGCTGCCTCCTGGTTCCCTACTTTCATGTAGCATATTACAACTCTTAGTGGGAGGAAGGTTTTACTGAGACTCAATCGATATATGAATGCTGACTGATCCTTTCTTTTGAAGAACAAACTCTCCTGCCCCACAGTGTCCTAATCCACCCTTAGCAACTGGCCAATCTATAAAGAGATTACCGCTTCAGGATTGGTTGTTGCCATAGCGGTGAAGCTAATTACTCTTTGACTATGGTTAAAACAAAGAAATAAAACCGTATGTGTGCAAATACAGAATTGTAATAACCCTAATCCATGTGAAAAATGTTGGTGCTGAACTTCTGTGTTCCTTCTGTGTTATGGAAAATCTGAGCAATATCTCTTTTTGTGAGATGTTAGGTTTGGGATTGGCCTCCATTCCTTTCCTCAGGGATCTCTTGTATTCATATACCTTGTTGTTGGCCCGTCTGTGCAAATCCAACCATCTCTGCTTAATTTCCTTGTGAGTGCTATGATGGCTTTGCTCCAGTGGATCTGTTCCGTGCAGCATTTATTAGTTAGTGGCCTGTTTTTTGTGAAAGTTGACTTTTCTGAATATTTTCCATATAAAATATCTTTGCTGTCTTGGACAAAGAGGTAATGAAACACAGTCACCTTCCTGGGCAGAGTTTTATTTCTTAATAATTAGGTGGTTTTCCTGGTTCTTGGGTGCATTAGCTGTATTTGCTTCTGGCTTCCCCTGGCTACTCGGTGTAAAAATGTTACGTGCTAACTGGAGACCACAGTAGATAAGGAACGCTAGCTGGTTGAGTGCTGCACACAATTTGTCATACGTTTCTCTCAAATCAGGCTGAAGCAGGTACATGAAAGTGGTTAGTGCATGACGGTGAGCTATTTGTGTCTTACTGACTGTAACTTTAAACACACAGGGTGGGTGAGGTAATATCTTCTATTGGCCAAACTTCTGTTGTAGAAAAGAGACAAGCTTTTGAGCTTACAACTTTAACTTTAAACTGACTCTAAACAGACAGTCCAGCATCTGAGCTTTGACCTGTTAACAACTTCCTCATTGAGAGACTGTGGTGCGCAGTGAGTCACTGCACTTGGCAAATTCAGACTGTTAACCCTATCAAGGTGACATAACCAGGAAACACATATTGTGGAATGATGAAAGCCTAATGCTGACAATATAACACAAGAACAGAGGTAACAGTGAAAAGAGAAGCAAAATGACAGATGTTCATCCTATTTATTTCAAGCAGGCGCACCTCAGTAGGATAGACTAATCCATAGTCTCCAATATCTCCTCCCTGTTTTGTCATGCGAGTGTCTCATCTGCCAGAATAAAAGGAGAGTGTGCTAGTGGGTTGGAGTTAGTACCCAAGGTTACTGGGTGAAAGTTGCTGTGAAGCTGTGGTATCTTTTTTTTGTCCCCCATTACAGCTTCTTAGAAAACTGAATGTAGCTGTGAACTCCCCCTGTGTGCAGAGTTGAGCAGCTCTTTTTATATTTACGGTTCATTGCACACAACTGGAGGAGACAATACACTCTGTGATGGCTCATGCAGGCTTTCTTGTGTTCATACTTTTTCTTTTTCTCAATATGAGATAAGGATGATAATGACCTGAAAATATGAGCTTACTTACTCTGCACGTTAAAATCATGTATTACCAAGTGACCTAGAAAGATGAAGACAGTCCTTAAAGCCTACATTGCTTAGTCTATGTAGTTATTTAAGATCTAGATTTTGATTCAGGAACAGAATATATAGCTCAGAGAGTCAAGCAATGGGAGCTGGTGGTACAGAGGAAATAATAAGCTGGGGGATGGCAAAGAGAAAGATGAAGTTTAGGAAGAAGCTGGAGCCAAAATATAATGTAAATCAGAATACTGTATGACTGGTTCCATTATCGGTGCTAAGTAGCATATGGAGTTTTTTGGAAGTGAGTTATTTGTTGCTCATTTGATTTCCAGGCCTAAAATATGTAACTGGTTATGACTTGTGTAGGTGTTTTGTCTATAGTACAAATATAATATAGATGATGTGTTTGGTGTATGGGTCTGGTTTCTTCCACATTTTGCAGGTCATAAGAGCTGGTTTCATTTGTTGAATGTGGCCAGAGACTTTAGCTGTCAGCATCACAGATTGCATAGGATTCTTAAAAGGCACTGATTAAACATCATACATTGTTAGACTGTATGAACCAAAGGTGAACATGCTGCATGTGCCTGGGTCCTTCGTGGGGGAATATCTGTTCTAATACATATGCTTAGATATTCTCCAGCAAGTCTACTTACATTTCTTGTTGATTAAACTGGCCTCTGGATTGCATGGCTTCAGGAAATGTGGCCACACAGTTTTCTACAGAACATACATGACTTTCTTGCCCTACAAAAGTGTCCTTTTTCTTGGAAGACCAAATTAGGTAGTAGTGTACTTTAGCTGAGTAGAAAATTTGGATTGCGCTCTTGGTGACTTGAGAACATCTTTACAGGCATTTCTGAGGTTGTTGGAATTGACTGTTTAATGTGGTTACAACAGTTAGTATGTTTTATCTGCATATCTCAGGGGAAAAGAATATGTTAGACCTGTCGGTTCCTTTTCCTTGCAAGTTCCTCTGAGTGTAGGTGGTGTAGATTGCGTGCCAGAATTGTAGACTTCATCTGTGAGTGTCTTTTTATAGAGGATTGAATAAATGGACTCTCTTTTTCGTAATTCTACTATGTCTAGAGGGAGTGGGAGCTGCGTGGCAAGATCTCAATATATGAATCTTAAATTTTGTGAGTGCCTGTCCTGGATTACTTTTATTGCTAGTCTTTGACAATATTCTAATTTCCTTTGTGCCTTAACTGTGTTTGAAGGCTGCAATGAGAAGTTTTCTTTCTTAATTTTAATTAAGCCTAACGTACTGAGACACTCCCTGGTGGAGCATGACATTTTTTGTAAGAATGGAATTCCCAGAGGGTGATGAGTGTGAATGAGATTATATTGTATCCTAAAATATGCAAATGTTATGTTTGATAATGACTGTAGTCAAATTTGTGGACTCAGAACCTAAATAAATCTGAGATTTAAAGGGGCATGTAGACTGGAAGTCCAGACAATTTGACTCTTGGAGTTGCCAGTTACTCCCCTAGAGCAAATTTAAGTATCGCCTTGTTATGATATTTGCTTCATATTGTGGCATTGTATTGTTCTGACATCTTAAAGGGGTACGTAGAAGAACGTAATTCAAATGGCAGTACTGCGATGGGATGAACCTAAGAGAATGTCTGTTACATGCAGCAAATACCTCCTTGAGACCTTTGCATTTTCTCACTTCCATCAGGCCTTTATTCCCAGTAGAGGTGAAGAATACAGATTGGAGTAACTCATGACAATAGTTATTGATATACAGTGGATAATTCCTGTATTATTTATTATTAATTATTATTATTATTATTAATACTCAGAATGTTTGATAGGTTAAATGTTAGATGTGGTAATGGTAAGAAAAAATAAAATGGGGTAACTGGGTGACATTGGTCTATTTAGATTCTGCTTGAAAGTGAAATTATCTCAATTTACACGAATTTTTAAACATTTCATTTATGAAAATTAAATTAGTTCTTTGTTTTCATGATCAGTAAGAGTACCCGGTAGTCCCATTCATAGTATTGGTAGGGTCTGTGCAGCAAGCTTTACCTCTGGAGCTATTACAATACATCTAAATCCTGGGTCGAATCTCCCCAACATGTCCTATGCTACATCTCCTCAGAAGAGATTTATATTCATGCCAGATTATATTATGATTTTTATATGGATTGATGTCCACAAATCACTAGCATGCAAGCACTTAGCATAATGTTACTAATGATTCTCATGAAGATCTGAACTGAAGTATCAAAGGTCATTTGGAGGGTGCAATTACTCAGTGTTTGTTTCAGTCTGATTGCTTGTGTGTTTCCCATTGGATGGATGAAGACAGGTAGAATTTAGCTTTTACTTAGATTGTAAACTCTTTGGGGCACAGTCCATGTTTTTGTTCAGTGTTTGTACAGTGCTTGGCACCATGGGGTCCCAGTCTATGACTGAGGCTACTGCAATAAATAATGCTTTAGGAGATTTCACACTTAGTAAATTCAGGAGTTGTATTGCTGCATCCTTTAAATAGCATAGGACACTTGTGCCTAAAGGCTTCTGGGTGCCAAACAAAATGGAAATTAAAAAGCATCCCAAGACCATGTAGGGAGCCATGCACGGGACAGAAGGTGTACAATAATTGGAAACACTTTATAAACATGTAGTATGAACCACTGGTGAATATCAAGGATAGATGACTGATACTGATGCGGTTCCTATACCGTTAAATGGAGAAAATACCAACTATAACCTAACACAATGAGGAAACAAAACAAATAGAATGGCAGCTGGTTTATCCATCAACAATGTAATTGATGGAAGAAAAAAACAGATAAATAGTTAGAGATAGTTCTGATGGATTTAAAATGTATAAATTGCTAAAGTGGAAGCTTGTTGTGACACTTCACCAGGGCACCTAGAGTTATGAGGCACCTTGCTACCACCTGTCTGTACCTGCAATGGAGACGCTCTTTGAATCCATGAGTCACTGGCAACACAAGCACTACCTTTCAGGCCTCCTCGGGCCTCCCTCTCCCTGTTCAGGTTATCAATACACACCCATGAATTCTGAGTCCTCCAAGCATCCCTCTAGAGTGCTCAACCCACTTCAGCAACCACTCACAGATTTGCTACTCCTAGTGGAATAATACACCCCACCTGGCAAGATTCAACTCACCGTTCCCCACTCTACTTAACACACAGCACTTAGTATATATGTAGTGAAAACAAGAACATGTTTATTGTCAAAGAACAGAGATTCAAGTGGTTGAAAGTAAGAGTATGGGAAACGCTCTGTTCTGGTGATGAAATAAAACCACCACGACAAGACACGCAAGGCTTTTTGCACAAAATTTTTGTCAACAAGGGCCAGCGTATACATCATGCTTGATTTTATCACTTTAATTGGCCTCCAGGAGGTGTCCCACAGTGCCCATACTGACTGCTCTGGTCAGCAGTTTGAACTCCACTGCCCTGCAGCCAGGTGAGCAACCATCCGCCGTTCCCCCTTAGAAACCCTGGGAATTTTTGAAATTTCATTTCCTGTTTGCTCGGCGTGGAGAGGTCTCATTGCATCTTCCTAGGTGATCATGGCGGCTTATCACAGCAAACGCTCTCCAGCTTACACCACTGTGGATCTGCTGGATCTGCTCAGTATATAGGGAGAGGAGGCTGTGCAGTCCCAGCTGTGTTTGAGCTGTAGGAATTTTGATACCTATGGGCAGATTTATTGAGGCTTGTGTGAAAAGGGCTATGATTGGGACATGCTGCAGTGCAGAGTGAAGATAAAGAAGCTGAGGCAGGTGTATCATAAGGTGAGGGAGGTAAATAGTCGCTCCTGCTGCACCAAAGACCTGCCGATTCTATAAGGAGCTGGACACTATCCTCGGTGGCCACCCCACATCCACCACCAAGAGCCCCGTGTGCGGGCCTGGAGGCTGTGGAAAGAGGACCTAACCCGGAGGATGAAGTCATTGATGAAGAGATGGAATTAGATGACAATGTAGAGTCCCGGCGAGGTTGTCCAGTGGGGCGGGCAGGCAGCCAAGAGCTGTTCACCACTCCAGAGATGCCTAGTCAGTCTCAGCAGTTGCTGTCCGAAGAAGCAAGAGAGGAGACGCCTGGTAAATGGCTGTGGCTTGCGTAGTGCGGAGGTGGCTTTGGGGTATAGAAATGTGGGAGGCTGGATGTGTTTCTGTGAGCTGGACATTTCCCCATGTAGTTAATCAGTACGGTGGAACACAGTGTTGATGCACGTTGAGATCTCACAGGAATCCTCTAGAGACATCTCTAGGAAAGTTTCCTGGAGGCACTCGGCAATCCTCTGCCGAAGCTTCCTTGGCAGAGCAGCTTTGTTCTTTTCCCCCATTGTAGGAAACTTTGCTGCACCATTCCACCATTCGGCAATTACTTGTGCAGGGATCAAAGCGGCACCCAGGTGAGCAGCACAGGGAGTAGGGTGGAAGCCACAAGCGTGTAGTAGCTGTACCCTTGCTTCCCTGCTTACCCTCAGAAGTGAGGTATCTGCTACGATGACCCCCGCCTGTGGAGAAGTGTGGGAGAATTTTAATTTTTCCCCCTTAGTTGACTACAATGCAACCCTTGCAGAGTGCTCTTTCCACCATGTAGAGCGTTCCCGGCAGCCTCTGGGTCTCCCTGGATAACTATGGGCATTTCAACATCCCCCAGTGTAATCTTGTATTCTGGAAAGAAAGTAGCTTTCTATACAGGCCAGTATTCTTCAAGATGCGTGCATCATGCACCTTCCGGACCACCCCACGTTGATGTCAGTGTAACACCCACAGTGATCCACAAGTGCCTGCAACACCAGAGAAGTAGCCCTTTGTATTGATGTACTCCGTTGCAAGGTGGGCTTTGCCAAAATTGGAATGTGTGCCGTCTATCACCTGTCCACAGTTAGGGAAACCCATTTCTGCAAAGCCGTTGACTATTCCACACACACTTCCCGGAGTCACGGTCCTTCGTAGCAGGATGCGATTAATTGCCCTGTACGCTTGCATTAACGCAGCCCCAACGGTCGACTTCGTGGCTCCAAATTGATTCACAACCAACTGGTAGCAGTGTGGAGTTGCCAGTTTCCACACAATGATCACCACACGCTTCTCCATTGATAGCACAGCTTTCATTCTGGTGTCCTTGTGCCGCAGTGCTGGGGCAAGCTGTGCATTCTGTTCCAGAAAGGTGACTTTCTGCATCCGAAAGTTCTGTAGCCACTGTTTGTCATCCCAGACCTGCATGATAATATGATCCCACCATTCAGTGCTTGTTTCCTGATCCCAGAAGCAACGGTCCACCATCTGCAGCAGTTCTCTGAATGCCAAAAGCAGTCTAAAGTTGCTTGTATCCATATCACACAGCATGTCGGGTACCTGTGAATCTTCTTCAGTTAGGAACTTCATGATTAACTGCACTGCCATCCACGATGTCTTCATGACAGTTAACAAAGCATAGGAGAGCAGAGTTGGCTGGGTGAACAGCAAACAAGGGCCATGGAAAAATGTCGCAAAAGAAAGCCAGAAGCCCCTAGAATGCTGGGACAAAAATGTAATGCATCATGGGACATTGAGCCCAGTCCCAAGATGCACCATTATTCAGTCCACCTTCCCACAAGACCTAGTGGCAGAAGGAGTCAAGCTGGACTGTGGTACCCACAGTGTATTGCTCACACTGTCGATGATAGTGCCCCAACTGTGGACGCACTCTGCTGACAGGGAGTGAGTGTGAACATGCAATACTGACTTTTATTACAGTGCTTTTTGAGTGTTGACATAACTTTTGTCGACAAAACTCTGTGGTATAGACAAGGCCTTAGTCCTAAATGGGATAACCCTTGCTGCTGTTGTCTTTTCCTGCAGCCCCAACAATCTATTGATTTGCATTGTGTTCAGACTGTAAATGGGCGCCATTATGAACCATACAATACTCAAATTTGCATATGACCAGAATGATATAAGCATCTGTGTTTCTCCTCTGCCTGATCGGAATATGTGGATCACCTTATGGTGACGTATCTTAACTCATAGACCTAGAGAACATGCTATAATTTTTAATGTATATGCATAACTCTTTGCACATTTACATACATTTTGTAATGATTATGATGACCAGGGTGACAAAGGCTTTCATTAGATACCTCAGATGACCCCTTTTGGTTAAATCCCTATACTTCTATGTACATCTTTGCCCTCGGCCACTTGGCATCAAGAGGTCCTTGGGTCACACTTGTCCGGTCAATTTTTGAATATGTTTTCAAGTAGCTCCAGGTTCTGTAGCTGCTTCTGACTCCCCCAGCCAATTATTGTTTTACAACTACACTGTCTTATTATTAAAAATATTTTTTGTGCCAGAAAATTGCTTTCTGACAGACCCACATAATTGTGGGAAACTAACTGTAATGAAATGGTGAAACTTAAAATGTTGTTATAGGCATAAGGTGAACAAATTGAATAAATAGAAAAATCTTTTCCTTAACCTCTGTTATTATAAGAGTATTATTTTTAAAAATAGAAGGTGTAAACCATTTTCAGACAGAAATGTGACTTTTAAGTGGACTGTGTCCCTTGGATATATCCAGAACTAAGGAACATTGCTGGTACACACACCAAGTTTGTGGCAGGATTCAATCCTTAGATGTTGTGATGTGTGCTTTTTCCACATGGTAGGAGACTCTGGAAATAAAGGCACGGTGCAACTCATGAAAAGAAAATGCTGTTGTCCAGAGCCTTGAAGATTAGTCCATGGAGAGCATTTGTTTAATTAACAGTAACCAGAAATTGTGGAAAGGTTCAGACTTCATCCAGTGGGTCAGGATTCTTTTTCTTATTTAAAACAGTAATCTTCATTTATGGGGACTTTAAATGCTTTTTCCTCTGAGGCTCATTCCAAATGTAACGTTGATAATGGATTAAATTACCAGGGTTATTTTTGCTTTTGCACTTTCTGCTAGCATCTGGTCACAGATGGTTAATTTACATTTAGGGCTTTCTGGGGGGTAGCCTGCATTCCTCTCAGTACGTACGCTGATCGGAATATATTCTCTGTGGAATAAGGGTAGTGTTTCCCAAGCAGGGAGCCAGCACCCACCCCCTGGCAAGGCACCAGATTAGTTCAAAGAGGCCTTTGGGGCAGAAGTGAGAGAATTGGTGTGGGGGGGTGGGAAACTTCAAGAACCCAGAGCCATGCCTTTACACACTACAGGTGAAAACAGAGAGGGCTCTGGGAAAGCCATTCAATCTTCCCTCCCTACCTCCCTAGCCATTATTGTACTTGGCTATGGAAGTAACTTACAGATATAGGGCTGCAGGCTCGAGGGAAGCTGGCAGTCCCAAGCATCTCTGTTGCACCTCAGGTGACTGATGGAACAGGGAAGGAGATTGGCACTGTCAGAGAGGAGACAGGATCAAGGGAGGGAAGTTGGCAAAATAAACCTAAAAGAGAGTTGGGAGCATTGAACTAGACAATTCATGAGTCTTGATATTTCCTACAAGCGAACAGCTTGGCTCCTGTGATGGCTTGTATGAAAATCATATCTGCAAGAGGAATTACAATGTCTCTGCCATGTTTCCTTAAGACCTGGTTTTTCATAGAACTACCTGTTCATAGAAGGAACTGTGTTTTAAATCGTGAAATCCTAAGAGTGATAAGCAACTGTTAAAGGCATAGTTAATTATAGGTCTCCCACGAGGAGAGGCAACTTGGAATAAGCAGTAAAGCATATGTGCAAATGCTGACAGTGGGTGGCAGAGTCACCAGGGTACTAAGCTTGTGTTTGAGCAGGAAGATGAATAATACAGACACACAACTTGAGAAGCGCAAATATACACTGAAAGCACTGTTCCTGTAGTCAGCACTTCTTGTTACAATCTTACGCCATATGTTCTTGCTAAGCAATGGATGTACTATCTAACAATTAACAGAGTTTTTTCATTTGGGAATTTGGAATAACATGGAGGCAATTCATAATTCATTTTTGTCCAATTCTTAAGTTATCTTTTTCTCTTCGATAACTTGTTTGTCTCCTATGTTGCTCCTCCTACTTTGCACAGGTGTAGTATCTTTATCCATTTTGAAGTGCTTCACAACATTGAGTTAATTTTCACGCTACCCAAGTCAGGATGATTCCTGTTTTACATATGGGAAAAGCAAGGGATGGAATGGTTAAGTGACCTGCCCAATATCACACACACTATCCATGGCACAGCCAGGAACAAAACTCAGGCATTCTATATCCTAATCCTGTGTGTTGACTGCAAGCCCATCCTTCCCTCCCTAAGTATGTTTTCATGCCTGAAGGTAGTTTATTTGAAAGCAATACTGAACATAGATTAAATGGATTAGTAATTATGAGGTTGTCAGAATAACACCTGCAATATAGGGGGGTCAGGAATCCCATTTAAAGACTGATCAATTGCATCAACCTAAGAGGTGGTTTGGATGATGTATTCTGAATTAAAAGAACCATAGGAACAATCTTGCTTTGACAGAGAGAATGGCTTTAGTTGACTTAATGGGATAACTTTTCAAAAGCAGCAATTAAAGTAGTTCCTGCAGTGGTATTTTCTCAGAGAGGGACTTTTTCCTGTTCAGAGTGGATAACCTATTATCCTTTAAATCATCTGGTGGGTTTTTTGACACATTTCTTTCCCCCAACCTAGCCTTACATTCTCGTTATTGCTGTGCAGAAAAATGTGTCTTAGGTATCTATTTTTCTTTAGCAGAAATCTGATTATCTTGTAACTTTCTTATGTAGTCCTCTGTTGGAGATAAATCTAGTCTAATTTGCTTCCACTTCTCATGATCTTGTAAATAATAACTGTAAGAAGAGCCAGTATTTTTAATTCATATTTTTCTTGCAACTGTGTGAAATCAAAGCTCTGCTTTATCAAATAAGTTTTTAAAAATATTTTATAGTTTTTGTGGCTTTCTCTTTACATCTTTTGTGTAATTAGTTACATAATCTGAACCATTCCCTAAAAAGTGTTGTTTTTCTCTTCATACATTCTCATATTTTCAGTACATTGGAAATCCATGAATTATTTCCTTTGATTTTTTTTTTCTTTCTTAGGCTAATTGTAAATGGTAAATCTTTTTATTGATCGTAGTTTTATATCACCTTTTTCAATCTGTAGCTATTTGATCCCACTCTCCTTTGATGCAATTTAACATTATAGCAAGAGCAGGGCTACCTGCTACAGTTAAGACTGCATAGCTATTTCTCTAATACAGTAGAGTCAACACTATAATGAGTAACAAAGGGCAGAAGTTTTGCACCAGTACAAAAGTCAGGGAGGCCCATTGCAATTTAACAGTCCCTGAGGGGGCACCATTTACCATGCTGCACTATTTGACTTTATTGTGGTGTTTGGAGTGTTCTTTATGCATAAAATGGGAATTATCACAAATAGCTCAGTAATTGTTCTTAATGGTACCCATCATAAGTAAACAAATATATAAGAACGGCCATACTGTGTCAGACCAATGATCCATCTAGCCCAGTATCCTGTCTTCTGACAGTGGACAGTGCCAGATACTTCAGAGGGAATGAACAGAACAGGACAATTTTGAGTGACCATCCCTATTGTCCTGTCCAGACTTCTGGCAGTCAGAGGTGTAGGGACACTTGGATCATGGGGTTATGTTCCTGACCATCTTGGCTAATAGCCATTGACAGACCTATCCTCTGTGAACTTACTAATTCTTTTTCAAACCTCGTTATACCTTTGGCCTTCACAACATCCTCTTGCAATTAGTTCCACAGGTTGGCTGTATGAAGAAATACTTCCTTTTGTTTGTTTTAAACTTGCTGTCTATTAATTTAATTAATGTAATTTAAAATGTGATTATTTGCTAATAGCCTGTAATGCCCTAAAAATGAAATGAAGCATTTATTGTTCCCCTTAAAATATACTAAAAGTAAGGCTGCACCGCAATACCCTTTTGAATCTTTTCTGGGAAGATGGTGGTTAAGAAACAATCACTCCACCACTGACCTGTCCAGCCCCAGCATTTAACCTCACGTTCCTGAGTGAGGTAACTGCGAAGGTCACCCAGGCCCACTTCCAATTCCACCTAGATACTGCCCTTATCTTAGATCCCCTCCCCGTCCGGCTTCAGTTCAGAACATGGAACAAAGACCGCGCTGTTGTCGTGATCTCCTTTTGGCCGTGGATAAAGAGCCCTGCTTCCATATTCATATTGCTGGACCTCTTGGCAGCCTTGGTTATTGTCAGCTATGGGATCCTTCTCTCCTGCCTCTGCCATCTGGCAGGAGTCAATGGGATTGCATTTAGGGAAATAGCTGGAACTAAGACCACACCCAGAGTTGTGTTGGGCACATGTTCTTTCACTTCCATAGCTCCCCTTCCTCCCCTCCCCTCCAAGGGATCCCTGTTCTCTTACGTACTGTTGAGCATCTCTATGGAGCTATTGTGAAATTGCATGGAGTAAAATGCAAGCAACTCACAAACACCACCTAGTTCTATATCAGTTTGAAATTGGATACAAACAGCACCATCTCCCAGCTCTTGTATTGCTCAGGACTTGCCTGAGATCAGTAATAGGAGGAAGAGCAGCGGACTGTAACTGAATTGCAGGATTGAGGTGATACTAGCAGGGAGAGGGAAGTACTTTAAAGAACTCTTCTCCTTTATAATATCCTGTGCCTGTGAGGGCATCTGTTGACACAACATTCACCTGGACTCTTTACTGTTTCAGGATAGCTGAATAACCACAGCCATAAAAAAATGCCCATCTTCTTCTATGGCTGCATCTCCTTCTTTCAGAGTCTCACTTGACAGTGCCTCTCACACTCATGCCCTCCAGACTTTAATATTATACAGATCCGTTTTTCGGGTATGAGACAACCAACCTTGAAGTTACAATTCGCTCAGAAACAGTGTCTTGCCTGTTCAATAGCGAAGGAAGCTGCAAGCAGGTTACCCATGTGCTTTGCTGTCCTTCCATGAAACACCAGATCAAATCCAAGGCTTCATACTTTACTTTCAAAACCCTCCATGGGACCCGAGGGATCCCCTCACCCTGTGTGTTCATGACTGTGGCCCTGAGAAAATCGCAGATGTTTTTAAAAAATTCATGGCAGTATCATGGGTCAAGTATTGAATTTCACAGAATACGCATGAATGCCAAGTTTTCTCTCTACCCCATCCCCCAAATTGCTGCAGTTTTTCCAACAGTGGGGAGGTGTAAGCAGACACCTGGATGTGCCAGTCTTGTGCTTGTGTACACGCAAGGCACAGTAGTCAGTGCCACCACCTGGACCATATATTCTGAGCGACCTGCTTCTGCCTCCACACTGAGACCAGGGCTGTTCATGTTCCAAGTGGCAGTAGAAGGGGCTACTGTTCCTGGCTAAAAACAACCGCTGAGTCCTCCCCTTTGCCCAACTCTTGTTCTGACATGATGCTATAGCTGCACTCTACAAGCTTCACCAACAATGAGACTGAACATAAGAGCAGCCATCCTGGATCAGACCAAAGGTCTGTCTAGCCCAGTATTCTGTCACCCGTTCCCAGGTTCTGGCAAGCAGAGGCTAGGGACACCATCCCTGCCCATCTTGGCTAATAGTCATTGATGGATCTATTCTCCATTAACTTATCTAGTTATTTTGAACCCTTTTATAGTCTTGGCCTTCACAACATCAAATTGATAAATTAATCTGTAATTAGTCACCAGGACCAGATTGTATTCATCCAAGAAGGAACTCAAATATGAAATTGCAGAACTGCGAACCATGATAGGTAACTTATTGCTTAAATCAGCCTCTGTATCAGATGACTAGTGGATAGCTAATGTAATGTTCATTTTCTTAAAAGTGGCTCCAAAGTTGATCCTCGCAATTAGAGGATGGCAAGCTGAATTGCAGTACCAGGCAAAGTGGTAGAAATTATAGTTAGGAACAGCATTGCCAGACAGATAGATGAACGTGATATGTTGGGGAAGAGTCAGCATCAATCAATCAATTCTTTAAGGAGGTCAACAAGCATGTGCACCAGGGTGATCCAATTGATATACTTTCACAAAGCCTTTGACAAGATCCCACATCAAAGGCTTTTAAGCAAAATAGGCAATCATGGGATAAGAGGGAAGCTCCTATCATGGGTTAGTAATTGGTTAAAAGATAGGAAACAAAGGGTCAGAATAAATGGTCAGCTTTCACAGTGGAGAGAGTTAGATAGCCGGCTCCCTTAAGGATTTGTCCAGGAACCTGTGCTATTCAATGTATTCTGATCATTTATTAATTGTGGCAAAATTTGCAGACTGTACAAAATTATTCAAAATTGTTAAATCCGAAGTTGACTGCAAAGAGTTCTAAAGGGATTTCACTAAACTGGGTGACTGGACAACAAAATGGCAGGTGAAATTCATTGTTTATAAACTCCAAGTAATGCACATTGGAAAACATAATCCTAACTATTCATACAAAATGATAGGGTCTAAATTAGCTATCGCTCAATAGAAAGATCTTGTAGGCATTGTGAATAGGTCTCTGAAAACATCTGCTCCAAGTGCAGCAGCACTTAAAAAAATAACAAAATGTTAGGAACAATTAGAAAAGGGATAGCAAATATCATAATGTCAATATAAAAATGCATGGTATGCCCACACTTTCAATACTGTGCGGTTCCGGTCACCCCATCTCAAAAGAGAGATATTAGAATTGGAAAAGGTACAAAAATGATTAAGGATATGCAACAACGTTCATATGAGGAAAGATTAAAATGACTGGGACTGTTCAGTTTAGAAGAGAGAGGACTAAGGGGAGGATATAATAGAAGTGTATAAAATCATGACTGGTATGGAAAAAGTGAATAAAGAAGTGTTATTTACCCCTTCACATAGCATAGGAAATGGGGGTCACTCAATGAAATAAATAGGCTTCAGGTTTAAAACAAACATAAGAGTACTTCTTGACACATTGCACAGTCAGCCTATGGAACTCGTTGGCAGGGGAGTTTGTGAAGGCCAAAAGTATAACTGGGTTCAGAAAAGAATTAGATAAGTTCATGGAGGATAGGTCCATCAATGGCTATTAGCCAAAATGGTCAGGGGTTGACTTCCGGAATCTGGGACTAGACACTAGGGATGGATCTCTCAATTATTCCCTGTTCTTTTCTTTTCCTCAGAAGCACCTGCACAGTTGACTGTTGAAAGACAATATACCAGGCTACATGGACCACTGGTCTGACCCGGTATGGCCATGTTTAGGTTCCGATGAACACAACCACTGAAACTTTGAAATTATTCCTGCATGGAATTAGCAGAGCCAATAGAGAAAAATTAAAGCTGTGATGTGTTCAGATTCCTTAGCTTTTTGTCCGTAATTGAGCAGCTGTGTTTCTTTGTAGTCATACATTTACAAATGTTCTCCTTTCTGGAAAGAAAGCTGCACGCACACTTTTTTATATATCATTTTCTTTGTCGTGTGGCAGTATTGTATACAGACAAGCACACACATCACCCTCTATTAAGTGGAAAAGGGGTTTTGCTTTTTTTGTTTCTCACTCTCCATTTAGGGCTATTGATTCAGAATGCATAAAAGAGTACTCCAGATTCATTCCTGGTGTAACTCCAGTGACTTTAGTAGAGTTACCCTGTGGATGATTTTGGTCCATTGGGTCTAACGAACAACATAGTCCCCAGCCTTTTTCTCCTCTTATGTATGTAAATTTATCCTTGATGATGGTATGCCAAATTTGTTCATACTATTTTGATAGTTGCTGCACCTTTTTTTTCCCCCCATTAGGCTGCAGTTGGACACTGTAAGAACAGCAGTGTGTGTGTGTGTGTGTGTCTGTGGGGGGGGAAGCGGGGAATATTATTGGCAAGGTATTGCCCAAGAGAGTGGGGGAAATGCCATTATTGAGCATTTCTTTTCTTAAATTCTTGGGGGGGGGGAATAAAAATCCCATGTGCTGAAAAGAAAGTATCATATAATTGCGAAAATGCTGAATTTCCGCTAGGAGTAAATATCTAACATTTAAAAATCTTTCTCCATTGGTCGACCTTGACTAGCTTCCAGAAAACTAACAAAAAGTTGTGTTTCAGGATGGTAATATCTCTCCCATAGTCACATTTGCAGATATTTGTTTGAAAATGTTAATTTTAATTTTGCTAAATGAATAAATGATAGTGTTGCAAAGCTTTTCTCACATGGAAATTAGCTGGAAGAGTCTTGAATCAAGGAAAAGAACTATCAGGCTATGGAGAGCATAAAACTGATCTGTGAGATTCCTGAAGTGAGAAAAGCATGAATTTAAATATTCTGTCTTCTGGCTAGTGTGACAGTCTTGGCAGTAGTATACTATTATTGGCAATGACACCCTGATAATGATGATACTTTTATTATGGTAGTGCCCAGATGGCCCAATCACATTTGGGCTCCATTGTACTGTGCACACTACAGAAGGAGAAAGAGTACCTATCTCAAAGATCCTACAAACTAATTTAATGGAAGAGCATGGAGAAGAATTTGTGTGTGTGTGTGTGTGTGTGTGTGTGTGTGTGTGTGAGAGAGAGATGAAATGCAGGCTTGTATGTGGGGATCTGAATCAAGAAGGTGCTTACTATCAACTACAGTACAAACATCTTGCCACATTCTGAGGTGGTATAATGAATTTCCAGGGAATTCTGCCAATTTACTTCAGCTGAAGATATGGCCCGTAATTTGTATTTATAATATAAAACAACCCCAGTGCCACTAGAGAAGCCTCTTTTCCATTAAGATACACCCATAACTAATTTGAATATAGCTATGTTTTTTTTGCTCTATCCCTTGTTCTGTCCCCTGCTCCTTCCTATTTTTAAATTTGCACATGTGCCTAGTTAATTAGGTATAATCCAGGCTCTGAAGAGATTACAATCTTCTTAGGTATTACATAGAAATATATGGCTGGAAGGGACCTTGAGAGGTCATCTAATTCAGCATCCTTGCTTTGGGGCAGGACCAAGTATACAAAGGTGACAAACTACAATTGTGGTTTTAAAAACAACTACAACAAAAAGCCCATAAAAGTAATTATTTTCTTCCCTCCCCCCACTATTAATAGCAGTAATTATAGTACATACACAGCGACTTGCCATAGGATGTGTGGACTGTGAGAAAATAAATATATATTGAAAATATGTAGTTTTAAAATGCTGGGATGCTAGTAAATGCATTTCCTTGTAAGAGACATTTCTTCCTAAGAACTGCATGGAACTCCTCCTTTCACCAGTGTTCCTGCCTCTAACCTATCTCCTGCTTTGTCTTTTGGACCTCTTGATTATTGTAGTGTAATCATATCACCACACAGGAAAACCCATGAACTGACGTGCTGTCCACACAGATTCTGCAAACAGTATTATTCTCTCATAAACAGGATTATTTAATGTGATCCCCACCTAAGAACTTTGAAATCAGTAGTTACCTTTTGTTATCCTGAGCCCTGGTTCATATTTGGACTTTCTAAAAAGACAATTTCTACAGTGATCATATTTGACTGACTTCTGGATATATACATCTATTTAGTAAGAGAAGCACAGTGATTTAATTTTTATTTTGGTCTGTTTTTCCTAGGAATAAGGATCATTATTTGAGCAACACATGATGGTTTCTGAACACAAATTAAATTAAAATAATTGGAATTTGTAAAGAGAAAAATAGAAGGAAGGAGATATAGTAGGCTGCATATGTAGTTGGGGTGCACTCTTAGGTTGATTCATTTGGTTTGTGTATTACCAATGTTTGCATATATGAAAACTGGTAGTCATAATAGCAAAATCTTAAGTGCTCCCATTCTCTCTGCCTATTAGTATGAGCCAGATTGCAAACAGGATTATGTAATAGTCATAAAGATCAAGGAGTTCTGTGAAAATCAGTATGTATTGAGATCAATAGTATTTGATATTCAAATGTAAATGTACTCTATTTTGGGAGTGTGTTCATATATTGAAGTGTAGGAGGGCCTCATAAACTGACCTTGTTGAGAGAGAATTCTAAAGAGAAGATGCCTCCTTCATTCTTTGCAAGGACTGACACATCTGTCTGGCTTACCTTCATTTTTATATTGCTTATTTAATGGTTTTCCCCAGAATGGAGGCTTATTGGCTATCGAGAGAAACAGACATTTAGCAAGAAAGAATGCATGAATAGCAGCTGAGTGGAAACGCAGAGAAGCCTATACCCAAAAATAAATATTTAAGGTACAATTAAAGTAGTAAACATATATTCTTTAGATCAGGAAAAAAAGACTAGACCATTATAGTTATTCAAATATTTGAGTGCCTGGAAATAATTATTTAATTTTAGCTTAAATATGAGAGTGCTTTAAAGGTCAGTAATTTACCAATAATTTTACGCAAGCAATCTTAACTCTGACCTTGGTATCCCTGCCTATCCTGTCATATGCCTATGATTTTCTTGGAGGAGTCAGTATACGAAATGTGTATAACTATCTTATGTTGTGGTTTCTGTGTACTTGAAGGAGAACCAGGACCATTTATATGATGTCACATTGACCAGCACATGAAACATCTCAAGGTGTGAAAAAAGGGTATTATGGGGCATCACAGCCAAGATGTGCAACGGAGTAATTAATAGGGTGGATTAAGCAGGCTGGGCTGTTTCCCGTATAGTGGAATAGCAAATCTGTATGATTTCTGAGAGAAGTATAATGGAGATGCGTAGAGCCCTGCAAATCCGCAGATATCTCCTGCATCCGTGGATGTGGATGCGGTTGTATTTTTTACCATCTTTGCAGATTGGATGTGGACCCAAATTTTTGTGTCCGGGCAGGGCCCTAACAGTGAGATAGGGTGCTGGCGCATATGTGGATGCGGATAGGTATACAAGGTGGAGTGTAGAGCACAGGTCGGATACAAGTTAATTATCACAGATGCGGATCGGATGCAGATCCAATTTTTTGTGTTCATGCAGGGCTCTAGAGATCCGAGTGTTGCTTCTTAACCGCACGTGGACAGACGGTTGGGAGGTTGTTTGTAGATGTGTATTGCCAATGTGGAAGAGCTGTTGTATGGTAGCTTAGAGGCTGGGTGCCAAGGATTAATAGAGGATGGGTGTTGTTATGGGGCCCAAGTTAAAGATGTTTGTAAACTCGACTATGATGTTCCTGACCTTTTAGCATTTAAGATAATCATAGACTGAAAGTACTTATTCTACCAGAATGTCTTCTTTTGTCTGGATATTTCCTTAGCTTTTTCTTTAAGGGCTAAATTGTGACTTTGCGCATGCTCCTGCACAGGGAAGTAAGGGGGTATAAGGTGCTGCAGATATCTTATGGAAAGGGGAGAGCAGCCTCTGTAAGGGTTCTCTGCTCTATCCTGCTGAGGGGTAGGTTAGGAGGTAAGCAGAACCTTGACTTTGCTCTCTGTGATGTGCTAGTCAGTATAGCTGAGCCAGCGAGGAGAGAAGTAATCTGCGCCAGGAAAAGAGATGGTACATATTACCACCTCCTTGGAGCAAGGGGAAACGGAATTAATTGCAACTATAATTTACAGCTTGCTTCCTGGTCTGCTCCTAAGCTAGTCCAGCTATGTTCTGCCCCTTTCTTGGGGTTCCCAGTAACTCTACAGTCTAGCCCGAAGTATGTAAATTAGATTACAGATGGGTTACTTAACATAGCATGCTCTCCTGCTGTAGTATCCTGTTCTTCAGGTCATCCTCCTGACTAACCTCTGCTGTGATGTCTGCAATAAATCTACCAATGTAAGGTTTTGTAGGGTACTGTCTCCCGCACTCACTCTGCAATGGCACACGCCCAACCTTTCTGAAGGGAGCATAAGCAGAGCTGATGATCAGGAATCTGAAAGCTGCATATATCTTGTGTGTATTTGTGTACATTTTCTCATTCCATGTCACCTTATGCAAGAGAGAAATGTGGTTTTTTGATCCATACACATGGTATTGAGCTGAATAGGAGTCCCCTATTAATCTAAATATTATTAAACTTGAATATCATTAATGTTTGCAAACCGATTTGATAGTAAGACTTTTTGAAAATCCAATTCAAGTCATCAAGGAATATCGAGGATTGACTTACCTGCTTCTTGGTATTTCACAACATCCGTGTTGTCTTTTATCTATAGGTTGAAAATACTGTACTTAAAAGAAAAAAAAAAAGAAAAAGCATAGAAAACAACTGTATTTAGTAGTCCTTTAATCAGAATGTTGTGTTGACACCCTAGTGTGTGAAATCTGCTTTTTATGTCTCTGATTTTGGGAACTGAGAACCATATGGTGTCTTAGTTTTACATTTCATAGATCTACTTAATTGCATCTGTATAGCAATTACACTTGTGCATAAATTTAAGAAAATAATGCACTCATTTGTTCTTGTGTAAAATATACTGAAAACTTCTTAAGGCTTTTACAATAACTCTAAGAAATACTAGTTTGGCTTCTGACTGGAATTATACAGTTAATATCTCAACTTTAAAGTTCAGATTTCAGTTTTCCTTTTTTCTTTATTAATGCAAAAGTGGTAATCTTAAATCTAGTGCTGTCGATTAATCACAGTTAACTCATGCGATTAACTCAAAAAAATGAATTGTATTAAGAAAAAAGAATTGCAATTAATCAGTTTTAATTGCACTGTTAATAGAATACCAATTGATATTTATTAAATATATTTAGATTTTTTTTACATTTTCAAATATATTGGTTTCAATTACAACACAGAATACAAAGTGTACACTGCTCACTTTATATTATTATTATTTTTATTACAGATATTTTCTCTGTAAAAATGATAAACAAAAGAAATAGTATTATTCAATTCACTTCATACAAGTACTGTACTGCAATCTCTTTATTGTGAAAGTGCAAATTACAAATGTAGATTTGTTATTTGTTACGTAACTGCACTCAAAAACAAAACTGCAAAACTTTAGAGTCTACAAGTGCACTCAGTCCTACTACTTGTTCAGACAATCGCTAAGACAAACAAGTTTGTTTACATTTATGGGAGATAATGCTGCCCACTTCTTATTTAAAATGTCATTAGAAAGTGAGAACAAGCATTTGCATGGGACTTTTGTAGCTGGCATTGCAAGGTATTTACATGCCAGATATGCTAAACATTCATATGCCCCTTCGTGCTTCAGCCACCATTTCAGAGGACGTGCTTCCATGCTGCTGACACATGTTAAAAAAATTAAGCGTTAATTGTATTTTTGACTGAACTCGCTGGGGGAGAATTGTATCATTCTTGCTCTATTTTACCTGCATTCTGCCACGTATTTCATGTTATAGTAGTCTCAGATGATGATTCAGCACATATTGTTCATTTTAAGACACTTTCACTGCAGATTTGACAAAATGCAAAGAAGGTACTGTAGTCGGATGGTTGCCCAATTCTGGCCCAGAAGGGGTTAAAGCAGCCCTGGAGAGAGCTGAGACTGGGAAAGGCTAGGCTGATTGGGGAAGCAGCCACAGGTGTGGCCAGCTCAATCAGTGCCCAGATGGCCCTTATAAGAGGGCTGTGGGCCAGAAGCTGGAGGAGTCTCACTCCAGCCCTGGAGTGTGAAGGGCTAGCTGCCTAAGAGGAAGGTACCTGAAACTGGAGCAGTGCTGGAGAATAGGGCAAGGGAGCTGGGGAGCTCTAGCCTGGTAAACCCCCAGGCTGCAGGCCTTGATGAAGGCCTACACAGGTACTGGGGTTGCAGAGGTGCAGCTCGGGGTTAGGCAGAGGCAGCTGGTCCAATCTCCTTGCCAGTGATGAGTGGCCATTACACTGCAGTCTGCCCCAGTAAGCAGGGGCTAGATGATGACTGGCAGTAGCCACTGAGGCAAGGTAGGTTTAGAGGATAGGGGGGTTCTCTGGGAGTGGAGACCCAGAGTGTGGGGCCACTGCCAGGGGGCAGCCCCCCAGGGTGAGGAGGCACCGGGGTCCGGGAGGGACACGGGGCCAATGGCAGGCAAGACACCAGCCTGCAGAAGGCACTCCAGGCTAATTCCCGAGACAACCAGCAGGAGGCGCCGCATCGGTGAGTCGTTGCCTCGCTGCAGGTACCAATGTGAAATTTCTAAAGATAGCTACAGCGCTCGACCAAAGATTTAAGAATCTGAAGTGCATTCTAAAATCTGAGAGGGATGAGGTGTGCAGCATGCTTTCAGAAGTCTTAAACGAGCAACACTCCGATGCGGAAACTGTAGAACCTGAACCACCAAAAAAGAAAATCAACCTTCTGCTGGTGGCATCTGACTCAGATGATGAAAATGAACGTGTAGGTCTGTACTGCTTTGGATTGTTATCGAGCAAAACCCATCATCAGTATGGACGCATGTCCTCTGGAATGGTGATTGAAGCATGAAGGGACATATTAATCTTTAGCACATCTGGCATGCGAATATCTTGCGATGCCGGCTACAACAGTGCCATGCAAACACCTGTTCTCACTCAGGTTATGTTGTGAACAAGAAGCGGGCAGCATTATTTCCTGCAAAAAACAAACTTGTTTGTCTGAGCGATTAGCTGAACAACAAGAAATAGGACTGAGTGGACTTGTAGTCTCTCAAGTTTTATATTGTTTTATCTTTGAATGCAGTTACTTTTTGTACATAATTCTCCATTTGTAAGTTCAACTTCCATGATAGAGATTGCACTACAGTACTTGTATTAGGTGAATTGAAAAATACTATTTCTTTTGTTTTTTACAGTGCAAATATTTGTAATAAAAATAAATATAAAGTGAGCACTGTACACTTTATATTCTGTGTTATAATTGAAATGAATATATTTGAAAACGTAGAAAACATCCCAAAATATTTAAATAAATGGTATTCTATTATTAACAGTGTAATTAATCATGTAATGAATTTTTTTAATAGCTTGACAGTCCTCCTTAAATCCAAAAGATGAGGGTGTCAAATTCATTGTGTGAAGGGAACTGAAATACATTTATAGGCACTGATTTACCAAAGCACTTAAGCACGTGCTTATATCTGTTTGACTTCAATGGGGCTATTTATATTTTGAAAGTTAAGCACATGGTTTGAAGTGCTTTGCTAAACACAGATGGGATTATTTGTCTCCTTAAGGTCAAGCATTTCTTTAAAGGCTTTGCTGAGTTGAGATCTTCCTTAGCATCTATGAGGTGGGGCAAGAAAAATAGGGTTAGGCAGCACCTTTATTCAGAAGTTTTTGGTCAAGTACCACTGATGTCTGAACAAAAAAATTGAGTGTACGATATAGTTATTAAGTAGTAAGCAACTCTTAGGAGCCCCAGTTAACTTTACTAGTGCTATGATTGATAGAAATAAATAACTGTTCTAGTGAACCTTATAACATGGGGAAAATGACCATCTTTAGGACCACTGCTATTTCAGCCTTTGTTTTTATTCTTTTCAAATTCTCCTTTGTCTTTCTCTCTCTTTTCTTATTTCTCTGCATTTCATATTGTCTTCCCCTTTTTTATCTCTGCTTCACCTCCTTTATTCAAACATCCATTTCTCTAAAATACCACCTTTGAGGCACACGGTGGTTTCAGCAGAAATGTTGAAAATGGTGTCGCTAGGTTTCAGTGTTGTTCCCTTTTATCATAATGGGGTTAACTGATTCCTTTTGTAGAGCTGTTTTATTCTGAATGCAGACTGTGTAAAACTGCACTCACACACTTCAGGTGAAGAAGACCATTCCCTAGTGCAGACAGATAAGGTTTTAGGTGAAATGTGCCAAAGAACTAATAGGTGCCAGCCTCAAAGAACTTAGTCTGAAGGTGTAAGACAGTACAACACAGTAAAATAGGATTTCTGTGGCATCATTGCCCAATCAGTTCATGATATAAGTGTGTTTAAAAGTTTTTTTTCAAGATGGTGAGAGACAACGGGATGTTCAGGGACAGTATCTTGATTGTGGTGCATTGAATGAGAGGAGGTATAGGAATGAAATTGCCGTGAATTTGAACCTTGAGACCCAGTGAGCTTTGAAGTTAAGGGCTAACTGAGACAATTAAGCATAGGACAAAAATTAACAAATGTAAGATGCATAAATGAAAAATTTTAACTCAGCAAAAACAGTTGAGTTTTTGCACCACTTTTGGATCTTTGCCCTCGCTTTTCCTCTGATTACCTCATCTTGTCACACTTTACTTTGGTCATGTCTACACTATTAGTTGTGTCGGCAAAACTTTTGTTGTTCAGGGGTGTAAAAAATACGTTTTGCTGGCACGAGTGACATATGTTTTGCTGGCATAAGTGCTTATGTGCATCGCTGTTGATGGGAGATGCTTCCTCGCCAACATAGCTACCACCGCTCAGTGAGCTGGTTTTATTATGTTAATGGGAGAGCTCTCTCTGTCGGCATAATGTGACTACACGACTGCCAGAGTGGCACAGCTGTATCGGTACAGCTGTGCTGCTGTAAGTTCGTAAGTATAGACATGGCCTTACTCATTTCTCCAGAGCACCCTGCAATTTCACTTTTGTATTAGCATTTTCCTTTAACACCTTCTGTGCTTCCTCCTATACCTTATTCTTCTCCTGAGTGTTTCTACTAATTGCTCCCTATCTCCTTTACCCACTTGTGGTGTTATGCCTTTTTTCTTTTTGCTGCATATGCTTGGAACAAACTGCTGCTCGTGCTGTAGCAAGCTCCCTTCCTGTCCTCTTTTAAAAGCCTTGAAAATCCTCATTTCTTCCCATGAGTTTTCTGGCTGTGACCATAGACCACTCTGTGTTTGTTCTTTTATGTAGTTCCTGTGTTGTGCTTGCTCACATTTAGTCTGTAAATACATCCAGATTACAAGAGAATAGTTACATGTTCAGCTAAATTCATACACTCTTAGCTCAACATATGCTATGGGCACAATAGAAATAAGGCCGGCTCTACACTAAAAAGTTAGGTCGATCCAGCTACATTACTGAAGTGTGTGGGGGAAAAAAAATCAATGTAGTTAAGCCAACCTAACCCCAGTGCAGACAGCACTAGGTTGATGGAAGAATTCTTCTGTTGACCTAGCTACAGACTCTTGAGGAGGTGGATTAACTACAGCATTGGGAGAACTTCTCCCTTCGCTGTAGTATGTGTCTACACTGAAGTGGTGCTGCTGCAGGGCTGTGGCTATGTTTCTAGTGAAGACATAGCCTTAGAATTGGTTGGAAAGTAAAGATAAGTGGCCCTCCAGAAGTTTTGAGTAGTTGGGTTGGAAAAACATCTAAATGCCTGGATACCTACTGAGCTTTGGAGGCCACACACCAGGCTTTGCTTTCTGGAGGTTTGTCAAAGAAAGTTAGTGCCTGGCAATCTGGGATGTAAATCCACAGTGCACTAACATGTGACAAAATAATTGATTGTGTGGACCATGCTTCAGTGCACTAGAAGTTCCCTAATGTGCACTAGGGAACATCTAGTGCGTGACAGGAAGGCCTATCTGGCCAGTTAGCGTGTAGCACATTAGTGTGCTATAGATTTACACTCCAGCTTGCTGTGGACTAACTCTCTGTCTATATGAGCCCTGTGTTGTCTTTTTGAATATACGCCCAGGAGCCTGCTGTTTTCCTTTACCAAGGGAGATTGGGGAGTGTGGGGGTGGTTCAGCATGGGGGTTAAGCAAGGCTTGTTCCAAAAGATGCTGTGGTCTTGTGGAATTATCACCCATTTCATGCATGTTTGTTAAGTACTATGTAAATGCCAAGTATTTTAACTGAGACTTCGGTGCAAAATCATGTAAAAGAAATTTGATAAACTATCTTGCATGTATTTCAATGAGAAATTTTTTTACGGGAGATTGCTCATCCCTTCTAGATTCTGTTATACTATTGTAGAGTGTCCCTTGTGACTATGACCCTAAAATATTAACTATAAATCTAATGACACAATAGAAATGATATAATTGATATAATGTGATATACTGTGATGATGAATTACAGAACAAATATTTTGCATTTCTGTAGTACCTTTCGTCCAGATATCTCGCATCGATTCCATAAAACTAAACTTCAACACCTATGAGAAGTGGCAAATATTGCCCCACTTTTCTCCCCCCATTGGCAAAATCATGCATAGAGGTTGCATGAGTTTCTCCAAGGTCTCACAGCAACTTGGTGGGAGAGCTGAGAATAAGCCACAGGGCAGCTTTACTCTCTAGATTGTGCTTTGGTTTGGCTTTTCCTCAGTATTTATTTGGCACTTACTGTATGTATCAGCACAATGTCCAGTGCTCCATTGTATTACACAACCATTTCCTAAGTAAACTGGTCTGAATAACGACACTTTTGCAGTTCTGCATTATTTTGTGATTGAAGACTGGACTTGCAAATGACAAGGAGTATGTCTACATTGCAATGTAAGGCCTGGGTTCAAATTCAGGTTCAAGCCTAGGTACCCCCTCCCCCCTCCATCTGCACAGATCACATTAACCAAGAGCTCGGACCCTGGGTCCCAGTACACCACAGACGTGGCAAGTCCGAGCGTGAGTCAGTCCAAGACTCAGGTTCAAGCTCAATTGCTGTGCAGTGTAATTGCAGCCCCACTGAACTTGTGCTCTCGGAGTCCTCCAAAAGTATCCCATAGGCCCAGACAGTTCTCTTTGTTCTCCAGACAGTCAAGTTTGGTGGTCAGCCAAGTTTTCCCACATGCACCACGAAAGAAAGGGCTAGAGCAGCAACATTTTAGGAGAGCGCTAGGTAGTCTGGGTTATGGGTGGTTGGACTTGGGCCTGCATAATCCGGTGTAGATGCAGGAGCTGAAGATTGTGACCCAGGTTTCAACAGTTCCTAACCTGGGTTCCAAAAGGAGTGTAGACACTCAAGCCCTATGTTAACAAACTCAGGGTCTGCTAACTCAAGTTCTACTTGGGATGGACTGGGATTACATGGTAGTATAGACATACCTTTATATGCTCAAACCCTGTTTGTAATTCAATGGGAATGGGGAGTCTAAGCTCTTAAATCTTACTCAGAGGCAGTATGGGGTCCTGGAAACCAGATTCTTACCTCCCATCCCAGTTTTGTCACTGACTTGCTGTGTGGCATAAGGTATTTTCCTTAGCTCCTTTTTGCTATGGTTTAACCATTTTCAAAATGAGGTCCAAATATTCAACCTGTGAGCTGTGGCACAAATGCTATTTAAAGTTCAGTATAAGGGGGAGGTATTTTCTACCCATGAAGAGATAGACAAAGCTGCAAAAGTCCGTCTCAATGCTTGATGAAGCTATTGGTAGGCTAACTTTTTATTGCCAGAATTTGAGAATGTAAAGGTTGTCAATGGCCTTGAGAATTTCCAAGTGGAGTACTCTTCTGTTCCATTGTTTTTATTAGTAAGAGGAGGAGATAAAATGGATGTAATAATACTAGTTTAGAGATGATTATTTTCAGTAAACCAGAAGGGGAATTGCTTTTGCTCATGCTGAAGATTTCAGAGCACTCTTTATCTAGCTCATGTCAAATGTACAATTTCTCCTGATAGATATATTCTTAATTTGAAATTGCTGTCCAGTGTAGTTGATAAACATATAAAGAAAATAAAGCAATTATCCTTCAATTAAATATCATATGTTTACCCAGAACTGAGGATTAAAATGATTTCTCATGTATTTAAAATATAGCCTCATCAGAAACACATCTTAGGAGAACACCAATCACATAGTCTTGTTCCATGAGAATTCAATGTACAGCAAGTAATGTGCTTAGAAGATTCAATCTGGGAAACAGCATATATGTAATAATTACAACTCCTAGTTCATTATGCAGTGATAGGTTTTATGTAGGCATTTTCTTTTAAGATGCTAGATAGGAGCCCTCCTCTGTTAAACTTGGGGAAATTTGGAGTACAATAGAAGGGACTTGACTGTGTTGTTGATACTCATGCTGCTGATGACAAATTATTATTATGAGAATATAGTCAGAAGGTGCTACAGTGATGTACTAATCAAATACTTAGTTTGAAAATGTTAACCAAACCTTTCATGCTTTGCTATCATTAATACTACTGAACCCGTTGACTTTTATTTCCTTTTAAAAGCATATTATTTATTTGGATTTTCTGGAAAATTACCATTGGCTAACCCTTTGTACTAAAACTGAATGACTGTTTTGTTAGGGAATTACTGATTTGTGTTTTGATCCATTTCTACTCTGGGTTGGATTCTAAAGTTGCTCTGCACAAAAAAACTTCCACTCACTTAAATGGATGGTCCACAGATAGAACAGTTGCATAGTCAGATCCTGTATATTCAAGTAATGCACTTAAAAGGGTGAGGGAAAAATTACTATGACCTGTTTACAGGTGACTGGGGCAAAAAGGAGGGGAAGGGCCAGCTTTTTTGGTATAAAACAATGTATGGACTTCAGTGGAGCTAAACTAAATTAAACCAGCTGAGGATCTGTCCCTCTGTGATAGAAGTCTGTAGCAGATACAGTAATGGAATCCATGTCTTTTGTGGCTATTGTGGTGACAAATGCACAGCAGCAGCAGTGGGCAATACGCCAGAGTGAGAAGCAGCAGGACTCTCTTGAAAAGAGACAGAAAGCTTGAGGGGCAAAGGACAAAGACAAATATATGATGATGCTGAAGTTGTGAGTCATGAAGATAGGTAGTTTATGGTGACGGAGAAGGGAGCCAGCAAGAGGGCTTAAGAGGAAATATATCCAGTTTTACTAGGACTGTATTTGACATGGTGTTGGGACAGCTGAGGGGAGATGTCTCAGAAGTTATCTGGAGATGTGAAACTTGACAAGATTGAAGGAAGATATGGATAGAGGTGGTATCTGAAAAGGTGTGACGGGGTTAAACAGTTGGGAGAGGATTTAGGGCTATGTGCCTGTCACATGACTTGGGATTTAAGGGAAAGATGTGTCCTCTTTCCAGGGGAAAGCCTTTATGGACAGCAGCAGCCCATGTTGATCAGGGGAAATGCATTACTTAGGAGTTCTGTGTTTCGAACAATAACTTGTTCCCAGAGGCAAGGGCCAGAAATGGACTCAGGCATGGCACTCGTTATTTCCTGAGCAGGCCACCCACTTAGGCCATGGAACTCCTTTCCCATTTAAATCTCTGAAGTAGCTAACTAGCAAAATAACTCCTGTTCCTTTGAATTTCGAGGATATAGTGAAGTACTATATCTTTCATTCCAACCCCCCCGCACCCCCACAAAGTACAAGTGAATCAGTGGGCACATTACACCTGTTTTTTGTGTGTGAAGAAAAATGATCCTTTCTAGGTCACTTTTTCCTCTCAGATAATTGTAATTACTTCAGCACACAGTGAAGTAAACAAAAACATCAGCTTAGATCAGCCCAGTGTTGTGTACATAACAATAAAGAGCTTAGCTCTTAAAAATTGTACACCTGTAAATAAGTTAGTGCATACAATCCAAGGCAGCCATGTTTAGGTCCAAATCGATCAGGACACACAGGTGAATGAGGATAGTCACAGGGTGTGAATTTTTTTAATGTAACATGCGGCAGGGGGTTCTTTCTACCCCGTGTCTCTGTATGTCATGCATTTAAGAAGGTCCAGTGCTGGGTTACAGGGCTTCCATCATAAAATCCATAACTCAAGGTAGTTATTCCTCAGTCTGTCCCTAGGATTCAGCTCATTCTGCTGAATTCTCCTCCCTAGGAGGTGGACAGAAGGTACCAAAGAGGGACCTCTCAATCTCCAAAGACTTCAGGTGCCCCCGTATCCCACCGGCACAAAGTCCACCAGCAAAATCCTAGGTCTCATTTACTTCTGGGAGGGGGTCCTTTAGGCCTTTTATTTGCACTGGACAATGGCCACAAACTGTGATGAACTAAACAGTAATACAAATTACTAATAATCATTTTTAAATTGTAGTCTTATTTAATAGAACTCTGTTTCCAGCATGGTGTGAGGAAAGTGGGGGGGGGGAAACCATCAGGACTCTGCCAATTTGGCCCCAAGGAGGAAAATTCCTTTCTGATTCCAAAACAGTCAGAACTGCAGCACCCTAAAAATACAGCTCCTATACTACTACTGAAAGGCAGGGAGGGTGGGAGCCAGCTAAAATGGAGCAAGAGGCTCCAAAAGTCCTGTCAAATGTTCAAATTAATGGGGTGGTGGGGGAAGGGAGCGAGGCACCAACTGGTTCCCATCTCCCTGTGGCTGGCCCATGAGGGGCAGAAAGCCCATGGGAAAGGAGGGGCCCACTCGGGTATGTGCTGCCCCCGGTCTTCTGAAGCTGTCCCCCAACCTGCAGGTCCTGTGAGTTACCTGCCTGATGAGCTGGGTCAGTGGCTTTCTAGTCTCCAATTCAGAATCCAAGTGATATTATTTTTCTTAGTGTTGGTTGAGCAATTTCTGCTGTCTATAGGCAGCTTAAAAAACCCAGCATCTGCATCATCAGCACAGTGGGCTTTGGTCCACTGGAGCTGTGCAGTGCTCTGAATTATTGTCTCCTGGCTGCCACTCCCCCAGTCTGTCAAGGGTGCTCACTCAGCAGCCCCAGATCGGGAATTAACCCACAGTGTTTGTGGGGTTCTGTAAGTTTCGCGTATGTGCCTTCTGCAGTCTATCTCCTTTCTCCATTCCCTACAAAGGAAACTAGTGGTTTGTGCTTTTTTTATGCACATGTGAGAACAGGAAGAGGAGAAGGTAGAAGGCAGGATATGGCCATTTGGTCACAAAACAGACTACAACCGTCCCTGGACGTCTGATCTTTCTAGGTAATTTTATATAACTGTAACTTTAGTATTTATGAAATTCCTTATCATAGGGCACAAACTGGGCCTTCCCTTTTCTGGTGTGCAGATTATACGAGAATACAGATTATACGAGAATACAGCCGTGTTAGTCTGTATTCGCAAAAAGAAAAGGAGTACCGGTGGCACCTTAGAGACTAACAAATTTATTAGAGCATAAGCTTTCGTGAGCTACAGCTTACTTCATCGGATGCATTTGGTGGAAAAAAACAGAGGGGAGATTGATATACACACACAGAGAACATGAACCAATGGGTCAGTTAGTAGCAATTTACCCTCTGCTCAAAAAGGGTCATACTAGGATTTGGATTCATAACTATTATTTTATTGCAGAGCAGGGCTCCTGTCCTGTTCCCTTCCATTTGTGTCTGATAGCTGGACAGATGGAGCTTGAAAATCACCAGGAACTTTTAAATATAAACTAGCCTCTTTGTCATGGCTAACGGTCCTTGCAAATGAAAGTTCCACATTATTTCTACTGAGTGAGTTGATGCTGAGAACATAAGATTTGTTCCTTTTGACTAGAGTCACAGCTCTACCTGTGTCTAACTCATTATTCTAATGTTCTTTGAGATACCGTGAAAATGAAAGAGAGTGCAGGTTTTAAAATCTAATTGTAATATCAAAGAATTTTAGCCTGTAGGTTTCAGGAGATCTCATTCTTTGCTTTCCCTTGTAATTTCCTATAATTCAACTGGTAAATGAGAAGAATTTGGAGATCCAGTGATAATTAATAAAGAATGAATCACCTAAAACCTACTCTATGTGAACATTAGCCTTCTGGACAATTTAAAGTCAAAAGAATGCTTGTAGTTTTAATTTAATCTGAGCACTGGGAATAGTGCTTGTGCTTGTAGAACAGCTGTCTTAAATTTGCACTTGATCAGTCAAAATGGGAGTATGCAATTAGTAAGGTGTGTTTTTAGATGAAAATTAAACTGCTTCCATCCTTAATTATTTTCTGAAAGCATAACTTTTATACAGCTAGATTGTATTAGCATTTCTATGAATAAAATTTTTCACACCATGTCACCGTTGATGGATTATCGACTGAATTGTTTCTATAATAACTTCCTCTTGTATCACTCTTTTCATCAGTAGATCTCAAAGCACTTTACAAAAGAGCAGGTATGTGTATTAGTCCCATATTGTGCTGTAACTGTTCACAGCTAGAATATTGAAGGAACTGCTACATGAAACTGAAAGCCCAATAGTAAGGACTTTTAATGAAATCATAAACTTGGGGGTTGTACCCTGTGACTGGAGAATTGCAAATACAGTAGCTATTTTTAAGAAAAGGGAAGGAAAGTGATCTAGGAAACTACTGGCCTGTTAGTTTGACCTGAGTTGTATGCAAGGTCTTGGAACACATTTTTGAAAAAGAAAATTAAGGACGTGAAGGTAAATGGTCATTGGGATAAAATACAACATGGTTTTACAAAAGGTAAATCATTGCAGACCAACTTGGTCTCTTAGAGAAGATAACTCATTTTTTAGACAAAAGAAGTGCAGTAGCTCTAATCTACCTGGATTTCAGTAAGGCATTTGATATAATTTTGCACGGGAAATTATTAGTTAAATTGGAGAAGATGATGGTTAATATGAAAATTGAAAGGTAGTCAAGGAACTGGTGAAAGGGGAGATGACACTGGGCCATACAGTCAGCCAGGAGGGCTGTTACTAGTGAAGTTCCTCAAAGATTGGTCTTTTTTCTATAAGCTGGGGACATATCAAGTGGAAGTGACAGAAGACGAGAAAAACCTGGGTGTATTGGTCAATTACGGAATGACTATGAGGTGCCAATGTGATGCAGTCGTGACAATGCAATGCTAGGATGCATCAGGCAAGGTATTTCTAGCAGAGATAGGGAAGTGTTAGGACCGTTATAAAAGGCACTGGTGAGATCTCATCTGTAATACTGTGTGCAGCTCTGGTCTCCCATGCTTAAGAAAGAGGAATTCAAACTGGAACAGGTGCAGAGAAAGGTAACTAGTATGACCAGAGGAATGGAAAACCTTCCTTAGGAAAGGAGACTTGAAGAATTTGGTTTGTTTAGCCTAACCAAACAAAGGCTATGGAGAGAGATGATTGCTGTCTATAAATACATCAGAGGAATAAACACCAGGGAGGGAGAGGAGTTATTGAAGTTGAGTACCGCAAAAACAAATGGATATAAACTAGCCATCAAGAAATGTAGGTTGAAATTAGACAAAGGTTTCTAACTACAAGAGTAAAGTTCTGGAACAGCCTCTGGAGCAGTGGGTGCAAAAAACCTAACTTTTTTCAAGACTGAGCTTGATACGTTTATGGAGGGGATGGTAAAAGGAGATTGCTTTCTGGCATATGGCCCATCTGCAACTCCTAGCAGCAAATATCTCCAGCGGCGACTGGTGGGACACTAGATGAAGAGGGCTCTGAGTTATTACAGTGAATTATTTTCCAGGTGTCTGGCTGGTGAGTCTTGCCCACATGCTCAGAGTCTGATTGCCATGTATGAGGTTGGGAAGGAATTTTTCCCCAGGTCAGATTGGCAGAGTTGCCTCCCTCTGCAGCATGGGGCACGGGCCACTTGCTGATTTGAACTAGACTAAATGGTGGATTCTCTGTAGCTTGAAGTCTTTAAATCATGATTTAAGGGCATCAGTAACTAAGCCAGAGGTTAGGGGTCTATTACAGGAGAAGATGGGTGAGATGCTGTGTCCTACAATGTGCAGGAGGTCAGACTAGATGATCATGGTGGTCCTTTCTGGCCTTAAAATCTCTGAGTCTGTGAGCAACATACAATGGGTGAAATGTGATGAGTAAATAACAGGTCCCTTTCCTAGACGAACTGCACAAATTAAATACAGTACAGTACACACAGTCGGAGAGTATGGTCACTCCAGCTGAAATGTTGCATGGACTGTGCAGGTGTACTGTGTTTTTTTTTTTTTTTTTTTTTAAAACAGCAAATGGGCAGCGGTTTCCTGTAAATTCGCAGGGTGTCTGATCTGGGGATAGGGAGTGGCACGAAAGAAGACACTGTTATGAGCAAGAAGAGAAAAAGGAGGAGGGTCATGAGAAAAGCAAGTGGTCTGTCTAGGGAGCGGGAGGTGCTCAAGAGGAGAAAGAAACAAAAAGTGAAATTCTGAATGAAAGAGACAGAAGCAGAAGGTGAAATTCTGAGTGCCGTGGAAAGTAAGGAGAGATGTGAATACTGAAGGAAATGTCACCACCTTGTCTTCAGAAACTGGGAAGCTGGGGTTCGGTGTCTCTTTGCTTTTCAAATGAGCAAAATGTATTTTGCAAAAACAGTTTTCAGTGTGTGCACATATGCATGCATATCTACCTCTGTGGGTGTCTGCCTGCCTGGCAGCCTGTATTGAGTACACGACTCTTCTGTAGAGGTGCAAGTATAAAGAGCAAAAAAATTAAACTCCTGATAATCCTATTGTGAGAATAGCTTAAACAATTTCAGTGTAGAGAAGAATGTTCTGGTTGCCATTATTCCCCATGACTGAAATTCATGAGACTGTGAGCAACATACAGTGGGTGAAATGAGATGAGCAAATAACAGGTCCCTTTCCTATAGAACATAGACGAACTGCACAAGTTAAATACAGTACAGTACACACAGTCTGAGAGTATGGTCACTCCAGCTGAAATGTTGCATGGACTGTGCAGTTGTACTGGTTTAGGAACAGGTTTGCAGAGTTGGAAAATGAAGAAGGGGCTCAACAGGTAGTTGCTGAAGGTGGAAGGGCAAGGAAGAAGAGAAGAGAGGCAAGGCTAGTCGTGTAGGAAAAGGGGAAGAGTCAAGGGAGACTACACCAAATATGAGCCCCAGGAGGATACAGGGTGGGTTGAAGAGGATTATAAGGCAAAATAGGAATGGAAAGAACTTGCAGCCAGAGGGAACAGGGGAGAGACTGGAGAATAGCACTGTCACCAGGAAAAGGCAGGTCTATGTGATAGGGGACTCTTTATTGAGAAGAATAGACAGGCCTGTAACTAGAGCTGATCCAGAGAATAGAAGGGTGTGCTGTCTTCCGGGTGCTAAGATACGAGATGTAGACCTGAGGTTGAAAAGGATCCTAAAGGGAGCGGGAAAGAATCCCCTAATTATCCTTCATGTGGGAACAAATGATACGGCTAGATTCTCGCTGGAAAGTATTAAGGGAGACTATGCTAGGCTGGGGAAGACGCTTAACGAAATTGAGGCTCAGGTGATCTTTAGCGGGATCCTTCCTGTTCCAACAAAGGTCTGACAAGATTATGACTGTCAACAGATGGCTTAGGCAGTGGTGCTATAAGGAGGGCTTTGGGATGTATGGCCACTGGGAGGCATTCACGGACAGAGGTCAGTTCTCTCGGGATGGACTTCATCTCAGTAGGGAAGGAAATAGACTTCTAGGATGGAGGCTGGCACAACTGATAAAGAGAGCTTTAAACTAGGAATCTGGGGGAGATGGCTGGGAGATACCCAGGTAATCTCCACGCCAGATTTTAGCACTGAGAGGGAAGAAGATGAAGTAAGAAAGGATACAGCTGTGGGTAGGAGAATGTATATAAGGAGCGAGGGCAGTGTGGATACTAGTCTAATAGGTTATAGTGGCTGTAGAATGACTGTGCCTAATAGGGTACAAAATGTGAGCGAGGCCAAACAGCAAAAATTAAGATGTTTGTACACCAATGCGAGGAACCGAGGTAACAAAATGGAGGAACTAGAGCTACTGGTGCAGGAAATGAAACCAGATATTATAGGGATAACAGAAACATGGTGGAATAGTAGTCATGACTGGACTACAGGTATTGAAGGGTATGTGCTGTTTAGGAAAGACAGAAATAAAGGTAAAGGTGGTGGAGTAGCATTGTATATCAATGATGAGGTAGAATGTAAAGAAATAAGAAGCGATGCAATGGATAAGACAGAATCCGTCTGGGCAAAAATTACATTGGGGAAGATAATTAGTAGAGCCTCTCCTACAATAGTGCTTGGGGTGTGCTATAGACCGCCGAGATCTAATTTGGATATGGATAGAGCCCTTTTTAATGTCTTTAATAAAGTAAATACTAATGGAAACTGCGTGATCATGGGAGACCTTAACTTCCCAGATATAGACCGGAGGACCAGTGCTAGTAATAATAATAGGGCTCAGATTTTCCTAGATGCGATAGCTGATGGATTCCTTCATCAAGTAGTTGCTGAACCGACTAGAGGGGATGCCATTTTAAATTTAATTTTGGTGAGTAGCGAGGACCTCATAGAAGAAATGGTTGTGGGGGACAATCTTGGCTCAAGTGATCATGAGCTAATTCAGTTCAAACTAAATGGAAGGATTAACAAAAATAAATCTGCAACTAGAGTTTTTGATTTCAAAAGGGCTGACTTTCAAAAATTAAGGCAATTAGTTAGGGAAGTGGATTGGACTGAAGAATTTACGGATCTAAAGGTAGAGGAGGCCTGGGATTACTTTAAATCAAAGCTGCAGAAGCTATCGGAAGCCTGTATCCCAAGAAAGGGGAAAAAATTCATAGGCAGGAGTTGTAGACCAAGTTGGATGAGCAAGCATCTTGGAGATTCTAAGGTGATTAAGAAGAAGCAGCAAGCATACAGAGAGTGGAAGATGGGAGGGATCATCAAGGAAAGCTACCTTATTGAGGTCAGAACATGTAGGGATAAAGTGAGACAGGCTAAAATTCGAGTAGAGTTGGACCCTGCAAAAGGAATTAAAACCAACAGTAAAAGGTTCTATAGCCGTATAAATAAGAAGAAAACTTACCTCCACTCCATCCTCAGTGTTTAGCGGCCCCACTTCTTCTTTCTTAAAGATAATCTAGGCATGGTCCAATATCTAAAAAAATATTTTGCCTCAGTCTTTAATAAGGCTAAAGAGGATCTTAGGGATAATGGTAGCATGGCAAATGGGAATGAGGATATGGAGGTAGATATTACCATATCTGAGGTAGAAGTGAAACTCAAACAGCTTAATGGGACTAAATTGTGGGGCCCAGATAACCTTCATCCAGGAATATTAAAGGAATTGGCACCTGAAATTGCAAGTCCATTAGCAAGAATTTTTAATGAATCTGTAAACTCAGGAGTTGTACCGAATGATTGGAGAATTGCTAATATAGTTCCTATTTTTAAGAAAGGAAAAAAAAAGTGATCCAGGTAACTACAGGCCAGTTAGTTTGACATCTGTAGTATGCAAGGTCCTGGAAAAAATTTTGAAGGAGAAATTAGTTAAGGACATTGAAGTCAATGGTAAATGGGACAAAATACAACTTGGTTTTACAAAAGGTAAATCGTGCCAAACCAACCTGATCTCCTTTTTTTAAAAAGTAACCGATTTTTTAGATAAAGGAAACGCAGTGGATCTAATTTACCTAGATTTCAGTAAGGCGTTTGATACCGTGCCACATGGGGAATTATTAGTTAAATTGGAGAAGATGGGGATCAGTATGAACATCAAAAGGTGGATAAGGAATTGGTTAAAGGGGAGACTGCAATGGGTCCTACTGAAAGGCGAACTGTCAGGCTGGAGGGAGGTTACCTCAGGGATCGGTTTTGGGACCAATCTTATTTAATCTTTTTATTACTGACCTTGGCACAAAAAGTGGGAGTGTGCTAATAAAGTTTGCAGATGATACAAAGCTGGGAGGTATTGCCAATTCAGAGAAGGATCGGGATATTATACAGGAGGATCTGGATGACCTTGTAAACTGGAGTAATAGTAATAGGATGAAATTTAATAGTGAGAAGTGTAAGGTTATGCATTTAGGGATTAATAACAAGAATTTTAGTTATAAGTTGGGGACGCATCAATTAGAAGTAACGGAAGAGGAGAGGACCTTGGAGTATTGGTTGATCATAGGATGACTATGAGCTGCCCATGTGATATGGCTGTGAAAAAAGCTAATGCGGTTTTGGAATGCATCAGGAGAGGCATTTCCAGTCGGGATAAGGAGGTTTTAGTACCATTATACAAGGCACTGGTGAGACCTCACCTAGAATACTGTGTGCAGTTCTGGTCTCCCATGTTTAAAAAGGATGAATTCAAACTGGAGTAGGTACAGAGAAGGGCTACTAGGATGATCCGAAGAATGGAAAACTTGTCTTATGAAAGGAGACTTAAGGAGCTTGGCTTGTTTAGCCTAACTAAAAGAAGGTTGAGGGGAGATATGATTGCTCTCTATAAATATATCAGAGGGAGAGGAATTATTTCAGCTCAGCACCAATGTGGACACAAGAACAAATGGGTATAAACTGGCCACCAGGAAGTTTAGACTTGAAATTAGACGAAGGTTTCTAACCATCAGAGGAGTGAAGTTTTGAAATAGTCTTCCAAGGGAAGCAGTGGGGGCAAAAGATCTATCTGGTTTTAAGATTCTACTCGATAAGTTTATGGAGGAGATGGTATGATGGGATAATATGATTTTGGTAATTAATTGATCTTTAAATATTCAGGGTAAATAGGCCTAATCCCCTGAGATGGGATATTAGATGGATGGGATCTGAGTTACTACAGAAAATTCTTTCCTGGGTATCTGGCTGGTGAATCTTGCCCATATGCTCAGGGTTTAGCTGATCGCCATATTTGGGGTGGGGAAGGAATTTTCCTCCAGGGCAGATTGGAGAGGCCCTGGAGGTTTTTTCGTCTTCCTCTGTAGCATGGGGCATGGGTCACTTGAGGGAGGATTCTCTGCTCCTTGAAGTCTTTAAAGCACGATTTGAGGAGTTCAGTAGTTTAGACATAGGTGAAGTTTTTCGTAGGAGTGGGTGGGTGAGATTCTGTGGCCTGCGTTGTGCAGGAGGTCAGACTAGATGATCAGAATGGTCCCTTCTGACCTACGTTAGTCTCTCATATATTGTATAGTATATAGAAAACACCAGATAGTATGAAGAAAAGCACCACTTATCACGAGTCTCATGATTAAATGGCAAGATTTGGTAATGCTTTGGTTTTTTATAAAGGGAGAATTTGTGGTGTTTGTGACCTTAAACTTTAGAGTAGAGTGAGCATGTTGCAAATTTTAGTATGTAAACATAGTTGTGATGATGTGAAATATTCTTTATAAATCCAGATCCTAAAATTGATTCCAAAGGCCCTAATAAGCATAAAAGACATTGATGGTTGTGTTTCCATATTTAGCTGCAAAAAAAGATTAGATCCAGTACTCCATCTACTGGTGTTTTAAAAGCACTAGCAAGAGATGCAGTTCTTTGTTGAATACACTTTGCACTAGGTTTTCACAGGAAGAAGTCTGGTCTTTGGGTTCTTTTTGATAGTATACCAAGCACAATAAAACATTTTGCCCCTTTTAATTAAATGGTTAAAGTTCTACAGTCTACTTCTCTAAACATTTGTGTATGTCAGTACTCCCACTGAACTCAATGGGGGCTGCTCCTGCACATAGTCATTCTGGGATAGCCGCACAAGAAAGTTGCACTAGTTTAACTTGAAGTATGTAAAACTAATTTAATTAAACAGTGCAAAAGGCTATGAGGGTAATTGTCTTGGCTTAAACAGGCATATGTCAGTTTAAGTTAATTAGGAAATATTTACTTACTAATAGCAGAAAGCCTATGCTGTCAAACAGATGCAATTCATCATATTGTGTTTTAAAAAGAGAAGAAGCTGAAAATGGGCTCTTGTTTCCATGTCATGTGTTGTAATGAGAGGTGTTGCTGTTTGTAGATTTTCCCCAAAGTTTGTTCACAGAGCTACCCCTTGATTGGAGGCACAGCCACCTGTTACCCCATGTGTCTGTTACTCCCACCTTCTCTGATCAATGGTCACCTTGCAAATGCAACATGCTGCTTATACTCCAACCATGAACAGTACAGAAGAAACGAAAGATCAATTCTATTCTGAGTTGGATGATATAATTACATCTATAGCCAGTGAAGATAAACTCAGACTTCTGGGAAATTTTAATGCCATAGTTAGAAAATAGAGTGAGCTTATAGTGGAGTAATGAAGAGCAGTGGAGTCGGAAAAATGAATAGCACTGGTGGTCTACTACTCGGCAAGTGTGCTGAGCATGAGCTTCTTATTACAAGCACCATCTTTACACAAGCTGATAAATATAAAACCTCTTGGATGCATATGAGTTCAAAGCACTGGCACCTGATTGACTATGTCATTTTACAGGCAAAGGAACATCAGAGACTTGAAGATCATCGGAGCAATGCAAAGGGCAAACGGTTGGACTGACCAACGGAAGATCAGAGCTATTTTTAATTTACATGCTGTTGCCCCTCTGCAAAATAATGTTGAACGGGTTAAACTGAAATTGAACATAGCAAAGCTATTCATTTCTTCATCAAAACGAAGGGAGAATATAGAGGAAAATTTGGATAGCAATTCATCACCCCATAATGCACTCCTAAAGAGGAATGTATTCAAATTGGCTGCTGTTCAAGACTTAGAAGACTCTCTGTAGGTAGAAACCAAAGTTGGGACCAGGATTAGTTTGATGAAAATGATGATGAAATCATAGAAGATGCTCAAGGAAAAGAAAGATGTGTTTATGTCTTGGCAAAATGACGAAGAATCAACATCAAAGAGAGAGAGATTCAACAACTTGCAAGCCAAGATTCAAAGGCTGCATTGTGTCCTACAGCATAACTGGTGGGAAAAGAAAGCAGAAGAAATGAAGTATTATATTGATACTAACAACCCAAGGATATTTTATGATTCCCTGAAGTCCATTTATAGTCCTATGAAATCTGGACCAGCTCAACTAATGAGTTGAGATGGATTTACCTTAATGGAGGAAAAGAGAGACATCATTGAGCTACTTAACCATCCCTCTATTGTCAACCCACAGGTGCTAAAAGAACTGACACAGTACCACATATACAAAGAAATGGCTCAACTGGCTACTTGGAGGAAGTGCAAAAAGTTATCAAACAAAGAAAATCAGGAAAATGGCCAGGCAAAGACCGTGTACCAGCTAAAATATTTAAACTTGCAGGCCCCAAAACTGTGAACTAACTATATTAAATGATTAAGGATAGGGGAAGCAAAGAAAATTCCTTTGGACTACAAGGATACAACTGTAGTTAAATAAAGACCACGAATCTGACTATGAAAACTACCGGAGTATCTCCCTGCTATCTATGTGTGGTAAAATTTTTTTCCATATTTTGCTCAATTTGCTTGTCAAAACAGTCAAAGAACTTTCTACCAGAGACCCAATGTGGCTTTAGATTTGGTCAGAGCACCACAGATACAATTTTGATTGTGAGACAGATTCAGGAAAAATGTACTGGGGGCAAAAAACATGGAATTGTATGCTGTCATCTTTGATCTAAAAAGTGTGTAACACTGTGAGCAGGAATGGCCTCTGGAAAATTCTAGAGAAGTTTGGCTGCCCCACCAAATTTTGTTAACGTCATGTCAATTCCCTGAAGACATGAGAAGTCAAGTAGTCTCAGATGGTGGCCTTCTTAAACCATTTCCTATATCTGATGGGGTGAAAAAGGCCATGTGCTGCATCTTCCCTTTTTGGTCTCTTTTCAGGCATTCTGAATTACGCAACATACGACATTCAAAAGGGAATCGACATAAGGTACTGAAGTGATGGCAAACTTTTTAGTCTCCGAAGGCTTACTTCAAAAACAAAAGTTCTTGAGGAACTCGTATTCACTTTGTCGTAGTGAAAGTGACTTACAGCTTATCCTTGACAGATGTTCAGAGGCAATTGAACAGTTTTGACTCACCATCAGCCTGGAAAAAAACTGAAGTCCTCTTCCAACCGGCTCCATCAATCGTTACCACTGAGCTAGACATCACCATCGATGGTATAGAACTAAAGAGTATCAGTCACTTTACGTATCTTGGCAGTACCATCTCAAGTGATGGTTCCCTGGATCAAGAAATATCAAATATAATACGAAAAGCAAACCAGGCCTTTGGAAGAGTTCACCATAGGATATTTAAGCAGCACACTATCAAACAGTCAACAAAACTGACTATGTACAATAAAAGCATCCTTTTATGGGTGTGAAACCTGGACACTTTACCGTTGAAGTAAGCAATTTGAAAAACTTCACAAGCTCTGTCTCCGCTCTGTTCTGAAGATCCACTGGTGAGACTGTCTTCTCAAATACTAACATCCTTGAAAGAGCATAAACAACCAACACCAAGGTGATGATTATCAAAGCTGAGCTTAGATGGACAGGTCGTGTTATCAGAATAGACGATGATAGACTTCCTAAAAAGGTTTTCTATGCCAAGCTGAAACTTGGAAAGCACAGAAAGGGTGGTCAACCAAAACACTTCAAAGACCTCCTTAAGCAGGTTCTCACCTCATGCAGCAAAAATATTGATAACTTTGAAGACATAGCCATGGACAGATGTGAATGAACAGCAGCTATCAATTAAGGTTGTCAACACATTGAGGAAGACAGACATGAAAAATGGAAGAAAAAAAGACCAAGCTTCATGGTGAATCTTCAGTGGAAGCCTGCACATTCCTGTGGGTTACTTTTTCATGATCTTGCTTCTCATGGATTGGACTGTATAACCACAAGAGGACACACACGATGTCTTGATGGCATTGTTGGATATGACAAACATCCATACAACCTTCACAGAGGTTTAGACTTGGATGTTTCATCTGGTTCTCACAACAAAAGAGCCTTCCACCATGCTTGTAGCTATTTCCAACACTTCACACTGACTCAACAGACATTCAAGGCTTCAGAGTGACAGTCCTGGGAGAGTTGTGTTGACTTGTGCGGTTGGTGAATGAGGGTGTATGCACTGTTGTGAGCAGCTCTGTGTTGGAAGTTATTGTGTGTGCTAGTAGGGTAGTTTTGAAGAACTGTGGCAGTGGGGGGTCAAATAATCCACCGTCTGTGCAGTCTTCCTCATACAGCTAATGAAATCGTTGCATGCAAATTAGCTGTAGAGTAAGGGTGGTGATTGGTTGTGTTACCTTAGCTATCATAATGATCTAGGACTCTTGGCATGGCATAGCTACATGCCTTTACTGTAGCTGAAAGCCCATGCTCCTGCATGGGTGCAACTCATAAAGTAAAAATGGTTGAGTACTTAAAAATGAGGTGGTAGCAGACTGTGAATCCCAGTAAGGATTCATCCTGTGAGATGCTGAACAAAAAGAGCTCTTAATCATGCTTGTAGCTGTTTCTGTTGCTTCACACTGACTCAACAGACATAATAGGTTCCAGAGTGACTCTGAGTGACGGTCATGGGATCTTATTATAAAGACTGAGTTGACTTAATGTAAACTAAACTGAAATAAGTCTGATTTATACTGGTGTTTACACACTTCAATTTAACTAGACCAATTAAACCCCAAATTAAATTAAACTGGTGCACCTTCTGTATTTGACAAGACCTCTATTTGCATGATCGGGACATAAGGGCTTGTCTATATGGTGCATTAGTCTTCATCAGAGGGCTATAAATTCTAGTGCTCATTAGTGTGTTGTACATTAACTAGCCCGTGCAGATTCTGCTAGCGCACACTAAAAATTTCCTGCTGCATGTTAATGTAGTACTGTTTTGGGACTACATTAATGAGCACTAGGGACCTTTTAGGGTGTGCCTGCAGCATCCACAGGGGCCAGTTAGTGTGCAACACACTAGCGAACACAGGAATTTACATCCCTCTGGTGCAGACGAATGCCCTGTGTAGACAATCCATTGGTTGGTTGTGTAGAGTCCTTATGGCTCTCTGTGTGCTGGAATAATAAGTGCTGTGTTGGTCCCAGATTACTAGAGAGACAAGGTAGGTGAAGTAATATCTTTTATTGCACCAACTTCTGTTGGTGAAAGAGAGAGAGGCTTTTTAGCTTACAGGGAGCTCTGTGTAAACTTGAAAGCTTTTCTCTTTCACAAAGAGAAATTGGTCCAGTAAAAGTGATTACCTCACTGATTTTGCCTCTCTAAGAGGGAAAACATATTGTTCACTTTTTCTTCTTTGCATTTGCATTGTTTTTGTCATGGGCCATGTAGTTCTGAGCTCCATCCAAGTGCATGAGGAAGAGCAGATAATTAGATAATCCCCCATTAATCCTGCTCTGAAATTGAATGTGGTTTTCAAATATTTTATTTGTATTTTCTTTGGCATGTTTTTTTATTGTCTACATTGATAGCACCTTAAAAACAGCGACATGGAAGCTTTGTTGAAAATGTTGTCCAAAATCAGTTTTATAAAATCAAAGTGCCCATAGCACAGCAATTAATGTGTTTAACAAATACACTTCAATTGTACCAATACATAATAGTACAGTTAAAAATAATGTTAAGAATTAGATCTGTTACATTAATAGTTTGCAGAGTAGCAGCCGTGTTAGACTGTATCCGCAAAAAGAAAAGGAGTACTTGTGGCACCTTGGAGAGTAACAAATTTATTTGAGCATAAGCTTTCGTGATGCATCCGATGAAGTGAGCTGTAGCTCATGAAAGCTTATGCTCAAATAAATCTGTTAGTCTCTAAGGTGTCACTCCTTTTCTTTTTATTAATAGTTTGGGTATGGTTAACATTTTTCTGAGAACAATAGAATTAATGAGATTAGAGTTGATTCCATAATAAATTGTCTTTAGTACAACACAAACAGTTTTTGAAATGTAAGAAAAAAGCCTAGTGAGTTTTTTTTTTCTTTTTTTTAAAGGACAATTAAACAACAGTCTATGACAAATGCCACATAGTTTGGGTCCCAGTTAGTTTAAGCTCTGATCAAACAAGTTGTTCTATGTGGGCAGACTCCTGCGCCAGTGTGGAATACTAGGCAGAAAAAATACTGCAGGGCTGCCAGTTTGATGTGGTAATGGTTAAGAATTAGTTCTCCTTTTCCTTCCGAACAAGGAACTTGTTTTTTAAAGTAAGACAGTATTCTCAAAGTTATTTTGCCCCTCTGTAGAGCTTCTGACTAGACTCTTCCCTAGCCCCTCACCTGCCTGGCTTCTTACTGAAGTTTTAAAGAAAAAGTGCATGAATCCTCACATTCAGATCATAGTTTGAATTTGTAAGACTGGCTCTTAGAATTATTCTGGTTTGTTTATCTGATAAGCAGCCATTAGAACACACCTGAATTTCCACGATCTGACAAAGTTACATTTTCTGTGTGGTGTGTGTTTCTTTAATAGCTTTTAAGTTGCTGTATTTTGGGGCTGCACAAGGAGCAATGTTACTTGGGGTGAGGGGATTTGATCTGGACAATCTGCTGTTCGGTGTGGGAGAGGTATGTACATGAATTGTACTTCATCAAGTTCCTTTGCTGTAAAATGGCAGATGCCAATACTTATGGTGAAAGTGAAGATTAGGTGTCCAATATAAAAGAGAATATCTCACGTTTTTTTAATGGTAGAACATGTGTGGCAACTCACAATCCCACTGAACAAACAGAAAAATTCAAGAAAAATTTTAGCATGACTGTGAACTGAAATCAATTTGAAATTTGCTTTCAGATACCTCTAAAATCATCACTATAAGCAATAATGTTTAAATGTAGATTCATAGATTCCAAGGCCAGAAGGGACCACTGTGATCATCTAGTCTGACCTGCTGTATTAAACAGGCCATAGAACTTCCCCAAAATAATTCTTAGAACAGTTTCTTTGGAAAAAAACATTCAATCTTGATTTAAAAAACATCAGTGATGGAGAATCCCTGGTAAAACCATTGATAAAATGTTCCAATGATTAATTACTGTCGCTATTAACTCTTCTGTCTTTTCTGCATTATTATTGATAATTTGCAATTTCCATCAAGTAACGGACCAATGCCATTGTCAGGATTTATTTTGTTCCCAATATACTTTTAAAAAACAAAAAAAAGCCTCTTCCTTTTTATGCTTAACTCTGCTGGACATAGATTTCTCCTTGTGTCCCTTTGCTTCTCTTACCACTTTTCTACAGTTCCTAGCTTCTGATTTATATTCATTATTATCAACTTCCTTTTCCTCCATTTGCTATATATTATTTTGTTTTCAAAAAAAGAAAAGTACTTGTGGCACCTTAGAGACTAACAAATTTATTTGAGCATAAGCTTTCGTGAGCTCACTTCATCGGATGCATTTTTTTATAGCTGCTTGTTTCAGGATACAAACAACTAGTAACTGTATATGCTTGTCATTATTTTCTAAGTGTCCAATGTTCTTAGAGTGAAACTGATTTCTTTGGCCAAAACTAGGGATAGTGATTGACTAATTCAGCTTTCATATACTATTACTTAACCCTAACCATTTCTTTGCTTTCAATTAGAGTTTCTGATGGGGTATTCATAGAATCATAGAATATTAGGGTTGGAAGAGACCTGAGGAGGTCATCTAGTCCAACCCCCTGCTCAAAGCAGGACCAACACCAACTAAATCATCTCAGCCAGGGCTTTGTCAAGGTGGGTCTTAAAAACCTCTAAGGATGGCGATTCCATCACCTCTCTAGGTAACTCATTCCAGTGCATTAATTTTTAACATCCTAGAGGCAAAGGAATAACCCCTTTCTCTGCAACTCTTTCACAGCAGGAAACAATTGAAGCGAAGTGGTAGCTTCCAGGGCTTCCAATTTCTCAGTTATTTACCGAGCATGGTTAGGAATACCAGAGAGTCTCCCAGAAGGACTCTATTTGGTAGGTTCCTCCCTGGTTTGACAGTAGAAGAGTCAAGGAAACAATTAGTTTCTTTCAGTTTTCCCTGGCAATTCATCTCTTTTCCCTCTCCTTCCCCCACCACGAGGTATATGATAAAATCTGCTATACACAGTTTTTATATCCATGTCCCTCCTGGCATCTCATCTAAGGCAGTGTTTACTAAAGTTGGGGGGCATACAAGGCAGAGAAGTGCCTGAGGGCAACAGGGAAAGCGCTCTGACCGACACTACTCCTTCACTGTGGACTGGCATCTTCAGTTTTGGTCGCCTTTCCCCCTGCTCCTGCAGCAGTCACTAATGCTACTAGGGGAAGGAGAGGTTCATGTCCATGAAGATCCAAGCTCAAGCAGCAGCCTATTGGCCCAATCATCTCTTCACTGCTACAGCAAAATTTGAGAGCATGTGACCAGGCCCCAGGCAGCTACTAATCAATGTTGCTTTCCAAATATACCACCTCTCCTCCAATAAACAGAGAATGGGAGGGGATGAGGAGAGATTGCAGCAATTATCCTGGGGATGTGCCATGAGTGGATGTTGTATGTCATTGTCCTAGGGATGTACAAACTCCACATGAGTCAGGAATGAGTTGAGCTGCTAGGGCTTCACCCCGCAACACCTGAAGTAGATGTCAGGCTTCAAAAGGAAGAGCACAGCTTGTTGGTCCCTGGCTAGGAAGGATAGATGACTTTCAGCTCTCATGGGTGAGTAGGTTGGTTGGGATGGGAAGGTGAGAAAGATTGCTTCTATCAGATGTAGACTTGCACCAGTCCAGGTGGCATATCAGCATTAACTCTCTCCTTCCTTTGCAGAGCCTGGGTGGGGTGAAGAGTCTGCTGAGGATTCAGCCCAGGAGGGGTGGAAGAGTGTGTGGTTTTTGTGTGTTTAGTTTGGACTTTGAGTACCTTGGAAAGGTTGGAACTGGCGTGACTTTGCTGTAAGGCTAAGTGATCTTGAGTTGGAAAATGGAGGAGGATGGGTGGGTCAGCTGGAGACCAGGAGGAAAACAAAGGCAGAGCCACTGCCACTCTGTGCCATGCTGTAAGGCAGCATGGCAGAGTGATATGGCCACAGCATATGTGTATGTAGACTAGAGACAGAGAGAGAGAATATGTGTTTGTCTGGTTGGAGAGGTGTAGTAAAATTGTTTATGAAGCTGGATCTGTAGCCAATCACTGTGTGTCTGGGAAACCTGTATATTATGATTTGGTTTGTATTTTACATGTCAGCAATTCTATTGCCATCCTGAGCAAAAATCAGTGTCGATAGCCTTTCTGTATTCTTCTTATAAGGGGTGGGGAGGAACAGAATGCATAGACCCCATGAAAGATTACAATGCCTCTAGCAATGGTTACCAATTATTGTGTCCAGCTGGTAAAGCTGAGCCTAATGTGCACAGGTCAGTTGGAAGAAATAAGCTCATTCTGTCCTCTAGATACTGTCTCTGTATTTCTGGAGAAGACAACAGTATGTGCAGTGGTTAGGCAGGACAGAGTGAATTACTGTGAATTCTTCAAACATAAGCAAATAGCTGCATAATCTCTGAACTTCCTATGCGTCTCTCTCTTTCATATACGCTCAGTAACAGAAACCGTACGGTTTAACCTGGCCTTACATTATATTATATAATAATGTACAAAAATACTTTTTTGCATTTGATTTTCTATAGCCCTTTTAAAATAGCTTAATCCTCTCCGGTAAGAATTATATTCAAATTTGTGTTTTGATTTTAGCTGAAACCTCAGTAGTATAAACCTCAAACTCTTACGTTGTCATCAAACATAATTTAAAAAAAAGAAAGAAGAGAGATTAGCTATCATTCCTAGGATGGGACTTCCATCTTAAACTTCAAAATTGCTTTATTGATTTCTGGTCTTTGTGAATCCTGATATTGTCTGCTTAGGTGTACACACACAGAGACTGTGGCCTTACCAACCCTTTTCTGCTGGAGCAGAAAGTATAATACAAAGACTAGTCATCAAAGAAGATTCCATGAACTTATTTTATTGTTAATCATTCTCTTCCTATGATATGACCTACCTTTTTCTGGTTTAGTTTTACTGTTCCTTGATTTTTTTTTTCATGTTGCTCATGGCTCATTTTCTTGTCACTACATTTCTTTAGGGCATTTGGGCAATATAATTATTTTACTTCCTTACTTTTTTTATTCCAGTTTGATCTAGAAACTTGTATGGATCATAGAAATGTAGAGCTGGAAGGCACCTCAAGTGGCCATCAATTTCAGGCCCCTGTGCTGAGGCAGGACCAAGTAAATGTAGACCATCCCTGATAGGTGTTTGTTGAACTTGTTCTCAAAACCCCCCAACGATGCGTATTCCACAACCTTTCTGGGAAGCGTATTCCAGAACTTATTACCCTTCGAGTTAGAAAGTTTTTTCTAATATCTAAACTAAATCAGCCTTGCTGCAGACTAATCCCATTAGTTCTTGTCCTTCCCTCAGTGGACATGGAGAACAATTAAGATACATTGCCTGAGTTTTTAAAAAGGTGCTGAATGCTCCTACCTCCAGCTGAAGTCTCATCTAAAAGTCAGATCTACAACCTTGCTTGTTCTTAGGGCCATGTGACCTATGTCACTATTTTTCTGTTTGTGGATCTGCATCCATAGTACAAGGCTTCATATATCTATACTGCAGCTGCATTTTCCTGATCAGGATCTGCTTCTGTTCATTAGTTCAGAGATATTTCTAAAAATCACAGGGTGTCATTTTTGGCTTTAAATTGTTTTTATTAATTATAAAGGTAATTTAATATAAAGGAGAATGGTAATTTACAAAAGCGAGTTCAGTAAAACATTAAAAGGAAATCTGTAGAATATAAATGCGGAAATATAATCATAAATATTTAACCATACAAAACTAGACTAGAAAAAGGCCTAGGAAGAATGTAATGTTAGAGTGTGAAGTTGTCTGACTCGAGATCTGGTGTTTCTTCTCCTATGAGATTATTCATATAGTTTATAGTCTGTGTAGTTTTGCCTTCATTTTCAAAGGAACCCAAGGGAATTAGGTACCAAGTCTGCACTGAACTTTAGTGTGAACTGGGCACTTAAATTCGTTTGTTTCCATTGAATATTCCAGATTGTAGGTGGCCAAAAGAATGCTTGGCCCCTTCATAGACCATAGAGAAGGCATGATCCTTTCCCCAGAGAGTTTATAATCTCTAGAAGTAGACATGGTGCAAAAGTGATCGGAATAAATAACGTTTGGGCGGAGTATTAAAAAATATCTACTATTTGATTTTTGGTATTTGATACTATTTATTCTAATCTTTTGCTCGATTGCCAGAGTTTCAGAACTGCATGTTGAACTGTATACTGTTATTCTAAGTGCCATTAATAAAATAAGTGCATCAACTTCCAGTTGTATTTAAAATGGACTTTTATAATATGAAAATGTGAATGACATTTTTTATCTTCAGATTGATTTTAAAATGTGCCTGCCCAAAGATTTAGGTTGATGTATTAAAAGATATCTTTTTTCCCCCCCTCATCCTAGATTGGTGTGTTGGCTGTTTAAAGTCCCAAACACTTCAGGTCCTGATGGGGGACTCGGGATCAAGACGTTCGACTCTTGTGTCTCGACTGCCAATATTCAGGAGAAGTATTAGTCGAAGACATGACTCACTTCCTTCCTCACCTTCCTCAATTAATACTGTGGGTGTTCATAGCTCCTCTCCCTCCAGCACCAACTCAAGCTCAGGTAGTACAGGCAAGCGAAGGAGTATATTCCGCACTCCTTCCATCAGCTTCCACAACAAGAAGGGGAGTGAACAGAAATCTGAATCAGCAAGCCAGAATGTAAGTGTTTCAAATGGTGTTCAATCAACTCTCAACAATTTCCAAAAACCAAGCTTGGAAGAACATGTTAAAAGCAGAGGGAGGCATTCAGTTGGTTTCGGCAGTTCACGGAGCAAGAAGATAACAAGATCTTTGACGGAGGACTTTGAAAAGGGGAAAGAGCCATCAACTAATAAGAATGTCTTTATAAATTGCATACGTTCTGGAAAAAATGAGGGCGATGACTCTGGCTTTATAGAGGAGCAAAGTAGACAATCTATTAAGGAATCCTCAAGGAAACTTCTCCCAAAATCTTTCTCATCACACTACAGGTTTTCAAAGCCAGTCCCCCAGAGCCAGTCAGTTTCCAGTGTACAGCAGTCTGAATGCTTGTTGGAGATTAAACCATATGTTGAAAGCGATCCTGTAACAATAAAATCCTCTCCATCATGTTCTGCTGAGATAACAGAATGTGCAGGAAGTTCGTTGCAATCACCACAACTTTCTGCAGACCTCACCACAGTCCAGACCCCTTCAGAATTTTTAGTCTTGACCGAAGATTCTTTCTCAGAAGTTGACGTGGTGCCCAATAGTGGAAACATGGCACACCACACAGAGAACTTTGACAATAATATTTCTACCTCTCAAATTTTCCTCAGTCCTGTTGCTTATGTGAGGAAAATAGATCATGTCGAAAGTACTTCCCTGTCTGCTGTTAGATCTCCTGTGAATCATACAAGCTTTTGTAGTACTGAATCAAAAACCTTACCTAAAAATACTGCTGCTAATCAAACACAAGTATTATTGCAAGCCACTGAACTTCCTGTTAAAGAAGCCGAGCACATAGGAGAAATTAACTCAGCATATGCACAGTTAGAAACTTGTGCATTACATCATGGAGAAAAAGCAGTCGAATGCTCTCCAAAGGCAAGTGGATTATGTGAGGACCAACGTGAAATAACGTTATCTGAGTGCATTAGAGAAACATTTCCTGTAACAGAATCAAAGATTATTCCTTCCTCCTTTGAATCCCGATCCTTTAAAACACATCACTCTAAAGGTATGTCATATGGATTTTTGCCTTGATTCTCTTGAAAATGGTGTTCAAAATTGCAAAGTAGCTTTACACATTTGCAGTATTGTTAACCCAAAAAGTGTAAAAGAGCCAAATTTGTGCTTTTGTTCTCAAAAGATTAAATCCATGTTTTTTATCTGTCTTCTGATTTTTAGCTTACTCGGCCCACTCTCAATGTGTGTGACAATGATAGAGTTGCCAACTCTTGCAAATTTATGAGTAAAATAATTTTGGCCAATGCATCTCTTGATTTTGGGAGATGTGTGTGGGGTCTTATGATTTTTGATCTGTTGAGGTTGGCAATACTGGAGACAGCCATAGAACACTAGGCATCAGGATTCGTGGTTTCTGTTCCTGGCTTTGGGAGCAGGGGGTGTTTTAGTCGTTGCAAATGGCATAGCCAAATGCAACAGTGCCCCTGTTTGGGTCATCTGGAGGCAAGGAACCCCAGATCACTGACTGTAAAAGCATGACCATGTGGTACTTGAGCTGAAGAATCGCATCTTTTAGGATGAAGTATAACAGAGTCATAAACTCTAGGGATATGTTTACACTGAAATAAAAAACCTGGGGCATTGAGACTCGGAGCCTGGTTCAATTGATTGAGGCTCACGGGGCTTGGCCTGCAAGGCTAAAAATCGCAATGTAGACGTTCAGACTCTGAGACCTACCACTCTCACGATGTTTAAGAACCTGGGCTCCAGCCTGAGCCCAAATGTCTACAGTTCAATTTTTTAGCCCGACAGCCTGAATGCGGCCAATCAGCTGACCCGGGCCAAGTGCAGGTGTTTTGTTCCAGTATAGATATACTATAAATGTAGTCTAACTGTGAGAGAGTGACATGGGGCCGCATTGTGTTAGTGTGAGTTACAGAAATGCCTAATTTTGCATATTGAAAGATTGTGAAATAAAATGGCTAAGACTTGCTTTTGTTAAAGACCTCAATTATATTGCCATCTCTGCCTAAAGTGACCTTGTGCAAGCTTTCAGTTACCTTATTGGTGAAATAGGTGAATAATAATTACCCTCCAAGGTTGGCGTATGAGACTGGCTCATAATCAGGATTGTGAAGTACCAGAAATATTAACAGCCATTAGTGGAAAATCTGGATTTAGAATGTATAGTCTCCAGTCCTGCAGTTAAATATACCATCCTCTAGACTCCAGGGTATGCATGGGGATATATTGGGCCCATGTTTTGCTTTCCCAAAGTAACATGAAGGCTGCATCATCATGAGACTGCTTGCAGCATGAGCCAAAGTCACGTTATTCACAGTAAATTCGAGAGACTTGGCACAACTGCATTTGTTGTATGTATTGTAAAAATTTTCAAAAGACGGTATGCAATCTCCGAGGAATGCGCAAATACCTATTAGCGTGAGCACTTAACTATGTATGCAGATTGGGTTTGTGTATAACAGGGTTAGTCAATTATTTTTTGTCAAGGTCCAAATTTCTTGGTCAAGGTATAGTCCAGGTGCAGACTCCAGGAAAAAAATAATAAAAAATAACAATAATGATAAGTAAATAGAAAGATTTTGGGGCACATTCAAAAGCATCTGATGGTCCGGATTTGGCCCGCGGTCTGCCTTTTGGCTATCCCTGGTGTATAGGAATTTCTGCACATGTTCCAGCACTTTGGAACCTCAGGCACTGTATGATGTTAGTTATCAGATGAATGGCATTGTCAGTCTAATATAGGCAACAGACTAGTTTTTGTCAGAGGGCACATCTTCAATTTGGTAGTCTAGTCAGTTTACATAGATGATTTAAAAACTTCTAGGTACTACTCCTGCCCTGCATCTCATTGAGCTTGTCTTCACTGCAGTGTTAGCCCAAGTTAACTCCTCTCGAGTTATCTTTGCTTGAGGAGAGAGGTCACACTGCTAAACAATACTTGAGTTGCAGAGATAATTTGTATGAGTAGCACAGAGTAACTGAATCCCCAATGTAGTACTAGCACCAGTGCCAGCAGCACTTAAGCTTCCACCCACATACTCCATGACAGATGGGTTTAAAGCACTGCTTAAACCAAGCCGGAGATTTTTGTGTGCGCAAAGGAGTTGCGTTAGGGGCAGCACTCAAGTTACACCATGAGCTAACGCTGCAATGAAGACTTGGTCTTTTTGTTGTTGTGATTTTACCATCACATTTTCCTATTGAAAAATAAGAGTAAAAAAAAAAGTTATTTCTCTTCCTTTGTTGGTGTGAAGTGAAAAACTCATTTAAAATAAGAAATTGGCTGACTATTCAAGGAAAAAAGTGAAACTAACTATGTGCACAATGCTGTTAAATAAACACATTAAATGGGACAAATAGAGAAACATATTTCAAATACAGTAATTTACATTGTGTATTACGTGATGAGGTAAAAACAGTAATGAGTGATTTTTTATTTATTTATTTATTTATTTTAGTGTTCACGGTGTCCCTCTAGAACAGTACTTATAAAATCTAAGATCAATACAAAACATGTATGTGGATTAAACAAAATTCAAAGGAAATGTGTTTTGCTTGGCATTCATCATTTTACTTGTAATGCTTTGTTGTAGATGGGGGTATCAGACTAGACTACAAATTGATTGCATGATCTAATATGGCAAGTGTATATACTTACACATTAACAAAGATGTATTAAAAAAAAATCTTGGACTAACATCAGCCCATTCTGCAATAAGAAAAGGAGGGAGAGTTTTATAGAATCACAAGGCTTGCTGTGCTAATGTGCTTCTCCCATCTTTAAAATCCCTCCCCTGCTTCCACGTGCCTGAAAATCTAATCCTTCTCCTCTTCCCCAACATATTCATTTATCTGGGGCTGGGAGCTGGGATTCAGCTTCCCAGTGGCAGAACAGATGAAGGTGGCTGCTAGGTTATCTTGCTTTGGTTTGGACAGGTGTGGAGCAGAAGTGGGAAAGTAGGGTGGAGGCCCAGCCCAGTATGTCTGGGCCTCATGCAGTGATATTAAATGAAGCTCCAGTCCTGAAATGAGTGGCTTCCCACCATGCAGGCAAGTGTGTAGGGCATGACATTACAAGTCATGTTTGCCTGGAACCCTTAGAAGCCTGCTGGGGGCTGTGGACGGTTGACACCTGAGCCTGCTCTGGAGAACAGTGGAAGCCAGTTAGGTTCTCTGCACCAGTGGATTAACTGGGAATAGTTCCTGCAGTGGGGGAGGCGGGGGCATGCAGCAGTTGAGCAGAGCAGTGCCCTAACATGCTAAGAGTTAAACAGAGAAGGGGTGAAGGGACTTCTGCACCTTGGGAAATTGTGGACTGGTCCACTGGCTGGACATACAGAACTAGACCCTTGTGTAAAGCCTAGTAGACTGGTGGCCTAGTCTTGGTCTGACAATTTTGCATACTTGCGGATACAGACAAACAGCACAGCTGTGTAGTAAATAGTTGAATAGCTGCCACTCAGCATAAGTGTTCGAAGCAATGCGACTTTTTTCCGAAGAAAATATTTTTTTGTGAATAGCTGCATGTAAATGCTGATTTCTTCTCTATTATAGTTAATCTTGCCAGTAGCTTCAGTCCCTACCGAGAAGGCAGAGTCATAGAGAAGCGCCTGAGATCCTCTTCAGAAGGCAATGCTGGAAGCAGCAGGACGATCTTAAAACCAAAGGACGGAAACACAGAAGATCTTCATAGCTTGCGGAAGCAGAGAGCAGGCTCATCATCTTCAAAAATGAACAGCCTGGTGAGTGCATTCTTACAGAGACACATTTTTGCAATGGCTTTCATTTCTGTACTGATCCTTTTGGCTTCTAATGACTATTCTAAGTACTATGGAACACAACTGTATAGGAATATAAAGCCTTATCCAGTGCAGGGATATACAGTACAATACAACACAGAAAACTATAAGATACTTTTCAGAACATAACCTCAGGTTGTAGTCAACACCAAGTATTTCAGAAGTCTGTGTAACTTTCTGTTGTGGGTTTTTTTGTTTTTTGTTTTTTTTTTTTTGGCAGTCGTGCAAAATTTTCGTATGGCTGGGAATTTCAGGTGGGAACTTCTGGAAAACTTATGATTACCAAATGCTTAGTATTAAAAAAGGAAATAAGTTCAAATACTGCAAGTGGGTAAATGTAGTGCAGTATTTGTAATTGTAAATTTATTGGGCCTGATTCTTCAGCAGTTTCCTGCTGGTGTGACTCTTACCTCAAGGAGTCACACTGACATGCACCTAATGTAACTCAATGGAGAATCAGGCCTAGTCATATGGAAAGTAAATCACGTATAACAAGGCAAGGCTAATTTCAAAGGGCTGAATGCTCCCCTTTCATACACAAACCAGAGGTGGGGAAAAAAAATGCTCCAAACTCAGGATAGATAATCTGTTTTTTGAGATCCCCTCCTCCCCCACTTCAGGATTGGGGAAGTAGACAGCACACTTGTTTTCAACGACCATTATAGAAGATTACTTTTTGAAGCCTGCTTCGAGGTGAAGGGGCAGTCTAAGGAGCCTGTTGACTTTTAAAGTTGCCTGCCTTCTTGTAGGCAGTGCGGGTAAATAACTTAAGGTGAGTGTAGTATACTCTCATGCTTCCTCAAGACAATAAGGGGAAGTGTAGAACATGATGCTGCATGCTGAACAAGCTGCAAGCCATGGACACGTTCTGGTTGGTAGAGGAAATAACTAAATAAGTCTTTTGGTCAGATGGGTTGCTGTTGTGAGATTGTTAAGGGTTAAATAAGGATTTAGCCTACAAAAATATCTGACACACAACTTGCCATGAAGAGTATGTGAGAAAGCAACTCCAAGATTCTCCATCCTACTCAGAATTTCTGCACATGTCCCTCAATAAGCCTGGACATAAGAGGAAAAGCATACTCACAATGACAGGTTTCAGAGTAGCAGCCGTGTTAGTCTGTATTCGCAAAAAGAAAAGGAGTACTTGTGGCACCTTAGAGACTAACAAATTTGTTAAAATTGTTTGTTAGTCTCTAAGGTGCCACAAGTACTCGTACTCACAATGACCACTACACTGCAGGTAGAGTTAGGGCCCCAGTGGGGATTTCTACAAAGATTACCAGACTATCAGAATTGAACACAATCACTCTTTGAAGGTAGGTTTTTTTTTTTGTTTGCAGGGCTGTGGATTAATCCAAATTGACACCAACATGTAAAAGGGCTCTAGCTGCACAATCCTTCCACATAGTTTACAAACCATAATCTCAAAAATGCAACAAATAGAGCAAACCATTGAGGGCAACTTCTGTGATTCCCCACAGCTTTCTGGCTTCTGGTTAACCCAATCCCCTTGATTCTCTTCCTTCTGAGCTGCACTAAATTAACCTCCAGCTGGGATTGTTTCCCAGAGCTGACCCTAAGCCCTGTTTGATAATTAACTTCTGGAACAACAGAGGATTGTCTGTCTCAGCAGGACTTCTCCTAAGGACGTTGCTGAGACAGAAGGTAATGCTGATTTTTAGGAACTTCACCTGGGGGCACCAAAGACTGGTACAGTGTCACAGTCTGTCTCATCTGGCTAGCAAACTGAATTTGTCATTTGAAAATGAGGGAACAATTGTGTGCTATGTCAGCATTGAAGGTAACCTTATTTGCTGCTGAGCTCTGCACAGTTTAAGGTTTTCTGTTTTGTATGTGTATGGCTGGGGTCCTCTTGAGTGCTTGACAGAAAAAATAGAAAGAACAGTTGGGTTATCTGACTCTCACATGAGTGCTTGCCTCTACACATGCTTTGTATAGCCTATGCAACATTTATTAGCTAAACTTGACCTATAAGAACATCAAGAACTTTTCCGTGCATATGTGTGCATCTTTTTTCTTCTCTGTAGCAGTCACCAACTGTTTTGAGTCATTATTATTTCATTTATTTTATAGCATCTGAAAGAGCACTAAGCAAATAAACAACAACAAAAAAGCCAAACATTTTCTGCATGTTTCCCTATTACCCTTTCTAGGATGCTGTCAGTTTGTACAAATGATGTGATATAGAAATGCAAAACCTATATCTACAGGAAAAGGCAACTAATGCCCACCAGTGAAATACTTCACCCAGAGAAATATAGTAGAGTTCTGAATGTCTAGATAGCTGAAGTGATTTCTGTGTAATTTAAAGAGAATAGCTACAGCATGTATGTCACTTACCCTGGGCAGTTTGCATTCAAAAAGCAATAAATAAATCTGATTTTTCAAAAAGAGGACATCCTTGAATTGAAAATGTTTTATGCATATATAAGTGTGCCTAGTGCTTTACAAATTATAGAGCTTAGTAACTGTGGAGCCAGTCCTTCAAACACTTAAGGACATGCTTAACTTTCCTCTCATTGAAGTGGAAGTATGCATGTGAGTAAAATTAAGCACGTGCATAATGATTTGCAGGATCAGGACCAAATCATTAAACAGATCTTCTTTTCAGTTAGGTAGTTGGCTAGGTTGCTGATGTCTGAACGTGAGTTTTCACTTGAGCCTTTTTCTTAGCCATGTCACTATGTGGGTGGCAACATCTTAGTGTCATCGCCCTAAAAAATAAGTGGGATTTTGTTGTTGCATTTTTTTGATTTGAAAGGGAAATTCAAATCTTTTTGTACTTAGCAAGAAGATCTCCAAATTCATTAGTGATCATTCTCTGTTCATTTACTACTATCGTATATCCAATGTGTTCAGATCAGTTGTAGAGTGGTTTTATGCACTGTGAAGGCAGAATACCACAAAATGAAAATCCCCCTTTACATAATGCTTAGCAGCACAAACATTAGCTATAATATCCTCCCCTCCCCTCTCTAAAAATAAAGAACAGTCTGAGGCAGCTAAAAAGACTGAATATAAAAAATGAAAAAAAGACTTGAAGAAGAAAAGAAAGGGTGGGGGAAGCCAAGAAATGTAAATGTTCACAATAATACACAGCTGAGCATTAAAAGTCCAAGAAAGAGCTCTTCAGAATACCTGTCACAAGTGCATCCGATGAAGTGAGCTGTAGCTCACGAAAGCTTATGCTCTAATAAATTTGTTAGTCTCTAAGGTGCCACCGGTACTCCTTTTCTTTTTGTCACAAGTGGTTAACACTCAGTTCAAAGAATGTCAACAGAGAATTAATCTTAATAATTAATATTTTCCAAGTAAAGGAGGGGCAAAAAGTTCCAGAAATGGATGATATTAAATAGAGTAGTGTTAAAATAATTAAAAATCCTCTCCCCTTCTATTGAGGAATCCCAAAGTATTTTACAAATATTTATGAACAGTTATAGGCCTCTCCTCGCTTCTGTGAAGTAATAAAGAAAATCACAATTTCATATTGTGACACTTTGGATTTGTTTCAGCAAACATTAATAAGCAGTGAGAAAATTCCAGTAAGGAGAAATGGATTTGAAAAGAAATATTACTAATCTTAAGTCCCTGTGAGAGTGCTTCCCTGATGATGGCACGATTGCTTTTCCATTCTCCTCTGTGGAGTCAAATGATAGCTACAGATAGCAATTTCTTGGCATCATACAGAACGTTGTAGGCATATGCGCCTTCAGACCCCCACCCTCCCCACCTTACTCCCTCTCCCCAGGGTAGAAGGAATCAAAATGTGGGATAGTAAAAGAAAATAGATTTTTTTTCTCTGTAAAGGAAAAGACAATAAGATAATTTCAAAACAGTTCATTTTATGCAAATGTTTAAATTATTCTGCGATTGAAATAATGAACTGTACCACATCAGAAGTTTTAACTTGACCTCTGAGGCTATTATAAAACTGGTATTTCTAATCTGAGTTTTGAATAAGCATTATTTTTGCAATATTGATTCATGTAGTGACTTACTTATGCCACAAGATGTCAGTATCACACCATTTTAATATCCCCACACATATAATACTGAATTAGAAACAGTGAATTTACTGGTTTCAGAGTAGCTAATATATAAAAAGAAATCCTTTGAAGTGAGCTGTAGCTCACAAAAGCTTATGCTCAAATAAATGTGTTAGTCTCTAAGGTGCCACAAGTACTCCTTTTCTTTTTGCTGATACAGACTAACACAGCTGCTACTCTGAAACCTTACTAATATATAGTTAAAAGTGCATAAGATTTTAAATTGCAGTACAAGACATTTACTTTTGGAAGCTTTTAATGTTGATGAGCCAGTGCAACGTGACAGAACCTTTTCAGTGAGCTTATTTGGTACTGGTGCAGTTTAAAGTAAAGAGCTACGTATTGCCACAGAACCTCTGCTCATGAAAGAATATGAATACCACATTTAGCCTACCATTTTCAGCAATGTGCTAGATTAAACAAGGCTGACAGTAGCAAGTTGAAATAAGGGATAAATGATTTATGTTGACTTGTAGAGTGGAGAGAGCGCTGGAGTAGAATATATGTGAATATAAATCCGAAGTAGAAATTGCAGAACTACTAACTGTGGTATAAAAGAAAAGGAGTACTTGTGGCACCTTAGAGACTAACAAATTTATTTGAGCATAAGCTTTCGTGAGCTACAGCTCAGCTCAGCTGTAGCTCACGAAAGCTTATGCTCAAATAAATTTGTTAGTCTCTAAGGTGTCACAAGTACTCCTTTTCTTTTATACCACAGTATAAAAGTTCAAATACAGTAGTTCGAATACAGACTAGCACGGCTGCTACTCTGTAACTGTGGTATGTCACCTACCACTTAAATCAGCCAAATGACTGGAGGACAGCTAATGTAACCCTGTATTTTTTTAGAAAAGGGCTCTAGAAGTGATCCTCGCAATTTTAGTCCAGTAAGTCTAACTTCGGTACCAGGCAAATTGGTTGATACTATAGTTAAGAGCAGTTTTACCAGATAAGTAGATGAATATGGTATGTTGGCAAACAGTCAACATAGCTTTTGTAAAGGGAAATCATGCACCCCAGGGTCCCAATCAGGATCAAGTTCTATTGTTCTAGTCACTGTACATATATGCGTGAAGAGATGGTCCTGCCCCTTGAAGTTTGTAGCCTAAAACCCAATGATTTAATTGAATTCCACATCATCTTGGGAGGGATCAAAACAAAAGCTTTTTCTGTGAAACTAAAATTTGGGAAGGGCGATTTTTGTTTAAAAAAAAAAAAAAGAGTAATCAAGTTAGAAAAAAAACTAGTCATCAGATAATTAGTTAAAATAATTAGTCTTATTACGGAATTTATTAAAATATACCCCGAAGATATGCCCTCACCCCAAATCCTTCACATTATTGAAAAGCAGAGTACAAAATCAGCCCATCTAAAGCCAACAGAAAGGAACATAAACTATGGCAGATGGAAATTAGGATGGTTAAGAGAGATTTTGAAAAGCAAATAGCCAAAACCAAAAATGAATTAAAAAAAAAAATCCTTAGCTTATCAGAAGACTGAAGTCTGTGATAAAACGACTGGAGCTGCTGGAATTAAAGGTAACCATTAAGGTGAATAAGAATGTTACAGAGAAGCAAAATCACTATTTTGCATCGGACTTCACTACAGAAGGTAATGGTAAAGATAGCTATCCCCGATTTGCTCTTTATTGGTAATAAAGATGAGGTATCCTCAGAAATTCAGTTGTTAGGAGCAATGGTATTGAAACACTGATTTAAATAGTCACTAAAACCTCCGATGAAGTGAGCTGTAGCTCACGAAAGCTTATGCTCTAATAAATTTGTTAGTCTCTAAGGTACCACAAGTACTCCTTTTCTTTTTGCGAATACAGACTAACACGGCTGCTACTCTAAAACCAGATAGCATTGGTCAGCAAAGTGAACTGTTTGAAGTGGAAGGCATGTTATCTTATGCCTATATTTAAAAAATAATAAGCAGAAAGGGCAATTTTGGATATTAAATGAAAGCATGACACCAGTACATCATGAGCTACACTGATTGCCTCTTGGCTTCTGGGAGGGGCTTAAGGTATTGCTTTAGACCTATAGAGCCCTAAATGACTTTGGACCATCCTGCCTTACAGACTGCCTCTTTTTCCATGCTGTGCTGCCACATTTACAATTACTGTCTTATGGCATTAAATGGCCCCTTTTTTTGCAAGATCCCGAGCGGAGATGCCAAATGGATAGATAGAAGATTATGGTGGTCAGGGCTGTCCATCCAGCACTAGAAAATAGGTAACTTTTTCAGGTACTTCTAGAATAATATTGTAGGCCTGGCATGACATGAGTAACTAGAATATGGGTGAGGGCTCACATCTTGGGAGACAGCATTAGAGAGGTAAATGGATCAGCATGTTGGAAGCAGAATGTCTGTACTAGTTAAGGTAAAGGGCAACACCAAGGGAAAAGATAAAAGTGGATAAGTTGGGAAGGTAAAGATGAGGTCAAGAGTAAGTGGTAGATGGACAGTGTGTGGACAGAGCATGCAGTACAAGGATTTGTTTCTACCAAGTAACCAAGCCAGTCCCAAAATGTGTAGTTTTGAAACAATGTATAGTAAATGAAATGTAATGTGTATATAAAGGAATAGATTTCCTGTATAACTTAAGATGTGGGGTATTCCCTATACTCACCTCCTATGCTTAAGCCTGATTGACTCAAGTATAGTTTGATTGTGTGCCTATATAGATATCTCAGTAACGAGATCAGAGCCAAGCTGAGTTCTTGTGCATCAGGTCTTTGAGGCTACTGAGTGGTTAAGGCAGAGGTGGGCAAACCTTTTGGCCTGAGGACCACATCGGGGAATAGAAATTGTATGGCGGGCCATGAATGCTCACAAAATTGGGGTTTGAATGTGGGAGGGGGTGCAGGCTCTGGGGTGGGGCTGGGGATGAGGAGTTTGGGATGTAGGAGGGTGCTCTGGACTGGGACTGAGGTGTTCGGACGGCAGAAGAGGGATCAGGGCTGGGGCAGGGATGTGGGAAGGGATGCAGGTTCCGGCTGGGTGTGCGGGCTCTGGGGTGGGGCTGGGGATGAGAGGTTTGGGGTGCAGGAGGGTGCTCTGGGCTGGGATCGAGGAGTTTGGAGAGCGGGAGGGGGATCAGGGCTGGAGCAGGGAGTTGAGGCTTGGGGAGAGGCTCAGGTGCAGGCTCTGAGTGGCACTTCCTCAAGTGGCTCCCAGAAGCAGTGGCATGTCCCTTCTCCAGCTCCTATGTGGAGGTGTGGCCAGGCGGCTCTGCACACTGCCCCATCCACAGGCACTGCCCCTGCAGCTCCCATTGGAGCGCGTAGGAGCCAGAGTGGGGTCATGCTGTAGCTTCCGGGAGCTGTGTGGTGCGGCCCCGAACCTGCGCCCCGGCTGGAGCACCGGAGCAGGGCCGAGCTGCATGGTGCAGCCCCTGGCCCAGCGCCCTGGCCAGAGCTTCAGAGCAGAGCCGAGCCACGTGGTGCAGCCCCCGACCCAGTGCCCCGGTTGGAGCCGAGCCGAGCTGAGCCATATGGTGCGGCCCCTTACCCAGCGCCCCAGCCGGAGCGGGGGTGGTGCGGCCCCTAATCCAGTGCCCTGGTTGGAGCGGGGCCGAGCTGCGTGGTGCGGCCCCAGACCCAGGGCCCCGGCTGGAGCAGGGCCAAGTTGCATGGTGCGGCTCATGGGCCAGCTTAAAACGGCTCGCAGGCTAGATCTAGCCTGTGGGCCATAGTTTGCCCACCCCTGGTTTAAGGCCTCAGAGGCTAACCCAAAAATATGAAAAACATAGTATTATCCTTGGCAGAGGAAACATGAAAAAAAAAATACCCATATTCCCTTAACAGCCTCTGAATATCCTTGTGTAGAGACACCCATATTTATCTGAATGATTACAGTCTATCTTTTAACACTGGTATGTTACCTCTACTGTATCTAAATGTTCATACACGATACATAAAGTTGTAGCTTGGGCTCTGAAGCCACAAATTCAGAGCACTTTCTAAACAGCTATTTTTAGAGTGCTAGTGTGAGTCCTGCTAGTCTGAGTCTGTTGACCTAGGCTGAGAGGCTTGCTTCTGCAGGCTCTGTAGACTTACCAGTAAGGCCACAGTTCACCTTTCATATGGAGTGAGCTTGACAGGGTTCATTTATAGCTAGTCTAGCACTGACATAATTTCTCCATTTGCACTGAGTTTGGCATCTTGTCCTTTTGTGGGAGGAAACTCTGTATGCCATTTAAAACAAGAACTGTCAGGACTGCTTTGGCACAAAGGCTGAACAGCGTTATCGGATTGGAAATAACTCAGTGCTTGTAGGTAAGCAGCACTTTAGACCTCATTTACTTAATTCAGCACAGGGAACACTGCCTTTCAGATAGCGTTAGCATAAAAATAGTGCAAACAGTGGACTGGGATTTAAGCATTTAATGTGCCTCTGATTTTTAGGTCAAGTTAACTAGAAGCTTTTCAACTAAATACCCTGTAGGAAACAAACGTCTGTAGTGTAGTATAAATTTCTTAACATATTAAGAAGTTGTCAAAAGTCACATTGCAGCTGTTATACGCTTTGAACTCATTCCCGAGATCAAATAGCTAAGAGAAATTAATTTACATATGATTTAATGCTTATGCCCTGATGTTCTTCAAACATCCATAAAGACACATGCATAATAATTTGTGAAAATGAAAAACTATTGTTTGTACTCTGGATGTAATTTTTCAAATTTAACACAATTATGTTAAGAAATGTGGATGGTGAATCAACTTCAGTCACATTTCTAAATTGCATTTTCAAATGGGAAATGATATTTTGTTCTGAAACCCAAATATAAGGACAACTATTTCATACGGTTCATTAGATTCTGGGCAGCAAGGGAACTTTTTGGATTATAAATTCAAATTCTCAGAAGAGAAATAAAATACTGGTTTTAATATTTGTATGGAACCCTTAAGCTTATGTATTCAGAGAAAAATGGAGTATAAACAGTGCTTTTCTTATGGAACCTATCCAACAATAAACAATCTATGTGACTGCTGGCCTGAATAAGTCCCACAAACCTTCCTGATTATTCAGCTGAGAGGACTGCAACTTGTTTCAAAACTATTACACTTTTGGAAGTGGCCAAGGAGCGAAGGATGCCCCTCCCCATCTGGGAAGAAAGATTTCCTCTCAGATGGATTTCTGTACTGCTGTGGAGTTGTAAAAAGATGTGTTAATGTTCCCCCTTACCTAATATGCCCATCTACCTGTGTCCAGTAGAAGATTTTTTTTTTAACATAGGGTATGTCTACATTGCAGTGGCTAGCTTGTGCTAGCTGACTCAGGCTCATGGGGCTCAGGCTGCAGGGCTATAAAATTACCAGCCCGAGCCTGACCAGCTACACTTCAATGTTATAGCTCCACGAGCCCAAGTCAGCTTGACGTGGGCCAGCCGTGGGTGTTTTATTGCAGTGTAGACAAACCCATAGTCATCATTTGACAATCACCACAGTTACCACAGATACTGCCTACTTTAAGTACATACAAACACTGTGGTAATCTAAGCATTTATCTACTAGGGTTATTAATCTGCACTAATTCGAGTTGGTCTGGTCTGAATCCATCACAGCACACTAACTCCACAGTTACCGTGATCTCTGCAGCCCTTTTTCTAAGAGTACTAAATTTGATGCGAACTAAGTTAGCGTGGTCTGTTGTATGTGTGAACAAAATGATATTACGGCTCACTCCTTTGGCATCCTCCAACTGGTGTGCAGCAATGCTTTGTGTGCCCTCTACTGCTCTGGGGTCAAGCTGACTGGATGGCCCCTCCTCTTTTAAAAGGTGGCATGGAGCTAGGATGGGCCTGTTGGCTTCTGGTTTCCAGTATGTCGGAATTACATTATTATTCTTTACGACATGCTTGGAACAGCCATATGCAGCTGTGCTGGAACTCTAAATTGCCTTGCCATCTGTAGAGAAGCATCAATGCAACAAGCTATGGGAGCCAGCCCCCTGAATAAAGATGTGTTTGCAAACACTGCTCACCAATGCCCACGAGGAGTCATAACTGGGGCACTGACCAACGCTGGATTAAAAAACAAACAGCTCAGGAGAACTAGCATTAAACCAGGGATGCCAGAAAATAGTTTGGCTGTGGAAATGGAACCTGTATCTTCTTTGTGAGGAGCTGACAGGATTGCGTGCTTTTACACCACTTCTGAAATCAAGGAGATTGTGGAACCTGCAACAACCCCCAGCAGTGTCGCTTTCTCCTTAGAAAGCCAAGATCTCTTTGTGACTCAGGTCTCTGAGGGCACCATGTAGGAAGCAAACCCAGTTTCCAAACAGAAACCCAGCCCAGGACTGAGGAGGCAGATCCTATTGAGGGAACCTTGGCATGTAAGTATCTATCTTCACAATTTATTATACTGTACCGCTTCTGTTCCTCGTGCCCCACAGCTGCAGCCACTTTGAGTGGATGGAGCTAGGAGATTTTCAGCTCCAACCCCTGTCTCCCTCCTTCCCTTAGCCTGCACTGTCCCCCTTTGCTCAGCCTCCATCTCCCCCATGCCCGTTTTCAAAATGGCAGCTGAACTCGTCAGGAAAATGGCTTCTGTCTCATGCTAAAGCCCCAACTATCGACTGTTTACAAGGCCATAGCATGGAGGGCACATACCCATTTACCTATTTTCCTTCTCCTTGCCTGCATCTGATCTTTCCTGTGAATGCCTTACCTCCCTCACCACCAAAAAACCCAAATCTTTCCTCAACTCAAATGGCAGATGGCAGCATAGTGTAGCCTCAACTTCTACACCACCCCCGCCCCCACATTTCCTTCTCTCTCACAGCATATTCAAATAATGAAAACTTTCAGTTGTGCAAACTTCAACGGTTTTAGTGAGACAGTGGAGTGGTTACAGGCAAAGAAGGTTGGTTAGTGTTCTCAGTTTACATGAGGTAGACATCGGCATTGCATGCCCATAAAGGTAGTAAGACTACTGCTCCCTGCTGAGGTATGTACGACCTGAAACAATCATTTGTACAGGAAAAGAAGTTAACCTTCGGGACAGCATAGCTATATAGCTCTTAATGGTTTTTCATAGGCTTACATGGAGAGACTGGGGGTAGTTAAGTCTTCAAACAATCAATGTACCACCACATTTAATTTTTTCTGCATTTTGAGCATGTCTGTAGGATAGATAACCCAGAACCTCAGACTGAGAAATTGCTTAATTTTCGTCTGGACATTCTGCAGGATAGCTGCCCAGTCATTGCCCCTGGCAGAGATCACAATTCCCTTCCACTCCTGCAGTGCTTCTGGGAAGGACCATCTTGATGAATAACTTCATGGCATATATTGCTGGTCTGCCCTTTGCATTTTTGAATAGGGCCATTCTCTGCCTTCTAGTCACTTGCCTCAGTGTATCGTCATGCAGTGTAACGTCAGGACAGCCTAAAGGGAAAGCAGAGGAGATTACTATACAGCTCAATCCCAGATGCCCCTAGTAACCTTTTTAACCCTATGTAAGCATTTCCAAGGAACAGCCCAAACTGCAAAGCCAAATGAGGAACACCCACAGCTTTCAAGGCATAACCTAAATTGCAAAGACAGACCAGGAACATAATTCCCTATACCCACCAGCTTCAACGGCAGAATTGCAAAACCAAATGGGTTATATTCCAAACTTCAAAACCCCAGCCTTGGACCCACGAGCACACATCATCCAAAACTCCCAGTTTAGCACACAGGACCTACCATCTCTGAGGCCCCCTCAAACAGGGAAAAACTTCAGGATGGAAAAATCAGAAATACACTTTAAAAAAGCTATCATGGCCTCTCTTGGATATCAACAATAACTGCTTCTTTTTCCCCTATCCTGGCCAGTTCGCGCAACCCCCCTCCCCCCTCCACAGTGGCTAGGCCCTCAAGGACAGAGCCTTTATCAACGGCTGGGAGGCTGTCAGACCTGAGGGGGGAAGAAATAGAAAATGTGGGATGAAATGTTCGCAGACCTTATTGTGGATTCTGTCAAAAAATTGAAAAAAACGGAGTGCTGGAAGCTGTATCTGAGATTGGAGAGGGGAAAGAGATGGACAGCTGTCCAGAGACAGCATTGCAGTGACCAGAGACAGGGTTGCAGTGTCAACAGACACTGTAGAGAGACTAGAACATGCAGAAGCAATTCCTGGAGGAAGTACGGATGTGTTCTGGAGCATGTGCTGCTTGCTGGCACAGAGACAGTCCAGTGTTCTCAACCAAGATCCAGCCATGTTCTGCAGCCTTGGATGGTACAGGGTATTAGGATTGCCACCATATGTTCCCCAGCCCCAGCTCAGGACAGCAAGAATTATTGCCCCTGGGAGCCCAGCTCTTTCGAACCATCTAACACCCCTGATAACTTTGAGCCTTACCACCAGAAAGCAGAAGAACAAGAAGAGGCTGAGGCGAGATGTGGAAACTGGATCCCCGCCCCCACAGAGTGTACATAACTCCAGAGAGGTACTACCCTCTGCGGAGGTTTCATATACTGGTTCGAGCTGGGTTTCCCAGAGACTAGGAGGGAAGGAAGAAAGGGCTTTTGGTGTCAAAGGTTGAGCTTGAACTGACACCCTTTGATTTGACTGAAACTGACAAGACCTTGAGTTTTAGGGGACCCCAACCCTTGCTGAAGGGTTGGAAAGACTGACACCGAACCGAGCCTTATGTTGGAATTAGGGGTGACCTCTGGTAAGCGTATAGGAACTTTTTTTTTGTTTTTTTGGTATGTTTTCTCTGCACTACTTTTTTGCCTTAAGAATTATTACGATTGCTTTAGAAAGAGCTGTGTGGTAACTTTTAACTGTTGGTAAAAACAGTCATTTTCTTAGGAGAGAAAGCAACTCACAGGTGCTGGTTGTTAAACAGACCAGCTTACTGGGGATATCACAGTGTATGGCGGGGCTATGCAGCCTTAAACCCCCGTCAGAAGGGAGTGGGGTGAGGGTTCCTACCTAGAGTCCTGATGGCTGGAGTCTTGAGACCTACTGGACCAAGTGGACCAAGGATGGGGAATACAGGTGCATTTACCCTGAAACTGAGACAGTTGCCATGTGGTGAATTTTTATTAAAGTTGGTATCTTAACTGGTGTCTTGGAGACTGCTATGCAGAATAGTCCTTTGTGGTGCTAGCTGCCCTAGTGCGTGTGTGAGATGGTGGGGGGATGGTGTTTGCTGGGTATTTAAAGTCAACACTTCTCCATTTCAGAGCTTAGTCAAGCTGCAAAAAAGATCCTAATGAGATATGGTTTTACCTTCAGTTGCTACCAAACCATTCAGCTATACATGATATGATATATATACCTGGGAACGCTAAACTACTTTTGAATAATCATGTTTTTCTAGGTAAGATTAACTTTTCTTTTAAAACAATCTCTTCTGAAATTAACACATACTTTAAAGGTCAGAATATGCTAGGATTTAGGACCCAGAGAAACTTTCTGAAATTAATTTTTGATAGAGAAAGAAAAGTGCTTTGTTCAGTGGGTGTACATTTGAGAAGTTTTCACTTTGCTTAAGTTTAAGGACATTTATGTCATATGTAATTTGGTGGGCCTCATAACAGAGCGAACAGTAGGCTTGTCATTAAAATTCAACAGAGGAGTGATTTTCAGCCAATGAGCACCTGGTACTGGAGGGAGGGAACTCAGAGTTAAATACTTCATGTCATGAATTAATTCATGTAATACCATGGAGTGTAATATGGGAGAAAACTTGGGGAACAAAGTTACTGTTTATGCCAGCCATAGAATCTTAAAAATTAGAGATGGAAAAAACCATTTTAGATAATCTAATCCATCCATTATCAATGGAAGATTGTACACTACAACATACTACTGCTGCTCTATCTGGCCTAATTTTTGATGTCTTGTATAATGAGGAAGATGACTGTCATTTTCTGTATTCCTATTGCTTTTATTCAGATATGTCCTTGAGTTACTCCCACATGTCCAGCTTCTTCTGAAGTAGTAAGTACATAGAAACAGAAGTCTCTAAAACATCGAATTTTGATTTTGACTGTGTATTTAAGATTGTTTTTGACCCCCAAAGTATATCAGCACTCAGCTAATCCACCTAAAATTACTCCTATGTGATGCTCTGCCATAGATTATTTGGGAATGTTTATGGGGACATCAGACATCTGTTATGACAGTCATAAAAATCCAGAGGCTTGCACTTGTACAAAAAGTCTTTTAGTATTTTCTTGATGCATTATGTTTTTTGCAAAAAAACCCACTTAGTAACTGTAACCTTAAATGATCTCAATTTTAAGGATTAGGAAATAAGTGGGGCGGGGGATAATCCTAAATTTGACAGTGTGTTGCCATTGAAATCACTGTCATCTCAGAACTAGTCTTATAAGTTCACTGCGATATCAAGTAGGAAGAGAGAACAGAGAGTTAAGGATCATCAAGCCCTTGTTTAAACAAGATTATCTTTAAGAACTTGCAAACATGACAAGTGCTACTCCAACTTGCTGTTGATGGGAGTGGAGGAGGTGGGATGTGCCGGGGAAAGTAGGAGGGCTCATGGAAAAGGAGGTGAACACAGTAAGTAGGAGTTAGAACTGATTGGAACAGGAGGTGCTGTAGTCACAGAACAAAGAGGGAAGAATTGTGTGGAGTTAATGGGGAGACTGAGTGGAGCAATAGTCACAAAACTGGGATTACTGTATGAGATGAAGCTGAATTCCAGGGGAATGCAGTAGTGTAGAGCAGCAGCCTGGAGACAGGGTTTGTGAGGGCTAAGTATTAGGGAGGGAAGAAGTGCATGGGAGGCTCAGATGGAGTATGGAGAGCGGGAACTGTACAGAAAAGACTGACCGATAACAGGTGGTGGGTAGTTGAGGCAGGACTGCAGGGATGAACTGGGATGTGGGAGAAGATCTGGTAGGGTCAACCGCTGATAGGAGTGGCTACCCCCAACGTACTGCAACTCTTAAAACTGAGATCAGCACCGTCAAACATTATCCGATGTGCTGGAATGAAAGGGTTAAAGCTTCATCCACTATGAAATTTCCTTCAAGGAACATTCTTCAGAGGAAAAGAAAATGCCTGTAAAATATACGTTATTGGCAACAAAACTGATAGAGGTTTCAGCAAAAAGGGAAAGTAATGTAATTTTGCTGCTGTAACTGCTGCAGTGTGCACAGCAGTGTAAGCTTCCTTTATTTTCCTTAGTCACATTTAAACAGGGTTTACCCCCAGAATGGAAGAAAGAGTTGTCATTTCTGTCTTTTCTCTTTAGGACAGATCTGACATGGAAAGCAACTTGATCTTGTTATCAAAGAAATATCATTTCTTCTGAGATGCTTTACCTTATAGAAGCCTATAAAAGGAAAAACAACGAGACATTTTTTTCTCATCTTGATGCATGGAGATTTAGGTCTATAACTTCCATTCATATTAACTCTGACCACAGTTTATTCAGGAAATTCCCCAACACTGAGCTCTCTCTAAAGTTGATTTGTTTGCAGGAGTCCTTATTGAAGATAAAACATTTTCCCATCTGATATGGGAATGAGGCATTTTCTGTGCTTTAGGCCATAGTATGTAGCATTGTATATGGCTTCACAGGTAAAAAAAGTACTATCTTGTGGATGAGGCATGTGACTGGGGTTGTGTCCACAGCTTTGCTACAGACTTGCTGGTTGACCATGTGCCAGGTACTTCATCTCTCCGTGCCCCAGTTTACCCATAAGCGAAATGGAAATACTTTGCTAATTCCAAAGTGAGTCAAGGCTTAAAACATGAATGAGTGTTTAAAGTGCTTTTTATTTGGTGGATGATGCTATTTAAAAAATACAAGATATATTCAAATACTAATTTGATATGCATTAAAATTTATTATAATTGTGATATAGAGGTTGCAGTGAGTGGACTTGAATGTGCAGGAGGAAAGCTGATGGTAAAAACATGCTGGAGGCAGAGTATGTTGTGGGAGCATGGAGGGCTCAATGTAAAGAATTCAGGAGCTCCTAGATCTGAGTGACGTGCTCAGTTCTCTAGCTTTCAGAGTAGCAGCCGTGTTAGTCTGTATTCGCAAAAAGAAAAGGAGTACTTGTGGCACCTTAGAGACTAACAAATTTATTAGAGCATAAGTTTTCGTGAGCTACAGCTCACTTCATCGGATGCATTTGGTGGAAAAAACAGAGGAGAGATTTATATACACACACACAGAGAACATGAAACAATGGGTTTATCATACACACTGTAAGGAGAGTGATCACTTAAGATAAGCCATCACCCACAGCAGGGGGGGGAAAGGAGGAAAACCTTCCATGGTGACAAGCAGGTAGGCTAATTCCAGCAGTTAACAAGAATATCAGAGGAACAGTGGGGGGTGGGGTGGGGGGGAGAAATACCATGGGGAAATAGTTTTACTTTGTGTAATGACTCATCCATTCCCAGTCTCTATTCAAGCCTAAGTTAATTGTATCCAGTTTGCAAATTAATTCCAATTCAGCAGTCTCTCGTTGGAGTCTGTTTTTGAAGCTTTTTTGTTGAAGGATAGCCACTCTTAGGTCTGTGATCGAGTGACCAGAGAGATTGAAGTGTTCTCCAACGGGTTTTTGAATGTTATAATTCTTGACGTCTGATTTGTGTCCATTCATTCTTTTACGTAGAGACTGTCCAGTTTGGCCAATGTACATGGCAGAGGGGCATTGCTGGCACATGATGGCATATATCACATTGGTAGATGCGCAGGTGAACGAGCCTCTGATAGTGTGGCTGATGTGATTAGGCCCTATGATGGTATCCCCTGATAACCTGGTGGCAGAACTTTGTGACTTTGTCCTGACCCATAACTATTTCACATTTGGTGACAAAGTATACCTTCAAATCAGCGGCACTGCGATAGGTACCCGCATGGCCCCACAGTATGCCAACATTTTTATGGCTGACTTAGAACAACGCTTCCTCAGCTCTCGTCCCCTAATGCCCCTACTCTACTTGCGCTACATTGATGACATCTTCATCATCTGGACCCATGGAAAAGAAGCCTTGAGGAATTCCACCATGATTTCAACAATTTCCATCCCACCATCAACCTCAGCCTGGACCAGTCCACACAAGAGATCCACTTCCTGGACACTACGGTGCTAATAAGCGATGGTCACATAAACACCACCCTATATCGGAAACCTACTGACCGCTATTCCTACCTACATGCCTCTAGCTTTCATCCAGATCATACCACTCGATCCATTGTCTACAGCCAAGCGCTACGATATAACCGCATTTGCTCCAACCCCTCAGACAGAGACAAACACCTACAAGATCTCTATCATGCATTCCTACAACTACAATACCCACCTGCTGAAGTGAAGAAACAGATTGACAGAGCCAGAAGAGTACCCAGAAGTCACCTACTACAGGACAGGCCCAACAAAGAAAACAACAGAACGCCACTAGCCATCACCTTCAGCCCCCAACTAAAACCTCTCCAACGCATCATCAAGGATCTACAACCTATCCTGAAGGACGAGCCATCGCTCTCTCAGATCTTGGGAGATAGACCAGTCCTTGCTTACAGACAGCCCCCCAATCTGAAGCAAATACTCACCAGCAACCACACACCACACAACAGAACCACTAACCCAGGAACCTATCCTTGCAACAAAGCCCGTTGCCAACTCTGTCCACATATCTATTCAGGGGATACCATCATAGGGCCTAATCACATCAGCCACACTATCAGAGGCTCGTTCACCTGCGCATCTACCAATGTGATATATGCCATCATGTGCCAGCAATGCCCCTCTGCCATGTACATTGGCCAAACTGGACAGTCTCTACGTAAAAGAATGAATGGACACAAATCAGACGTCAAGAATTATAACATTCAAAAACCCGTTGGAGAACACTTCAATCTCTCTGGTCACTCGATCACAGACCTAAGAGTGGCTATCCTTCAACAAAAAAGCTTCAAAAACAGACTCCAACGAGAGACTGCTGAATTGGAATTAATTTGCAAACTGGATACAATTAACTTAGGCTTGAATAGAGACTGGGAATGGATGAGTCATTACACAAAGTAAAACTATTTCCCCATGGTATTTCTCCCCCCCACCCCACCCCCCACTGTTCCTCTGATATTCTTGTTAACTGCTGGAATTAGCCTACCTGCTTGTCACCATGGAAGGTTTTCCTCCTTTCCCCCCCCTGCTGTGGGTGATGGCTTATCTTAAGTGATCACTCTCCTTACAGTGTGTATGATAAACCCATTGTTTCATGTTCTCTGTGTGTGTGTATATAAATCTCTCCTCTGTTTTTTCCACCAAATGCATCCGATGAAGTGAGCTGTAGCTCACGAAAGCTTATGCTCTAATAAATTTGTTAGTCTCTAAGGTGCCACAAGTACTCCAGTTCTCTAGCTGTTTCTCTGTATATGACGTTTTAATTATCTGTGTCAGTATCTTTTAAGAGAGTGTGTCTGAATTCTAATAATTAACTTTATTTTAAAGCTGATTAATCTTTGAACAAAATTATTGATGATGTTGGGAGGAAAAGAGAGCCATTTTAAAGGTTTGTACTTTGATTATAATGTGGAAAATCAGTGCTTCCCCCAACATGAACAAGAACTACCATTAGTGATTCAGGAACATTTCCAGAATGCCTTCCATTCCAGAGATAGGTAATCATGCTTTATCACCAATGCTAAATTCAGATTGCTGATTAAACAGAGATAATTTTCACATTAATAAGAAAAGAACAGACACAGAGATAAAGTTCCTCCCGCCCCACCCCCAATTAGATTTTTCAGACTTGTTTTTGGAGTCAGGAGAAAGACAGTACAGTAGCTGAGAAAATCCTTACTGGAGATATAAATACAAATAAAGCACAAATGGGCCAGATCCTCAGCTGGTGTAAATCAATGTAGCTCCACTGATTTAATGAATTAAGTATAATTTATTAACTTGATATCAGTGGAGCTGCCAAATTTGTTCCAGTTGAAAATATTACCCAAATGGACCTTAATTATTTTGAAGCTGTACTTTCATATTTCTATGCATATGTTTGTACATTTAGCTATATGCCTAATCCTTCAAATGCTGATGCATGCGAGTAACTTTGCACATGAGTAGTCTCACTGAATTTAAATACTAGTAAGATTTTTTTAATATGTAAATATAAATATTCACAATACTGTATTTAAAACAATAAACAATGGAGTAATATTTTCAATGTACTTGGGATTGACTTTTAGCATACTAGAGAAAATTGTGTGCAGACATGAAAACATCAAATTTGTCAAGCACTGGTCTCCTAACATGCCGGTAATGTTAAGTTTTACAGTGTTTGCTTTTGCGACAGAAGCATTAGCCAAACTGAGAGTACTTCTGCTTTGCTCTGTGTTAGAACTATCCTTTTTAAGGATGGTGGAATGAAGAGGGGAAATTTCACAGGTTTTTTTTTCCAAAGATTCATTTTGATGCATGTTTACTTTCAGCAGTCATTTTCCAGTTGTCTTAAATGAAACAAATGATCAAAAAAAATAAAAGGTCCATATCGTTTTCCATGCCCTGATGCAGTATCAAGGAGAAAGTAATCTACCAAGGAGTGGGTAGTCATCTAAAAAGTTTATCTGTGCAAATGAAATCGTCAAACTAGACAGATTTGGGGTGGGTGGATGCTGGCTGTCAGATACTGCATATCCTGTATTAGGCATTGATAAGATGCGACTTACATCTCAGCATGTTGGTTCCTCTGGTAGGCTTATATTTCAAAGAAATGCAGATACACTAATATGAATCTTGAATTTAAGTGAAAAGAATAATCGGCCATCCGGCCATGGTTCATGAATCACAGCGGTTTTTGTTTAAAAAGCTGGAGCTAGGCAAACTGGGTTTGAGGCTATGGTGAACTTGATGCTTTAACTTTACTCAGCAGTCTACTGGAAGCACCTACAGGTGGGGGAAAAAAGAACTGAATCAGGGATGCTGTGCTTACTTACACAAGAAAGAAAGGAACTATTAATGCATGATGTTAGTCTCGAGTAGCATTCACCCTTCTATGAAGTCCTGAATAACAAAAGCAATTGTGACATGATTAAATTTTATGAAGTGATACACTGATTTCTTGAAGCATATTTATTGCTGAACTGTAGGAGGTCTGTAAGGTCTGTTAACTAAAGAAGTTCAAAGATATTCACAGTTGCTGGATATTTATTTAAAAAAATTCCATCCAGCAGGGTGTCAGATGAAAGGTTTTGGGATCTTCTGTTGTCTGTTTAATGCACATTCAGTTTCTATATAAGACTTAATGGAGCTCTTTCTTTTTTAAGCCAGCACATGAAGCTGCTAACTCCAAACTGTTAATCAGCCTATCTGTACTGAAAAAGCCTACAAGTCCATGAAAAGAGAAACCCAAGAACCTTTTAAAACTATGATTATGTATTTGAATAGGTAATGAACCAATTCATTGGTGCATACTCATTTCTCTGTATAATAAAAAGACAAATATATTTCAATGTATTTTTTTCCTAAAATAGAGCTAAAGGCTACTCTAAATATTGTTCAGTGGTTTGAAGTACTTTCTTCCAACGCAAGATTGTTTAGCAAACAGCAAAGGACAACTGGATTTCTATTAACTCTACAAAGAAGTAGCTTGTTCTGTTTTTGTATACTGATCCTTTATACTGAGAAAATGAAACATAGCCACCATGACATGCCATATACTGAAATACACAGCTATAAGTGTTTTCATATATGAAATTTCCAACAATAGAATATATGCTTGGCTCCTGATCCTGCAAATATTTATGTATTCACCCGCTTACCCCATATTGAGCCGAATAACTTGTGTCTTGACTAAAGTGTATCTTCCAGAAAGACATCCTTCTTGATTTGAAGGTATCAAGAGAATTCTCTTTTCCTCCTAGTAGTTTGTTTCAGTGGTTAATCACTCTCACTGTTTAAAAAAAAAAAAGTGCCTTCTTTCTAATTTAAATGTTGTCTGGCTTTAAATTCAAGCCATTGGTTCTTGTTATGCCTTTCTCTGCTAGATGAAAGCACTTTAGTAGCTGGATTTTTCTCCTCATCAAGATACTTATATATTGTACTCTGATCACCTCTCAGTCTTTTATACAAGGTAAATAGCTTGAGCTCCTTAAGTCATTTGGTGCAAGGCATTTTTTTCAGTGCTTGAATTATTTTTGTGGCTCTTCTCTACAACCTCTCCAAGTTTTCGCTATCCTTTTTTTTGAAATGTGGACACCAGAACTATATGCAGTATGGCTCACCGATGCCATACACAAAGGTATTATCCCTACTCCTGCTTACTGCCTCGCTATTTATACATGTAGCCATAGCAGCTATGAATATTTTAATCCTGCATAGAGTAAATTGCAGTGTAGCTGCTGGGGGCATGGAGTGCCTCTTAACATGTCTTTTGTATAGCACCTAGCAGAAAGGGGTCTGATGAGGACAGCGAGATGCTACCTCAATACAGATGTTAATAGTTAGCCCCTCTTACAGCATTCTGCTCAGTGAAAAGAGTGTGCCTCTTTTTACTAGGTACACAGTTGGCAATAAGCCATTTGTTCCACTGCACCAGCTTTTGCCCATAAGGCCAGGATATAGCTACTTATGCGTAAAAGGTAGCCGAGCATGTGCAGCAGCATACATATAGTGTCAGGTTTCAGAGTAGCAGCCGTATTAGTCTGTATTCGCAAAAAGAAAAGGAGTACTTGTGGCACCTTAGAGACTAACAAATTTATTAGAGCATAAGCTTTCGTGAGCTACAGCTCACTTCATCAGATGCATCCGATGAAGTGAGCTGTAGCTCATGAAAGCTTATGCTCTAATAAATTTGTTAGTCTCTAAGGTGCCACAAGTACTCCTTTTCTTAATACATATAGTGTGTCAGGCAAAAATCCTGTTATTGTTGTAGAGGATGAGATATTGGACTGCTCTGGTGTGTTGTGAGAGCATTACTGCGGCTTTTCATATTTAATAATTTTATTAAGATAATGTTGAAGTAAAAAGAAAAAGGTACAGAGTTTAGGCATAGAAGTTTCTGGTTATCAGGGAATAAGGTACAGATTATCAAGGGGTGCGAAGTTCAGTTTAGGAGCGGGTGGCGTAAGGAATACATAATCTGCAATCTCCCCAAGTGGGGGTAAAAGTTTAACGGGTTAAAGTACAGACATTGAGATATGGGGGTATGTTGTCCATATAATGGCTATGTTCAGGTGTGGAGTACAATGAGCGGATACGATGATGAGGATGGATCTACCCTCATTTGGTGGGATTTAATGTTCAGTGAGTTTATGGTTCCAGTTCATATGGTCCAATGGAAAAAAAAAAAGTCTCTCAGTCCTTTTCCCATGGTTGAAGCAGGATGTTGTACCGGCTCACACCTCCTGGTATTGTCGGTGGCTGGTGATGTGTTCGATGTAGATGTCCCTGGACCATCAGATTGGGTGAGCCCCTCCGCCTGCGGCAGCTGGGAGCTGCAGGGTGACCATATTTCCCAAAGAGAAAACGGGATACCTGAGCCGCTCGCCCAAGGCGTCACCCTCTCTCTGCGCGAGGCCGTTGCCGGAACCCATGGGGGGGTCCCCTCAGGAGTCTGTCACCTGTCGCTGGAACTTTGCAGGGGGCCCCTTGTTGCAGCTGTCGCTGGAACCCTGCCAGGGCCCCACTGGCTGTCAGCTCCAGTGTCCTGCAGCCTCTGGGACTGAAGCTGAGAATGTCACGGAGGTCTCCGGAAGTCATGGATTCCCCGACTTCCATGATCTCTGTGACATAAGCCTAGTCTTACCCATAGCTACCATTACTGGTCGATTGCGTGAACGTCACATGGCTGCATATATGCTTGCTGGGTTTCTGGTTGACCATTACTTTTTGCCCGTATACTACTTCCATAGAGGTGTGCTTGCACCATTTATTTCTTGGGCCCTATTTATTTGTGCATGGATTTCTTTGCATCGTGATAGTATAGCTATTCTCCTCATAGCATGTGTACTGCTTCTTAAATGCCACAATTGTATATTGTACATGCTTTCCCCTTCCTGTCCCCCAGTGCATCTGTAATAGACATAAGAAAAATTTAGCTCCAAATATTCTTACGCATTTCAAGGTTGGAAAACCTTCAATGCTTAAGGAAATATAAAATACACCTTGTAAATACGAAGCTTTCTTCTGTAGAGCTACTTTGTATGCAAATGAGGTTATTTCTTCCTCCAGAGGGATCCCTGCTGCAGCTAATCATCACAATTGCATTTTCTCATATTTATTTTATTGGTAAAGTTAGGGTGCTGGTTCTCTTAATCTGGCAATTTTGCACTTCTTGGACATCTACATTTTCAGGTAAAAGCTGCCAGGCTTTATTAGGGGCTAAACTCACAGAAAAGATATTCATGACATTCCCACACACTTGTCAAGCTTTTTTCTCCACAGTTGCTAACTCAAACTGTCATCCTGTAAAGTACTCTTATAACATTTGCACATGGGGTGCTGTGAGAAGTGACATAAGCTAATGGAAGGAGTTCATGGTAACAGAAAATCTCATTTGTACATAATTGAGATGGTGAGCCCAGGGACTTGTGCTTTGATTGTATTGTAATTAGCAGTACTTTGCATTTTAGTGTGATTGCTGCAGGGACAACTACCTTCTCACAGAGTATGTCTGGCAGGTCGTTTTCTTCTAAAAAAGGTGGACAGCAAAGAACAATGGAGCAACTATGCAATCTATCTGGGTTGATTGCAAGCTTCTTTGCTAATCACAGGGATATCATTCATGATTAAGAATCAAAACCTAGCCTTCGGCTGGACTTGCCCATTGTTATGGATGCAGACTCCATCTTAAAACTGTTTTGATTCTAAGTTAGTAACGGTGGAATAATTAATGATGAATATCCACAGAAGTAAATAGTAATGAGGGTTCACAAAGACAACCTGTGATTGTTATAATAGTTATGTGCAGATCTGTACATAAAGTGATGTCAAGATATACCTTGTATAGCTCCTAGAGATGAGGTTTTCTGCACCTGATATTGCCAAGTACCTATTAGCTACTTTGTTTGCTCCCCCCCCCCCTTATTTGTTTGGTTCAGCAAAATTCAAACTTCTGAAAATCAGGAAATACAGAGCTAAGTTTAAAAAAAACAACACCCACACAACCTTAACTACCAGTGTGCCCATAACACACACACACACTCCCACTCTGCCTTTTCACTGTAATGCACTGACATTACCTGCACTTGCCTGTGCTCAAAGGCTGAGCCTATTGCCCCAACATAATACTACACTTGTCAAATTTAACCACTTCATACCCTTTGGCACCTGCTTCATGCTCACTCACAGAATACCATCTACCCCTGTACTTTCCTTTCTCCTTCATTAAATCTAGACTACTGTCAATCCCACCTCACTATTGACAATATCCAGGGCAGAAAGACCTCTGTGCCCTGTTCCTGACATGATCTACACAATTCTGTATTGAAATAATGCAGATTGGAACCTCAAGGTACATGTGCACCTCTTTCCCTTGAGAAGAACACACATGGGGGACTCAGACCCAGATCTCCTCATATCACAATTATAACTCTTCCAAGTTGCTCCAACTTATTCCTTCACCATTCAGTACAGTTACACCTAACACAATGAATGCAGCTAGAGTGAATGCACTTATTTCCCAGTGATGATTGCCAGCTCCAGGGGAGCAGAGTTAAGTTTATGTTGGCATTTACCTTAAGTCTGTATGTCCTGGTTTTCAGAAGTTTGAGTTTTGCTGAATTTGATGTTCTTGAAGGGCATGAGCTTTCACCGGACTCCCTTAATTCTGCTTTAACAAAGTTTTTTGCCATTTCATTTCCTAGTTTTTTAAACAGCAAGCGAAAGGTTTGTTGGTAAGGCCTAGTGGTCACTGAGGCAGTTGTAGTTCTCACCTCATTTTGCAATTGATACTCTTCTGTGGCTAGATAATAATCAAAAGACTTAGTTCGTATATAGTGCAATTTATCAGTAGTTCTCAAAGAACTGTATATCATTATCCTCAGTTTACATATGGGAAACTGAAGCACAGAGAGATGAAGTGACTTGCCCAAGGTCATTGCGCAAGCCAGTGATAGAGCTCAGAATAGGCCTAGTACAGTGGCCTTTCCACAAGGCTTTGTTGTAGAGGAATGAAGATAATGGTTGTGCTTTGAAATGTTTGCAGTATGCAGTTACTAACGGGGCTGGTGAGAAAAATCCCAGGGCTGACCTATGTCCCAAACACTTGACGGTTTTATTAATGGTTGTTGTTTAACTTTGTGTGTCAAAGCCATTTGTTGTCAATGGAGAAGCCATTAAAACAGAAGAAGTTGTTCCTTGCTGTCTCCTGCCTTGTGCTGCTGTACGCACATATCACAGATAGCAGCTTACTGGAGGGCTGCACGCTACCTGGGTTATATAGCCCAAGCTGCAAAGTGAGCTGGGCCCTCACTACTGCTACCCACTTCTAGCTGGGACTCCTGCCCCTGGTTCATCCATGCTTCTCCTGCCATGCGCCAGATCCACCCAGGCTACTCCCCCTCACACTCTGGCTGGGCCAGCACCTCACCCCACCCCAGAGGTGTTTTGAAATGTTAACATCACCAATTAAGAAGTAACTGGTCACAAACTGACACAGCAAAATCCATAGACTTCAACAGAGAAAAAAAGACTACAAGAACAGGGTGCTTGGCCATGGGACTTTGGGTTCGTCTGCCACACTCCAGGAGCATCGGATCGCGACCGACAGAGCCCTGCTCCCCTCTGCGACCAATCTGGTTGGCCACTAGATTGATCCGGACTCTGGACTGGTAACTATAAACATCAATTGGCAGGACTGTGTGCATAGGTGTGTGTGTGTGTGTGTGTGTGTGTGTGTGTGTGTGTGTGTGTGTGTGATTGAAAAAGCATATGCTAACTGTTGTATTCTCAATAAATGCGGCGTGCTGCCTTCTCCCCTATAAAGATCCCGTGTGCTTCTTATAAGTATAACAGTTGCACCTTTAAAGAGACAAAAGGAAAGCTTCTCATTTTAACTGGAGTTAACAATCATTTCAGTTCCAATACACCTCTGGGTTAGTTTAGATTAAAGTAAAACAAGTTTATTAACTAAAGGATATAGGTTAAGTGATACCAAGTACAAGGTAGAACGGGTTACAAACAAAGAAATGTGAGAACACGCATCTAAAAGTCTAAAACTTAATCTAGCGAGTGACAGTCTTTGTTCAAGATGGTTTTTGTCTCATTCACAGTCAGCTTTTCACTGGCCAGCCTGACAGGACCTGTTGCAGAGATCAAATTGATTGATTTCTTTGTCTCTTTAAGATGAAAGACAACTTAGAGGTTTGCTCCCCATCTCTTTATAGCTCAATGAACCTTTGAATGTATTCTCCTGAAGGGTACCCCCAGATAAAGTTCATTAGTTCATGCTGAGTAAAGGAACCATGAGGTCTGGAAGATAAGACTCCATGCTGGTTCCTCCCCGGCTTGCGATTGCCACTATTGTACTATCTCTTCCTGCTGCAGCCTCCAGTACAAGGTGAGAGTCCACTGAATTTGTTCACACCAGGTTTGAGGTGTCAGCCTCTTTCCTTTGTCTGGAAAAAGCCTGTTTATCAACTCTCCTTGAGATGCCTGGTTTAAGCATCTTGGAGGTCAGGCCTACATTACAGACCTATATGGGTATAACTATGTCGCTCATACCCCTGAGCAACATAGTTACACCGACTTGACCCCCCATGTAGACAGCACTGTGTTTTATCATTCACAAATCACACCTCCGCCTGGCATAATTGTGCTGGCAAATGTTTGTAGTCTGTAGTGTAGATGTGGCCTAAATAAGAAATAACACCAAATGCAGATATTTAGCATCATAGAAGTTAGAGGTGGAAAAAGATCTGTTAAATAATGGTATATGTTCTTCTACCAAAGCAAGATATGATCCTTCAATAGAGATTTGTAAATGGTTTATTTGAAAAAGTAATCACTAAGTCTTAGTAATGGCAACATAGATTGTTGTGGAGGCAACCTCTGCCTTAGATTCCAAAATTGTAGCTACTTAGGTGAAACAGAAATGAATCAACATAACAAGGAGTTATCAGTCATATGAATGGTAAATAATTCCAAGAATATGTACAGAAGAACTTGATTCACTAACCTTTCAATGGCTTGGGTTCAAATTCTATTTCATTAGCAATCTGCGTAACAGAGAGACCACACTGGAATAGCCAGGGTATTGTAGGTCATGATTGGGGTATGTGACGGGGTGCGACTCATCACTGCGGTGCCTTCTGCTGGCTGGCTGGGGAATTAACGCTGCACTCTCTTCTGGTAGTGTTTCACCCGCTGTCAACTCTGTTCCTGGACCCATGTCACTCCCAGGACCATGGCATCCTCTTCAGTGATACTGCTCTCTAGCTGTGCCACACTCTGTGTGCTCCGCCTCCCTTTGGGGGAACCTGCAGTCTACTCTTTGGCCACTCCCTTCAGTGGCAAACTGCAGTCCGCTGTCTAGCCACTTTCCACGTGGCTCCAGCACCCTCCTTGCCCTTGCATCAGGGCCTCAGTCTGTAACCCCCAACAGCTGGCCAAGAGCTATCTCTTGCTCCCCCCCACCCCCCCAGCCTCTGTTGGCAGCTCCCCCTGCTCTGTCCATGGTGCTGGCAGTTCTCTCAGCCCTTCAGGGACCTCCTCTGTCCTGTAGCTCCCTTTTTATATGGGCCTACTTTGCCTTGATTGGCTGGTCCCCTCAGCCCTTCTCTGATTGGCTGTCTCCAACATAGCCTACCTGGGGCTGCTTTTAACCCCTTTTATGCCAGTGTGGAACAGATACCCTATCACAGAGTGTATTGGCAAAATGGGAAGAAATCTTGAGAGCCATTGTCCAAACGTAAGTCAAGTCTATTAGTCCTAAGCAAATGTACTTACATATCAATTATATTAGCACCTTACTGTCATAATTTGGGGACACAGTTGCATCCTTTTTTGCTGGTGTGTGTGTTTCTGTGTGTGTGTATTACTGGGGTAGATACAGGACTTCAGCATTTTGACTTTTAAAGTCTGTTGAGAACTAAGAAGAAAAACTGTTTTATTTGTGGCTAGTTATGCATTACATAAAGTGAAATGAGACCATGAATCCTTAACTATATACATCGGGAAGAATACTATCAAAATGTTTGAAGAAAAAAATAGCCTTTTTTTAAATTTGGAATTTGGGTCAAGGCCTACAGAGGAGCTTAGGTGTTGCAACCTGAGTATTGTTACATCTAACGTAAACACACAGAAAATCAGAGGACGAACACTGTGATCCACAAAGCCTGAGTTAGACACCTTAGGTCCTTAAACAATGAATGGGGAGAGAGAGATGCCTTAGAATGCAGTTCACAAAAGCCAGCATGCTAGGTGGGAACTGCCTAAGCTAGTGAATGGGAGATGCTGACAAGATGAGTGTGTTCTAAGCTCCGTCCCTCTCACAGAGATAAGTGCTTAAGTCTGGGCTGCAGGAGGTGTCGGTCTGTGCAAGTAATTTAGAAACCAGGAGAATATGGTGGGAGAAACCCGCAATGTCATTCTTGCGGGGTCCAATCTGGTAGGCTGGAGAGACTGCCTAACTGCACACACAACTGCCAGGGAGGAGTGGAGAGAGGAGGCGTTCCCTTTATTAACTTTAGCTCAATGCTAAAGCTGGGAGACCAGCAATTCAAGTCTGCCCTTTGTCTAATGGGAAGGGATTTGAAGAGGGATCTGCCACCTCTTAGGTGAGTGCACTAAGTACTGGCCTATAGCATGATTCTCATTCTTTCTCTGGACCAATTAATAGTTAATTATTCAATTAAAGTGAAACAACTTCAACTGGAGAGATGGATGGAGACTCACAGTGGTTTTAGGCACCTACAGGGTTAGGTAGCAACCAAGAAGGGGTTTTATGAATCACAGTGGTGCCTTAAAAACATGACTTTGTGCCTGTGTAATGTAACTGAGGCCTGGGGTGGAGTGTTTTGTTTTGTTTTGCATTTTTAGGTATAACTTCTCAGTTAGGTCTTTTCTTTGTCTTGTTTTGTTTAATTAAAGAAAACTGAGACTTGTCCTCACTGGTTATTTTAAAATAGAGCTAGAGTCTTCTGCCTTATTCACAGTGAGTAGTAACTGACCTTGAGTAATCCCATCAACATTGGTAGGGACTACTTGGGTATTAAGGTTCTTGTCAGAGTGAATAATGGTGATGGCAGCAATCTTTGGGCAACAAATCCTTTTAATATAGATAATATCCTTTGTCAACCTCTCTTCCCTCACCCATGGGTTCGTGTATGGTAGAGTGAACAGATGATATGAAATGTGAAGCAGGCTCTCAAGTGAGATGTGGTTCTTTGCATACGTACTGTTTCTTCCTTGATAGCCTGTGACCTGAAGTAACATAGGCAGTATTTGTATCAGAAAAAAGATAGGTTAGCCAGCTTGAACAGGTTAGCAAATGATTCTTTTAAATAAAGTGAGTTTTGAATTTTTCAGTAAAAGGCTTTTTTTTACTGGAAAATGCCAATTTGTCAAAAGCTTCCATGGAAATGCAGCAGTTTTGACAAAACTTTCTCACGTTAAGCATGGGGATGAAGGTTGTGAGAGGGAGAGAGATTGAAGCCTGGTGGTTAGGACACTCACTAGAGAAGTGGGAGACACCAGTCCCTGCTCTGCCTGATGTGGTACCTTCACCACTGGGAGTCCATCTCTCTGGCTCAGTGAACATGCACAATGGAACAGCTCCAGCAGAAGAGAGGGAGAGAAGCTCCCCCAACCCAGCATAAAAAATAGTGTGGAGGTTAGGACATGTACCTGGGGTAGAGGAGAGTCAAGTCTGAATCTGTGCTCCAAATCAGGAGGAAAGGAAACTTAACCCTAGCTCTATCAGATCCCAATTGAGTGCCGCAACCACTGGACTAGTCTGGGGGATCTCTCCTCTTTGTCATGAGAGTTTTCAAATAGCCTGTATTGTCCTGATTTGGAGCAAAATCAAATGTTGAAACTTTCAAATTCTATGCCAGCTGGAATGGCTTTTTTCCAGCCAGCCCTAGTTTTAATTTAGGGATCAAAAATGGAACAACTACTACCACTATTGCTACATAATCATAGAATCATAGAATCATAGAATATCAGGGTTGGAAGGGACCCCAGAAGGTCATCTAGTCCAACCCCCTGCTCAAAGCAGGACCAAGTCCCAGTTAAATCATCCCAGCTAGGGCTTTGTCAAGCCTGACCGTAAAAACCTCTAAGGAAGGAGATTCTACCACCTCCCTAGGTAACGCATTCCAGTGTTTCACCACCCTCTTAGTGAAAAAGTTTTTCCTAATATCCAATCTAAACCTCCCCCATTGCAACTTGAGACCATTACTCCTCGTTCTGTCATCTGCTACCATTGAGAACAGTCTAGAGCCATCCTCTTTGAAACCCCCTTTCAGGTAGTTGAAAGCAGCTATCAAATCCCCCCTCATTCTTCTCTTCTGCAGACTAAACAATCCCAGCTCCCTCAGCCTCTCCTCATAAGTCATGTGCTCTAGACCCCTAATCATTTTCGTTGCCCTTCGTTGTACTCTTTCCAATTTATCCACATCCTTCCTGTAGTGTGGGGCCCAAAACTGGACACAGTACTCCAGATGAGGCCTCACCAGTGTCGAATAGAGGGGAACGATCACGTCCCTCGATCTGCTCGCTATGCCCCTACTTATACAACCCAAAATGCCATTGGCCTTCTTGGCAACAAGGGCACACTGCTGACTCATATCCAGCTTCTCGTCCACTGTCACCCCTAGGTCCTTTTCCGCAGAACTGCTGCCGAGCCATTCGGTCCCTAGTCTGTAGCGGTGCATTGGATTCTTCCATCCTAAGTGCAGGACCCTGCATTTATCCTTATTGAACCTCATTAGATTTCTTTTGGCCCAATCCTCCAATTTGTCTAGGTCCTTCTGTATCCTATCCCTCCCCTCCAGCGTATCTACCACTCCTCCCAGTTTAGTATCATCCGCAAATTTGCTGAGAGTGCAATCCACACCATCCTCCAGATCATTTATGAAGATATTGAACAAAACGGGCCCCAGGACCGACCCCTGGGGCACTCCACTTGACACCGGCTGCCAACTAGACATGGAGCCATTGATCACTACCCGTTGAGCCCGACAATCTAGCCAGCTTTCTACCCACCTTATAGTGCATTCATCCAGCCCATACTTCCTTAACTTGCTGACAAGAATGCTGTGGGAGACCGTGTCAAAAGCTTTGCTAAAGTCAAGAAACAATACATCCACTGCTTTCCCTTCATCCACAGAACCAGTAATCTCATCATAAAAGGCGATTAGATTAGTCAGGCATGACCTTCCCTTGGTGAATCCATGCTGACTGTTCCTGATCACTTTCCTCTCCTCTAAGTGCTTCAGGATTGATTCTTTGAGGACCTGCTCCATGATTTTTCCAGGGACTGAGGTGAGGCTGACCGGCCTGTAGTTCCCAGGATCCTCCTTCTTCCCTTTTTTAAAGATGGGCACTACATTAGCCTTTTTCCAGTCATCCGGGACTTCCCCCGTTCGCCACGAGTTTTCAAAGATAACGGCCAAGGGCTCTGCAATCACAGCCGCCAATTCCTTCAGCACTCTCGGATGCAATTCGTCCGGCCCCATGGACTTGTGCACGTCCAGCTTTTCTAAATAGTCCCTAACCACCTCTATCTCTACATCTCTAATGCTTTGAAAGCAACCGACATATTGACATTAGAAACCCCACCCACCCACATTTATCATTAACAGCTAGAGTCCATTATCAATCAGACACTGAATACATATTTTATTAGAAGCTCCTAACAAGAAATCACAGATGACCTTTATAGGCTCTGCTGTGCTTTGCTTTCATGGGTCGATCAATATTTTTTTGTAAATACTTCAAGATGAATGTTGAATATTTCTTTTATCGTCTTATGATATGGGCATGTCTTTGCAAACATCAAGCAAAGATTTTTTCTGGGAATCATAATATACATTGTTAATGTTGCAACATATAAAATTTTATTTTGGGTATGTAGTATATTTTGTTACAGTAAGAAAAGTGCCTAATTCTGCCGTCCTTACCCAAGGAAACTCATTAGAATCGATGGGAATTTTACTTGAGTATGGAGTGTTGGAGATGGCCAAAAGATAGTACTAGTCATGCAGTTTTGAAATTTATCCTTCATGACATTTGGATAGCAAACAGATGTTATAGTACCAGAACGCAAATCATTCATGTGATCGAGATTGCTTCCAGTCCATTTAATGTGCTTTCTCAATAAGTTTTCTTATTTCAAATCCAGAAAAGGAATAGCTTAAATTCACTGGAATAGAGCACCATAAGTGGGGAGAGATAGCTCGGTGGTTTGAGCATTGGCCTGCTAAACCCAGGGTTGTGAGTTCAATCCTTGAGGGGGCCATTTAGGGATTGGGGCAAAAATTGGAGATTGGTCCTGCTTTGAGCAGGGGGTTGGACTAGATGACCTCCTGAGGTCCCTTCCAACCCTGATATTCTATGATTCTATGTGTGGATCAAATGACTTGTCAGTGGTGGTTTTTATCTTTTTTCTTTTTAAAGGAATTATATTTTCCCAGTTGAACTGATGTTGAAGCCTTGTATTATATGATCCTGGACTTAATGACTCAATACTCCATTGCAACAGAACATTAGATTTGTGCCCCATTGATCAAGTTGGAAATAGAAGTCAGTGAGCAAACAGGATATTTTTTAGCATGAGAGAATCAGAGACGCATTCAAATTCATAAATACCTAAAAATCACTATCTCACTTAGCATACTTTTTGGAGAAAAGAACGCAAAGGGAAGGAAACAATGTTGCTTTCAAAAAATCTCTTTGATGATAAATTCATTGTTTTCTTGGGCCCAGTCCTGCTCTTGGATCCACTTGTGTGGAGCCTGTCATCCACCTGGAACCCTCCTGATTGCAGGATCAGGAATTTGACTTGAAAAGTATTGTTGCAACATAGGTCTCTTGGAGAGTGGAAAAGGAAAGTAATGGGAATGGGGAAGAAGGTTAAATTTCCTTGGGATTTAAGGTAGAACCTGGAAGATCCTCTGGTAGAGTACTGAGTTTTATCTTGGGAGGATCTTAATTTTGTGTCTTGACCAATAAACTGGGAATACAGACTGAACCAGGAGCAGAGAACAAACAGCTTCTTATTGAGAGTATTGGGTCCATTCTTCTGAGCAAACAGTACTAACCCAGTTCCCTCTGTTGGTTGATATAGTGGTCTATTTAGGATTTTCTCCTAAACTCATACATACCATTCCACACTGCACTGTATAATAATATATATTTTTTCTGTTCAGTGTCTGAGACCAATTGTTTAAGTGTGAAATCTGTGTCAGTACTATGCAGCCAACATATCCATCTGGATAGACAAATGATGTAAAAATGAAGATTGCATGTCTTTGCAAGTCAGCTGTAGATGAATACTACCTTCAGTAGTGAGATTGCTTGCTTGCTTCCTTCCTTCCTTCCTCTCCATTAACCACCATGAGTGGTGCATGTGGCAGGAAAAAAAGAAACATCAAGAGAGTATTGTATTTGGCAATGAGGGTGAAATTAATGAATGACTGTGCATTAAAGTTCACTCTACAATAGCTGAGGACATCCCTGGTAACGTTCTTAGTATGGTATCAAGTAACAATTTGTCATAAATATAAAGGGAAGGGTAACCACCTTTCTGTCCACAGTGCTATAAAATCCATCCTGGCCAGAGGCAAACCCCTTTCACCTGTAAAGGGTTAAGAAGCTAGGATAATCTTGCTGGCACCTGACCAAAATGCCAATGAGGAGACAAGTTACTTTCAAAGCTGGATGGGGGGTGGGGAACAAAGGGTCTGTCTGTCGGTGTGATGCTTTTGCTGGGAACAGAAAAGGAAGGGAGTCTTAGAAAGTAATCTAGCTAGATACGTGTTAGATTTCTGTTTTGTTTAAATGGCTGGTAAAATAGCTGTGCTGAAAGGAATGTATATTCCTGTTTGTGTCATTTTGTAACTTAAGGTTTTGCCTAAAGGGATTCTCTATGTTTTGAATCTGATTACCCTGTAAGGTATTTATCATCCTGATTTTACAGAGGTGATTCTTTTACTTTTTCTTTAATTAAAATTCTTCTTTTAAGAACCTGATTGTTCTTAAGATCCAAGGGTTTGGTTCTGTGTTCACCTAAGCAAATTTGTGAGGATTTTTATCAAGCCTTCCCCAGAAAAGGGGATGTAGGGCTTGACGGATATTTTTTGGGGGAAGATGTCGCCAAGTGGGCTCTTTCCCTGTTGTTTAATTAACATGCTTGGTGGTGGCAGCATAGAGCTCAAGGACAAGGCAAAGTTTGTACCTTGAGGAAGTTTTTAACCTAAGCTGGTAAGAATAAGCTTAGAGGGTCTTTCATGCAGGTCCCCACATCTGTACTCTAGAGTTCAGAGTGGGGAAGGAACCTTGACACAATTCAATGAGAGCATTGTCATCTATCTCTAGAACATACATACATACTATACTGTATTGAAGCTTAATGCCTTTCTGGGCAGGTAATGTGAGAATAATGCCAAATTATTAAACCATACACCTAGTTTTTGGTGCGTCTTCTTTGTGATCCATGTTTCTTGGCATTTTCCTCTGTACACAGAACTCTTGCTGGGATCTTTATTCTCTTTATTGTGCTTTATTGAACTTTATTGTGAATGAAATACTCAAACTCATTTTCAAACTCTGTTTATTTTTAATTCTGTTTTGCTGTTGAAAAGAATAGCCAAAACCACTTTGTAGGATTATAAACTCAGTAGAGGTTGGTGCTAGCCCATTTATTTATTTGTAAAGCACGAAGCATGCTTTAGATACTACATAAACATTTAAGTTACACACTGAATTTTAGGTGAACGCTTTGGGTATTATAATTCTATATACCAAAGCAGGGAGTTGTTTCATAATTACCAAAATGCAGTGCATTATTATGGCCATATATTTGTTTTTTCTACTGTATAATATGGATCTGTCTACAGTTTTTCTCACATGTTGTAGTGAATGGGAGCAGTACTAACCCATAGACAGATGTTTCAAGCATAAAATGGAGGAGGAAAGAATTTCATATTGTTTTGCATGTTATACTGGTCTGTGCAAGGTTGGGAAACCATTAAATTTGGAGTTCTAATCCCAACTCCTGCTGCTATCAGTGTGACTTTAGTCAAGTCACTTAACCACCTTGTCTTACTTTCCCCATCAGAAAAAATGAAATTGAAATAATATTTAACCATGTGGGGGTTGTGAAGCTCAATTATTTAAGGTTTGAATAGGGTATTTTGAACTTGTATTGTTAATATCGTAAATATCCTGATATAATGAAGCATTTTTCTCCTTGGAAAAACAAGATGATGAGAATCCCTTCGTAAGAGGGTTTTGCCCATTTTGTCCATTTCGGCTCATTTTGTGTATTTGTGCTACAATAATTAAAAACCTGTGTGAATTTGGCATTTTGACATACTTAATAGATTCAGAGGAAACGATACTTTTCATTTCTAAAGTTTAAAAAAAGTCTGCATTGTATCAGCTTTGTTTTGATTTTGTCCTAAGTATTTTTCTTTATGCTTCGTTTTACTACTTGTCTATTTCTAGTAATTTCTGGTAGTCGTAGTTGTTTTTTGTTTTTATTTTTATTCTTAATAACTACTGCAGAAGAAAAAGTTACATTCTGAATAGTATTGATATAATAGTATTTTCCATTAATTAAAAACACCATTGTAAATTACAGGTATCCCTCCTTTTCAACAAGTATGACATTTCAGCTCAAGAGCATTTGTCAAGAGAAGTGTCCAAATGATCTTGACAAAAGCCACTAGGCCTTATATCAATAGTTTATCCTAGTTGGAAGATATTTGTAAGTAAAATAATAATAATCATAAAAGTTAGTTCCATGAAATACACAATCTGAATATTAATATTCTCATTGGCTAATGCAGACTATTAATATAACCTGTACAGGGTAATTTGAGTTTCAGATTTGACTGTTTGAGAAGAAAAATATGTTGGGTTTTCTTGTTTTTTGTATAGTCAGAATGAGAGGTTTTTTTGTGTGTTTTTGGTTTTTTGGTTTTTTTTTTTTAGTCATACTGCTTGTCCCTCCTTCATGGTCAAGTTGCTACATCTAAACAAACAACCAGCCAACCCATCCAAGAACCTGATTCGCCTACCACTTGCATGGTTTTCATAGTGGTGTATGCCTTCACTGAGTTGATAAGAGTTATTCCCATCTCCATCTATGCTACTGAGATTAAAATGAGGCATTCAGACATTGACTGATGAAGCACATCCAATCTTAGGCTGAACATGAAAACTACCCTCCAACTTCAATTTGCTTGTAGAGATTGTCGAACTGTGAATGCAAACCTAAATTTATGGATACAATTACCCATGTTTACTCATTTTGAGATGAATTATGGGGCAAATCTGTCTGAGCAGAGCCCTAAGAGGAATTTAGCAAAGTAGCAGGCTACACTGGCAAGTTATGCATGTATTCTGCCGATACAAAGGAACTTTTTACTCTAACATCAGACATGCTAGTTAATGCACTTATTCTTGTTTTTAAATATTCTTTTATTGAACTTTTCATTACTTGTTTTCTGTATATTTGTCTTTATCATGGCTATAAAGGTAGCATGTTTAAACTCTGATCCTGAAAATGCTAAATTTAAATACACGAGTTGTACCCTAAATCAGACACTGCACACGAGGTGAAGTTAAATGTAAGCAAGGTATGGGCCTAAATTAGCACCAATATTAAAGATACTCATTAAATCAAGGGTGAGCAAACCGCAGCCGGCGGGCTGGATCCGTCCCCTCGGGGCTTTGGATCCAGCCTGTGGGATTGCCACCGCCACAGGCTCCGCGCCACTCCTGGAAGCGGCCACACCACGTACCTGCAGCCTCTGGTGGTGGTGCGGCAGAGAGTTCTGCTCGCTGCTCTTGCCTGGGGGTACCTCCCCCAAAGATCCCATTGGCCAGTAATGGGTTACCGTCGCCAATGGGAGCTTCAGGGGAGATACACACAGGTGAAGGAAACACGCGGAACCCTCTGCGCCTCCTCCCACCACCTGGGGCTGCAGGGACGTGGTGCCGGTCACTTCCTGGAGTGGCATGGCGCAGGGCCGGGGCAGGCAGGCAAGGAGCCTGCCTTGGCCCTGGTGTGCGCTGCTGCCACCCGGGAGTCGATCTAGGTAAGTGGTGCTGGGCCGGAGCCTGAACTCCTCAAGCACCCTGCCCCCCAACTCCCTGCCCTAAGCCCCCTGCTGCACCCTTCCTGCACCCCAACTCCCATCCTGAGCCCCCAGCTGCACCTCGCACCCCCCTGTACCCCAACTCCCTGCCATGAGCCACGTCCTGCACTCCAACCCTCTGAACTCAGCCCCTTCCAGCACTCCACACCCCTCCTGCACCCTAACTCCCTTTCCTGAGCCCCCTCATACACCCCACAGTCTTCCTCTGCCCCAACCCCTTTCCCTGAGCAGTTTCTGCAAACTGCACCCCCTCCCATGCCCCGCATTCCGCCTCCGCACCCAACCCCCTGCCCCGGCCCTGCAAGCAATTTCCCCACCCAGATGTGGCCCTCGGCCAAAAAGTTCGCCCACTCCTGCATTAAATGAATCTTTTAATAGACATGAACATCATATCTGTAATTCTAAGGGTGTGATTTCTACACTATGGTTGCATTGTGTTCTGTACAATACGTATCATGATTTAATCTGACTTCTGTCACAAAATTATTGCTATGCTGTTAATGTCCAGATAGTCCAGGAAATTTGCCTGTTCTGTGATATTTATGCATATTAATCAATTTTTGCAGTATTGCTTCTTCACGGTCACTTGTATTAAGTCTTTCATCCAATGTGTGGATTTTTGCGTAGATTTTCATATCCATTTAATTTTATTTCTTTATCAGTCCAGTAGAGATACCAGTGTAATAAACACACCAACAAATCTATTGCCTACAGCCAGTGACACATACCAGGGTTCGATGCGCAGCTGTGTTGGAGCTGCTCTCCAGCTTAGGTGCCTCACAATGCCTTGCTGAAGTAGCTCCCACCTGGGCTACTTGCAAACAGCCTTCCAGCATGCAAGCCACACCTTGCATGTCTCTGTGTAACTGCAGCCTGCCAGCCACACTTGGGTTACACTCTGGCTCTCACCAACCTTAATTATACAGCAGGGTGACCCCCAGAACCCCTAGTCTTAGATCTTTCCCCAGAAATGTATGTCCTGTATTGCCTATGGCATCTCCTGGAAAATACAAGTCATATTAGGTCCATTATTTCTTTAAAAGAATAATATGCACACAATCTATCACCCCAAATAGAGCTTTCCCAGACACTTCTATTTAAATACACTGGGATAAATAAAACAATAAAACATGTTTATTAACTATCCGGGCTATCAGACAGTAGAAATTTCCCTAATTTACTTTATGGAGATTTTTGGAGTGCACTGCTGTGGACGATTATCAAACCCAAGAACGCAAGCAGGCCTACATTGCAGGGTACCTGTATACCACAAAAAATGTTATCCCTTTATTACTGTAAAATTTTAGAAAAAATATTTTGAGAGTTTTGACTGGTTAGTACTCGGCATGGAAAATTACTGTTTTTGGACTTGATGGATTGTCTATTTGTTTATATAACAGAATGATTTTCTCATATTAGTAAATTGACTTTAAAAAAAAGAGCTTGATTTAAAGTCAATAACAATGTAGATTGAAGCTGTACTACAATAGTGAGGACTCATGGTGAATTTTGTTATCATGTTTTCAGATATGAAGCTCAAGTTGTTGGAGATTATCTTTAGATAATATTAACTGGGAGGATTTAGAGAACATCCAAAACAGATCAAAATGACTAATAGACAGCATGTGGTATTTAAATCTCTAACTGCAGTTTATAGATCTGCAGGGTGCAATTTTTCTAGACGTATATTATCTTCTATAAAAAAGATGAAGAGACTATTAAAAAACCACAATTGTATTAGTTTTCCCCATAAGAATACAGAATAATCTACTTGGTCTGTAATTCCTATATATTCACTCAGAAGTGCAGAATCCTTTATAACTTTTACTTGTACTTTTCCCCAATCCAATTTGCCATTGTTTGTTCACATATTATCTTCCCATTTGGTTGTCCAGACTGATAACCTTTGTGTGTTTTAATGGGTGGTCATGTGCAGCAACAGGCAGTGATTTAAGTTTTCATTTTCTGAATTTGGAATTCTTTAATACAATGCTTGATCAAGTTAACCAAACTGTGTATCGCTGGGGAGCAATCTGCTCTGTCCTGACTCTGCTTTCATCTTCCAGATCAGCACAGATAGCAAAGCTATTGACGCGAAACAACCCAAGTTTGGAGTTGCCGTATTGGAAGTATATTGTACTGTAAGGTAGCTGGTTTTTCATTCACCAGTGAAGTAATAACACATACTTCTATCGATTAAGAGATATGAATTATGAGCTCCAGGTAGCCTGTCATAGTTAAATAAAAGGCCACAAAAATATAGGTGCTTCAGACACTGTGAAATAACATTTTTAAAACACCTTTGATTTCAGTTATGATGAATTTGATCTAGCAAAAAATATCCATTGCTGTCTGAGCAGTGCAAATCCTGGGAAGTTATGAATGCTGGGTTCTTTCTTGGGAGAAAGGATGGCCTGCTACAGAGATAAAAAATCATTCCCTAATCCAATGCCCTAAATTGTAGGGAGTAGCTGTAGGGGAAGAGAGACATGTAAATGAGCTCCCACACCTTATCCTTCCCTATTTTCTGTTGACCACTTTCTCACAGTGGAGAAGGTCAGTCTTTAGCTATGGGTTTTAAATGAGATTTCACTTACATTACATTTGAAGAGGCAAGAGTGACTAAAGAAACCACTTAATTTTTGTGTGCCAATTCAGGTTGTCTTTAGGCTTCTTATTAGCTTCCCACTTTGCTTTGTCCATGGTATGAAGTATTATTCCTAATCACTGGCTTTTGCTTCCAGAAGTTTCCCTAGCATAGTTTTACCTTCAATTTAGTTAAGTTTCTTCAGGGCAGAAACAAGATAGGAAAATTTCACCGCCCCGAAGTGGAAAGCATTGGAAAGTTAGGAGTAATTGAAAAAGGGCTTAAAGTGGAAACACTTGGGCAGATTTAACTCGATGTGTCACTACTACTTCAGTTATAATACAGATCCATAGCTGGCAGCCAAAAAATTCTCAGTGGAAGCTAAAGAACTAGGCATCTCATGTCCTCTGCTTTTGCCTTATGTAACTTGAAAATATCCCAATATGTGCAGGAATATTTTAGGTAGCTTTGTGCAAGTCACTCATTTTAATCGCTTCAAGGCATGTGGGCTGGTGAGGACACTAGGATAAAGACTTCTTTTATAGTGCTTTTATTCCCTGTTTTAATGTCAAAATTTCCTTCTTTCTTGTGATCTGTATTTTTATATAGATTTGTGTTTCTTAACATGCCGTTTTTAAAGTGTTCTTAACATTTTAGTTATTTTTGACTGAAAATGTAGGGACGAGTTCAGAGCATTGTATTTTGGTATAGAGGTATTTACAAAGTAGATTGTGTGAGGGCAGTTGCTAGGGTATTGTAAGGATATAATTACAGTTGCACCGCTGTTACTCGTCACTACCATGTACATGCTAAGAGACCATACTGTGTTCCCTTTGTTCATTATGGTGAGTATTTACTCACGCAAGTAGTCTCATTAAAGTCAATGGAGCTGTGCTCACCAGCATAAGGTGTTCTAGCTTTCAGTGCTTTAGGCCTCTTATTGAGCATAACATTTAAACTTGTGCTTGAATCTGTTCCAATTTGGAACAACACTTAAGCGCATGCTTAACTGCTGCACTGAAGAGAGAATAGAGTGCTGAGCTGGGGACCTAGTTTTGGGTTGAGCTAAACTGTAGCTGCTGCTAAACCATTGTGAGCATTTAGGTCCCGACTTTCAGACATGTTGAGCATATACAACTCCTGATTGATAGAAAATACTGTATAGTAGTAATGGTAAAGCTGCTGTCCTGGAAGCTGGAGAACACAACATAGATATTACTGGACAAACGCACAGAATTTGGAGGACATAGTTTCTGGTCTACAAATGATTTGAGCCTGTTGCCTGAGTTGTAGGGGCAATTGTCTCAGCATGTGTAGTTGATGAATGTAGAAGGAGCAAACTAGCAGCCACAAACAGGCAGGGTGAGGAAATTCCTTTACTTCCTGTGCACATCAGAGTAATGAAAGAATGAAAACTGTTGTTAGAGGAGCAAACACAGGAGAACCAGTGTGAAATAGAAAAACCCACAGAAAGCACCATTAAGTCATTGGAAAGGGTCTCCATTAAATTAAATTATTATTCCCATTAGGCAGAAGTCATTGCTTTGAAGTGTCATTGTGCTTAAATCTCTTCTCTGAGATATGTCCTGAGAGGTATATGTGATGGTCTAGGATTTATATTGCACTAGTAACCATGCTATCTGGGAGCTAGCCTGTGCATGCCTGTGTATTTCATCAGTATGGCTTTGATACAGTTGCACTGTTCGTAAGTGGTCTGTGTAATCATATACACTTGATATGTCACACTTCTTTAGGAAAATGATTTTACAGAATTTTAGAGTTTGTAAAAACTTCAGTTTGTTGTATTCTTCTTCTATACTTCGTATCCCGCTCTTAGTCAAAGTGTACTTACTGTCCTAAGAAGTGTTTAAAATCAGAACTCATAAATAACAGAAATGTCTAAATACACTGGAATAGTTTTTTCCCTAATAGTGATTTTAATGTCTAATACAGGGGTGGGCAAACTATGTCCGGGGGCCACATCTGGCCCTACAGATCAGTTTTAATCTGACCCTCGAGCTCCCGTTGGGGAGCGAGGTCTGGAGCTTGCCCTACTCCACATGTGCCAATGGCTCTGCATGGCTCCCAGAAGCAGAGGCATGTTCCTGCTCTGGCTTTTATGCGTAGGGGCAGCCGGGGGTCTGCATGTTGCCGCCACCGCCGCAGCTCCTATTGGTCGGGAACCGTGGTCAATGGAACTGCAAGGGCAGTGCCTGTGGATGGGGCAGTATGCAGAGCTGCCTAGCTGTGTCTCTGCATAGGAGCCAGAGGTGGGGACATGCTGCTGCTTCCGGGAGCTGCTTGAAGTAAGCGCCGCCCGGCACCTGCACCCCTGAGTCCCTCCCATGCCCCAATCCCCAGCCCTGATCCCCCTCCCACCCTCTGAATGCCTCGGTCCCAGCACAGAGTATTCTCTTACACCCCCAGATCCTGTACCCCCAGCTGGAGCCTGGACCCTCTCCACATACCCCAACCCGCTGTCCCACCCTGGAGCCCCCTTCTGCACCCTGAACTCCTGAACATTTCTGGCCCCATCCCAGAACCCGCCCACCCCTCCCCAGCTGGAGCCCTCACCTCCTCCCACACCCCAACCTCCAATTTTGTGAGCATTCCTGGCCCACCGTACAATTTCCATACCCAGATGTGGCCCTCGGGCCAAAAAGTTTGCCCACCTCTAGTCTAATATCTCACAATCACTTTAGGTTAGAAACAAAAGCCATCACTGGATAGAATGGGGGAGATTTTCTGTTTTTTTTTCAGTTGTATAAAATGTGCATGTCTTGTAAGATAACAGGACCGTGAACCTGTCACTGATGTAGAACTGATTAGTGTTCATCCTGCACCTATAAGAGAAATTTCATGTTAAGAGAAAAATGTTTTTCCAGCAGGCCAGATTTCATTAGAGACTGAAAGTTTAGGAATATTAGAACTTGTGCTTGCAGAGATGGATTAGCGGGCAGAGTGCAGGTGAAATAGTCGGAAATGACTGATAAATGCCGTTTATCATATGGAAATCACAATCACCACATGCTACATGTGTATATAAATCTACAATAATGCATGTACATTTATAAGCAGGTAATTGTTCACCCTGGATATTCATTTGCAAAATCTTTTTTTTCTTCCTATATATAAGACTAGTTAGCTGAAAAGAGTAAGATGGAAAAAATGATTTTATGCTCAGTTTACTGAGCATTCTTTTTAAGAAAAAAGGTGGCTTACTGGCTTGCTCATCAGAAACATGCTTCATATAATTTCTTTTCCAAAAGTCCTGTAGCAGAATCTTCTAATGTATTGTTTTAACCTGAAGCAGCCATAAAAATACTGTGTGGGGTAACGCTCTGATTGTATAGAAATGTTTGAAAGTCCTGCCGCAGTGAATTTATCAAGCGGTTTTCAGTTTAGTTAGTTGAAAGAATGTATTATTATTCACTGAATGCATTAGCTCCCAGTTTGAAGAAAGATCTCAACTGCTTTAAGATGGAAGATAGCTCAGTTAAGAATTTTTTTTGTGTGCAGATTTACTACTTCACTTTATATTCCCTGTATCTTTCTACACTTGATTAAATACTGTTGTGGCACTCGTGAGAATAATTGGGATGAGCAAAGGCATTACTAATAGGAAAAAATGGCTGCCTCCGGCAAATACTTTTTCTTATTAGTCAAAGTGCCACCTTGTGAGAATGTGATTAATTTCAAATCAGAACTTTAATGATGCACCAATATAATACCGTATGTGGATCATTTGTTCCCCCAGCCCTAAAACATCTGCTGGGCAATGAGGTGGTTCTTATCTTTGAGTTATATCTTTATGATGACCATTAATTAAAATAGAGCTTTTTTGTTTGGCTCATGTGGTGTCTTCAGTGTGGAATGTACTGTTGTTCAGAGCCTAATGTCAGAAGACTCCAGTAATAAATATCAATAACTTCTTTCATTCAAACCGAACTTTGAGAAGGAGAAAATGCTTTGAATTAACATTATTAATGAGAGGCAGAATGAGGAGACCTGAGTTTTATATCCCATTATGCCACTGACTGACTGTGTGACTTGAAAAGGCCTCACCTGTAAAATGGGGCTAAGAATGAATTACTTTTGCAGATTACTTTGAAATCTTGAGAAGAAAGGCTAGAGAAGTACAATTCTCACTACTCTGTGAGTAGTCCCATCGTTCAGCATAGGATTCTCAGCACTGAGATTACACAGGGATCCAGTCAGTTTAACTATATGCAGGACAGAAGATGATTCAAGATGATTCCATATGTTCAAATCATACCTGTCATGCAATTGAAATTAGATAGAATTCTGAAGTAAATGGCTTCATTATAATGAACTCAGTCATTATCAAATTAGTCTGATGTGATTATAATTAGGTTTGGCAGAATTCGGTATTTATTTTTTTTATAACACTGATGGATAATATCAATGTTTATGAAGTGTTTTTTATTTTATCCATTTGAATTTACATAGTTACACAAAATTATTGGGTGGGAGCAGTGGGGTGACCGCAGATTTTGAGATTGAAAAAGTTAAAGCTTTATAACTGTTAAAACACAAATTGTCGACATCACATGTCAAAATATACATCGTAAATATCCTTAAATCAGACTCTTAAATAGTTCGCAAGCTTTCTTACTTTGCCTCTCTGTAGTTTTGATGATTATTGACTGAAGTATTTTTCGTCTGTTTGTGTGTGTACAATGAAATCAATGTTTACTGACATGTACTGATAAAAATCTAATTGTTCCAAGTCTATTTATAATGTGAAATTTTATACTGTTCTGTGTAAGGTTCACTTAATTGGGTTGTGATTTGACCTTTGAAGCGAGGGGATGTAGCTAGCAAGCTAGTGTGTGGCCTGAGCCATATATAAAATACATTCTAGGTAGAACAAATAAAAGAAAAAATAAGTTTTAACATTGAATGTGCTACTCTTCAGAAAGGTATATTATGGTTGCTTTGTGCTAGCATGTGCCAGTGTACAGAGGTGATGAGTTTTGGGGAAAACGGGACTTAATATCCAGTAGAGGTAAAAGGGAAGAAAGAAAACAGAAGGTTTTTTGTTTTAAAATATTTCACTGAATACTTTACGTGCTATGTTTGGCTACTGCAAATTTAACTAAAAATGTTCACCAACATTTTTTCAAAAAAGATCATTTTAACCAAAATGATTTATTTTTAATTGTGAAGTGAGAAAAGCATTAGTCTCCTGTAGTGTATTTTATATCTAAAGTAAGACTCGTAAGGGATATGAACCAATCTGTAGAAAAGTTGGAAAGAGTCCAGCGGAGGGCAACAAAAATGAATAGGGGGCTGGAGCACATGACTTATGAGGAGAGGCTGAGGAAACTGGGATTGTTTAGTCTGCAGAAGAGAAGAATGAGGGGGGATTTGATAGCTGCTTTCAACTACCTGAAGGGGGGTTCCAAAGAGGATGGATCTAGACTGTTCTCAATGGTACCAGATGACAGAACAAGGAGTAATGGTCTCAAGTTGCAGTGGGGGAGGTTTAGGCTGGATGTTAGGAAAAACTTTTTCACTAGGAGGGTGGTGAAGCACTGGAATGGGTTACCTAGGTAGGTAGAGGAATCTCCTTCCTTAGAGGTTTTCAAGGTCAGGCTAGACAAAGCCCTGGCTGGGATGATTTAGTTGGGGATTGGTCCTGCTTTGAGCAGGGGGTTGGACTAGATGACCTCCTGAGGTCCCTTCCAACCCTGATATTCGATGATTCTATGAATCTAGTTTCATTCAAATGATTTTGCTCAGGGAGAAAGAAAAATTATATATGTCAGTGTCTAGAGGAATTAGCAGCCAGGTGGCAGAACCCTCGGTTAGGCGCTTTTGGACTTAGACTTTAAGGCCAGAAGGGACCATGTGACCATCTAGTCTGACCTCATGCACATTGCAGGCCACAGAAGCTTACCCACCCACTCCTGGTAATAGACCGAGAACCTCTGGCCGAGTTACTCAAGTCCTCAAATCAAGATTTAAAGGCTTGGTTACAAAGAATCCACCATTTATGTTAGTTTAAACCTGCAAGTGACCCAGGCCCTATGCTGCAGGGGAAGGTGAAAATGCAGATCATAATCAGTCATTTAGCTGATCCTTAGGGCCTTAAACTTTTTATACCAATTACTTTTATCTCTAATCTTTTTAATCAGAGAAATTAAGTCAGAAAGCCCTTTGAATGTGGACCCAGCAAATGTAAGAGTGCCGTTCTCTAGTCTAGTCTTTGCCACCTTGCATAACTGTGCATAATGCCCTCACCAATGGGTAATGCAGTCCAAGTAGACATAGCTATAAAGTTAGCAATCCCTTGAGTTTTAAGGCTGTAGAGAGAAGCTTCTATAGTATGATTACAAAAGTTTGCTCTCATCGAATCCCCAACCCCAATCTTTCATATATTTTGGGCAGAAATAACGGGTATGAATATGTCGATAATTGTGTCTATGGAATGCTTCTGACTCTATTTACATCTCTGTGGGACAGCTGATGGACAGTTTGTGGCATCCCTTCAATATTTTCCCAGCTGCCTGTTCCCCAATTATTCCTCTACCGAACGACTTTCACACATATTAGAACCATTATGGTTCCAATTCATTGTATTCCAATATGTCTGTACAGTACCCAGCACCTTTTGGGCACCTTTGCAATACAAATACCTATAATAATTGTGGGCCTCACATTAATTGCTAGAATTCCATCCACAGAATTCTCATGCTCATAAGTTGTTGTTATTATTAATAGATTTAATTTACACCAAACTATTTTTTTAAAAAGAACCTGTCTTAAATGACTTTGCTTTTTTGTTTTGTGTGTGCGCACGCATGTACAAATATATAATTGTTAATTATATTTTAGTAACAATAAATAGTCCCTTATCTTTCAGCATACAAAATCAGCTCATGCTGGTATATCAACAGATCAGAAAAGGTTAAGGGTTTCTCTACATGGAGAAATGAACAGGCATAGCTATTCTGGAATAATTCCCATCGTGGACACTTCTGAAATCAGTGACTTTATTTCAGAATAATTACGTCATTTCTGGAATAGCTATGGTCAAGGTTCCTTCCCCACTCTGAACTGTAGGGTACAGATGTGGGGACCTGCATGAAAACCCCCTAAGCTTATTTTTACCAGCTTAGGTTAAAACTTCCCCAAGGTACAAACTATTTTACCTTTTGCCCTTGGACTTCATTGCTGCCACCACCAAGCATCTAACAAATATATAACAGGGAAAGAGCCCGCTTGGAAACGTCTTTCCCTGCAAAATCCTCCCAAAAACCTACACCCCCTTTCCTGGGGAAGGCTTCATAAAAATCCTCACCAATTTGCATAGGTGAACATATGCCCAAACCCTTGGATCTTAAGAACAATGAAAAAGCAATCAGGTTCTTAAAAGAAGAATTTTAATTGAAGAAAAAAAGTAAAAGAATCACCTCTGTAAAAACCTTACATGGTAATCAGATTCAAATCATAGAGAATCCCTCTAGGCAAAACCTTAAGTTACAAAAAGATCCAAAAACAGGAATATCCATTCCATTCATCACAGCTTATTTTATCAGCCATTTAAACAAAACGGAATCTAACACATATCTAGCTAGATTACTTACTAAGTTCTAAGATTCCATTCCTTTTCTGTTCCTGGCAAAAGCATCACAGAGAGAGCCTTTGTTTCTCCCCCCTCCAGCTTTTGAAAGTATTTTGTCTCCTCATTGGTCATTTTGGTCAGGTGCCAGCGAGGTTATCCTAGCTTCTTAGCCCTTTACAGGTGAAAGGGTTTTTCCTCTGGCCAGGAGGGATTTTAAAGGTGTTTACCCTTCTCTTTATATTTATGAAAGCTATGCCAACAATTTCCTTCATGTAGATAAGACTCAAATCTTTTCTCTTACCAAGCTGTAAGTTGAAACTTCCTTAACCTGTGAAATATAGAGTTTAATGGAGAGAAGATATTATTTTTCATGACCCTAGAAAATAATTCTATTATTTAAAAAAAATCATTGAATAAAATAATTTTATCATTTTGATATGAACTCTGCTTTATGAGGTATCGCAAAGGTATTTACTTTTTGTTGCAAGCAGTGTTAATTTTACTGGGTAGAATCTGGAGGTCTTTTCTCGGTGCCTAGTCTGTTCAGAAGATCAGAACAGTTCACTGTAGAATCAAAGTGCCTCCCAAGTGTCAAAAAATAAAAATTAAAAATCTCTTTTCCCGTCCCCCAGCCTATAGAACAATAAGTGTGGTTATTTTATTGATTGTTTTGTTTGCTGGTTTACATTTGGTTTGTGTGTAGAAATTACTGAGATAAAACTAGGATGAAGAAATGTATTCTACATTTAGTTCTGAAAATGGTGGCTTGCCTGAATAAGGACTGAGGCCTGGTCTGCACCTAAAATTTAAGTTGACTGAGGTCTGTTGCTGAGGGGTGTGAAAAATACACACCCCTAAGCTTTGGAATAGACACCAGTATGTTGACAGAAGAATTCTTCCTTGAATCTAACCACTGTCTCTTGAGGGAATGGTTTTACTACACTACAGTGGCATAGGTGCAGAACTGCAGCTGTAGCGCTTGTAGTGTAGATATAACGCGAGTAACCTGCTTTTGTTAATGCTGTTGAGTACTAGTGGTGAGATCAGTTCAGTTCTTGTATCCAGAAAGGCAATCATTAGCAACAATTAAACATTAAAGCATGGGGAAACCACATGGTGCAGATACATATGGGTGCAGGGGTTCTTTTAACTATAATCTCCAGGTTTCCAAAGCATCCAAGAGGGGTGGGAATGCTTTAACACTTAGAGATCTTGCAGAAGTGTTTCCTTGGGAGTGGCTTCAAAATAATAGGGGCTAGTCGCACTCTGATGGCTAGGGCATTCTTAGGCTGTATCTACACTTACAAGCTTACAGTGGCACAACTGTACCGATATGACTGTGCTGCTGTAAGACTGCTTGTGTAGTTCTCCCGTCGACATCATAAAACCAGCTCAGTGAGCGGCGGCACCTATGTCAGAGGGAGAGTATCTCCCGCCGACAATAGTGCTGGGCAAACAAGTGCTTATACTGGCAGAATTTATGTCACTTGGGTGTGTTTTTTCACACCCCTCAGCGACAAAATTTTTGCCAACGTAAGTGCTAGTGTAGACATGGCCTTAGTGTAAGGGCCAGCATAGAAGAAAGCATGGAGCCAAGAGTGGGGAAAATTTTTTTTTAAAGGAACCGTGAACCACATTGTTTGTTTTATCCTTTAGGGTGGGGTTTTGAAAAGCAAAAGTGACTTCAGAATCCAAATCAATTGAAACTCAACATACTCCTAAATCACTAGGCACTTCTGAAATTTCTACTTCAACTTCCCAATGATTTTTCACTTGATTTGTGCTCTTAACTCTCATAGGTGCTTATGAAAATCCCACCATTATTCAACAGATATGAAGTGCGGTCTGCAGTTTAAGCCCCTTAAGTTTATACATACAGGATCCCTAATTGGCTAGATGAAAGTCAGTACAAAGTTTAGCCTCCCATATAAGAGTGTTAGATGGAAATGGTATCCTAAGTGTATGTGGCAGAATGTGAGATATAATTGAGAAGTTAATTTACTTGCATTTGGAACCCTCATCTGTGGAATTGGAATTAATTTAAAAACCTGCCCCAAAAGTTATCACACCTGCCACTGATAACGGCAGTAATGATTTGTTTTTTTAATTGCTGATAAGCATTAATATTTAAATTCTTACAGCTTTGCATTACAAAATGAATTTACAATGCAGACCCCTGAGGCTAAAATTGAAGGTAATTATAACTAAGATAGCAATTTTCTTTTTGTCTTTACACAGATCTGTGATGAGTCCTTTACTTGTTGTGATTTTAAATGAATTTTTGGTGTCACTTTTCTAATACAAACAAAATACAACTGAAGTTCAAAATAAGTCCATCTGGAAATGTGTGAAGACTTTCTTGAAATTCAGACTGTGTATTTCACCAGGAGTTTGTTTTTCTCTTAGCCACTTGGTGGCAGTAGGACTCTTTATAACACAATAAATAAATTAATGTAAAATGTGTCCATATTTCTGAGAGTAGAGGATGGCTCAATTTCCTACATAATACTATAAGTAAGCCTTTCAATTAAAGCATAAATTATGAGCTCCTTATTTTCTACTAATAGGAAAGTGATAATGCTTCAGGAGTATTTAGTGGAAGAAGACCTAGAAAAAGTGTTTTGTGGTGCAGAACAGGGGAAGAGAAATTAGGAGATTAGAATTTCCCAGCACTTGAGGTCCATGACAAGGAAGGCTTTTAGCTTTTATTACTGCTGATACTACTGTCACAGCCAGGAAGCAGTAAACCTGAGATGTTGTTAAAGTGACAGTATCTTGTTCCAGGGATTGGAAACGTGAGATCACTCAGCAGTAAAGAACCCTGACAGGTAAATTATCTTGACAAGTCAAATCCTTACGTTAAAGCTCTAAAGGGTTTGGCATCAAGCTTAACATTTGGAATGGAGTCACACATTGTGTGGCACAGAAGGAATTGAGCCCCAAAGCCACTGAACAACTGGTAAGCTAAGTGTTTCTGCCTCTGATGCAGAGAAATGGTGTCTAAGTGATATGACTGACCAGCCAGTCCCCATATATTTTCCCTGTCTTTCTGTAAGCAACTAGAAGGAAGAAAAGATGTTTCCTGATTCTTGGGTACTGAATTAGTTTATGCATTGGGAGCAACAGTTGTCCCTGTTACAAGGTGAACTCCAAAAGTGCATGAAGCCTGTATTTTCCAAAAAGCATAAAATGCTAATTCAAAAAATAATTCCTTTTGTAGAAGATAATCCTTTACAAAACATATTTATTACTGCCATGTTTTTTAAAGTTGAGCTCATTCTCAAATCACATCCTTCATCTAATGCTAGAAAAGATTTGAGCCGATGGCACTCCCAAGTTTCCATCCGTTAGTCAACAGTTGTATTTTTTCAGTGTAACATAGCTATCAGAGGGGGTCATTGCCACAAGGCTAGTGATCATTCAGCTAAGGCCATTCCCTAGGTCTTTGAATTTCAGCCCGCAGCCCTTTTTAAAATACATTTTTTATTTAATGGGGAACCGGTGCAGGGATCAAAACAGAGAAATGCCATGCTATGGTGATCTGTGTTTGTCCGCAGATGGGCTGCTGCATTTTGTACCAAAATAAATTTATTCAGGATGTGTGGCTTCATTCCTAGGCCAGGTCTGCACTACAGATCTATATTGGTATAACGAGGTCGCTCAGTGGTGTAAAAAATCCACACGTGTGAGCAACATAGTGATACCTACCTCACCCCGGCCCCCATTTAGACAGCACAGTGTCAGCTGGAGAGCTTCTCCCGTTGACACAGGTACCACCTCTTGGGGAGCAGGATTAACTACGCTGACGAGAGAAGCTCTCCCATCGGCCAAGGAATGTCTTCACTTAAGCCAGGGATCTCAAACTCGAATCACCACAAGGGCCACATAAGGACTAGTACATTGCCCCGAGGGCCGCATCACTGACATCTTTTCATATAAAGGTACAAAAGCTCCCCCTCACCCCATCCCCACTCTACCCCTTCAATGAGGTGCCGCCCCTTCCCCACCCGCATTCCAACCCCTTCCCCAAAGTCGCCACTCCAACTCTGCCCCCTCCTTGCCCTTATTCCAACCCCTTCCCCAAATCCCCACCTCTTCTCCAGCTGCTCCCCTAATCACGCGGCTCCCCGCTCCTCACCCCTCCTTTCTAGAAAGCTCTAAGCACTGCCAAACAGCTGTTTGGTGGCAGGAAGCACCTGGAGGTAGGCAGAGGAGCGGGGACGTGGCACACTGGGGGAAGGGGAAGGGAGGTGGGTGAGTGGGGCGCGGAGATCTTGGCAGGCCACAGGAAATAACCCCGTGGGCCGCCTGTTTGAGACCCCGACTTAAGCGCTACAGTGGTGCAGCTGCATCGGTGCAGTTGCGCTGATGCAGTGTTTTAAGTGTGGACCTGCCCTTAGATATAATGAGTTGCAGGAATCACAGCTATGTAATTATTCCATTTACACATAACCTTGAACATAATGAACCCCTGAGTGTAATAATTTGGAGATAGTTCTCCTTCTGTCTAAGGTTCTCGCCCAACTGAGTTGTAGGGGCCTATAGAGTGCAGTATTCAAGAAAAATAATTTCTCTCTCTTCATCTGCAGGCTAGACATAGTTATACCATTAGAGACTGCTAAAATAGTTGCTTTGCTGTGGCAAAGGCACTGGTTTCTCCATTGTAGTGTATTGGCTTTGCTGTGAGTACAGCAGCAAAGGCATTTAAGAAGCTGCAATAGTAAGTAAATATATAAATAACTATTTTCAGTTGAGGTTTTGTGAGAGTCTACATAAATAGACATGATAAAATAATTGTCAGCATGGTCTGGTTGCTTAAGGATGGAGCAAGAGCTTGGTACACCTGTATTCCAAACCCAGCAGCTAGTGCCTTACTCTATGGCATGTGTCAGTTCACGTGTGTGTCTGAAACTCCACATCTTTTTTTAAAAGGGGGATATTGATTCATCACGCAGGAGCATGCGGAAACAATTAATATCTTCAAAATGGGTAGAGAATATGGAAGGGATGAAGCATTTTTTTATGCAAAGGGTATCCTGTTACCTGGTGTAGAAGGCAATGAGTTGTCAGCTGGGAAGGTGTGCATATTTTCACTGTAAAGCTGGGAATATCAACACTGATGACTCATTACATTTGTTCACAGTCTTCTGCCTTCATAATAGAGCAGTATTTACATTGAGTCCATAATCACCAAAAACAAAATGGAGAGTGATTTTCACCCCTTTATTTTACATGTATAGGCTCTTTAAATTCAGAATTAGGACTCTGCAGGGTGCTGGCCATGGACTTTTTGCAGGTGTCTTCAACTCAGCACGTTGAAAGTATAATCTTCATTCACAGATACAAAGTTAGACTTCAGAATGTGTGCTTCCAGGACCTATGCCCATCTCCCGTGACTTCTTAGGAGAGAGCCTTAAAAAGAAAACATTCTTACAAATGTTTTGTGATGGGGTGTTTACTCCACCCTGGCAGGGACAAGGTTAAGGGGAGCTAGAGAGAGGTAATGAAGCACTCAGATGGGGTGGTTAGTATACCAGAAGGACAGCAGGGCAATTGGGGTCAGATACACAGGAGCAAGGTAGTTGGGAGTTTACACTCGCTGAGCAAAGAGACACTGAGGGGCTTGTAGGAATGAGCTTGTATCCTGGGACTTCTCTAGAAGGGAGAAGGCAGCTGAGGAGAAGGAGACTCCTAAAGGAGGCCTGGGAGAAGAAAGTCCAGAAAAGAAGTCCTGAGAGTCAGTTGCTCAGGAAGAGCTGAGCCTCCAGGGAGAAAGCCCTGGCAGCACTGTCATAGAGGGAGGAAGAACTCTGCAGAGCCTGGGAAAGAGGTGAAGAGTCTGCAGATGACTGGGTCCAGGGGTTGTGGAAGAATTTTTGTTCCTTTGTGTTTGGACATGGTTATGCGATAGTCCCCTTGGCAGAGAATGAAGTCACAATGCAGACCGCTGGAGGAGGAGGGTGAAGCAGAGGGGCTGCAACATCAGCTCTTGCCACAAGGAGTCACTCTGGGATTGAGAATCTTCTACGGTATTTTTTAAGAACATCAATAGAAACATTGATCAAAGAAAGATCCTGGTGCCCTAGCTTGGATACAGAAAGAGTTCTGCTCGCTCTCGCTAAAGGCATGACTCAAAGCCAGGTGATGTTAATAGAAAAACTCCCATTTACTTCAGTGGATTTGGATCAGGACCAAAGGCAGGACATCAGAGAGAATAAATATGCAAGTGACTTACACCAGTCTCACTATCAGAGCTATGCTCGAAGGTATGGTATGCATGAGTCAGCCTTTTTTAAGCTCCTCCTTTTTCTGATAAATGGTTTAAAATGATAATGGCATTCCTAAGTGTTTCCATAGCAATGAATGCCAATGGGGTGTTTCAGTAAGAGGTATGGGTTGCTTTTCTAACACTAGGGGTAAAGTCATCTAACATTTGCTTAAAATTCTGTTGATAAAAACTTTTGGAAGCTTATGCTGATTTCCTAGACATACATGACCAATATTCAACTGGAAAGTTTATAGAACAGATGATTGTTTTCTTAAAATGCAAATTTCAGCATTAAGCTACTATGCTGAAAATCTGTTGTCAATAGATCATCTCCCAATTGATTTGCCATTGAAGATTCATCCCTAGAGATATAGTCAATTCAGATTAACTGAAGGGTGAGATTAAAGCCTTTTACTATATTTGAGCTGTGGGTTCTCAGCACCTCTGAAAATCAGGGCCTAAATGTAGTGCATAATTTGAACATAGAAGAAATAGCAACATGCTGTAAGCTGAGTTGCAAATCCTAATATGTTTAAACCAAAAGATTTTCATTTAGCAATGGGTGCATGACAATAGATACTATGAGAAACCTATCCAGTATGTGTGTATTGTTGATTGTCTATTTATGCTGTAAATTTTTTTGGCCTAGAGACAGTATACACTGAGCACACAACTGTTAGCAAATAATAAGTAATGTATCGGATTCAATGACAGCTAAAAATTGGCGAGCTCTAGACAATTATATTAAAATATTATTCCAATTAGTACCAGAGGGCTACATTCCACGCTCCTAAATTAGGCTGTTGGGGATTATTGGCAAGGAAAAAAAATCATTACAGTGGCAATCCTTCCTTCTTGGTAGGGAATTGCACAAAAACCTGTCAGTATTTCCATGACCTTGAAGAATTTTTGAGTTAATAACTCATTTGGGTAAAAAAATAAATGGTGATCTTACCTTGCTTTCTGTGATGCAGATATATAAACATTATTTTGAGAAATAGGGATTAGGAATACTTTCTAGTGTAGCTAAATTTAAATATCTCATGTTAAGGACAGTACACCTCTCAGTTAGTATAAAAATATACCCAACTGCTTTTACGTAGGTAGCATACTCATCTTTTTGACAGTTAGAATTGTGAACAAGATGACTAACTGAATGACTAGATACAGTATATGTTATTTTGTAGCAAGAGCCTTCAGCAAGGGATGTAATTTGTTTATTAAGTGAATGTGTATTTTCACTTAAGACCCCTATAATAGAAAAAGACAAAGAAACAACATATTTTTGTTTAAAAATACTTTATGTATTACATACATAAAAATACTTTATGTATTATGTATTCCATTAACGAGATGAAAGAATTGGATCTCTCAAAGAAATATTGCAGGTACCGCTTAAACTGCAAAGCTGTACAACCAACAGAAATAGCTGAAGACAAATTGAACCAGCTGTTTCACCTTCTCAAGAAATACAGAGTAAGAGGGTATAGCCTAGTAAGTAGAATGGTATAAGGCTCTGTAGCTCCATGGAAATATAGCACTGTGGCAGCAGAGCTAGTGTGTGTACGTCTAACTGGGCTGGGAATTGCCCTTCCCAGCTGCACAGTTGTTGTATCCTAAGTACATAAATATTTGACAGAAAGAAAAGGGTAAATTGATAGTGGAAACTATGTTAATTTCAAGTGATGGGTAACAGTAACAAAGCCTATAATATGTGTTACAAAAACTCAGGAACAGGGGGTTGTTGCTTTCCAATCTTGATACAAGGTTTCTAATTTAAATAACTCTTTGGGGCAAACATTGCTGTATTGCATTATATATTGCTGCCACTGATGTCATTGGAAGTATGCATAGGATACTTTGATTCCTCAAGTTCCCACTTCACTGCCTCTTCATACAGTTAGCATTAGCAGCTGAACTTTTTCTGCACCAGCATTTTTGTGTCCTCGCTTATACGAAAAAAAGAATTTAAAAGAGAAGCTAGGGAAAATATGCGCTGGGGGAAAAAAATCTGACATTTGAGCAAAAACCCTTTTTGAAAGAATGATTTAAAGCCCTGTTTACCAGTGAAACTGTTATAGGTCCAAGTTACCATGGAAACAGAAAGAATTCAAATAATATTAGCAATAGCATATCTATTATGGTATTGCATTAACAATGTTGTAGTCAAGGGTCACTTGCAGTTTCATGTACAAGCCACAGTTTTCAGTAATTTATAACCAAGAAAGCAAACAATGTTACAGACTAGAAACTAGCATTAAAAACAGAAGTCTCAGGGTTCAATTTCTTATTGGGGAGGCGGGGAGGAGGGGAGAGCAGAGCGAGAGGCTCTTCCTTTTGCCCGTTATTAGGGGGAAGCAATTGTATTAATTTAAACACATGTAGAAGAATTTACAATATTCTGTACATACTCATTAAGTTCAGATGCTGTTTTCTCTTACAGAAAAAATCACTGTGAATTCAGTTTTAGGTCCACATTCACCAGCAAGTAGTTACAGTACTGTAAATGACATGTTTAGAAATGGGGCCTAAATGTGTCTCCTTTGCCAGACATCCCCGATCCAGAGTCACCGTTCCGTCCCTTTTTCATTGTGTGTGCTGTTCAGCAGTAAAAGATAGTTCTGTTTCACTCTCTCTTCCAATTAAGACAGTTGAAAAAAACCCAGATATCTTTGTTTAAATGTTTCCCAGATTACTGGCTGAAGCCCTGACTTTTTGCTTTTAGGTGTATTCGACCACAACCTTCCCAGCTAGCTCTGTGCAGGTGCGCACACACTACATCTGCTAATTTCTTGGTTACCATGACAGAAAATTCAATAAATGCAACTGGTGTTCCATGCTCCGTATGGTGTTCAACGAGAATATGGCATCATCACAAGGAAGAACTCGGTTCCCAAAACCATGAGACGTAGTCTTGGCACTTACATGATCACTAGGATGGTCAAGGATATCCCTCACTGATAGGATCACATGCAGCCCTTGGCCAGAGCCCTGAAACAGGAGACATTAAATAATCCAGACAAGAACCTGACTGTACCTTTCGTGTTTGGAACGTTACATACAATTACAATGTCGATTCATTTCAATTGTGGTCCAGCATACAATTTTACAATAGTCTAATTGAATAAATAAAGAAAAATATGGATACATCCTAAAAATTCTCTAATCTGGCGGACCTAATTTCCGACTTCACACAGGGTTTACACGCTCTCTCTAAGAGACTTAATCATGCCACCCTCATCCTTGTTATAGTTTCACTCAGCCAATTAGGGATCAGATAGAATACCCTGTTACTAGGGTGACCTATCAAACACAGATGGGAAATATAGTTTATAAGCAGTGCAGAGACTGAAGATTGCCCATGAAACATTTGTTCAGTAATTTCCAGTAATGAACAAATTCTAAACAACAAATAGGAAAAAAATCATCAAAAACCAGTTTGATGTGAATAGGTCACCATCTCTAGGCCTGTCCTGTTCAAAAAGCAGGTGTGATATACTTGTCGCTTCATGGCCATTTATTTTACAGACAACAAAATGCTGCTAATGGCAGCCAATCTGAACTGGCAGAATGTTTAGTAGAAAAGAGACATGTTTGGCCTAAGTTGTTTTGCTTGGCTGACAAATCCTTGGAATAATCTTTTAGATTATCTGTGGTCCACAAACTTCCAGTATAAATGTACTTCATATAGAAGTCTGCAGTTAAGATTGTATTCTGTCTAAATGCAGGATAGAGAATACTGAAGGAGCTTGTTTTGTCTTTGGATGTGAAACTTGGCACTATGCATGTGGAAAATTTTCCCCAACCCATACGGTAATACCTTTACTTATGCACATGCATAGTGCGTTACATATTACAACTGCTGTAAAAACATTAACTGATCCACAAAGCAAATTACATGCTGCTGATGTATTCCTTCTTATGGTAGAAAAGCAATTAAACCAGGTTTTATTTGATCATTTTAAACTTCACTGTGTGGTTTTTCAAAGAATCTGAGCCTTGGACTGCATTCTTAAGTGGTTAGTTGTTATCAGAGTAAGAACTGAGGGCTAGATTCACAAAAGAAACAAACTTTTAGGCACCAAGAAAATCATTAGGATTCACTATACCTGAGTTTGGTGCCTAGGATCTCTATATAATGAATGGGAAGAGAGAGGCACCTTAGAATGGGATTTGTAAAAACCAGCATGCTAGGCGGCTCCTTGCCTAAGGTAGCTAATAGAAAATGCCAAGGCAAGACGTGTGAGTATATGCTAAGCCCTGCTCCTCTCTCCGAGATAGGCACCTATCTCAGGGCTGCAGGGAGGTGCCTCCGTCTGCTTGGGATTCTCAACTGTAAACTGTTTCTTTCAATTAGGTGCTGTCAAGGTTCCTTCCCCACTCTGAACTCTAGGGTACGGATGTGGGGACCTGCATGAAAGACCCCCTAAGCTTATTCTTACCAGCTTAGGTTAAAAATTTCCTCAAGGTACAAACTTTGCCTTGTCCTTGAACCCTATGCTGCCGCCACCAAGCGTGTTAAATAAATAACAGGGAAAAAGCCCACTTGGAGACGTCTTCCCCCCCAAATATCCCCCAAGCCCTACATCCCCTTTTCTGGGGAAGGCATGATAAAAATCCTCACCAATTTGCATAGGTGAACACAGACCCAAACCCTTGGATCTTAAGAACAATGAAAAAGCAATCAGGATCTTAAAAGAATAATTTTGTTAAAGAAAAAGTAAAAGAATCACCTCTGTAAAAATCAGGATGGTAAATACCTTACAGGGTAATTAGATTCAAAACATAGAGAATCCCTCTAGGGAAAACCTTAAATTACAAAAAGACACAAAAACAGGAATATACATTCCATTCAGCACAGCTATTTTACCAGCCATTAAACAAAAGAAATCTAACACATTTCTAGCTAGATTACTTACTAACTTTTTACAGGAGTTCTGAGCTGCGTTCCTGTCTGTTCCTGGCAAAAGCATCCCGCAGACAGACAGACACCTTTGTTCGCCCCACCTCCAGCTTTGAAAGTATCTTGTCTCCTCATTGGTCACTTTGGTCAGGTGCCAGCGAGGCCATCTCAGCTTCCCAACCCTCCACAGGTGAAAGGGCCCTGCCTCCAGCCAGGAAGGATTCCATAGTTCTGTATACAGAAAGGTGGCCATCCCTCCCCTCACATTCATGACAGGTGCCTCTGCTGTTTTTGCAAAAAGTCACGGGATGGGGGCCTCCCCACTCAAACTTTTAGCTCAGTGGTTCGGGTATTCACTTGAGATGTGAGAGAGCCTCAGTTCAAATCCCCCTCTCTACCTGAGGGGAGAGGGGATTTGAACAGGTATCTTCCATCTCTCAGATGAGTGCTCTAGCCACTGGGCTATCGGATAGTCTGAAGTGGGGCTCCTTCAGCCCTGCCCCCCTTTTATATAAGCTCATCTATACTGGCCTGATGCGGTAGGCAAGCTCTGAGCACACTTAACAAATCAGGCCCCACAGGAATGATAGGCTTTCCTCTATCTTCCACCGGTTCATGAATTGCTCTGGGGCTTAGGTGTCTGGACACCTGGTGCGGGGCTGCAGTGCACATGTTCAGAGGCAGAAATATATGCACTTGAGGAAATGTTTACTGAAAAAAAATAGGCACCAAGCAAGTTTAGGCTCCTGAGAGGGCAGCTGAGTGGGTCATTGAGGCCTGATGCTGAGATTTAGTTGGCTGAAGTGGCAGTTAGGTGCCAAAGTCCTCTTGTGAAACTAGCCCAGTCCGCCTGTGACTTTGTAGCTGAAAATATTTAGCAGACCCAGATTTATGCATGAAAAGGGTTTACTTTACCTTTGATACCATAAAGAATGTGATTGTTGTGATTTTTAAAAGAAGCACAATGAAAAAGCTCAAGTGCTCTGGAATCATCTTATAATGTGGCTTGTAACAGTTCTTTTCTGATTGAATTTTCATTTTTCTTATTTATGGGGGATAGGAGTCAAATCTCAATCTTGTTGGCACACAGCAATGCACACATCACTGTAATGATGTTAACACTGCTTTTAGCCTTATGCTCCGTGATTAATGCAGTCTTATGTGATTGGTGTCTTGATCAGCTCTATCAAGACCTGATTCTTAACTATGGATTGACTGGAACCAGGAATCTTTTTGAAGATACTAATGAGAACATAAAATAGACTTAACTGTTTGCCTGATTCTTTGGAGTTGCCCGCACATAAACTCCATGTCCATAAAAAGCCAAAGTGACTCAAAATGAGTTATAGAATAATAGTCCTTATATTTAGGGCCTGCTCCTACTTCTATTGAATCCAGTGGTACAATTTCCCATTCAATTCAGTGACGTGGTCTGTGATGGATGAGGTGAATGGGGAGCACCATGGAAGATTAAATTTAGCATTGACAAATGCAAAGTAACACACATTAGATGGAATAATTTGAATTAACTGTAACCACTCAAGAAAAAGAACTTTAGATGTTGGCTCAATGGAATCTTCCATTTAATGCGCAGTAGCCGTCCAAAGAACAAACAAAATCATGGGGGAAATAGGAGAATAAGATAGAAAATAATGCATTACCATTATACAGGCAAATCACAGGTGAAAACAGATATGAACAGAAGTTAAGATGACTCTAAGCCATGTATTTAGGCAATTCCGTTCACAGGTAGTTTTGGAATTTCTTCTTCTTTGGTCTTAAATTCACACTCATTTACTGTATAAATTGTTTCCGCATGTTAGTCGACCATAGAAAATTTGCTTACCAACTATTAAAAGATTTATTGTTTCTTTTTTAGAGTATCTCATATACCACTAAGAAATAATATGATTATTGGATGGCTCTATTCAGAAGAGGAAGCTGCTCATGGTATATGAAAGATATCCAAAAGCTTTACATTAGATACAGAGATTTGTAGAATGTTGGCAAAGTATTCTGCGTTTTTAAATATTCTTTCTGTTTACTGGGTTATTTGTATTTTTATTTTCTTTTTGAAGTATTTGTGAGAGGCCAGAAGGGAACTACTTCATTATGTCCATGACTTATTCAGTTATGGTTCTCAGCATTAATAATCCTTTAAATAGCTTAATATTTTCCTTTTAGTGTGTGTCAGATTTTTTCCTAATGCAGATTGTGTGCCACATTTCTTAGCTGGCTACAGACTTGATAAAGTACTAGCTGCTAGCAATCCCTGCAAACAATTTCAGACCTTAACTATAAATGATTAAGTCTAATCTTATTTTCTGGCACCATATAAATTAGAACCACATATAAATAGATGTGTGTTCTGCTGTCTGTACATTTTTTTGACAAGAATCCATTTACTTTCTCCAGAGAGTCTTCTCCCCACCCTTGAAAATTTTATCCCCAAATAGTACCCTCCACATTTTCCCCCAGCACAGACATAATGCTGTGCTTCAGATCTTGCCCTGGTTTGTGTCATTTGCATTGATAATTTATTTTACAATTAATATCCATAAGCTGAATTTTATAGTAATAATATAATACAATACTCTTTGTTTCGTGCCAGCATTCAGTCTGTAATTCTTTTTGCTTTCAGTAACGGAGTCAGTAATTTTTCTCAATGTGAGAAGCCAATTCCATAATCAAAGGCCATAAACAGAAAAGCCTAGAATCTCCAATGTATATTAGGGAATCTGTGTGCAGAAAATGACTAGAAACAAGAACCCAAGAAAAATAACTGGAAAGATACTCTGGGTACCTACATATATGTCAAAATATTTCTGAGCTAAGGGAAAATTTTAGAATGCATCCAAGTCCCATTTTTAAAAGGAAATTAGGCACTTAGGCTCCTAAGACTTGTTAAAGTCCAGGAAATTTTCCTACCATTGAAATCAATGGGATTTAGGCACCCAACTCACTTAGGCACTTTTGAAAATCCCAGTAGATGCATAAAGACCTTTGAAAATCTGGTCCTATAGTCTCAATCACATCATTCCTGATGTGCTTCAGAGTCCCATGGATGTCTGTGGGAGTTTTGATTTCTGAAGAATAAAGTATTTTGCTTGAAATCAAAGAAGAGATTTCAAAAGGATATCAATGTGATCAGATAATCCAGATTCAGTAAAACCTCTGACAGCAATGAGTATTCTGTCAGCAGCAGTCTCTTAATGGAAGAAACAAAAATAAAGAAATGCAAAAATTGATTTTAGAACAAAGTATTAATTTACTTCTCCATTATCTTTTTATCGAGCAAAGGTCTCAATCTGACAGTATTATGTCGATAATACACAGAAGCCTTATTGATTACAGATGCAAAATGCTTACCAAAAAATATAAAAATATCAGAATGCAATATTATAACCCAGGTCTTCATGTTCCAGGATAATAAAGTCATATTAACATATAACAAAGTTAACTGTCAGAAGCAAAGTGATGCGCAGCAGATCTCTATGAAGAAGTTAATAAACTTCAGCTGTTAAATGGATGTTGCTTCATTAAATTGCTTGCTATTGAAATGCTTAATATCACCCAAGCAATAGTCAAGACTGTTATGGTAGTGCTATAATTAGATGGCAATCTGTGTCATCTACATAAAAGAACCTTGGATCATACTGAAGGATGACAGGTCCAACAGGGGAGGGGTGTGTGTGTGTGTGCATACACCACACAACTTGGCCAAAGCTTTCAAAAGACCTACTGGCTGCAGGGAGCCACTTGTCCAATACTCAGCTGACTTCAAAAATCACTGCATGTAGCCCTTGCTAGAATGAAGCCATCTTTAGCTAATATTTCTTAGTTTAAGAAGTCTGGGCCTGATCTAAAACCTACTGAAGTCAAAGAACTTTGGCTGTGACCTCTATCAATAGGATGAAAAAAGGACAGTTAGATAATTTCTCTTGTTGCACAGAATTTTCAATAATAATAATAAAAATAGTTCCAAATGAATAGGCAAGGCCTTCAGATACCTAGAAATATTTTTGAATGTATACTCCATTCCGATTATGTACATTAAGGTGATTGTTGAGAAGTAGTCTGAACTGAGGCATGTATGGGGGCCATTTTACCCAAAATACTAATACATCATTATTTTAAATTATTGGCTATCCATTTGCCTAAATAACTATACCAGTTTATCCTGTTAGAGCTAGAAACAAAATACCTAATCTAACATCCATAAGTAAGAAACTGTAAGAGAAACTTTTTAAAGTTACCAGAAGTAACACGTCTGTAAATAATTAAATTACAGAACATGAACCCCTCCACCAAAATACCTAGACAGCAAATACCTAGATCTTTCTCAGGAGACACAAGCCGAAGACTGAATAGGTGACTGAATAGGTCCATGCACATGTATGTCTCCTCCCTTAGCTACCTACTACGTAATATGGACACTCTGCCTTCCTCCCTGCTCTAGCTACATTACTAAGAAGTATTGTTAAAGACGGCTAGAGACACTATTTTTGTAGGACATGACAAAAGAGATAAAAATATAGACAGGTTTTCTGAAGTGCTCAGGGTTGGTATACCTTTTCTGCCATTGAAGAGTAAAACTCCCTTAGGAGAGGAAGGAATGCCCACTGGTTAGGGCATCAGACTGGGAGACCTGAGTTGAATTCCCTGTTATGCCACAGACTTCCTGTGTGACCTTGGACAAGTCACTTCACTTCTCTGTGCCTCAGTTCCCCATTTGTAAAATAGGGATGGTAATACCTGCATACACCATTGGACTGTTGCGAGGATAAATACATTAAAGGTTGTGAGGTGCTCAGATACTACTGTAATAGCGGCCATGTCTACACTGTGCCACAGTGTGGACTATGAGAGTGTGAACTGCATAGTGCACCAAAGTGTTGCGATCTAACTGCCTCATGTGGATGCCTCATGCTGTTTGAAAGAGGACTACATTAATGCAAACTAAGGGTTTATCTACACTGTAATTAGACATCCATGGCTGGCCTGTGCCAGCTGACTCAGGCTCATTTGGCTTGAGCTGCAGGGATGTTTAATTGAGATGTGGACTTTCCGGCTTGGACTGTAGCCCGAGCTCTGGGGCCCTTCCACCTTACAGGATCCTAGAGCCCAGGCTCCAACCCATGCCAACAATGGAAGACTACACTGCGGTTAAACAGCCCCACAGCCTAAGCCTTGCAAGCCTGAGTCAACTGGCATGGGCTAGCCACAGATTTTTAATTGCAGTGTAGACATATACCCTAAGTAACTTTTTGTATCCACAGGGCACTTATGTTGCACCACTTGGCCGCGCTCTGCAGTTCACACCCCTGTAATCCAGAGTGTGGCACAGTGTAGACAAGTCCTTAGTCCTAAAGTAGTAATGGGTTTGAAAATCCCAACCTACAGCCTTCCAAATCCAGTATTGCTGAGTCAAATGTGAGTTCTACCCAAATGAGGGCTGAAAGTGGACTTCAGGGATTGGCTTGCTATTGGGTGTCTCACTGCAGCAATTACTGAACCAACAATATGCCCAGAGCTGTGCTGAAATTATTGATACTGTTATGCAGAAACGGATGTTGTGGCATAAGGAATGGCTAAAGATAAACTGAAGTTTATAAACTAAAGCACTTATTAATTTTAGCCCCATTCTAACTGAAGAAGGAGGGAAAATTCAAATGCAGAGACATGGAAGTAGGAAAGTTCTTTTTAAGCTTAGGGAAATTTTCAAGGTAGCATAATCTAATGGATATGGTGCAGGAGTAGAAATCAGGATAGCAGGCTTCCATTCACTGCTCAGGTGCAGACCTGCTGTGTCACCTTGGGCAAGTCACTTCTCCTCACTGTGGGTCTATTTCCCTTCCCAACCTTTATCAAAAATGCCTGAAGGGTCGGACTGGGAACATTACTGATGTGCTTACATGTTATCTGCCCTGTTGGGTATGCTCTTGTGTCCAATTTTACATTCTTGTGAAATGACTGGCTGGAAAAAAAAATATCAGCAAGAGGTTTTCCTCAAAGTTCTGTGACGATAACAGGGAAGCAAACAAGTTAACGTGATTGGAATGTAAATGAAGAAGCTCCCCATCTTGGAGTTTAGCCTAACCCTATGATGCTGTGGAGCTCTACAGTCCCACAGGTGCTCACTGTCTCCCTAAGCAACTCTTACCTTGAACTCCAGTGCAAGGGGTGGAGAAGCTGCATGGGAGCGCTACCCCTTTTTTATTGGAGCCAAGGTAGTGGCTTGCTTATGTCACGCTGCTTTTACCTGGGTGATACTCCTCATTCTTTACTACTACAGTTCTAGTTCATTGTTTCTCCACCACAGGCTGATTGGGGAGTGTGTGTGTGTGTGTGTGTGTGTGTGTGTTTGTATGTCATTCGTGTTGACTAGGATGGGTTTTGAGTGGAGAACTGATTGCAACATGTACTTGCAGTACTTGTTTCTGTGATTGTTAGATCAGCACTTGGTGATATGCAATGATCAGTGGGGGATTGATTAGCACTACAGAAGAGATAGGGGTTCAGAAACTATCACAGAAGGCCTTCATGCAGATGCATCCCCTGAGACACTGTTTCTGGGGTACAAATCCTTTGAGTGAGGAGCCCATGTCTCTCACAGAAGGATCTGCAAGGAGACCCTTGTGGGAGTTCGCAGTCTCATTTTCTACAGGATGTTGATCTGGACCCTAGGTAAGCTTCAAAGGACTTTCTCTCAGTAGGTCATTTTATAAACACAGGCAAGGCCTGAAGTTCCTACAAATGCTATAAGAACTCTGTGATGTTGCACTTCATATGTTTTATGGAAATATGCTAATGAGTGTGAATATAATGTAACTGGAATATGCTTCATGCAAAAGGTCTCTTGTAAGGTATCATTACAAAGCTTTTGATCTACTCAGTGTGTTCATCCTAACTGTATGAATGTACCAAATGTGCCAAAGATATAACGGGGTAGAACAGAACAAAAATGCTGCCAGTCATGAGAAATCCCCTAGTTAGCACCTAAGCTGGAACTAACAAGAACTGTACCAGGGGAAAGGATTGGGCCCAGAGTATGAAGTCTGTGAAAGAAGAGTATTGGAACATTTTTGAGGGTGAGATTTAACTGTATTCAGTTTCTTAAATGTATTAGGCTTAGACTTGCATGTTTTGTTTTATTTTGCTTGGTAACTTACTTTGTTCTGTCTGTTATTACTTGAAACCACTTGAAATCCTACTTTTTATACTTAATAACATCACTTTTGTTTATTAATTAACCCAAGTAAGTGATTAATACCTGTGGGAGCAAACAACTGTGCATATCTCTCTATCAGTGTTACAGAGGGCGGAACATTCATGAGTTTACCCTGTATAAGCTTTATACAGAGTAAAATGGATTTATTTGGGTTTTGGATCCCATTGGGAATTGGGTGTCTGGGTGCTGGAGATAGGTAACCTGCTGAGTGGTTTTATGTTAAAGCCTGCAGTTTTGGGGACGTGGACCAGACCTGGGTCTGTGTTGTTGCAAACTAGCATGTCTGGCTCAACAAGACAGGGCTCTGGAGTCCCAAGCTGACAGGCAAAACGGGCTCAGAGGTAGTTTCAGCACATCAGACAACAGTCCCAAGGGGGTCTCTGTGACCGAAGTTTTACCCAAACTCCTAGAAAGACAAGATGATTGAGGTAATATCTTGAATTGGACCAACTACTGTTAGTGAGAGAGATCTGAAGAAAAACTCTGTGTAAGCTCAAAAGCTTGTCTCTTTCACCAGCAAAAGTTAATCCAATAAATATATTACCTCACCCACATTGTCTTTCTAATATCCTGGGACTGATGCGGCTCCGACAACATTGCACGTAAGAACTCTTGTTTAGCATGATTGTATAAAACCAGTGCAAATTAAATGCCCCCAGTTGATCTAGGTTCTAAATGTCTCAATTTAATGTCTATATTCAGATATACTAGCTGCAGTTATGAACATTTGTTTTGTAAAAGTTCACTCTTTTAGTGCTGCATTTATTTTGATATACTCCTCAGCCATAAACTATGATGATTCTGTGCTCCATTTTCCATTATGCATGACTTTGGCTTTATATAATTACGTTAGTAAAACCATGATACTGCAGAATGTCTCTTTGAGATGTGAGGTTAGCACATAGTATATATTCACTAGGTACCCCCATAAATGGAGCATGGGCATTTTTAAAGTCTGAAGCAGAATCTGGCTGCAATTTCACATTTTATTTTATACTTAGGATGTATTAATGCCATCTCAACATATCTGCTGTGGACACCAACTGATTAGCTGCTATCTTTGGGCTAGGGGATTATTGAGTTTTGTGTTCTCATTTTATGTGATTTAAGCTGTTGGTCAAATGCATTCTGGACTGCTTATTCAAGTTCATACATTGTTGTTTGGTTTTTTCCTTTTAACATATGCAATATATTAACCAGCTTTTGTCATTAAATGCTTTAAGATGCTTTTTAAGAACTGCATGTATTGTTCTTGTAGTCTTTTAAAGTTTGTTACTACAACATTTAAAAAAAACATTTTGTGTGTGAACAGTACTGAATCACTGTATCTTGCAGATATGCTACAGGGTACTTCAATATCATTTTTGATAAAAATGTTCAAACTACGGTATCTAAAAGAACTTTAGCCCACTTTTATTTAGGTTCCCTTTTCATCGTGTGTCTGTATAGAACTTAGCACAATTGGTCCTAATCTTTGATTGGTACCTCTTGTGCCATGCAAATAATAATAGTGATAGACAGCCAAGTTTTAATATTTTAGTCATACCAGTCTGTGATCCTGGAATTTCTGAAAGGTCCAGGGGTAAAATTTTCACAAGTGTCCATAAGGAAATGATGTTAAAGTGTATTTCGGTGTTGCAAGATGCCGACATACCTCTAGTGCAGAGGGGGGCAAACTACAGCCCGCGGGCCACATCTGGCCTGCAGGACCCTTCCCTCTGGCCCCCGAGCTCCTGCCAGGGAGCGGGTCAGGACAGGCTTGCAGAAGAGCCAGCCCAACTCCCCAGCAGCGTGGTGAGCGGGGTGGAGGCTAGTCCCTGGCCCCTCCCTGCCTCCCTCGCAGTCACAGTTTCCCCAGCACCTCGGCAGTGTGAATGCAGCTCTGGCCGGGCAGCATGGCTATAGCGCCACCAGACCTGGGCATCCAGGGCAGTGTGGTCAGCGGGAGTTCCGGGGGGGGGGAGGCGAGGAGAAGGGGAGGTTGCAGGGGGGTAGTTAAGGAGCCTTGGCCCTTCTGCCGGGGATGGGGGAAGAGCAAACCATGGCCCCACTCTACCTCCAGCATGCTTGGCCCCTGTCCCCAGCAGCCAAGTCCAGACAGGGAGTGAGCCCTGCCCGACTGCCAGGGAGAGCAGCCAAATGAGCAGGGGAAATGCACAGGGAAAGGACTGAGCCCCCCTTTCCCCCACCCCACAGGTAACGTAGGGCGGGGAGAGCAGGGAAGGTTGGATGGGGTGGGGAGGACGCGGGGGGCGGTCAAGGGGTAGGGAGCAGAGGAGATTGGATAGGGGATGGGCATCCCAGGGGGATGGTCAGGGGGCAGAGAGCAGGGGTGTTTGGATAGGATGCACAAGTCCTGGGGGGTAGTCAGAGGTGGGAAGCGGGGGGAGTTGGATATGGGTGGGAGTTCTGGGGGGCTGGAATGGGGGTGGAGGCCAGGCCATGTTTCACTGTTTGGGGAGGCATAGCCTCCCCCAGCCTTCCCTACCTGGCCCTCCATACAATTTCTGTACCCGATGTGGCATTAGGGCCAAAAAGTTTGTCCACCCCTGCTCCAGTGGGATTTTCAATCTCCAATTTTTAATGAGTTCCAACAACTATTTAAATGTGTTAACAATGTCTAGCATCCAGTGATGTGTGTTTTGTGATCAGCTGCAATATTTCCTGCTTTTTTCTTTCAATTTAATAGTGTGCAAGGTTTTTTTAGGCTAATATTTTCTGGTTTGTAACAATACAGTTCTTGGGCTGGGAGTGAGTTTACGTCCACATTAGTGTCAGGTAAAAAAGTACAGTGAATCCATGTAACAGCTTTTTCATTATTTTTATTTTTGTGCTTGTCACTGCATAGCACAAAACTCATGTCGCGAATTCTACATTTGTCAGCAAGAGGAAAATAAATAGTAATTATGAGGCAGACGTACCAGCAGCCATATGAGTTAAACATTTAACATTCAGGTAAAGGGAACAAGATGTTCTTCTGTTTCAGGTAATTGTAATGGTTGCATGATATTTATTTTCCTTCTGTACAATACCTATCCTTGATTAAGTGAAGGTTTCCATACTCCTCTGTTGTCACTTTAAACCCCTGGGATCTGTAAATGTAGGTACAGCATTAACAATTAGCTTCTGCTCTCAGCCGATGAAGAAGGCTGATAATTGTGGCTGCTGCGAAGGATCATGTGATAGGGTCGAAGACTCACTGGTGCGACGCCTCCTGCTGGTTGTCTGGGAATTAGCTCTTTTCCAGCATTGGAGCACCCTCTGCTGGCCAGTCTCACTTGCCTCAGGCCCTCCATGACCCTCCTGGACCCCGGTGCCTCTTACCTCGGGGTTCTGCCCCCAGCATTACCCAAAGTCCCTCAGTCTTCCCTCTCAGGGGAACCCCCCCCACCTTGCCTCAGTAGCTACTGCTGGTCGTCATCTAGCCCGTTCTCACTGGGGCAAACTGCAGTCTGTAATGGCCACTAATCATCGGCAAGGGGGTTGGACCAGATGCCTCTGCCTATCCCCGGGCTACACCTCCCAGCCCCAGTACCTGCATAGGCCTTTATCAAGGCCTCAGCCTGGGGAATTGCCAGGCTGGAGCTCCCCAGCTCCTCTTGCCTTTCCACAGCCCTGCTCTGCTTCAAGTACCCTATTCCTAGGCAGCTAAGTTCTTCTCCCTCCAAGGCTGGAGAGAGACTGTGACCCAGCTCCTCCCTTAGGTCTTCTTATACTTCCAGTCTGGCCCTGATTGGCTGCCTCAAGCCCACTCCTAATTGGCTCCCCAGGGCAGGCCTTTCCCAGCCCTTCCACACTGGAAGACCACTATAAGGAGAGGGAGGTAGAAGTCCTTGTACTACAGATACCATGTTTCTAGAAGATAATGCCTAATTGAGTTTAAAGGACTGATTTGCGTGTAAGGATCTTGTCTTGTGCTGGGAATGAGAGGAGCAATATATGTGGAGAAAGATTACTGTGAAATGATTAGAAGTAACATAAAGAGTGAAATAATTATGGTAAACCTATCATATCTGGCCACAACACTCTTACTGAAAGAATATTACGACTTGGAGAAACCATCTGCACAGGAGCTAGCAAACAGAGCTCTAAACAGGGGAGTTTGAGTGGGAGTTCTGTTGGAGGAGAAGGTAGTTGTACTTGGTTTTGTATTTTTAGTATTTGTGTGTGTGTGTAGGGGCTTTGTGCTGGGACAACAGCTGAGCCCTGCTTGGGGGGGTGGGGTTCTGACTAGAGGTCCTATAAAGGTAGCCAGCCAACCAGTCAGGCAGCGGCACAGACAGCTGCGGCGACACAGGAGCTAGCAAACAGAGCTCTAAACAGGGGAGTTTGAGTGGGAGTTTGTATTGTGGTGCTTGTTTGGGGTTTGCTTTTGCTGGGGTGGGGTGGTCTTTTTGGTGTGACTTGTGTTTCCCAGAGTAACAGGATTTAGGTGGGAAGGCGATGACAGATACGGAGGCAGCTGTGGGAGTGACTCCTGTAGTGGAAGACACATTGAGGATGACTGGATGTGGAAGCTGTGGTATGGGAAGCTGGAGGGGGGACCTGATAAGAGTTTTTTCTGCATGAAATGCCGTCTGATAGAGTTGATGGAGGAAAAGATCTGAGGTCTGGAGATGCAGGTGGAAAGTCTCGTTGAGTTTAGGAAGGGGTTTGAGCAGATGATGGAGCAAAGATATGAGGTATCTGAAGGGAAAAGCGCAGACTCTCAGATGGAAGCAGGGCTGGGGAATTTTGTGGGGAGACTGGGTGAGGAAAGTGGTCAGTGGAAGCATGTGACTAAAAGAACCAGGCAGAGGAAAAGACGGGCTAGTGAAGGAGAAATAGAGCTTAGGAATAGGTTTGCAGAGTTGGAAAATGAAGAAGGGGTTCAGCAGGTACTTGTTGAAGGTGGAAGGGTAAGGAAGAAGAGAAGAGAGGCTAGTCCTATAGGAAAAGCAGAAGAGTCAAGGGAGACTACACCAAATATGAGCCCCAGGAGGATACAGGATGGGTTGAAGAGGATTATAAGGGAAAATAGGAATGGAAAGAACTTGCAGCCAGAGGGAACAGGGGAGACACTCGAGAATAGCACCGTCACCAGGAAAAGGCAGGTCTATGTGATAGGGGACTCTTTACTGAGAATAGACAGGCCTGTAACTAGAGCTGATCCAGAGAATAGAAGGGTGTGCTGTCTTCTGGGTGCTAAGATACGGGATGTAGACCTGAGGTTGAAAAGGATCCTAAAGGGAGCGGGAAAGAATCCCCTAATTATCCTTCATGTGGGAACAAATGATTCGGCTAGATTCTCGCTGGAAAGTATTAAGGGAGACTATGCTAGGCTGGGGAAGACGCTTAAGGAAATTGAGGCTCAGGTGATCTTTAGTGGGATCCTTCCTGTTCCTAGAGAAGGGCAACAAAGGTGTGACAAGATTATGACTGTCAACAGATGGCTTAGGCAGTGGTGCTATAAGGAGGGCTTTGGGATGTATGGCCACTGGGAGGCGTTCACGGACAGAGGATAATTCTCTCGGGATGGACTTCATCTGAGTAGGGAAGGAAATAGACTTCTGGGATGGAGGCTGGCACAACTGATAAAGAGAGCTTTAAACTAGGAATTAGGGGGAGATGGTTGGGAGATGTCCAGGTAATCTCCATGCCAGATTTTAGCATTGAGAGAGAAGAAGACGAAGTAAGAAAGGATACAGCCGTGGGTAGGAGAATGTATATAAGGAGCGAGGGCGGTGTGGATACTAGTCTAATAGGTTATACTGGCTGTAGAATGACTGTGCCTAATAGGGTACAAAATGTGAGCGAGGCCAAACAGCAAAAATTAAGATGTTTATACACCAATGCGAGGAGCCTAGGTAACAAAATGGAGGAACTAGAGCTACTGGTGCAGGAAGTGAAACCAGATATTCTAGGGATAACAGAAACATGGTGGAATAGTATTCATGACTGGACTACAGGTATTGAAGGGTATGTGCTGTTTAGGAAAGACAGAAACAAAGGTAAAGGTGGTGGAGTAGCATTGTATATCAATGATGAGGTAGAATGTAAAGAAATAAGAAGCGACACAATGGATAAGAGAGAGTCCGTCTGGGCAAAAATTACATTGGGGAAGAAAACTAGTAAAGCCTCTCCTACGATAGTGCTTGGGGTGTGCTATAGACCTCTGGGATCTAATTTGGATATGGATAGAGCCCTTTTTAATGTCTTTAATAAAGTAAATACTAATGGAAACTGCGTGATCATGGGAGACTTTAACTTCCCAGATATAGACTGGAGGACCAGTGCTAGTAATAACAATAGGGCTCAGATTTTCTTAGATGCGATAGCTGATGGATTCCTTTATCAAGTAGTTGCTGAACCGACTAGAGGGGATGCCATTTTAAATTTAATTTTGGTGCGTAGCGAGGACCTCATAGAAGAAATGGTTGTGGGGGACAATCTTGGCTCAAGTGATCATGAGCTAATTCAGTTCAAACTAAATGGAAGGATTAACAAAAATAAATCTGCAACTAGAGTTTTTGATTTCAAAAGGGCTGACTTTCAAAAATTAAGGAAATTAGTTAGGGAAGTGGATTGGACTGAAGAACTTATGGATCTAAAGGTAGAGGAGGCCTGGGATTACTTTAAATCAAAGCTGCAGAAGCTATCGGAAGCCTGTATCCCAAGAAAGGGGAAAAAATTCATAGGCAGGAGTTGTAGACCAAGCAGGATGAGCAAGCATCTTAGAGAGGTGATTAAGAAGAAGCAGAAAGCATACAGGGAGTGGAAGATGGGAGGGATCAGCAAGGAAAGCTACCTAATTGAGATCAGAACATGTAGGGATGAAGTGAGACGACCTAAAAGTCGAGTAGAGTTGGACCTTGCAAAGGGAATTAAAACCAATAGTAAAAGGTTCTATAGCCATATAAATAAGAAGAAAGCTAAGAAAGAAGAAGTGGGGCCGCTTAACACTGAGGATGGAGTGGAGGTTAAAGATAATCTAGGCATGGCCCAATATCTAAACAAATACTTTGCCTCAGTCTTTAATAAGGCTAAAGAGGATCTTAGGGATAATGGTAGCATGACAAATGGGAATGAGGATATGGTGGTAGATGTTACCATATCGGAGATAGAAGCGAAACTGAAACAGCTTAATGGGACTAAATCGGGGGGCCCAGATAATCTTCATCCAAGAATATTAAAGGAATATTAAAGGCACCTGAAATTGCAAGCCCATTAGCAAGAATTTTTAATGAATCTGTAAACTCAGGAGTAGTACCGAATGATTGGAGAATTGCTAATATAGTTCCTATTTTTAAGAAAGGAAAAAAAAAGTGATCCGGGTAACTACAGGCCAGTTAGTTTGACATCTGTAGTATGCAAGTATGGAAAAATAGTAGTATGGAAAAAAATTTGAAGGAGAAATTAGTTAAGGACATTGAAGTAAATGGGACAAAATACAACATGGTTTTACAAAAGGTAGATCGTGCCAAACCAACCTGAACTCCTTTTTTGAAAAGGTAACAGATTTTTTAGATAAAGGAATTGCAGTGGATCTAATTTACCTAGATTTCAGTAAGGCATTTGATACCGTGCCACATGGGGAATTATTAGTTAAATTGGAGAAGATGGGGATCAATATGAACATCAGAAGGCGGATAAGGAATTGGTTAAAGGGGAGACTGCAACGGGTCCTACTGAAAGGCGAACTGTCAGGTTGGAGGGAGGTTACCAGTGGAGTTCCTCAGGGATCGGTTTTGGGACCAATCTTATTTAATCTTTTTATTACTGACCTTGGCACAAAAAGTGGGAGTGTGCTAATAAAGTTTGCAGATGATACAAAGCTGGGAGGTATTGCCAATTCTGAGAAGGATCGGGATATTATACAGGAGGATCTGGATGACCTTGTAAACTGGAGTAATAGTAATAGGATGAAATTTAATAGTGAGAAGTGTAAGGTTATGCATTTAGGGATTAATAACAAGAATTTTAGTTATAAGTTGGGGACGCATCAATTAGAAGTAATGGAAGAGGAGAAGGACCTTGGAGTATTGGTTGATCATAGGATGACTATGAGCTGCCAATGCGATATGGCTGTGAAAAAAGCTAATGCGGTTTTGGGATGCATCAGGAGAGGCATTTCCAGTCGGGATAAGGAGGTTTTAGTACCGTTATACAAGGCACTGGTGAGACCTCACCTAGAATACTGTGTGCAGTTCTGGTCTCCCGTGTTTAAAAAGGATGAATTCAAACTGGAGCAGGTACAGAGAAGGGCTACTAGGATGATCCGAGGAATGGAAAACTTGTCTTATGAAAGGAGACTTAAGGAGCTTGGCTTGTTTAGCCTAAATAAAAGAAGGTTGAGGGGAGATATGATTGCTCTCTATAAATATATCAGAGGGATAAATACAGGAGAGGGAGAGGAATTATTTCAGCTCAGCACCAATGTGGACACAAGAAGAAATGGGTATAAACTGGCCACCAGGAAGTTTAGACTTGAAATCAGACGAAGGTTTTTAACCATCAGAGGAGTGAAGTTTTGGAATAGCCTTCCAAGGGAAGCAGTGGGGGCAAAAGATCTATCTGGTTTTAAGATTCTACTTGATAAGTTTATGGAGGAGATGCTATGATGGGATAATGGGATTTTGGTAAGTAATTGATCTTTAAATATTCAGGGTAAATAGGCCTAATCCCCTGAGATGGGATATTAGATGGATGGGATCTGAGTTACCCAGGAAAGAATTTTCTGTCGTGTCTGGCTGGTGAATCTTGCCCATATGCTCAGGGTTTAGCTGATTGCCATGTTTGGGGTCGGGAAGGAATTTTCCTCCAGGGCAGATTGGAGAGGCCCTGGAGGTTTTTCGCCTTCCTCTATAGCATGGGGCATGGTTGACTTGAGGGAGGCTTCTCTGCTCCTTGAGGTCTTTAGACCATGATTTAGGGATTTCAGTAGCTCAGACATAGGTGAGGTTTTTCATAGGAGAGGGTGGGTGAGATTCTGTGGCCTGCGCTGTGCAGGAGGTCGGACTGGATGATCAGAATGGTCCCTTCTGACCTTAGTATCTATGAATCTATGAATCCTCAAACCACTCACCGGACAAAGGGCCAGCTTCTTCCAGGACACAACAGACTTCCTCCAGAAATATTGTCATTCTTCCTCAACATTATCATTGTCACTTCCCTATACACCAACATCCGTCACAATGATGGCATTGCTGCAGGCCGCAAGATGTTGCAAGATAATGGACAACCCTCAGATACCCACCCCAAACACATTGCCAAACTTGTCTATTTCATCCTCACCCATAATAATTTTATGTGCAACAACAAACCAGGGGAACAGCCACAGACACTAGGATGGCTCCCCAATATGCCAATCTCTTCATGGGCCACCTTGAAGAAGACTTTCTGGACAAATGCACCATGAAATCAATGATACACCTGAGATACAATGATGATATTTTCATCCTCTGGATAGATGACCTAAACTCCCTCATAGATTTCCACAACTTCAGCAATCACCACCCTTCCTTTAAACTCTGCACTATTCCCACATTAGCATCAACTCCCTGGACACCACAATCAGCTTAAACCATGAAACCCTGCTGACAGCTATATACAAGAAACCCACGGATTACCACACCTACCTTCACAGATCTAGTAACCACCCCAAACACACCAAGAGGACATCTGTTATCTATAGCCAGGCATTCAGATACCCCAGAACATTTTCAGAGGAGAAAGTCCAGGATACACAATTTAACAAACTTAAAGCCACTTTCACCAAACAAGGACACTCCACCAGAAAAAAAAGATGGCATCATGGAACAGGCCACCCAAATACCCCAAGAGAGCTTGATTCAATAGTGATATCAAACCCATTCCAAGCACATACCTCTAATTGTCACCCATCACCCCACAATGGAACCACACAGAGTATCAGCAAACAATTTTAACACATATTTGATGGGGACCCATCCTGAAAGGAATCTTTCCTGAGCCTGCACTTTTGGCCTTCAAACAACCCCCATCTTCTTCAAGCTCATCCTCAGAAGCAAGCTCCGCACAGGCCAGGACACACACATTCAAAGCGGCACAGGGCCCTGCCAGAACAACAGATGCAAAACCTATAGGTGTATTTCCACAGCTACAATGATCAACACCCCACATAACACATCTTTCAAGATCTCTGGGTCCTACACATGCTATCACAACTTGTGGTGTTCTTTCTCCAGTGCACTAAATGCCCCAATAACAACTGTGTGAAACAAGACAATCACCATGCTCTCGAATGAACCTACACAGAAAAATGATACGACAAAAAACCCATTTCACCTGTGGATGAACACTTTTCTTAAAGTGATCACTCTAAATCTGACCTCTGTTCTAATCCTCAAAGGAAACCTGTACAACATCTTCAAAAGATGATCCTGGAAGCTTAAATTCATAACTTTGCTAGACACTAAAAATCAGGGACTGAATAGATACACTGGATTTATGGCTTATTACAACAATCTATAACACACTACCTCCCTCACCCCCAGCTTCCCCCATCCCCACCCTTTCCTCCTAATGACTGGAGAAGTGAATGGGTCACTTCACCTTGAATGGTCCCTTGAAATATGTGTTAGCTTCTTATGCTAAACAATCTATTTCACCTTGTATTTAGCTGTGACATACTGAGTACATTTACCAGACCTGAAGAAGATCTCCGTATAAGCTCAAAAGCATGTCTTTCTCACTAGGAGAGGTTGGTCCAATAAAAGAGATTACCTCACGCACATTGTGTCTCTAATGATTTGCCATGAAAGTCATCAAGTACCTGGGCCAATCTTTTGTGTGTATGTGTTTCTCTGTATTTATTTTGCTCTATTAGTACATTGATCTCTACGGTATGACATTTAGCCTTATGATGAATGAACTGGTGCACTAGAATAACAATGTGACATTCCTAAGGAAAATAGGGCCTGAACCAAAAGGCCTGTTGAAGTCAGTGTGAGTCTATCTATTGATTTCAATGGGCTTTAATTGGGCCCATATTGCAAATACATTGGACCCAGTACTGCAGTGCTTCAGAGACTAGCACAGTTGCTGTTGACCTCAGTGGGAGTTTTGTCTGAGCATGGACTAAAAAAGAAATGCAGAATTGGGCCTATTATGTTGTCTGGCATAGATTCACTAATATGGCACTTCTTGCAAAAATGTATATGTTGTCTTCATTTAGAAGAATGTATTATCAACTAAACAAATAACTGAATGGTCTGGCTTTATCTTAGTCATACTGAATGTAATAGTGCCTGGAGTTGAACGTATCCTAGATCACCTTTTTTCTCCTCTTCTTTTTTCAAATCAATCTGCTTTCCCCCATATACTTCTCATTGTAAATAATGACATGCAAGGTTAAATGCACAGACACAAAATGCAAGATTATTCACTATGTTTTTAAGCAACATTTCAGGTGCTTCTGGGAGTAGCTAATTTAAACAATTTGCCTCTAACCTTAGTATCCCACAGTTGGCTGACATGGGGTATGGGAACAGCAAAATACCAGACAATGCAAACTGTACCCCTCCAACTGGAGTCCACCCAAGTGAATATGAATTGTCTGGCTATCCACTGGCTACACCACCAGCATGTTCACTTTGCCTCTTTCTAAATGGTAGAGACACATTTTGGAGGCATTCTAGGCAGGACATTTAAGATTTACATGGGTGCAGATGTCCCTTCAGGACTCGATCCACGGTCCTTTTATCTTCTCAGAAACTGGTTCTTTAGTTGAACTACATGGAGATGGGTGTTGGGGGCAGAAGCATGATGCCAACAGATTGCGCTATTATGTCCTACTTCCCGAATTTGGTTTTCCCCTTGATGACTTCCAAAAGTGTTGCGTCTCTCAAATCCTGAGTATCGAGTTGTAGCTGAAACATACAACAAAAATCAATATGAAAATCTTGAAAGAAAACAATAACTAAGGGAAATGAAGTAACCAAATCCCAGATCCTGACTTTCTCACTTGGTCTTTGCCCACCCACAAAAATATTTACCAGATTGTGAGTGGTTTTAGTTCTGGCCGAATTCCTTTTTTATCCTAAGTTTCCCAATATTGATGTCTTATATAAATAGGACAATAAATATATATTGATTGTTGGTATGAAAATCAAAGCATGAATAAGTAGTCCTAATTTAAATTGGAGATAAAACTACTGTTGTTTTGGTTTTTTTTATGCTTCACCTTTAGTTTTGCTGAAACACAAAAAAGATATTCCTGTGAAAAGATATTACTAGAACAAAATCAGAATTTTACAGATAGCAATAGTCACATTTTGATGTAAATATAAATACTCATGATCCTGTAAGAAGAGTGCCAAAAGGAAGTGGTAAATTTTTATTTAGGTTATTAGTTCATTTAATTTTTCTGTAGCTCAGTTCAGCCATGGGGCCAATTTTTATTCTGCTAAACTGGGTCCAGATTTTAGTATTTTTCTTCTAGGTATAGGTCTGTTAAGTGCAGGTGAGATAATCTGGCCCTCTAGATTTAAATGAGAGCAGAATTTGGCCTATTGTGTTTATCCAGTCTGTGGGCCAGGTTCTGAACCACTACCAGGCTGAGTAGCACCTTTCTCCACAAATAATCCTGCTGATGTCAATAGGGCTATTTAAGTAAGGTGCATGTGGAAGGACACAGCATGTGGCGGCGTATCAAAAACTCGTCATCCATGGTTGTATGAATGTGTTTCTTATCACAAGAGGCGGCAGGGAAAGCTAGCATAAGGCACTGTCATTCTGCAGTGTACTTAATTTCTCAGTTTCACCATTGCTACAACTTAAAAGTGAAGGTAGTTTGAAGTTGTACACAGTATTGCAGAGACTGTTAATTCAAAGAGCTTTCCTGTTGTTAATTTTTGAATCTAACCATTGATGTATCACCTAGGTTTGATAGCTCCCAGTACCCTGGTTCAGTGTTAAAGGCTGATCTTTCTAAACTCTTGCTTTGTTTTCATATACAGGATGTTCTGAATAACTTGGGTTCCTGTGAGTTGGATGAAGATGACCTCATGCTTGATTTGGAATTCCTAGAAGAGCAGCATCACCATCGTTCTGGTAAGTCATACAAATATTGGATATTTACAACTTGAATATTATTTATGTACTGTAACATAAAGGAAAAAATTAGTGCACTTACTTAGAAGTAATAAAAATTAATTGGGGTGAGGAGGGAGAGGATTATGCATTTAGCAGCTTAATGGTTGTAATTGCTTTTGGGAACTGGCATGCAGGATATCATGTTCTTTACACTTCAGTTGCTGATTCCTTAACATCATTTGGGATGCTGTCATTACTTGGAGATCAAGTCTTTTTACTATGGATCACTTCATATGGCCAGTTATCACACTGAGGCAATTTTTACAGATGCAAAAGATTCCCAATTGTGCAGCATCAAGGACAAATTAATTTGGTTTTCCAGATGGTTAAAATAACTAGTGCCTACTGTGGAGCCACCAAAAGGCCACCGCAGATATTAGTGAGCCCGTTTTGTGTGCGTGTTAGAATAAGTTTTAGCATGGTGCTTAACCCTTTGTCACACTTACTTTCAATTAATGTTTACTAATACAGCTACAAAGAATATGAGCTTCTCTCACTTCTTGTTCTTGTTATGTGCAATTTGATCTTCTCTTTTACTTTTAGTTAAAAACTGTGTAATCTGAATTAATTCCAAATGACCGGAGCTGGTGATGGTAGGCAAATAACAAACACTAATGCTTGTAACCACAGTCAACTCAGATTGTTTTCAGAGCCATGTTGTAATAGGAATAAATGAGATCTTGGTGTGTGCTGGCACCTCACAGCACGGAATTCAGCATTCACTGAGCTTTGAAATTAAGTCATTTAGGCCCAGATTTTTAAAGGCATTTAGGAGTTGCTGTCCTCAGCATTGCCTGACTGATTTAGGAGTCTGTCTCATTTTCAAAAGACTAACTCTTCTGAAGTGTCTCAATCCTTTAAAAAATGACTTAGGCTCCTAAATCAATTGGGTATTACAATTCTGAGCACAGCAAAACTTAAATACCTTTGCAAATCTGGGCCTAAATGACTTAATTGAAACCAGATTGAAGTTAGAGGACAGAGTGCCATTGACTTCCAAGGGATTTGGATCAGGCCTATAATACATATGAGATTTATTCCTTGCAGCAAGTAGAGATGTGTTTTTGTAGCTGTTCATGACACACTATCTGACTGAGTAAAAATAAAATTGGTTGAACTGAGTTTACATGGTGTTTTTCTGCAACACAGTTGGATAAAATATGCATGCAAGACACTTAACATGCTGCTAATGCTATTTCCATCACTGTATTATAGGGAAAGACTGAGTAGCTATTCCACAGTGTCTCAATAGGAAGCAGAATACCCAGAGAACATGCACATGGAATGGCAGTACCAGCATTACATGTCCTATTTGCAGTGTCCTACTGTGTGGCGGGAGGATGAGCCGAACTGGGTAAACAAGGACAGATTCCTATATAAAGAGGAGATTAACAATGCTACAAACTGGTTATAGGAAAACATCTCTTGTGATTAGGTGTTGGTTGAAGGTGGTCTATCTACTTAACTCTAAATGTTAAAATAACAAACCTTACCTTTTAACACTTTAAGAAATCAGAACAATTATGCTTTTATTCCTTCCTTAGATTTACTGGATTAAATTCCTGTACATTAAAACTCACTAAAAGTAACCAGAAGATCATATTTATTCTTTTGTGAAATTGTCAAGTTATTGTCAACTTCATTTGAAATTCTGAAAAGGGAAACTCTGATCCTAAAAAAACTGCTGCTTTTGCAGCCTTAAATAGTAAAAGTAAAAACAGCTGCAAAAAATAGTAAAAGCAAAAACAGTGACTTTGACTGGTCTGAGTTTTGAAGCTGGGAGCCACAGTAGTCTGCTGAGAGAATTCCAGAATTTCTGTTGGCTGGTGTAGTAAGGCAGAGTGGCCTCCCTCTGGACTGGAGAGCGAGGGACCACTACACCCCCTTGGTGGGTGGAGCCGAACCTGCCTCGCCTCCCTCGCCAGAAGGACCGGGGCGGGACAGGAAGTATAAAGAGATGACCCTGCAGCTCAGTTGAATGGGAGCAAGCAGACTAGACGGACGCATGCTGCGGCTCCCAGGAGCTGATCTACGCTCTGCCACACCCTGCCCCCGGCGGAGACAGACCCAGATGAGGGGTTACCAGGACTATGGTCAGCTGCTTACCCAGAGGAGCCTGAGGACTGGTGGATACCCAGGTACCAAACCTTGGAGAGATAGAAAGTAGCCCAGGGGCAGCTGACGACTGGCCGGGTACAGGGCTGACCGCTTCTAGGTTGGTGTGTTGCAGCTGGATCCCCACTGGCCCAGTGGCAGACCTCTCTGTCACTGCTAGGGCCCTGGGCTGGGACACAGTGGAGTAGGGTGGGCCCGCATCACCCTGCCCCCCAAATCCCACGGTGGCAGACTCCTCACCGTAGGCCAGGAGGCCTGTGCTCTCTGAACATCACTGTCAGCATCCTAGATCCTGCTGGGTGCTCAACTCTTTTTGGAGCCCCCGAGACTGTTTGTTAGTACTCACTCTTTCCTGAACCCTGAGACTGTATGGGTTTGCTGGTTGCCTGAGCCCAAAGCCCAGGCTAAAGCCGGCTCCCTGCTCTGCCTCGCCAAAAGGGCTAGAGCCTATTGACTGTGTGCTTGCTGGCTGCCTAAGCCCCAGCTTAGGCTGAAGCCTGCTCCCTGCTCTGCCCTGCTCAAAGGGCTAGAGCTACAGACGATGTATTTTTGCTGGCTGCCTCGACCTGGAGGCATAGGCGATAGCCTACTGCTAACCGGCCCCGCCGGAGGGCAGGGGCTTCAGACTGTTAATTGGTGTCAGCCCCAGCTGAGTGGGCTGAGGGCTAAAGACGACATCGGCGTGCCCCCACCCTGGGTTAGGGACAGGAGCCTGGACTATTATTTTATGGTTGCTTTTGTTAGACGGATCCCGTCCAGGCGACTCGAGCCCAAAGACTATTGCCCCTACAGTGAGACAGTGTGGCTTCCATACCTACTGGAGATTGAGGGACCAATACACCGGTCCTGGAGTTCTAGTCAAATTAACAGTTATAAGAGAAGAGATATTACAAATATGAATTGGTCTTTTTAAAAATTACTGATTATTACCTGCAATTTGCTAAACATAAATTAGTTGATATTACTAGGGCCCTAGTACTACTATAGTTTGTAATTTTTAGATGTCGTCTTAGAATCATCAAAAATGTTAGAATTCTGATATTGTAGAGATGGTGTTGAATTCATTAGCTGTGTAGTACCTCAGTGAGAATTTGATTAATGTGCCTTATTATTTTGCAAGTGGAACTTCTGTTTCAATTACATCTCATCAAAATAATAGAGTATGCACCACAATGAGTCATGGATGATTTGAACGAGCATATTTTTTAACAAAATTAAACGATTTTGTGAGCATTTTCCTGCACTGTAATGCTCTCTCTCTAATCTAAAAGTTTCTCTTGGGATCAGTCTCCCTGTTACAAAGTGACTCATCCCTTAAAGGCAGAAGGGCTGCAGATAGCCAATCCTGATTACAAAATGAGTCACTCCTGGCTCAGAGATCAAGATGATAGGTCTACAAAGAGCAGTGGGAGGCTGCAATAAAGGGCAGAACCTCAGAAAATTGTAGAGAGACTACAGACAGTGTGAAGGCTCCTGCAGCGAAGATCCAGAGACCAAGGGTGTTGGAGGTGAGAGAAGCCCAGACAGTAAGAGGCTCCAGTGCGGAAACCTAGATGGAGTTTGGGCCTAAAAGCTTATCTTCAGCTAGGAAGAGCAGGGAAGATGGGCTGTGAGAAAAAGAAAAAGAACTCCAGCTGTGATTTTTGTGTGGTAATAGACTTTACTTTGGGACCCAGAGGAACGTTAAGAGCTATTTCTGTTATTAGACTGGCCCCAGGCAGGGTTGGTGTTAACCAGAGAGGAGCTCATGTGCAGTTGTTATGGGGCCCTCAAGAGCAGAAAGAGAAAGTGTGCCACAGAGGCCCCTTTGGCCACAAGGGGGAGCCCAGGAGTTGGCCCAACCCTGTTAAGCTCCCAATAGGGAGTACACAGTGGGTATTTTTGGTATTTTTAGCTCCATATCACAGGAAGTGCAGCCATAGTGTATAACTGATTTCTAATATGGTGCCTAGTACTGAGGACATCAGACAAGCAGAATGTTGTAAGAAGAATTGTTGTGTAGAAGCTAGATAGAATATTTGTTGCAATAAGAATAGTCAGGATGGTTTATATGTCTGATTACCAGGGGAGAATTACTTTTTTAAGGCAAAAACAAACAGCAAAACTACCAGTAACACTTTGTCTCCAATATTCCAATGTCCATTTCTTAGTAACAGTGTTAAATGCCATATTTGGATTCTAGGACCCAGATCTTGGAGAAGGTTTTGTGCTTGCAGTTCCTTACTCTCAACTGATTATCTTATGGTGCTACTCAGGTATTAAGGTCCACAGTTGCAGCTGCCGTTGCAGGATCAGGCCCTTAGACGCTTATTTGTAAATAGGCATTTTCTATACCTGAAAATTATGCTGGAAAATTATTCAATCATAAGTTAATGTTTACAGCTCAGGTAACTTTGGGGCTTGATCCTTCATGAGATATGTGGTGCAGATCAACACATAGCTTTGAAAAACAGGCTACGCTCACATGTGAGTAAGTGCACGAGCTTGTCTCCCATAATTCACAGTGACGCAAGCCCCGCAGAAGAGAGGAGGATCATGTATATTGTGCTAAAAGGGCTATTACCTTATTCCACCCCATAAATGTGCTTGAAGGAACATTATGTAAACTTGTTTTCAGACTATGCAAAAAGCATATTCAGAGCAATACAAGTACCCTGTGGATTTTCATATAACCTCCATTAGAAAAAGAAATTCCATAATAACAGCACTGGCTCTTCTTCTGTGTGGTATTCCTTGTTTTCTTGTTTATGAAGGATAGAAGATAAAAGCTCTCTTAAAAATATAAAGTAGCCCAGTTATTTTTAATAGCTGATACCAGGCATGCCCCAAAAAATGATTATTTCCAATCTGAAGTTATTTTTTAAAAAAATCTAAAGCTCTGTCATGATTTTAAATTACTTTTATACATTTTATACGAACAGAATCATGATCACCTCTAAAATGAGCTGCTTATAAAAAATTGAAGTGCCCCAATAATTTTATAATTAAATTGCAGAAGCCTGGGAATGTCAATCAATTTTGCAATGAAAGTCCTGCTTAAAAGACAAAAAAAAGGGGGAAAAGTTCTGCAATTTTAAATAAAAATGTACAGAATGGACTCATGTAAAGCCACCAGAGTGTAGTTTCACAAGTATTTAAATCTGTAAGCGAGTCGCAGTCTAATACAGAAGTCTGAAACCTATTGATTAGTGTCAGATGGAACCTTTCAAAAACCGATGCCAAAATGTTCGGACTTGGGTACTTACATTTAGCTACCCAAATTCATTTCTAGGTGCTTAAATTGAAGCTGCAGGTGCTCAGAATCTCTGAAAATCAGACTCATTTTTTCGATACCTAAATATGGATTCAAGCGGCTGCTTTTAAAAAACCAAGTTTGACCATTTTTGATCAGACCCTCAGCTGGTGTAACTTGGTGTAGCAGGTTTAAATCAGCGAAACAGTGCCAATTTATACCAGCTGAGGATCTGGCCCTTTGACCCTATATTCTAAATAAAAACTTTTAAAGAATTTAACACTTCCAGTTAACTAACCAAAATAACCTTTATGTGCAGAAATGGAGCATATAAGATAAATTTATGCTGTTTTGTTCATGTTCAGAGCACTTGCCGGCTGCAGCTAAGGATCAAACTCCATGGTTCAGTGCATGGGCTGATTGCTGCAGGGGTCAGGAAGTATTTTCTCCCTTCTCCTCCCATGTAGCAGTAATAGTAGAAATAATAATGTTTAGCACTGATGATGTTAGCTAGCTAGCTAGCTAGCTAGCTAGCTAGCTAGCTAGCTAGTAGAGTAAAGGGGGAAGTGGGCTTCACCATTATAAAGTGCTAAATATACTGGTAACTGGCAAAATGTAGGAGACCAGCCTTGATGGATCACTGATCCAACTGGTACAGTGTGATGAGGATTATGATCCTGTAATGCATAAATCCTAATAAGTTAGTCACAGTTAGTAGAGACCTGTGAGGTGGCATGACAAACTCTAGAAGCCAAAATCAACATAGTTAAGGTAGTGGTCATCCTTCTTGAAAGTACAGTATAGAAACTGTTTACACAGATCAGAGAAGATATTTTTTTAATGAACTGGGTGAGGTTATGTGGCACCTCCCTATTAACTGTTCCCCCATTAAATATATTGTCTTTTAGGCTGCCAAGGCTTAAATATCTTTTGAAGCTGCTATTAAAAGTTTATAATATACTGATTTTATGTTTCTAGCATTGTTAATTCACAGGATGTTCTCTAAACCTAGCTGCAGGTTTAGACATGTTCCCTCTTCTGAAGAGCTTACAATCCAAGATTGTCAAGAGAAGCAAAGATGAGATAAGGAACAATCATTCTGTTTTTTTTTTTTTAATTTTTAATTTTTTTTTAAAGTGGGATTTTTTGTATGTGCTATATGTAGACATATTTTCACTGGAAGGGATTAGATACATCTATTTACGATGTACACATATTTATGTTAAGATATGGCACTGATTATTTTATTCTTTCTGTGTGAAAAATAAGAGTAAATAGGTCCATTTTTTATTTTTTGGTTTAAAGTTTAATGATGTGGTGCTATTTAATACTGCAAATAATGAGAAGACAATGTAAAATGTCAGGGACATAATTAGGGCCCATGGGTTATCGTACTACCACATGCTGATGTTAGAGATGCATAGTTTTTATTTTGTGCGCATTAGTAGGATCAGAAATGTAGTGTTTTGGGTTGTAGCATTGTATCATAATGCAGATGTTTGTTTCTCCTCCAGATCTTTAAAAAAAATAATGGAATATTATAAATTCTCTAGGGCAGGATTGAATATAGCTTCTACTTTTCATTTGGATAAAAGTTTTAATTATTTTTTGAATGGCAAATTAAAATAGTCGTACCAGACTCTGATCTCTTTCACTTCCTTTAATAAGATATTCAAATTCACAATTATCAACCCCTGTAACAGGAACAATCCAGTGTATTTGTTTGCATTGTTTTAAAAAGTGAAAGTTGTATTAGATGGGCTCATCGTGTTTTTGAAAGCCTGACAGGCCTTAGGCCAATATCTGTTGATACACAGCCAAATGTTGGTGTAATGGCCCAGTGATGTCAATTAGGAATTAATTAGGTAGCTGCTAAATTATTTTGAATTTGATGAACAAACAGTGTGGAAATTCTGCAGTGAATTAGGAGCTCCTCCTGTGCCTATTAATTAAAGGTAGTAATTTTTGTTATTAATTTTTAATGGGTAGTAGCACAGCTCAGCTGAGATGGAATCCCATTGGTTTTGAATGTAGAACTAGCCCTCACACAAGGATAAATATAAAGAACAACTGCTGGGAAATGTAGCCTATAAAGATAATGCTTGACTGTGTTTATATGGAAATATGTTGAAATGTAAGTAGGCCCAAAAATCTATTTCCTAAAAATAGACTTGACAATTATCAAGTGATGCCTTGCAAAATATGAGTAAAGTGATATAAGACAATTTAGAGGCAAGTTGAAGATAAATTTGGTTATAATCCCAAGTCACATTGTAAGCATATCTTGATCCTAGCTGGTTTTTACAAGTGTTCTAGACAAAATATTAATGTTTTGGAAAATGCTATCTGTATTGATACTTATTGGTATGACATTTAATCAGGAGTTAATGAAAGATGAGTTTAATGTTAAACAGGCAGTGAGAAAGTAGAAAATATTTAATTATGGTTAAAAGGGTGGATTCATTAATGCTAATCATTTAAGGGACTGTGACTGGGTGGATTCAGCCCACTGCTGGAGGTCTCAGGATCCTGCCACACTCAGTCCCAGAGAGGAGCAGAAGAGAAATTCTTCAAGTTGCCTAGTATGGCTGCAGGGGAAACAGCCAATCAGAAGGCCAATCAGTGGCCAGGAGGATAACATAAACAGGAGTAGCAGAGACAGAGTCAGTCAGTTGCTGCCTGGAACTGCAAGAGAGAGCACCAGATTCCTGGCTGGCTAGAAAGAGCAGCAGAACTATGGACAGCTCAGTATGGGTAGGGCTGAGCTCAGGTGGTGGGCTGCCAAAGACCAGGAGAGCTAAGAAGGAGCTCCTGGCTCGCAGAGGGGACCCAGCAGGGACTGAGCCTAGAAGCCCTGGGGTTATGGCCCCATACCAGGGCTGGGAGAAGATAAATATGTATCCCCTTGGAAGCAATTTGTTCTATTCCACTTACAGCACCACAAACTGAGAGACTTCAGGCACAAACACTCGATCGGGGAGCACGGGGAGGAGGGGGGAGTGCTCATGAGAGGCAGGTGCCAACCGTGTTAGAGGGGCATTATTATAATTGATTATAAAAATCAATATGCTCATTTTAGATAGGTGCACCCATCTACTATCTAGGTACTGTTAGAGAAAGGATTATACCAATTCTCTTCATTCAAGGATTGATCACTCCAATAAACATCATTTAAACTTAGAATGTGCGTATAAATGCTGTGTATATTGTAATGACTGCTTGCTTAACTAATTATTTAATATTAAATAAAGTTTTTAATTTTGTCATTCGTGTTATTCACAATCCTCCATTAAATTACATTATTTGTAGCAGCCCTGCAGGCTCAAACATTAAAGAATTCAGTTTGGTTTTATTTCTTATTTTTAAATTGCTAATTGGGAACACACAAATCAAAGGTTACGGTAGCAAAAGTACAGATGGGGGCTGGAGTGATCAATAATTGGTGTAAGACAACATCGTGTTTGTTTGAGACAGATAGACACAGATTACAAACTGCATATAGATAAAAATACTTGTTTCTGAATACAATACATATTCAGAAAGTCATAACGAGGGAAAATAGGAGCCTGCTCTGTTTGTAGGGCATATTGCAGTTACAGAAGAGTGAGGGCCAGATCCTTATCTAGTGTAAATTGGCACAGCTGCATTGAAGTCAAGAGTTCTACTGTTATGCCAACTGAAGATCTGGCCCTAAGTGTGAGAGAATACAGGGTATCCTTGAGTGTTGCAAGCTTCAGGCAAATTGAGGTTAGGTCATGTTGTAAATTAAGCTGTGGAGAAGAACCAAGACCTGAAGCAGCAGTGGCTTTGGCACAAAGGTTGGTTGTGTTTGCATGTACTTTCATTGTGAAAGAAAATGCACTAAATGGAAGTCTTGCAGGAGGAGAGTGAAACTGTTGTAGGACAAAATGATGGTCCTCAGAATAAAACTATGGGAATTCCTAGGAAGCAGACCTACTTAGAGATAAGTTGTATCTAGGTGTCTGACGGGATGGTTGGTGGATCACTGTCTTTCAATTCAGAAAACCAGTAAACCAGAGTTTGGTTTTACATACAAAATGGAAAAAAATAGTTCTTGCATGTATAAAATTTGCGCAGCATGACTAATCAGATAGGACAAGTGATAGTCTGTTGGGAATTTAAATATTTTAGCTCACTCATGTGTTTTTATTTCCAAGTGTGTCACTTCTTGCAGTTGGTTATGATACTGTGCACAGCATCTGTACGCTTACTTGGATTTTCAATGGGAATTGGGCAACTAAACTCCCCTTTGTGCCTTTGAAGATCTCTTCCCCCCTCCCCTATATAGATTTGCATACATGAAATATCAGAATTAAACATGAGCAGCATCAATTTAGTTTTATTGTTGAGATTCCCACATCCACATTTAGATCTATAAGTTTCAGAACAAAATAAACCCATGTAGCTAAATTAACAAAGAATACCATGCCACTGCTAATAATCCGATGCTCATATTACTTAGTGTCTAGAGCAATGGCATCCTGGTTCAAGACTAAGGCTCCTAGTGCTACCATAATACAAATAATAATGAGCATGAAATAAATCGAACATGTGACTTTTCTGCATGTATGTCATAATACAGATATCCTAGCAAAAATGAAAAAGAAAACAGGAACTATTGAACCATTATTTTTATGTATTCTTATTATTTTATGCAATAGTTTATAGACTAGTTCTTCAACAAGAGAGCCTCTTGTTAAAAAGATGGAGCAGTACAATTAGTTTCAATTCAGAGTAAACCAATTTCAGGCCTTACAATCCTATTATTTAAATGTCTGTATGGTTTGCAAGCATGGGTTGTTTTGTAAGCTGTGATTTGTGATTAAATGAGTTTCTCCAAAAACTAGAAAAGGCTAGAAACTAAGATTTTTCAAATCTCCTGAACATCATTTTACTGGGGCTGGACATTTTCCCCTGAAGCCTAATAGAATGAATCTGACACAGTAAGAGAATAACTTAAATTCTCCAGTGAAATTAATAAAAGTTGTCATTTGCTAAACTGTTTAACTACGATCTACGCAGCTTCTTAAAGAACACCAGATACCTGGGGAAGTAATCTTGTGGGCTTTTTAATGAAGGAGTCTGTGATGTTCCAGATACCAAATGATGCTCTAAAACTGCATATTTTTGTTTGGTGGAAATGATGTTACAAGTCTCAAACCATCAGTTAATGAAAATTTAAAAAGCCTTACAAAGATGGTACCACATCTGCAGTATTTGTAAGATATTGTGGGTTAGAGTGGAATTGAATGGAGGTGAGTGACTGGAATCTTACAGAAAAAAGATATCTACAGTATATTGTAAGTAGTAACCATTTGTAAGTTTTAACAAAATGAAGTGTGAGCTAAAGCACTATTCTTTGTTCAGTAGCCTGTATAAAATGAACTGGGTACATTCAGTCTAGTTCCCAACTGACAGAAGTTCACATCACAAAACCACCACCAATTTGACATCATCCTGGAATCCTTGTTGCCCATCTCAGCAAAGAAGCTGAGTAATGAATGCGTATAGTGACTGAACTACAAGAGAGATGGAGACTCCATACCTTAGAGATGCTTCCTGTAGGTCAGGGTTAAAGCACATGTAAGATGGTGTAAAGAAATTTTCCCTGCCATTACATGTGCTGTCCCTGTTCTGTGGGGAAAGAGAGGACTTGAGTTTCTTCAGCTTGCTATTTCAGCAAGCAGTATATTCTAGTTTCTTTTATTTTGAAGGAGGAAGGAAAAGTAAAATATTAACAGCCTGATGGAACATTTCAAATGTGGGTGCAACTTAGGTTCCCAAGTAACTGACCTGAATTTCAGAGGTGCTGATTGTATGCAAATCCCATATTCTTCATTGTGCTCAGCACCTCTGAAAATCAGACCAATTATCTAGACACCAAACACTTTTTTTTGCTTAATAAACAGACTATAAGGGAAGAAATGCACAATCCAGGGTCATAAGAGAATTCAGCAAAGGAGAAGCATTTGCTGTGGTTCTCCTGGACTAATTAAAAACAAAACACGTCTCAATACAAAATTTCATGCCTATGTGATAATATTTTGATACAGCTGCTAAACTAATGCTGGTATCATCAGCTGCCACTTACTAAAAGAACCAATATAGAAATTAAATAAAGCAAGTGCTTTTTTGCTTCCTATTGGGAAGGTCTAGAACGGGCAGGCATTTAAATAATACAGCAAAAGAAAAACATGTGATAAAATGTATCCTTTCCAAGTTTGCCCTGGGGCAGGGAAAAAGAAGCAATCATGAACATAACCATCATTACAACACATTAAGACATACACATATTCATTTAAAACAATTGCATACAGTTTTCAATTTTTTGGACAATAAAATTTTAATAGTGTGCCAGGTGCTACTTTTTTGTGTCTTTCCCATCTTGAGGATTTACACTGTCTGAGACGGTCCTTTTGTCAAAATGGAAATGCTCTGAGTACTTAATCAGACAGTGAAGAGTCTGCTTCTGGTTCTCAGTTGCTTCCAAACATAACCAGAGAAGTTAAGGTGAACATAAAATTATCACCAGGAATCTACATTTATTCTTCAGAACAGTCAGTCTCAGTTCATGACAAAACAATTACCCTTGCTTGTTGCTAGTACTGTCCTCCCAACAGATTTGGCCAGCACTTTGCTAAATTTGGAAAGTGTGGGTTGGTGGTGGCATGTGGTAAATTTCTCACCCTTCTTACTTTTTAAACTCCGATGTTAGGAGCTGATAAGGAGGACACTGGCCTAAGGCTTGGGAGACCTGGGTTAAATTCCCTGCTCTGCTACAAACTTCATGTGTGACCTGTGTGTGCTTCAGTTCCACATCTGTAAATAGGGATAGTTGTACTTTCCTATCTCACAGGGGTCTTTCATTAAAGATTGTGAGGCACTTGGATGCTTCAGTAATTGGGAACATATAAGTAAGGCTAAGATTTTGTCATGGACATTTTTAGTAAAAGTCAAACTCCAGGGGCCCCCTCCACTGGTGACTGAGCTGCGGCAGTTCCCCCTGCCTCCCACGGCTGCTGGGAGCTCCGGGGGTGCCCCCTGCTGCCCGAGGCGGTCAGAGAGTGCGGGGCTCCCCCGCAGCTCCCTGCCTCCGCAGATGGCAAGGGCTATGCAGGTCCCAGCCGGCGCTGGCTGACATCACAGAGGTCTTTGGAAGTCATGGAATCTGTGACTTCCATGACCTCCGTGACTAAATTGCAGCCTTACACATAAGTACCTTAGGGTGATAGTCATCTTTAAGAGTTTCTTTTAGATTTTATCATTATTCATTATGAGCCAGTGGGCCAAATTTTTTGACATCATCTTTAAAAACAAACAAACAAACAATGTGCACATTTTATCAGAGGAAAAATATTCATCACCGTAATACTCATCTGTTAGGTACTAAGAATAAATGTCTTCTTAATCTCATAGATTGTGCCTTTACATACAGAGCTAAATCCTGCAGTTCTTACTGACGAAAGGATCCAGAAACTGTTACCTGCATAGGGCACCCTGCCAATACTCTACTGAGGGCTCATGGCGTGACCCGGTCAATTTAGGCACCCCCACCCTTTCCCTACCAAGTGCTCAGGGTGTAAAGCATCTATCCTTTCTCATGGGGCTCAGGGAGAAACATGGTCAATTTTAGTACCCACGGGTAGAACCATCCCTCGGGTACAGCAAATCAGGGTGACTGTCCTGGCCCTGTGCTTTGGGGGGCCCATAGGAGGTGGGCAGGAAGGTGAAGCGGGAGGCAGGAGGGCAAGCGGGGTAAGGAGGCAAACAGGGAGGTGAGTGGCAGGTGGACAGTGGGGGTGGGGAGGAGACCCCCAACCAGAACCTCCCCCTCCCATCAGCGCCTCCCCATCCTTCTCAGTGCCTAGCGTGGATCAGATGTTTCAGCCGCGGTGTAAGAAGGCACGGGGAGTGGGAGGGGAGAGGAACAAGGGTGCAGCGTGCTTGGGGGACGGGTGGAACTGGGTGGGGAAGAGGTGGGGGCAGGAAGGGGCAGGGCAGAAAGAAGCATGGCAGGGGTGGGGCCTTGATGGAAGTAGTGGAGTGGGCACAGAGCTTGGGGGAGGGCCCACCCCGGCAGATTAGGAACTAGGTGCCGATGTCCCAGGCCCCACACCCCTCCTAGGGACAGACCTACCCATGGAGCTCTGGGCAATATGGGTCTGCAGGACCTTTTCCCAGTGAAAAAGCCTTACACAGCTGTTCTCTAAACATCTATTTATGAGCAACACACAATACGTATACCAAACAAAGCTCTTATGCTCACCACTCCCAACATAGAGACAAATTTCACCCAGTGGCCAGGAAGGACCCACTCATCTGGGGTTTACCAGTGATGCCTCTGCACGTCACGGTCATACAGAGGGGTCAGAGTTTCAGCAGCTTGATGCTGAATTGTAGTCTGGAAATGGTCCCAAAAAAGCATTGTTTTTCATTTACATTATATAGGTAAAATTAGCTTCCTCAAATTTACTAAATCTATCGCATTATCCCACATCCCTACATAACAAAAAATTTAACCAATGACACACTGGCACTTCTGTGTCCTCTTTCCTGCCCAAGTTTTTTACATTTCATCTTTCATGCCCAAATTGTAACTTAGTTGCGACCTTGTCTGTTTGTGCAGATGGTCAGCTTAAAAATGCTGGTCAGAGCATATCTTACCATTTATTGGGTCTCTTTTAGCATCCTCCCTAATTTCCCAGTGCCTGGATGTCTCTACTTTGCAACCCTGGTGATTTATAACTTTTGTTAGGGACGTTCCTGCAGGGGCGGGGTGCTTTATTAGCACCAGAACATTCTTTTTTTAAATGTTAGTGCTGAGCTCCCTGAGTTTCACCCAAGGCTGGTTTAATATGAGGAGGGGGTGTTGATCAGTTAGGGGCTAAGAATAAATGTCTTATTAAATCTCCTACATAGCGACTTTACATACAGGGCCAAATCCTGCAGTCTTTACTGACAAAAAGCTCCTGAGACTGTATCACACTTGAAGCTTGTGGTGGTGATAGGAGGTATCATTTGACTTCTGCAGTGTCACATCTGTGCCTGGATCTTGTGAAGGACTATGTGGTTGGAGCGGGCTTGATGTCTCCCCTTTGAACTTCTAAGGACTCTGCCAGATAATTAATATATCTGGAGGCTGTGTTAATTTTTCTGCTTTTCCACCTCCATGCTGTAGGACTGTCTTTGGAGGCAGAATTCTAGGGGAAGTGGATGGTTGTCCAGCCCACAGTGAATAATACTGTGATTTCTCCTTTTGTCTCATTCCTCAATCCCAATTTTGAGCCTTCTTTCAAACAATCATTTGTTCCACTTTATTCATGGAAGAGCCGTATAATTAATACACTTCAAGCTTTCTCTGTCTCTCACTACTCAGATCACTTCTGAAAACCCATCCTGGTAGGTGAAGCCCATCAGTGATAATATTAACTTATCTTTCCTAGCTTGTTGAAATGTAGCCTTTCTATTTCTTTCAAACTGTAAAGCCTTCAGGGTAGAGATTGTATTTTTTATTCAGCCTGTTTGCTTTCAGTAAAGCATTATGTATAGCTGCAATGCCATGAAATACGTATTATGCATATTCTACCTTCTGTTCCTTTTAATGGAAGAAAATATCTACCAGGCTGATATTCAAAAAGTAATGAGCCATTGATTAGTCTGTGAAAAGTTGATTGCCAAGATGATGCACTTTTTTCCCAAGAACTTACATTGATGAATGAGTTTCTTATTAATTCTGCGATACCTTCATTGAGGTAGGTGTTTCTCACTGACCACAAGCAGTGTCCATATTTATTATGTAAATATTTGAACTCTTTGAGGCCATGTACAAAAATGAAAAGCAAAATGCCATTTTCTGGTAGGTAATTTCTTGAAAGTGGAGGAGAAAGAAGATCCATACTGTGAAGGTGAGAAGCATGGTGTGAGTCATTTCACAGATAGAAATGAGGGAAATGATAGACAGTTGTTAATGCGGGGAGTAACTATGGTAAATTGACAATACAAATGTGTTTTGAAGCAGTAGCAGCCCAGAGACAAATGGCAGAATTTGCCACAGTAGGGCTATGTCTTTGATATAAAGAATCCTACTTGGCCTAATTGTTTATGCCAAAACTCCCCCAAGGATTTCATCTAAAATATATTCCTCAGAATCAGTGACATGTTTCCATGTTCCATCATGTTTTCCAGTGGTACTGCGAAGCTCATGGGAAACCCTAAGTCACATCCACACAAATCATGGCAGATGCAGATACTTGCTACACAAATGGAATTCTAAAGACACTCTAGTATGCAACTGTGGTCACCGAGTACAGACCATGGAACATATAGTTACTCAGTGTCCGATTCACAAATATGAAGGAGGCATCACAGTGATACACTCCACTACTCCTGGTGCAATTATCTGGCTTAATTATCGGAGTGTAAAACTATAGTTGTTGCTCTACATCTACATCAACCCTACAAAGAAGAGGATTGCTGAATCTGTGGTTGTGAAGAAACATTGCAGAATTGCTAGAAAAATGGATAGCTTAGTGCTTGCTCTACCTGTCTGCTCACTGTGGACCAGCAGGGTTGACGATACCGCAGTTCCTTCAAACAGTATTGACTTACTTTTAGTAATAAGGAATAAACTGGACTCTGTTCACACTAAAGAAGTGATTGAGAACCTAGGGACTGAGAGTGAAAATATTATCATAGATGATGAAGTGCTGTTTATTAAGTTTTGTTGATTGTTGAAAGCTTGGGCAACGAGATTAATCTGTGGGCCATGTTCTGGGATTGACTACTTTTTTCAGATTTATTTTTTGTTATAAAAAATAAATTTACTTTCAAAATGTATTAATTTGGTAGCTGAAATGCAGACAGGAAATAAAATGGAAATTTTTATTCTCTTTTTGCTTTTCTCCAAAACTGTTAATTTCACAGAAAATACTTTTGACCGTCTTTTTCTCCCATGAATAAAATATAAAATATCTCTATTTCTGAGTCTTCATTTCATTGTTTTCTGCCCCAGTTATTAGGGTTTTGTTGTTTGGTTGAGTTTTTTTGAGGAGAGGATGTGGTATGCAGGGCTACTCTGTAGTGCCCCCTTCAGGGCCACACATATTATTGCCTGCATGCCCGACCTTAGTCTACAAGGTTTGGCCACCTGCTTGGGGCCGAATAGTCTTGGAGTCTACACCTAAACAATCAAGTCACAAAATAGCACCACAGGGTTCAGCTGTCTGCACTCTTAAACAAAGAGAGGAAAAAACCCTTCAAATGCATACTTGGGGGAAGCCTGAGGAGCTCCTCCTCTGTCTCAATCTCACCCAGCTTTGCTCTTGAGTAAAAGCTGGCCTGCTGTTCCGATTGGTCAGTATTTCCTTCTGCCCCTCTAGTTCTCTGGAGGATTGTCTTGTTGGTTAATTTCCTTTGGGCAGGGAGTGTCAGGGTGTTGATGCCTCCAGCACGGGGCAGAGAAGGCATCACAGACCTGAGCAGAAAGGGATACCCCAAAAAAGATATAATTCAACACTTAAAAGCATTTTAGCAGAACACTTTTATCCACTGTAAATGACATTACTGGGCTAGATGAGTTAGCTTCTTAACCATTTGTGATGCAGTGTATAAACCCCGCACTAGCAGTGACAGGGTAAATGGCAGCCAGAAAGCCTAGTTAGCCAGTTCTGTGGCAGTTGGAGGAGAGACGGGTAAAGAAGGATTAGACCACTCTGGACAGAACCAGACTGGGTGATTCCTATAAAGGAATGACTATTGGAGAGGACTGAGAGAGGAGAACTGCAGTAGGGAGGGTGGTAGCAGGGGTGAAGGGGTTCCAATCGGCTCCTAGAGGGGCTGGTTGCTACCTTGCAGAAGTTCCTGAGCAACAGACTGGGAGAAACCTGCCTGAGGAGTCGGGCTTCCATGGGGAGAAAGCCAGCGAGTACATCTGGGTGTAAGACGTGTGCAAGCCAAGCAGGCAGGAGATAGGGAGCAGCTCAGGGAAGCAGCAAGGGATCTTAGGAAGCAATCCTTAGCTCCCTAAACACAGGTTCCCTGGAGCAGAGTATGGGCCTGGCTTTCTTCCTCTGCCCCACCCTGTCCCCATGCAAGCCCTTGGGCACAAAAGGGTAAGGACTATCAAGCTCCAGATTGGAACTGAAGACCTCACCTAATTCATTAGACATTTGGTTCTGTTTGAACTTCTTTGGTTACTCCAGAGGGGGCAAGATAAGACCTGGCCAGAGGCCTGAGTTACAGGAAGGAACAGACCACGGGATGGCCTGAGTAGCTGTTGACGGGACAACAGGCAGACAGAAGAGGAGCTATACGACGCCCAGCCACGAGAGTCATACCTTCCCTCTGTGCCCATTACTTGAGTCAGAGGATTTGTTCCTGAAGATTCTGCGATAGTGAGTAAAAGCAAAGCTGTATTTTAGTTAGGTTATGTAGCATTTTTTTTTAAATACAGTGTTTTCTTCCTTAGGTAAAAATTTCATCTCTATCATGTGTACTTAAGATCTCCTGCTTCTGTATTAGTCATTTTCCTATGCATTCCTGGAATAAGTGATAACTTATAATTACAGACTAACATGGCTGCTACTCTGAAACTTTGAATTTTTAGCTGCTATTTTGATAGCCCAACCTTTACAATACAATTTTTTTTTCAAGTTTAGGTATGTCATAGAAGTTTCATGCAGAAACTGATCCTCTCATTTAATCCTGTTCTGGACCTAAACCTAGCTGCTGGTTTTACTTTGAAACGATTTTGATTTGAAGGGTGCATGACTCCTTCTCTATTTTCCTGCCGAAGAGACAATATGTGACATTATAGGCTGTCTCATCGTTCAGTTTGTTTTTCACTTACATCTACCAGTTAATTGATTAAGGGCTGCATTTCTGTAGACATAGAACAAAGGTAGGGAGTCTCTTTTGCTTTCACATTTAGAAGAATACCGCTTTAGGCTATTATTCTTGTCTCACTTATGGCAATGGGTGTTATGCCATTGACTTCATTAGGGTCAAGGTTGGGTCCTTACATTGTTAAATTCATAGGATGCAAGGTAAGTTGTAAGATTTCGTGAAGCATTTCTTTTTAATCATGACCTTTCTGCTCTGTGTTTCTTGTCAAAAATGTAACCAGTATATATAACAAAGGCAAATATTCTGGTGTACCAAATGCCAAAGGCAAATAGTGACTGGACTCTTCACTTTAGTTTTAGGGGCAATAATTTTATAATTTGTGGGATTATTTGAAAGGGACAAAATGATAATAAAAAATCCACTCTGATATAAAGATGTATCTGGAAAGTGAACCACTGTACATACATCCCCTTCTTACCTTGCTTCAGTCCCTACCTTTTTGCCTTTCCCCACTGTATTTCTCAGTATTTCTCTGTTGTATTGACACTTTTTGGTTTCCGCTGAACTGGCCTCCTCTTACCACTATTTCTTCTTTTTCTCTGTAGTACTTTCCTAACACTTGTTGTGAGGATCTCATTCTACAAGGTATAGTGTACTCTCACTCACTTCAGTGAGAGCTGGGGGTACCCAAACCTTCTGAAACTTCCAGAGTTGCACCAGTTTACTCCAGCTGAAGATATGGCTGTATATTTCTTTAGCTTGTAATTGACATTTAATTCCTCATCAGTTTTTGAATCACTTTTATTTACTCTTATATAAATCCTGTGCAGATCAGTGCAGAATTTGTTCCAGTGACTATGTTCAAAGCTGAGTCTAGATTTGAATGTATTTTAGGCCTTTTACCAGTTGATAGGTTAATGTATATTAGCTGGTAAACTTAGCAGTCCTGTCCACTTAAAAGTGCTCCTTCTCTGCAGGACGAGTTTCATTATGTACTATTGAGTGCCTACTTAAAATAAAAAAAAAAGACTATCCCTTCCTGCAGGAAAGAATATGGACATTGCTCTGTTTCTCCAGTACTTCATGCAGGTATTTCCAAATGGGGCCTCAAATCCCACAAGCAATTATGTGCTTAACTTTAAGCACACAAATAGTCCCGCTGAAGCCAATGGAACTATTACTGTGCTTAAATTAAAGCAAATGACTAAGAGAGTGCAGGATTGGGATCTTATTTTACACTTCCACACAGACTTTTCACAGAGCAGAATAAGGAAGTCCAAAAGCATGGCATGCAATCAATTTATAAAGAGAAAATAGCTCTGTTTTATAACTGTAAAGCAGCACATGTTGGAATTTCAAAGAACATGTCGGACATAAGTTTAATTTTTATCTTGCAGTCCTTGTCTCCTGCTATGTTGAAATTTATAGCTACTCATTTTGTACTTGGAAAATGAGTATTATTTTTATTGATGCTGTGGTTAGAACTGTGTCAGAATGGAATATTGATAACTGATGTGTTCAGAGGTAAAATTGGTGGCAAAGTAGATCATAATAGTGCAGCCTGGTGAAGAAATGTACGATTTTGAATCCTTGACATTCCAATTGATTTTATTTTAAAAATTAGTACAAAGAAAATATAGTTTGGAGAAACAAAAGATCTTATTAGCCAAGTGTTTATTTCCTATGATATAAGCTCAAGGGTGCAATACCATTATTTAATCACATGCAGCTTCTACACATTAAGGAAACAAAATTCAACTATCTGAATAATGTATTTTTTCTATTGCAAAGAAATTTAAAAAAAAAAATTAGAACCATAGCAAAACACATTTTGATAATTCAATTAAGTTAAAATGTCTTATTTTTTTTATGGAGAGCTTTCCACAGAAGTTACAGCTTCTCCAAGAGTACGAAACCAGTTCATCTGGGGGGCATTATTCTTTGCACAAGCTGCAACCAAAGTTAATAACACCCCCCAATGAATGAATGGCTTCTCTCTGCTTAACATAAATAGTCTTGACATTTTAGAAATGGGCAGCATGAGGAATTTATTCCTCATTAATAATTTTATTAAGACCAAGTGTTGGCATCATTTACCTAGAGAAAATCAGTAATTTGAGAAGAGCTTGAATTCTATTACTTAAAGAATCTACTCAAAAACTGTTCATTTAAAATATCAGCAGGACATTTAACCAACTAAACTTGCTTAAAGAGAAATGTTAGATGGGATATTAAATAAACAGCAAAAACATGTGCATGCAGATTAGATCCCTTGGTAACTTGCTTTGTGAACCATAGATCATAGTTGCACAGCTCAGTTTATAAGTCCTAAATCCATTGTCTTCCAAGATGTGCTCCACACGAGTTGCTGAATTCCAGGTCCCCCCCTCCCCCCCGCATTTTAAAGAGCTCTTTTGAAGCTAGTTTAGCATTTCCCTTTTCTGATGTGCCTTTTGTAGATGTCCATCATTTGGGAAGAGTCTCTTCAAACTGTCTTCTCCCTCCAGGGAAGACATCAACTACCCCCCCAACCCTCCTAAAAGAGAGAGCTATTAGTGTGTTAATTGATTTCTCACCCTACGTATGGAATTACTTACAGGTTTTCTTTAAATGCAAATATAGAGTTCATAAAGATAACAGTAATCCTGTTTCCACATCCAAGAGAAGGTACATGCTGAAGTGGATGGTATAAGAACCTAGATAGACAGAATTTGGCCAAAAGTGGACACAGAATGCAGTGTAGCAAACTTGATGTGTTGGCCAAGAAAGGATCTCATTTCATTGAGTAAACTATTTTGATTTTCTAGGATCCAGTCATACTCAGTAGAGAGGCATTGTTATGTGAGGAATGGGAGTCAGGAGTTGCTGAGGTTTAACTGTATCTCTGCCACTATCCCACTGTTTGGTCTAGGGCAAGTTGCTGACATTCTCCATTCCAACTTGCTTGTCAGGTAACAAGCGTAACAGCATCTACCTTTCAGAAGGTTGCTATTGCTTTGGTTAACAGTGCTTTGTGAAGTTATAAAGCACTATACAACTGCAAGTGATTATGATTTGACAAGAATTATAATGGTAACTGTAGAGTTTTCTTTCTTTTCAACTCATTTTCTTGCACAGACTCTGGTGTAAGACATTTCCCTACACTCAGTAAGTGGGATCTGTATGGAAACAGAATGAATTCGTTTAGGCGGAGTTTGTCTGGAGGAAGAAATAAAATCCACCAAGTCAAAGTCCTTTAGATGGTCAATAATGGCATGAACTGTAATGTTGCATGTTCCAATACAATTTTTCATGCTTAAAGCTTTTCAGCAAGTGCCTGGATCTGGCTTTCTGCTGCTTAGGAGTGTTTACAAGATTTTCTATTTTGTTCGAGCTACTTATATGCATCATTCCACACAGCATAGCCATCCAAGTTGCAGAAGTTAGCTGATCATTCTTCAGATCTTTCTGGTTATATCTCTCTATAAATATTTTATAAAATCCTTGCCATGCTGTGTAAGCGGTGTATAAAGTTGAAAAACACAGTGGTTGCTACCTGCGGGGTAGGCAAGTCAGTTCTCAGACTTCTCTTGGTTTTCTTCTGCCTTCCATCCCTAATTTTAGGCATGTTGACAGTCTTCCATCCTACTGTAGGTTCAGTAGTGGACCACTACTCTTGACCATAGTATTGCATTGTCTTCCATTCTGACTCCTTGGGTGATGCTGCCAAAATTGTGAAGTGTTATTTGTCATAAAAAAAAACAAAAAAAAAACCCAAGCTAGTTGCGAACCAAAGACTACTCTCAGTCCAGACCTTCAAGGTAAAGATAACTCTGTTAACAAACCAATGTGGTGACCTTATAATTTTCTTATACATCTCTGTTATCATCCCAGTGGCATTATGAAAGGATTAACTCTTGACGTGTTTGCAGCAGTGATTGTAAGTACAACCCTTTCAATGGTGAGTATTAATTTGCATTCAAATGATGGTAGTCTGGTTCATATTTGAAACAAAATACATTTACAAGCTCTCCAGGCTGATTACCTGCCAAATACTTGCAGGATTTTTTATTTCTACTGGTTGGATAGTTGAAGAAAATCATCAAATTAACTTTATCTGGACTTTTTAAGGTTCTACCTTAGTATGTCACATCATAATTCAGAAAGATATAATCATATATGGAGGTACTAGCTCTGTGACAAATAGCAGAGCCATGCAGTAAATTGTATTTATTATGCAACTTTAGCCAACTCGCCGGTAACAGCTTCAAAAACCTTATTGTTGTTCAGCAGCTACATTGAAAAGTAGGCATGTGGTGTCCTAAAGAAAGATTAAAGGGTACTTTGTCCCATATAAAATTACAGGAAAGGAGACATCTCATATGTTGGGAGTATTGAAAAGCACTAATTTTCCTGTCCTTATTTCTTCAGTTCACAACAAAACAATCCTCACTAATCATTGATGAATTACCATTTTTATAGCATGCATTGCTGATATGAACAAAAGCAGCTTTTCTACTCCGCAGTGAAACCCCAAATCTTTCTTAAAGTCTTCTCAAGGACTTTGTCAATATGAGGTTTTCTCTTAAAGTTCTTATTGATGAATAACTTTGTATTTCACAAATCATGGCAGACAAGCTTTCTCCCTGTCGGTGGTTGTAGATACTAGAATTTATGGGGCTGTGCTTTAAGCAGCTCTGTTTCTTTTTATCAACTGCCGAGCAATTGGAATTCAGTTTGGGAAGCAATGTGGTATCAATTACTGTATTTTATTTCTATTAGGGCTCTCATTAAGCACCTGGGAATTGAGAGTACCTAGCATCTCACAGGATTAGGCACCTCAGTGTGTGGTGGCCAGTTCTCACAAAAGAGATATGGCATGTTTTGGGTTTTTTGTTTTTGGAAGTGTGTAGCATTTCAGTAAGTTTTAAGGTAGTCAGATGCTGTCATCTTAAACAAGCAACTATTGAGTCAGATGAAGGAGTTTATTTCTAAGTGACTTTGGAAAGAGTAACTTGCATTCCTATTTCTTCTCACATCCCTACACAGTAGGGAGCTGCCTGGTTATGTGAGATTTCTTATTTCTTTCAGATAATTCAAAAGCATCCTAACAGGAGCACCTAGCACTCAAGTGCATCATGTAGATTTGTGAAATTTCGTTGAGTACCGTGAGTCCAGATATCAGCGATTAAAGAGCGATGTAGCATTCTGGCGGAAGGAGAGGTGTTGGGGTTTTTATACTCTGCCTAGATGAATAGAAAATCTTGCCATGCACTTGCTTTTTCAATGGCATGCCTCTGTGTACTTTGGAGATTGTATTTTTAATACCTCTCACCAAAGTTAGCAAGGCATGTGGAGAAACCAGAAACATTTGGGTGTACTGGACAGAAGACAAATACAAGTGTCAATACCTGAGACATAAAATGCTGTTGAGGGGAGATTTAAATAAATGAATATTCTTTTAAACTATTGTTTTTAATATGTCCTCAAAATTATCTCAGTGGTGTCTAAATTTTGAACTTATATACCTAAATTGGGGAGTTAGACACCTAATTTATTTTTGGATCTGGGTCATAATCTCTCGGTCTTGGTTCCCTATCTGTTCCGAGGTGCTCATATATTGTGATTCTGTGTCCCATAAAATGACCCAGAAATGAATGAATTTTAGTAACTATATTGCAAATAAGACATCTAATATCTATCATGCTGTTTGAGGAATGTTTTAATCTACTTTTACTGTAATTGTATGAATGATGTTTGCCTTTAAGCAAAACTAAGACAGACAAAACCCCAAAACACAAAAACAAACAAACAAAACTAATTTACATTTGACAGTGATAAAAAGAAATGCTCTACCCAGAGTTTGATTTCTTGATGCATGCTGAATGAAAACAAACAGGGATTCTGGTTTGAGGCTTCTGAATTTACAAACATCAGGAGCCAGATCATCAGCTCTGTAAATAGGCATAGGTCCACCTAATGAGAGTCTGGCCCAATGTCTCCACCACTCAGGGACATCATTATTTTTTGGCAGATCATTATAATTTGGCAGAACTACTTTCATATTGGGTAATGTGTCAATATACAAACGAGGGCTGTCAAATGATTAAAAAAATTAACTGCGATTAATAACAAGATTTTTTTTAAATCGCAATTAATTGCAGTTTTAATCCCACTGTTAAGCAACAATAGAATACCACTTTAAATATATTATAAATATTTTTGGATGTTTTTCTTTTTTCAAAAATATAACAGAATACAAAGTGGAGTGCTCACTTTATATTATTATTTTTGATTACAAATATTTGCACTGTAAAAAGATAAAAGAAATAGTATTTTTCAATTCACTTCATAAAATTACTGTAGTGTGATCTCTTTATCGTGAAATTTACAAATGTAGATTTGTTTGTCACATATCTGCACTCAAAAACAAAACAATGTAAAACTTTAGAGCCCACAAGTCCACTCAGTCCTACTTCTTGTTCAGCCAATCACTAAGATAAACAAGTTTGTTTACATTTACGGGAGACAATGCTGCTTCTTGTTTACAGTGACACCTGAAAGTGAGAACAGACACTCACATGGCACTGTTGTAGCCAGCGTTGCAAGGTATTTACATACCAGATATGATAAACATTTGTATGCCCCTTCATGCTTTGACTTGACTCTTTTTTAAAGTGCAAATATGTGTAATAAAAAATAACATAAAGTGAGTACTCTACACTTTGTATTCTGTGCTGTAATTGCAATCAGTATATTTAAAAATGGAGGAAAACATCCAAAAATATTTATAACGTATTTAAAGTGATATTCTATTATTGTTTAACAGTGCGATTAAAATTGTGATTCCTCTCTGTTAATTTTTTTTAATCGAGTTAATTTGTTTTGAGTTAATCACTTGAGTTAACTGTGATTAATTTATAGCCCTAATACAAACCATATTTAGGTCACAGTGGTTGTTGCCATCTTTGTTTTCCATATAACTTGTATTGTAAAACTGAAGTTACTTTTTCTTAGTGTAGTAATATCTCCTTATTTATTCAGAACCTTTCATAGAATCATAGAATATCAGGTAGGGAAGGGATCTCAGGAGGTCATCTAGTCCAACCCCCTGCTCAAAGCAGGACCAATCCCCAATTAATCAATTTAGCCAGAGCTTTGTCAAGCCTGACCTTAATAATCTCAAAGGAAGGAGATTCCACCGCCTCCCTAGGTAACACATTCCAGTGCCTCACCACCCTCCTAGTGAAAAAGTTTTTTCTAATACCCAACCGAAACCTCCCCCACTGCAACTTGAGACAATTACTCCTTGTTCTGTCATCTGCTACCACTGAGAACAGTCTAGATCCATCCTCTTTGGAACCCCCTTTCAGGTAGTTGAAAGCAGCTATCAAATCCCCCCTCATTCTTCTCCTCTGCAGACTAAACAATCCCAGTTCCCTCAGCCTCTCCTCATAAATTGTGTTCCGGTCTCCTAATAATTTTTTTTGCCCTCTTCTGGATGCTTTCCAATTTTTCCACTTCCTTCTTGTAGTGTGGGGCCCAAAACTGGACACAGTATTCCAGATGAGGCCTCACCAATGTCAAATAGTGGGGAACGATCACGTCCCTCGATCTGCTGGCAATGCCCCTACTTATATAGCCCAAAATGCCATTAGCCTTCTTGCTAACAAGGGCACACTGTTGACTCATATCCAGCTTCTCGTCCACTGTAACCCCTAGGTCGTTTTCTGCAGAACTGCTGCCTAGACATTCAGTCCCTAATCTGTAGCGGTGCATGGGATTCTTCCGTTGTAAGTGCAGGACTCTGCACTTGTCCTTGTTGAACCTCATCAGATTTCTTTTGGCCCAATCCTCTAATTTGTCTAGGGCCCTCTGTATCCTATCCTTACCCTCCAGCATATCTACCACTCCTCTCAGCTTAGTGTCATCTGCAAACTTACTGAGGGTGTAGTTCACGCCATCCTGCAGATCATTAATGAAGATATTGAACAAAACCGGCCCCAGGACTGAGTCTTGGGGTACTCCACTTGATACCGGCTGCCAACTAGACATGGAGCCATTGATCACTACCCATTGAGCCCGACAATCTAGCCAGCTTACTATCCACCTTATAGTCCATTCATCCAGCTTTAACTTTCTGTCAAGAATACTGTGGAAGACAGCATCATCAACCTTAAGATTTCAATTCATTTTACAAAATACCAAAACTGTGCTTCATTAACTACTCCAAAGCACTTGATATCATCTGATATGACCATCTTTAGAGGATACTGGCGGACATGGGGATTCTAAATCACCATGCTGAACTCATTAAAGTCTCTACCGCCAATGACAGACCCTGGTGCAAACAGCAGTTTGCAACAATGAATGGTTTTCCACTGGGCAAGGTGCGAGACAAGGGTGAATCTTGTCCCTAAGACTTTTTAACTTGTATGAAGAATTTATTATGATACAAGCCTTGGAAGATTTTGATGAAGTGGAAGGAGACTGGATTTCCATTGGTGGACACCTTTTATTGACCTTGGATATGTTGATGACAGGACATTCTTTGCCACAACCACCAACAAAATGCAACACATGTTGGAGTCTTTTTAAAAACTAGTTGTGAGGAATATGGACTATTCCTAAAGGCTACGAAAACAAAATGCATGTATGCTGATACAACTACAGTTATACTAATTGTCCCATTCCCTGTGCATGGTAATACTTTGGTCTAATTTTAGTTGTTGGGTTTGGTGAGTGGTTGCTGGGTAGTGTTAGTGTCCTTTGATATGCAGGAGGTCAGACTAGATGATTTGATGGTCCCTTCTGACCTTAAACTCCATAACTCGATGACTATGACTAACAAAAGCAAGATGCAAGAGGACATCAAGATTAAGGGACAAACTGTAGATGCAATAGATGGATTAAATTATCTATATATCATATATATTCAACCAATGAGGCTGTTCCAAAGAAATTAGAAGATGTCTAAGTATGGCTCACTTAGCTATGGCCTCCCTTAAGAAAGTGTGGAAAAACCCTGGCATCTTGAAATGTATGAAGATATTACTGGTGAAAAGCCTAATTTTTTTACATAGCTATTTATGGATGTGAATCATGGGAAGTTAATGCTACTGACAAGAAGAAAACTGAAGTTTTTGAAATGTAGTGCTGTTGAAGACTCTTGCATACTTCCTGGATAGAAAGAAAAATGAATGCCTGTGTTAGAAATATTGGACAGACGCAGACTCATGTCGGAAATCAACAGATGCAAACTTTATACTCTGGTCGGGGTTGGTGTAGAAATGGAATAACCTTGTGAAAGTGACCATAGAGGGAATGGTGGAGGATCAGCATAGCATTGCTTAATTTGTGCAAAAGCTTGCTAGGACTGAGCCCTGGCATCTTAAGGCTTGGTAGGTCATAGCCCCGGCACCACTGGGCTTGCTGCGTCAGTTATGAATGGAAAAACATTGCTTGAGCCCCACCACTGCTTTCATTACAAATTAAGCGCTGATGACCAGCAATGAGATGGATGGATGGTCCAGATCACTAGAAGGTCAACTACTGAGTGCTTAAAGTTAGTAATGGATTGTGAAGGCTTCTTAAAATTGTGGTATGATGTCACCAATATTCAGACATGAGTAAATGGATTTGCTTACTTACGTTAAATCCTGTGGGAAAGGGAACACTGTAATATTGTAATAATAACATTAACAACAATTTACCTGTAGGATAGGAAATAAACATTTGTTCATTTGAAACTAGAGAGAATTTCTTTAGAAAGATACTGTAATAAGCAAAAATGAAATTTGGACAGAATACGCAGATGAAAAGCATCATGGGATCTTTAACAGTTATGATGAGAGCTGGGCAATTTTTTTTTTGGCAAATAGTAAATTCACTAAAAATATCGGAAAATTCATATTACATGCAGTCATGTCAATATCCATGGAAATTGTACTGTACTCTTTTGTACTATGCTCCAAACACTTTTTATTGTTCAGCAGGAGTTAAAGGCAAAATGGGATGTTTCTGTACACAATCAACATGGTGAGTTGATCATCTTAATGTAGCATTCACTTTGAGGAGGTCATGTCTTACTCAGATATCATGGGCTTCAAACAAGAAAACTCAAGTTGAAAGATGCTATTATAGCTTTTCAGAGCCTTAGGCTGAAGAACTGGATGTGCAGTTCAGCTGTTTATTTACAATATAAAGCAATTATTCCTAAATTCCACTGATCACCATAGTAACCTGCATTCACCATATGAAATCATATGAAGTCTCTTAGCCAGAAGAAATAAGTATTGTCAATTATAGATTTTTGAATGTAACACAATTCTATTAAGAAAGGTGAAGCATTTTTGTAAGACAACTATTTCTTCATGTATTGTAGTTTTATATCACTATCAATAATGTGTGCCTGTCATTTATGGTAACTATACTAGGTTCTCTGTTCTGATTTTTTTTTCTCCTTGTTTCCATGACTCCTTTACACCTTAGATATTTTCTTGGTTACATGTATATTTTCATTTTAGAGTATTTGGAATTTTATCCTTATTATAATACCTATTTGGCCACATGTGCTTGTGAGTTCACATTTACTAGTATAACGTATCTTTGTTCTTCTTCCAACGATTGTCCACATGGATATCACTCTTGATGCACATGCACCTCGTGAGTGCAAGTTTGGATTTGGGGGCCAGCAATGTTCACTGGGGCTGTGCCTGTGCACTGGTGTATTTGTGCCCTCTCACCAAGATCAGGAAAATCTGGATGGGTCCAATCTTGCCTCCATTTCTTTTTCCCACCCTTGGCAGTGAGATGGGACCTCTGCAGAGTTTGCCTGCATCTCTATGCTCTGCTAGTGTTAGTTAGAACTCATTTACTTAGTTCATATAGTTAATTGCCCATTGGTAACATAAATTTTCAACAAAGCTAGCCACCCTCTACAAGGTTACTACCATCAGGCAGAACCTAAATCCTCAGGATTTAAGATGTCCCTTATGAAATGTTTGAATGCCTAAGATCACTATGTCTACTCTCCCTTGAAAAGGGACACAGCTCAGAACAATGTTCAGTTTATTGTTCTTTTTCTGAGACCTATCAGAGTGAAGGAAGCCAGTTTGAAGCTGTTCCTCCTAGAGAAATCAATGCAAGCCTCCTCAGACACCAAAAGAAAGACTACAGCCTGTCTCAACCATCTGGTCACTTTCTCTCTCTTAGTGCCCAGGGGACCTGAGGTTTCACCCCACTGCTCCTGGGCCACATCTACTCAAAGGTTCCATTTGTTTGCCATTACCTCAGTGTCAATGTCCTCTGACAGGCAGAAAAGAGCACTGCTTCAGAGATGAGCCAAAGAAGAGGTCACTGTCCTTGGCACCTGACAAATTGAGAAATGAGTTATCAGACTCACCTCGAACTAAAAAGCATAAGTGCCAAAAACCTGAGAAGAGGCCCCTTCTCATGCCCTGGTACTCACTATGAAGACAGCACATACAGTACCCATTAAATTGGCAGACCTTGCTGCCCTCAGTACTGACCCATGGACACTGATCGGGGCATTGAGTGCCTTGGTACCCAGTGCCTCGGCACTGAATGACCTAGTACCTTCTCCCTTGGTATTGATTACCTCTGCAATACCCATTTCTTTGGTACTGACTGCCTTGATGCCTGAACTATACAGTGTGCCAAGTGACCTAGCTATGACCCTTTTATTGGTGTCACCTCGGCTCAAAGGACAGAGGGTGGTGATATCCAACCCACTAGAGTTGGACTCACCAGTATGTCAGATTAAGGAGGTGTCCTCGATACTGATATTGCCTACGCAGAGGCAGGGGACATCCGAGAGAACAGCCTCTCCTTTGGAGGAAATATACTCCTCCTCCATCTCTTCTCTTGGGTGCTGTAGGGATTTACCTCCCAGCTTCCCCTGCCGGACAATGGGAGTCAGGGAGGGATTCTAGAGATGAGTCCACAAAGGGTAGCAGAAAGAGACCTGGAGCTCATAGAGATCATCCTTCCTGAGATGTCTCTTTCACCTCAATACACCTACCCTTATCAGCCATATCCTTATTGCCCATAAATGAGGAAATGCTGGAAATAAACACAGGGCACACACCTACGTCCATCCTGGCCATTCTGAAGTGAGGTGACAGGAAGTACCAGGTTCCTGCTAAGAGATTTTGATATTTTTATTCATATATACCACTGGTTTCATTCATAGTGACTGCTGTTCAGGAGAGGCCAAAACAAGGACCTCCTGAGTTCACACTGAAAGAAAAGAACCCAAGAGAATTGGACCTCTTTTGTTGCAAGGTATACTCATCAGCTAACCTTTAGATGAAGGTAGATAATTATCAGACCCTTCTCTCCAAATATGATTGTTTAAACTGGGACAAGTTGTTTCAAACAAACTTATCGACAAACTCCGCAAGGAGCTCCATGAGGAGATTAAATGTTCTACGGTGGAGAGACAATCATCTGTCTCTACTTTGTGACATGCTGTGCTGAATATTTCTGGTGCTACCGCATGCATAAGAGCCACTGCAGTAGCCATGAGGATGTCATCATGGCTTCAGTACTTGGGGCTTCCCATGGAAGACGAAGCAATAATCAAGGACTTCTCATTTTAGTGTAATGAACTTTTAAACTCTGCTCCTTGAAAGATGCAAGGAGAAGTCTGCACTCTTTGGGCTTCTATGCACCTGTCCCAAGGAGAAAGCAACTATGCCTCAAGCCATCCCTTAGATAGTTCTCTGTGCACTATTACCATTAGCAGCTTAGGACCTCAGAGCTGCTGAGGAACAGACAGAGATTTTATAAATTACCTTCTGCTGCCCTAGTCTTGGGCTTCTACCAGGATCTGTTGGTAAGATTCATGTCACTATTAAGAGCCTGAGAGTACCACTAGAGGTTTTTTTATGTTCTGTCCCCCTCCCTCCTTTTTCAACTACCTCTTTTATTTTCAAGAATCTTGGTCTGAGATTAGCTCAGTTCCTAATCATTCCACCACATTCCTGTCCCTTCTCCAGGACCCGTCTCACAAGAGACTGTTAGAACAAGAACATTTTACCACTCAGAGCAGTGGAGGGAGGTGGAATTCGGAATCACCAATTGGATTCACCATTAGATTCACCGATTGCTTGCACTTCACCCAAGGAATCCAAGCTTATCAATACCATGTCAACTGGCTAATTCAAGGACGATAGCTCCCAAAAATGTCCAGCTCAATTCAAGTAATCTTAAAGCTCTTTATCTTGCTGAAATAAGCATCTAGCAGATTGAGAGCCATGAACCAGTCTTGCAGTCAAAGAGTAAAGAATGATTACTTACTCTACAATATCTATGATTCTTGGAGAAGCGTTATGCATTCTGGTGTTCATCTTTTAAGCATTTTAAAAGTCAAGATAATTACATTCTGTTGACTGAGTTGTGGGCAAAATGTCACAATATAGCTCATTTTAAATTCACTCTTTTGAATGTCCAGTGGATTTTGATCCTAAGTGTTGTTGAAATCTCTACGTCAATCATAAAAATGGAAACAATTCATATCCTTTGTGTTTTAGGTGAGTGCCTCTCATTTTCTTTGTAGATTATGTCTAAGAAGTTGAAATTTCTCTAACATGATAACTCAGGTTCTTCAGTTCAGAAAGGCTAATAATTCTTTCTGTGTGTGTGTGTGTGTGTGTGTGTGTGTGTGTGTGTGTGTATATATTTCATTTGGTCATATATGTTGTGTAGTTCTTACACTGTCTAGGTAGGAATCATGCAGAAGAAAGGTTACAGCACTTCTTGTTAATAAGTACAGTTTGCACGTAGGAGGATCTTGTGTGCCTGTCATCCCAACATCTCATGATCATAGCACTTGATTGGAATACCGTACTTTTGAGAAATGCTCTCTAAACTATCTGTGGAAAAAAGACTTTGTAGTAGAATTATTTATATAGACTGCAATTAGTTCAAATGCAGTACCTGATGCAAATGTATCTAATCTGTGTTCATTCCTATCTCTGTGAAATCTGAGAATTCCTTTAGTCCTCTCAAGACAGGTCGAGATCTCTGTTATGTTGTTCTCAGTGTTGATTTCACCAGAAAGTGTTAAGCAAATGCGTAGGTTGCAGGGTGAAGTTAGAGATGATTGCACATGCAAACTTACTTCTACCCTTTTAGATGTATATGTGGATACTTTGCAATTATACAGTCATGTATAAAAAGAACAGAAGTACTTGTAGCACCTTAGAGACTAACAAATTTATTAATTTATTTATCAATGAAGTGAGCTACAGCTCACGAAAGCTTATGCTCGAATAAATTTTAGTCTCTAAAGTGCCACAAGTACTCCCGTTCTTTTTGCAAATACAGACTAACACGGCTACTACTGTGAAAACAGTCATGTATTTAAAAAGAAAAGGAGTATTTGTGGCACCTTAGAGACTAACAAATTTATTAGAGCATAAGCTTTTGTGAGCTATAGTTCACTTCATTGGATGCATACAGTGGAAAAAACCTCACAAAAGCTTATGCTCTAATACATTTGTTAGTCTCTAAGGTGCCACAAATACTCCTTTTCTTTTTACGGACACAGACTAACATGGCTGCTACTCTGAAAACAGTCATATATGGTTTCTCAAATACAATATGATATTTTTACTCTACAAACGTAGTCCTAGTCTATGCAGTTTTTTATACTGGTGTAGGCGAAGCAATGCAGGCCCCTAATGTAGAAGCAGTGTGCTAGTATAAAAAGTGACATGTACTGTTATAGCTTAATCCGGTTTCCAAGGCTAGGAAACGTTCAGAAGATAACTGGTATATCTGAATGCTGTTTGTTCACTGATGGCAGCATATACATTAAATATTTCTGTACAGAATCTCATTTCTTATATTATATCCTTTTGTGTATTACTAATGCATTCTTGAAGGACCGGATCCAAAGCCCTTTGAGATCACAGGAAGTGTTTCCATTGACCTGAAAGGACTTTGACTCAAGCCCAAATAAACCACCTTTCCTGAATAGCCCTGATTTTTCATTGTCTGGTGTCTACACGCTTGATTAACCAAACTGTTGTCTATTTGTATGGTTAATCAAACCAAACACTGATGAGAAATCAAGGACCTAATGCTGTAATCCAGTGTCTCTCAACCTTTCCAGACTACTGTACCCCTTTCAGAAGTCTGATTTGTCTTACATATCCCAATTTTACTTCACTTAAAAACTACCTGTTTATAAAAACAGACATTAAAATACAAAAGTGTCACAGCACGCTATTACTGAAAAATTGTTTATTTTTTTCATTTTTACCATATAATTATAAAATAAATAAACTGGAATATAAATATTTTATTTATATTTCAGCGTATAGTATATAAAGCAGTATAAAAAAGTCATTGTCTATATGAAATTTTTAGTTTGTATTGACTTCACTAGTGCTATTTATGTAGCCTGTTGTAAAATATCTAGATGAGTTTATGTACCCCCTAGATGACCTCTGCATATGGCCAGGGGTACATGCACCCCTGGTTGAGAACCACTGCTGTAATCAATCTCTAATTCATCTAAATGGGAATTCTATGGAGGAACTGTTCTAGAATCAAGTTAATGATCAAGTCCTTGGGTCCGGAGGCCACTTCTTCTTGTTTCTGCATGTAGCGGTTAGTCATTAAGCTAAAAGTGAGTTGGAAAGTTGTTCCAATGGTTTTTTCTTGCCATTAGTTTTTCTGGATGTTAGACTTGAACTAAAACAAATTGTTACTAACAAATGTTAGCTTTGAAGATGTCGTCCTAATATGAACTAATGCAATGCTCAATCTCCAAATAGGCCTAAAGAAACGGTAGAACAAATTTTGCTGAGTTCGTTCCAAGGAACCCAAGTGAAATAAGGTGTGAGTGAGTGAAAAATTTGGCACAATATCTCTGACTAGTTTAAACTATCTTTAATTACCACTCTAGGTGGCTAGCTGTAAAGCCTAAAGCTAAGAATCTAAAGACCAACATTCACCTTTTTCACGGATGACCGTTTTAGCAAAAACATTCAGTTTATCCACTATGGTTAGATAACGCAGAAATTACTTGATGGAAAGGTCTTATTAGCTCAAGTAGTCCATCTCCCTGTCAATGCAGGATTGTTTCCTTCTGTGTACTTTTGGAGTCCTTTCTGTAGTGCAGCTTTAATTACACCAGTGATGAGGTTGCTGCCAATTGCCTTGGAAAATAATTACACATTCCAATTTCTCAGCATTTTTAAACCTATGTCATCCTTAATTTCATCTCATCTGTTTCTGTGATGGACAATGGTTTATTGGGTGAGGAGGAAGTAAAGGGAAAAGCAGCCACTTGGATGAGGGCATCAAGTGGAGCATGTATAGAGTTCCACCATTTTGTCCCTCACCCATCTCAGCCTCTGCTTCTTAATCATCCTCCTCTTTCTTTTGTTTTCCTGTAAGTGACTAGCTCTTATTTATATACATGGAGGACATTGGTCTAAATTAGATAGCTTATAAATGGGATGCCCCAATTTGAGGTACAATGAAATCTCATTCTTGAAAATAACTTTTGACATGAATAGCAACTCTTTTGGGGACAATGATGATGAAATTACAATGTTACTAATGAATTGACAGTGTAAGCATCTTTTTTTCATAGAGCTTTAGCTCATTATTCAATACTTAACACGGGCAGGGCTATAAAAATGAGAGCAATTACCACATCACATTTTTTCCTACCTAGCCTTTGAAATAGAGCACAATTTCTTCAAATGAGATTATGGCAAGAAAAATGGTTAAGTAAAAAAAAAAGGCACCTTCGTATTCAACAGGTCTGCTGCTTGTGTGTATTCTGGGACATACCTGCTTGCTTTTCTAACAAAACTAAATATTTACTATGTTTTACTCCCATTAGCATGGCAGAACCAATGCAACTCAGATGAAGTGAGCTGTTCTTGTATTTGGTCTTATTCTTAGTCAACAGATTTTTTTTTTAATCCACTGAATTGTGACCTGATTTCAGAAACCTGAAAAAAAAAAAAAAAAAAAGCCTGAAAAAGCAAGCAACCAACCAACTCGAATCTCAGGTTAAATTTTTAAAGGTGTTTTTTTTAAAAAAAGAAAATCCACACTTTTATTTGTAAATTGAACACATTTTGTCTGGAGTCTTGAAAGACAATAAACATGGGACCTCACACGGCTGTTTTTTACACAGTCATTCTGAGAATTGTGCTGTCAGTAAACACATACATGAGTATCCCATACAGTGTGATGTTCTTGTATTATACTACTCAGTCTTTTCAAAGAGCTCCCCTTGATGGGGAATGGTTATAGGTTGATGTATCACTTGCAGAATTCATACACTTCGAGCATTTTAAAACCTGCAGTCAACCTCTACACTTACAGATATTGCCCTGAGCACCTGTGAAAATCAAGCCACTTATTAGGCGCCTACCTTTAGACACCACACAGTTTGAATAGTTTGACCTTAATTCTTAATGTTCATGTTACTCTTGCTGTATATCCTTTTAGCCATGATTGGCCTAACTTTTTTTCTTCTGACTCTTAGTATTATTAATTGAAGTAAGTTACTGTATGTATGCCAGGTAGTTTAAGAAAAGGAGTCTCTAAGGTACCACAAGTACTAACAAATTTATTTGAGCATAAGCTTTCATGAGCTACAGCTCACTTCATCAGATGCATTTTTCCGTAGCTCACGAAAGCTTATGCTCAAATAAATTTGTTAGTCTCTAAGGTGCCACAAGTACTCATTTTCTTTTTGCGAATACAGACTAGCACGGTTGCTACTCTGAAATCAGGTAGTTTAAGAAAACTACTTTTTTTTCTTCTGACTCTTAGTATGATTAATTGAAGTAAGTTACTGTATGTATGCCAGGTAGTTTAAGAAAAGGAGTACTTGTGGCACCTTAGAAACTAACAAATTTATTTGAGCATAAGCTTTCGTGAGCTACAGCTTACTTCAATGGATGCATTTTTCCGTAGCTCACGAAAGCTTATGCTCAAATAAATTTGTTAGTCTCTAAGGTGCCACAAGTACTCCTTTTCTTTTTGCGAATACAGACTAACATGGCTGCTACTCTGAAACCAGGTAGTTTAAGAAAACTCTTGATACAGAAAATAATAAAACTGTACTTGACAACTAAAGAATGTGAGAGATGTTTGAACAGGTGCTCCTGCCTATTACTCTCAGAAAGTTAATGGAATTCCCAATAATTCCAGGCTGGCATGTCATAGATGCAGAAACATGATCCATACAGAGCTCATTGAAGAGATCAGGGGCTTATTAGTATAAATTACACATCTGTGCTAGTATAAATGGGGTAGTAAATTCAGCCACTTACCATCCATAGCAGAAGGTGTCAGTTAATGTGCTTTTGACTTACTTAAATTGTAAGCTGTTGGGGAAAGGGACATCTTTTTATTCTGTGTTTGTACAACGCATTGCCCCATGAGGCCCAGATCTATTACTGGAGCTCCTATGTCTCCCACACACTAATATACAAAAAATAATAGTAAACACAAGTTTTTATCTCTGTTTTAGTAAACATAAAATCTCTCTCTTTTGGTAATCTTGTGTGTGACAAAGAATTTAGTAGCCATTGAGGGATTTTTACTGGTAGATGCTGAAATTGTCATCTACTGAACAGGTACATCCTGGGAAAGAGTAGTACAAGCTTCCCTCCCTGTGGCCCTAACAGTGTTCCTCATTCCTGACCCAAAAAGCTCACTACTAAAGGAGAGGTCAGCTTCCTTTACATGTCACATTAATCTTTGGTACCTTAACAGGACATAGGTGCTGGTTAACACAATGGTGGTGGTGGTTATTCTGATGTGGTCTCTTGTTTATCTTTCTGTTTTTCTTTACAGAGGGGACAAGGGTGGGAGCTTTATTGAGAGGAACCACAGAGCAATTGAACTTTACAAAGAACAGTAACCTTTCAGGATCATTCAGAGCAGCCTCCTATCTGCGTTAAGTTGGTTTGCATGTTTGTCTCTCTTGTTTTTTTTTCTCGAGGGGGGGGGATAGGGCAAGACAGTTCTGTGGTGTTCTTGTTTTTACTTGTGTGAAGCCTTTCACTTATGATGGGAAAGCTATATCAAAGGGCTTATCACAGAGGTGACATTTTAAATAAATAGAAATGGGGTAGGTTAAATTGGTGGACACTCTTCAGTTAAAGAATGTCTTAATGATTTAGCTTAAATTGATTCCTTATTTAACTGTTTGAACTGATTGCCCTGCATTGCTGACCAATTTTGCCTCATTGTTTCCTTGTACTCCTCTATCCATCTGTCTGTATCGATCTGTTGTCTCTCAGATTTTGAGTGTAAGTTCTTGGGGGCAGGGACGGTCTTTTGGTTCTGAGTTTGTGCAGCGCCTAGTACAGTGGAGTCCGGGTCCTTGAGTAGGGCTCCCAGGCACTGAAGTAATGCAAATAATAATAATGAAATAAGAAGGGAGGGTGCCTAACAAGAATGATCTCTTCTGCAGACTTCAGAATAGCTGACATTGGGTGATGTATCTCTGTGCAGCTTAAATTGTTTTTATAACTGTGTGTCATTCTTTGATGGAACAGTGCTAAACAGTTTCTGAGAGACTTGGAGGAGAGCTGTCAGGGTTCCCTCCCCACTCTGAACTCTAGGGTATAGACATGGGGACCCACATGAAAGACCCCCTAAGCTTATTTCTACCAGCTTAGGTTAAAAACTCCCCAGGTACAAATTCTCCCTTGTACCTTGACGCTGCCACCACCAAGTGATTTAACAAAGAACCAGGGAAGAGGACCACTTGCAAGTTCCTCTTCGCCCAGCAATCCCCCCAAGCCCTTACACCCTCTTTCCTGGAGAGGCTTGAGAATAATATCCTAACCAATTGGTTACAAAATGATCAAAGACCCAAACCCCTGGGTCTTGGAACCATGGAAAAATCAGTCAGGTTCTTAAAAGAAGGATTTTATTTAAAAAAAAAAAGAAAGGTAAAAATCATCTCGATAAAATCAGGGTGGAAAATACTTTACAGGGTATACAGATTCAAACCACAAAGGATTGCCCTTTGGGCAAAACCTTAAAGTTACAGAAAACAGGAATAAACCTCCTTCTTAGCACAGGGAAAATTCACAAGCAAAACAAAAGATAAACTAATCCGCCTTGCCTAGCTTACCTATAGTGGTTGCAATATTGGAGACTTGGATTGGAATGGGTTGGAGAAAATGGATTTCTGTCTGGCCCCTCTCGGTCCCAAGAGAGAACACACACACAAACATAGAGCACAACCCCCCCACTCCAAGATTTGAAAGTATCTTCTTTCCCCATTGGTCCTGTTGGTCAGGTGCTAACCTGGTTATCTGAGCTTCTTAACCCCTTACAGGTAAGGAGGAATTCTAGGCTACCCTTAGCTGTATGGTTATGACAAGAGCGCTTTAGGAGTTGTGTGGTCAACTGCAATTAGCTGGTTTTGCAGTATTTCTTAATATGCTGCATTATAATGCCTTGAATTGGTAGGAATGCCTTTCTGCAGAGGACGTAAACCTAATGGTGGAGGGGCTGGGGGAAATCACAGTACACTTTCATCTATGACAGTGGCTGTCAGGAAACATGAGAGTATTCCTCTGGTACTTAATTAAGCCATGAGTCTTTGTAACAAAAACAGCAAAACAATTAATTAATGATTAAAAATTAACCGTGTGGTCTTTGTAGTGATTTATATGCATAATTAATACTGCAGCATTTTAAGATGTAAGCTGTCCTTTATGGAAACATTGTAATAGATGGTGTTACTTAAAATTAAAATTAGCATAAGCATTTACTCCACAGAATCCATGGAAGTGACAGATGATATGCATGCAAGGAGCTGTGATTTTCTTTTACCTAAATTGCCTCTTTACATTGAATTGGATAAAGTATTCTTCACTTCCTCCCCCAAACTGTTTGTTTGGTAGTATTGTTGTGTGCTGGTAAAAAAACTTTTCATGTTTCACTAAAGAAGTGGCTACCTTTCAGTAGCGACTGAAATGATTCTTGTGTGATGGTCATAATTTATATCAGATTAAATTTACAAAGAACATTGGAGTGAAAGGTTCTATATACATTATTTTAGATTAACAGTAAATTCAATTAGTATCCGTAGAATCCTTTAAAATATACTATGAAATTGGAAAGCTTATTTAGTTTAGTTTTTTGCTATTATTTTAAAGCCTAGTGGAAAATACTTACAATTATTAGAATGAGATATCTGTGTTAATGCTAATATTTAGGAGTATTTTACATTATTTGGAAAAAAAAACCCTTTGATAGTAAAGGTCTTGTAGAATTTATTCAATTTTTTCTTTTAGATTTTGTATTACAATATATGGTCAATTAAGCTAATTTTTTATCCCAAACATTGTAAAGAACAATGGGCCAAATTCATACTTGGTGTAACTCACTTTATACCTGGTCTAAATTCAAATATAAGAGAGAATTAGAACCATTTGATTTTTTGGGGTTTTTTTTGGCACAATTCATAAATTCCAAACTTAATCAGGGAAATTGTTGTTGTATGGATCCTGATCTATCAAAGTACTTAAATATGTGCTTTAACCCAAAATTTTGAGGAGTTCTATTGAATTCAAGGAGCTACTCATGTGCTTTTGCTTGCGTGTTTTGTTGGATGGGGGCCATAAAGAATATATTGTAGGCAGGCAATATATCTGATTGAGTTTATTTGCTTATATGTAATTGTTTCAATTTTCAATCAATAATTATTTTGTGTTTATATGGCACTATTTATTTAAAAAGTAACTGGCACCAATACGTAACAGGGTAATTATGGTCTGGGCTATGCTTTGTAAATGAGCACATTTATCTTCAGTATATTTACAAAAAAAAATGTATTTATAACTACTACAAACTAGCTCACATTACAATTAAATTGTACGTATGAAGTCAAATGACAGTTCGGGTGTATTCCCCCAACTGACTGATAAATGGCAATTGGATTTTTTAAATGGAAAGTTCTAATATAAAAGTACATTTTTTGCGTGTCCATTCTTTGTCAGGCAAAGTTACTGTTGATACCAATGGGGAATTTTTCCTTATTAAGGAATGTATATTTGGACACTAAATGTTAATCCCTGTTCTTCTTCCCTGTGGGTGCTCCACTGTAGGTGTCGGTGTGCCCCTGTGCCATTGTTCGGAGATTTTTTACAGCAGTAGCCATATTGGCCGCGCATGCGCGGAGTCTGCCTCACATACCAGCCTTGTCTTAATAGTGCGTGTGTGTGGCCAAACTCCTCAGTTCCTTTTCTACCGTCCCCGGCCGGAGTCGGACCTACAGCAGACTTATAAGCACCATATAAGCGATTCCACTATGATTGCCAAGATGCCAAAAATAGGAGCAATGTCACCTTGCCACCACCAGTGCATACGGCTAAGAATGAGACACAACAACAAGCTGTTACTCCACACTTCGCTGAACACACTACATATACTTCCCCAACCCTTGTGGAGCCCGTATCCACACAGGATGAGGCTATACTGCCTTCCCCACCAACACTGTCTGATGACTTCTTAAAATTTCAAGACCTCTTCAAAAGAGTCGCCAATGAATTGAGGATTAATCTGGAGGAAGTTTTCTGAAAAGTAACATGAGTTTACTGACATCCTGCAACCTTCTTCCACATCCAAGATTGCCTTACCTATAAATCCAGCCATTATGAATCCTGCCAAAACCATATGGCAGACACCAGCTACTAGCACACCTACCTGTAAGCGAGCTGACCGGAAATATTTTATTCCTTCCAAAGGGTCTGAGTTCCTTTTACTCACCCAGCGCCAAACTCATTGGTACTAGAGGTAGCTAACCAAAAGAACAAACACCAGTTCCCAGGTCTACCCCAACTGATAAAGTCAGTAAAAGGCTGGACTTGCTTGGTTGTAAAGTATATGCTTTGTCCACATTACAATTCCAGATATCTAATTATGTGGCCATTCTGGCAAGATACGACCACAGAAATTATGAGAAACTCATGGACTTTATTGATGACATTCCAGAGGGCAAAAAACCATCAGTTTAAAGCCATAGTCTCTGACGGACAAATCATCTCCCATACCGCACTACAAGTTGTGCTTGATGTTGCTAACATAGCTGCAAGGTCCACTGCTACAGCAGTCATGATGCGTCAAGCTTCATGGCGTTCATTGTCTTCTTTTCCTTGCGAGGTTCAGAATACCATCGAAGATCTCCCTTTTGATGGTGAAAAAACTATTTGCCAGTAACACCAACTATGTGCTTCACTCCATGAAGGACTCGAGAGCGACATTACGGTCTCTCAATATCCAAACCCCTGCAAATAGGAGGAGACAATATAGATACCAACCTTATCAACATCCACGCTACCCAACGTATACTCAACAAAGTCATAGACCATATGAACAACAACGTCAGTGACCAAGATATCAATGTCGCCGCACCAATTCATCGACTCCATGTCAGCCCCCCTCCCAGTAATAAGCAACTTTGACGATTTGACCGAGGGTATAGAAAACATCATCCCTACTTCAGTGCCCATTCTCTGCTCCCCCCACGTCCCTTTTCAGGGACTCCTCTCATGAACAACTGCTCCACCAAAAGGTGCATCACCTCCTCCAATTAGGAGCAGTACAACCAGCACCAACACCAAGGAAAAGGGTTCTATTCCCATTACTTTTTAACACAAAAGAAAACTGAGGGATGGTGACCCATTATCGACCTCAGATGCCTCAATACATTGGTTAAATAAAATTGAAAAAAAAATACAAAATGGTGACTCTTGCAACCATAATTCCAGCACTGGAGTAGGGCGATGTGGTTTTCAGTCCTTGACCTGCAGGATGCTTATGTTCCTGTGACCATACATCCTGGCCACCGATGTTTTATTCGCTTAGTTCTAGGCTCACAACACTAGCAGTACAGGGTCCTACCTTTCAGCCTCTCGACTGTGCCTCGTGTCTTTTCCAAACTTCTCGCAGTTATAACAGCTGAACAACTGCCTTTTCAAAGCCAGGACCCTCCAAGAACAAACAAAGAAACAACAAACAAAGAAAATCTTCACTCACTCCCACCCAGCTGGAGTTCATAGGAGCACATTTCGACTCATGCAAAAAAATAGCATCTCTCCCACTCCACCTTTTTAACACCATCAACCTTTTTGTTCCCAAGCTGTGCAACAGTCCACAAGTGGCTGCACGATCTTGCCTACAACTCCGAGGCTACATGGCCTCTTGCACTTTTGTAGTCAGGAACGCTTGCCTCTTCATGAGGTGTTTCCAAAGCTGGATTCCACTGTCCACAGACCAAATGTCCATGGTCTGAACAAACTTTTATACATACCTCCCAGAGTCTAGGACTCCCTCCACTGGTGGACGTGCCTCACAACCTTTGCTCTGGGGTCCCCTTTCTCCAGGATGTCCCATCGGTTGTCATAATTACAGACACATCCCTTATGGGATAGGGAGTACACATGCCCCAATACACTACCCAGGGTCTTTCATCTCCCGCCGAGATGTCCCTTCATGTCATTGTCTAGAATTCTGAGCGATACGCAATTCCTGCCTCCAAGTTTTCCCTTTCAGACAAAACCAACATGTCAGGATAATGACTGACAACATTACCTACATGTTCTATGTAAAAGGCAGGGCGGGGGCACGTGGTCCCAATCCCTTTGAACAGAAGTGATGAAACAATGGAATTGGTGTCTCAGACACAATATCTGAATATCAGCTGCATACTTACTGGCTCTCTCAATACCACCGCGACGACTTCATCAGAAGATTTCCCATAGACCACGAATGGGAACTAAATGAGGATATAGTACTAGACATATTCCACACATGGGGGTACCCAACCACAAACCTTTTTGCAACTGCAGCAAACAAGAAATGCCCAAGATTTTGTTCCAGAGCAGAACTAGGCAAACACTCCTTGAGAGATGCGTTCATATTCCCATGGAACACCGACCTAATGTATTCATTTCCCCGAAACCACTGATACATAAATTATTGATAAAAATATGAACACACCAAGCCAGGGTCATAATGATAGCCCCATATGGCCCAGACAGGAATGATACCCCTTCCTTACCAAGATGTCGCTTTCTGCACCCATCCACTATCCTCCGCCTGAATCTCTTGTCCCAACAACAGGGTCTACTAATCCACCCCTATTTAACCATGTTACACCTCAAGGTTTGGCTCCTTCATGGTTTTCTCATGCCAAGCGAACTTGCTAAGAGCAGGTTCAAAATGTACTCCTTCATAGCACAACAAATTATACGTGCACCAGCTGCCTTCATAACTGGGGGTGGCAGGTCTGTAGAAATTATGGTGGTGCCCAGAACCCACCCCGCCCAAACTCCGCCACCCACCTGCTCAAGGCTCTGGGAGGGAGTTTGGGTGGGGGAGGAGGTCTGGGGTGCAGGCCCTAGGCTGTGGCAAGGGATTGGGGTGCAGGGGGCAGGCTCTGGGAGGTTGGGGATGGAAAGGGGAGCGGAGGGAGGCGGTGCAGGTTCTGGGAGGGAGTTTAGAGATGGGAGGGGGTGCAGGGGTGAGGGCTGTGGGGTGTGGCTGAGGATGAGGGATTTGGGGTATGGGAGGGGCTCAGGGCAAGAGTAGGGCTGTAGGGGGTGAGGGCCTGTCTGGGGCTGGGAATGAGGGGTTTGGGGTGTGGGAGGGGATCAGGATGAGAGTAGGAGTGTTGGGGTGAGGGCTCTGTCTGGGGTTGGGGCGGTTAGGGGGCTTAGAGAGGCTCAGGGCTGGTGCAGAGGGTTCGAACGCAGGGGGATGAGGGCTCTGTCTTGGCTGGAGGTGTGGGGTTTGGAGGGGGCTCGGGCAGAGGGTTGGGGTGTGCTGTTGGGGGAGAGGGCTCTGGCTGGGGCTGGAGATGAGGGGTTTGTCGTGTTGGAGGGGGCTCGGGCAGAGGTTAGGGTGCGGGGGGATGAGGGCTCTGGCTGGGGCTGGAGAAGAGGGGATTGGGATGTTGGGGGGGCTCAGGGCTGGGGCAGCGGGTTAGGGTGCAGGGGGATGAGGGCTCTGGCTGGGACTGGAGATAAGGTGTTTGGGGTGTTGGAGGGGCTCAGGGCTAGGGTTGAGGGTGCGGTGGGGGGTGAAAGCTCTGGCTGGGGGTGTGGGCTCTGGGGTTGGGCAGGGCTGGGGATGAGTTTGGGGTGCAGGCAGGCTGCTCCGGGACATGGGCCAGAGAGGACTCCCCCTAGCCCTTTCCCTGCCGGCAGCAGCGAGCTCTGGGGGAGGAGCCTGCCTTTTCTGCCCCCCCCCCCCCCAGCAGCACACTCACCCCCACACTGTCATTGCATGTGCTCCTAGGGCCCCTCTCAGGTCCAGGAATCTCCCTTGCCTCCTCTCTTGCTGTTGTCCCTGACCGTAGCCTCACTGGGGGTGAGGGATGGAGCTGCCTCCTTGTCCAGCATGGGGCAGGAGCAGTGACTGCGGATGGGGGGGGCCATGTGCTGGTGGAGGATCCCGCCAGAAAAGGGAAGGGTCTGAGGTGGAAGGGCAGGCTCAGTCAGTCTGCCCTGGCAGTCGAGATGGGGGTACTAGGATCCTGCGGCAGCAGTTGCTGCAGGGAGGCAGCTTGGAGCTATGAGGCAGAGGCAGGGACGATCTGCTCCGGGGCCAAGGGAGGCACGTGGGGAGCGGGGGCAGCAAGAGGGAGCCGGGGGACACTCAGGGGAGGGGCAGGGGGGTGCAGGTGGGGCCTGGGGGGACACCCAGCCCCAAATATTGGTGGAGCTGGGCCCCTGGGCTCTGAATATTGCTGGTGCTAAGGCACCATGTGGAGATATAACTCGCCGCCTACGTTCATAACTGGACAAGCTTTACACACTGGTGGGCTGTCACAAACACCGCTCCTTTTTACCATGCCTCTGCCGCTAATCCTCGACTATCTGTTAGAGATTAAATTCTCTGGACTCTCTCTGAGTCCCATCAAACTCCACTTGGCTGCAATTACAATGTTCTATGATGCCATCGACGATAGGACAATCTTTGCTGATCCCATTACTGAGCAATTCCTTAAGGGACCCCAAACCCTATACCCAGACATCAAACTGCCTAATCCATTTTGGGATTTCCCCTTAGTTTTAACATGCCTAACCCAAAACCATTTGAACCACTAGCCTCCTACATCTCTCTATGAAGACTGCATTTCTGGTAGCGATTGCCTGTGTGAGACGCACAGGAGAAATTGCAGCACTCATGGCAGATCCACCACACGCCATAATTTTTAAGGACAAAGTCACCCTACGCTTACTCCCCAAAATTCTCTGAAGGTGCACTCATCTTTCCATGTCAATGAGCCTATCCATCTCCCTACCTTTTCCAAAACCACATGTGAATTCCTTTGAATCTACGATGCACACTTTGGACGTGTGCAGAGCTTTGTCCTTCTACTTCAACAGGACTAAAACCTTTAGGCGTTCCGACAAGCTATTTGTCCCCATTGCAGAACGCTCTAAGGGCTCATTTATCTCTAACCACTGACTTTCCAACTGGATCTTCAGTTGCACTTGTCTCTGTTATCAACTACAGAACGTGACTCCTCCTGCCTTTATCAGGACTCAATCCACCAGATCCGTGGCAGCCTCAGTGGCCTTTCTACATAACCTCCCCCTTTAAGGACATTTGCAGAGCTGCCATTTGGGCTTTCGAAAATATGTTTGCAAAACATTGTACTCTTACACAGGGACCCATCACCGATACACGTGTGGGCAGAGCTGTTTTATCTACTGCATTCCTTCCAGATACGAAGTCCCTACCTCCTTGAGAGATACTGCTTTTCAGTCACCTACAATGGTGCACCCACAGGGACACCTCTCGAAGAAGAAGAGGAGGTTACTCACCTGTGCAGTAACTGACGTTCTTTGAGATGAGTGTCCCTGTCGGTGCTCCACTCCCCATCCTCCTCCCCTCTACTTCAGAGCTGGGGTGGCCTCCATTGTAGAGAAGGAACTGAGGAGTTCGGCCGTGCATGTGCACTATTAAGACAAGACTGGTATGTGAGGCAGGCTCCGCGCATGCACGACTGATACGGGTACTGCTGTAAAAATCTCCAAACAGCAGCGTGGGATGCACCGAGCACCAGCAGAGACACTCATCTCGTAACTCTTAGGTTCTAATGTATGTCCAATTTAAGAGAAAAACACGGATTAAAATGTAGGGTCTGAGCCTGCGTTGCTCACTTAGGCAAAATTGTTATTTTATGTCAATCGTAACTTTGCCTGACTAGGATTGGGCCTTAGAGACACATTGTGTGACTCAAGGGTCTTAGAGACACATTGTGTGACTCAAGGGGGGAGACTTTCAAAGGCATATAGGCAATTAAAGACTCAGCTCCCATTGAAAGTCAAAGGAAAATGGGTACCTATTTTTTTACCTTTGAAAATCTCCTTTCACATGCAAAATCAACATTAAATTACTGTAATACTAAGATAGTATGTATTGTAACATTCAAAATTCAGTAATGCAAAGCATATACGCACTCATCTCTTGCCCCCACCTATATCAGTAAAAGTTTTGACATTGATTGGAAGGGGAGCAGGACCAGCTATCTTCTGAAATAATATTTGCACAGTTAAATCTGCACCTTAATAATACAATGTGAGTGAATCTGTTACTATGGGAACCTGAACTTTTTCATCAACTGACTTTTGAGTGCTTAAAATTGCAAACTTAGTGTTGCATTAATGTAAGTTTTAGCATATAATATGTATTAAAGTTGAACATTTACTAACTCCTGTTCTAATAATAATAATATTGATTCACAGACGACAGAGTATTCCTGCAAATTATATTCAAGGGTAATTTCCTTTATATTGTACTTCAGTGTTTCTACACTGTAATCTAATTAACAGAACTGTGAAAATACTTCTCAAGGGAATGCAACACCATAATCAAAACTGAAATACTAGTTTAACAGCATGGAAATAGTTTACCTGCAAATAGAGCATGCAATATAGAGAACACTTTGACTTTCTCTGCAGAAATATTTTAAAAAGATCCTGTCTAAATTGATTCACATCCTTGACTGTGTTTGTTCAATGAAAAAAATACAGAAAATGAAATTCAGAGACACATTCACATTGTCCTAGGAATCAACTATTTATAGAGACTGAGGAGGGAGAGGCATTTTTTAGAAAAGAAAAATTCTTTTCTCTGGGAATTCTGCTTTAACAGTGACTTGAATGTTGCCCTCCCACAAGCACAGGAATGTAGGCAAGGGGAAAGTGCACCAAACATCCTAGCTGGGCTGGTGGGTTTGAATATTGCCAGTTCATGCAACTGGATAGTTGGTAGAACACAAGATGGGGAACTCACAAGTTGTCTAGAGAAAATCATGCTCTTTATGTAATTTACTCCTGAGGTGGCGAAGAATTCTGCACCAAAAGAAAATTATGTACAATATTTTAAAATTCTGCATATTTTATTAAAAGTATTTTGGTAATTTATTTCAAAATACCTGTAAACAATAATATCTGTAACAACACAGACAACAAAAATGATTCAGGAAATGTTTTTGACAAGGCATATTAATACATATCTTTCAGTAATAATTCATTTAAACTACAATACAGAAATGTGTTTTCTGTGTCCCTCAGAAGCAGTACAAAGGCTTTGGGGAGTCAGGGGTAATGAAGGAGCTGAGGAAGAGGGAAGTAATTGCTGAGAAGGAGCCTTGGAGTAAACCTGGAGGGTTGTTGGATGTGGGTGGGAAAAGTATGGAACAGTTGTTTTTTTTTTTGTGGAGGGGGAGGGATGTTAGGGTTTTGGGGAGTCTCCCCCATGCAGACCATGGCTGACCCCTAGTCTCTCCCATTGAGTCAGGCACATCTGCCCCGTCTCAATGTGTCTCTGCAGCCCCACTCAGCCTCCCCTGCCCCCAGACACCCTTCACCCCCATGTGTACCTGGACCCCCTCCCCATCCCCAGGTGCCCCTGCACCCCCACTCAGCCATTCCACCTCCCCTATCCCATGTGTCCCTGCATCCTCCTTCCCCCATCCCCCTGTGTTCCTGCACCCCCACTCAGCAATCCCAGCCCCGATGCAATCCTCCATTGTCTCTGCACCCACACTTAGCCATCCCCGTCCCCATGTGGCCCTGCACCCGCACTCACATTCAGGACCCACCCTAGTCTGTCCTCCCACTAGCCCTTCTGAACCCCAAGCTATATGATCTTCCCCAGCCAGTGCCATGTGCCCTGCTCTTTCTGCCCTTCCCCCCCCCCCCATATCCCTGTGCCTCCTCATTTGGCCCCACGGGCAGGGCACTGTGAGGAACACAGCCTCTCATTCTCTCTGTTGGCTGCTGACTGCTATGGCCGGTGAACTGACTGCCCTCTATTCTGGTGCCAAAGCAGCCCTTGGGGAATAATTGCATGGCCTCTCTGACAGAATGTATTTTCTGTGGAGAAAAAAAATATTTGGGGGACATGAATTCTGCACAGTGGTACAGAATTCCCCAGGAATAGTAGTTTGAGTGTTCTTGGTGCTGTACACAACATGGAGTAGATAGGGCTCTTACTCAGACAAGCTTTTTGACAACAGTGATGTTTTCCATGTACCCTTTCCTCTCTTCGTTCAAGAAAGTCAAGCTGGATATGTATAATGTGTGTGTCACTCCCTGTGCTCCAAAGTTGGCTTTTCAAAAACATGTTTATTCTATTTAGCAACATCTGCGATCCAGCATACACAGTTATGTTCAATGTCATCTGCAAACAGACAAGAATGCAGATTGTCTGAAAAAATTCCATTGGTACTCATAATATGAATAATTTTAAAAAGCATTCATATTTAATATTTTATGTACAACTTCTAAAACTTGCAAATTATTAAGCATTTTATGCAAATAACTTCGTTAAACGTGTATTGCATCTGACTGCAATTTGTCCCCCTCAATGACTGTTGCACATTAACGCACATATCAACCTACTTTTATATACCTAGAATTACTGTTGTTATATTATACCATCACCCAAAAGTCTTTTGATGGGGACTTATTATGATGGACAAATGTGCTGTAAAGAGGTAATCTGTTACACTTGCTTAAGTAAATTGAATTTCATATTCCAACATAAAATATTCAAAAATAATAAGATTTTTAAAAATGGATTATTGATTCTTATTTGCCTTCCAATTTTTAAGCCTTCGGGATACACTTGAGTTATAGCCTCAAGCTTTTCTCCACAACCATGAGGTCTAGAAACTTCTTCTCTTTTCTTTAAGTGAAAGTTGAGATTCTCACATATTCCCAGGACTTCAGGGGTGGGTGCTTTAAGAAAAGCACCAAATCCTAAGACACTGATGATAAAACCTTTTACTAATATGCAAGGCTTTGATACTTTGGGTTAGTTGTCATTTTTGCTTGGAAAGTTCTTATGTAGCTGCTGGATCACAAAACATTTGTCTATTTAACCCTAGTTTTTCATTACACCCCCTCTCTGCTCCCAATATATGTTGTGCGTACACCCAGAAGTAATTAGCGCTATGCTCTGTGTATGGAATAGCACAATGTTTTTGTTACCCAAAGTCACAATTTCTTCTTTGCGCTCTCCACCTTCCTCCAGTGGGAAAGTAATTTAGTGCAGCCCTTTACTGGATGCAGGTTATTTTGCACCCTGTGCCAGCTCAACTTTACTGAATGGCTTCTTGGGAGCAGAGCCATTGTTCACCTCTCTCTAATCATACAGGACCTAATTGTCTGCAGGCAGGACCAGTGGCCATGTTGACCCTCCTTTCTTCCCTATGCCCAAACTAAAGGTCAGGGTGAACTCTGTGTGGCCCTACTTGACTGTGTGGCTGGTGGCATATTCCTGTTTTATCCTTGTGTCCGCATTTAGGTGTTTCTGCTAGGGCAATTCTGTTTTGTTACCATTTGTTACAAAGCTGAGACCTGGGTGAGCTGTAGCTCACGAAAGCTTATGCTCTAATAAATTTGTTAGTCTCTAAGGTGCCACAAGTACTCCTTTTCTTTTTGCGAATACAGACTAACACAGCTGCTACTCTGAAACTTCTTTTTCTATGTGAGCCTAAAATCACAGCTTCTAAATCTATATTTAGGCACCTTAATAAATGGCCTAGTTTTTAAAAGCAATGAGCATCCAGCATCTGTAGTAGGAGTTATTTGGCGATAGACACATTTGATAACCAAGCCGCTTATTTTGATGCCCAACTTTAGGCATCCATATTTAAAAACTTGGACCGGGTGTCCAGTGTATTTTCTGCATATCCATTTTGCAGCCCTACCAGTCAAGGAACCATTGCTATTGAATGCTACTTAGGAACCTTCAATAAAGGATCGGCGGGGCTGCCAGTGGGCGAGAGGTGCTGGGAGTGGGGGCGGGAGCTGTTGGGGGGGGGGAGTGCTGATGTATTACTGTGGCTCTTTGGCTATGTACATCGGTAAATTCTGCCTCCTTCTCAGGCTCCGATTGGCCACCCCTGCTCTACTGCCTCTTGTGAGAGGGCATAAAGGGTAGAGCGGCCACAACCCCTACTCAGTTCCTTCTTACTGCCTGTGGCAGCAAAACAGAACCTGATGAGTATTCAACCTGCTGGTTTTCTCAGAGTTTCAGACTCCTGTTCTAGACTAAGTTTGTGCAGAAATATTTCTTCACTCTCTTTATCTTCAAAAAATTAGAAAGATTCCCCCCTCCCACACATGTATTGTACAGTGGGTAAGGTATCTCACATCAGGTAGCATGGCAGACTCTTCACATTCAGAGTGTAGGCCTCGCTGCTATGGACTCATTCCCCTAGCTGAAAATCAATCAAATTGTCTTCTTCTCAAAACCACATTTGTACTAAAAAAAAAAAAAAAAAAAAGGTTACACACACTAGTTGTATTGAGGACTTTGTTTTATTATATTGACAGGACCAAACGATTCAGACTGTTTCTCTCCATCTGTTTACAGCCAGAGCCAAGCATTCTAAAGGTCAAGCCTTCTCTTCACAGCAAATACAGGAATGGATACCACAGTATATCCTGCTGTGTTCCCAGCTGTCTGGTGTACCTCTCTTATTGAACATCAAGGCACATTCCACCAGAGTACAAACAACATCCACTTGCTTCAGGAATGTTCCAATATCTGAAATCTATAAGGTGGCAACTGACCATTTTATGCCCTGGACTTTAATGGTGAGGTCAGATACCATGTTTCGGTGAAGGTTACTTCAGTCACCGTTAGTCTAATGCAGATGGTACTCCTCTTTCCCACCATCCTAAGGGGATACTGCTTAATGGTCCCCTAGAATCGACTGCTCACTGACACATACTTGAAGAACAATGAGCGGTTACTTACCCTACAGTAACTGTGTTTCTTTGAGATGATGTAGCCAGTGTGGATTGCATGTGGAGTCACCCTCCATCCCTGGTTTTCAGAATCCTCAGCTGTACTGGTTTTTAAATTGTGAGAGAACTGAGCAAAGGAAATGGATGCACCCTGCTCTTTGTACTCTTACATGGAGGCACAGAGAAAATGTTGACGCAGCTATTTAAAAAAAAATCCAGTCTTGTGTGCATGAGGTGCGTGTGCCTCTACAATGGGATCCCCACTGACTGGAACATCTTGAAGAACCACAGTTATTGTAGTATAAATAATCGTACTTTTACTTTCATGTTTGTGGCCTGGCATCATTAATACTTACAGGACAATCTGGGGATTATCTGTTTGTTAAATTGTACAGTCTCTGCTGACTCTAAAGTAATCAACAGCAAAATATTTAATATATTATTTTATATAAAAAAGATCTCAGCAACAAATCTATTGATGGTTCTAAAAATCAAAATAGATACTTGGAATTTAGAGGATGTTACTGTCAGATGATGATAGATTTTTTTCGTCTGTAGATCACAAAGTTATTTAAACAGTTATTGTTCTCATTTCTTGCACAGTTGGATTAAGGCAGATACAGAGGAGTCAGTGGGAGTCGGATTAAAACCCAGGTCAAGTATTCAAGGTCTTAGTGTTCAAGGGCTTAGTGGATCACAGCTGGCCCTTAATGTTATGAGTTTTTAAATAACTAGACAGTATTCCTATAATAATCAAAGCTTGGTGAATTAATAAATAGAAGCAGAAGTTTTGAGAGCACTTAATGCTGTCTAAACACATAATGAGAGATCTTCACTGAGTGGTGTATTCTCTTCCTTTAGTACATTGTCTCTTCGTTAGCTGTCAACAGATACTGAACATACCTTGGCATATGATCAATTTAGGTTTTTTCGGGGCAACATTTTATGCATGTCATCCCACACTGGGTTAGTGCTATTTTGATACATTTTCCTCTTCTGATGTTTTAAAAGTCTGTCAAAGACAACAATTGGACCAAAATATCACTCTCATATATTCCATAATTTTGCTTTTGATGAAAAAAGTTACGTCAGGTTTTGCAGTGTTCCCTATGCTTAGTATATAGAGTGCTTACTGAGTCCTAAAAATACAGATTAAATACTATTTAGTTATCTAAGACAATTGAAAAGTGTCTTTAAGGAGAACTGCTATGAATTTGTTACAGCAATTCCTTTCTCTTATAGGTTCTTTATATATTGAAGATCACATTAAGTGCTGGCTAAGTGCAGTGCATTAAACTGATATTTAAGATTTTATGAAAAATAAAAATCTATTTTTATTAATACATTTGGTATTTCTGGGATTTAAAATATGGTAGAACTTTAAAGAAATTCTTGTTGTTAAACTACTGTTTCTTAGACAAATGTCAAGTACCAATCTTAGGCTCACTTTTCAAATTCCAATCAGTCAAGATTATAATTGCTCATCCGAGATTGAAGTAAATCATGTTCTTATGTAAAGTGGTTTGGTGAACCAGTCTGTAGTGAGTTACTGAATAACTTCTAACATAATTTGTGGTCATGCACAAATCCAAAATGCAGCTAAATGAGAAACAGCCTGAATAAAGCAGATTAGATTGCAATTATGCTTCCTTTTAACAGACAAGGGCAGCCCTTGTGGCCTGATCCAAAGCCTACTACCATCAGTGAGCCTCTTTCCATTGGTTTCAGTGCATTTTGGATCAGGCTCTTGGAGATGACATTTGCAGCCATTTGGATCAACGTGAGCATTGCAAGGTGTGGTTAGCGCGCTCTATGCTATATCTGTATTTAAACGAAGTAGTTCCATGATTCACTGTAGAACTAGCTAGAAGCAATTTGGTCACTTTAATATAGTTTGCACGATTCTCTTGTGTAGTTCATTAGAAATCCATTATCAATTATTCAGGAATCTGGGTTTTTCATTTTGTATTGGGTCATGCTAATGGCACAGTACAGAAATGATAAAAAGGTGCAGATGTCCTAAATGTAGAGGAAGTATATGGAAGTAAGTAGTAGTTCTGGTAGACATGCAATTTACTAGGGGGAGATTTTGAAGGTATTTTGGCACCTAAAGGAGCAGATAGGTACCTATGGGATTGTCAAAAGCACCTAAATAGATTAAGTGCCTTCTAAATCAGTTCTGGTTAGGTGCTTTTGAAAATATGACTAGGCATTTATTTTGCTCTTTATGTACTTTAATACTTTTAGAAATCTGGCCCAAACTGATATTTGCACTATTTTCATAAGAATCTATTGTTCTTGAACAGATCCCAAAATGCTTTAAAGAAACGCAGTTAGAAATATAGACTGAAAAATTCACTGGCAAAAATGAAACTAAGGATTATAATAGTTCATAATTGTTTAAACAATTATTGGGCCAATACCTGCTCTGTTCACTCTGGCAGCTCCAATAAATTAATATTCATGAATGTTATTCTGCATTTTGTAGATGTTGCGATTTGACTGTAGGAGCCTTTGTCTTTCTGATGTCTAATTAACCAAATATGACACTTCCACTGATTTCAAAGGGAGTTCCATCCACTTATTCCAGGCGGTCATTTGGCCGTATACATTTTCTCTTCAGTCTGTCATTTGTACTTTGAAAATAAGTATCTTTTAAACATTACTATTTCCAGTTCTGCGTATGTTCTACAGTTGTATAACATTGTTATACTTGGTGGGTCACATTTTTAGAGGATCTTCTTCTGCACCTACAAAATTTGTCTGTGTTCAGTTCAGTTTGTGTACATACAATAAGTTTATGAGTCAGATTGTCAGCTAACTCTTTTCACAGAGCCAAGGCACAAATAAGTTAAGTGTGTTGCACAAAATCACACAGGGAGTCTGAGGAAGAGACAGGAATGGAACGCTTACATCCTGAGTCCCAATCTAGTGTCTTAACCACATCCTTCCTCTCAAGACAATATTCTGTATGCCACCAATAATAATAATAATAATTAATAATAAATAATGCTGCTGCTTCACATTTTCAAAGCTCTGTCCAGAGATTACTGGCATCTCATAAAATGCTTTTTGTTTATATTACTAAGGCCATCTCTACTCGAGATAAGGAAACTTGATGGTAGTTGGTGCCTTGATGCCATGATTATTAACCCAGTACAGTAGAACCTCAGTTATGGAGACCTTGGGAATGGAGGTTGTTCATAACTCTGAACAAGACGTTATGGGATGCTCCTCAGGGTGGACTGCAGAGTGGGGGCTCACAGCTGTGCCTGTGAACCTCAGGGTCTTCGCCTCCTGCCTGTAAGTGGCTGCCTGGCGAGTGTGGGTGAGGAAAGTCAGCTGGTCCTAGCCCCCTGGCTGCAAGAGTGATGAGTGAGGCACACTGGGGCACTGCCGTGTCAGTGGGTGCCTGGTGCAGGCTGTGGCCCTTTAAAACTGAGCTTCTCCTCCAGAGTGCAGCATGAAGCCAGCAACTTGGGCTCTAGCATCTCACTCTCCAGGCCAGGTTCCAGCAGCAACTCCCTCCCCAGCGCCAGCAGCTTCCTTGCAGCTTCCACAGATGGGCTGAGCTTGCAAGCTTGTTCCCCTTCTGGCAGGAATGTGGTTGGGTAGGGAAACAGTGCCTGTGGCTCACAGGAAAGCGGCACAGACCCCAGGGCTGCTCCTGCTCTACAAGCTCGGGGGTTCACAGCTATGCCTGTGAACCTCAGCGTCTTTACCTTCTACCTGTAAGTGCCTGCCCTGTGCATGGTTGATAGGGACAGGCAGCCCAGATGTGCCTACCTTTTAGATGAAATACAGGCACAGTACAATATTTGCTGGGGGGGTTTTTGGTCTCCGTTGTTGCCTGCTTGATTACTTCCGCTTCCACAGGGTGTCCGGTTGACAGGTCAGTTCGTAACTCTGGTATTCGTATTCTTGAGGTTCTGTAAAATAGACAGAGTGAAATCAGATGCAGAGGAGTAAAGTGACTTGCCCAACGTCATGTTGTGGGTGAGTGGCAGTGACAGAATTAAAAATGCGGTATTCCTGACTCCTAATTCTAAATTCCTTCCTCTTATTATAATTAACTCACGAAAGCTTATGCTCAAATAAATTTGTTAGTCTCTAAGGTGCCACAAGTCCTCCTTTTCTTTTAACTACTGCAGTAATTCAAGCTTTGAGTTTGTTTTCCAATTTACTTGTGCATTCAGCCCAAGTTTTTGAGAAAAGTAGGTCGCTTCTCTTCAGTTTTGTCACATTAGTACGTTTTCAGACATTCCTGCAAATTAATGCCTGTCAACTGAGTAACAGTGAGTGCGAAACACAAAGAATACATACTGTTCCAAAAAGTTAGAAGCTGTACTGAAACTACCTGGACACTAAGTGTCACTCTTTCCTTGTTAGAGCCAAAAACAAAAGGATAGGTGCTTATTAAGGTAGAGCTATAAAGTGATATTCTCATATCGTCTTAAAATCATCTGTTGCCAATAATAGAAAAGCAGTGGATTCATTCACTGCCTGCTTTTCAGTTGGCATAAGTGACAGAACCTAAACAAATTTAGATGAATTGTAATGACTTGGATTTAGATGTTACATTGATTTGTTTGTTGGCTTGTAATGTATTTATTTCTGTAAGTGATTTCAATGATGTGCCATAAAAAATAAAAGAAATCACTGTAATTTTTGCAATTTAGGTGTTCACTTTTTACATGTTAAGTGTTATAAAACACTGCACAAATATGTGCTTTACATGTATAATAGAGGGAGTCTTACAATACTAAATTAACTGAAACATATATATGTTGGGAAAGTGTGACCTATGAAATAAGTGAATAATATTTAATAAATAAAACATTGCCCATATAGGATGTGATTCTTCTTTTCCCTTCACCATTGTAAATAATAGTAAGTTCATTGAAATCAGTGGAGGGACACTGACAGAAAACAAGTGGAAATGAGAACCGAATCAGGCTTAAAATGTAGATTAACACAGAACTTTTGTAACCCCCTCATTATGCCTTACTGTCTTTGCATGTACATAAGACAGGTTAGTTGAACATTTCAGGGAGGGAAGGGGAACCTATCAAGAATCTTAAATAACTTGATTTAGAAAAATTGTGGAAAGTTTTGTTTTAAAATGTCATTCTAATGTTATTTCCTTTGCTGTAGTTGGTCATGTGATTAAAATACAGGCTTAGGAGTCAAAATCTGGATCCTATACCCAGCTGGGTCACAGACTTGGTGTCTACCATTGTGCAGGTTAGGGCTTGTCTACATGGTGTATTAGTCTGCACTAAACTGGTGTAAATTCTAGTGCATACTAGCACGTTGCACAACAACAGGCCTGTATGGACTCTGCTAGTGTGCACTAAAAAGTTAGAATTACATTAACGGACACTAGGGAACTTTTAATTTGTCCCAGCAGGGTCCACACAGGCCTGTTAGTTAGCACGCTAGTGCACGCTAGAATTTACACCCTTCTAGTGCGGACTAACACACAGTGCAGACATGACCTCACTTCCACAGATCTTAACTCCAGAAGAAACCATCAGATCATCTGTTCTGAGTTCCTCTATGTCACAAGCCATTACATTTCACCATGCTGCCTCTGTAGTGAGCCCAGTAACTTGTTTGCCTTTGGCTAAAGCACATCTTCTAGAAAGACATCCAGTCTTCATTTGAAAGTATCAAGAAACATCCATCCACCAGTTCCCTTAGTAGTTTGTTCCATTGGTTAATCACACTCACTGTTAAAAATTTGTGCCTCATTTCTAATTTGAATTTATCTGGCTTCAGCTTCCAGCCGTTGGTTCTTGTTATGCCTTGCTCTGCTAGGTAAAAGAGCCCTTTAATAGCTGGATTTTTTCTCCCTGTGAAGGGACTTACACAGTATAATCAAGTCATCTCTCAATCTTCTTTTTGATCAGCTAAATAGACAGAGCTCTTTAAGTCAATCATTGTAAAAGACATTGTAAGACTTTTCTCAGCCTTCAAATCAGTTGTGGCTCTTATCTCAATCCTCTACAATTTTTTCAATATCCTTTTTAAAAAGTGGACACCAGAACTGGACACACTATTGTAGTATCGGTCTCATCAGTGCCTTATATAGAAATAAAATCACCTCCCTACTCCTATTCATTATCTCTCTGTTCAGACATCCAGGAATCACATTAACTCCTTTTGCCACAACATTGCACTGGCACCTACATGTGTACATACCTGTATCTATGACTTTGCATTTGGCTGTATTAAAACATATTTTATTTGAATTGGTGCCAGTTTATTAACCAATCCAGATCACTTTGCATAACTACCAGTTGACTACCTCATCATGATGACATCATCATTAGTCAGTGCTTTGCCTATCCCTTAATCTTCATGTACCTCAGTTTGCTTAGCTATAAAATGGAGACAGAATATAACTACCTCACAGCTTAAGATTTAATGTCTTGATTTTTCTAAAGTGCTTTGAGACCTTCAGGGGGAGAGTGCAAATTTATAGGTATAATTATTATTACTTTTCTCAGAAATGTGTATAAATCTTGTGGCTGGCCAAGTTTCTGTTCTCTACATTAGGGTGGGTTGAATTATAATTTTATACACTTTTTACTTTATTGGCATCTTTTTATCACAGAGAATTGGGGTCAGCTCCTGCCATTTGCATCAAGTACTTTCGGTGTGCCAGAGAAGGGCAAATATAGTACCTATCTTTAATTAGGGAAACAAAGAGGACCTGGGGAATTATAGTCTAACTTGGATACCTGGAAAAATACTGTAACAAATTATTCAACAATCACTTTTTAAGCACCTAGAGGATTCGGGTATAAGGAATAGCCAGTATGGATTTGTCAAGGAAAATACCATGCCAAACCAACCTGATTTCCTTTTTTGACAGGGTTACTGGCCTAATGGATAGGGGGACAGCAGTAGATATGATATATCTTGATTTTAGTAAGGCATATGAAACAGTCCCACATGACATTCTCATAAGCAAACTAGGGAAATGTAGTCTAGATGCAAAAAGAAAAGGAGTACTTGTGGCACCTTAGAGACTAACAAATTTATTAGAGCATAAGCTTTCTAATAAATTTGTTAGTCTCTAAGGTGCCACAAGTACTCCTTTTCTTTTTGCGAATACAGACTAACACGGCTGCTACTCTGAAAGTAGTCTAGATGAAATTACTATAAAATGGGTGTCATTGTTCATGGCAACTGCATCTGTATCCCTCTTCCGTGACCCAGCACAGACACCCACTTTTAGGCTCCCAGCTCCGTAGTCATCACCTCTCTCGGGTGGAAACCCACAAGTCTCTCTCTCTCCAATATCAGGGGTTTTTCCAGGCTGCACCATTCTGATTACACTGTGACATCCTCAGCAGTGTGCTTTGCTTTCTCTTTGGAGGCTATACATAGCATAATCACCTACAGTTATAAGTTATCACACAGTTCTTTCTAAGCAAGCCCATTTATTCTTAAAGTGATAGCAATACAAAGAAAACATCTTAAAAACAATAAAAAAACCTGCATGAATGCTAATAAGCTTACCAGAGATCATACTTCCACGACTTGAGCAGGGGTGCAACCATTTCCCAGGAAAGATTGGGCCTCCTCTACTTCAACAGAAGGTCCTGTCCATTTGCTGGATCAGACAGAAGGCCCTGAATCAGTTTTAATTCAGGCTATTATCCAAAAGTCCTTACTTTGTGTGGTGGTCTCTGGAGAATCCAGTTTGAACTGGTATATTCTAGCCTATCAAGGTAGGTATATTTCTCTGGAGGTCTTCCAGCCTGAATGAATTTGCCTAACCACCCTCAGCCACAACTGTTGTTAATTTCTAGAGGGCTGTGGTCACCCTCCCCCATAAATCCTTGGCCCACAATGTTGCATATATTTAATGCAATAAAATCTCTTAGAGCAATCTCCTCCAAAATCTTTATCTGTCACAGCAGGTTCACAACTGGTTGAAAGAGCATACTCAAAGAGTAATTATCCATGGTTGGCTGTTAAACTGGGAGGACTTATCTAAAGGGGTTCCACAGGGGTCAATTCTGTGTCCAATACCATTCAACATTTTCATTAATGACTTGAAAGTGGAGAGTATGCTTATAAAATGTGCAGATGACACCAAGGTGGGAGGGGCAGCAAGCACTGTGGAGGGTAGGATTAGAATTAAAAGCTACCGTGGCAGATTAGAGGATTGGTTTGAAATCAAAAAGATGAACTTCACTCTGACACACAGATTTAACCAGTGACTGGTCACAGTCATCTCCAAGAGTCCAGGGGCTAGGTTGTAACTTTGAGCCAAGCAAGGAAAGTTGTGTAAAATATTCCATTCTAGGAATAGCATGGCGCCTCAGAAACTCACTTGAGCCATAATTCCTGCCGGCTTCTCTCTCGCTCCAGGAGTGTGTGTGTGGGTCTTGTACCATTAGTACATTTTGACATCCCCTCTTTGCCCCTTGTGCTGCCTGAGAGTAGCATGTTCCATGTGTAGCCAATCTTCTGCCCATTCCCCTCCCTCCTTCTCTACTCTGAGGTTGGAGAGGAGTAAGTGGGCAGCACCTGCTTACTTCTACATGTCTGGATGCAAGATCCATGTAGTCCACACCCAGATATTTTAAGGGGTGACCACACAGAACTCTGCTCTCTTCTGAAGGTGTCTAGCCCTCCAGCAAGATCTTCCACTAGTTCAAACACAAGCCTTAGAGGTGTAGGTGAAATTGTCCATCCTTCTAGGTCTGTGGTGGTTAGGCTTCACAAAAGAATGGTTTGGTTGAATGTATGTTCATGTAAATGTACTGAATAATACTAAAAGCTGGGATTTTGTACATTTTTAATGTTCTGGGTTTTTTTAACCAGGAAAAAGTCAGCATCACCTATCAATACAATGCACCTGTAATTTCTCAAGAGACCCATACAGGTATTGAAGATAGTGCTTGATCAAATTTCTGAAGTAATGGGTACTTCTAGACAGCAAAGGGTCAAAAGTGAAAACCATTCATCTCAGAAAGGGCAAGATGTAAAATCCATTGTTGCCTTTTTATTATAACTATGGAAGAGTTATTCCTTGGGCAGCCACACAACCATTCCTATATGTTTCATAGGTCCAATAGTTTCAATTTCCAGTGCAGATTTCTAGTAGATGGTGTAGGACTTGTGCAAGAGTGAATAAGTAATGAATGTGTCTGGTAAATGTGCTGCATTAGGGACTAACCAGTATTTTGCATCATCATTAAAGTCCACAGAGTCTGTTGTTCTGTATGTGATAAGCCCCCTAGTTCAGTTTACAATCATATTAGTTCCTTTCTATGAGCATGACATATGCCCCGGTGCCTCCAGCAGACACCAATGCATAAACAAACAGCATTTCAAAGAGCCTTGTAGTGTCAGTCCTTTCTCTCTTCCAATAACCAAACACAAGTATTTATTTTGGAGCTTTCCCTAGTGTGTTTTTGTTTTTAAAACTTGCGAAAGAAGCGGGGATCTGAAGATTGTTTTATTTTATTTAGTGATTTCTCTTGCAAAACTGTATTGTTAGGAGAGGTATTTAGTATTCATTGATTAAATAAAATCTTGTGATAGCATATATTCCATATAAACAACAACAAATGCATACTTGTTCTCTCTAAATCAATATTTTAACCGACGGCAAGTCTACACTACAGCGCTACAAGGGCACAGCTGCACTGATGCAGTTGCGCCTCTGTAGCACATCTGATGAAGACACGCTATGCCGACAGCATAATTGCTCTACCTCAGCGAGAAGCGGAAGCTATGTCGGCAGGAGAGCATCTTCTGCCGACATAGCACCAGTGTGGCCAGTGCAAAATTTGTGTTACTCAGGGGAGGGTTATTTCACACCCCTAAGTGAGGTAATTTAGATCAACTTAAGTGGTAATGTAGACCTGCCCTCAGTTGAGAATGTCTTTTGGTAGTTGAGTCCAAGATACTGTGCTTCCAGAATATGCCTACTACTGAGTTTTGACAGATATACCTGTGGTGAGTGACAGCACAGGATATTGTTGTTAGAGCAGTCATTCCTTCAGGGGATTGTATTGTGCCTAAAGAAAAGCTTTGCAGAGGCTTTTATACTCTTCTGTATAACATGCCACTGCATCAGGCAGTCTCTCCTGCTTCCCTTCCTCTTTTTCTCCAAGGCATCACATACCCCGCATAGAAACTAAGTAAGATCATGAAACAGAAATAATACTACCATTCCTGTTTCTACTGAAGACTCTCTGCCCTTGTGACAAGGAAAATCCTTGTTATGAATTTTTTCATGTTCTTTAAAGGAAGGGAGCAGGATTGCATTGTTTCAGGTTACCACATCAGAATTGCTTGGGGGTGGCTACAGGCTTAGGCTGACATTATCAATAACAAAAAGAAAAGGAGTACTTGTGGCACCTTAGAGACTAACAAATTTATTAGAGCATAAGCTTTCGTGAGCTACAGCTCACTTCATCGGATGCATTTGGTGGAAAAAACAGAGGAGAGATTTATATACACACACACACAGAGAACATGAAACAATGGGTTTATCATACACACTGTAAGGAGAGTGATCACTTAAGATAAGCCATCACCCACAGCAGGGGGGGGAAAGGAGGAAAACCTTCCATGGTGACAAGCAGGTAGGCTAATTCCAGCAGTTAACAAGAATATCAGAGGAACAGTGGGGGGTGGGGTGGGGGGGAGAAATACCATGGGGAAATAGTTTTACTTTGTGTAATGACTCATCCATTCCCAGTCTCTATTCAAGCCTAAGTTAATTGTATCCAGTTTGCAAATTAATTCCAATTCAGCAGTCTCTCGTTGGAGTCTGTTTTTGAAGCTTTTTTGTTGAAGTATAGCCACTCTTAGGTCTGTGATCGAGTGACCAGAGAGATTGAAGTGTTCTCCAACTGGTTTTTGAATGTTATAATTCTTGACGTCTGATTTGTGTCCATTCATTCTTTTACGTAGAGACTGTCCAGTTTGGCCAATGTACATGGCAGAGGGGCATTGCTGGCACATGATGGCATATATCACATTGGTAGATGCGCAGGTGAACGAGCCTCTGATAGTGTGGCTGATGTGATTAGGCCCTATGATGGTATCCCCTGAATAGATATGTGGACAGAGTTGGCAACGGGCTTTGTTGCAAGGATAGGTTCCTGGGTTAGTGGTTCTGTTGTGTGGTGTGTGGTTGCTGGTGAGTATTTGCTTCAGATTGGGGGGCTGTCTGTAAGCAAGGACTGGTCTATCTCCCAAGATCTGAGAGAGCGATGGCTCGTCCTTCAGGATAGGTTGTAGATCCTTGATGATGCGTTGGAGAGGTTTTAGTTGGGGGCTGAAGGTGATGGCTAGTGGCGTTCTGTTGTTTTCTTTGTTGGGCCTGTCCTGTAGTAGACAGGAGTACAACCTTCCACACAAACTTCCTCGTGGCTGGACTTTACAAAAACTAGACAAGCCATTTACAAAACACACTTTGATTCTCTACAAAAGAAAAAGGACACTAAGCTATCTAAACTACTATATGCCACAAGGGGCCACAACAATGGTTCCCATAACCCACCCAGCAATATTGTTAATCTATCCAACTATACTCTTAGCCCAGCGGAAGAATCTGTCCTATCTCGGGGCCTCTCCTTTTGCCCCTCCACCCCCACGAACATGATACAGTTCTGTGGTGACCTAGAATCCTATTTTCGACGTCTCAGACTCAAGGAATATTTCCAACACACCTCTGACCAACATATTAACCCACAGAGACCTTCCTGCCAACACTACAAAAAGAAGGATTCTGGGTGGACTCCTCCTGAAGGTCGAAACAGCAGCCTGGATTTCTACATAGACTGCTTCCGCCGACGTGCACGAGCTGAAATTGTGGAAAAGCAGCATCGCTTACCCCATAACCTCAGCCATGCAGAACACAGTGCCATCCACAGCCTCAGAAACAACTCTGACATCATAATCAAAAAGGCTGACAAAGGAGGTGCTGTCGTCATCATGAATAGGTCGGAGTATGAACAAGAGGCTACTAGGCAGCTCTCCAACACCACTTTCTACAAGCCATTACCCTCTGATCCCACTGAGAGTTACCAAAAGAAACTACAGCATTTGCTCAAGAAACTCCCTGAAAAAGCACAAGAACAAATCCGCACAGACACACCCCTGGAGCCCCGACCTGGGGTATTCTATCTGCTACCCAAGATCCATAAACCTGGAAATCCTGGACGCCCCATCATCTCAGGCATTGGCACCCTGACAGCAGGATTGTCTGGCTATGTAGACTCCCTCCTCAGGCCCTTCGTTACCAGCACTCCCAGCTATCTTCGAGACACCACCGATTTCCTGAGGAAACTACAGTCCATTGGTGATCTTCCTAAAAACACCATCCTAGCCACTATGGATGTAGAAGCCCTCTACACCAACATTCCACACAAAGATGGACTACAAGCCGTCAGGAACAGTATCCCCGATACTGTCACGGCTAACCTGGTGGCAGAACTTTGTGACTTTGTCCTGACCCATAACTATTTCACATTTGGTGACAATGTATACCTTCAAATCAGCGGCACTGCGATGGGTACCCGCATGGCCCCACAGTATGCCAACATTTTTATGGCTGACTTAGAACAACGCTTCCTCAGCTCTCGCCCCCTAATGCCCCTACTCTACTTGCGCTACATTGATGACATCTTCATCATCTGGACCCATGGAAAAGAAGCTCTTGAGGAATTCCACCATGATTTCAACAATTTCCATCCCACCATCAACCTCAGCCTGGACCAGTCCACACAAGAGATCCACTTCCTGGACACTACGGTGCTAATAAGCGATGGTCACATAAACACCACCCTATATCGGAAACCTACTGACCGCTACTCCTACCTACATGCCTCTAGCTTTCATCCAGATCATACCACTCGATCCATTGTCTACAGCCAAGCGCTACGATATAACCGCATTTGCTCCAACCCCTCAGACAGAGACAAACACCTACAAGATCTCTATCATGCATTCCTACAACTACAATACCCACCTGCTGAAGTGAAGAAACAGATTGACAGAGCCAGAAGAGTACCCAGAAGTCACCTACTACAGGACAGGCCCAACAAAGAAAACAACAGAACGCCACTAGCCATCACCTTCAGCCCCCAACTAAAACCTCTCCAACGCATCATCAAGGATCTACAACCTATCCTGAAGGACGAGCCATCGCTCTCTCAGATCTTGGGAGATAGACCAGTCCTTGCTTACAGACAGCCCCCCAATCTGAAGCAAATACTCACCAGCAACCACACACCACACAACAGAACCACTAACCCAGGAACCTATCCTTGCAACAAAGCCCGTTGCCAACTCTGTCCACATATCTATTCAGGGGATACCATCATAGGGCCTAATCACATCAGCCACACTATCAGAGGCTCGTTCACCTGCGCATCTACCAATGTGATATATGCCATCATGTGCCAGCAATGCCCCTCTGCCATGTACATTGGCCAAACTGGACAGTCTCTACGTAAAAGAATGAATGGACACAAATCAGACGTCAAGAATTATAACATTCAAAAACCAGTTGGAGAACACTTCAATCTCTCTGGTCACTCGATCACAGACCTAAGAGTGGCTATACTTCAACAAAAAAGCTTCAAAAACAGACTCCAACGAGAGACTGCTGAATTGGAATTAATTTGCAAACTGGATACAATTAACTTAGGCTTGAATAGAGACTGGGAATGGATGAGTCATTACACAAAGTAAAACTATTTCCCCATGGTATTTCTCCCCCCCACCCCACCCCCCACTGTTCCTCTGATATTCTTGTTAACTGCTGGAATTAGCCTACCTGCTTGTCACCATGGAAGGTTTTCCTCCTTTCCCCCCCCTGCTGTGGGTGATGGCTTATCTTAAGTGATCACTCTCCTTACAGTGTGTATGATAAACCCATTGTTTCATGTTCTCTGTGTGTGTGTATATAAATCTCTCCTCTGTTTTTTCCACCAAATGCATCCGATGAAGTGAGCTGTAGCTCACGAAAGCTTATGCTCTAATAAATTTGTTAGTCTCTAAGGTGCCACAAGTACTCCTTTTCTTTTTGCGAATACAGACTAACACGGCTGCTACTCTGAAACCTATCAATAACAAGTTTTACATTTCTTTGGAACAGAGCTGCATGTTTGGGGTTCTTCTGCAATGTGGTCTTTCTTTTAATATGTGTTCGAGCTGACAAGTGCAGAGTCCTGCACTTAGGAAGGAAGAATCCCATGTACTGCTCCAGGCTGGGGACTGACTGGCTAAGTGGCAGTTCTGCAGAAAAGGGCCTAGAGATTACAGTGGATGAGAAGCTAGATATGAGTCAGCGGTGTGCCCTTGTTGCCAAGACGGCTAATGGCATATTGGGCTGCATTAGTAGGAGCATTGCCAGCAGATTGAGGGAAGAGATTATTCTCCTCTATTCAGCACTGGTGAGGCCACATCTGGCCCCACCACAGAAAGGATGTAGACAAATTGGAGAGAGTCCAACAGAGGTCAATGAGAATGATTAGGGGGCTGGGGCACACGATTTACGAGGAGAGGCTGAGGGAACTGGGCTTGTTTAGTCTGCAGAAGAGAAGAGTGAGGGGGGATTTGATAGCAGCCTTCAACTACCTGAAGGGGGGTTCCAAAGAGGATGGAGCTCGGCTGTTCTCAATGGTGGCAGGTGACTGAACAAGAAGTAATCGTCTCAAGCTGCAGTGGGGGAGGTCTAGGTTGGTGAAGCACTGGAACAGGTTACCTAGGGAGCTGGTGGAATCTCCATCCTTCGAAGTTTTTAAGGCCCGACTTGACAAAGCCCTGGCTGGGATAATTTAGCTGGGATTGGTCCTGCTTTAAGTAGGGGGTTGGACTAGATGACCTCCTGAGGTCTCTTCCAACCCTATGCTTCTATGAAGAGTAGCTCAGGAGGGGCAGAAAATTGTGAGTTAATTACACATTTCTTTTGCCATTTAGTGAACATTGTTTGAGGAAGCATGTTAGTACCCTAGAAGAACATAAGAATGGCCATACTGGGTCAGACCAAAGGTCCATCAAGCCCAGTATCCTGTCCTCTGAAAGTGGCCAATGGCAGGTGCCCCAAAGCGAATGAACAGACAGGTTATCATCAAGTGATCCATGCTCTGTCACCCAGTTCCAATTTCTGGCAAACAGAGGCTAGGGACACCATTCCTGCCCATCCTGGCTAATAGGTGGGACTAGAGTGTGGCCTGGCTTGAAAACCAAGTCACCAGGACGCCAGACCACTGAAGTCCTGAGAAATAGCTGAAGCAGAGTCATGGATATGGCATGTCACACTATGAGGGGAAACTCCAGGACAGTGAGTTGGGAAGATGATTAAAAGTCAGTGGTTGCCAAGGGTTCCCACATGCTAGTATCTGTGGTCACTGTATGTTTTTCCTTTTACTTACAACAGGAAATATTTCTGATAAATTATGGGAAATACTGCAGGGAGTGGCTTCTCCTGTTTTTTTTTAAGTTACTTTTATTGTGGTGTTATGATTATTGCCATGGCAAATTCTAAAGGAATGTGGCCTGCTTGCAGATCGAACACCACCGGCATTGATCTCTGGACTAGGTTCTTGTGGTCTGTCTGGATACTCAGTTTACATCCATCAGTGGCAATCTTATGGAGCCACCTAAGTTTTTGATGCCCACGTTCTCACCAGCCATGGTACACATGCTTTGGAATTTGTTGGTCTTCTAGTCTAATAGTCTGTCCATATCAAGAAAGGTGCCAAAACAGAACCAGTGTTGATGGAGGCAATTGGGCTTAGCTTTGAATATCTTCGTTTTTGATATTGTCCTGCCACTTGATATGGAACAGCTGATGAAGATAAGAACAGAAAATGTCAGTCTAGTTTCACTTCCATACTATATAGTTGGTATAACTGTGCCTCTATAGATCTGCAGCTTTGTGGCAAGCTTAATGTCACAACATCCCCAAAGAAGCCTCTGAAATGCCCAAAACATGGCCACAGCTGCAGCTTTACAAGTGTCCATATCTTTGAGCATCATCTATCACTGTTTATGATGCTACCAAAATATTTGACACTTGCCAGCTGTTCAATGTCCCATACAGAGAGGTAAATATTAGGCTAGTGGTAATCTGGAGCTGCTTGATGGCAATGGCTAGGGACTTAGTTTATCTATATTAATACCCAGATAAATGAGCTCTGCTTCTTGCCTGACCAAATCCGCCATCAGTTGCCCTGATTTAGTGTCACTGGAGTATTTGAGCTTTCAAAGCATGATGGTGTTCCGCTCAACACCGCCAACAGTTGCCTCCCGAAATTTATCCATCAACCAATCAATTGCCAAACTCCTGTGGAGACAGGAAACCATGCCGTGTATCTTCCATCAACTTGACCACAGCTCTCTATTCCATTATAAAGCTCTTCTGTCAATGGCACTGTCTTCCCAGGGATGCTGAAGGTGTTATTTTGATGTCAAGTTAGCAATAAAGCCAAGATCCCACCCACCTGATCACATTCCTGTTCTTAGTTACCGTGATAGGATTATCTTAAAGGCAGTGATGTCTAAATGACTAAACAAGCACAGTATATTATACATATTTCTCAGACTTTTCTAATATATTTATACATTTTCTCAGTGGAAGGTGAATTTAGCTGATTACCATCTTTAGCCTCTTTGTGAATAAATGAATTTTTTTATTTGGACCGTATCTTGAGCCTGACCTGAAGTCCTACGTGCAATGAGGGAGGTTCTGTTATTTGCTAATGGATAAATCGCATCATAGAATTATGACACGTACTGCAATTTGGCACAATTAGACATGATAGTTGAGGCTCAGATCAGTAGTCTAATGTAGTAACCTTTCACTCATTTCTAAATATGTTTTTTAGTAATGTCCAGGTCACAAAACAAGTCACAAATAACAGTGTCAGAAACATTTAATGGTGACATCTTCCTGCATGGTAATTGGTTGATGAAAGCTAGCAAGGGTGTTTCTCCCTCACCAACCCCCCAGTTATTGTCAGTTGAAAAGCATGAGTACTGCACTCCTTCAGAACCAAACCACTAATCATAATATCTTACAGTAATGAATATTATTTAAAGATGATGTCTTGATAGTTTAATGCTAAGTTTTGTGTACTATGTGCCCAAATATGAAATGGAAAAAATGAATAGCTTTCTGTTGTTGCATGACACATAGCTACACTTACACTTTTTACTGGACCAGCATAATGGTTTTTGCAGAGATTTTTCTGTGATTGTGAAAACTGCTTGTGCAAATGTCTTGGCACTCACATTTCACCTGAACGAGATGGTTTTCACACTCGAGATATTTTTCCTTAGACTAAGGGGGCCATATTCCACTGTTATATCTGTGTGCATCCCAACTAATTCCATTGAAATCAGCAGTGAGCGCACAATGGCGTAACAGAGTAGAACTCTGTCCACACTTTACAAGGATAGTCTGTGAATTGGCCCAATAATTTAAAAGAGAAAAATAGGTTTTAAAACAACATTAATTGCCATGAGGGACTCTCACAGATGCTTCTTAGAATTTGGACTAAAATTATAAAAGCCAACAAATGTATAGCACCCTGGGAAGGGGTGCAGACGTACACAGCACCAGGGCACATGCCATAGGCATTCAAAATATCTCCAGGAGTGCTTGAGTGGAAATATCTCTAGGCGTGCTTGGGCGTGCACCTACTACCCCCTTTTAAAGGGTGCTGCATGGACTGCCTTCGCTTCCAGCTTTGAAACAGCTAAACTCCTGACAGCATTAACACATCCCTCTGCACTTGACACTCAGGTAGCACCAGAATTTTGACTATTCTGTGGACAGGTGATCCAGTGGAGAAAATGGCTGCCTGGTTCTCACCTGCTCCTATGCCTAGCACCTATTGTGCAGCTTCATGTGAGCAGCCAGAATCACATCTAAACCATTGAGTACATGATTGTTTATGTAAGTAGCACAAATTATGGCATGGTTAATCAGTTCAAAGGCAATTTAACATGTGAATGTTTGAAACTGGGCCTCTTTTCCAGGACAACTTTGAAACGGAGATGTTTCATGTATACAGCCTTATTTTAGGCTCTGTAGTGTAAGACATAGCCTATGCTGGCATAGCCCCCTAGTGTAGATTAAGGGCATGTCTACACTTTTAAAAGCAGAAAAAGTCTCTTTTTTGCACAAAAACCATGGAAGCTTTTACACTTGCCAATTACTTTTTGCAGTGAAACTCAGAAGTTTCACTGCAAAAAAGAAAACCATCTCCACAAGAGGTGTACAGCTCTTACCGGTGATGCTTTTGTGCTGATGTGCAAGTGAAGACGTTCTTCTTGTTTACACAGCTTTTAGCCTCCTGAGGATATCCCACAGTGCCTAGGTGGCCACTCTAGCCAGCAGCTCTGCTGCTCTGTTGCCAGGTAAACAGATATCCACCCCTCCCCTTGTAAAGCCCCAGGAACTTTAAAATTCCCCTTCCTGTTTTCTTGGCAAGTGCTTACATATCATCGGACCGGGTGACAATGGTTGCTCCACGGAGCAAACGATCCCCTGCTTGGAGCAGTGCTGGACTACTGGAGCTTATCAGTGTTTGGGGAGAGGAGGCTGTGCAGGGACCCAGGATCACCCTCCACTCCTTCCCACAAGACCCATCGTCAAACTGGAGGGAGCTGCACTGTGGGATAGCTGTCCTAGAGTGCTGCTCTCATTGGCGATAGAAGTGCTGCTAATGTAAACACTCTCTATTGCCTGAGGAATTGAGTACACAAACCAGCGCTTTACTTTCACCGGTGAAACTTACAGCGCTAAAACTCTGCAAGTGTAGACATACCCATAGTGTTCACTGACAGAAGAAGTTTTGCTGTCAGTGTAGGAACACCACCTCCGCCAACGATGTTAGCTATGCCTTCAGAAGCACTCTTCTCTCGATGTAGCTATGTCAGTAGGGGTGTGGTTTTTCATACCCCTGACTGACACGGATATCTTGGTGTATGTTTTGAGTATAGACCAGGCCTAAGTTAACAAACTCATCCAGTTAATTAGTTGAGACAAACTTAACACCATACATAAAGTCTTGAAATTTGAAGGACGGTCCTGTTTTTCATGTGCCTGTCCCATATCCATAAAGATCTCTTACTATATCTATGAATCTTGATATTTTGAATTGGAGGTTAGTATTTCTCTGTTCTGGTGACTTATTGCCATGTGATGCATCATCACAATATGCTGGCTTTTTTTTGTGGAAGCAAGGCTAACAAAGTAGAGTATTAAATACTTAAGCAGAAATTTAATTTGATATCCAACCTGGCTATGAAGACATGTAACAAACGTAGTATAAATATTGATTTACTTATTTAAATTGTGGCTTGTAAGCAATAGTTACATACAAAATTTGGGGATTAGTTCATAGTTTATTTTGTAATAGGTTTAATTTTAAAAAGATACACATTCAGAAATGAATACAAAAAGCTTGCTATATTATTTAAGTGCTAGCAAATTAATTTACCCTAAAATGAAGCACATGTAGTGAGTGCTTGATAGATATTTATTATTGTAAAATGTTTTAGAAAGATTTACAACAAACATTTGTTGTGATCTTTCTATGAGACTAAAGCTGAAAACGTAAAAAAAAAAAACAAAAAACCTAAAAACTCCAATGACCCTGTTGAAATGTCACCCAGTGGTCTTGTGGTTAGGAGGCTAGCTTGGGACTCAGTAGGTCTTGGGTTCAGTTCAGGGTAGTACCAAAGATTTCTTTTGGGATCATTGGTACGTCACTAGGACACAGAGATGGTTTCCTTGTTCTACATTTGTACAGAGCTTAGCACAACTGGTGGCTGGTTCATGACAGAAGCCTTGTCTACACTTATGATGGTTTGTAGAGTACAGGCAATACGCGTGTAGAACCGTGCATCAATGAAAGCAGGCTACATTCACACTTGTCATTGTGATGTGTAGCCACATGCAGCAATGAAAGCCCCTCACAGCGGGGAGGCAGCAAGACGCGAGGCTGCTAAAATTAGCCGTGTAGATGTGGGAGGCCCTGCTTGGGCATGTAGAGAGCCACGTGTATGTTAGGATTCAGGCATGTAGGGCACTCTACTTTAGTTGCCTAAGCTGTGCCTCACTGTCTACACTATTACTTATACCCATGCTGGCTGGGTGTGCAGTGTCTGTACTCTCCACGCTGATGTAAGTGTAGATGTAACTTGAGGTTCCTAGTGCTATGGTAATACAAATAATAACAGCATCTTGCTGTTCCTCAGTTCCCGCTCTGTACAAATGGGGATAAAAGTACTTCTGTATCTTAGAGGGGTGTTGTGAGGCACCCAGACATTACATTAATGGAATGGGGCCATAGAATTACCATAGATTAAATTAGGGTTGCCACCCATCCAGTTTTTACCAGGACAGTCTGGTTTTGGCTTCTATGTCCGGGTGCCATTTAGGGTTGCCAGATGCCTAGTTTTCGTGGAACTGGCAACCCTAAATGGCACCCAAACCAAAAATGAGGTTACTGCGAGGCAGGGGCAGGCCACCAGGTCATTAATCTGCCCCATCTCCTTCTCAGTCAGGGCTGTCTCCTACCTGCAGGCAGGCTCCTTGAGATGATCCAGTGAGAGATGGGGGGAGGGAGGCAGAGGAGCGAGGGATGGGGCTGGGCCTTTGGGGGAAGAGAGGGGGCTGGGCCTGGGGAAAGAGATGGGGCAGGGGGCGGGGTCTCAGGGGTCTGGTTACCAACAATTAGGAAGTTGGCAACCCTAAATGAAGTAAACTGGGTCATCATTTTACATCTTCATGAATTCAGGGACAGGACTAGTGGGTGGACACAAAAAATGTTCCACCTCAGTGTCTTTGGGACAAATTCTGTGTTCAAATGTTGTGCAGTAACTTGCATTTAAATCAGTGGGAATACAGCATGCACGTGCGGCTAGACTTTGACTTCTTACATATATGCAGAACACAGTTTTATTTTCTACACTGAATGGTAATTTGTCAATTCATATGTAAACTGTTTGAACTACTTAAAATTGTTATAGTACCGCAGAACAAATACTACAGATGAGAAAGTTCAAGTCTGAGGAGCAGTCTCAAGTATGAATAGATATACTTAAAGTACATTGTCGGCGTCATTAAAGAGTTACAGCTGGAAAACACAATTTGTACTTAATTTTTAAATACCATTTCTTCAAATACCAGTGTGAGATTCCCATTTATTTGGCCTTCTAAATTTATAACATTTCCTGATACGGTTATCATATTGAAAGAGTAGCAACATAAAAGGGCTAGAAAAACATCTAAGAATAAAATAGATCCTCAGATGGTGAAACTTGTCATAGCTCCACTGACTTCAGTGAACTATGATCTCGGAGTTTTATACTGCTGCCCATTACTGAAGTACAATCTGGCCCAACATGTTGTTGAAATGTGTTCTGTCAGCACTTCTGGTGTATTAAGCAACACAAAGTTGAAGAACCAATGCTTTTTTCTTTAAATGACACTCTGTATTATGCTAATATGTTCCAACTGTGTTTTCTTCTCTTACAAAGTATTGTAACGACATGTTGTTAAACGTTCTGGTTGGGGTTGAGCGGGAAGAAGTGAAGTATGTTTAAAACATTGTTAAAAGTAATGTTATACTAAGAAGAAAAACTTGTTTTACTACCACCTTTTCAACTTAATTTTATATTCACTTTAATTTCACTTCATGTACATATGGTGCAGACTTTAGGAACCTGGATTCAGTTATGCTTTCCAGCAAATGGATTGCCACTAGCCACTGTGTTATTGGATAGGCTGTTGGACATCCATGAATTCCAAGGGTGGCAGAAATTTTACAGAACTGCTAGCATGTCATAAAAATGCCATCTTTTCTGATTAATGCAGAGTTGCATAATCTTCTCACTTGGGCTCCAATCTAGATAACACAAAGGAGATACAAGTGCAGCCTTTATGACTACTACGAAAAAGGTGGAAAACACATGAAGCTGATAGGATGTAATTCATTTGCTAGTAATGGACCTCTAATTGTAGCTATTACAATTTTTCTGATTGTGACTACTCTGTGTTTAAGACTTGGCCCTGCGGTTTTATTGCAGAATTATTACAACTAACCCTTTGGGCACTATGGGCATATAGTTCCATTCTCCTAGGCATTCATTTGGCTGATATTTTGAAATGTAGCAGTGATCTGAGGGATAAGAGGGGCTCGAGTAAGCATAGAACTAGTAATGGTATGGATATATATTTATTTCCTTTTTTTCCCAAGGCCTAAATCAAATCTAGTCTCTAGCAGCAGGGAATGTACAGCATATTCTTTACGTACATAAGTAGGCTGGTGAAATGTGTATTTATCCCCAAGTGTGGTGACCTTTCACACAGTTTTAAGCATGAGCTCCCAGGGCTTTAAGGCTTAATGATACAGAGTACAACAGAAAGATTTTATTGTGTGTCCAGGGCTGAGAAGGAGACTGTTGAATTGAAATTGTACTTGGATTTTGCCAAAGTGCTTAGGTTAAGTGGCATCTCTGCATTTATGAAAAAAAAATAGATCTGGCCACTCAGGAATCTAAGGAATGGGTGAAGAGGATCAGTTGTTTGTAGTCACAAAATAGGATCGAGATTTGAAAAATCAAAACGGAATTATAAAGGGGAGTGCAAGCTTTGTAAAATTGACTTTTAAATCAAAGTGATCCGGCACCTAAAAAATGCTGAGCACATTGAAAAGGCATACCTTGATGTTTTGGTGCCCTTTCCGGACCTCATGCTCCCTGAAGTGGCACTCAAACCTTTCTCTTGTATACCACAATGCAGTGGTGCGCATGTAACTCAGAGAATTTTAAAATAATTTTAACAAGTTCACTAGCATAAGAATACACAGACATTGTTCTTCAAAATGCAGATCAGAACTGAAGATTTTCTGAGATTTCTAATTTTTTTTCTAACTCCCCTCCCCCCCCCCCCCCCCGCCCCGCACTTTGGGGAGGACTGCAAGGTCAGGTGTCAAAATATTGCTGTAAAGGTCTTGGGTTTGGTTTTTTTTCTTTCGTGTCTCAATCTGAAACCAGAATTAGAGAATTTGGGAGAGAGTTTGTTCTGACAAGGACTTCCAGCCCCATTGTGCAAGAGATCTAGAGAAGGACCAACATTCTGAGTGTCTATACCAGGTGTGGCCAAACCGTGGTTTGAAAGCCGTATGCAACTCTTTTACAGTTAAAGTGAGGCTTGTGGATCCCTCCGGCCCCATTCTCCACCTACCAGGCTGGCGCGGAGGGGAGCTTGGGACCCTGGCTTTGCAGTGGGATAGTGGGATAGGGGCTTCTGCGCAATAGGGTTGGGGGTCTCGAGTCTTCAGCCCCACAGAGTGCACCTGCTAGTGCTCTGGGATTCAGCAAGAGCAAGGCTGATGACCCAAGCCCCAGCAGGTACCTCCTGTGGTGCTGAAGCCCCAAGCCCTGGTAGGTGTGCCCTGTCTCTCGAACTTCTGAAGATTGTCATATGTGACTCAGAGGGTCAGTATCTTTGGCCACCCCTGGTCTATACAAATGAAAATCCAAAACTTTTGAGGTTCACCATGTTATTTAAGACTGTTATTTAACATTTTAGTTATAGAGTTGAGGTTTTCTTTGGTGAAAAGAACTAACAAGAGACAGATTATATTAGCATAGCTTTTCTTTTAATTAATGAAATGTTAATCAACAAAGTGCTTCATTGGATAAATTAACCACAGTTCTTATCAGGGTTGCCAGAATTAAAAGACGCTTGGGATCACAAGCTCATCTCTTATGAAATTACTCTAATACCAACAGCTCCTGGTCAGGTGGCCAGGGTTGCTTCTTTTAAATGCTCCCCCCAACACTTTTCATTTCTACTCCTCAATAATTGAATAATTCAAGTGAAAAAAAATGCAGTAGCTCCCGATCTGTATTTTAGAAACAATGATCCTGTGTATCATATATCCTATTGGTAGTAGAAACGGTAGCAATTATTCATACAATTCCTTCTGACTATACTAATAACAAAGTGGCAGAGTCCCTATTGGTCTTTCTTCAAGCACGCACTAACGTGGTATAAATTTAAGGGCTATCATTCATATTATTTTGCTATTTATAACTTCTCTCTTGGTGCATGCAACCTCAACTCTTCTTTCTCAAGCATCTGCATGACAATAGAGTTTTTATTATATGATTGCAGTGTGTTTCTCAATTGTAAAATAACAACAATCAAATGTTAGAGACACATCTTTTTGTCTCTATACCAATTTAACCCCTTTCCCATATGCCTCAGGAAAATGTCTTTCTCCTGTAACCCTAAGTGACCATACAAGTGGGGAGGACCAGGATGGATCTTTATCCTGTGCACCTTGAAAAAAGGGCAGGAGCCCTGCCAGGTGCTGCTACTGATCTGCAGCAATATATTTCCTTGCATTTACTTTTCATCAGACAGCTAAATGGAGTACTTGCACGTGTGCAACAAACCTTTCCTTCACCGTACACTTGGAGATTAGTGTCCATGTGTTCTGTACTGGATCGTTAAACATTTTTAAAATAAAGAATCACCTTCGTCAGAGAGGAAGGATAACGCTTCCAAATTATTTTGGAATAAAAGAAAGCTTAGCCCATTAAAATTCCTTCATGCTTCCATTCCTCACGTCATAAAAAGAAATGCATTAAGAAGGGAACCAAAATGGCTTTGAAACTGCGTTCCCCACATTTCAGACCAACCTTCCACATGGTAGGTGTAATCAAAGTAAATGTGAAGGGTAGTGTGATGTAGGGTTACCATCTTTCAGGTTCCCCAAAAGAGGACACTACTGGGAGGGTGCGGGGGAATGGTGGATATAGACAGTTGAGGGGTTTTTTGATGGGTGTTGGGGGATGTGTGTATATTTCAAGGGGTACCTGGGGGTGCTGAGGGGTACCCATGGCCTCACACTCGAGGTGAGGGACAGTGTCACTCCCTGTCATGGTGGCAGGCCCAAGACGCAGAGCCAGTTTTCCGTCAGCTCTTCCCTGCCTTGCCCCCTTCTCAGAGCTGGGAGCTTGGGCCTGAGTCGGCAGGATCCAGCAGCTGTGGCTGCTGGAAAGGGACCAGTTGGGACATGGAGCCAGCTCCTTTCTGAGCTGCAGTATCTGCTCTGCAAAAATCCCAGATATTTCCTCTTATTTGAAAAATTGACCTGGAGAGAGGGTGGAGGATCAAAAAAAGAGAAAATATATGGGGAAACTCGGACATATGGTAACCCTAGCGTGATGTCTCTGCATCTTGTTCTCATGCTATTCAGCATTTATTAGGTTTGCAGGTTTCTTTTACTGGTAACTATATAGAGAATTTTGGCCAGGCAAGCATATATTGTCCCCACAGAGACTATAAAAGAGTGGAATTTAATAAGAGGCAAAGAGATGGGGTGAAGCTTTATGTGGAAGGAAAGTGGTGAGCATCACAGAAAGTATACATGTATAAATGGACTGATCACTTTAATGAGTAGCAAAAATCTCTCATTCTCAGTGGTATTTGTTAAGCTCTGAACATTAGTCTGAGTTGCTGCATTGAATAATCAGTGGTTAGTAGCCTGGGGTGTTTCAGCTCTTACCTATCTTTAATTATATATACATTTAATAGGCTCAAATATTAAGGCCCTTACCTGAGTCTTATCATGACTAGGGGAAAAAAATTAGGGAAGAGGCTGTATCATCAATACTTGTATTGTGGTCCCATTGTGCTAGCCAGTGTAATCACAAACACTCTTTGCTGCATTCTGTAATAAACAGGCACGTAGGATTTTCCAGGCTGGATTCAAACACTGTTCCCTATACTTCCATGGCCTGTCTTTGGAATGGCCCATGCATGATGTTTCAGGGGAAAGTTATCAAACAATATAGTACACCTAGCCTGTTGTGTGGATACTGCGGTTGAAGGATTCTTTCCTGACCTCTCGGAAATCAGTGTATGTCCCAAACTATGATACTTGATTATTCATAGCTTAGCATGCGTCATGTGCAATGCTTTTAATTATCCAGCTCTTTTAAATCCCGCACCTCTTATTTGGCTCTGATGCGCAACATCTCTTAGTTCAGCTACACATTGTTTGAAAATTTTCCTTTATGTCTTCTAAATATGTAGTACTTGCTATTAGTTTCATCAGACCTTCTGGTTTCTTGCATCAAGAAAGCATATTTTTTTGTTGAGCAATGCTAACCTGATTCTGCCTCTTTTCAAGTATTAAAAACGGTTTATAATGAATCTAGCATTTGTGAACGGTAGTCCTCTTTTTATCCTCAGACTAGCTAGATCATATTTGGCAGTATAAGCTTGCCTAGTACTGTCCCACAGATATGGTTTAGTGTTTCCTTGGAGGACCCATCTCTGGTAGTGAGAGTGTATTTCACTCTCTATGACCAGTTAATGATGATTCAGTTATCCCTGCTATGATGCTAATTAGTACCCTTTGTGGTGGTTTTTGTTTTGTTGGATACCTTTCTACTGGGAGCTGGACTGAGGCCACTAACTCCTTTCACACAGGTTATTGAACAGCTGTCAGATGTTAATGACTCCTGGCCATTTGCATTATTAAATAGGGGAATTAAAACTTCTGTATTAATAAAGTTAATGACCTGAATTAAGAGAAACTTGAGACATTAGTAATTCTCATTGTTCTTGAAAAGAAAAGACAATATCTTCCTCTGGTAATACATTATCTTCTGGGTGTACATAAACCAACAAGGATTGACCTGAGCCAAGCATAACTAGTAGTAAATATCTGAGCTACTTGTTAAACATCAAGGGCAAGGTCTACACATAAAATGCTTCAGTGAAGTGGCATAGTTAATCTACCTCTGTGAAAGGTGTTAGCTATGTCAACAGAAGTCTTCCTGTCAACATAGCACTGTCTACATCAGCTATCACAATGACCATTGGGGTGTGTGGATTTTTCATGTAGTTATACTGATGTAAAATTATAGTGGTGACCTGGCCCAAGATTTGAAAGGAAATTTCAGGTGTTACAACAAAACTTCATTACTTTATTACAGCACAAGTTGAAGAATGTTAGAAGAGATGTACATTACATGAAATGACTGTATTTTCCTGTTTCAGTAATCTGTGGACATATATTCATATAAGTACATAAATATTTCTCAGGGGATATGTGTATACTGCAATTAAAATCCTGTGGCTGGCCCATGCCAGCTGACCTGGACTTATGGGTCTCGGGCTAAGGGGCTGCATAATTGCAGTGTAGATATTTGAGCTTGGGCTGGAGCACAGGCTCTAAGACCCTGTGAGGTATGAGGGTCCCAGAGCTCGGGCTGCAGCCCAAGTTGCAACATCTACATCATAGTTAAGCAGCCCCTTCACCTGAGCCCCTTAGCCCAAGTCAGCTGGTATGGGTCAGTCGCAAGAGTCTAATTGCAGTGTAGACATACCCTAAATGACCATAAATAGTATCCTGGCTCTTCTCATTATTTTCTTAATTTTGCAGTCATTATGGGTTTGTTTACAAGAGCTGTCCTTGTACTATGAAAAAAAGGAGACAACATTTTTAGAAAGTATTGTCTCATTTGTATGTGACTTACAAGATATTTTGCCAGAAGTTTTTCAATTTCTAATGCATTTCTGTGGTAGTAAATATTACTGTTGCTGACAGCAAAAGAAATTGTTATGTAGAGTATAAAATTAGTTGTTTATATACTTTAACTCTGATTTTGTGCTCGGTTGTTGTAATGAATGGGTTTTAAGGACACACAAATCCTGGAGGTTTGCAAAAGCACATGTGCTAATGAGACATCTAGTGCCAACCCAACCATAAAGTTTGCATGTCCTTCACATATTTTGTTACCACTTTCCTGGCGTTTAGCAGGCAATTAAAAGAGCAATTTTTTTCTATCCTACAAATTGAGCAAAACTGGATCTCAGATTTCATACTAAATATTTCTGTTTAGAGGGCCAGGGCCAGCTCTTGTGAAACAAGTTAGTGATTAGTATAGTAACACAAAACATGTGGTATTGAAAGAAATCACCACATATGGCAGAAGTAGTGCTACTCTGTATATTTCTCCCAATGGGCCAGAGTCTGATACCGATATATGTTGAGTAGAACCTTACTTCTCAATTTGTGGAGCTAGGTGCTACTCAACGTGAGTAAGAAAATCAGAATCAGGCCCTATATTTGTACTGTTTGCATGAGGTATACTCTTAGTTAGGCAAAAAGAAAAGGCGTACTTGTGGCACCTTAGAGACTAACAAATTTATTAGAGCATAAGCTTTCGTGAAATTTGTTAGTCTCTAAGGTGCCACAAGTACTCCTTTTCTTTTTGCGAATACAGACTAACACGGCTGCTACTCTGAAACCTGTGATTATCTTAGTTAGGCAATGAGCCAAAACTATAGATGAGCTTGGAAATTCAGACACTACATTTCAGTGTTGTTTTTCAACCGTGTAAATATCTGAATTTATTACTGCCTTGCTTATTTGTTGATAATAAGTGAAGTGAAATATATTAAATCTAATCATCTACTTTTGACGATGGGTACATTTCTTATTCATGGATGGAAGGAAGCCCCATCTTGTTACGCAATGTGGTGTGGTACAAATGGGAATCAGTATTTGAATTGAAAATATGTAAGTATTTTGCAAATTTCTCTCTATACCAAATCCAACAAGAACAATATTAACATAACCAGGAAAAAAATATCATTAGTAAGGGCTAGTGAACCATAACGCACAGAGGGGAATAAACATTAAAGCACATGCACATAAATAATTTGATAGAACTGTTTCCCAGCTTAAAAAATAGCATATCCTAAATCTACACCATCAAATGCAGTAATACATGCAGAAACAAAACTCAGTATGACAATAGAACGAAATAAAGCAATTGCTTAAACAAATAATTTAATAATAGAGTGAGAGGGCCATTTATGCTGTGGTGTTCTGGCTAAATTTCAACTCAGGTAAATATTTTTGTTTACCTAAATTTTCCCTGCAGTTTCAGTTGGAAATGGCTTAACTTGTGTAACATCCCAGTGTGCTGCAGAGATTTTGTTTCATCCCAGAAGGGGCTATAGTTAACTGGCAGCTAAATCCCTATATGTATACAAATCCCTAGAGGTTTGTAAGTGTTTTGGGATCCTTCAGGATAAAAGGTACTATTTAAAATTATGACACCGATGATTATTAATAAAGTGCATGCCAGCAGTACATATAAGGAAAAAAAACGTTGTTAGCGGAAAACAAGAAGTGGAAAATGTGAAAGCAAAATGTCCTCCTTTAAAAGTACATAATCTTTCGCCATTAGTCTTATATGAAAGCTGATAGCCTGCAGCAGGGGTGGCGAGTTGTATGGGCCCATGGTGCCCAGGCTCCAGGAATATTCAGGGCTGGGGGCCCTGCTCCACCAATGTTAGGAGCTGGGTCTCTCCCCCGGCCCCCTGGAGTGGCCTGCAGACCCTGCCTGCCCCCCCCCACATGCCTCACCGGGGTCCAGGAGCATCCCTCCAAGTCCCGGAGCGTCCCTGCCCGAATGAAAGTGGCGCAGCTCTCCCTCGTCTGCCGGTGCCAACTGCTGCTGCTGCCTAAGGCTACAGCACAAGAGCAGAGCCGGCGCCAAGCTGAGGCAGTTGGCTGCTGCTGCTGAATCTCAGGAGGGGGAGAGGAAGGAGGCACACATATGCTTGGCAGCCCTCCCCTCCCTCTCCACCCACCAGGAGGAGACCCTGAGGTGGCTTCCTCCCGGCAGGAGATAACTGGAGTGGACCTCACTCGCCTGACCAGCTGCTGGGGCTTCGGTGAGTGTTTGACCCTGTGATCCGCCCCCCACTTCTGCCCTGCCCTGCCACCACTCCTGCCTAACACTGGGCAAGGGGCAGCCCATCCCCCACCCCCAGTGAGGCTATGGTGAGGGGCAGCAGGGGAGGAAGGAAGCCACATATGATGGCAGTCCCCTCCCCGTAAGTGCCGCACCCCCTCAGAGCCTGCATCCCCACCCCTTTCCCACACACCCCCTCCAGCCCCCAAACTCCCTCCCAGAGCCTGCATCCCCAGCCCAGAGCCTTCACCCAAACTCCATCCCAGAGCCTGCACCCCCTTTCCACACACCCTCTCCTGCCCCCAAACTCCCTCCCAGAGCCTGCACCCCTCACCCCCTCCTTCACCCCTGCCCCAGCCCAGAGCCTGCACCCAGCACCCGAACTCCATCCCAGAGCCCAATGTCTCAAACATCCTACACCCCTGCCCCAGCCCAGGTCCTGTACCTCAGACCTCCTCCCCCGACCCAAACTCCCTCACAGATCTTTAGGCAGATTGGAACTCTGGGCCTTCTGGGCACCACCAAAATTTCTTCAAATCTGACACCCCTGGCCTGCAGTCAGGCATATTCTTATTTCTGTAATGAAATTTATGAACAGATAATAAGAGGAGAGGATATGAATATTGCTTCTTCCCTTGCTGCCACCTTTTCATGACATTTTAGTTAATTACCCTGTACCATAATGAGGTACTGCTGGGTGTGCAGAGATTCAAGATAGCAAGGTAGTGATGTAGTTGCTTTGAGAAGCGATGCCAACGTTGCACCTCTGTGAGAAGCTGGAAGGAGAAGAAACAGTTGATCAAATGTCCCAAACTCAGAATAAATTCTGATCAAGCAAATAAACCTCTGCAGGATTAAGAAGGCTTCACCTTCACCTTTAAACATATGTGTAAAGAACATATGTATTCTACCACAGTAAACCACTTGCCTACTAAACAAAAGTAGTCAGATTTCAGGAGTTGGTCCACTCATATGAAGTTCTTCTGGAAAAGATTATTTGAATAAGAATACACTAATTGATCAAAATGATCAGGCAGAATATCCACTGCAGGTTCTTTAAATAGGGATCAGATAGCTCTGGATGTTCACTCTGAAAGTTGCAAGATGACAGTATAAAACTATAGCTGTTTGAAGGGGCACCTAGTCTACTGTTATAAAATAAAAATAAAGGATAGTTGCATGGTCCCGAATTGTCCTATTTTTGCATGTGTATTGGAGAGGGCATTTGGCAGTGCACACATACAATATTTGCCTCTTTGTTTATGTGTATGTAGCGACAGTTTATTTCCCAGATATAAAATAAAGTATATAGAGAAGCATATACTTGTCCAACTTGTCTTTGGAGTCAGCCTTCTTTTGTTGGTCAATATATAGGACAGTGATTAGGTTATAGACATCACTTTTAAGGAAGAGATGAAAGTGACATTTTAGAAACTAGTTCTGTTTATATTTCCAGTGGTTTGGACAAACTCAAGAAGGGACACAAATATTTTATTATATATGGATAAAAAATCCTGGAAGATGTCAAGTGTATTCAAAGATAGTCACCTGAATTCCACGTATGCATTAATGTACAGCTTCTCTTCCTGTCAACATCTCATGGATTTCTTCCCATGCTTGGGCCATCTGTACTGTTCATCTTAATCACTCAGGAAAGTCATGAGCCCTGCTGCATGCCTGCACAAGACCGTAAATATCCCCCTTATTCCTCTGTGATTTACCCACATCTCCAGATCATCTGCATAGGGGAGAGATGCTATTCCTCTTCCTGCACAGGTGAGACTCTGTGCCATGCGCTCCTGTCCCATCCCATCATGTAGCATCCGGCAGAGCTGAGCCTTGGTGGAGGCGGTAGTCATCTGTGGCCGGAAAGGGGCTGATGCAGCATACTTCCATCATGGAATAAGGTATCTGAATTGTTATTCTCAGAATCACAGTTCAGTCCCTGTCCTGCTCCTGGGCTAACACAGTTATTCACTATCTACTGTCCCTTAATTGGACTGGATTTTGAGGTTACAATCTAGCCACTACAGCTGGCGAAGATTATAAAAGGCAGAGAATGAGAGAACAAGATGTTTCACTCATGACATCACAAAGGGATGGATGCTCATGGGCTGGAGACCCTGGGGATAAGCCAGCCCTGGTTAAAGGATGAGCCACACCTGGGTTGCATCAAGTGATCCGCATGTAAAAAAAAATGCAGGAAGTTGCAGTAAAGTGGGGAAGACAAGGAGATTGCAGCTGTGGCTGTAGATACTGCAGGGAGCAAGAAGGCTTCTGCAGGTCCTGAATCAGCAGAGAAAAAGCTGAAGAAGCAGGAGAGAGTGGGAGAAGGCTCTTCAGGCAGGGAGGCCTCGGGGAGACCCTGTCTGAGCAGGGAAGAGACTTGTGACGGCCAGCTGGGCCAAAGACTGCTTGAGCTTGTGCTTTGTTAATCGGCAGACAGACAATGAACTGGCCTTAAAGCCTAGAGGACCAGAGGACTCAATAAAGTAGATTCCAAGAAAGAGCTTGTTTGAGCTACATGTGGACAATCAGTTCTTAAAGGGCTCTGAAGAGGGGGAAAACAGAGTTGGAATGCCGTAGAATGACCTTTGGCCACTTGGTGATGCTCAGGTGGAGGCCAGCCCATGTTTAATTGCAAATGTGTTCATTAAAATGAAGAATTTATTCTATTGGGAACACACTCTCACAATACGTTATAATTCTTTTTAATATTGACTATTATGTGTTACTCGATTAAATACATGCTGAATTTCACAACAGTCTTGGATTTTGCATGAGGGTATTGTAAAGCAAGAGTGGACAGCTGATGTTGAATAACAATATAGAAAATAATCTGTGGGAACCCCTAGATGATGAGAATGTCAGAACAAAGAGAGAATCCTTGATAAAAAGGTAGCAAAATGTCAGAGAACTTTTCACAGACAATAAAATATTGGCATATCTCACCAATAGAATCATAAATATTTTCTCAGTGGCCTGTTTCCATGCAAATTGGTCACAAGAGTTTTGCTCCATTACTCCTGTGAAGCTCGGCAATGAAGATAAATTAGGTAGCCCACGAGGATGTACTGGAGGGCCTGATTCAAAACCTGCTGCATTCAATGGAAAGACTTAATGGGTGCTGGATCAAGCCCATATATACCAATTAGTTTCAGGTTCTAAGCCTGCCATAAACCTTTCTTTTAAACCAGTGGTTCCCAAACTTGTTCCGCCGCTCGAGCAGGAAAAGCCCAGTTTGTTTACTTGCCGCATCAGCAGGTTCTGCCGATCGCGGTTTCCAGTGGCCGCGATTCGCTGCTCTAGGCCAATGGGAGCTGCAGGAAGCGGCAGCCAGTACGTCCCTTGGCCCATGCCGCTTCCAGCAGTTCCCACTGGCCTGAAGCAGCGAACTGCGGCCACTGGGAGCCATGATCGGCTGAACCTGCGGATGCGGCAGGTAAACAAACCGGCCCGGCAGGGGCTTTCCCTGCACAAGCGACGGAACAAGTTTGGGAACTACTGCTTTAAATGCTACCCCATCCCTGACTTAAAGTAGATCTTGTTGCATCAGTGTCTCTATGCTGGGTGGGGTTCATGAAAATAACCGTTATACTGAGATGCTGTGAAATCAGTTAGGCAATGTAGTTTTGGGGTGCCCTAAATCCACGGTAATAACTGAAAATTCTCCAGATCGTGGTGCATGCTGTAACATAGAACTATTCATTTGTGCTGGTGAGGCAGCCCACTGAGGTCGAGTGTAGATGAAGTTTTGCTCTAGCTCTCCTTACATAGAATGAAAGGATCGGAAGTAAGCAAGTGGTTGCATAGGCTGGAAGGGAGGCGGGCAGGGGAAGGAGGAGACAAGACCTCAGTGTTAAGTGCCCCAGTTCAGTGTTCTCAAATGCCATGACTCTTCACAAACATATGCACTCATGAAAAGCCTCTCTTTCCTTGGTTTGAATTCTTGGTACAATTGTAAGATTCTTGACCCTTTTAGTGATTGTTGTCAGTCATCCTTGATCCTACAGCCTGAATACATTAATAATTTCTTTTTATAGACAACACTGAAAGTAACTCATTGCTTAAAAAATGGGCCACCTCGTTCTGTGTTTTCTTGCTCATGCATGATATATTTCACAATTATGTAACCATTCTATAAGAAGCTGCTACACTTTGTACAATACACCAGATTTTACTTCCACCTTTTTTTCAGCTCATAAATGTAGACCTTGGCTGTAAAGGAAGTCTATATCTTCCGCAATGCGTAGCAGTGTGTGGTGACCGCTTTAGTACTAAATTACCGGTGACTCTCACGTATTAGATCTGATAATTTTTGAAACAATTATAGTTTAGTATTTTAGGAAGAGGCCATTTATTGTAGAGACTTCTTTTGTTGGAAGTCATTGGCAAGATCCTCAGATCAGGTAAATTGGCATGCTTCCCATTTTAAATACAGTCAGGGTGGCCTCATCCTGCACTGGAATATTTGAGCAATCCCTATTAAGAGACAATTGACAAACAGCATGGTCCAGTAGGTCAGGCCGATTACTTGAGCAAGACTGGTAATTCTGGTCTATTCTGGGCTTTGTAATCGCCTTGCTGTATTCTGGGCTTTGTAATCGCCTTGGCAAGTCACTTGAGCTCCTTTTCCCCCCCCCCTCACCATTTGTTTGTCTGCTTAGACTGTTGGGTCTTCAGGGCAGGACCGGGCCTATCCTGTTTTATGATACGTTTGAACATTTCCTGTCACCATCAGGCTGTGGTAGGCACTACCATAATATAGGTATTATTATGAAAATTATGGCAATCAGAGTTTGATAAATTATTTGGGTTTTTTTTCATCATACTGTGAAAGTCTTGACAAATATATATATAATTTTAAATTGACATTGAGTGTGCTTTGTAATACTCAAAATATTTTATCTTCACAGTTTGCCGGGAAGATTCATATCAGTCCATAGTCTCCTGTGCTGCCGTAGTACTTACACCTATAGAACCACCTGGGGAAGCAAAGAAAAAAGAAGAGCCAAAAATGCCTGAAGTGGCCAAACGGTGAGTGAATTGTTAAAATATTCATTTCCGTTGCAATTTAAGCAGCAAAACCAAATTGTGCCCTCAGATACGCATGAGCAATTCCTTTCCACTTCACGAAGATTTATGATTATATAGCTGAGGACAGAAATTGGCCTGAGGCTGGGTAGGTTTCTTTTGCTTAACAGTAAACACTTTCCTGTGGTTGTGGTAATCAGGTGGCTCTTCAGTGTGAGGTAGGCAATGGATATTCATATCCCAGGAAATAGATTTTTAAAGAGTTTCATTATCGTTCTTTAATTCTATATAAATCTTAATACTTGCATAATCTTTCTGTTCAGTAATTGAGAGTATAAAGACCATTCATTCCTAAAAGCTTTGTTCTACTTCTATATTTCAGTATTGTTCAGTGACAGTTTTACTGCTTTGATATAAGGTATGATGGCAACTTCAGGAGTGTAGTAGTGGGCTTCCAAGTAAATCATATTAAATTAAACACACTGTAGTTTGATATCTTGCACCACTGCTTTGGATGAGAATCATAACCAGAGCATGGGTAGTAGCATTTATCTTGCAATACCAGGCAGGATGGTTGTTCCTTAACAATTAAGTCCTTGGAGAATGGAAAAGACACATTTTTCATGAAAAGAAGAAAACGCTTTGTGCAGTGACTAAGCATTGCAGTTAAAATTGTAAGCCATACATTTTAAAATGCATCAGGTAATTTTAAAGATAATTTAGGATTCTATAATATCAACCATCATTACTCAAGGATAGATCTTTGGGCTGCATTAAAGACCTTATCTTCAGTTCAGCTGGCAGTAAGGAAAGTTAATTTTGGATATTATCAGAAATTCTATTTCCACAAAACCTTAGTCTGAACACTAGCAAACTTTGAAAGGTTAAGAAGCTAGAAATCAGTTCCTCAACCTAGATTCAAATGTGGTAAGTCAGGATCAAACTTAGAAATATCTGCACTCTTTCTATTTTATTGCAAGTAGTAACGGATCTGATTCAGGACACCAGATCTGAAGTCTGTCCATCCCCATTCCTTCTAACCTACGTAGACAGTTTGAATTCAGATCCAGATCAAGATCTGCACTCCATGGCTCAGGCCTGTATTCAATTGTAATATGTATTCCATTTTTGAGATAAGTCATTTGTTGTGAGTCTGTCTATAATTAAATGATTAGCTTTATCATAGGCATTACTTTTGCTATTATTACATTCAGTCAAATATTGGAACATATTTTATATAGTGTGTAGTAGTATTTTAGGAACATGATTCTGCATCATATCCTTCTGTACCTCTCTGAATACGAAGTATTTGAAGAAGGTTTTAGCACTCAAAGTTTTGGACTGGGATCTAGAGTATTCAGGCTTAAACTCTACAGTAATTTGTATTTTCTCTCCACTGAGAGGCAAACCTTTGTTTGTTCTTTGATCTACCTTCTCCAATACTAATTTGATCTGCAGTTTCACCTTTGTAATCTCTTGTGGATTTGGTCTAAGACAATTTCCGTATGTGCTCAAGGAGTGAATGATGCTTCCTGGTTGACTTTTTCTTTCACCTAATTGATATTAGCAAGTCTGGTTTTTTTACCCTTTAAAACATACTGGCAATATTTTCAAAAGCACCCCTGGCAATCATATAAATTTTTCCGGTCTCATGCACACAGAAGTCTCCGTAACAAGTTCTTACTGTGATATTGTAGAGGTTTGCATACTTCAAAATGTGCATCTCTTGCACTGTGACTGTTAAAACATATTTGAATATATCCACATGGATCGAAAGCAAATACTATCACTTTATTAGTATATTTGTCCTAATACATCTACCACACTATACGGGGGGGAAGGAGGGAAACACCTCTCCAGAACTGCTGAGCACATCTTTGATTAAGATTTCAGTAAGTTCTTGAAATTTTCGAAGCACTTTGGAGCCAATTACTTAATTTTATCATTCATTTATTTTGTGATGATATGATTAACTAACATGTCATATATAATCATTGTATGTGAAATAGATTTAAGTTGTAGGATTATAGAAGTATGAGACTGATTCGTATTTAGACATAAGTGTGAATTAGGTACCTAAGTAACTAGGTCTGAATCGCAAAGCCTACAAGCTGAGGCCTGTAACATGTCAGTTTAGCAATACTAGGCCATAGATTTAAGAAATCTTTGACATAAGTGATGAAAGAATGACCCTATACCACAAAATTATGAGAAAAGATGCGCCAATGAGTGGTATTGTGAAAAATTAAAGGCAAGATTAATTTTTTATTACAAGATACCTGATAGTGTACCCTGTGGTTAGGGCATGTGTTAGAAAAATGTGACGATCTGTGTAACTGCTAATGTGAATAAAAGGAACCACAAACAACCTATGGAAAATAGGGTTTTTCTTGGGGGACACAATACAAATGAGGAAAAAGAGGATGGACACCTCCATGCACATGCACAGAATGTTGGAGCAGTCAGAATCATAAGATAAAGGAGGGCTCTCAAATTAGGTAAAATTAATTATTTAGGGAAAAACTAGCAGGAATCATCCCTCTACTGATGATTAATTGGCAAGGCATCCATCAGACCCTAAGAATATTGTTAAGGATGTCAGTATAACTATATTTGTAATTTGTGCATAGGTCTTTATAGGATTTTTGTATGCATGGGTAATCATAACCTTAATTGTAACTTTAATAAAACTTGTAAAACAGACGAGAGCCATGTCTGTATTTAGAAGCGTACAGTGGCACAGCAGTACTGATACAGCTCTGTTGCTGTAAGCGTGCTCGTGTAGCCGCATCCTGCCAATGGGAGAGAGTCTCCCGTCGACATACCAACTCAATGAGCGGCTCAATGAGTGGCTGTAGCTGTGTTAGTGGGTGAACATCTCCCCCCGACATAATGCTGTGTGCACGAGCGCTTATCCTGGCAAAACTTCCGTCACTCAGGGTGTGTTTTTGCTAGTGTGGACATGGCCTAGATCTTGTACTTTTGAATGTATGTGTGGTCACTATCCTTGGTCTTTGTGTGTTCCTAGATGCTCTGAATCTGAAGCAGGTATCAAAAGTGGCTTTCACTTTGTTGAACTTGAAACTATAGCCACCAGAGCCGAACCCATGGTGGTGTAATACAACATTGCTAAATTCACCTTAAATAAAATACAAGGCTACAATTTACTGGGAGGATTAAGGTGTAAAGGCTGAGTGTTGTGGAGCACCATTCTTAATGCTCCTTTCATTTCTTTCTCCTGTCTCTATACATTTTTTTTTCACGCTATCATCTACACAAACATTGTTTCCATTGCCATTCATTAGGCTACGACCCTCTTTTTCATTCAACATCTCCTTTAAAATTTTCTTCTTCTATGAGGGCCACTAATAGAGAATTTAGAATTGGGGGAAAAACCCAAACCCAATAATGTGTTCCTGCATCTAGATATACCATTGTGTCTTCTGTTTGTGTCCCTCTTAGATGCCAAGCCTGCAAATTGGTTTTGCATTGTCAGGCTCCTGTCACCATACAGAACCACACTGACTTCATTGCAACTCTGCATGGATGAATGATTCTATTTATATGGAACAATTTGCAGATTCAAGGCTTTAGATGGTAAAATCTGGGATTACTAAACTATAGATGATGTTTGATGAATAGAATGTAGGAGTTAGTCTATTTAACAGTATCTTGGGTGCACACTTTCCGTGTCTTTCTGAAAATGCTTTGGGTGTGTATAGGTGTAAATAAAATTGAAATAAATAACCAAGTATTGTTGAAAGAGGATGTGCTCCTCAATGATGCGAGGCAGTAGTGTGGTATGACAGAGGTGCAAATGCGGCTCTAAAAGTGGCCTTGTTGAGAAGACCATAAGATGAACATACTTAATGGGAAAGTATGCTACATGTTTTTAAGGCTAGGAATGGATGCTCTGTATTTATATGTACCAAGTAAAATGTGTAATAATAAAAATGAGACAAGATGGGTAGGGTAATATCTTTTATTGGACCAACTTCTGTTGGTGAAAGAGACATGATTTTGAGCTTACATGGAGCTCTTCTTCAAGTCCGGGAAAGGCACTCAGTGTGTCACAGCTAAATACAAGGTTGACCAAATTGCTCAGCACAAGGAGTTAACACATATTGTAAGAGACCATTCAAAGTGAAGTGAGCAGTTCACACCCCTGCTGTCATAGGACAAAAGAGGGAATTACTGGGTTATGGATTGTTGTAGTGGGCCATAAATCCAGGGTCTCTATTCAGTCCACGATATGTAGTATCTCACAAAGTTATGAATTTAAGATCTCAGACTAATGATTTTAAGATGATGTGCAGTCTTCCTTTGAGGAAAAGGACTGAGAGGTCAGATATGAAGTGATCATTTTGTGAAAAGAATTCACCCACAGGTGATAGTGTTTTTGTCTTTCATCATTTTTCTATGTGAGTTCGTTCGAGAGGATAGTGATGGTCTTCTTTCACACAAATAGTTGTTGTTAGGACATTTAGTGCACTGGATGAGGTGCACCACATGTTGTGATAGGCATGTGTAGGACCCATGGAACTTGAAAGGTGTGTTGTGGGGGTTATTTGTCATTTGAACAGTGGAGATATTTCTTCAGGTTTTGCATCTGTTGTTCTGGCAGGGTCTGGTGCCACTTTCAGTTGGTGTGTCCTGATCTGTGGGGAACTTGCTTCTAATGATGAGCTTGATGAGCTGTTTGAAGGCCAGAAGGGAGGGTTCAGGAAAGAATATGACGTTTAATGATACCTTATAAGGGTTCCAGTGTGGGTGGTAGGTGGTATCTAGGGTGTTGCAGCTGGAGGTGGTTGTTTTTTCTGTATTTAAGCAGGTTCATTCAAGGTATTTGGGTGGCTCATTTCATGATGCAATCTACTTCTTGGATGGAGTGTCCTTGTTTGGTGAAGGTGGTTTTAAGTATGCTGATGTATGTATCTCAGACTTTTTCCTTGGATCATGTTCTGTGGTATCTGAGTGCCTGATTGTAGACAAGAAAGTTCTTCGTGTGTTTGGGGTGATTACCAGATCTGTGTATGTACGTATGGATGATCCTTGAATGGTCTCTTACAGTATATGTTAACTCCTTATCCTAAAAAATCTGTTCCACTTTGTGTTTAGCTGTGACACTCAGTTCTTTTCACAGATCCTGAAGACTGCTGTGTAAGCTCAAAAGCATGTCTTTTCATCTACAGAAGTTAGTCTAATAAACTATATTACCTCATCTACCTTGTCTTTCTAATATCCTGGGACCTACACAGCTGCAACAACACCGCAAACAATGGAAGATATTGAATTTTACTGTGTAAAATGGAAACTCCACAACATGCAGAAAAAGGAGGCAAAATTTTACCACGTCATCTGTGTCCTGAGGAAATAGAAGAAACAAAATACCATCCACAGAGGACTCACCATCTAGATCCTTCTGGCCACAACCTACAGCTTCAAATATACAGAACCACCTCCTGCACCTCATGTATTCCAGAAGGGACTAGCTCAAACAACAAATAATTACATACTCTAAAACAAAACAAAACAACCTCATGACAGCCATCCAACACAAAAACAAAAAGTGGAACCAACTAAAGCAACTCCACAACCCACACTATCTCTGAGTGAAACCATGACACCAGGACTCACCACATGGACACTACCCAATACTCACAACATCTTCAACTCATCAAGATTACCCATGTAACTGGAGCTGAGTTATCTGTACTCTCCAAGGGACTGAACTTCTGCCCCACCATAGAACCTGATATCATACCAACATGTGGAGAATATGGAGAATTCTTTCACCATCTCAAAGAATTCTTTCAAAACAAAGACAACACCACTCACAACAAATATGTCCCCACCAAAAGTCAAAAGAAAAAAGAATCTTCTAACTAGATGACCTACAGCAGATAAAATCATACACTTGATCATTACATTGATTGCTTCAGGGGAAAAAAAATCCACTGAAATCCTTAACAAACATCACACACTCTCCACCACTGAGAGGACAGCTATAGTGTCCCAGAAATCCAACAACCAGATAGCTTCCCCTTTGTCTGCTGGTTTGGTCACTATCGTAGTTGTCAACTACGATAAGGGCTTATAATATTAACAGTTACTAGATACCTATATTATGTGACCTGGCATGTCAGTCTGGCCCATAGTCAAGCTGCGTGTTGCATCTTCAGGACATAGAGTCTATGCAGACAAAACAAGAATAGGCCTTTACTTTGAACTGCCTAATGTTTGATTAACCTTGTTGTTATGTCTTAGGAACAAAAGTGCTTAACTTTTTAAAATAATATATGGTATTTGTTTATCTTAATTACTGTAAGCAGCAAATGAACATGCCAGAAGAGGTAGGAGAAAGTTCAAAATCTTTGAAGAGCTCCTAAGCTGACAGACAGTGGGACTAGGGGGAATACAAAGACCAATTTTATCTCCCTCCCACTCCCGCAAGATCTTTGTTTTGGAGGAGCTTATAAATATATAATTAGAAAGCTTTTCATTAAGCATATCTGGGGAATTATTAGATCATATTTGATTTGCATGCAGTAGGCAAAATCCTTCCCCCACTAAAAGTGCATTTGTTAAGAACATGGTTAGAGAGTGGCAGCAGCTGAGCACAGACTCCTAGGGGGCTTCTTGCTGGCAATAAGGAGTCATTGCTCAGAAAGTTCTGGGAGTGATATCCTCTGCTTCACCGAGAAGAAGAAGAAAAAGAAGAATATGCCCCAATACCTATTACATGGTACTAATCACAGTTATAGAGTTGGGCTGAGGGCTTTAAGGTTCTCTGGCCATCTAACTATGCTGTCTTGAGGCTGGGGGAATACACGTTGCTCTGCTCCTGTGCCAGATGCATTTGGTAGGGGAGTAAGTTATCATCTCCTTAAGGTAAGGGCTGTGACTTCTCCTATGTTCTGTCCTCGATGAAACATGGAATCAGTGTTAAGTGAAAAGAAAAGGAGTACTTGTGGCACCTAAGAGACTAACAAATTTATTTGAGCATAAGCTTGAAGTGAGCTGTAGTTCATGAAAGCTTATGCTCAAATAAATTTGTTAGTCTCTAAGGTGCCACAAGTACTCCTTTTCTTTTTGCGAATACAGACTAACACGGCTGCTACTCTGAAACCAGTGTTAAGTGAGTAATAAGAAGCTACTATCTCTGAGTCCTTTCCCCTCCTTCTCCACAGCACACTGTGCAATGCAGCAAAGGATTTTTTTTTTCTCAAGAAAAGTTAAGAATTGGAATGAAAGTAGGCGGTCCCCAACCCTCTCCTACCCCTCCCTCTCAGATTTGTAAACCCATTTGGTCTAGAACATACTATGGATCCATTGTTTACATTTTTAGTAATAAAACATTTTTTAAAAAATGATGTTTTGACATTCAGTGCAAGTTTTCAAAGTCTCTTTGTGTTGCTATGGTGATAGTTCAGCCAGTCTCTCTTGAATGGACACAGATGATAACACTTACTCTAAAAAATCTTTTATCTGGGTAGGAAATGCTGAAGATAGTCTTAATCCTTTAAAATCAAAATCAAGAAGTTGCAGAGATAGAATTGTGATATGAGGAATCCTTCCTTTCACTGCAAGTGTCTAACAAATGGTGCAGGAGGGAACGCTAGACTTGGAATATTTCAGTTATGCTTTAAAAATAATTTTCCTTTAAAAGTCTATGACCATACAGTCAATTGAAAGCTCACACTATCACCTATGGACAGTGCTGTAAGAAATGTTCCCCAGGTGCACTGGGTCAGTATTCTGCTGCTAAATGCAAACAGTAAGGAAATCCATTCACAAGTTACCAATATATGAGAAAGTGCCAGGATATAGAAACAGAAGCCTTGATTTGGCAAAGTACTGAAGCATGTGCTTAACTTTAAGCGTATGAGTAGTCTCATGCGACTTGTTTTTAGGCATGTGCTTAAGTACTTTGTTTAATTGGGGGCAAAGGTGATCCTTTTTTAAAGGACGACACTTCTATGGAAAAAATACTGGACTAATACAATTTTTTTTTAAAGTTAACAAATAGAAGATCACATATAACCTTAAACTTTCAAACTATAATGAGGATAAAGACGGCAAGGATTCATTTAGCTGAAAATTTACCAATTCATAAATAAACAGATTCCTTTAGAACTTTTTAGGATGTAACCAAGAATTAAAATGCTGATTTTTTTTTGACAGTTGCATATTTGGGCCTTAGTTAAAACCTGTTTATAATCAAAGAGAATTAGTGTATTGTCCTGAATAACAAGTGGCTGGAACTTGTGGAAGTGGAAAAAGGGATAAAGGGAATTTGGATGCAGGCCTCTTAGTTTTCTCTGAAATGAACAGGAGTCAGGCTAACTCTAACTGTCCTAACACGAGACTTAAAGCAGGGCCTGGGTGAGTGGGAAAGAACTGTAAGAGATGTTGTTTGACCTTGTGAAAGATAAGAATGAAATGTAGACTACAGCAGAAATTGCTGAGAAAAATAAGATATCAGGAAGGAATATGTATAAACAAAATGCAGCTGTTGATCATTACTGTATGTAACAAAAGGTATAAATGTTTGCGCTAATTGTTTATCTTTTGAGAGACCTGCCTAGACAGGGTGAATCCCTGTCAGTGTGAATTCTCTCCTCCTTGCAGTTGCTTGAGAATAAAGACGGTCTCTGACTTGCTGCAACCAACCTAAGAGTGAAGGCTGCGTTTCTTCCACAAAATAAATGGCAGAGCAGTTTTATGGCCCTTTCGTGGTGATGATGTTAAATTTGTATGTAGCAGTAACATGAGAGCTTTGAATAACCTCATAAGGGTTTTTATTGGTTACTTGAGTTGATTAATGTCTTCAGTGCATTTAGGCTTTGATGCAGCAAGTGACTTTCACGTACTTAAAGTTAGATATTTGTGTGTAGTTCCACTGGAGTCACTAGGACTGCTTACTTACGGAAAGTTAAGAACGTACTTAAATACTCCTCTGAATTGAGGCCTTTGTGCAAGTCTGTGTGCAAACTAGGAAGTTGCTTGTGCAGATACCCAGTTTGGCAGCTAAGAAGTTGGTTGTGCATATATTGTGTCCTTAGTTGCATGCCTAGGAGCAGTAAATGCATGTGTAACGCCAACAGACCCCAGTCGTCAGCAGGCAGGATCGAAACGAGGACCTCTGGAACTTAGTGCTTGAGCTTCTACCACATGAGCTAAAAGCCAACTGCCTCTTAGCTAAGGTCTCGGTGCCATTAGATGGGACAGAACACCACATCCAGAAGGTGCGTGGGTTTCATACACACAAATGTGGGAGCAATTTTTTGCATGTGAACCTCAAAATGTGGCCATTAAAGCTGAAGAAAGGAGTCCTTGTTGACTGTTAGAACCTTCCCCATGGAGCTTACTTTGAAGAAAGAATAGCTACTGCTAGCTTATTTTCATGCACAGAATAGGCATAACTTTAAGGAAGTTAATTATATTTGACCAGAGATCTCTTGACATCTTGGCATTTTGATTTTTTTAAAACCTCTGGAGAGAAACCTGTCTCCAATAGCAACAGTGTTATTTTAGCTGACATGAACTTTGGTCTCCAATGCAGTAAGCTTGTCAGGCTATGAAATCCTGTTGCAAGATTTGCATCTAGTTTGACAGTTCATCCTAGAAGGCCCCTCTTTGTAAGTTGAAAAGTTTCAGACTGGTTAGGACAACCTAATGAAAGATGATTGAACTGTTTCAATTGCCTGTATAATTTTCATCATGTACCACAAAAGAACGTTTATCATCTCACAGTTGCTTACTATTGCTGTAAAATGGCATTGCCTTTAGAGATTGCTTGGGTTGCAAATCCAGTTCATAAATAGTAAAAGACTCATAGAATTTCTCATAAAATTATTTAAAGGTGCTTTGTCAGGAGTTAGAATTTTGTATGCAATTTTATTTAAAGGATATGGGTTTGATTTACAGTGAACAACTTGGAATATGATTTGCTTAATGTTTCTATGAAGGGTCAGATGCAAATGCCTTCTAGACTATTAGAAGCTGAAGGTCATGGTAGGTGTGATTGGGAAGGTAATTTCTGATAGATTTGCAAATAATACCTTTCATTTGATGTATGACTTAATGTAATGATGATTTGGGCATTCTTAATATGCTCATTACTTGAATTGGTACTCCACTAGGGTTTTTGACGTCTTAAACAGAATTTTGTATAGGAGAAACTATATTTTCTGTAATAATAAAAGTCAGTTACCACGTCCAGAATTAGGCTCAAGAGAGCTAAGTCTTCTAAGCAATTATTTCTTGGAAAACCTTTTCTGGTAGTTTTCTTGTTCTTAAACTTCACTTTTTGTGATATTGTGGTGGTGGGGATGTCATTTAAAAAGAACTGTTAAGCTTTATTGTAGTGTAATATGGAAGAATTGAATAAATATTAATATATTCCGAGTAGTAAAACCATTTCCTCTCTTTAGTTACAAGAGAGTACCAAAAATAAGTTGGTTTAATTTAAAACTATGTTATTGAAGATTGATCTTTGATTATTATTATTTTTGTTAAGACAGTTTATATAATCAATCATTTTTGTGGTCTGAATGCCCATTTGATCATTATGTGCAATATAATATATGGTATGTGGTATAGAACCACTCTGGAGATGACAGAAACATTTTTCAGTACAGAAATTTTACAGTGCCCACAACAGAATGGTTTTTTTGGTGTTGTCAGTATTTAAACCAAGAAGGCAAGGAGGTATTGCCTTTCAAGGAATAATTTGTATCACCCAAAAATGATTTGATCTAATGAACTGAAAAAAAGTGTCTAAATAATATCTAATAAACAGATGGATCCATCGAGAAGACAAGGTGGGTGAGGTAATATCTTTTATTGGACCAGGTTTATTTGGTGAGACAGACAAGCTTTTGAGCTTACACAGAGCTCTTCTGCAGATCTGGGAAACTTACTCAGAGTGTCACAGCTAAATAAAAGATCATTTAGCATAAGTAGTTAACACATATTTCAGGGGACTGTTCAAGGTGAAGTGACCTGTTAACACCCTTTCAGTCATAGAGAGCAAAGAGGTGGGAGGGGAGTAGATGGGGGTTTGTTATAGCTTGTTGTAACAATCCATAAATCTAGTGTCTCTGTTCAGTTCATGGTTTTCAGTGTCTAGCAAAGTTAGAAATTTAAGCTTCCAGGCTCATCTTTTGAAAGTAGTTATTATTGGGGCACTTAATACAGTGGATGAGGTACACCACATGTTTTGATAGGCATGTGTAGGACCTGTGGATTTTGAAAGGTGTATTGATCATTGTAGCAGTGGAGATATGTCCGCAGGTTTTGCATCTGTTGTTCTGGCAGGGTCGGGTGTCACTTTGAGTTGGTATGTCCTAGTCTGTGATGACCGTGCTTCTGATGATGCGTGTGGAGAGGCGGGGGGTTGTTTGAAAGCCAGAAGAGGGAATTCAGGAAAGATTTCTTTCAGGATATGGCCTCCATTGGGTATGGGTTGTGTTATTTGATACCCCATACAGGTTCCAGTGTGGGGTGGTAGTGGATATTTAGGGGTGTGCGCTTGGAGGGGGGTTTATTTCTCTATTGAACCAGGTTCTCTTGGAGTATTTGGGTGGCCCATTCCAGGACGTGATCTACTTTTCTGATGGTGTGTCCTTGTTTGGTGAAGGTGGTTTAAGTGTGTTAAAGTGTATATCCCAGATTTTCTCTTCGGAGCATATTCTGTGGTACCTGAGTGCCTGACTGTAGATAACAGATTTCTTGGTGAGTATTGTGTGGTTAGTGGATCTGTGATAGTAGATATGTTGATTCATGGGTTTCTTGTATGTAGTTGTCTGTAGGGTTCCATTGTTGAAGCTGATTGATGCTAGTGTGGGAGTGTTCCAGAGAGAGTTTAATGGATTGGTGGTGGAAATCTGTGAGGAATTTTAAACTGGCTGTCCAGAGAATGAAAATATCATCAGTGTGTATCAGGAGTATCATTGGTTTCATGGTACATTTGTCCAAAAATTTTTCTTCAAGGTTGTTCTATTGGAGATCCATCCTGGTACCCATGCACAGGCGCTAGCTTCCTCTGGGTCCCGGGGGTGCTCAAACCCACGATCTGCTCTAGGTGCCACCCCACCCAAACCCTTCTCCGAAGCCCCCAGCCTGGCTCTGCCCCAGGCCCTGCCCCTGCCCATGCCTCACCCCTTCTCCCAAGTCCCATCCCTACCACTTCATGCCCCCACTCCACCCCCGCCGTGCCTCTTACAGCCCAGTTTCACCCCCTTCCCCAAACACCATGAAACAGCTGATCACGGCAGGGGAGGAGTTGATTGGCTAGGTTGCCGGTGGATATGAGACACTGGGGTTGAGCGGGGAGCTATCTGCCAGGGGCTGCTAACCACCCACTCACTTTTTTCCATGGGTGCTCCAGCCCTGGAGCACCCCCAGAGTCAGCGCCTGGGTACCCACAGCTGTTGCCATGGTTTGGACAAAGAGTTTGTTGTTGAATGTAAAACTGTTATATGTGAGGATGAAATGGATGAATTTGGCAATGTGTTCGGGGTGGATATCTGAGGGTTCTCCATTGTCTTGTAAATATGTGAGGCAGGCAGTTATGCCATCACTGAGAGGGATGTTGATGTATAGGGAGGTGACATCCATGGGAACACGGATGGTGTTTGGAGGGAGTTGGTTAATATTGCAGAATTTGTGAAGGAAGTCAGTTGTGTCCTGCAGAAAGCTGGCCCTTTGTGCGGTGAGTGTTTTAAGGATGGTTTGTATGATTTCCAGTACTCCTTCAGTTCCCTTGTTTGTCTATATTAGGAAGCATGTTAGAAGGTCCCTGGGTGGGTTCATGTGGGATGAGTTTGTAGATTTAGTGTTGGAGTGGTTTGGGGAAGGATTTGATGATGTCCTTAAATTCCTGGGTAAATTGTGGTAGGGGTCTTCTTTGAGTTCTTTACAGTAGTTGGTGTCGGAGAGTTGTTGGTTGGCCTCATTAAAGTAGTCTTGAGGGCTTTGAGGACTTTGTCAGTTAGTTTTATCCCTGTCCGGTGGTTCGATTTCAGGGACTGTATAGTTGTCCTCTTAGCAGTGGAAAGATTGTGGTGGATGGGATATTTGTTAAAGATGTAGTGATAAAGAGTGTGGTTTCATCCACTTTGTGGTGGCCAGTCAGATTATTTTTTTTTCGTATGATTGTTGGTGATGTGGTAATTTTGTTTGGCTTTCCCCTTCCTAATGGCTGTGAAATGGCATTTCATATGATCTTCATGGGCAGATTTCCACTGTCTTCTATGGTTGTGATAAGAATTTAATTGCCCCAAACGCTGAAGCTTGGATTCAGACCACCAGGCCATGCCTCTGGGCTTGCCTGCATTGAACATATTTTGCTAGCATAGCTCTACTACTGTAGCTATTCTGGCCAAGCTCCCTAGTGGACACACAGCTTATATAGGCAAAAGGAGTTATTTTTCTGGCATCTCCCTCAACGACAAGTTATACCACCAGAAGTAGTATTTTGCTAGTATTACTGCAAAAGGGCTTTTGTCCAGCATGGTTTGTGCGATTTCTTGCCATCAAACCTCTCCTCCCACCCCCAGTTGACGTAGCTATTCTGGCAAAACTTTGTAGTGTAGATGAGACATCTGACAAACGATGCAGTTCAGCATTGTTCTTTTCCTCCACAGCTGCTGTTCAAACAACTCTGGGCCCAAAGATGCCTTATTTCATTAGTGTACTTACTTCATTCATTGATGACAATGTTTCAGAGGTCAATTAACTTCTGAGAAGTTCCTGTGGAGGGAAGCCTCAGGCACATAGGGTCAAATTTTCTCCTGGCACAACTCTGCTGACCTCAGAGTCCATTAACTTCCATGGAGTTGCACCAGCAGAGATTTTGGCTGGAATCTGGATCACCATATCAGCAAATTTGTGATCTACAGGTAGGGAGAACTTTATTCCTTGTAGGTGTATGGTTTTTTATTTTTATTTTTTTACCGGTGCAGTTGCAAAGTCATTGTCCAGGCTCCTTATCTGACCCTCTGTAACACTCCTCCATGCATCTCTGGACAAATAATACCACATCATGACATGCAAAGCCATTGATAAACCTTGTGTTCTGCGTATTCCGAGCATGAAAACTGTGATGATTCCACTGCTTTTAAAAATATTGTGCTTTCCAGCACCATGCAAATGGAGGCAGGATTTGCTACAATATAATTTTGCATAAACAACTCCAAAACAAATGGCATAGTTGTGTGATACACATGCCATTAGATCATGGCTCTCTTAGAGCAGGTGTCTTGGGAAAATTGTACATAGAAAAGAAAATAGGCTCTGCAGAATTTTCTCACTCCTCTAATCCTTCGCATTTGCTTCAGCCCCTTGCTTATGGAAAAATCCCATGGGAACTACTAATACAGTTTGTGAGATTTTAAATACCTTTGGCAATTCAGTGGGTTTCCAGGACAAAACGTGCATTTTGATCCTCAAAATGCAGATTATTGTGTAAAATGCTGTGTGCCCCACAGGTAAGAATGGCTGCCTTTACAGGATTGTACTTGGGTACTAATCCTAAAACTAGCCCATAGAGAGACATTGAAAATGGAACATTTAACTAAGGGGCTAAATTTTACCAAGGTTAATTTGGATTCAAGTGTAGTGAAAGCAAGAACAGTGAGCTATTTCCAATACTTTAGACAAAGAAGTCAGGAATTGTTTTATTTTTCCAAATAAAGCTAGTGCAGAGAGTCAGTTTGCTGGATAGATAAGTCTTATTTAATTCAGAAAACTATGAAAAATAAAAAGATTAGGCAGTGATCCTACAATATAATGGGCCAGGTCCTCAGCTGATGTAAATTAGCACAGATCCATTGAAGTTAAAAGAGCTATGCTGATTTACACTATCTGAGGATATGGCCCTATACATTTCTACAAATAAAAAGCTCTCTGGTGGATATCGTGGCAAGTGTTGACTTGGTCTATACTCTAAACTAGACAGAATGCAGCTGTTACACTGCTGCACCAGTGAATAATGAACAAAATATCTGACTCAAGATCCATTTATTTCCTATCTAGCAATAAAGCCATTGGAATAAAAACCTGATCATGAAATCACAGTCTCACATTTGAAAAATAAACAGCTCAGCTTTGCCCAGAGCAGCAGTAAAACATTTTTCTGTTCTGTTCACATCTCTTAGCTTAAATACATGTCCGGCATTATAGTGTCACTCAGTTTTTGGCCACAAGTGTAGGAAAAACATGTCTTTCGGGAAGCAATTTTCCATGCTTGGTCTCAGTCTGGGAACATTATTTTTTCCTAAATTAGACTAATATTGGTTTACCCCCTTTCTCTTGTTCCTGCCCTTTCTTTATTGTCTGACCTGGTAGTGATTTTGCTCTCTGATTCCCCTCCTATGGTATTGGGAGTTATATTCACTTGCTTCAATCATCGTTCTGCTCCAGATACTGCCCGTATTCAACAGAGAGAGAGATGAACAGAGGAAGCACTTCAAGATCACCAATGAGACCGGCTCCCAACAACATAGGGAGGGCCAGAGATCTGAGGCCAGATATACACATATGTTTAGTCACCTAAAGATGCAGTTAGGTTCCCAAGTACACCATTTAGATGCTTTTGACAGTTTTTAAGGGTAATTAGGTGCCACATAAGCATAGGAAGGCAGGTGCTTAAGGAGCACCTGGTTCAGGTATGAGAATGCATCTAGGCACCATAGTATCTAGAGATTTGTGTGTGAAACTCCTGAGCTGGGTGACACTGAGCACCATTGTAAATCTGGCCTCTGGGCTGTAGGGGTATTGTGCTCAGCCTTAGGATCAAGGTACAGATCCTGGGCTTGCGCAATGTCCATATTGATTAACTTGTGATAAAATTGTTGATGCACTATTTTTGACATGCACTGGCTTATTTTGCAATTCATTTTTGGTTTGATGCTCAATAAGAACAGACAGTGAATTATTCAGTTATATACTTTTACAATTTGTCAAAGCTGCTAGATGAGACAATACAAAACTAGACAATATTACATACAGAGAACATGTTAGGGTGGGGGCAACTCATAGAATAGAAGACGTACATGAATTGGCAGATGAGGGAGTGAGGGAGGGGATTGGAGCGGGAGATAAAGGGAATAGGGATTAGGTGGAATAGAAGTATAGCATTCTTGGAGCCATCTCAATATTTTGCTTGTATCCAAATGTATCTGGAAACAGGGTCCAGACTTCTATGTGTTCATATAATTGCTCTCTACAGCAACAAGCTATTCTTTCTTTGGCTGCTAACTCAGACAGCTTCAAATACCACTGCTCTGTTCTGGGCATAAGCCGACTCTTCCATTTTTATAAAATCTTCCACTTGGTGAACACTGCAGCTTTCAAGAACCAAAATTTTTACGGTGGAGTTAAATTCAGTTTAACTGGTAAATAACCTAAAATGTAATTTTCAGCTGAGGTTTATCTGCTGAAGCTGAGTACTATTTTAACTCTTGTGTCCATCTCTATCAATATCTGTCTGAATGATAGACAGCCCCATAGCATATGCATCAGGGTTCCTTTTGCTTTGGCCTTATCTATGCTAGGAAATTAGGTAGGTATAACTGTGTGGATCAGGAGTGTGAAAAATCCACCCTGAGCGACTCAGTTAAACCCATCTAACCCCCAGTGTAGACAGCACTAGGCCAATAGGAGAATTCTCCCGTCAACCTACCTGCCACCTCTCAAGGTGCTGGATTACCTGCATTTATGGTAGAACCCCTTCCGTCGGCAAAGGTAGAGTCTTCACTGAAGTGCTAGAGTAGCACAGCTGTGCCACTGCAGTGTTTTAAGTGTAGACAAGCCCTTTGTTACAGCGCCAATAAACATCAGAGGATAAAGCCTCTCTCTTGAGCAACCTCTGTGGTGTCCAATACATTTTGACTAATTTTTGTTGTTGTTCCAAGCGGGTGCCTATTGTCTCTGCTACTTTTTTGATTTGGCTCTTGAGCCCCTGGCAACTGCTATATCTGAATATCCAAGGCATACAACTCTGTTCCAGGGGGTATAACTTGATGTTACATGCAGATGATGCCCTTCTGTGTGCATATCTAAGACAGAAACCACAAGTCCAGTCCTTTTATTGCTAATTCAAACATTCAGACTGATATTTGGTTACAAAATAAATAGAGAAACGTCAGAACTATTGGAAACCTGGTTGTCATGTGGTTGGTCTTTCATTGGAATTTCCATAGGCAAACTGATACAATTAGGTATAAAAGGACTGGCTTATTTTGAGTCTTCTGAAGAACTAGAACTGAGAGTTTTAATCCATAGAGAACATACAGACTGACAAATTTTTGGAGAAATTGTACTGAATATAGAAATAACAATATGAGGAATATTAAATAGAAATATGTATGTTTTGTAGACTATCTCCTTATACAGCAGATTAAATTTGTAATAGGTACATCTAAAGTGTATACAATAAAAATATAAAATGTGAATGCCACTGAACTAGAGCCCGTGCGTTCTGAAAAAGACATGTAATAATAAAGAACTCTATTCTAAACAGTTTGGCAATGGAATATAACACAAAAAATGCATGCACCCAGAGCAGTCAACAATAACACTAAAAATGCTAAGGCTACAGTAGATAATTCTTTTGCATTGGAATATTGTATTGAGAATTCATCTTGTCATGAGACTGATATAATTAGATACATTGACACCTGAAGAATTTAAAGCATTAGAAAAACGCAAATGTCTTATTTTTTTCAGTTAAAAAAAAGACTAATAGGTGATCTAGTTAAAGCAAATATTATTTTAAATGGACCAAATAACATTGTTATAGATTATATTAATCATAAATCTAAGGAAATAAGGAAGTTTATTGAAAGTTAAAACAGAAGCATGTTAAAATCAATCCTAAAGAAATGCTTTTTTTTTAAATATATATAAACATGAAGTGCTATGAATCCTATCCATCAAAGCTGTTTAGGCTGCAACATTGTGGTCATTGAAAAAAGATCATACTGTATCTTGGGGGAAGGAGTTGAGAGGTTTGTAAGTCACAGCCCCTGCAATAAATTTCCTGAAATGTATGCACCCTTGTACTGAAGACTAAATATAGTGGTTTAACTTTGTGAGGTAGAATGTTGACACCAACTAATTGTTAGTTAACTAGTGTATAACTTTAAAATGCAGAATATTTGAGAGAAGACTCTACATTGAAAAAGTCAGAATGAGAGCTACACAATAAAAATAATTTTGCCCATAAATTATTGAAGCTTGCAGGGGACTGACATTTGTGTCTTTGAAAATCTCTCCCCCGGTAACATGATCACTGCCCCAGTCTAAACAGGACATGTAACACGTCTGAAAGTGTGAGATAGAATGGTGAGAGCAGGGAGAGACATAATTGATAGTTGTTGGGAAACTGGGCCGGAGAAGCAGGCTTACAGAATTAAGCTCCAAAACCTTTTCCTGGAGATGTACATGTAGAGAATTCCTGTTCTAAACAGGAAAGTGTGCCTCATCAGATTCTAATAAAATGATAATGTTTTTATTAGGCTATATGGCAGTTGCTAAGGCCCTATAAAATACATGGCCAACTGGAATGATGCTAAAATGCCATTCAAACATGACATCATTCTGAGCAAAGGTTACTTTTATGATGCATGGAACATGATCTGCTAATTTACTCAGATTGCAGATTTGTTTTCCATGGAAGGTAGACTTCATCCTTATCCAATCTAGCTCCAGGCCCAAAGTACTTAGATTCATAGATACTAAGGTCAGAAGGGACCATTCTGATCATCTAGTCTGACCTCCTGCACAGTGCAGGCCACAGAATCTCACCCACCCACTCCTATGAAAAACCTCACCCATGTCTGAGCTATTGAAGTCCTTAAATCATGGTTTAAAGACTTCAAGGAGCAGAGAAGCCTCCCTCAAGTCACCCATGCCCCATGCTACAGAGGAAGGCAAAAAACCTCCAGGGCCTCTCCAATCTGCCCTGGAGGAAAATTCCTTCCCGACCCCAAATATGGCGATCAGCTAAACCCTGAGCATATGGGCAAGATTCACCAGCCATATACTACAGAAAATTCTTTCCTGGGTAACTCAGATCCCATCCATCTAATATCCCATCTCAGGGGATTAGGCCTATTTACCCTGAATATTTAAAGATCAATTACTTACCAAAATCCCATTATCCCATCATACCATCTCCTCCATAAATTTATTGAGTTTAATCTTAAAGCCAGATAGATCTTTTGCCCCCACTGCTTCCCTTGGAAGGCTATTCCAAAACTTCACTTCTCTGATGGTTAGAAACCTTCGTCTAATTTCAAGTCTAAACTTCCTGGTGGCCAGTTTATACCCATTTGTTCTTGTGTCCACATTGGTGCTGAGCTGAAATAATTCCTCTCCCTCTCCTGTATTTATCCCTCTGATATATTTCTAGAGAGCAATCATATCTCCCCTCAACCTTCTTTTAGTTAGGCTAAACAAGCCAAGCTCCTTAAGTCTCCTTTCATAAGACAAGTTTTCCATTCCTCGGATCATCCTAGTAGCCCTTCTCTGTACCTGCTCCAGTTTGAATTCATCTTTTTAATCATGGGAGACCAGAACTGCACACAGTATTCTAGGTGAGGTCTCACCAATGCCTTGTATAACGGTACTAAAACCTCCTTATCCCTACTGGAAATGCCTCTCCTGATGCATCACAAAACCGCATTAGCTTTTTTCACAGCCATATCACATTGGCAGCTCATAGTCATCCTATGATCAACCAATACTACAAGGTCCTTCTCCTCTTCCGTTACTTCTAATTGATGCGTCTCCAATTTATAACTAAAATTCTTGTTATTAATCCCTAAATGCATAACCTTACACTTCTCACTATTAAATTTCATCCTATTACTATTACTCCAGTTTACAAGGTCATCCAGATCCTCCTGTATAATATCCCGATCCTTCTCCGAATTGGCAATACCTCCCAGCTTTGTATCGTCTGCAAACGTTATTAGCACACTCCCACTTTTTGTGCCAAGGTCAGTAATAAAAAGATTAAATAAGATTGGTCCCAAAACCGATCCCTGAGGAACTCCACTGGTAACCTCCCTCCAACCTGACAGTTCACCTTTCAATAGGACCCGTTGCAGTCTCCCCTTTAACCAATTCCTTATCCACCTTTTGATGTTCATATTGATCCCCATCTTCTCCAATTTAACTAATAATTCCCCATGTGGCACGGTATCAAATGCCTTACTGAAATCTAGGTAACTTAGATCCACTGCATTTCCTTTATCTAAAAAATCTGTTACCTTTTCAAAAAAGGAGATTAGGTTGGTTTGGCATGATCTACCTTTTGTAAAACCATGTTGTATTTTGTCCCATTTACCATTGACTTCAATGTCCTTAACTAATTTCTCCTTCAAAATTTTTTCCAGGACCTTGTATACTACAGATGTCAAACTAACTGGCCTGTAGTTACCCGGATCACTCTTTTTTCCTTTCTTAAAAATAGGAACTATATTAGCAATTCTCCAATCATTTGGTACTACTCCTGAGTTTACAGATTCATTAAAAATTCTTGCTAATGGGCTTGGAATTTCAGGTGCCAATTCCTTTAATATTCTTGGATGAAGATTATCTGGGCCCCCCGATTTAGTCCCATTAAGCTGTTTCAGTTTCGCTTCTACCTCCGATATGGTAATATCTACCTCTATATCCTCATTCCCATTTGTCATGCTACCTTTATCCCTAAGATCCTCTTTAGCCTTATTAAAGACTGAGGCAAAGTATTTGTTTAGGTATTGGGCCATGCCTAGATTATCTTTAACCTCCACTCTATCCTCAGTGTTAAGCGGCCCCACTTCTTCTTTCTTAGTTTTCTTCTTATTTATATGGCTATAGAACCTTTTACTATTGGTTTTAATTCCCTTTGCAAGGTCCAACTCTACTCGACTTTTAGGTCGTCTCACTTCATCCCTACATGTTCTGATCTCAATTAGGTAGCTTTCCTTGCTGATCCCTCCCATCTTCCACTCCCTGTATGCTTTCTGCTTCTTCTTAATCACCTCTCTAAGATGCTTGCTCATCTAGCTTGGTCTACAGCTCCTTCCTATGAATTTTTTCCCCTTTCTTGGGATACAGGCTTCCGATAGCTTCTGCAGCTTTGATTTAAAGTAATCCTAGGCCTCCTCTACCTTTAGATCCATAAATTCTTCAGTCCAATCCACTTCCCTAACTAATTTCCTTAATTTTTGAAAGTCAGCCCTTTTGAAATCAAAAACTCTAGTTGCAGATTTATTTTTGTTAATCCTTCCATTTAGTTTGAACTGAATTAGCTCATGATCACTTGAGCCAAGATTGTCCCCTACAACCATTTCTTCTATGAGGTCCTCGCTACTCACCAAAATTAAATCTAAAATGGCATCCCCTCTAGTCGGTTCAGCAACTACTTAATGAAGGAATCCATCAGCAATCGCATCTTAGGAAAATCTGAGCCCTATTACTATTACTAGCAGTGGTCCTCCAGTCTATATCTGGGAAGTTAAAGTCTCCCATGATCACGCAGTTTCCATTAGTATTTACTTTATTAAAGACATTAAAAAGGGCTCTATCCATATCGAAATTAGATCCCGGAGGTCTATAGCACACCCCAAGCACTATCGTAGGAGAGGCTTTACTAGTTTTCTTCCCCAGTGTAATTTTTGCCCACACGGACTCTGTCTTATCCATTGCATCACTTCTTATTTGTTTACATTCTACCTCATCATTGATATACAATGCTACTCCACCACCTTTACCTTTGTTTCTGTCTTTCCTAAACAGCACATACCCTTCAATACCTGTAGTCCAGTCATGACTACTATTCCACCATGTTTCTGTTATCCCTATAATATCTGGTTTCACTTCCTGCACCAGTAGCTCTAGTTCCTCCATTTTGTTACCTAGGCTCCTCGCATTGTTGTATAAACACCTTAATTTTTGCTGTTTGGCCTCGCTCACATTTTGTACCCTATTAGGCACAGTCATTCTACAGCCAGTATAACCTATTAGACTAGTATCCACACTGCCCTCTCTCCTTATATACATTCTCCTACCCACAGCTGTATCCTTTCTTACTTCGTCTTCTTCCCTCTCAATGCTAAAATCTGGCGTGGAGATTTCCTGGACATCTCCCATCCATCTCCCCCTAATTCCTAGTTTAAAGCTCTCTTTATCAGTTGTGCCAGCCTCGATCCTAGAAGTCTATTTCCTTCCCTACTCAGATGAAGTCCATCCCGAGAGAACTGTCCTCTGTCCGTGAATGCCTCCCAGTGGCCATACATCCCAAAGCCCTCCTTGTAGCACCACTGCCTAAGCCATCTGTTGACAGTCATAATCTTGTCAGACCTTTGTTGCCCTTCTCTAGGAACAGGAAGGATCCCGCTAAAGATCACCTGAGCCTCAATTTCCTTAAGCGTCTTCCCCAGCCTAGCATAGTCTCCCTTAATACTTTCCAGCGAGAATCTAGCCGTATCATTTGTTCCCACATGAAGGATAATTAGGGGATTCTTTCCCGCTCCCTTGAGGATCCTTTTCAACCTCAGGTCTACATCCCGTATCTTAGCACCCGGAAGACAGCACACCCTTCTATTCTCTGGATCAGCTCTAGTTACAGGCCTGTCTATTCTTCTCAATAAAGAGTCCCCGATCACATAGACCTGCCTTTTCTTGGTGACTGTGCTATTCTTGAGTCTCTCCCCTGTTTCCTCTGGCTGCAAGTTCTTTCCATTCCTATTTTCCCTTATAATCTTCTTCAACCCATCCTGTATCCTCCTGGGGCTCATATTTGGTCTAGTCTCCCTTGACTCTTCCGCTTTTCCTATAGGACTATCCTCTCTTCTTTTCTTCCTTATCCTTCCACCTTCAACAAGTACCTGCTGAGCCCCTTCTTCATTTTCCAACTCTGCAAACCTGTTCCTAAGCTCTGTTTCTCCTTCACTAGCCCGTCTTTTCCTCTGCCTGGTTCTTTTAGTCACATGTTTCCACTGACCACTTTCCTCACCCAGTCTCCCCTCAAAATTCCCCAGCCCTGCTTCCATCTGTGAGTCTGTGCTTTTCCCTTCAGATACCTCATATCTTTGTTCCATCATCTGTTCAAACCCCTTCTGAAACTCAACGAGACTTTCCACCTGCATCTCCAAATCTCGGATCTTTTCCTCCATCAGCTCTATCAGACGACATTTCATGCAGAAAAAACTCTTACCGGTTCCCCCCTCCAGGATCATGTACATACCACAGCTTCCACATCCAGTCATCCTCAATGTGTCTTCCACTACAGGAGTCACTCCCACAGCTGCCTCTGTATCTGTCATCGCCTTCCCAGCTAAATCCTGTTAATCTTCTCCTCCAACAGAACTCCCACTCAAACTCCCCTGTTTAGAGCTCTGTTTGCTAGCTCCTGTGTCGCTGCAGCTGTCTGTGCCGCTGTCTGACTGGCTGGCTACCTTTATAGGACCCCTAGTCAGAAGCCCCACCCCCTAAGCAGGGCTCAGCTGCTCTCCCAGCACAAAGCCCCACCCACTAAGCAGGGCTCAGCTGCTCTCCCAGCACAAAGCCCCTACACACACACATACAAATACTAAAAATACAAAACCAAGTACAACTACCTTCTCCTCCAACAGAACTCCCACTCAAACTCCCCTGTTTAGAACTCTGTTTGCTAGCTCCTGTGCCGCTGCAGCTGTCTGTGTACTTTTGTGGCCACCTATTCTGACCACTGCCAGATGTACTGCTATCTGCAAATTTACCTGCCATATTCTGAGCACCTTGTATTAAGTTCCATCATGCACTTGGTCTCCTTGACCCTGCAGACAACAAATCATCAAGATAGCGTTAAATCAATTTTATACTTGCTTTTTAAACTGAAGTGTGCATCAAAAGGTTTGAAAAGACCATAATATAGGGGAAAACTCAGTATATTGTAAGTCACTGAGTATCCCCTAGACAGTTATTTGACAACGCCAATTTCTCCTTTATAACTTAAGACCCAGGCATATTTACAGAGAACTTGTTAGTTGGGTTTTTTTCTGGTTCATTAATGTGTAGAAACTTAACAAGTACTTGGAATCCCGATGAGCAGTTCTGTTGCTTTGTTATGGACAAACAGGTTTGTTTCGTAATCAGAACACATGACATTTCTTTGAAGATATGCCAGTTTCTCAGGGTGCCCAGGTGTGAGAGTCACCATGTTACCCCCTCCCTCAACTAGAGAGAGACTTGCTGGTGCTAAACTGAGTGTCTTCTCCCTGATACCCCAAGTCTGTTAGCCACTTGAACAATCTACTCAGAGCTCTGCCAGACCTTATTTTGCCTTGCAGGTTAACAATAGATGGGATCCCAATCCCTGAGCCCCTCTGAAAGCATACCCCTATATGCCTTAACCACTGGACACTCACAGAAATTACCCAATAAGCTGTGCCCAAACAGACAGTCAGTTTGATTGCTACAACTCAGGATTGGGTCCTTTATAACTTTACAGCATTGAAAAATACTTATAGTGAATCTACCATAACCAAAGGTTAAGTCTTAAGAGATAGTGAGTAAAGATAACAAGTGGAAACAGAAATGGTTATACATATAAAAGAAAACATATAACACAATCCTAGGTTTACACTGATGAATGAAACATATCCTATTTAACAAAGTTGCTTTTCTCCCAAGGAATCCGTCTTTGACTGAGCTGCTAGTTTTCAGGCAAAACGAGCATCCAAGTTTTTATTGATCTCTCATGCCCTTCAAGGGATTTCCTGGGGAAATGGGTACCCAAATGGCTTTTTGCTTCATCTTATTTTTCCAAAACCCCACTGTTTTGTCTCCAGGCTAAGATGACCCCCAGTGGTTTTATTCCTGCTGTGGTGGATCCAAGATGACTTCACACCCTCATGTTGACTTGGCATGTAAACGTAGCTCCTGTCACAATTGGCTTGCAGTGCTTAATTTGATCAGAGACAGGGATAGGTGAATAGATGTACTTGGTGAGAAAACCTGTTTGTCAACTCTGCCTTGTTGCATAGTTTAAAACATATTTTTAATAGGAACACATCTCCTTTCAATACCGTATGTATGTATATCTTGCAATGTCTGTGTGTCACTGGCTTTCATTAGATACCTTACAAGACACTATTTATGGACAAATATCACGGAAGCCTTGTGTTTAGGTGTAGTGAATTTGTCAAGCCTGATGTGAGTTGCTGACACAGTAGTGAACCCTTTGCCAATGGGCACCAATGGGCCTCTGTATCACAGAAGCAAATTTGGTGCCCAGAGAAATAGGGTGAGTAATTTGTTGCCTATTTGCTGAGGTTCCTAGATGGTGAGAATGCAGCAGATTGTTAATGCAAGTGTTTGACTGAAAACGTTCAAATTATTTTAAAAGTAGAGGAGAACACGATTGACAAATAGAAATGACAAAATACATTCTGTCTGGTTAGTGGAGAATAATATAAGAAGGACTAAAGGAAGCAATTTCAATACAGGCCAATTTAACAGTCGTCTAACAATGTAAAATTATTTCATATAAACATATGAAGCTTAATAGATACTTATTGCATTTCTGTTTATTAAATTATAATGTATGATGGTATGTAGTAGGATTAAAACTAGCTTAAACTGGGGTGGGGGGAGGAAAGCTATGTTTTAAAACTTTTATAGTTGACTCCCAGGGCCAAATTCTGCTCTCATTGACAACTGAGTAAATCACTGAAGGTTGCCTACTGTTTTTGCTGCCCATGCAATTCAGCAGAAGTGAGTACAAGAAATGTTTCCTCTGCTGCTGAGTGTGCCATCACCTGACTTTTATCTCACTCTGGAGCTTTAGCTGCCCCATTGCAACACAGTAATGGGAAACTTGTCCATGACCACCCTTTAAACTCTTCCTTTGGTAGGGGAAGACAAGGGTGGGCCTATTAGCTGTTGAAAGTAAATGGACAGAACAGGATAATCCATTGACCCCTGAAGTCCTCCCCAAAGATCCCAAAAGGGTGAGGGAGACTGGAGTTGGAATCCTCGTTGATATTCTTGAAAACAGTGGAGAGTTTTCCTTTCAGGCTGAAACAAAATACCAGGAGGAAGTATAACACATTTAGGCATCAGCCATTGCAATAGTTACAGGTTAAAGAAAGAAAAGTAGTACTTGTGGCACCTTAGAGACTAACAAATTTATTAGATCATAAGCTTTCATGAGCTACAGCTCACTTCATTGGATGCATGTAGCTCACAAAAGCTTATGCTCTAATAAATTTGTTAGTCTCTAAGGTGCCACAAGTACTCCTTTTCTTTTTGCGAATAAAGATTAACACGGCTGCTACTCTGAAACCAGCTTAAAGAAAACTTTTGTGAAATAAATAAACTGAGAATAGTAAATGGAAAAGTAGCATTTTGTACAATTTTATTGTGAAATTTTGCACCTGTTAGACCAGGTCTTTCCTCTATGCTTTAATTTGGTAGGATCTGTGCTACACTTCTTTTTCTGAACTTGGTGATGAGCTTGGTTTCTCTCTCTTCTTGAGCATTGTAGCAAGGATATGCTACAGCAGTGGTTCTCAAAGCCGGTCTGCTGCTTGTTCAGGGAAAGCCCCCTGGTGGGCCTGGCTAGTTTGTTTACCTGCCACGTCCACGGGTTCAGCCGATCGCGGCTCTCAATGGCCATGGTTCGCCGCTCCGGGCCAATGGGGGCTGCGGGAAGGGCGGCCAGCATGTCCCTTGGCCCTCGCTGCTTTCTGCAGCCCCCATTGGCCTGGAGCAGAAAACCGCGGCCAGTGGGAGCCGCGATCGGCCAAACCTGCGGATGCGGCAGGTAAACAAACCAGCCTGGCCAGCCAGGGAGCTTTCCCTGAACAAGCGGCGGACCGGCTTTGAGAACCACTGTGCTACAGCATATGCTGCAGCCCCTGCCTGATCCCAGCGTGGCAGACAAGTAGAGATGAAGCCTAGAAGGAAAACTACCTTCTGAACCTGCTGCCATGTAGAATACCTGAATAGAGAACTGTGCTGAGTTTGTGTCCAGAGGGAAATTCCTTCCAGCCCAAGTAGGAATTGCCTAGGCTAGATTCACCTAGGCCAGGAGAAAGTCAGCTTGTTCAGGAAAAGCAGAGAATTGGTCAGCAGCGCCCTTCTCAAATGCATGAATGTTAATAGAAAGCAAACTTTTGAAGGGGTATTGATATGGTCAAGCTGAATTCCTTTCTAAATATGCGAGAGAATATTTGTGGAAATTTTTTGCATGGTTCAAATCTATAGCTACTTATTATACATGTATAAGAAGGAAAACATGGCATTTGGATATCAGCTCTAAAATCTGGCAGACCTTTAAATACCAAAAAGTGTATCTACTGATATGTCAGAGGATCTGTATATCCAGTTGAGTCACATCTGGTGAGTGTAGAGCTCCCATCAATTTCAGTAGAAATTCCAAGTCTGGGACCACTTGCTGTGTAGGCCCGTGGTTTGTGTATAGCACAGCATCAGCTTGTGTTAATGGTGTCTGAGTGTTAAAGTGGTGGGGAAAAATTAATTCACTTAGTAATTTGTAACTCTGCAGTATTTGTATTAAAGTTCCCCCCCAGTAATTACAAATTAGATTTCAAAACATAATTGTTGCTCCAATATGAGATTAAGCAAGTATATTATTATATAATGTTACCTGTGAACAATTAAAACCTTATAAAGTTGAAAACAATTATGAAGGAAATATGCATATACGTATAATGCTAAGGTTGGGAAGAGCTTAATTTGATTAGATGAATGCAATGAAGATTAAAACTATAATAAACTGAAATCACGACCTAGCTTAGATGCATTTGTTTGTTTCATACAGTAATTTAATAAGATCTCTGAAGCATGCCAAAGAACACTTTTATCATTTCTTTTCTTCTCACTTGATGTAAACAGAACATGGGCAGAATCATAGTTACAAGTTATGGGGTATTTCAAGTGATGAGGGGTGAGATGTTGTTTGATCTATAACTCGTATGTTTCCAATTAAAAAAAATCGGGAGCTTGGTATTTAAAATAAATTAAACAAACAAACTATAACTAGTAAGATACCACTGATTATCATCATATTAAGTTGAAGTTTCCCTTCTCCTGAAAGAGTCTAGTGGTTTGAGCCATTTTACCTAAGTCTAAAATGGAAACTTCCTCTGAAACCAGTAAGTAACATAACTGCATTTTTAAGATTGCAGTGACTTGAGGGTTCTTCCAGTTTGAGGAACTCACTGTATCATAGACTGAGGGCCTGTCTACACTACTGCTTAAGTCGATGTAAGTTACATCACTCAGGAGTATGAAAAAGCTCCCCCAGCTCGAGTGACTAAAGTTACGTCGACTTAAAGCAGTGTTTATGCTGTTCTATGTTGGCAGAAGCCGCTCTCCCGCCGACACAGCTTCTGCCTCTTGTTGAGGTGGAGTGATTATGCCGACAGGAGTGCACAGGTATAGCTCATCTTCACCAGATGCACTACAGTGGTGTAGCTGCATCATGTAGACTAGCCCTTAATAAACTACACGACTGAGGGAACAAGGAACAAAATGAGCTTTCAAAGTGCTGAGTGAATTTCAGTGGGAGTTGGGAAAGTTTCTAAGCTCCTAAGTCCCATTTCCAAAAAGGACTTAAGCATTTAGGAGTCTAAGTCTCAGAAGCCTAAGTATTTAGGTCACTTTTGAAAATGGGATTTAGGAGCCTGTCACATAGGGGCTTTTGAAAATGCGCTTTTGTGAATCCCAGTCTGATTTGCCAGAATTGTCACAAAAACGTAATATATATGATTTTAAAACCACCTCTGTTCTCTCCTCCTGTCAAATATTCTTCCCTTCCCTTCTGAAATTCTTATCTACTTTCCAAGCCCCCACATTAGGGATTTCACACTTTATTTCCAAAACTAAATAAGGAGGAAGGGGCTGGAATTGTATATGCAGAGATGCTGTACGGCAATAATTCTGGGGACAAGAGTTGTGCTGACTTGCAGAGAGGAAGAGGAATTGTCGGAAGGAGGGAGACGTTAAAAAAATAAACAATTTTGATGCCAGCTCCTTTGGCTTTTTTCACGGAAGGGAATGAAGAATCTAAGACAGCATCTCTTTTATAGCAAACACGTTGTCTAAATACATAAGTAAGTTTATGCATAAGGATTACAGTAACCATTTAAAATAGAGAGAGATGAATATTTGCATTATAGCTATAGAACATACTGTGAATATGCAAATATTAGCCCCCGACTAATTATAGCAAAAATAATAACTTGATAAGGTGGGTGGGGGAGGGGAAGGGGAACAGGAACAGTACCGTTATGCATCAGTATCCATACAACACTGGTGCACTCTGATTGTCTGAGACAATAATATCAGAACAGAAATAGAATTCTGTTGCAAAGCCAAAATACTCAGCATTAGTGAATTGCAAATAGTCATGTGATTTAAAATATGTATTAAGATATGAAGAGAGTAAAAACAAGAATGAAAAAAAAAAACCCTGGTGTAATTGTTGATGAATTGTGGATGGACAAAAATATACACTATTACTGATGAGTAATCGATCGGCCATACTATGTGTTCAAGCTACTTTTTCTGTCATGAGGTCACCCGTGTATCGTTAGCACTCACTCGATGTGCGGTGTGTATGCTCACACATGATATCGAGGGATTTGATTGGAATCTTGCAATCTACCCTCAATAAAGAGCAGTGTGTAGGACTCAATCACAGCTTAGTCCCTGCTTCCACTTTGCTCCACAAGGGAAGGCAAGTTGTACCAGCCCTTTACCTGGCACAGCTTGCTTTCCTCTCTCTACTGAAAAAAGAAAAGGAGTACTTGTGGCACCTTAGAGACTAACAAATTTATTAGAGCATAAGCTTTCGTGAGCTACAGCTCACTTCATCGGATGTGAGCTGTAGCTCACGAAAGCTTATGCTCTAATAAATTTGTTAGTCTCTAAGGTGCCACAAGTACTCCTTTTCTTTTTGCGAATACAGACTAACACGGCTGCTACTCTGAAACCTCTCTCTACTGAGTGAGCTGTGTTGGGGGAGTCAACTCCACCGCTGCCTGTCCACCACAGCATGTGAAGACCAGGATGCAGTTTGTCTGCTCAGGGATTCACATTATTTGGATGCCTCCTCTACAAGGTAGGGGGAGGGATGGACCCTGATTAGGGTGGGCGCATGGATGGTGCATTCATTACTAAGCGTCTCTCCTGGCCAAAATTTTCTGCAATAGTTGCAGCTGCATTAACCACCCAGAGCAGCTTTACTGATGCTTGTAAAGTAAGATTCAGCATCTATTTTCCATGCCATTATTCATAAATACTTCAGTAAACTTTCTGCACCAAGCCCATTTACTTGGGCTTTGTGTGGGTAGTAGAATTTGATTTAAAGGATCTATGCAAATTATTTTGCTTTTGTGCCATAAGTTCTTCTTTATTTATTGTCATACAACAATGAGCCACAAAAGCAAACTCCTACTCCAAACATATTCCCTACTGCTAGAGTCTTCACAAAGTTGGTTTCAACATGTTTTGCAAATGTTTCCACTTGTTAACAATGCAGATTTAAACCAGCAGCCCACATCAGCAGCTTGTGTACAGCCTTGATAAATGTCGGTGAAAAGACAGGCCAATGCTTACCTCATAGCTGCTTCTTTCTGTGTAGAACTGATAACATTTAGTCACTTAAATCCAGAGGCATAAAGGCTGCATGTGTGTGTGCGCGCACACACACATTTATTTGTGCTGCAATCCTATATGCTGTGAGCTGGTTGACAAAGTTACAAAGCTCTGTGGGCCATGGGCTGTCTTTGTTCTGAGCTGTCTACATGCTAGAGAAATTAGGGGAGCCAGGTGAAAGGAATCATAAATGCTAGGGGTGGGATTTTCAAAAGCACTTAGTATTGGTCTAATTCTATTCCAACTGAAGTAGCTGATAAAAGCAAAGGACACCAAATTTATGTGGAACGTAAATAACTTTAAGACTAAAATGAATGATGTCTTTTGGAATCTGAGAGGTGTGCTGGGGATACACGATGCCTAGTCATCATGTAACAAAGCAAGACCCCCGTCAATGCTTAAGATTGCTACTAACATATATAAATTACAGTCAAAATAACGGCGGCTGCAAATGGGAGGTTTTTTTCATCTTTACTGTACCTCAAAAATGTTCATAAGTGGGTGAAGATTGAAACAGATTCATATTTTGACTGGAAAAATATCAGCCATGATAGACGGAATTGTCATTTTTAACACATAATAAATACTATAACTCATTACTTAATATACAGCACCCAAAAGTTTGTCAGGTGTGTCTCAGTTTAAATATGAAGCCCAGGTCCCTGTCCTGAAGAACATACAACTTAGTTTCAGACATGGCATAGTTGTGGGAGTAACAAAAGAGCAGGGTCAGCCGAATGAGAAAGCACAGGAGCTGCAGAAATAAGATTACTCCTGTTACTCCTCTAAGTCTTGTGCTCAGGATGGTGGAGCAAATATATCTATAAATAAAATTTTATTCTACTTATTTTGTGTGGACATTGTATTGGAAGTGGGTCTAACAGAGGGATTTGGATGCAAATAGAGAAATAGTCAAGTAATAAATAATAATAATCTATATTATTTTTATTAAATATAATCCAATTCTAACTCTTTACGACATTTAATAAAAAGTAACTTTCTTACTTAAAGTTACACACAGCACGAGTGAAATGCAGTGGCATACAGTGATGGAAAAACATGACATTTTGGCCAAGTATAATGGGGCCAATCACTACTATTCTGAAACATTTTACAGAATCTCTACATTTTCAGCAGAAAGAAGACATGACCTCTGTTTTAAAAGATCTCAGCCAAGAAACACAAATACATTAAATTTCTTAATACTCACTGTATGCACATCAGAGGATTGAGAAATGACTCAGTCATATTAACCGGTTTCCAAGTAGCAGCCGTGTTAGTCTGTATCCGCAAAAAGAAAAGGAGTACTGTGTGCCACAAGTACTCCTTTTCTTTTTTCAGTCATATTAAGACTCTCTGGAATGCCATCCTATATTGAAAGCCTAGCACCAGTGAAGGAATTGAGAATTTTGCCATCAGCTTTATTGCAGCCAGGATTTCACTCTTTGTATTTACTATTCAAAGTTTATATCACTAAGTCATCACTTCTATCTTTTTAAATAATACTGCTAAGTATTTATTACACCCAGTATTATTCTTCAAATTTTCTCCAGAACTACAGTATGTAACAACATACACTAAATGCTTTCCATTCCAGTTTTTTTAAAAAGTTGCATTATGCTGAAGGTCTGATTGATTTCAGTGAATCCAGACCATGGTGAATCCCAGTATAATAATAGATTTCACTTGAAAAGAAGACAATTAATTTCACATAATATAATGGTTTCAGTTACTATGGAAACAGAGCTATAGAAAGACTTTTTCAACATTAAAAGACATTTTGTGTATTCAAAGAAAAATTATTTTTTCCTCGGTCGAGAAAACCATGAAAGGGTTCCAAAAAAAAAGGAAAATAATATGAAATGTTTGAACCAAAAGCTATTAGACTACTTCTCTACAGTGATTTTGTGCATGCTAAGGAGAATTTAGCTACTCCCACTCCTTTACTGCTAGTTTAAGAGCCGGGGATCTTGAGCTCTGTAACAAAGTGCATATTACAGAGGGAGAGTTATCAACTGAAACAGCAACATGGATGAGTTATTTTTCTCTGGGGGCCATCTGCAAGATATCATACCCAAGCTCATAAATCTCATCTAGAAATGGGATATCCATACTACTACTTAACACTTTTTTTTTCTTTGCTTGTTACTAATTTGTTCTTACCCCAGAGGTAATTGAACATGTAGGGTCAACAATGTGGAAAATGATCACTTTGTTTATGGTATTAGGTCCTGGTTTGGTAAAGCCCTTAAAGTTATGTGCTTTTGCAGAACAGAATTGAATTTAACCATGTGCCTAAAGCTAAACACATGTGAAGGGGTTTTGCTGAATCAGGGTTTTAACATTTTTGTTTTGCCTATGAACATGATATTCGTTATCTTTTTGTGTTAATATTGTTATATATTTTCAAGTTAAGAAAAATAATGTTAAATATCGAAAGCACCTCATAACACTGTGATACTTGTGGGATCAAACTTGTATGTGTTTGTGTAGAACTTACAAGATCAGAATTTTGCTGTACTAAAGTGAGGTAGAAGAATTGCTTTGGAGCCTAGTTTTTGAGGAATGCTGATGACATTGCACTGAGGTCAATGTGTCATCTAGAAATGGGATATCCATACTACTACTTAACACTTTTTTTAAAACACAGTAAACTTCAGTATATAAATAAACAGGCTTACAGTTCATATAGTTTACTGAACCTATCTGTAAAATGGGTATATTAGTATATATTTTCCTGAATGATATTTAGGTAGACATAAATGTTTTTAATAATGAAGTATTTTTCAAGTTTTAGGTAACTGAGTTGATATACGCAAAGTGCTTTTTAAAGGTGTCAGAATTGTGGTTTAAATTTTTTTAAAGATGATGCTTAGTGTAGTTACTAGAAGCATCAGATACCATGAAAGAGAGAGCATTGTGAAGCTCAAAAACGTGTCCCTTCCATCAACGGAAGTTGGCCCACTTCTCAATATAACTACAACACATAATGTCTTTCTTCCACAAATCTGTGCTATTAAAAAGGAACAAAATAGTCAATTTCTGGTATTAGTATGGTCTTTTATGGAAAATGATTCACATTCTTTAGTTTCTAGAGTACCAGGAATTGATGTCTCTAAAATCAATGAAGTCTTGACTAAAGAAAAGTTGATACAGTACAGTCTCTAATTGCACATTTAGACTCTTTTTTTAAGGGACTGTCATTAAGCCCTTGTCTGCAGGTCTTTTTTACATCTCATTCTTCAAAGCTGAAGTCTCTTTAATCAAACATGCAAAAATTACTTCTTATGCAACTCTAAACTCCATACCCTGCAATTTTGTTAGGGGGGAAGCCTCCCTCTTTTAAAGGACAGTTCTTCCTGTACAGAATGCATTCAGCCATCTTTAATAACATGGCTATTTAATAACAATAGATCTTCTCTCTTAGTTATTCATACCCCACTGCATTACCTTATTATCTGAGATCCTAACAATCTTCTTTGCATTTGTCTTTGTAATACGCCCATATGGGAGGAAAGTATTTTATCCCCATTTTACATATGGGGAACTGAGGCACATAGAGACTAAGTGACTTGCTAAAGGTCAGATGGGGTCTGTGGCAGAGCAGGGAATTGAACCTGGCTCTTCCAGGTATTAGGCTCGTGCCCTAACCACTGAACAAGCCTTCCTTTGGGGTCTTAAGTTTTGCAGGCTGGCATTCCATCTCAATCATAGTGCCAGAGATGGTGTTTTTTTCCACATTTGGATACAGTTACTCCTGTCTTTGAAAGAACTGTTTAGTGATTACTCTTTAGCGTCACTCAATTGTATTTGCTAAGATCAGCGAAGGAATGCAATGCCCAAATCTAACCACAGCTGAAACCAATACTGAATATACAGAAAAATACTAGAAAAGAAATGCTGTGTATAGCTGAACTCAGTGAACCATGGTCAACTTTCTGAATGGTCTTGCACTCTTTTCCAGCCCACAGTCGAAGTAAGTTTTGGTTGAAAACTGGCAGCTCATGACTGCAGAGGGTTTTGTGCTGATATCAGTCAGTAGCTCTTTGTGAGTCTCTTAGAATTCCCACTGCGCACCAGTGGGAAGGCCATATGATCTGAACACTGTAACTAAGGTGACTATTACGTGTCACTTTATTACCATCCAGAACTTGTTCAAAGCAGTAGTGGAAGAGGGTATGAAATTGCCTTTGATGGGAATTCCAACAAATTGATTTTGGCCACTGTAGACAAATTGCTAGCGGAACTGACACAGATACAGGGCTCAGTAACATAATACAGACCCAGCATTATCTGCTTGCTACACTTTCTTGTTTGATCCCTACTTCAAATGATCTCAGTGATAGTACCATTCAGAGTCAGATGACACAGCAAGTATCTGAAATGCTCATTTTAGCTGTGCACTATTCAGTATGTCTCTGAGAATAAGGATGACAATCTTTCCTTGCGTGGTTCCCCAAATAGGAGAGTATCTTTTCAAAGCCTGATAGCAGGCAAAGTGTTTTTTAAACTTTTTGACAAGTTTCAAGGATGACTCTGAGTGTGTCAATAAGGTAATAAAGAGCAAATGTTGTCTACACGCACGCGCACACATACATACATGCACGCACACAGACCTATATATATGCACACACATATAAAAATTTGGTTTGAGATAAGTGCAAATAACAAGTACATTTTATAACTTTCTTCCCTGACTTGTGTTGGAGTAAGCATTTAGCCTAGTTACTTTCAAGGATTTTAAAATGAAATTATATATGTTTTAGTGTCTTTGGCAGAGTCAATGCACCATAAATGTGCAATCTAACATCTCCGATTCTCACGGTCATCCCACCCCGTCCCAATTCGTAGCCTTTGCATCATCATTTAACCTGTCTTAGCAGGCTACATAAAGAAGACAAGCGGACCTTCCAGGAGATTCTCTCATGCACCCTGTTCACTTGCCAGCATTCACAACATAGTGAGCATACTTCTAACTGTTTGGGAAAGTCACCTCTAGTGGATGGAGACAGCTAACTCCTGGTTATTTATATCTTACATTCTCTTTTTTTAAGGACACATTTCTGTGGCCTTCATACATCTGTTTGCTAAGTTAAACCTGACTCTTTCTCTATGCCGCAAGTTGATTAAATCAGCCTCAGTCATATGAATGAAGCTTTTCAGCTGATCTAATTCTCCTGAGATAGTGCATGTTTTCTAATAAACTGTATTTTGAAAATCTCTCCTCTTTGTTTTTTGTAATGAATGAAAGTGTTTGCCCACTATAATTAGGTCAATAAACACAATCCAAACTAACAAAACAGGTTATAAAATAAATAAAATGTTTTCTCACCTGAGTGTGACTGAGTCTTACATATAGTAAGACAACAGTAGAGAGAGATTCACTCTTACCCAGACCTAGACGGTACTGGAGTGTTCTCCAGTGCAATTGATGGGCAGGAGGCATATCTCTTGAAGGCCCTACAGGGTTCAGGATCCAGTGTGGTTATGAGGCTGAAGGCCCCCAGGAAGAGAGACAGCTATGTACACAACCTATCCTATACTACCCTACACAGACAAATTACCAGAAAATAGTAAAAGAGACTATGGGAAGATGTATTGGTTGATCATAGGATGACTATGAGCTGCCAATGTGATATGGCTGTGAAAAAAGCTAATGCAGTTTTGGGATGCATCAGGAGAGGTATTTCCAGTAGGGATAAGGAGGTTTTAGTACCGTTATACAAGGCACTAGTGAGACCTCACCTGGAATACTGTGTGCAGTTCTGGTCTCCCATGTTTAAAAAGGATGAATTCAAACTGGAACAGGTACAGAGAAGGGCTACTAGGATGATCCGAGGAATGGAAAATTTGTCTTATGAAAGGAAACTCAAGGAGCTTGGCTTGTTTAGCCTAACTAAAAGAAGGTTGAGGGGAGATATGATTGCTCTCTATAAATATATCAGAGGGATAAATACCGGAGAGGGAGAGGAATTATTTAAGCTCAGTACCAATGTGGATACAAGAACAAATGGGTACAAACTAGCCACCAGGAAGTTTAGACTTGAAATTAGACGAAGGTTTTTAACCATCAGAGGAGTGAAGTTTTGGAATAGCCTTCCAAGGGAAGCAGTGGGGGCAAAAGATCTATCTGGCTTTAAGATTAAACTCAATAAATTTATGGAGGAGATGGTATGATGGGATAATGTGATTTTGGTAATTAATTCATCTTTAAATATTCAGGGTAAATAGGCCTAATCCCCTGAGATGGGATATTGATGGGTGGGATCTGAGTTATGCAAGAAAGAATTTTCTTTAGTATCTGGCTGGTGAATCTTGCCCATATACTCAGGGTTTAGCTGATCGCCATATTTGGGGTGGGGAAGGAATTTTCCTCCAGGGCAGATTGGAAGAGGCCCTGGAGGTTTTTCGCCTTCCTGTGTAGCATGGGGCACGGGGTCACTTGAGGGAGGCTTCTCTGCTCCTTGAAGTCTTTAAACCATGATTTGAGGACTTCAATAGCTCAGACATAGGTGAGGATTTTCGTAGGAGTGGGTGGGTGAGATTCTGTGGCCTGCGTTATGTATGAGGTCAGACTAGATGATCATAATGGTCCCTTCTGACCTTAGTATCTATGAATCTATGTAGTCCTGATGACAGGAAGGTTAGTTCCATTTGCTCTCTTTTGTGGTAATGATGAAGGAAATGAAGTAATTGGGGATGTACTTTCTCCTGTAGAGTAGGACAATGATGCCTCTCTCATACAAGATCTCTCATGTATCTCCTCCCAGTGGATATGACTTTTTCCATATCCAGAAGTGTGAAAGTCTAAATCTGTAGCTGACATCTGTCTGTGTCAGTTTCACAGAGTGACACACAGTTCTCAACTATCTCCTACTGTAAATTTGCCATGGAAATTGGAAGGAAAAGGCTGTCTCTTTCTCTTCATATTGTAAATTGATAGATTCATTGTATAACTGTTCTTCATTGTTGACTGTTTACAGAAAAAAACAAAACATGCTTATTGCTATTTTTATTCCAATCACCCCCCCCCTTGGTTATAAGAGGGGTTAACCATACTTCAGTTGATAGAGGTATTAAAATCTGTGAGCTGTCTAATCTTGAGTCTGTACATGTTCACATTAGGACTTCTCTTTCTAATGGGTGCATGTGGTTTCTGATCAGGAGAGCTGCTGAATGCAGATGCAGTTTAGGCTTGCCTATAATATGAATACTGATGATCAGAAAGCAAAAAAGTTGCCATCTTGCCTTCTATTCCTAAGGTTTCTCATGATTATATATATCCCACCGTATACTGTTGACACGGGGACAAAACTGTTTATCTATATGAAAAAGTCATGATAGTTTTAAAGACCTGTCACCTTAGGTGTAGTGAGCATGTTGCATCATGTATTGATCAAAGAGTTTGTGGATTTGAAACTAGTTTTCAGTAATATCACTCTATTGCCAGAAATAAACTATTTTAAAATGGTAGCTACATCCAAAATTTATATATGAAAAAGCATAAGTAGAATGCTTTCACTTGCTCCAGGTGCTACCTCTTCCGTTCACTGATAAACCATGGAGGATACAGGATAAAAGGAATACTCACTTGTTTCCTATGAGTTAGGTAGCTAAATGCATAGGTATTAATATGCAAAACAAAAACAAAATCTTGTAGTATTAATGCCAAACTAAGGTACAAGTTAAAGTAATGATGTCAGGAAATTCCGCAAATGAAGGTTGCTTTATCAATGTTAACTTGGCTACATTTCATATTCTAGATTGTTTAATGTTATAAAGGCTAGATTATGCCAAGTGCTGAGTTTCTCTGGCACTGATATCAAAATTTATAAGTCACAGGTGGACTGCTCTACTCACATACAGCCTAATGGGAAGTCAATGGGGCCCACCAATTCACCCACATGTTGTAAATTTGAAAGATGGAGGCTTTAAGCACATTCTTAATCTAAAGCTTGTGAGTAGTTCCATTGAAGTCAAGTAGTCACTGAAGGATTTTGACTTCTGTAATAGGAAAATTATTTTTTGCTAATACCAGGCATTTAAGAAACAAGTGACTTATTGTGTCCTGAAGAATATTACAAAACCAACAAATGCTTTGTTAGGATCCAACCAAATTTATGTAATTTTGTAGGTGTCCAATTGCCCAATTTTTAAGGGGTGAAAAAGGGGGAATATTAGATTTGAACATACTCTTTTATCTTCTTCCCTCCCCCCCTGCATTCTTTTAAACCATTCTCAAGTAGTTACACACATTTTTGTTTGTATTGAGGTTTGTAGAGCACTCTCTTTACAAAATATAACTTTTGCATCTAATCTCTTGGACACTGTTTTAACGAAGTTAAAAATATACAAAAAATAAGTTCCAATTCTACTAAGACCTGTACCACATGTTTAACTTTGATTAACCCTATTGAAAGTTGAGTATGTGTATAAGTTTTTACAGGTCATTACAGTGAAGTCAACTTATGCATTATGCATAAATCAGTATGGCCTAGTGGATAGAGTGCTGAACTGGGGCTCAGGAATAGTGTGTTCTATTCCTGATTCTGGCTTGCTGAATGATTGTGGGGAAATCAATGCACCCCTATGTGCCTCAGTTTCCCCATCTGACAAATGAGGATAATGATACTGACCTCCATAGTAAAGCACTTGATCTATTGATGAAAAATGCTACATAAGAGTTAGGTATTATTAAAATTATAAAAAGTAGAAGTAAATCCTTTATAATAGGACGATAAAAGAACTTCAGTGAAGTTAGTAATGAAACGTTTTTTAAAAAGCAGAAAATGAAGATAAAATAATTTAGTTCAAACAGAAATAGAACTTTTCAGTTTATTCATAAGAAGAGATGGGGAAAAGACAATAACTCGCACAGGTTATCTTTTTAAATAGCTGACTTCATTCCCATATTGAATAATTTAAACTATTTCTGCTTTTAAGGCAAAAATCTGAGAAGGAAATAATCTCTTGTAGAGCTTTAACCATTCAAAATGAATTTGATCTGTTCCTTTACTGTATTTCATTACAAAGACATTTTAAATACTAATGATGATGATGAATCCATTTGGTATGCAGAATTATTTAGCTTGAAAAGACTGGTGTGTTTCATGGTAAGGGAACATTAGCTAAGTATTAGTTATTGGATATTTAAATTCTTCAATTTTTCAAATGGGAATGTAAAATCTAAATCTGAACCATTTTTGCTAATTAAACCTCCCATGGCAATTCTTGCAAGAGTAAGGATGTTACTCCCAGTGTTGTATTTAAATTTAGATAATACTTTTGACACATATTTCTGTACATTATTTTATGGCTTCACTGTCCACTCTTCCACTTGCTTGTGGTCAGAAAGAAGCTTTCCAGGCAAATATCAATTTCTGTAGACTTCAGGCTTCATTTCTTATGATTATGGTTGCAAAGAAGACCCCCCCAGCTCTATAGTAGGAAGCCCTGAGAGCCAAAGCTTGAGCTAAGTTTTTCAGGGCTTCCAGGCTCTCTGCTTCACAGCTCAGAGCCAAGCCCAGGGTTCTCAGTGCCTCCAGCTCCCAGTTCTTGAATCCATGGCAGAGACGCCTAGACACTCTGTGGTCCCTAGCTCTGGGGCTGTTTGCATGACAGGGATGCCTTAGATCCACAGACCCTAGAAGCCGTACGTACCCCAAAAGTCCACCAGGTGAGCTGTCAGGAAACCAGGTAGGTTCTATCAGCAGCTTATCAAATGCTGATTTCATGAACCAGCATTTTCTTTTGTTGAAAAATTCCCAACCAGTTCTACATGGACCACAGAATAGCTGGAGGGAGGGGTGCGTTGGTTTCTGACCAGGATATTGGAGCCACCATCTTCTGTATCAGTCTTTGGCTAGTAAACTTATCCCTCTCAACAGTATGTATCTGATAACATTTCCAAAGCCTGGGCATCAGTGGGTGGGGATTAAAAAGGTGGCTATGTGAATGGGCACAGGGGTGAGAGTAATCAAGGGAAAAATCAGTTGTATAGAGCAAACGGAGAAGTTTGTTATATTGGTATAAAAAGAGAAAGATTTAAGTTGGAGAGAAATGAGAAAGAAGTGTTTTGAAAATATAAAGAATGGAGGTTGAGAACACAGTATATGAGAAAAAGAAATAACAGGGTTAAAGGAGAGATAAAGAAAAGAGAGGTCAGACAGTGAAGAGGAAGGAGGAAGAACAACACCTGGATGCATACAAGCAAAGAATAGAGAGGAAATTACTGATGCTAGGAAGTAGAAGAAGGTATAACAAGAGCAAGATGCACATATTTCAAACTATCTATCTATCTATCTATCTATCTATCTATCTATCTATCTATCTATCTATCTATCTATCCTTCCTACCTACCTACCTACCTACCTACCTACCTACCATTGCTATGTATGTATTCATTGTGTTCTTTTTGTTTGTTTCTTTATTTTCACTGTACATTTAATTTCCTGGATTATTCAGATCCACAAAAATAATGGTAATATTTAGGGCTGTTGATAAATCACAGTTAACTCACATGATTAACTCAAAAAAATTAATCACAATTGATTGCAGTTTTAATCACACTGTTAAACAATAGAATCCCAATTTAAATGTATTATTTATATTTGGATGTGTTTCTACATTTTCAAATATATTGACTTCAGTTACAACACAGAATACAGATTGTACACTGCTCACTTTATATTATTTTATGACAAATATTTGCACTGTAAAAATGATAAACAAAAGAAATAATGTTTTTCAATTCACCTCATACAAGTACTGTAATGCAATCTCTTTATCTTGAAAGTGCAACTTAAAAATGTAGATTTTTTTTTTGTTAAATAACTGCACACAAAAACAAAACAGTGTAAAACTTTAAAGCCTACAAGTCCACTCAGTCCTACTCCTAGTTCAGCCAATTGCTAAGACAAAAAAGTTTGTTTAAGTTTACTGGAGATAATGCTGCGTGCTTCGTATTTATGTCACCAGAAAGTGAGAACAAGTCTTCCACATTGCACTTTTGTAGCTAGCATTGCAAGCTATTTACGTGCCAGATATGCTAAACATTCGTATTCTCCTTCATGCTTCAGCCAACATTACAGAGGACGTGTGTCCATGCTGATGACGCTTGTTAAAAAAAATGCATTAATTAAATTTGTGGCTGAACTTTTCAGGGGAGAATTGTATGCCTCCTGCTCTGTTTTACCCGCATTCTGCCAAATTTTTCATGTTGTAGCAGTCTCGGATGATGACTCAGCACATGTTGTTCATTTTAAGAACACTTTCACTGCAGATTTGACAAAATGCAAAGAAGGTACTAATGTGAGATTTTTAAAGATAGCTACAGCACTTGACCCAAGGTTTAAGAATCTGAAGTGCTGTCCAAAATCTGAGAGGGATGAGGTGTGGAGCATGCTTTCAGGAGTCTTAAAAGAGCAACACTCCAATGCGGAAACTACAGAACCTGAACCACCAAAAACGAAAATCAGCCTTCTGCGCGTGGCATCTGACTTAGATGATGCAAATGAACATGAGTTTTGGATCTCGAGCAGAACCCATCATCAGCATGGATGCATGTCCTCTGGAATGGTGGTTGAAGTATTAAGGGACATATGAATCCTGAGCACATCTGGCACGTAAATATCTTGCAATGCCGGCTACAAAGGTGCCATGGGAATGCCTTTTCTTACTTTCTGGTGACACTGTAAACAAGAAGTGAGCAGTATTATCTCCGGTAAACGTAAACAAATTTGTTTGTCTTTGCAACTGGCTGAACAAGAAGTAGGACTGCGTGGATTTGGGGGCTCTAAAGTTTTACACTGTTTTGGTTTTGAGTGCAGTTATGTAACAAAAAATATATACATTTGTAAGTTGCACTTTCATGAGGGAGATTGTACTACAGTACTTGTATGATGTGAATTGAAAAATACTATTCCTTTTTTTCCAGTGCAAATATTTGTAAAGAAAAATAAATATGAAGTGAGCACTGTACATTTTGTATTCTGTGTTGTAACTGAAATCAATCTATTTGAAAATGTAGAAAACATCCAAACATATTTAAATAAATGGCATTCTATTATTGTTTAACAGTGCGATTAATCGTGGTTAATTTTTTAAATCACTTAGCAGCTCTAATAATATTTGTATTGGAAAAATTTAGAGTCCTACATTACGTGCAGGTGAATGGTGGGCTTTTTCAGATGCACGTAGATTCATAGATATTATGGTCAGAAGAGACCATTATGATCATCTAGTCTGATCTCCTGCACAATGCAGGCCACAGAATCTCACCCACCCACTCCTGCGATAAACCTCTCACCTGTGTCTGAGCTACTGAATTCCTCAAATCATGGTTTAAAGACTTCAAGGACCAGAGAATCCTCCAGCAAGCGACCCGTGCCCCATGCTGCAGAGGAATGTGAAAAACCTCCAGGGTCTCTTCCCATCTTCCCTGGAGGAAAATTCCTTCCCGACCCCAAATATGTCTTTGGGGTGCCTTTCAATGGGACTTGTGCTTCTAAGGCACATAGGTGCTTTTGAAAATCCCTCCTCTAGGCAGCCAACTCTCCTGCAAATTTCATATTCAGAATCACATCTGTAAAAGTTCCCATCCTCTCACAATCATTTAAAAGGCTCCTATCCCAGTAAGAAACTTTGTGGACAGGCTTAAAGCAGATAAGTAATTACATTTGAAAACAAAATACTTAAAAGTCAGTGCCTTTTTACTCACCTGCCAAGACTTGGACCAAGAGTCTGTGTCTGTTCTGCATCAACTGTTCATACCACAATAATCTAAAACTCTTAGCTGATTTTAAAGTTATCAGTTGAAATGGAAACACAGAATCCTACACTTATATTTGGTGAAAAAAATGGTCTGTGTAAATGGTTTGGTACTTTCGAAAGGCACACACTTTTCACGTTCTGAAGCCGTTAATATTTTTGGTTCCCAAAGTTTGGAATTCAATTGTATTTTGAATTCAGTACTTCTGAAAAAGGCTGCAGTAGAAACTGGAGGCCATTATGTTGCCACAGCTTCCTCCTGATACCCAAACTTCCTCATCTGTGTGAATGGACTCTGCTAATGAGAAACTGCCTCTATGGTTACCAGGGCTTTGGAGTGGAGCCCGCGGAGCAGCTCCGGAGCAGTGGAGCTGCAGGTTTTTGCCTGTAGCTGGAGCAGAGCCGGAGCACAGCTCCAAAGCCCTGATGGGTACAGCTACACTTTGAGCTGGAGGGATGATAGAGCTAGCATGTTAAAAATAGTAGAGTAGCTATGGTGGCGAGGGTCGGAAGATGTGCTACCCACTTTAAGTACAGTCCCACCCAGGTACCCTAGGTACCTATTTGGATGCTGAACTTGTTCTGTTGCTCATACCACTGTGGCTACACTGCTATTTTTAGTTCGCTCAGTCAAAGCTAGTGCACAGAGCTGGAAATTACACTTCCAGATCTAAGTGCAAACATACCATTAGTGACAATCTCTTTGTCCATTCAGTTTGTACATTTCTAGATGTTTTTAGACTTCCAAAAAGGGCGTTGCTTAAATAAGGTTGTGGGTTTCATTGTTGTTGGTTTGATTTTTGTTTTAATGGCTATCTATTGGCTGAAACTAGGCTGAGCCCATTAACTCATTTCACGTAGGTCATTGCAAAACTTCATAACTTTCTATTGTTAACACAGTCTAGATTTGAACTGCTAATGTAGAGGTAAAAGTTTCTAAAGTTCATCCTCTATACAATCTAGTTCCTCACTTCTTAAAATACTATTAAAGCAAAAAAACACAGTTCTTTTCAAGTCATTTAGCTTAGAATCTGCCCACCCTCATGTTAAATATGCACATTCAGCTCCTGTTGAATTCTGCTTCACCTCCCATTGACTTGAACCATAGACCATTTTTCCTTTGAATAAAAGGAAATTGGTCAATGGGAATTGAAGTCAATGTCAAGTCAATGGGAGTTGCCTATGCGTGTCTGAGGGCAGAGTACAAGCCATTTATATTTAATGAAAATGAACTGGTCTAAAAGCAAAGTGGATAAAACCTGTCTGAACCACAATATAGGGAAGAACAGATCTAGCTAAGAAGCAGAATAGCTGCACTATGGGATATCTAAGACAATAGAGGAATTATTTAATATCTACTGCTGAGCTTTGTCTAGGTTGTAAATGCATTTTAATAGTCACAGATTCTGGTCCCAACAAATGTACAATATCAGTGCAATAACACAGTAAAAAAGAATGTTGCAAATAACAACAAAGGACAATATCAGAATAATTAGGTTGTCTTGATCAAAAAGTGCTCCCTTAAAATAAAAACTTCTTCTAATTCTCACTCACAGCACCCCTTTGATATTTCATTACAGTTACAAGTTAATTATCTTGCTCCATGTAATGAGTGATCTTACAGTGAATGAATTTGTTTTGCCATTAAGCCTATAATTCTTTTTTAAGGAAACATTAAAATTAATATTAAAATAGGTGTTTGTGCTGAAATGTAAAAAAGAAAATATATTTAAGCATTACCCCAGTTTCCAGATTAGAATTCAGAGCTCTGCCTGAAGCTGAATTGCTTAGGAGAGTAAGCTTAATATCTTCCTTGAAAATCAGAGGATGCCTTGTAGAGAGGTTGCTGTGGATCCCATTGGTTGTATATATTGCTATGATTTATACTCTGTTGTGTCTTAAGGCATGAATAGGAAATTTAATATCTGGTTTTTGCTAATAATTATTTTAAAAAATTAACCCATGTAGTGCAATCTCTTTCAGCCATTTACAATAAAAAGTTCTAGAATAAAAGTCAGACTTTTTATAACCCATGGTCCACAACTACCTGTCTTCAGATCCCAACTGTGGGGCAAATTTGTTCACACGTTGGTTTACATTGAATTGAATGGACATGAAGACTAATCTGCACATGCAACCCTACAGACAGCCCTTCCAGGTTTAATCTAGGGAAGCTTGCAATGCTACTGCCAGTTCTGTGGGTAACGAAGGACTTGAATCATGGTCAACTAAACACATTTCAACAGTTCTAGAAACAATAGGTGATTATTGCTGTTGAACATTTCATCAAAAAAAGTCAATGTTTTTATTTAAAATTGAATTTTTTAGCAAAATTATTGAAATTGTGAAAAAAATATTGTGAAAAATTTGAAAACAAATTTAAAATTGATCCATTTCAGACCCTGCAGAATGTGGGAACAACTTTGAAATTTCTTGTGAATTTCTCTGATTTTTTTACTAAGTCTGTGCAGTTTTATGTAAAGTTGTAGAAAACATTATTTGCAGTGGAGTGTGGGAGAGACCTAGTCCTCTGGTGGCATGAATTTATGCCAGCGGCAGAAGTTGCAACAGGCCCCCTTCTGGTCTGACTTGCTGTGGGGGTGGATTGAGGAATTTCAAATGGCCTTGTGTCTGCTGTCTGCACAACTTGGATGTAGTCAAAAATTGGGGCCTTTATTTCTGTGTGTTTCTATAAAATAATATAATAAATATTCACCAGCGATGTTTTTTCTAGGGAGTAACCATTTCTATTTGTTTATTATTATGTATTATTTGTATTCTGGGAGTACCTAAGAGCCCTGGTCATGCGTAGACCAGGGCTCCATTGTGTTAGGTGCTGTGCAGACCAAGAACAAAAAGGCAGTCGTTGTCTCAAACAGCTTGTTGCTAGGTCAAAGAATCAATAGCAGTAGGATTTTATTAGCCATCAATACAACAATAAGAATGTGATGCACTGTACCCCGGGGGAACACCCTGATGTTCATCTTTATAATATGATTGTGTGGTATCCAATGCAAAGTTTGTCATGTGGGGTGTCTTCAGAAGGCTCATGATGCACTGAGCATTGTTGTTATAGTAAGATTAGAGGTTTTAATTTCATGTATATAGTTGTGATGCTGAATATGTGTCCTCATGGCTTAAAACAAGCCCAGGCAAAACTCTTGAAGAGCAGAGGGGCACTTCACACCTCAACAGGGCATGTATGGGACAAACTCAGCCCTGCCTCACAGGAACAAAGGACACTGGCCTAGGAAGCAACAAAGAATCTGTTGGACTCTCGAGCGAGTCACCCCCCTTCCTTTGGTCAGTTTGGGATTACGATGAGGTAATGCTCACCTGACTGTGAAAGGGGGGGCAAAGCCAAGAAGGAAGAAAGAACGTGATAAAAGGGAGAGACATTTGCTATGTTCTCTCTCTCTCTCTTCCACCTCCATCTACAGACATCACCACCAAGTGACTGAAGCACTGATCAAAGGGGAGAGCTTGGCTGAAGGGCAACCATCCAGCCTGTGGTGAGAAGCATCTAAGTTTGTAAGGGCATTGAAAGTGTTAAGATCAGCTTAAAATGCTTGTGTCATTCGGTTGCACAATACAGGCAGCGGCTGGCCAAGAGTGCTCACTCACGTAGCTGGGAGCAGATTACATGCTAGAGGCTGCGCGTGAACAGCCCAGGAGTGGGGGTTCTCACAGCACAGGAGGGTAAGACTGGCTCCCAGAGTCGAGGATTGAAGTGATTGGAGTGACCTATCCAGTGACGGTCCAGATAGCACTAGGGGAACAACACACATAATCAGTAATTTAATCTGTAAAACTTCATGGTTTTGATAGCTTGGGAAGGGTGTGTAGAGGATGTACTTCAACTGAATAATGTCCTTTTTTTCCCCCTGAACCCCAACCACAATATGTTTGTTTGAGTCTGTATTTCCATTTCTAAACAAGAAAATGAAATGGCATAAAAGCTTTCACAGTTATATTGTCCATGACTTGTTTTGTTGAAGGTAGACCGTCATTATATACTAATTTTCCTTTTGTATAGTTCCATTTATGACAACCTATTCATAGTCTGAGTTGACATCTTATAAGCTTTGGGATAATTTGCAAAACTGAAATTCTTTAAAATGTCAGTCCCTAAAGAAACACAAATGGTATAATTTCAGTTATGAAAGTGAAATGTGATCAGTATCAAAAAAGATGCTAGTATCTAGTTTGTATAGTTTGTTGATTTTATATAATCCTTAGTTTATTAAAATGTATTCCTTTTCTTGTAACTGATCATTGCCAGTGCAAATGTGGAACCTAAAGTCATTTTTTGAAAGCTCAAAGAAAATGAAGGTACTAGATGAAGAAGCATTGTGGTTATGTTAAATATTTTATCTCAGCTGGTGTCAATGAACTCATGTCTGTGACAGTACAGCGTTAACATTTCAATTTTTCTAAATGTTTTGAACCATGATAGTGAGAAAATAAACACAAAAAAAGTATTTGCTTGGCCTGTATCACAGTGGAGGAAAAGTATTGTGTTGCAGTCTTCCCTTTGAGAGAGTTCTAGTATTGCTAGCTTCTATTTGTCAGAACTCAGAAATGTGCTAGATGTAAGGTGAGGAGAGGGAAATCATTTGCTGACATAGCAAAATCTCATAAATTTTACCTTTGATTCCTTGTGTGTATAGCACACTCATAAAAGTGTTGTTTTGGAAACAGCAGCTTTCAAAGCTGTTTGCCCTCAGTATAGTTCATCCAATGAGAATTGATTTTGATGTTGTAGCGCTTCTAACTACATGTGTCTGGTTACTTGAGTACGTTGTGCCTTAATATCCCTTGGGAGAGTTCTGTGGATGGAGTTGTGTGGATAACCAAAAATTTCTTAGCACCTTATACAGTTGAGGTTTATTAATCACCTGTTGATTTTCTAAGGTGGCTCTGAACTCACAGCATGAATTTTTCTGGCCCATTGAAGTCATGGGAGTTTTGCCATTGACATCAATGGAGCCAGAATTTCACACCTAGATACCATTGTTCCAAACTTGTATTGATGGCTAACTTTATTAGCCATCAATACAACAACAATAAGCAGTAATTTAATCTGTAAAACTGCATGATGTACTGATGGGGATAGTATAAGTACATGGATTAATTGATAGTTTATAATTTTATGTTTTGATGAACAAGTTAATATCAAAACTAAATGCCTATTTTAACTTACTGTGTCAGAATTGTGCACATCCAATGACTGTATTATCCCAAGAGGAGCCCCAGTAACGTTTTTAAATATAAAACATGTATGCTGTAGATTAGCTCCTTGGGCTAAATTCTGCCCTCTTTATACACACACACACACACACACACACACACACACACACACACACACTCTCTCACTGAGGTCTGCTGAAGTCACTGCACATTTGTCACTGACAGCTGGTCCTTTCCTCCTGTGATATTAATGTAAAATATGATCGTTTGCAGAATATTCATGATTTCATTTATTAACATAAACTCATGTATATAAGTCTCCTTAGGGAAAGGCTCAATATATTATATCAGAGAGCAAATAAACACAAAAAAGTTTGTTCTGTTTTGCACCAAAGTACGCTATGATTTTTTTTGTGTGCCTCATAGCATCCATTTTTCAAGGTATAGTGAATATCTCTTTTACTATTAAAACATTTTATTGCTTTTAAATCACATTAGTTTAATGGACTGCATTACCCTATGTCCTTAAGTTATTTTTATATTTATATAGTATTACAAAGTTCTGTAAAATCATGTGATATTATCAGGCAACGTGCTTATACTATAAGTGAATTTCAGTGCTCATGAATGTAACTGATAATACTAACATCAGTAAAGTGTGAGTAAGAATTCCCAGTCTTTGTCACAGAGTTCTGCCAATGAATTCTTATCATGATTTGCAGTACCTCTGTTATCTAGTCTTGTGATATGGACTACTCTTAAGCTATGTCCTCACTGCAAAAAATAGATGCATGTTACATCAAAATTGCTAACTCGAATTAGCTATCTCAATGTAAAATTCTAGTAGAGATAAGGGCACAGGTAGTTTTTTAAATCTACAATGAAGTTTTTTTTATCTACTATCTACAATGAGGTAAACCTTATAGTGTCTCATCTCCACTAAGATTTTACATTTCTCTAAATAGTCATCTCAGTGTAAAACACACTTTTTCTTTCAGTGAAGACATAACTAGCAACAAATTTTTAGTGTTCAACAAAGCCACATTTGCACCTGAGTCTTCAGAATTTTAGATTAGTAAGTAGGTATCTCTTCTGCATGTCATGCTTATAAAAATATTGTATTTCACTATTAGGGCCATGTAAAAATATAATTTGTTGTAATGGGGATGGGGGAGAGAAACAGTTGCTAATACATCTGTGCATGTGTGTAGCACTCACATGCACTTTTTCCCCTCCCCCACCTCCTGTACCCCTTCTGCGATGTTCACCCAGTGCAGAAGACCAATATAAGGCATGTGCACCATTTAAAGATCTGTTTTGGAAAAAAAACATTAAAATCAATAGGAGTCTTCCCACTGAATTCATTAGTCTTTCCTGCATCAAAGGCTGCCTGGAAGGGGCCCCCAGACTTAGTGCACCATGACCTGGGGTTGCAGTGCAACTCAGGTTGGGCCTGGCCACCCCAATGTTTCTATCTATGGAGGGGCGAGACCTCCTTGGTGCTGTGTTCTGCTTTAGGTGCTTGGAACGTTAGGAGGTATGGGTGTGGGTAAAACATGGAGCTTCACAAAACTTGGCAAGTTGGGGAGTGTTGAGGGACTAGGTTGGTGCTGGGTGGTGGGCTGAGCTCTTTAGGTTGAGGGCCTGGCATCCTGCATTAAGGTTGGAGCCATATGGTTCAAGCACTCTTAGACTGGATCTCTGGGTGGAAGCCCCCCTTCAGTAACTCTGTTAATGTATCGGACCCAACTGTGTTCGGCACCTTAAGCTCTTTCACGCCTACAGCAGCTGATTCAAGTGACTCAAAAATAGCCTCTTTGCTCATCCCAACATACACAGCACTCGGAGCAAAGGTATAAAACAATAATGGCCTATATGCTTGCATACTATCCCTTATCTGTACTTTATCTATACCTTGCAAGTTCGGTAAGTTCCCTTCAGTTAAGTCAATCAGCAACACCTGATTTTGTGAGGTGGTTGGGGGAATACTTTGTGGAGCTGGGGAGAATCTAGGGGTAGATGGTGATGGCTGGGGGTGCTCCATGAAAGGAGGAGGAACGTTCAAATGGAATGATGGGGGCCACTGGGTGAGGTGATTGAGGGCTGGGAGGAAACTGGAATTTGTTAGAAGAAGTCTGGCTGGCTGTTCAGAGGGATGGGTGGGAGAAAATCTGGAAGAGTAATTAGGCCCCGCTCAATTTATATTCCCCTTCTGCTGCTGCCACTGTAATTTTCTCCTCCCAGCTGCTCTCTCATTGCTGAGATCCATCAGTAGGAGCACTAAGACAGTAGTTGTTTTCTCAGCCAATCTCTGGTGGCTGTGAGCCACAGTTGCAGGCCATTCCTGCAGTCCCGCTGAATGTGTTTTATTTAGTATGGGCTGTGAGAGTGTTTGAGGGATGAAAGCACCTTGTGTGACACTTAGCAAGTGTGTGTTGTGTAACACAAACATAAAATCCAAATACTTAGGTACAGCTTTACATGATTGATAGGTTTCCAAAAGAAGAAAGAATATTACCCACGGATTACAACAGCAGAATTAGAGTCAGAATTCCTGGGTTCTTATTCCTGACTTTGCAACTAAACTCAGTGTATGACCTTATGTAAATTACTGAGGTTCTCTCTGACTCAGATTACCGATGTATAAAATTGGCCTAATTACTGTACCTCAGAGGGTGTTGTGAGCCTTAATATTTATAAAACAATTTTGTGGTGTTTGATTGAAAAATGCATTAATAAAATATAACATAGTTTAATTAAGTGTATTTAAATAATAGATTTAGGGCTAAATTCTTAATTTTTGATCGTTAAAAGTTGGCACTTTTTTGTGGGAATTATTTTGATTTTTTTTATTGACAATTGGGAGTCTTAGTTCTGTTTGACCTACTGATTTAATAGAAAGAATTATGAAGAAGCTGTAATATTTTTGTAATACTAATTATTGTGAGGCATGTGCAACAGTGTGGTTCACATGCAGGAAATGTAGATACTTCTGAACTAAATAGCAGACTTTTTGTCTAAAATAAAATGAAGCCTTGTGTCTATAGTTTCATGAGATATGGAGATTAAAGCTATGTCTGAAGGCAATTAATCCACTGCATCTGCAGTAATGTCAGATTTCCATGGTTTATTAATTCCATAGTATGTCAGAATTTTAATATTTCTCCTTTTAGTTTTCTCCTTCACATTGTTATATAGTACCTAGTGATAAAGGAGAATACTAAAAGGACTATTGCAGAAAAAAACCCAAGAATGTTGCACATCGAATGCATCCGATGAAGTGAGCTGTAGCTCATGAAAGCTTATGATCAAATAAATTTGTTAGTCTCTAAGGTGCCACAAGTCCTCCTTTCCTTTTTTGTCTGTGGTTTTGTAATAGGTCAGTTCCTTAAATTTCACAAAAGGGAAAGACATCAAACAAAACAAGAGTTGGAAAAGGCCCATGGTTCTCCATTGTTTTACTTTGTATTTCTTAAAATGCTTTTGTTCATTGTTTATTTTTATTTCATCTGCCTTGGAATGACAATTGTAGAGGCACTTACACATGGAGTGAAGGATTGTCTTGTTCCATTGTAGATTCTCTAAGTATCTGTTCAGCAGCTGCCAAAATGATATTTTATAATATTTTATAGCTTCCTTTCAAAATTCAGTAAACAACAGATACATCTCTGATCATCAGAACAGTAGGCAAGAGAGACAGTTATCCTCTTTTTGCAGAAAATAGTCGTGCCACATTAGAGCACTTACCATTACCGCAGCAACACTGGTAAATTCTGCCCTTGTCAAAAGCGTGAAAAGAGTCTAGATTACACAATAAAAATCCATAGTGTGGATTAAAAAGGACAAATGTTCCCTTAAGTACATATTTTTAACTGAACATATAACAAGAAAGGAGCAAAATATATTGTATAATATACCATTTATTTAAATATTTTGGATGTTTTCTACATTTTCAAATAGACTGATTTCAATTAGAACACAGAATACAAAGCGTATAGTGCTCACTTTATATTTATTTTCATTACAAATATTTGCACTGTAAAAACAAAATAGATGAATTGAAAAATACTATTTAATACAAATACTGTAGTGTAATCTCTTTATCATGAAAGTTGAACTTACAAATGTAGAATTATGTACTAAAAATAACTGCATTCAAAAATAAAACAATGTAAAACTTTAGCGCCTACAGGTCCACTCAATCCTATTCCTTGTTCAACCAATCACTCAGACAAAAAAGTTTGTTTATGTTTACAGGAGATAATGCTGCCTGCTTCTTGTTCACAATGTCACCTGAAGTGAGAAGAGGTGTTCTCATGGCACTGTTGTAACCAGCGTTGCAAGATAATTAAATGCCAGGTGCTAATGTGCTAAATGTGCTAAAATTCATATGTTCCTTCATGCTTCATCCACCATTCCAGAGGACATGCGTCCATGCTGATGACAGGTTCTGCTCGATTAACAATCCACAGCAGTGTGAAGTGACGCGTGTTGATTTTCATAATCTGAGTCAGATGCTACCAGCAGGTGGATCGGGTTCTGTAGCTTCTGTATTGGAGTGTTGCTCTTTTAAGACTTTTGAAAGCATGCTCCACACGTCGTCCCTCTCAGACTTTGGAAGACGCTTCAGATTCTTAAATCTTGGGTCAAGTGCTGTAGCTATCTTTAGAAATCTCACATTGGTACCTTCTTTGTGTTTTGTCAAATCTGCAGCAAAAGTGTTCTTAAAATGAACAACATGTGCTGAGTCATCATTCGAGACTACTATAGCATGAAATATATGGCAGACTGCGGGCAAAACAGAGCTGGAGACATACAATTCTCCCCCAAGGAGTTCAGTCACAAATCTAATTAAGGCATTTTTTTAATGAGTGTCATCAGCATGGAAGCATGTCCTCTGGAATGGTGGCCAACGCATGAAGGGGCATATGAATGTTAAGCTTATCTGGCATGTAAATATCTTGCAGTGCCAGCTACAAAAGTCCCATGCAGATGCCGTTCTCCCTTTCTGGTGACGTTGTAACTAAGAAGTGGGCGGCATTATCTCCTGTAAATGTAAACAAACTTGTTTGTCTTAGCAATTGGCTGAACAAGAAGTAGGACTGAGTGGACTTGTAGGCTCTAAAGTTTAGCATTGTTTTGTTTCTGAGTGCAATTATGCAAAAAAAAAATCTGCATTTCTAGGTTGTACTTTCACCATAAAGAGATTGCACTACAGTACTTGTATAAGGTGAATTGAAAAATACTATTTCTTTTGTTTATCATTTTTACAGTACAAATATTTATAATCAAAAATAATAAAAAGAGAGCAGTGTAAACTTTATATTCTGTGTTGTAATTGAAATCAATATATTTGAAAACGTACAAAAACATCCAAAGTATTTCATAAATTTCAATTGGTTTTCTATTGTTTAACAGTGCGATTAAAACTGCGAATAGTTGCAATTAATTTTTTTTTAGTTAAGTGCGTGAGTTAACTGTGATTAATTGACAGTTCTAGTCTCTATTTTCCACATGAATTCACATCTACAATGGCAGATTGAATGAGAAGAAATACTATTAAAAATAGTGTTCATTTTCCATTATACCCAACACTCTCAACTACATTTACAACTTTGTGCCTGAATTTACTTTGTGTGAAATTTGGAAGGCCAGCCCCAAAGCCGATGTACAACTTACACTCTATTTTAGGCTGAACAGTTGGGAAATTTCTCACATTGAGAAGACGCTGTCTCCAGTATAACCAGCGATAACGCAGGAGATCTCTTTGTGGTTCGTTAATAGATAGATCACATATTGAGATTTATGAGTCTGCCACTGATCTGAGCTACTGATGCTGGTCCTTTACCTCAAGCAGTAGAGAATCATGCCTTTAGATTTAGAGGTCCTGAGTTCAGTCTCAACAGGAGCATTAGTATTTATTCTTCCATGTGTAATATCTCCATATACCTAGAAAAGAAGGAATCCTGGCTTTAACACAAGCACTAATGCCCGCTAATTGTAAAAAGAAGGAAGGAAGGCAAAAGTAAATGGTTGTGAGAAGTCAGCTCCTTTCAAGAAGAGAAACTGGAAAAAATAGAAGAGCTACAGAGAGAATTCAAAATCCAACATATAACAGTAATGCAAATAGAAGATTACAATGAGCGATGAGTGAGTAAGATATTTGATGAGTAAAAATAAAATATAGAGTTAATAATCACCATGGATTATTAGTGTTAATTATCACTAATACATAAAAGGTTTAATATCTTACTTTTATACAGAATTAATACATTTATGTGAAGTTGATAAGTATAACTTAATGAAGGCTTGGAAAGCTATTTTAGGAAAGTAAATTTGAGCTCCAGTGGAAGCAACTATGGTACGGGGGGAGTAGACTTTTAAATACGCTGCTGTTAAAGGATACCATGTTAAAAACAGGTACTGCAGCCCTGGGGAAAATATTCCTAAATTGTGGTGGTGGTGTTGTGAGGACTTAGAGTAGCTCTATTAAACTTGGGAAAAGGTTCTAAGATCCAAACATTTTGGAACGGTACTTTGCAATAAATAAAACTGGGATGGAATTTCTGTTTGATCCATTCATAATGCTCTTAGGTCTCTCAGTCAATGGGAAAAGATAACCCTGATTTCAAATCAATTGACTATAATATGATATAGTGGCTAATTGGCAATAAGAAAAGGAGTACTTGTGGCACCTTAGAGACTAACAAATTTACGTTAGCATAAGTTTTCGTGAGCTACAGCTCACTTCATCGGATGCATTCAGTGGAAAATACAGTGGGGAGATTTATATACACAGAGAACATGAAACAATGGGTGTTATACACACTGTAAGGAGATTGATCACTTAAGATGAGCTATTACCAGCAGGAGAGGGGAGGAGGAGAAGAGGAAGAAAACCTTTTGTAGTGATGATCAAGGTGGGCCATTTCCAGCAGTTGACAAGAACGTCTGAGGAACAGTGGGGGGTCAGGGGAAATAACATGGGAATATAGTTTTACTTTGTGTAATGACCCATCCATTCCCAGTCTCTATTCAAGCCTAAGTTAATTGTATCCAGTTGCTTTGACTCTAGAGAACTGTTTTGACAGTGTTTGGGCAGTTTTCTGTGGAGAAACACGATAATACAAGGTGACTCTCTAGTCTGTATGTGACATTCATAGATGATGGTTGCATTCTCAAAACTAAATGGATGAGAATCAAACTCCATCTATGGTCAGACATTGATAGGAGAAAAGGCAACTGCCCTCTTATGGCTGCTTTTTTGCTACTCATATTGCTGTGTAAAATATAAGTGTTTTCTACATACTTCAAGGAATTTAATGGAAACTTAGCATTGGGTATATATCATATCTGTATGATCTGCTTTCATCTATCCCATTAGTACGGTAAATATTTGTATCACATGGTTTTCAGAAACATTTGCACAAATTAAATACAATAATGAACATTACCCCTTTCACTTCTGGTCTTCTGCAGAAATAACCATGGTGTTGATATTCCTTGACATTCTAGATGTGATCATTGCAGTGTAAGGTTGTAGCTAATACATTCTAGGCTAAGTCTTTCATCAATTAGTAGTTGATTTACATGAGTCAATCCCATTAAAGATCGGGCATACACAAACTCTTTCTTAACCTTCTCCTCATACATTGACAAAGAAAAGCTCCAGGATAGAATTAACATGCAGAGCATAATAAGTGGAATGTAAAAGAGTAAATGGATTTATTGATAATTTCAAAAGTTGCAACATATTGTCTGAAAAAAGGAAACCATTTTGAGATAAACCTGAAATCTGCTAGTAGGAAAGTAGGAAAACCTTGAATATAACAATAATCAACTGTTGCTATTTTTTCATCATCTTTGTAATTATAGATTTGAGATTTTAGAAATCTGTAGTAAGACTTAGACTTATATTTGATGTGGCTTTTGATGACTACATTAAACAGTAATCAAAGTGAAGCCGTACTTGAGAATCATAAATGAGAATATTTTATATATTTTAAACGTTGCCAGCAGTTGTTTAATTGGTTCATGAAAACAGAGTGTGTGCAACCATTTCACCTAAAGCTGTGATCTCATGAGATCTCAATAGATAAGCAGAATCTAATTGGGGAGGGCCAGGAAAAGGAATCTCTATGGAAAACAATTGTGGTAATGGTGATTCAGTTGGTGGCATTTTGACCTCTAATTCAATATTAACCCTATGCCTTGGCATGGTCTTACAGATGCTGTGTCATGTGTTGGTTTTGGATAAGGCATAAAACCAAGATCCTGACTGTTTGTGATTGTTAAAGGTCCGGTAGCATCATTTTGTCATAGCCCCCATGTCCTGCCCAAATTCTGATTTTGACTACTACATGCTGATTACCTAATTTCAATTAGTTGCAGCATTCTTCACCTCCCGTCCTCATCTGTTTTGCAGAATGGCTGTGATATTGAATGGCTGATGTGTTTTACCCTACAGGGAATCACAGTTCAGCAGTGGGTGAAGTGGTTGATCCCTGTGTTTGTATTTTGTGTTTGTCAGTAAAGTTCATAGAGTGCTTGGATTCATCTGAATGAATGCTCCTACTAGGTAAGGAATGCATGATTACCAAAATCAAAAGTATTGTAGTGTGTATGTAGTAGACACCCACTTGCTTTATTATTAAGAAAAGTATAGTAATAGTATATATTACACCAATCTATCTATTACACAATCTTTGTAAAGATTACCACACTTCTCAATTACACAAACACACAAAAAAGTGTGTTTTAAAGATATTGCTGCTCTAGGGTGGATTTTGTGATGTCAACCAGCAAGTTGAAAGTCACTATTGTTTGCCAAATGTAATACGTTGCCAGAAAATAAATAAATACTCAGGAATATGAGTGTCTCAAACTATCGTACACATGCATAAAAACAGGCACTTGTTATGTTCCCAATCAGTATAATGTGATTTTACACTCAATGATGTGCCATGTCTACAATAAATGAAACTTATTGTTTCCACTTGCCATTATTTCCTTTGGAAACAATAACTCCCATGGTATCAGAACACCAAAGAAGATGAAATTTATAATTGATTTTGACATTGTCCCTGTGTAATATTGTAGTCTGTTTAATTTTCCTTTGTGTAATTTGAAAGGCATGAATGTGCCTGGCATATTGATTGTTAGGTTCCTTAATGCCTTTCTAGCAGTTTTCTTCATTTCTTTCATTTCTTCAAAATTAGACAGCAAAACGGTAAATAAATTTTCTTTAGCGTTTCTAGAATGACAATATGCTTGCTTCAAACAGGCTTTTCCATGGACCTCTGTAGTCTAGCTGGAAAGATAGTTTTCTGTGATGTTGCTATAAATTTGTAAGCATTGTCAGAGAGCTGGTTGAGCTTCCCCTGATGGACATTCACCAGACTTCTGTGAGGAGATCCAAAGGCTGAAGCTCACATTCTGGGGCTAGGCAGAATTTAGGCACTGTCCTTGACTTTGGGCCTCTAGGCAGGCACTCCAGGTTTAGATCTCATGTCTGATACCCATCCTGGAGTGAGGACTCCACAGCTCAAGTACCTAGGCCCTGAAGCTGGTGCCATCTCTGCCAAGCCTTCCCCCAGCAGCTGTTCCCTAGAATCACAGTGAAGTTGTGATCTTTCTGATTTACAGTTTACCTTTCCAGGGCACGCAGTCATGAGAGCCAGCAGATACATAGACAGACTTAGCACAGTATTTTAAAAAATCATTACTCTTCACTTAGTAGTTCACTAAGTACACAGAACTGTACAAAATAATAAACACATCTATATACATTTCCCTGTCTCATGTTCCTCGCTACCAGCTAACACTACTCTGGAGAGTTCTTTGGGCTTAAGCACAATTAGGTGCCCAGGATGCTTCCCCTTCAGCTCATGATTTCTTTACAGAAACATGAAAACTTTCCAGCCCACATAGGTGCCGCTTTTTTTTTTTAGACAACCCTTGGTTGGTCCTGCAGACCCTTCTCCTTCCCTGCTCCGTCCCCCTCCAGGAACAAAAGCATGCCCATCTATTTCCTTTTCCTTCCCCAAGTTATTTTTCCCCTTTCCCCTTTGATCTTCCTATGAGTCCTTTTAAACCCCTGCTTTGTCTTGTTTTCCTGTTTAGATGTTTTCCACTCTCACCACTTCCCCCTTCTTGAAAAGAAGGTGGAGGAATTAGCTTCATCCAACTTCCTTAGACTCATTGTTTGGTCCAGAGTACAGTTGTTAAGGTTAATGACTCTCCATTGTCCCTAGTCTGGTAGGTACATAATTGCAGCCTCTGTCAGCAAATGGTGGATTCCACATCCAGATAGAGACATTCCCTGATACAGTTTTTTAATAAATTCACAATATCAGTCAGGTTTCATAAGTTGTAGACACAAATTCCCCAAAACATCACAGAATTACACTTCGGATTTTCTTGACATCAATTCAGCCCGTGATGGACTTATATTCCTTTTAGGCTGCTGGCTTTCATACTAGACTAGAAATTCTCCTACTTTTACTGAGTGGTAAAAAGTGCCATTATTGAATCATCTTAGAGTAAGCACCTCTGTTTAATAGTTACATTTTTACTATTCATGCCACAGAAGAAAGAAGGCCTTTGGAAACAATGCTCTATTAATAACTCTCTCCACTTGGGAAGCACACTTTTACAATGCTGTAACGCAATGGAACCCACCTCTTGTGAGCACACCAGGTCTTCGTCCCTGGAGGCAATAGTTTCATGCTCTCTGGGCTGTTCTGGCCGCAGCTGGACCACTAAGCTGTTCAGATTCCCTTTGGGTGGTTTACGGCTGTCCAATTTTAGCCCCTTCTCCAGTGGCCTATAGGGGAGACACGGGCTCACCCACTGCTCTGGGTCCCAGCCCAGAGGCCCTAAGAATAGCAGCCACACTCCGCCATGTCCCTTTAATGAAACGGCCTTCAGTTCCCTGGGTGACTTCTCCGTGGCCCCAGCCTTCACCAAAGTTTCACCCTTTGCTCAGAGTTCTTCTGTGTTCAGGCCCAGCAATCATCCAGGAGCTCTCTCTCACTCCCCCGGTCCCTGCCGGTATTCAGCTGTCTTTCCTCTCTGGTATGCGTGGTAAAAATGTGGCTGTTACATGTATTAAATGGAGATGCTTACTTTAAATGAGAAGCTAGATTCAACCTTAACTATGCAGAGGCTATTGCTACTCCAAAATATTCCCAAGGAAAGTCATAAATGAAAATAGCAATAGGGAAGCTTTTTCCCTACCTAAAATTAATCTTTAATGATATTAATTCCCTATACTAATACCTTTACAATTTTTGATATAATTATTGAGTCAAAAATTCCTTTGAAATAAACATCTGCTTTGTTTAGAAAAAGTGTTTTACAAATACAGTGGAAGAAAGATTTCCTTGTTTCTGTTGTATTTTCAAATAATTTTGATGAAAACTCCTCACTTGTTAATGTAACTTTGACTCTTCACCTGTAACTTGAGCAAAAATAATTGCAAGTCCTTTGAAATCAGCTACATGTAAATGTCATCATTATTTCATCTAGCTTTCCCAAAACTAGATTTGCGACATTGCTTGAGGTGCTGACAGAAGTACTTTTGTCAAGCTGCAGCAGCTGTTGTGCAGTTACTTCTCCTTGGCTAATGCTTTGGGACCCACAGATTATTTAGATTGCATTAACATTTAATTAGCCCACTACACCTATGTCTTAGAAATGACAGATGGATGCAGGGAACATAAGGACCATCTTTTATATAATATAAATATATAATATAAACTATGTTCCTATTTTTTTTCTTTTCATAATAATTTATACTTTAATTTAATCAGTTAATGGACACCTATGTTTAAACTTAAACATAATACTTCATTTTAATATTTGAAATCAGAATGCAGTAACAATGCAGCAGTCAGATGTCCTTCAAAATGACATCTCCAAGAAACTCTTTCCAGCAAATTATGATAGAGATTGACTAAATCATATGAGAAGCATTAGTACCTCCAAACACCAAGAAAGTAATTTCACAAGAGGTCATTCTAAATTCTAAACTGTCCTCCAACAAAGTACCCAAGAATGAATCTGATTACAGTATTTTTATTTTATTTTTTACATTCAGGTGGTATCTAATTATTCCTACCATCTGTTGGTGGCAGCATTCTTACAGTCAGCACTCAAAGGGCTTTTTAAAAAAGAAATGTTACATTGATTCTGTAATAGGTAATAGTCTGGCCCATTTGCCACATCTATTTCACTGGGGTTAATGGTGGGGGAAGGGATGAGTCATGGGTGATATTACGTAGAGGAATCCAGTATAAAGCTAAAACCATTTTCTGGTAGCTTAGGACATGAAAAAAACGAAGCCTTGCTTGTCAAAAGGAGGGACATGTTATGGTCCTTAACCAAATCCCAATGAATTCAATCGGAGGCTTTTAGTTGATTTTCAGTGTGAGGATGCTCACGATCGATAAAAGTGTGGGATCATCTGAGTTTTCTTCCCAGACCTTTCATTCTCCTCCCTATGTTTTCTATAGCAGTTTTCCTGAGAGTTGGAAAGGTGCTGTGAAACACCATAGAATAATGGTAGGGTTCTATGGAATGGAATGTTTGAGTGATGGACTAATTCTAATCAAGTGTCTTTTCATTAAATGATGGCAGTAAAATGCAAGGACCTGATCCAATGTCCATTCAGGTCATTGAGAATCTTTACACAGGAAAAAGAAAAGGAGTACTTGTGGCACCTTAGAGACTAACAAATTTATTTGAGCATAAGCTTTCGTGAGCTACAGCTCACTTTGGAAGCTTATGCTCAAATAAATTTTAGTCTCTAAGGTGCCACAAGTACTCCTTTTCTTTATGCAGATACAGACTAACATGGCTGCTACTCTTTACGCAGGGAGTCTTTTCTTTATACAAGTTTGGGATGAGAATACCACAGGGTATATGTTTGGAGTGATATTATCATTATATGCAGTTTTTAGCAAACAGTTACCTTTATGGCTGCAAATGGACAGCCCATGATCAAGTTTCTCCATGAAAATCTTAGGTGCAATGTTTTTTTAAAAAGGTATCTCCGAATTGTAAGAAAGAACACAAAAAAGCAACATCGATGGTGCTGGGGTTAGAGGCCTAAGAGCTTGAATATCCAGCAAGCAAAGGGAGCAGTGACCAAAGTGTATTGGCATGTATGTTACAGAACACAAATGCTCCACTTATCAGGTTCTGGCCAATCTCCCCACCCTTAGTCAAACAGCATCAGTTAATGATACTGCTTAAATATTTTGTTTTTTTCTTTTCTTATTTAAAAAATGCTTATGATAACTGCTTAGGGACCATGCATATTTTTTTTAAAAAAGAAGAAACACTGGCTACAAATAGTAGACCCCACCCCAAAAATCAATAGTAAACCCATAACTCTTCTCTTTCCCCCTTAAGCAAATTCCTGTGTAAATAGTCTTTCCCTCCATCATATATAAAAGTTTTATCCTTTGGTTTTGGTAACATGATCCTCATGAAAGCCTATGGGAGACATGAACTGAGAATGCTGCAGAGTGTTTTAGGTATTTACATCTGTGTGGTTTAATAGTGATCAATTCAGAGCTGCAGTTGTTGTGCCCATTAAAAGATATGGCTTTCACACAGTCACTGAGGCTCTTACAGATAGTATCAGAAAGCAATCTCAACATATTCTCCATACTAAAGAATTGTGGCTTTGTACTCATATCATGCTTTGCACTCTTTTTAATTTGGTGATTAGTGATTTTCTGTATGAAAACTGAAACGGAGTACTTGTGGCACCTTAGAGACTAACAAATTTATTAGAGCATAAGCTTTCGTGAGCTACAGCTCACTTCATCGGAGCTGTAGCTCACGAAAGCTTATGCTCTAATAAATTTGTTAGTCTCTAAGGTGCCACAAGTACTCCTTTTCTTTTTGCGAATACAGACTAACACGGCTGCTACTCTGAAACCTGTGTATGAAAACTGCATCACTGAAAATCTACTAGATCAGTAAATCTTTGCCACAGTAATGAGAGGCAGAGAAACCTTCATCCATACCCAGGAAAGAAAGTAATCTTGTCAAAATGTTGCATAAGCAGACAATTCCTTTTTGTGGCAACTCCACATTCTAAAAACATGAGAGATGCCTGGAAAGACAAAACACTGTCTGAGAAAGCAAAGGTTGGAAAGACATGTTGCTCTCTCATCCATCCACTGGGATCTGGCTGTCAGTTCATTTTACATTCTCCTTTCATGACTGGAATGGTTCACCCTGGCAGTCAGTGGGGAAGAAGATATCCTCATAAACCCAGTGCTTGCTTGCCTTCTCTCTATAATCTGCCACCTCATGCTTTAAGAAAGAAAAGTACATTTGAAATGGAAGAAGACACTTCCTTCAGTCACAGTGGTGGGAAACCTTGTTTGCAAACTAGAAGCAAATGACAGAACTAATTTAATGACTGAAAAGGAAAAGTGTGTGTTGAAAACAAATTACCATTTTAAATGCAGATATGACATCCAGTTAATGCAGGCATAGATCACTGAAAGGATTTTCTTGTACATAAACTCCTGGAGGTTACACCATTTCCTTCTCCACCTCCTTCTCACTATACCCCAGATACAGGCCAGGTTATCTTGTGAAACTTGTACTCTAATGGGAATGAGAGGGAGTTCAAAAGAAACTGAAGTAAATTAGCTACCTTAACACAACCAGAATCAACACCTGAAGCATTACAAAGTAGTAATGCACCATTGGTGTGGTGCAAATAGGCAGCTTTGATTTTTTCTCATTACCAAATATAAAAACAAGCAACATGCCTCTCTGGTGAGGGATGAATATTTCTAGAGTTGGCAGAGGAAGACCCTCTTCTGCACTCCAAGTTGTAAGTGGCTAGTTTTCAACTTCAATAAATGAGAAGAAATGAAAATTAAAATATTCCAGAGAAATCTTTTATTTTTGTCTTGTTGAATTGTTTCTACTGCTAGTTTCTTTTTAAGATGTTCTTTCACCTCTGAAAATATCATTATTCTGATTGTTAGCAGTGGATCCTAAGTGATATTTGCACATAAAAATTCCCTGTTTTTATAAAATTAATCTCTGTAAAATTGGATAGTAAACATAAGCAGAAAAACTCATGGAGAAAATCTGTTGATTCTAGCAATTACATGTGCCATTTCAATACTGCTAAAGGGTGGTCATCACTTGAAGCTATTATCTAAATGTACGATTTCTCTTTAGAAATTCCTTAAATAAGAACCAAGATTCTGCAGTTACCAGAATTTGAACACTCCCACTTCAACATTTCCATATTGTTGACACTGTTACTTGAAAAATAAGACTTTTCGGGGGGGGGGGAATATTACCAAATTTGGCCCTAAATTGCACTAATGCAGACTCAATGGTTTTAGTACATATGGGGTTGGATAGATATAATTTTAACAGAGGGCAGAATTTGGGTCTTTACATGCAACTCTTGCTTACCTTCATAAAGTTTATACCATTTTCTGTTTTTAAACCTAAAGATGTTCATTTTTGCACTCATGTCTAAGGATTTTAATCTCATAAATAACTTGTACTCTGGTTGTTAGGTGGGATGGCAAGAATTCTCCATATGTCTGTGACAGACGATATAACTCCATATATAATTATTTGTATTAACTGAATGGAAATGTACTGGACTGTTCTATATTACATTTTAAGCAACATATGAGAAGGAATATTTATCTTTAAGTGCTAATTTAAAAAAAAAACCCTGTTACATTGTCATAATTGAGATTTGTTTTCAGAAGTTTGATAGCAGCCCGGTAATTTACTTTACAGTCCATCACCAAATTTTGTGTGCTAAATTCTTCTGTCAAAGTTCAAATGAATTTTTTATATAAAAACTTCTCAAGTGGAGATCATGTGTTAGAATGAATTGATGTCATTGTTTGAGCATAAACTAAGAAAAAAGAAATGCAGTGGTTTTGAAAGAAGTATATAAAATCGTACCAGTCTTTTAAAAAGTAAAACATACTTTTTTCATCTATTTCTTTATCACCATATTAAATCTTCTTTCTGTCAGCTAAGAGGAAATTATAGTGATTTAGTGAGAGAATCTTTATCAGTGGCTGACAGGCGGAAAAAAAATGATAAGGCCATACAAACAGTTATTTATAATAGCATTTAGCTGGAAAGTGGCAGTCACTCAGTATTTGATTTATGTAATTTTTCAAGGCATGAGAAATACAGTCTGCAGTCCATCAGACACTTTTTATGAGCTTGTTATTGAAGTGTGAAAATGAATCTGCTCACTGCAGAAGAACAAGATAAATGCTAAAGAACATACAGTTGTGTGGCAGATAATGCAATTACAGCTTTCTATTCCTACTTCTACATAAAAATTCAGTTTAAAAGGCCCAGTGATAATTAACAGTTCTGTTTGCATTAATAAAATGCAAACAGTGGGCCATATCCTGCCCTCAGATGCACATGTTCAGCTCCCACTACAGTCAGTGAGAAATAGGCACATGCCTCCAAGATTTGTACAGTAGAGAATAAGAGAGAGAATTCTCCCTCCAGATATGGCCTATATAATTATGTTTGAGATGCAATCTTAAATCAAACTTTTTTTAAAGATTCTGAAAACTTCCCTGCTACCATTTTCTGGTGATCTGCCCACCCAGGTTCTGGCCAGGCTGACAAGTGAAAATGGCAAATGTTATAAAGAGATTTTTCTTATGGTATTTATGGCAGGAACTGAAACTGGAAGTGCCAACATCTGTTTTACAAAGAGAGACAATTTTTACAAAAAATTCTAAGCTGGATTTGTGGGCTCAGGGATTTAGATAGTTCTGATAAAGTTTGGGTAAGAGCTGAATTTCTGGATGCTTAACTGAACCCTTAGAGATTCACTCAGGTAGTGATGGTCTTGTTCCCTCTCAGTATGCCCCATCTCTACCATTAACATCGGTCGTCAAGAAGAGGATTAGACTCCTATGTCTCTCCCATCCTTCAGGAGACCTTATGCCACTAACGTTTTGCTATTGCTTCTCTGCTCAGCCTGTTGTGTACAGCTGCCTCATTTGACTGACTTGCTATTAAAAAAATATTAAAAAATGAAGCATCAGCACATTCAGCACCATTGGAGGTGACATTCTGTTGAATGGACTGATGTTAGGTGTGTTGGACAGTGATAATATGAGATTAAAATTCTAAAAATAAATGCCCACTGTATACTGATACACATTATATAACATTGGAAAGGTTTCCACATTGATAAAAGGTATGGGATCAGATCCTCAGCTGGTGTAAATATGCATGGCTACAGTGGTGAATGGAATTGCAACAATTTACTGTAGCCGAGGATCTGACCTATGCATTTAAATTCCCTGTCTTTTCCTGGGTGAAATTAGAATTTTATGTCCTCAGGGAATTTTGCATATAGCATTTAAAAGGATTTAAAATTAAAGATAGAAAATATTTATTAGGTTGCATTGTCCACTCCTGCACCGCTTTTACCACTAGTGTATTCTTTAGTCCTTTGTGCAATCCAGTTCTTACTCACTCAGATTCCACCAATTCACTAGGAAGCCAGTTTACTAAACAGTCTAATAGAAATCATCATTAATAAACTTTCCTGTTAGCTTGCCTGCATTTTCCTTTTCCTTTTATTCCACCTTGATATACCACCATGACCATCTTTCTGTATTTCACACAGCTATAAGTTAATAATATAATGCTACCTAAAAGTCCCTACTGAGTAAGAGACAGCCTCTGCTACAAAGAATTTACTATCTAAACAGAAAAGACAGGAAAAATAAGTATTATTATTGCCATTTTACAAATGGGGAACTGAGTCACAGAGATTGTGACATGACCAAGGTCAAACAGGATGTCTGTGGCAGAGCTAATAATTGAATCCAGATTTTCTAGGATCCTGTCCTGTGTTTTAACCACAAGGCCACCTCTCCTCTCCTCTTCTCTCTCAATCTTTTATCCCTTTGCTGCTTCTTTATTATTGTTGTTTTTCTCTGAATCCCATCCGGTTTGCTGATATCTTTCTGGTGTTATGGTGCCAGTACCGTACGCAGTATTCTGGGTGCTTTCTCACCATTGTCACATTGTTTATGATTTAAATATCCATGCACATGGAAAGAGGGCAAAATATTCTTTCTTGTCCTGTTATTAAGGAAACAAACTGGTGCAGGTGAACTCTGCCACAAGAGCAAAGAAAAGAAAGGGATCCCATCACCAGCCTCAGGCATTTGAGTGGTTGCTGAGTCATCTGCCTGCCTCCAAGTCCACTCTTATGTGCTGTCCCTGATACATTTATATTGAGCCCCTTTGCAGACTCTCCACATCTTCCAACACCCAGAACACAGGAACTGCACCACTGGAAGCCAGATGGAGGATGGAAGGCCTACCCTGTGCCAAATTCACTACTGATGAAAATGGGTGTTATCCGCTGATGTTCACTTATGCAGATGGTAAATATGGCAGATTGGATGAGAGTCTCAAAGCTGACTGGGATAGTTAGTCACATAATTCCTATTAATTTCAATGGGAGTTGCCTGGATAATTCCCCTAGTTTGCTTTGAAAAGCTCAGTGATTGTTTATCCTTAGTTTAGTCTTGGGATACAGAAATGTACTATATCTTTTCATTTCACTTTAAATATTGTGGCTATACAAAATTCCTGGCATATGTTCTGCTCATTTTAAGATAACAATAAAAAGAAATTAAATTGATCCACAGTTTTTTTGTTTTGTTTTGCTTTTGAAATACGTGTCTATATGACAGTAGCCTTGCAGTAAAATGTTTAGAATCCTAATCCTGACTTCACTTTCTTTCAAAGTTATTTTATTCATATTTCCTTTCAGATGTATCCTCTTTCCCCTTGAGAGTTTGAGCGAGAAAGAAGCAGATAAAATCCGGAATACTAACTCTCTTAGTAGCATGGCTGCTTTCAGACTCAATTTGAAAAATTGAGGTGGCACTTAATGGTCTGTATTTGACAGGGAACTAAAACTATTCATTCTCTCGCATATGCATGTTCTTCTTTTCAGAACAGTGAATCACTGACAGACATCTATTTTCTTTGAACTTAAAAAAGCAGAATACATTAAGCAATAAGAAATACACTGGCTAGAATAATTGCAATATGTTAGAGTGTCATAGTTCCCCAGAGATTTAAGCATTGTATTAATTGACCAAAGAATCATGTGTGTACATATTTTGTGCTACCAATTATTCCAAATTATTATATTGAACTGTTATGGTTGTGGTTGACTGGATTACCACGAGATTTGTCTATATAAAGTTCCCTGCCCAATGATGCTATAGTACAGAACAGTACAGAGGGAAAATCTAAAACCTACATGTAGTACATATGTATTTATAGCCTAGGTATGCATATTATGGCTGTAGCCTCTTTACAAATACTGATAAACAGCAAGAGATCAGATAATACCTTCTGTTATTTTAACCTTATGGTGTATAAAACCAGCTTTGAAAACTTAAAGACAATTTACTGTCCTACTTCTCAGACTTGGGGTACGTCTTCACTACTCTCCCCCACATCTCCCTCCCCCCCCGTGTAGACCAGGGCTTAAATAAAAATAAAGGGGAACACTGCATTAAAACATACAGATTACAAGTTTTACACTGATGCTAAAAGTATATAGCTCCCTGTAAATATCCCTGAAAATACAACAAAGCAATCTTAGATTACTAAACTCTTATTAATCTTTTCTGGGAAAAAGTGACCACACCACAACAAAGTCTTAGCATGTTATACTTGCTGATGTAAACACTTTGTGTGCTGGGGAGGTCTGCAGTGATCTGGGAGGTGATCTCCCATCCACCATACTATACATTCATTCTGCAGCTGGTACTTTAGCCTCAACATAGCTGATACTCCCCCAGTCATAACTCCATGTAGAGTGACCAGATGTCCCGATATTTTTTTTCTTATATAGGCACCTATTACCCTCCACCCCGGTCCCAATTTTTTACACTTGCTATCTGGTCACCCTACCTCCATGTTACTTGGGGACAATGTATGATGAACCCATGTAGTCAAAAATCATACTGCCCCACCAAGAAAACATCCCTCTGCAATGCGCAAAGGGAGACTACTCTGAGCTCCTACACTGGGACATGTAGCATCCTGCATTCCTAACCTACTGCATTCGGATCCTTCAGTGCTTGCAAAGGGCATTGGGGGATAGAACTTTCTACCTCCTATATGTCTCATTTTTTCTTTTTAATTTCTCCTTCCTCAGTACCAGACCCAAATGAAATTCCTTAAGACTACATTATTGTGCTTACAGAAGAGCAATCGTGATCTTAAATGAGGCAGTGTTGCTGCATGGAACAGGTTAGAAGATGTCATTTTTTGACTTGTGCCTCTGCAGCTAAATCTTTGCTGTAGCAGAGGAGCACTCTTGCCTCTTTATTTGTTTTAGTTTTACTTTGCCCTGCACTGCATTTACTCATTTTACAGTGCCTTGCCTGGAAAGGACTGGTTCATCATAAGGGACTTAGAGGTTTAACAAAAAAAATCTAATTCAAGTATGGAAATTTAATTCAGGTTTCACTACTGCTAGGAAGAAATGTTAACTAGTCTACCATCTGAGCTTCCTTATTATATTACTTTATGCTTAGCTGCTCAGGTGACATGAATAATTATCTTTTTTGCCTTAGCCAGATTAACTCTGTAGCAACATGATCAGCATCTGCTTAGGCAATTGTGCATTTTGAACTGTTTTTAATATGTCACTTCAATACTAGTTATATCTGGCTTTAGCCTGCAAATTCCATCACATACAAGTCACTTGCCTATCCTTCCAATTTTGTTTAAAACTACTGTGTGATTTTATTATCTTTTGGGGTTCATATATGTAGCTAATGATTCAGACAGGTGTGTATCTTTATTAAACATTAAGTAGTATATTGTTGTTTGAATAATGAGATAAAGATTCCAAATGCTGTTTATGAAATGAAGATAATCAAGTGGAAATCCTAAGCCAGTATAGCAATTTAAAGACAAGGCGGTGTCTTCATTTCTCATAAATCTTGAGCAGACTGTGTTATTACACCGGGCCAATTCTGGACATTTAGGGTCTGATTCAATCTACTATGGAAATAGACATGTCACAAATAAAACAGAAGAAAAAGAGAGAGAATTCAGCATAAGATGCATGCGGTTTTCAGAGAAGTTTAGAAGCATCATAAAAATATCTGTATGCGGGTAAGATTGTGAAAACTCTGAAATATATAACTTTACCACATGGGGCATACTTTGGTATTTACCAAAAATATTCAGTAACTATAACGAAAGTAATAATTTCTTCCTTGCTCTCAACACCCCCACCCCCTGTTAGCTATCCTTGGGTGGTTAGCATTTCTGGAGTGAATTCTTTAAGGGGCTTTTTCCACCCTCCGTCATTTTTTTTCATGGTCCTGTCTTTTCTTGTGGCTCCATCAACTGCAACTCGATAAATAAAATAGAGTAATTTGTCTTGACAGGACAAAATTCTCTCCTCTCTGATCTACAGTGTAGATCTCTCTTGCATATTTTCTATTAAGTCCTCATGCAGAACTCTACTTAATGATGGGAGTTTTGTTTGCACAGTATATAATCCTGTGTTGGAACAAATGTCCCTCTTTGTCATCAGCTGCAGTTGTTTTAGAGCAATGTTCTGTCCTCTGTTTCCCTAGGTGATATATATATATACACTGTTAAATAAAAGATCAGTTGGACTTGAAAAGCAGAGTGCAGTGATTGTCATTTCTTGTAGCTTAGTATATTATTGTCGGGTCGTTGTGTCACTTGACACCAAAATACATGGGATTGGATGATGATGATCAAACATTACTTGTCAGTCATATGACAAGCAAGCTGTAAATTAGTATAACTTGGTTAACAAATTAGTAATGGACACAGTCTTCCTGATCCTTCAGTTGTACAACCTGATGATGTTTTAAAGAAGAAGTTTCTTACCAGAAAAAAAACTTGAATTAAATCATGCTTTAAAATTACATCCAAATTTTATTGGCTTATGTTATACAATTTATTTACTCAATTGTATGTTTGTTCTTTGTCATGATGGTAGTGCACACAGCATCTGAGATATTGTAGTTATCTCCTATCTTAAGTCTAGGAAAATATCATGGTAACTCAGATTGTGGGTAAATGTTGATTCTTTCTTGGTGACCACTGTATTTGTAAGAATTACAAATATATATAAGAATAAATATAAGAATTTTCATCTGTACTTGATTTTTAATTGCTTGATCAGTATCTCAGTGAGATCTGTGTGTGCTTTACAAATATGATGGCTACTATATATTGCAATTGGATGAAAATATATTAAAGTAACTGTGATGCATGACCAGAAAGTGTTAAGCATCCTGCAGGATAAATGTCTCAAATTCAACCCTTAAAAACATATGGGGAGATAATGTGTTTTTGTGTATTTACATACATATTGGTAGAAATCAACAATGTAATCAAACAGTCCCCATCAAACAGTTCTTGATTTAGTCCTAAGTGGAGCACAGGATCAGGTCCAAGAGGTGAATATAGCTGGACCGCTTGGTAATAGTGACCATAATATAATTAAATTTAACATCCCTGTGGTGGGGAAAACTCCACAGTGGCCCAACGCTGTAGCATTTAATTTCAGAAAGGGGAACTACACAAAAATGTGGAGGTTAGTGAAACAGAAATTATAAGGTACAGTACCCAAAGTAAAATCCCTGCAAGCTGTGTGGAAGCTTTTTAAAGACACCATAATAGAGGCTCAACTTAAATGTATACCCCAATTTAAAAGAAACATAGTAAGAAAGCCAAAAAAGAGTCACCATGGTTAAACAACAAAGTAAAAGAAGCAGTGAGAGGCAAAAAGGCATCCTTTTAAAAGTGGAAGATAAATCCTAATGAGGAAAATAGAAAAGAGCATAAACGCTCGCAAATAAAATGTAAAAATTTAATTAGAAAGACCACAAAAGAATTTGAAGAACAGCTAACCAAAGACTCCAAAAGTAAAAGCAACATTTTTTTAATACATCTGAAGCAAAAGCCTGCTCAACAACCAGTGGGGCCGCTGGATGATCGAGATGCTAAAGGAGCCCTCAAAGACGATAAGGTCATTGCAGAGAAACTAAATGAATTCTTTGCATCGGGCTTCACTGTTGAGGATGTGAGGGAGTTTCCCAAACCTGAGTCATTCTTTTTGGGTGACAGATCTGAAGAACTGTCCCAGATTGAGGTGTCATTAGAGGAGGTTTTGGAAAAAATTGATAAACTTAAACAGTAATAAGTCTCCAGTATCTGATGGAATTCACCCAAGAGTTCTGAAGGAACTCAAATGTGAAATTGCAGGACTACTAACTGTCATCTGTAACCTATCATTTAAATCAGCTTCTGTACCAAATGACTGGAGGATAGCTAAGGTGACATCAATTTTTTGAAGGGCTCCAGAGGTGACCCTGGAAACTACAGGCCAGTAAACCTCACTTCAGTACCGGGCAAACTGGTTGAAACTATTGTAAAGAACAAAATTGTCAGACACATAGATGAACATACCGTATATACTCATTCATTATCCTGTTTGTTTATATGCCAACCCTTCAAGATGGATAGGTAAAAATAGTAAAAACTCTATGACCCTTTCATAAGCTGACCTTATATTTCAGTGGTTGGCAAACTTTGGCTTCCGGCCCATCAGGGGAAGCCGCTGGTGGGTTGGGACGTTTTGTTTACCTGGAGCGTTCAGAGGCATGGAGCCCCGCAACTCCTGTGGCCGCAGTTCACCGTTCCCAACCAATGGAAGCTGCGGGAAGTGGGAGCTGAGGGGCTCCAAGCCTGCAAACGCTCCAGGTAAACAAAATGACAATGTATTAGATATTCAATTCAATGATTTCATAAAGTTTAAAATCATCAAATTTTGGTGTAGACCCATTTATAAGCCGACTCCCGCTCTTTGATGCGTCACTTTTTTACCAAAAATATTGGGCTTATGAAATACAGTAATTTGTTGGGAAATAATGCCTCACCAATCCACTAGAATTCTTTGAGGGAGTCAACAAGCATGCAGACAAAGGTGATCCAGTGGATATAGTGTATTTAGATTTTCAGAAAGCCTTTGACTAGGTCAAATAAGCAGTCATGGGATAAGAAGGAAGGTTCTCTCATGGATTGATAACTGGTTAAAAGATAGGAAACAAAGAGTAGGAATAAATGGTCAGTTTTCAGAATGGAGAGGTGTAAATAGTGGTATCCCCCAGGAATATGTACTGAGCCCATTCCTATTTAACATATTCATAAACGATCTGGAAAATGGGGAAAATAGTGAGGTGGCAAAATTTGCAGATGGTACAAAACTACTCAAGATAGTTAAATCACAGGCAGACTGCGAAGAGCTACAAAAGGATCTCACAAAACTGGGTGACTGGGCAACAAAATGGAAGATGAAATTTAATGTTGATAAATGCAAAGTAATGAACATTGGAAAACATAATCCTAACTATACATATACAATGATGAGGTCTAAATTAGCTGTTACCACTCAAGAAAGAGATCTTGGAGTCATTGTGGATAGTTCTCTGAAATCATCCATTCAATGTGCACCGGCAGTCAAAAAAGTGAACAGAATGTTGGGAATCATCAAGAAAGGGATAGATAATAAGATAGAAAATATCATATTGCCTCTGTATAAATCCATAGTACACCCACACCTTGAATACCGTGTGCAGATGTGGTCGCCCCATTTCAAAAAAGATATACTGTAATTGGAAAAGGTTCAGAAAATGGCAACAAAAATTATTAGGGATATTGAACGGCTTCCGTATGAGGAGAAATTAATAAGACTGGGACTTTTCATCTTGGAAAAGAGGTGACTAAGGGGGGATATGATAGAAGTCTATACAATCATAAATGGTATAGAGAAAGTAAATAAGGAAGTGTTATTTACTCCTTCTCATAATACAAGAACAAGGGGCCACCAAATGAAATTAATAAGTAGCAGGTTTAAAACAAACACAAGAAAGTATTTTTTTTCACACAATGCACTGTCAACCTCGGGAACTCCTTGCCAATGGGTGTTGTGAAGGCCAATACTATAACAGGGTTCAAAAGGGAGATAGATAGCTAGATGCCTCTTAGCCAGGATGGGCAGAAATGGTGTCCCTATCCTCTGCTTGCCAGAAGATGAGATTGGGTGACAGGGAATGGATCACTTGATGATAACCTGTCTGTTCGTTCCCTTTGGGGCACCTGCCATTGGACACTATCAGAGGACAGGTTACTGGGCTTGATGGACCTTTAGTCTGAACCTGTATGGCCGTTCTTATGTTTTTATGTCTATGCTGTATTCTGTTAATTCAGAGATCAAAAGAAGGTCTTAACATTTAAATTAACTGTAAACATGGGATGTCACTGTATTAATCTCTCTTTGAAATGTATATCAAATAATCTGTGAATGGTGGAAAAACAGGCAATTGCCTTGTGTTAATCTGTATGGATAATTACCAGCTATGCTTAGGAAATGGGTCCACTTCAAAGTCCACATAAGTGCCTGTTGTTCGACTAAGGACTCCGATCTGTCAAGGAAGGCTTGGAATTGTATAAAAGACCTTTAGGTCCCAATCCTTTTTTATCTCAGAGCTGTTCACGGTTTCCTGCAGGGGAAGCCTAAGTCACAAGGACTGAGATTCCAGTTCTGACTGGACCATCCTGAAATATAAACACTGGACTATAACCTATGGACTATTTCTAAAAGAACTCTTTGCATCTACAAAACTCTCCATCTCTGCTATGAATCTGAATCTCAAGTTTGACTCATGTCTGTATGTATACTGTTCTTTTAACAAATTCTCTCTCCCTTTCCTTTTAAAATAAATTTTACTTTAGTTAATAAGAATTGGCTGTAAGCGTGTATTTGGGAAAGGTCTGGAATATTCATTAACCTGGGAGGTAGTGTGTCCAATCCTTTGGGATTGGTAGAACATTTTTTATATGATGAATAAGATTCTCAGAAATCCTCATCATAACTGACTTTGGTGTTTCGGTCTGATGAAAAAACAACGAGGAGTCCTTGTGGCACCTTAGAGACTAACTCATGTATTTGGGCATAAGCTTTTGTGGGCTAGAACCCACTTCATCAGATGCATGGAGTGGAAAACACAGTAGCAGGTATATATACACAGTACATGAAAAAGATGGGAGTTGCCTTACCAAGTCGGGGGATCAGTGCTAACGAGACAATTCAATTAACAGTAGAATACCAAGGGAGGAAAAATCACTTTTGTAGTGGTAATGAGGGTGACCCATTTTAAACAGTTGACAAGAAAGTGTGAGTAACAGTCGGGGGGAATTAGTTTTTGTAATGACTCATCCACTCCCAGTCTTTATTCAGGCCCAATTTGATGGTGTTCAGTTTGCAAATTAATTCCAGTTCTGCAGTTTCTCACTGGAGTCTGTTTTTGAAGTTTTTTTGTTGAAGAATTGGCACTTTTAAGTTTGTTGAGTGACCAGGGAGATTGAAGTGTTGTCCTACTGGTATGATGAGGCTGGTTTAGTTTAAGGGAAGTGCGTTGTTGGCTTCCGAGCAACCGGTGAGGTATAAGAGAATCTGCTTTGTGCTGGCTTGGTAAATATAAGGATTGGAATATCTACCAGCTTTGGGGATTGCCTGCCCCATTCTTTGCAGTTCACCCTAATTGAAAGACCTCGGCTGGCTCCCCTGAGTCTCTGGTCACAGTAACATTCTGTAATTATTCTCTCGGTTAGATATTTGTCCACTGAAACAGGTATAAGAGAGCGCCCTAATGCAGTTTGGTCATGACAGGTAGAAGTGGGTGCACGGTGGAGCCTGGGATCTCCGGGTGAGGGACAAGGACATGGACATTGGGTCCAAGATTATATAGATCTTGTAGTGACAATCCTTTGCTAGGGTCATGGCCACTGTTTCTGCCCCGGGGCTGGAGTTGTAGCTGCAGAGCTGGCCTGCAGCCTACTGCAGGTTAGAATATGGATTCCCTCCCTTTAATCCCTCTGTAGTTGATTGTGCAAATTTCAACCTTTGAGTTGGACCCACTTTCAAGTAACTGTATGATTTTTTAAAAAAAAATATTTTTCTAAATCATAGACAAAATAGGAGCCTCCCTTAAGGTGAAATGTGGTCCATTATTACTGCATGTGACTGGATCATTTGAGTAGGTGCAGTATCACTGCCATGGAAACCAGTGGGAGTTTTGCTGGTGACTGCAATAGGAGGTTTTGGACCCCTTGTTATATTTGTAGACTTAGAGATACAGAAATAGGGAAACAAATTCTTTTCTCATTTGTACTAGATTTGCAAAGGTGTAGCTCCATTGATTTAAATGGTATTAATCATTATTTAAATCAGTGCATGAGAGGACAGTTGGATGCAGAGTGCTTGTTGTTGGTTCTTTGAAGAACCACTTCAAATATAATATGAAACATTTACATTTTCTTGGAATATATGTATTTACTGTTTCTCTCATCTTAATGCCATGAGATTTCCTTTTTAAGTTAAATACAGCTAATTGCACTTTTTATCACACTTAAATGCTAGTGCAGCAGTTCTCAAACTTTAGCAACCGCCATTTTGATTTAAAAACTTTTGCAGACCCCCCAGGCCGGATTCTTATTTTCCCCGGGGCCTGCCTTCCCTCAAGGCCCCAACCTCCGCCCCACCTCTTCCCACCCCAGCTTCACCTCTTTCTGCCCCCTCCCCTGAGCATGCCCTGTCCCTGATCCTCCCTCAATGCCGCTAAACAGCTGTTCCAAGTAGGGATGAAAGTAACTTAAGGGACTTAGCAGTATGCAAGTCCACCAGGGTCCTGAGTAAGGTGGTGGGGGCTCAACCAGAAGGGACAGGGCTTCGGGCAGAAGGGGCGGGGCTGGGATTCAGGGCTCCTGGCCGCTGCCACCACCCTAGGGTTTGGGCTGCAATTTAAAGGGCCGGAACCCTGGGACGCCCCGCCACCGCCGGTATGGTCGGCTGTGTACCGGTTCTTACCAGTATTGGCTTACTTTCACCTCTGGTTCTGCGGCACTCAGGAGGCACTGGGAGGGAGAGGAGTTGATCAGCAGGGCCAGCAGCCCTGGACATGACTCGCAGATTCCCTGGAGTACCCTAATGGCCCCCCAGGGGTCCATGGACCCCAATATGAGAACCATTGTGCTATCAGAATGCCTGTTCCAACAAGGGCACTTGTGCACATGAAATAACAACTGAATCAGGTCTAAATTTTATTTCCTTAACTGATTAGAGTCTGGACTGAATCCCTCAAAAAAGACCTAATGGTGCTTCTGTATCTGGCTATTATATACATACACACACACGGATTTTTTTCAGGAACATTGAGATAAGAAAAACATTATAGATGGTATTTTCTATGTTTGCCTGATGTATTAAGGGCAAATTCTGCCACTATTACTGATAAGTAATTTGTACCAGATTTAGTTGATTTAGTTGGTGTTGGTCCTGCTTTGATCAGGGGAGTGGACTAGATGACATCCTGAGGTCTCTTCAACCCTAATATACTATGATAAGTACCTTTCTCCGTGAATAATCCCATTGCCTTCAATGGAGCTGTCTACAAAGTAAGGTACAGATCCACATGCATAAGGGTAGTGGAATCTGGCCCTATGTGATTCCACTTCTTTTATTTTTGGGAAAGAAAGGACAAAATTAGGTTGTTTACTGTTAGATAAAGTACGCAAATACCAAGGAGCAAAACGCTACTGCATGTCATTTGTTTTCAAGTTAGTTAATGTCCTGAGAAAAAAGTCACAGTCATGAAGATTGAAGACTGCAGTCATCTTTTAAATGCCTCATTAAAGATGGAGTCCTCTCCATGGATGACAAAATTTCCATCAGCTTTACACAGAAAGGTGTTCTCTGTTTGATGTTAATGTCCTTCTGTTGAAGCTAATAAGAATGTAGTACATGTTTGTGGAGGAGATATGTTGCAAGGAATTCTCAACATGTACATTGTACATGCCTGGTAGATATTTTCTGAAATTAACTTAGTGCCTGAAGCAAAGCTCATGGAAGTCAATGGGAGTGTTTCCTTTGATTTCAGTGGGCTTTCGAAGATGCCCTAGATTATATTTTCTGTTTGATTAAAAGTGTTTACATTGTACAATTGGGCGTGGATCTATTGGAAATTGTAAGAGAATAATGCAGGTGTAATGTGTCAGCAATTCTGGCACCTAGCCCAATAATCTCTGGCTGAGCAAGAGCGTCTGTTTAGATTTAAAGACTCCAGAGGTGGAGAATTTACCACCTTCCTTGGTAATTTGTTCTAATGGTTAATGACCCTCACTGTTAAAAACGCTCATCTCTTGTTGCCAGTTGAGCTGAGCTGGCCTAGAGCGGGGAGTAAAGTTGGTCTATACCATTAGTAGATTATTTCCAACACCACTACCACCTGGGGAGCAAGGGAGGAGTGAAGGAGCAGACTCAGGGTATGTCTACACAGGGATAAAAAACCTGCGGCTGGCCTTGGTCGGCTGACTTGGGCTTGTGTTGCTTGGGCTGCAGGGCTAAACATTTGCTGTGTAGATGTCTGGGCTTGGATTGGCACCTGAGCCCGAAAATCTACACCGCAGTTTTTCAGCCCCAAAGTCCAAGCCCTGCAAGCCAGGGTATGCTGTCCCAAGCTAGCCGCATCTTGTTAATCCCCAAGTAGACAGGATCTCAGAGTCACAGTCCATTCTCTGTTGTGCATTGGGATAGTGCATCTGTGCATTGCCCCTTAATCAGAGCAGATTGCAGTGACCTACGTAGACAAATGTAAGCTCTTTTGCTCCTTACAGACTATCAGCTGCTACAGTTTTGCATATGCATTGATTACTTCAAAAAACTAGTCATTTCTACAAATAATTAAAGATTAAAATTGCTAAAAAATGATTTACTAGCACTTGATTGTGATGTTTGACGTTTGAGCTATGTTTATTAATTCTGTTTTGACATGTGAGTCACATGGTATTGTTTATGTTCCCAGACTGAAAGAACATTATTCTTAAGATCATGTTTCCAGTTCTCCTACTTGTATAATGAATTCAAAATTCATTGTGACTATTCTTTACTATTTACTGATTCTCTCAACATTCCTGCCACTAAATTTGTTTGCTAGAATATTTGCAAGGAGTGAGCACAAAAGGGCTGCCAAAATGGCCAAAGAGAATTCTGTGTTTTAGTTTAATTTTGTGTGAATGTTTGTGTAAACATTTGAGGTATTCACTCAAATATACCTGAAACATTTGCTGCTGTGAATGAACCCATTCCATTGAAGTCAATGAGAACGTTTCATTTATTTCAATGAGAAGATGATCAAGTTCAGTGCAAGAGAGAAACATAAGAGAAAAATGGGCCATTTCTAAGCTATGTTCCAAAACGTTTCAGTCATAAAACCTGCCAGATTAATTTTTCATTTTTAATGACTCTTTTAGAATTAATGGTTCACTCACGTTTTATTTCTCAAACACTATTGTTTGATTACATTGTTTTGTTGTATGATATACCAAGTTAATTTCTGCAAAAGTCTAATCATTACCTGGTTTTTATAATATTTTATCACTGTTATGAAACACAATTAATTTGTGGATGGCTTATTCACCTTCTTCACATCAAAGGTTGTAATACTATACGGTTTATCTCTTAAATGCATTCAGTGTGTATCCAAAAATTCAGTTTTCTTAAGAAACATATAATGGTATTCAAACACATAATTTTAACACTGTAAAAAGGAAATGGAATTTCCCAGAGGTCTATATAAAAAATGCTCAAGTGCCATGTTTAAAAGGGACTTAGGAGCCTAAGGGTCAGATTTCTAAATGTATTTAGGTATCTCGAGATGCGAATAGGCACGTAGCAGGATTTAGAAAAGCACCTACATGAGTTAGGCACCTATCTCTCTTGACTGACCTGCTTAAGCACTTTTGCAAATCATATCAGGCACCTGCAAACCTTTGTAAATCTTGTCTCGACTCTCACTGAAAGTTAGTGTCACTTAGGCTCTTTAAAGTTAAGGTGTTTAGGTGCCCACAGAAGCAAACTGGTGCCTAACTCCCATCGATTTCAATAACAGGACTTCAAAGCACTCTGGTGCACACTGACGCATCTTTGAGACAAGCTCTAAGTCACTGCAAATGCACCTATGGACCCGGCTCTCATTGATATCAATGGAAGTTAGGCACATAGGCACTTGAAAATCCCACCATTAGGTAATTGTGAAAATTACCCCACGTATGGTATATACTTCCAGTGGAATTCTCAAGAGATGCCGTGTCTCCGACTGCATTCCATATCAGCTGAAGTGCTTTGGTTATTGGTTCCTGAAATAGAAATCTGTAGGACTGATGGCAAGGGGTTTGAGTAGAGCTCGATGGCTTATGGAAGTTTTGCTCCCAGTGGGTGGTTCACGAGAAGAAGACTCATGGGGCATAATGCTGGGGGCATTTGTTCCAGCAGACTTTGAATTGTGGCTTTTATCTGAGACTTTTGTGTGGTGTTTTTATACGATAGTGGAATGGCTAGTGGTGTGTGAATAATGCAGTTTTAGTATAGCAAAATAGAATGATGGAGTCTGACTGCCTTTTGCTGGTATCAGTTTAGTTTAGTTTAGTTTTATCTTCCTAGCTGTTGTGGCAATTTACTCTGTACAAAAATGCCTATATAAATAAAAGATCAATCTTTTCATAAGACTAGCTTGTATCATAACATGAGAGTGCTGAGTCACTAAGTCTTTACTACCTATTCATTTCAAAAATGTATCACTTCACTAGTGAAGAGAAGATCCAAAGGGAGAACTAGATGTAAACACCACAAAATTATTAATCAGGTTTTCAAAGAAAAATGTTCAGTTATAGATTGGAATTAAAATGGTGAGGGGAAAATTACAGCTTCCGAAAAGGGTAATATAGCTTCAGCGGGTTTTTTTTTAACCTAATGACACCATTTAAGATTGACTGTCAGATCAGATTAGGTTCACTGAAATATTCTGAAAACTGAGTTTTCACACAGCAGGAAGAAATGAGAAGTGCATTTATTCCAGTCAAGCTTAGAAATGATGCTCTGTCTCTCTTTTTGTTTATTTTTCTTTCTATCCTTCCTTTTGCTTTTGTAACAATTGCATCAATAATAGGAAAGCCATCAAGCTCAGCTTCATGCACCATAATAAAGCTGTTTTGATGCAAATAGGGCTCAGTTGCTTTGGTCTCTCATTTGTGACAAACTGTGGTAATAAACTCTATAAATCAAAACAGAGCTGAAATGCAAAGTGTGTGTTTGTGCAAGATAAATGAAATAGACTTCTTTCCTGCTTAGTAGCCTTGAGGGATATTTCCCCCATAATTACAAAGACAATTACAATGTTTACAGTAAAATAAAAAGTGTAATTGTAACCATCTGAAATAAAACCTAAGGTCCTTTGCATTAACAGCAGTGTAATAAATGATTTCTGTCATCTTAGACAGAAACTGAGTGCCAAACTATGGATCCAGCAAGTAAATGGGCTGTGCCACAGGGAGAAGGGAGGGATTACAACCTTGATAGAGAGTCTGGGAGTATCCTAATTGGGAAAATATTTGGAAATAACCTGGTACTTGGCACAATCTGATGCATTCCACATTTTACTATAATTGTTCTCCAGATTTAAATAATATATATATTATAAATAATTATATATATATTATCATTCCCAGAGATAAGTCATCTTTGACAAGGCTGTGTTAGCATTATTTATAGAGAGAGTAAGTTTCCCCCCAGGCAGGGAAATAATCTTCTAGCTATTGGCAAAATTTTAACAAGAACTCCCAAGTGTTTTCCCTCAGGCATGTTGTTGCTTCACACTTATTTATGTCCAAGTTTGCTTTTACACAGTTGTGTTTGGGTAATGTTTCATTTCTACTCAGGAACCTGTGGTGGGCTGAGGCTTATCATTCCACAGCACTAGAGAATACAAATGTTGGACCCAGTATATACAGGTCACCAGCACTAATACAATGCTGAATTGCTGCGCTAGCTCTCTGCTATAAAAAGTTCTGGATGAGGAGTAGAGATGGAAAATCCAGCAATCAATAAAATAAAAATTTCAAGCCCTTGGTGGATGGTGTTTTTTTTTTAATTAGCTTGAACAGAGAGCCTGAGAATCACACAATAAATAGATGCTGTCACCTTAAATCACCAGTCTCACAGTGATAGAGTCTGTGTCAGCAGTGTTATGTACCCTAACACCAGTAAATGAGTTTGCCTATTAAAGCATGGAATGAAATGTTTCTGTGACTCACTAACAGTGTTTAAAATTCTGCTTTTCTCATCTGCAAAATTCTGCACTGTAGCTGGAAGATATACTTAGAAGATGGTATCTCACTGAAGATCTGTGGTACCTGGTCTCTCACTACTGGAGTAGACTTTATTGAAAGTGAAGGCTTTGGAAGATTAGGGAAAGGGTAAAACCTTCTATCCTCACCTCTGCGAGTGAATATTGGAAAATAAGCCACTGCATTTCTTATCTGACAGATATAGCATCAGTCAGCTGTAGTTCATCTGTCTGCTGTCAATTTCAAATGTAGAAACAACTGATGGTGGCAACATAAAGCCAAAGGCAGATGTGAAACTAATCCCAGTTCCACTTCAGTCAAATATTATATCAAGCCAGAGTAGTTTAGTATTTAGAGCAGTGAACTGCCTGGGTGCCTGAGTTCTCCTCTTAGCTTAATCTCTGATCAATATTAGGTAGATCCCAATTTCTCTTTGCCTCTGTTTATTATTCGTCTGTGTTACCATACTTAGGGAGGCTGAAAGCTTAGAAAATACGGCGATTGTTTGCAAATATAATATTATAACTTGCATATTTTATGCAAATACATAACCTTATTTGCCTAAACTCCAGTATTTCCAGAATAAGATTACTGCATTGAATACCCAAGTTACCTCATTCCCACCACTTACATTTAATCTCCACCAGACAACTTGCAGTACCTGGATAAGCCACTTTCACCCCTGCTTTTTCTAATTATAAAATTAGTTGGGGCAAATGGGGGTGTAGGAGCAGGAAAATAGAATTACTGCCACTAGAATGTATTGACTATAGATTAGGAACAGTTTCTGGTTTGCAGCAAAAGAAGGAGTGTTTGCTTCTACTTCCAGTAACTGGTTACATAAATGAGTAAGGGCTAGATTTATAAGCAGAACTGAGTTGCAATACATGATGTATATGCCCTGTCGACTAGTGGGTTACTCAACGCTGAGCTAGGCCCCCAGGCCCCCTCTACAATGCATGAGGAGAGTTAGGCATCTAAAGAGGAAATTCACAGAAACCAGCATTTTGAGCAGGGAGCTGCATAAGCTAGCCAGAAGTGGCCTAAGCGCTATCATAGAATCATAGAAGATGAGGGGTGGAACAGACCTCAGGAGGTCATCTAGTCCAACCCCCTGCTCAAAGCAGGACCAACACCAACTAAATCATCCCAGCCAGGGCTTTGTCATGCCTGGCTTTAAAAACCTCTAAGAAGAGAGATTCCACCACTTCCCTAGGTAACCCATTCCAGTGCTTCACCACCCTCTTAGTGAAATAGGTTTCCTAATATCCAACCTAGACCTCCCCAACTAAAACTTGAGACCATTACTCCTTGTTCTGTCATCTGCCACCACTGAGAACAACCCAGTTCCATCCTCTTTGGAAACCCCCCTTCAGGTAGTTGAAGGCTGCTATCAAGTCTCCCCTCCCTTTTCTCTTCTGCAGACTAAATAAGCCCAGTTTCCTCAGCCTCTCCTCGTAAGTCATGTGCCCCAGCCCCCATATCATTTCCGTTGCCCTCTGCTGGACTCTCTCCAATTTGTGCACATCTTTTCTGTAGTGGGGGGCCAAAAACTGGATGCAGTGCTCCAGCTGTGGCCTCACCGGTGCCGAATAGAGGGGAATAATCACTTCCCTCGATCTGCTGGCAATGCTCCTACTAATGCAGCCCAATATGGCGTTAGCTTTCTTGGCAACAAGGGCACACTGCTGACTTGTATCCAGCTTCTCATCCACTGTAATCGCCAGGTCCTTTTCTGAAGAACTGCTGCTTAGCCAGGCAGTCCCCAGCCTGTAGCAGTGCATGGGATTCTTCCATCCTAAGTGCAGGACTTTGCACTTGTCCTTGTTGAACATCATCAGAGATCTTTTGGCCCATACCTTCAATTTGTCTAGGTGTCTCTGGACCCGATCCCTACCCTCCAGCATATCTGCCTCTCCCACTAGCTTAATGTCCACAAACTTTCTGAGGGTGCAATCTAGACCATTATCCAGATCATTAATGAAGATGTTGAACAAAACCTGCTCCAGGACTGACCCCTGGGGCACTCCACTTGATACCGGCTGCCAACTAGACATTGAGCCGTTGATCACTACCTGTTGAGCCCAACAATCTAGCCAACTTTCTATCCACCTTATAGTCCATTCATCCAATCAATACTTTTTAAACTTTCTGGCAAGAATTCTGTAGGGGACTGTATCAGAAGCATTGCTAAAATCAAGATATATCACATCCACTGCTTTCTCCATATCCACAGAGTCAGTTATCTTATCATAGAAGGTAATCAGGTCCTCAAAAGGATTTACACATCTAACTCCAGGATGGAGGGCGGTGCCTGTCTCAATTTGGGGAGCTGTGAACCCTCACTTGGTGTTAGGTGCCTAAGCCATGTCAGCACTTTCTCAAGAAAGGAGGGGGGATGGTGTCCTGCTATTCAATAACCCAGCAATTAGAGCTCTCATCCGGGATTTGGTAGATCCACATTCCGTTGCTTGTGCCAATGTCTATTTAATTATCTTATACAACATGAAACAGCTTTAAGAGAAGAAATTGAGAGAGATCCACCCCAGATATTCCAGAACCCAGAAATTAGGGCACTTTGCTGGGTTCAACTCCTTGTTCCAAATCAGGTAGATTAGGTGTGCTCGGAGCACACTGACCAAATTGGACTCCATCGGCAAGAAAGGCGAGGGAAAGCCTGAATTGTGAATCCTGCTGAGGCTTAGACATGAGTTAGGCACCATGCTGCTTGGGGGTGTCAGGACTGAGATGGCTTGTGTTCTTGCCCAATGGCAGAAATTTAGTCATCTGTGGGACTAAAGGGTAAGCAGAAGCTGAGCAGTGGTTTTGTGAATGCCAGTAGAGCCTAAATGTTGGATTGGTGCTGAAGTGGCAGTTAGGCATCTTAGTCCCCATTGTGGAACATGGATTGGTCTTGTTTAATGGAACCCTATCAAAGTGTGTGCACGTTTGTGGGCATGTCCCTCTTATCAAAATCTTGATCACAATCCACACATCTTGCCTCCAGGAATTTTTATTTTGGTCCTCATACACATGGCTGTCCTCACTCCCTACATTCCATTAATTCCACACACTTGGATACTTCCCTGACTCCTCCACCTAATGTATTACATGAGAGTCTGTATTAAGGTAGTCTAGGGTACTGGCTTTCTGTCTCAGAAGTGTCCATCTATACAGCTGGTTTTATCTCTATAGTATTTGCAGCTCTATGTACTCTAGGTAGCATATCTGGCTTCTGTGACCCGGAAGATTCAGGCAGCCACTTGGGAACCCAGTGCAGGGGGTTCAGAATTGGGAATCTTTAGAGCAAATCAGGAGATTTAACATGTCTAGGTATGATACTTAGCTTGGCCTCATGAGGATATTGAGATTTGATCAGTTAATGATTTTGAGAGAGCTCTCAACTCCTTGTGGGACTGATTAGGGATCATATTAAATACATAGCATATCATTAAAATACTTATCCGCAGAAAACCTTCTGACTTCTGAATTCTGCTTAGAATTATCAAAGGGTGAAGGGAAAAGCGAGTCTGAGCTCTGGCTCAAGTCGTGAGCTTGTTGCGGCCGATGGCAAGTCGTCAGCCTTCTCTTTCATTACAGTTATGGGTGCCTTGCCAAAGAATACCTTTCAGATGGAGAAAAGAAACAATTTCACATCTCAAAACTATATCTTCCAAGATATAAGGATACAGATGATCCTCTACATATGGAATATTTCACATGACACTGGTTGCTTTGCTGTATGTAAACTATGAGGAAGTTTCACATGAAGAAAAAACTGTAAAATATTACACAACATAAGTTATTCCCTGAGTTGCCCTTTTACTTTTTCATTAATTTTGGGTGTGAGGTGGGCTTGACCCCACAATGTGCCCCTTGCAAAACCCCCATCCATGACTTTTAGGTGTCTTCAAGTAGGTAATCTACTCTTGTACCTTCTTAGTCTGAGTGGAATCTTCTATTGCTCCTCCAGGTGTTCAGGGCACACTACTTGGCTATTTTCTCCAAAAGGTATTTTGGGAAGTCCGCCATTTAGATCTACTTCCTACCTCTCGGTCCTCACCTGACTGTGCAAGGGGTTGAGATGGAACCTGTCCATTTTTCTTCCTACTATCAATACTAAGAGCGTAGTAGACACTCAGAAACGTGTATAAAATCCTAGATGTAGTTATGGTAGTTAGATATAGCATGTAAATAGGATATCTGGGGTACAGTTTTGGGTGGGTCTAATTCTGCTATTGACTTAACAAATAAAACTCCACAAACCTTTTCTGTGGCGGTGGTGATCAGAGTCCAGTGGGGATACTGACTGAAGGAAGGTCAGCTTGAGAGGGTGAACATATCACAAGACTACACAGATGTTCTTAAAAAGAAAAGGAGTACTTGTGGCACCTTAGAGACTAACAAATTTATTAGAGCATAAGCTTTCGTGAGCTACAGCTCACTTCATCGGATGCTCACGAAAGCTTATGCTCTAATAAATTTGTTAGTCTCTAAGGTGCCACAAGTACTCCTTTTTCTTTTGCGATTACAGACTAACACGGCTGCTACTCTGAAACAGACTGGGAAGAGTAGCAGCCGTGTTAGTCTGTATTCGCAAAAAGAAAAGGAGTACTTGTGGCACCTTAGAGACTAACAAATTTATTTGAGCATAAGCTTTCATGAGCTACAGCTTATTTCATGCATCCGATGAAGTGAGCTGTAGCTCACGAAAGCTTATGCTCAAATAAATTTGTTAGTCTCTAAGGTGCCACAAGTACTCCTTTTCTTTTTCCAAACAGAAGACACACTGTACTCCCCACCCCCACACATTGGCACTAGCACAAGCTTGGCACGAAGGGTAAAATGAGTTTCTCAGTCAGTAACGCCTGCTTCTTGAAGCTCCACTGTGTATATCTTTAATTCTGCAAGTCTTCTAATAAGCATAAAAGAAGCTTGAGCCCAGTGAGGATTAATAGCTTGTTTCTGATCAGAGCGGAATAAAGTATTTAGTCTGCCATTAGTCACTCACAGCATATTCATATGCATGGCAAGTAACTGGTTTGATTGTGAATATATATATTCATAAATAAGAGTTCAGCACTGACAAATAGCTCCTCACACTTTGCAGTATTTCCCGCCCCCGCCCCCCCAGCTTCATATCTTGAAATATCATCCCAACTCAACAGTTTTCAGATTCCTTTGCATCTTACTGTTTATTAAGGAACTGAGCAAACTTCCAGTAGAATTTAATAGGATGTTGTTTAATATTGCTACCATAGCAGTCAAGAATTAAAACTGTAGTTTGACCTGTATTTCATTTCGTAAATTTGTGGGCGGGTTCCTGTAAGTACGCTATTCTGTGTTGGGGTATCTTCTTCTGTTTTCTCAGATCAGATAAGGTGCTGATCCATCAGAGTACTTAAGGACATACTTAACTTTAAGGCTGTGAATAGTCCCCCACAGAATTCACTGCTTAAAGTTAAGCTCAAATTTATATATTCTGCTGAATTAGGACCTACACACATTATAAAAGAGCCAAAAAAGTATACGTTGTATACCAAAATTGTAAATGATAATAAAAGTTTACAGATGGGAGGAGGATTAGAGCTAGTCAGGAAAATTGGTTTTGTTCTGTTGAAAATTTCAAATTTGGGGGGGCGGAGGGGATTGAAAGCCAGAAATATTTAGTCAAAAACTGATTTTATTCAATTCAGATTTATTGTTAAAAGTGCCTTGTGAGAGTTGTAGTGTCAGTGCCTAATGGAACTATTCTCCTCTGTGGGCAGGGTTCCCTTTCTGGACTATTACTTAATCCTTTAATTTAAGCAGTAAAAGCTCATGCTCACTGCTCTGGAAATCCCAGTTTTAATATCTGGTGATGACCAAGATGGTTGGCAGAGAATTATCTTATATAAACCTTTCTTCATAGGAGGTTTACTGTGATGTGAGACCTTTAAATAAAGGACATGAAATAAAAACAGGTGATTGGAAGAGAGGGCCCACCAGGGAAGAAACAAATAACTTGCATATATTTAGAGTTCTCAAGAAGCATTCATGACTTTTATTGGTTTGTAGTACTCCCGCTTTGGGAGAGTTTTTTTGTGTATGCAGAGCTAACCGTGCTTTAAAATTTCATTGTTTTTAGGCTATTGTGAATTTAATAATTTGATAAAAGATTAATAATGTATAGCAACACAGTTCATGTCTTGGATAATGGTTCATGGCTTATATCAAATCATAAAAAATTGGTCCTTAAATTTTTTTTTAAAAAGTGAAAACTTAAGTTTTCTGGATTTATCATTTTGAAGCTTCTAAAGCTAACACTTCCTGGAGAAACTGATGTGCCAGAAATATTGAAAGTAACATATGTAGGAGAGAGCTACTATATGTATTTACATAACATGTATCCATTTAAACAATGCAAAGTTATTCTGTTTCATTTGGGATATGCACCGCTCTATACACAAGTTCGAGTTTCATCCTGCATCACTAAAGTTAAGGGAAGTTTTTCCATTGACTTGAATTGGAGTAGAATCCAGCGCTTAATACCCATGGAAGATTTTGTAAATCTTAAATTGCTTAGGCTTTAGGAGTATGAAAATCATTAAAGACAACTATGGTTGGTAATTCTTTCTGTCATAAAATGTAAATAAATGAGCACGATGCAGGCATGCTTGAAAATACCATATTAGTATCTAGTTTTTATTTTAATTTCCAAATTTAGTAAGAAGATTCTTTTTGTTACTTTGAGAAAAGTCCTAATTGGCTGAATGAAAAATTTGATGTATGTAACTTCTATAAGGAGGGAGAAGTGACCAATGTAAGAATTGGGAGTGCAAAAGACTGTATTGAAATGAGCCAGATAAGTATGGACTTTGAATGTTAAGTGGATTTCCTGGGAAATCCTTAGGTAGAGGTTAATGCAAATTCCCCAGTTCTTATTATGCAAAACCCCCCAGCCTTTTAAAGCTAAGCCCTGAGGAGAGTATCCTTATCTGCTGATTACCCGATCAAAGGCATGAGCTGTATAAGGAAATAGCTGATCTGCTCAATTATTGTTCTGGTTCTAAGATGGATGAACTTGTAACTAAAATCAAGTTGTGGGTTTTGAAAGAATTGGGGGGTGACCTCTGATATGCTTTTTAGTAGGTTCTTTAATTGTTTTAATAAGTTTTCTCTGTAATGCTTTCTCCTTAAGAATAAATGTGCTTGCTCAGATGGAGCTAAGTGGTAATTTATAACTATGAGCATTACACTGGTCAGAGCTTTTCGAGAGAAAACAAAACTCAAACATTGACCTGTTTAGGCAGGGATATCACAGTGTAAATCAGGGAGCTGTGCAGCCTTAAAATCCTGGTCAGAAAGAAGTTATACAAAGTTCTCTGCCTAGGAGAGGTGATGGCTGTAAACTGGAACCTTTAAGTGGGCACCCTCAAGAGACCACGGAAGGGAAAATACAGTTGTCCTGAAACTGTGTCGGGTACCATCACTGTCTTACACAGAGAGGTCAAGTGATTTGTCCAAGGTCACAAAGGTAGTCTGTAGCAGAGCCAGAAATTGGACTAAGATCTTGTTGAGTCCCAGTCCAGTACCTTAACCTCAAGACCATCCTCCTCCTCAGCCCAGACATTTCTTGTAGTAGAGGATTTCTTTCATTTCTTTAGGGCATGTTTATGATTTCACTTTACACTAGTTGTATTTTAGTGTAACCCCAGCTGAGACAATATGAATTCTATTCTCTCCAAAGTGCAAAATTGTAGTATTAATTTTTGGCTTTGTGTTCATAGTAAGCACTCACAGGGTTGGCCAGAATTATGCTTAGAGGAACAACTTAGCAGGCCTTGCTCACATAATTTCCTTGGTTAGAGTCTATTCAATATTCTTTGCATTTTCTAGATTTCTCAGAATTGGAAATGATTAAATTTAAGCTTAAGAATGTGAAATCCATAATCAAATTGAGAATAGAAGATATTAATAAGCAACTAGGTATGGCTGTTTATTGTATTTCAACTATGTCACCTTGGTATACCCTTGTTAAAGGGCGTAGCCTCCTGGGTATGGTAGATACTTAGACAATTTGTTCACTAACATGCTAAGGAAGGCCTTTACAGCTTTCCATTTTCAATGTATGCAGTCAGTTTACTTTGAAGGCCAATATACTGTCATTGAGAAATGTAACCACCTCTGTCCATGTGGCTTAGGGCAGGTGGAAGACCGACCTAATTATTTATTAAATTGTAATTTGTAGTTCCACTGGATATCAGAGTAGCTTTCTGTGTTTTTGTGCCAGATGCATTTTTCTATGACCTCTCAGAGGAGATTGGTCCTGCTTTGAGCAGGGGGTTGAACAAGATGACCTCCTGAGGTCCCTTCCAACCTGATATTCTATGATTCTATGAAAATACAATATTTGTTAGAAACTCCAAAATGTATTCGTAATCCGAGTGGTTGCCCTATTTGCATGGTCAGCTGCCAAAATAAGGAAAAGGCAAGTGACCACATATGGTTTAATGGTATATGTCCTTTTAATTCTTATTTCAAATCATTTTAACACTTCATAATTTTGGATTTAGTTTTAAGTTTTATGTAATACTTTTTGTTTTTTGTGCTTTGGATGAAGGCTCAATCACTATTAAGATTGATTCTAGTCTAGCTCTGTTGACTTGAATGGGGCTTCTGATTTAAATTAGCTTACCTGAGAGTAGGATTCGTTCCTTTGATTCCGAGATTTGCATGCCGTATAAAATCTCAATGAAAATTTTTATACCGTGTCTGTAATGGAGAAACCCTTTAATGGTCAATGAGTCAAAAACGAAACTCCAAACAACTGATAGAAAAAGTCTTGTTTCTTGTGTAACTTTGCACATTATTAACCAGCTTTAACATACAGTTTTGTTTGAGGGGAAAGAGATAATAGGATGCAATCTTTTAATATACTGATGTTTATTATTGCTATGTGGAACCTGAACAAAGTTATGCTTCAACTAAAGAAATTTTCAATGGCTGTCTTTTTGGATAAATGAACATTGTGGGAGCCATGGTAGTAATTAGAAGAATAATGTGAACCTAAGAATTGAAGAAAGATGGGTCATGTAGGATAGAAATTGGTAGAAGTTAGGGAACTGAGCTGTTAAAAGCTAAGCATAGACATGAGTCTCAAACTCTATTTCCCATTAAAGAGAAGCCAAGTACCTATTGCACGTAATGTGTTTTGTTTCCCAAAATGAGAAGCCAATTATCCATTTATAAGGTGCCTCTGCTCAATACCTATGGAGGTACCATAATATCTTGAGTAGAAGCTGCCTAGCTGACTTCTTATTCAGGAGGATAGGTATAAAACTCATCAGGATGGTTTAAAGAAAAAATGTAATAGCTTTTAAAAAAATTGGGGGGAGGCAAATAGAAAAAAAATTACTAAAGGCTTGAGTAACATACATGTTATCAAGCACTATTAGATATTAGCAATCCAGAATTACTGTCTTGCAATAAAAAGAAATGGATAAAGTAAAATATCAGTGCTCATCTTCCCCCAGGGATATGTTTCTCTCTAAAGGAAAGATTTTATTTATAAATTATAAAGCAAAAGAAAAAGGTATGAAAAAAGACTCCACAGGATACCAATATAAAGCACATTTCACAATGCATGGATCTCTGTCACTTTTAGTTTACAGTTCAGGCTCTGATCCTGCAAATACTTATGCATGTGCTTAACTCTCTGCACAGGACTAGTTCTATTGAACTTCATTGGCCTTAATCCAGATGTAACACCAATGCAAATGGTAATAGTTTCGGTAAAGAAAAGCCAAGGGGAGGAATTGAGACTGGATCCCAAACTGTAGCATGAAATATTTCCCTAAGACCTTCCATAGAAACACTGGAAAAATACAGAAGAGAAGTATTCTAATACTTTCAGTTTAAACAGTTGGTGAGTGAAATCCCGGTTCCTTTGAAGTCTAATTGCAAAATCCCCATTGACTTCAATATGATTAGGATTTAACTTGGAGACTCTGCACCAAACTCTCTGCTGGTGTTAATTGTCACAGATTTATACCAGCAGGGAATTTGGGCCTGTATTTTTATATAGCTATGAATTAACTCATTACATTTGCTAGCAATATGCCTACATAATAATGAGCTTGGACAGTCTACTAGGTACACAAATGAAAAAAATCCTTAATAAGACTTTCTTGACTTACGATGGAAGTTTTATTGTCAACCAAGCATGGTCCTAGTGCCCCTGTGACAGGGCAACGACTCATCGCTGTGGCGCCTCCTGCTGGTTCATCTGGGAATTAGTTCAGTCCATGTGGAGCACCCTCCGCTGGTGGTGTCTAGTCAATCTCTTGCCCTCTGTTGGCGTTTGGACCCCTGTTGCTCCCTTCTCACAGCATCCTCTTCAGGACACTGCCCTCCGGCAGTGCCCCCTAGTCCACACTCATCCCCTTCTGGGCAGTGGGTTATGTTATCAGCAGTTTTTCTGCTTCGCCCCAGCCACAATGGCCAACCACACACCAAAGTCTAACCCATTTTGGCAGGGGTCTGGTGCAGTCCGTGATGGCCACTCCTAACGACCAGGTGTAAATGCAAGAGAGAAGGGGGGAGACCCAGGCCTGCCCTCTACTCTGGGTCCCGACCCAGGGACCCTTTGGTGGCAGCCTTTCTGCTTGCCCTCCTTCTCTCCCTTTGTCCGTCTTTCTCCCTGGGCCGTTTCCCCTTCGGCCCCTTTGCACCGGCTAGGCCCTTTCCTCAGGGACTGCAGCCTGGCAGGTACTGGGCTGGAGTTCCCTTCTGCTCCCCTGGGCCTGCCCAGCACTGCGCTGTCCCAGGTGCTGGTCTCCTCACACAGGACACACCTTCACCCTCTGAAGGCCTGGGAGAGACTGCCTCTCTCCAGGGCAGCCTTTATATAGGGCCTAGCCTGGCCTGGATTGGCTGCCTCTTGCTCACCCCTGATTGGCTTCCTGCAGGCCCTCTCTGATTGGTTGGCTGTCCATGAAGCCACTCTGGCCTGCTGTAACCCAATCTGGCCTGGGGGTGGGGCACTGCCCCACACATGTGTACAGGTACACTAACACACACATGACCATGACAGGGCATCAGCTCAATCTATATGGTGTTGATCAAATGGATTGAGGAATGGTTGAGGAATGGATTGTGCAAGCTCTACAACCTCCATTCCCAACACCAATGGAACTACCAGCCAGGGAGATCCACGGGCTTTCTAGCTGCTTGGCACCACTAGATCAGTACCCTTAGAAGAATGCAGATGAATAACTGATGCTGTACGCTTACGCTCAAAAGAGCTACAGGTCCATGAAACTCAGTTTAACACCAACATGGTTGTGCCCCTCCGTTCCACTAGACACATAACTTTTGGTGTTTTACCCTTAATCTGGTTCTCTCTGAAGCCAGTTGTATCACAGGTTGTCAATGTTACAGTGTTTGAACTTGAATCCAATAAAAGTTATCTGTGGAACACCCCATATTACATGTCTGTTCAACAAAAGAATGACTTGTCATAGAGCAGACTTCTGTGATGCCAATTCAGTTCATTATTCAGCATGGTACTTAATTTAAGTGAAACTAGTCTGTTTAAAAAGGAAAAAGTTTTATGAGGTGCACAGTCCCATATCAATAGTATATAATGGTTACTCTGCCCTTACCTTTTAAATCTGTGCAAGAGGTTTTAGCTTCCCAAGAACCAGGCTTCCAGTGATGTTGATAGAAGCTGTTAAACCCTTGGGAAGTTATTTGAAAATTCAAAAGCAAGAATGTAACTATTTAAGGGTGCAAAGATGTATTTGGACCTTGGCTGATGAAAGCACATTCTCCACAGTTGCATTCCATCACTCCTCAGGATCCACTGTACACACTTAGTAGATATATTAGAATTAAGTTCCACACTTCCCTCTCTTTGGATAAAACCAAAACCCTTTTATAATGACTTCTTTCATACAGTCACCTGTATATTCACACCCACTGTCTCTTGTACTTTTATTTACATAATCCATAACAGCACTGAACTTTCCTCATTTCACGCAGCGTACTGCTTATATAAACACCTTACTTTCTCTAGTCATTTCAAGCATGTCTACTATTATTTCATCAACAGTGGGCAATTTATTAGTTCTAGTTGGGAAAGCATCGTGTTTAACACGGAACAGCAGCATAAGCTCCATCCTGCATGCCATTACTCTCAAATATTTGTCATGTCCCTTTTATAAGGTAGCGATAATTTGTTTTTTTTTTGCTTCCGTTTCAGTATTATATTATTTCTTTATGTTGTTTTCTATGTGAGTAATTTTATACTCCAAGAAAGCGACTTACTTTTTTTCCCCCCTCTTTGAGGTGGAGATTAAATCACACTTACTTTTCCTACATTACCTTAGCAGGCTTTGTTTTTTCTCTCAAACTGTCTTATTCTCCAATATTAACCTCTTAAGCCCCATCCCTTCAATGAGCTCTGCAGAGGTACAGAACTGGGGATTTATACTTTAATGTATGTAGCTGTTTCCTAACATAATTTGTGTCTTACTGTTTTACTCTTTTCTTTTTTTTTTTTTGGTGGGATTCCATGAGATTTAAAAATAGCTAGGTAAATAGTGAAAAAATATTACCTAATTTAATTGAAAAAGATCACAAAATATATCAAATAAATTATTCATCTAATATATGCCTAATTCTAATGGTTGCTATAGATAAGTGTTGAGGTTTTATAGAGAGGTGCAGAGTCTTTAAATTGATATAATGTCAACTTCACAAGAGGTCAAAAGCCCACGTAACAGAGAAAGTTCCAGAATGTCCCACTCACTGTGCCCTGACCTTTGCCTATTACTACTTTTTTAGGAAACATTATTTCTATTTTTAAAAAATATTTTTGCACTGTTTAAATGTCTCCTAGCATAATATATTTCAGTGGATGTAAAATGTGTCCCTATTTTCCTCCTCATGACTCCTTATTAATAGCTTCAAATGATGGTATATCTGCATATTGTACAGTAGCATCTAACTCTACAAACAAAAATGGTTTCATAATTAAAGTATGCTACTACATATATTGTACTAAGCACCAAAGACAATCGTGGCTGACCACAAGACACAAATAAGGACAATCCCTGTCCCCAGAAGATTACAATCTAAAAATAAATGCTGATAACAGAAACATTGGGAGACCAAGAGAAAAGTGTTATCTAAGACTGTTTTTTTTCCTTCTTAATGTAAAATGTTGGGTGGTCATGGGTGGTGCGTGAGCACCCCCTTCGGGGAGGCTACCCATGTGGCCCCACCCCTTCCACCCCTACTGCCCTCTCTTGTCCACCAGAACCCCAAGGCCCCCAGCCAGCCCCAGCGCCAGGGCCACTGGCGAGCACCAGCACCAGGCTGCCCACTGGACCCTGCACCAGGCCAATGGCCTGGCCCCTGGGCCACCAGCCTCAGCAGCCTGCTGGCCTTCGGACAGAGCTGAGCCCTGCTGGTTTACGGGGAGAGGGCGGAGTGTGGACGGGTCCAGTGTCTGGATTAGGGGAGGCTTAGCGTCCCTTGTCCTATTATACCCTCCACCCATGTGGATGGTAAAGGCAATTGCCTGATGCAGTCTGGTGTTGTCCCTTAGGCCAATACAAAACTGCCCCTCCTATCGCTCTCCTTTTATACATTGATACGAACACGTTCCGTATTACATTCCGGATATTATTAGTTACCATCCTTGTACCTTGAACTTGATCGAACAAAATATCCTCATCCATTATCTTGTCATTCTATCCTTATCTTCCAAGGGCCCTGGGTGTTCCTGTCCCATCCTCTCAGGAATGTGCTTCTGTGGTTAGCAGATACCTAGAGTTACTATTCTAAAAAGGCCTGCTTTGGTTCATACTTTTAACCATGCTTAGGGCAAGAGCTACACCTTCCATGTCCCTTAGCAAGTTTAAATGTCCCCTTCTTACTTTTAAACCCTTGCACGTTGCTCCCCTACCTTGTGTCTCAGGTCTCATTTCTTATGTCAGACCTCTCATACTGACTCTGCCAGTGATGCCAACGTCACCCCCAGAACATTTGTGTCCTTCACCCCCAGCTGATTCCAAATCTTCCTAAATTCCATCTCTAATTTTGCAATATTCCTCTAACCTCAGTGTCATCAGGCACCAACTTCTCACTCAAATTGTTCCTGTAGATGCATTGGTACTGCTAAGCCCATAAACACCAGACTGCATCAGGCAATTGCCTTTACCATCCACATGGGTGGAGGGTATAATAGGACAAGGGACGCTAAGCCTCCCCTAATCCAGACACTGGACCCGTCCACACTCCGCCCTCTCCCCGTAAACCAGCAGGGCTCAGCTCTGTCCGAAGGCCAGCAGGCTGCTGAGGCTGGTGGCCCAGGGGCCAGGCCATTGGCCTGGTGCAGGGTCCAGTGGGCAGCCTGGTGCTGGTGCTCGCCAGTGGCCCTGGCGCTGGGGCTGGCTGGGGGCCTTGGGGTTCTGGTGGACAAGAGAGGGCAGTAGGGGTGGAAGGGGTGGGGCCACATGGGTAGCCTCCCCGAAGGGGGTGCTCACGCACCACCCATGACCACCCAACATTTTACATTAAGAAGGAAAAAAAAACAGTCTTAGATAACACTTTTCTCTTGGTCTCCCAATGTTTCTGTTATCAGCATTTATTTTTAGATTGTAATCTTCTGGGGACAGGGATTGTCCTTATTTGTGTCTTGTGGTCAGCCACGATTGTCTTTGGTGCTTAGTACAATATATGTAGTAGCATACTTTAATTATGAAACCATTTTTGTTTGTAGAGTTAGATGCTACTGTACAATATGCAGATATACCATCATTTGAAGCTATTAATAAGGAGTCATGAGGAGGAAAATAGGGACACATTTTACATCCACTGAAATATATTATGCTAGGAGACATTTAAACAGTGCAAAAATATTTTTTAAAAATAGAAATAATGTTTCCTAAAAAAGTAGTAATAGGCAAAGGTCAGGGCACAGTGAGTGGGACATTCTGGAACTTTCTCTGTTACGTGGGCTTTTGACCTCTTGTGAAGTTGACATTATATCAATTTAAAGACTCTGCACCTCTCTATAAAACCTCAACACTTATCTATAGCAACCATTAGAATTAGGCATATATTAGATGAATAATTTATTTGATATATTTTGTGATCTTTTTCAATTAAATTAGGTAATATTTTTTCACTATTTACCTAGCTATTTTTAAATCTCATGGAATCCCACCAAAAAAAAAAAAAAGAAAAGAGTAAAACAGTAAGACACAAATTATGTTAGGAAACAGCTACATACATTAAAGTATAAATCCCCAGTTCTGTACCTCTGCAGAGCTCATTGAAGGGATGGGGCTTAAGAGGTTAATATTGGAGAATAAGACAGTTTGAGAGAAAAAACAAAGCCTGCTAAGGTAATGTAGGAAAAGTAAGTGTGATTTAATCTCCACCTCAAAGAGGGGGGAAAAAAAGTAAGTCGCTTTCTTGGAGTATAAAATTACTCACATAGAAAACAACATAAAGAAATAATATAATACTGAAACGGAAGCAAAAAAAAAAACAAATTATCGCTACCTTATAAAAGGGACATGACAAATATTTGAGAGTAATGGCATGCAGGATGGAGCTTATGCTGCTGTTCCGTGTTAAACACGATGCTTTCCCAACTAGAACTAATAAATTGCCCACTGTTGATGAAATAATAGTAGACATGCTTGAAATGACTAGAGAAAGTAAGGTGTTTATATAAGCAGTACGCTGCGTGAAATGAGGAAAGTTCAGTGCTGTTATGGATTATGTAAATAAAAGTACAAGAGACAGTGGGTGTGAATATACAGGTGACTGTATGAAAGAAGTCATTATAAAAGGGTTTTGGTTTTATCCAAAGAGAGGGAAGTGTGGAACTTAATTCTAATATATCTACTAAGTGTGTACAGTGGATCCTGAGGAGTGATGGAATTCAACTGTGGAGAATGTGCTTTCATCAGCCAAGGTCCAAATACATCTTTGCACCCTTAAATAGTTACATTCTTGCTTTTGAATTTTCAAATAACTTCCCAAGGGTTTAACAGCTTCTATCAACATCACTGGAAGCCTGGTTCTTGGGAAGCTAAAACCTCTTGCACAGATTTAAAAGGTAAGGGCAGAGTAACCATTATATACTATTGATATGGGACTGTGCACCTCATAAAACTTTTTCCTTTTTAAACAGACTAGTTTCACTTAAATTAAGTACCATGCTGAATAATGAACTGAATTGGCATCACAGAAGTCTGCTCTATGACAAGTCATTCTTTTGTTGAACAGACATGTAATATGGGGTGTTCCACAGATAACTTTTATTGGATTCAAGTTCAAACACTGTAACATTGACAACCTGTGATACAACTGGCTTCAGAGAGAACCAGATTAAGGGTAAAACACCAAAAGTTATGTGTCTAGTGGAACGGAGGGGCAAAACCATGTTGGTGTTAAACTGAGTTTCATGGACCTGTAGCTCTTTTGAGCGTAAGCGTACAGCATCAGTTATTCATCTGCATTCTTCTAAGGGTACTGATCTAGTGGTGCCAAGCAGCTAGAAAGCCCGTGGATCTCCCTGGCTGGTAGTTCCATTGGTGTTGGGAATGGAGGTTGTAGAGCTTGCACAATCCATTCCTGACCAGTTCCTTAGCAGCCCTTGTGTAGGCATATTCTTGGCAGGGAGGATGCATGACTAGTACAACAGTCTTGCAGTCCGCAGCTGATATAAGGCCTCCTGGGGGCTGTAGCCAGCTGGGCATAATGTACAACAGGGACTACTCTAAAGTACAGAATCATAGAAATATAGGGCTGGAAGGTCATCAAGTCAAGCCCCATGTGCTAGGCAAGACCAAGTTAACCAAGACCATCCCTGACTGATGTTTGTCTAACCTGTTTTCAAAAACCACCAATGATGGGGATTCCACAACTTCCCTTGGAAGTCTATTCCAGAGTTTAACACCTTTATAGTTAGAAAGCTTTTCCTAATATCTTGCCTAAATTTATCTTGATGCAGATTAAGCCCATTACTACTTATCCTATCTTTAGTGGACATGAAGAACAATTGCTGGGGATGACCTATCCACTTCCATGTATTAAGATTGGGGTGCAACAAACAATTCCTTTTGCAACTCTTCCTCCTCTGAGGATTGAACGCTTGAAGTTTATGTTCAAATGCAGAGGGAGAGAAGTTTTAAAGATAGAATTTGATAGTTTCACCATGGTGTTAGTTAACTGTTTTTGTTTTAATGAAAGCTTGGAGGTGAAGCCTTCAAATGCAAGTAAGAGCATGAATGGTAAAATGTACTTAATAGGACAAAATACAAATGTGTGTTATTGCAGATACAATTTACCTGGGGTTTGCCAGGTCACCAATGAAATTTGACCTACAGTATTTAAACAAGTCAGTTGCTCAGTTTTTAGAAGTGCTGAGCACCCACAACTCTCCCTGAACTCTGTGGGAGCCATGCATTCTCAGCACCTAATTCAGATCTGTTACCAGATTTCCCCATTACTTTGAGGTATGCTCATTTATTAGGGTTACTCTTCTGGGTGGGGGGGAAGGGTGTTCTGTAATTCTATCAATGTACTGCTTGTGTCACTTGTATGTTCATATGGAGCTCTACTTCTCCCTTCCACAAGTCCCCTCCCAATGGAGCTATCCTGCAGGACCTAGGTTCCCCAGGGCTGGGTTCCTCCAGCCCCAGAATCAGATGAGAACACGCGCACACACACACACTAAAAGAGGAAGTCTGAGTGGACCGGGTCAATCAGCGCTCTTATGCTAACTCCTTATATGTCCCTGGACTCAGTGGGCTGGGTCAAGCAGTATTTCCAAGCTTCCACCCTTATATGCCCCTGGGCTCAATAGGCTGAGCTAATCAGCACTTCCAAACTGCCACTCTTATATGCCACAGGTACCTCACTGGAATAGAGTAAGCCTGAGCAGGCTGGGTCGAACAGTACTTCCAGGCTGCCACCCTTATAGGACCCTGCACTCTGTAGTCTGGGTCGAGCTGCACTTCCAAGTAGTCTGGGTCGAGCAGCACTGACAAATGTTCTGGTAGGAACCCACTTGATGAGCAAACCCCACAGTATTTTTGGATACTACAGGGATCTTTAGCTTAGGTAAGAGAAGCATTGCTGCAGAATAAATGAGGAAGCCAGAAACACAAAAGAGTAAAGTTCAGATAGAGAGGGAGGGAAGCAACCAGTTTAACCATAAAAGTTATTTATTTAATAATAATGATAACCACACATGGAGAGCCTAAACAAACATAACAGTTACATTATAAAAGATTACAAAAGTCATATATGGAAAACTATACCTGAGCAAACAAGTCAGGGTTAAAAAGTTATACCTGAGGTAGAAAAGAAAAGAGAGCGAGAGAGAGTTGGGGGTCTCACCACTCCATGAAGCTTGAACTGGTCGGGGTTCTCAGGTGATGGGTCCTGAGTGCTAGAGACAGGCAGAGCCCCCAGTACGATCAGTCAGGAGAAGATGGAGTCCCAGTGGAACTGATACAGAGTTTGGATCCATGCATCAGAACACTTACTTGAGCATGGGTAGGGGTCTTTGTCGGGAAACAACAATGGTTCAAGAGAGAACACTAGATTTGTTTATGGGTAAACTGATGATTCAAGGGTTTTCTTTAGGCTAGACAATAGAAACTGATCATTCCTAGCTGTGGGTGGTGTTCCTTCAAAGGAGCTCACAATGCAATTAGGCAGCTTCATTATTTTGGATATTAATCAATTAATCAACCAACTAGAATTGGTCTGATAGCAGCTGAGCTGATGTGTGCAGGTGTAGGTTCATTAACATCTGGAGCAGAGATCCCCCATGATGCAGTGCTTCCCTGCTTTTCTGGTCCCAGAGTTCAATGTGGTTCTTGCCTTGGAATCTCTGTTCTCCATTCTGTAAGCTCATGGAGATGCCTCTCTGTCCCATCTTCGATGCAGATGAGGCTAGGGGAGTTGCCTTAATCCTGTCACCCTTGTTAGGAGGGTTTAGGTGCGTCTCCCACTGCCTTTTCATTGCTTTTTATAAGTCTTTCCTCTAATAGGTTTTGGTTCAGGCGGAGGCTGGGGGCCTGGGAACGGGGTGTCCTTCATGAGTCAGAGAGGCTGGATACTGCGCCCTGGTTCCCCAAGAACACAGAGCTGACTGGTATCTGAACAAAGATCTTCTTTCTCAGACAGTGGTAAATTATAACAGCAAAGTGTCTATACCCTCCTTCCTCATCATCACAGTATCTCTAGCTATTCAATTACCAGTAAGGTGATTCTCAAACTATTGCTATTTATATTTCTGTATCTTGCCCAGAAATAAGAATTTAGTTTCACAGACTGCAATAGGGACTTCGTAATATGAATAAATCATGGCACACTTAATATCTGACCAAGCTTTTTTATTGAAAATGCTTATAGGTTAACAGGTGGATTTCATTTTCCTCTTTAATATTTGCACTGGTCTCTATTTCAGTGAAACAGAATGGAACAATATTGAATAGGTTTAACCGTTTCAGGTTTTGTATTTTTGTTCTAGTGTGCACACATAGGATTGGTGACTATTTATTAAGTTTAATACATTGAGATGCAATTTCTAAACCAAGCACAATTTCCTTTTTGATCAGAAACCTATCAGCCAATTGGTTTATGCTTCCAGTTAATTGATTTTTTTTTCAAATATTTGTTTTTTTCAGTAAAAACCATTATATATAATATTTCGCTTCTATTGGATTTGGCCTGTATGAGCCAAGGGCATTAGCCTGAGCCATCTGAAAATCTACTTTTCTGATAGTAGAGTAAAGATATTAAATAATACACAGATTCACATATTTTTAAGGCCAGAAGAGACCATTATATCATGTATTCTGACCTCTTGTATAGCATAGGCCATAGATTTTTTTCATCCAGTTGCTCCTGAATTTAACCCATTAATCCATTATACATCTGTAACTACTTTATATCAAATCATTTTGCATACTGAGGCACATAAGCAGTTTGCTTCACCCATCACTGACAACTGGACATCTTTGAGGTAAAACACAAGAACTGCTGAACACACAACCACACTATGCAGTTGGGAAGTTAAGTAACATACTAGGATCTGGACAAAATGCAGGGGGAATTTAGGTCAGCGGAATATAACCACAGGATCTGAGTTGGAATTTGGATATGATTAGAATCTAGGGTAAAAATGTCAAAACATTCCTAAATCTCAATTTCAGGTGATTTAGGTTTTTAGGAGAAATTGGCTTTCAATAAGCTTCAGTCTTCTAAGCATGTAAATGAAATTGGAATTTAGGTCACTGGTCACACACACACTTTTGAAAATGTTATTCCTGTTTTTTTATGATGTGTGTCCTGGGAATCTTTAAAAAAAGAAAAGGAGTACTTGTGGCACCTTAGAGACTAACAAATTTATTAGAGCATAAGCTTTCGTGAGAAAAAATTTTTGGAAAAATTTTTCCACCAAATGCATCCGATGAAGTGAGCTGTAGCTCACGAAAGCTTATGCTCTAATAAATTTGTTAGTCTCTAAGGTGCCACAAGTACTCCTTTTCTTTTTGCTAATACAGACTAACATGGCTGCTACTTTGAAACCTGGGACTCTTTAATGATCACAAGTGGACAGGACCAATGTTTTATATATGATTTGACAGAATGTATCTCCAAAGGAGCAGTGCCTTTCAATACTACGCCCTGAATAGCCCTGTCCCATAGAAAAGTCCATGGAAGAGAGGGGGCTGGGACAAGAAATCTTTGTTCAGATCCCTCTGGAGTGTCTTGCTATCCTCTGGGGCAAGGTTTCCGCTCCTCCATTCTCTCTAACACACAAACACATAGAGGGAATAGTTAGTGAGATCTGCCCCCAAACAGGAAGGATTCTCACAAAGGCAAGGATCATATACACAGAGGTCCTGTGCCACAACACCAGCTGTGGCCCATGGGGCCCACTCTCAAAATTCCTGTCAGTGATTGTCCCAGCAAACTCCATGGGGACAGATATGGCAATTTCCTGCAATAGCTTTCGGAGATCTTATCATATTAAGATAATGTATCGTGGCCAGGGATTGTATGTCATTGTATGGGGTAGGGTGACAACTGCCCTCCAGAACACTGGAGGCTAATTAGGCAAATTCATTTAGATTGTAACATCTCCAGAGAGGTACCACCACCTGGAAAGGCTCACATATACTGGTTCAAACTGGACTTTCTAGAGACCAACAGACAAAGAAAGTTCTTTTGTTTAAATAGCCTGAGTTTAAACAGACTCAGGGCCTTCTTTCTGATCGAGCAAATGGGCAGAATCCTCCATCCAAGTGGGGCCCAAAACTTCGTGGGAGAGGTTGGAAGGGCTGTCACCCATTGAATCCGCATGTGTGAATTCTAGTAAGCTTTTAGCATGTGTAAAGGAACTTTTATTGTTTTAATATGTTTTCTCTGTAATGCCTTCATCTTAAAAATAGATATGTTTGCTTAGGAAAAGCTGTATGGTACCTTGTAACTATGGGCAATTATGCTGTTTAGAGTCTCTGAGGAGAAAGCAAAGCAGGCCTACTTAGGCAGTCTGACTTGCTGGGGAATTCACAGTTTAGGCAGGAAACCGTGCAGCCTGGAAAACCACAGATCAGGAGAGAGAGAGCGAGAAAAAGTGTGCCACACAAGAGAGGTGATGGCTGAGGAACCAAGAACCAAGAGTGGGTGTCTTTGCTGAACCACGAAGGGGAATATTGGTTCAGTTGCCTTGAACTGTGATGGGGGCAGGGGGTCTCCATGGAAAAGACAATGGAGCCTGGGTTGTTCCTTTGGATTTCTTTTTGGCCTAAACTCTGCAGGCCTGGGAGGGGCAATCTCTGTCACCCCAGCCCCACACAGGCGTTCCCTCAGCCTATCTAGTCTCCATTCTTTCTTACAGCACTGAACACCCTTCACTGAGTCTGCAGGGCAAATGGGAGTGCTGCGGTGGGTGAAGGGTCTCTTCTGAGTGTGCATGTGAGAATCGGCACCCATATTTCAGCATTAATTAAATAATGACTCGTATGGAAGAGTCCACCCAATAAATGTTCTTCATCAATTTCTTCAACACATAGACTAGGAGTACTTGTGGCACCTTAGAGACTAACAAATTTATTTGAGCATAAGCTTTTGTGAGCTACAGCTCACTTCATCGGATGCATTTGGTGGAAAATACAGAGGGGAGATTGATATACACACACAGAGAACATGAACTCTGTGTGTGTATATCAATCTCCCCTCTCTATTTTCCACCAAATGCATCCGATGAAATGAGCTGTAGCTCACCAAAGCTTATGCTCTAATAAATTTGTTAGACTTTAAGGTGCCACAAGTACTCCTTTTCTTACTGTAACCAGAGTGATCAGTTAAGGTGAGCTATTACTAGCAGGAGAGCAGGGGTGGGGGACCTTTTGTAGTGATAATCAAGGTGGGCCATTTCCAGCAGTTGACAAGAACGTCTGAGGAATAGTGGGGGATGGGGGATAAACATGGGGAAATAGTTTTATTTTGTGTAATGACCCATCCACTCCCAGTCTCTATTCAAGCCTAAGTTAATTGTATCCAATTTGCAAATTAATTCCAATTCAGCAGTCTCTCATTGTAATCTGTTTTTGAAGTTTTTTTGTTGAAGTATTGACACTTTTAGGTCTGAAATCAAATGATCAGAGAGATTGAAGTGTTCTCCAACTGATTTTTGAATGTTATAATTCTTGACATCTGATTTGTGTCCATTTATTCTTTTACGTAGAGACTGTCCAGTTTGACCAGTGTACATGGCAGAGGGGCATTGCTGGCACATGAGGGCATCTATCACATTGGTAGATGTGCAGGTGAACGAGCCTCTGATATTGTGGCTGATGTGATTAGGCCCTATGATGGTGTCCCCTGAATAGATATGTGGACACAGTTGGCAATGGGCTTTGTTGCAAGGATAGGTTCCTGGGTTAGTGGTTCTGTTGTATGGTTTGTGGTTGCTGGTGAGTATTTGCTTCAGATTGGGGGGCTGTCTGTAAGCAAGGACTGGCCTGTCTCCCAAGATCGGTGAGAGTGATGGGTCGTCCTTCAGGATGGGTTGTAGATCCTTGATGATGCGTTGGAGAGGTTTTAGTTGGGGGCTGAAGGTGATGGCTAGTGGAGTTCTGTTATTTTCTTTGTTGGGCTTGTCCGCTCTCCTGCTGGTAATAGCTCACCTTAAGTGATCACTCTGGTTACATTGTGTATGGTAACACCCATTGTTTCATGTTCTCTATGTATATAAATCTCCTCACTGTATTTTCCACTGAATGCATCCAATGAAGTGATCTGTAGGTAGGGGGAGGAATAGCTTAGTGGTTTGAGCATTGGCCTGCTAAACCCAGGGTTGTGAGTTCAATTCTTGAGGGGGCCATTTAGGGATCTGGAGCAAAAAAAAAAAAAATTGGAGATTCATCCTGCTTTGAGCAGGGGGTTGGACTAGATGATCTCCTGAGGTCCCTTCCAACTCTGATATTCTATGCTTGGAGAAAGCTTATGCTCAAATAAATTGTTAGTCTCTCAGGTGCCACAAGTACTCCTTTTCTTTTTGCAAATAACATGGCTGCTATTCTGAAACAACACATAGACTGTATGCTTTTGAGATCTGAGCCCGTGAAAGGGTGGTTCGTTGCTCAGAATATTATTTATGAAAAGATATGATTTTCTGATGTCCATCTAGTTTCATTTCTGTTAGGAAGATAGATTATACAACTTCACAAAATATAAATGTTACTATGATTAATAAATATATTGAGTTTTGCTTCAGCAAACTTTGCTGTATGAATTAGATGATCAGATCAATACAAATATTCTGAACTATCACATAGAACTTCTAACATTTCAGGCATAAACTATGGATATAAATGAAGACAAAAAGAAGAAAAGGATGTGGCTCTTTCAAAGAATACCAGAGGGTCTGGTATGGGGCTCAGTTTCAGAAATTATCCAAGCATCTTAATATGCTAAGCCTTTATGTCCAGGTGTTGAGGTTCTCCGTTGTTCTCCACATAATGTCTATTAAAATGTCAGATTATGTTGCAAAAAAGGAATGTTTGGAGCCTGTGGGCAAATCTGTCTCCCTTTAATGCAGTCCCTTGTGCTGAGTGTTTTATAATGGCAGCCCTGTCTCAGTTTCCCTTTTGGTATATTTTCAGAAGTGTGGCATGTAGCTCTTGGCCTCTCTATACCATTCCAGCCCTCCAGCTGGGTCATTTACGCTTCTCCCCTCTCATGGTAACAAGGTGATCTCACTGCAAGGCTCTGTCGAGGACTCGAACCCCAGACGGAATGGTTCGTTGTCTGACCACAGAGAGACAGGCAAGACCAGCAAGGTCCAAACACAAGCTCTTTATTGAGGAATGCACACAACAATAGAGAGCGGCCCGTCTCCAAGGAGAACCAGCTGCTCTTTAGGTAAAACTAGTAGGTTTTTATAGACAGTTCCGTCGCGTCACAGATTATTCATTAAGGAGCCTCCCCCCATGTTAGTTAAAAGTTCTCTTTCTCTATGATGCATGCATACCTATCCCCCTATTGTATATAGTTTTTAGCAAGTCGTAATGCCTCATCAAACTTTCTTATCAGTATGGTTGTCAAACAGGAGACGAGGAGTTAAGAACAGACATAGAACAGAAACAGGGAGTGGAGACAGGTTTCAGAGTAGCAGCTGTGTTAGTCTGTATTGTGGCACCTTAGAGACTAACAAATTTATTTAAGCATAAACTTCCGTGAGCTACAGCTCACTTCATCGGACGCATTCGGTGGAAAATACAGACTTGATTAGTAACATCTTCCAAGCAGGACACTCATTTTGACAGGATTGTTTAACATTTGTAATTGACAGAGAAGGCAGGAAAATAAAAAAAACAAAACCTCAGAGATGTTCCAATAAGCCTCTTTTACAGACTAGCCTCCTTTTAGTCTGGGTCCAGCAATCATAGAATCATAGAATCATAGAATATCAGGGTTGGAAGGGACCCCAGAAGGTCATCTAGTCCAACCCCCTGCTCAAAGCAGGACCAAGTCCCAGTTAAATCATCCCAGCCAGGGCTTTGTCAAGCCTGACCTTAAAAACCTCTAAGGAAGGAGATTCTACCACCTCCCTAGGTAACGCATTCCAGTGTTTCACCACCCTCTTAGTGAAAAAGTTTTTCCTAATATCCAATCTAAACCTCCCCCATTGCAACTTGAGACCATTACTCCTCGTTCTGTCATCTGCTACCATTGAGAACAGTCTAGAGCCATCCTCTTTGAAACCCCCTTTCAGGTAGTTGAAAGCAGCTATCAAATCCCCCCTCATTCTTCTCTTCTGCAGACTAAACAATCCCAGCTCCCTCAGCCTCTCCTCATAAGTCATGTGCTCTAGACCCCTAATCATTTTCGTTGCCCTTCGTTGTACTCTTTCCAATTTATCCACATCCTTCCTGTAGTGTGGGGCCCAAAACTGGACACAGTACTCCAGATGAGGCCTCACCAGTGTCGAATAGAGGGGAACGATCACGTCCCTCGATCTGCTCGCTATGCCCCTACTTATACATCCCAAAATGCCATTGGCCTTCTTGGCAACAAGGGCACACTGCTGACTCATATCCAGCTTCTCGTCCACTGTCACCCCTAGGTCCTTTTCCGCAGAACTGCTGCCGAGCCATTCGGTCCCTAGTCTGTAGCGGTGCATTGGATTCTTCCATCCTAAGTGCAGGACCCTGCACTTATCCTTATTGAACCTCATTAGATTTCTTTTGGCCCAATCCTCCAATTTGTCTAGGTCCTTCTGTATCCTATCCCTCCCCTCCAGCGTATCTACCACTCCTCCCAGTTTAGTATCATCCGCAAATTTGCTGAGAGTGCAATCCACACCATCCTCCAGATCATTTATGAAGATATTGAACAAAACGGGCCCCAGGACCGACCCCTGGGGCACTCCACTTGACACCGGCTGCCAACTAGACATGGAGCCATTGATCACTACCCGTTGAGCCCGACAATCTAGCCAGCTTTCTACCCACCTTATAGTGCATTCATCCAGCCCATACTTCCTTAACTTGCTGACAAGAATGCTGTGGGAGACCGTGTCAAAAGCTTTGCTAAAGTCAAGAAACAATACATCCACTGCTTTCCCTTCATCCACAGAACCAGTAATCTCATCATAAAAGGCGATTAGATTAGTCAGGCATGACCTTCCCTTGGTGAATCCATGCTGACTGTTCCTGATCACTTTCCTCTCCTCTAAGTGCTTCAGGATTGATTCTTTGAGGACCTGCTCCATGATTTTTCCAGGGACTGAGGTGAGGCTGACCGGCCTGTAGTTCCCAGGATCCTCCTTCTTCCCTTTTTTAAAGATGGGCACTACATTAGCCTTTTTCCAGTCATCCGGGACTTCCCCCGTTCGCCACGAGTTTTCAAAGATAATGGCCAAGGGCTCTGCAATCACAGCCGCCAATTCCTTCAGCACTCTCGGATGCAATTCGTCCGGCCCCATGGACTTGTGCACGTCCAGCTTTTCTAAATAGTCCCTAACCACCTCTATCTCTACAGAGGGCTGGCCATCTCTTCCCCATTTTGTGTTGCCCAGCACAGCAGTCTGGGAGCTGACCTTGTTAGTGAAAACAGAAGCAAAAAAAGCATTGAGTACATTAGCTTTTTCCACATCCTCTGTCACTAGCTTGCCTCCCTCATTCAGTAAGGGGCCCACACTTTCCTTGGCTTTCTTCTTGTTGCCAACATACCTGAAGAAACCCTTCTTGTTACTCTTGACATCTCTTGCTAGCTGCAGCTCCAGGTGCGATTTGGCCCTCCTGATATCTTTCCTACATGCCCGAGCAATATTTTTATACTCTTCCCTGGTCATATGTCCAACCTTCCACTTCTTGTAAGCTTCTTTTTTATGTTTAAGATCCGCTAGGATTTCACCATTAAGCCAAGCTGGTCGCCTGCCATATTTACTATTCTTTCGACTCATCGGGATGGTTTGTCCCTGTAACCTCAACAGGGATTCCTTGAAATACAGCCAGCACTCCTGGACTCCCTTCCCTTTCATGTTAGTCCCCCAGGGGATCCTGGCCATCTGTTCCCTGAGGGAGTCAAAGTCTGCTTTCCTGAAGTCCAGGGTCCGTATCCTGCTGCTTACCTTTCTTCCCTGCGTCAGGATCCTGAAGTCAACCAACTCATGGTCACTGCCTCCCAGATTCCCATCCACTTTTTCTTCCCCCACTAATTCTACCCGGTTTGTGAGCAGCAGGTCAAGAAAAGCGCTCCCCCTAGTTGGCTCCCCTAGCACTTGCACCAGGAAATTGTCCCCTACGCTTTCCAAAAACTTCCTGGATTGTCTATGCACCGCTGTATTGCTCTCCCAGCAGATATCAGGAAAATTAAAGTCACCCATGAGAATCAGGGCATGCGATCTAGTAGCTTCCGTGAGTTGCCGGAAGAAAGCCTCATCCACCTCATCCCCCTGGTCCGGTGGTCTATAGCAGACTCCCACCATGACATCACTCTTGTTGCACACACTTCTAAACTTAATCCAGAGACACTCAGGTTTTTCCACAGTTTCGTACCGGAGCTCTGAGCAGTCATACTGCTCCCTTACATACAGTGCTACTCCCCCACCTTTTCTGCCCTGCCTGTCCTTCCTGAACAGTTTATAACCATCCATGACTGTACTCCAGTCATGTGAGTTATCCCACCAAGTCTCTGTTATTCCAATCACGTCATAATTCCTTGACATCACCAGGACCTCCAGTTCTCCCTGCTTGTTTCCAAGGCTTTGTGCATTTGTATATAAGCACTTGAGATAACCTGTTGATCGCCCCTCATTCCCAGTATGAGGCAGGAGCCCTCCCCTCTCAGACATTCCTGCCTGTGCTTCCTCCCGGTATCCCGCTTTCCCACTTACCTCAGGGCTTTGGTCTCCTTCCCCCGGTGAACCTAGTTTAAAGCCCTCCTCACTAGGTTAGCCAGCCTGCTGGCAAAGATGTTCTTCCCTCTCTTCGTAAGATGGAGCCCGTCTCTGCCCAGCACTCCTCCTTCATGGAACACCATCCCATGGTCAAAGAATCCAAAGCCTTCTCTCCGACACCACCTGCGTAGCCATTCGTTGACCTCCACGATTCGACGGTCCCTACCCAGGCCTTTTCCTTCCACGGGGAGGATGGACGAGAACACCACTTGCGCCTCCAACTCCTTTATCCTTCTTCCCAGAGCCACGTAGTCCGCAGTGATCCGCTCAAGGTCATTCTTGGCAGTATCATTGGTGCCCACGTGGAGAAGCAGGAAGGGGTAGCGATCCGAGGGCTTGATGAGTCTCGGCAGTCTCTCCGTCACATCACGAATCTTAGCCCCTGGCAAGCAGCAGACTTCTCGGTTTTCCCGGTCAGGGCGGCAGATAGATGACTCAGTCCCCCGGAGGAGAGAGTCCCCGACCACCACCACCCGCCTTCTCCTCTTGGGAGTGGTGGTCGTGGAACCCCCAACCTCAGGACATCGCATCTCATGCCTCCCAACCAGCGGGGTCTCCTTCTGCTTTCTCCCCCCAGACATATCATCTGGTCCACTCTCCGCAATGGTACCTGTGGAGAGAACATGAAAGCGGTTAGTTACCTGTGTCTGTGTTACTGGAACCCGGACATTCCGCTTACCTCTTCTGGAGGTCACATGTTGCCAAGCTTCTTCACTGGCCTCTTGGCTCCTCTGTGCAACCTGCTCTATATCTTTAGAGCTTTGTGCCCCTAGAAGGCTATCCTGAGTTTGGTCCAGAAAATCCTCAGTCTCTCGTATACAACGCAGGGTCGTTACCTGTTGCTCCAGACCTTCAATCTTCTCTTCCAATATGGAGACCAGCTTGCACTTTGTACAGACAAAGTCGCTTCTGTCCTGTGGAAGAAAGACAAACATGGCACATCCAGTGCAGGTCACAATAGCTGAACCCCCCCCTTCCATATCACCTACCTACTAACTCTCCTACCTAATCACTCTCACCTCCATGGTTACTGTCCTTTGTTCCAGTTTCTTTTAGGTATCCTTTGGGGGTGGAGAGGCTCTCTCTGTCTCCTTATTTAAATAAACCGTTCTCAGAACATCTGGTACAAAAATTCAGGAATGCATGTCTCCCCTTATCTCACTCCCTGCAACTTAAACAAGTATTCTTTCATTCTACTTATCTTGTTCAGGGACTTTCCCAGCAACCTTTATTGGCCTGACTTTGGTTCGGTTGGCATAACTGCTTCATGTTTAATTATTCTCACCTAACAGTTCTAAGGGCCCTGTGATAGGCCTCTAAACACTAATCCCATCGCCTGATATCTCCCTCTCCCTTCTCCATCAGAGAATGAACAAAACAAAGTCAAAACAGGGCAAAAATAAAGTCTAGTAGCCATAGGTTGTGATCACAAGCCAGAATCAGAAGTCTCTCCCCCTTCAGAATAGGAGGACTGCCCTCTCTTCTGGGTCCCAGTCCAGGGGTCCTGTGTTAGGCTGTGGAGGTCTGTGAATTTAAGTTCCTGCTGCCCCCTGGGCTGCTTCCTACCAAAGGCCTTTGCAGGCATCTTCTGTATGAAAATCTTCCCTGGATCCTACTGCCAGGAAGTTAGTGTCTCTGGGTAGCTTCCCTCCCTCCCTCTTCACGGTGCTGTGGAGCTCCTCCACAATGGCTATTGGAGAGCCAGCTAACTCTGTCTGGGTTATCCAGCTGTTGCTAAGCAGCCATTCAGCTGCAGCTGGGCAAATGATGGTTCTCTTCATTAACCTTTTAGTTTCTCCTGCCATGTGGGGTCCATATAGCCCTCCACAGAACCCAAGGATATCATAGGCTTGTTATTGCCAATCTGCCTTTACTAGCGCTACCATATCTCTTCAATCTCACCCCATTGTCTTCTTCTGTTCCCTGGCTCCATCCTCTCTCTATCTCATTTACTCTCCTTTTCCATCACACTACCTCTTATACTTGCCTCTTCCTCCACTCATTCTTACTTTCTGCAGTGCACTTCGACCTATCTTATTTGCTTTTCCTGCCCAACAATATACCCTAATTTATTTACCAAAAGCCATATTGCTATAAATAGATATATTTATAAACCCACATAGAACAACAGTATATAAATGTTATCAGAGAATGTTCTCTAAGTAACTCATGCTTCACTTAATGGGCTTGTATAAGATTGCATATTGGCTGTTATTATATGGATGAATAAAAAAGTGGCTTATTTCATATGTTTGCAGGCTTTAATATATGAAACATATATAAAAAGTGTCATGCTGTCTAAGTATTGGAAATATGTCATCTCCATCTAGGGCCACCAAGTACATAACAAAATGAAGTAATCAAATGATCATATATATTTAGTAACCCTTAATCTCTCTAGCCCCGATCTCCTTTTGATTTGTTATCACTCAGTGTTACGTCTGCACTGAGATTCTAATCTCCTTGGGTCAAGGTTTGTGCCATTTATACACAGCTCCATGCGTACTTATTTGAGGGCCAGCTGTGCTTAAAAATACAATAATATCACCTACACTGCCACAAAGGTTCAAATGAATATTGTTACACTGCCTGTTGCCCGTCACCTCTATAAAGTATTGTCCTGCCAGTAGCCATTCATTTTTGTGAATCATTGGGAGTTTATGGAGAGTAGTGATTTGGGAAATGTCAAGACACCAATCACATGGTGTTACAGAGTCGTTTTGTTCTCAACTAGTCATCATTTTCACCTGTAAAGCATTTTTATTGTATGGTCCTATGTTGCTGTCTGCAGCTGAAGAATGTGATTGTTGAATATATACACAGGTTGCTGAATCTACAAGTTTATGACTGGTTTCTGCTAGCCCCTCCTGTGACAGAGGAAGCTGTAATTTCCCTGTTCAGAAGACATGAATACTGTATATTTTCGTAAAAAAATGTCTGATGAAAATGCTGAATGGGGGGGAGGGGTGCTAATTTTTTTAAAAAAAAAACTAGTTCTGTCACTTCATGAGGTAATGCATAATTTAAACTGTGGAGGTGCTTACCTCATAGCCCATCTGCTCCCAACATCAAAGTTGTTTATAACTATAGTAATAAAGTTTCAGCAGGTTCAGTGTGTGACAAAAAGAAATCGTAACAATATTTGTCTGGTCTCCCATGAGAGGGAGAGAGAGAGTGCAACCTAGGATTCATTCCTGTTGCACATTTTTCTGCTTCTGCTGTCTTCCCCTCCCCTGCATTTTTTGATATTTCTATGTCCAACAGAATATTGCTACACTTAAAGAGAAAATACTGGGGGTTTCCAAGTATTTGAGACCTCCAAAACATGTCTTCTGAAGGTGTAAATGCTGATGGTTGTGATGAAGAGCTACTAGTCCAAAAGGAGGCATGAGGCAAAAGTCCAACAGAAAAATCACTGTAGTAATAATAGTAATGGTTAAATTCAACTGGAGTGTAACTTCACTGATTTCTGTGCATTTGCACCAGGGATGGATTTGGCCCAATATGCTTATGTTCAGGAATCAGAAAACTCTTAAGCCTTCTTTGTTCCTGTTTGCATAAAACAAGGAGCATGGAGTAGACAGTCAGTAAAAGTAGGGCAAGAAGATGACTCATATGCTTACTAGCTCCTTTTGCAGCATTAAAAATTGTTAGTATCAGACTAGGTCTGTAATGCAATGGAAAGTAATGAAGAAAGTTTGAGAGAAGATAATCATTTGTTATTTAGTAATATAAATCTGCTTTAGTAGTATTTGTTAAAATCAGATATTAGTTGAGGAAGCATTATTTCTCTTTTGAGTATTAACAAAGAGCGGGAGTCTGATGTTGCCGAAAGGCTTGAAGAAAAGATAAGAGAGAGAAAATCTGGTAATTAATTCTAAATAGAGGTGGAATAATCCTGAGATGGAGTGAATTAATCAAGGTTAAGGGTCAGTCTGGATGCTAGGAGACAATTCTGTCTTAAGAGCAATACTTTTTGAAAGTGTTTGCAAATCGATTTTGGTAAGACAGTGTATTGGCTCTTCTCAACTACTTAGACGGGCATCTGTAGGGTTCAAGAAGTTAACAATAGAAGACCTAGGGCAGATGTTATTACAGCGACACTCAAAGACAGCACAAGTGGCTACCACATCTTTGATAATGAGGTTTAAACATGTTTGTCACAGTATTGTCTGTGACAGATATGGCAATTTCCTGCAATAGACTTGAAATATCTTGCAATATCCTGATTGAATTAACATTAAGTAGCTTTGGAATCCATTGCATGAAAAAGGCAAAGTTTATATGCAGTAAAAGCTGTTTTATCCAGCACTTCAGTAATTGGAAAGCTCTGTAATCTGGCATTTCTCATCTTCATTGAAATTTCGGGTTATAGTCCAATTGGCGCAGGGCCCACAGGGGGTTAGGGCATGGGAAAGGGTGCGGGGCACGGGGTGCGGGCAGGGGCTCCCGATGCCGGATCTAGGGGCCATTCACCTTGGGCAGCTACCCGCAAGCGGCAACCTGTCCCAGCTGCTCGTAGGTGGAGGTACAGCACATGGCTTTGCGCGTTGCCTCTGCCTGCAGGTGCTGCCCCCGCAGCTCCCATTGGCTGCAATTCCCAAGCTATGGGAGCTGCAGAGCTAGTGCTCAAGGTGGGGACAGCATGCAGAGCCACCTGCTGCACCTCTGCCTAGGAGCAGCCGGGACAGGTAGCCGCTTGTGGGCAGCTGCCTGAGGTGAGCGCCCCCCAGAATCAGCACCCTAATCCATTACCCTGAGTCCCCTCTGCACCCAAACTCCCTCCCAGAGGCCACGCCCTACCCCCCCTCCGTGCCCCAACCCCACACCCTCTCCTGCACTGAAACTCCCTCCCTCTTAGTTAACCAGCATTTTTCACTTACCGGCACCCCCATACCCTTAACATGCCAGATAAAACAGCTTTTACTGTATTATTGCGGAATTGTATGTAATTTCTCTGTGGGGTAAGGCATGATGAATGTAAATCCTGGGAAGCGTTATGAGCTTCAAAGGACAATTTTTGTGCGAGACAAGATGGAACTTTAGGGATAAACAAAGTTAAGTGTGTTTCCTAGGAAACACTTAGGAGGAGACAAATACAAATACTCACTTCCAGACCCAACTTTTTGGAGCTAGACTCTCTGTGGACAAACACATTGTGAATTGATTAACCTTACCAGTGAATTTTCAGAATTTCTAATGATTGATATTTTTATAATTATAGTACTGAACTCTCGTAAGCATTAATGTTTAACTTCAATGCATTATAATAATTAATAATGGGTTTAAGGCCTTTGGGCTAGGATTGGGATCAAAGACTGAATTTTACTATATGCTTGGAAAGCTCCTAGACCCTTGTAAATGTGAGTGTAATGTAAATAATAACTAATAATAAATACCCCCAACTTTCATTCCAGTTAAAAAGATTTTTAATGGAATAAGTTGTTTGTTTATATTGTATTACCACCTAAGATCCCAATGAGGGACCATGTGCTAGGCATCACAAGAAAAAGATGATCTCTTATTTGATTTACAATCTAAGTAATTTACTGTTTTGTAATCTTATTTACCTTCTTTATATTTGATAATTTACTACAGGTTTTGACATTAATCTAAGGTCATTTCAAAAGAGAAAAATGTCAAAACTTATGGATAGTAGAATGAAAATGTTCTAAATTGAAGAACCAGACTCTAAGTCTTCCAGTGCAATTTATCTTGTGAACATTGTAATCTGCTCAGGGCGGGGATTGAATTTCTTAGGTTTTTTTATAATGTTTAATAAACACTAAGTAAAAATAACATGTATTCTACTGTAGTTCCACTCCGGGTATTTTCTGAACTGGAGAAATGTGTGTAAGCATGTGTGGTCATCTTTGGTTAGAACAAAATAAAACCTTTTTTTAAAATCTTGTATAGAATACAATAGAGGAATTGTAGATTTTCCATAGAATTTTTGAATCATCCGTAAGCATTTAATACAAAAATTTATCCATGCTATCAAATTCTGTTTCAAAGGTTTTAAAAAGAATAGCAAAAATCACTCTATTAAACTTGTGGTTTTATACAGTGATCTCTGTTACATAGTATATAGGGCTGTCGATTAATGCCAGTTAACTCAAAAAAATTAATCGTGATTAAAAATTAATTGGGATTAATCAGATTCAATTTCACTGTTAAACAATAGAATACCAATTTAAATTTATTAAATGTGTTGAAGTTTTTCTACATTTTCATACATATTGTATTCTGTTTTGTAACTAAAATCAAAGTGTATGTTTTTGATTATAAATATTTGCACTGTAAAAATGATAAACAAAAGAAATGGTATTTTTCAATTCACCTCATACAAGTACTGTAGTGCAATCTCTTTGTTGTGAAAGTACAACTTACAAATGTAGATTTTTTTGGTTACATAACTGCACTCAAAAACAAAACAATGTAAAACTTCAGAGCCTACAAGTCCACTCAGTCCTACTTCTTGTTCAGCCAATCACTAAGACAAACAAGTTTGTTTACGTTTACCGGAGAAAATGCTGTCCTCTTCTTATTTATAATATCACCAGAAAGTGAGAACAGGCATTTGTATGGCACTTTTGTAGCTAGCATTGCAAGCTATTTACGTGCCAGATATGCTAAACATCTATATGTCCATTCATGCTTTGGCCATCATTCCAGAGGACATGCTTACATGCTGAAGATGCTCCTTAAAAAAAGAATGTGTTAATTAAATTTGTGGCTGAAGTCCTTGGGGAAGAATTGTATGTTCCCTGCTCTGTTTTATCCGTATTCTGCCATACATTTCATGTTATAGCAGTCTCAGATGATGACTCAGCACATGTTGTTCATGTTAAGAACACTTTCACTGCAGATTTGACAAAACACAAAGAAGGTACCAATGTGAGATTTCTAAAGATAGCTACAGCACTGGACCCAAGGTTTAAGAATCTGAAGTGCCTTCCAAAAACTGAGAGGGATGAGGTATAGAGCATGCTTTCAGAAGTCTTAAAAGAGCAACACTCCAATGTGGAAACTACAGAACCCGAACCACCAAAAAGAAAATCAAGCTTCTGCTGGTGGCATCTGACTCAGAAAATGAAAATGAACATGTGTCAGTCACACTGCTTTGGATTCTTACTGAGCAGAAGCCGTCATCAGCATGGATGCATGTCCCCTGGAACGGTGGCTGAAGCATGAAGGGACATGAATCTTTAGTGCATCTGGCACATAAATATCTAGTGATTCCGGCTACAACAGTGCCATGAGAACACCTGTTCTCACTGTCAGGTGACATTGTAAAGAAGAAGCAGGCAGCATTAGCTCCTGCAAATGTAAACAAACTTGTTTGTCTGAGCGATTTAGACAAATGGGAGGATTGGGCCAGAAGAAATCTGATGAGGTTCAACAAGGACAAGTGCAGAGTCCGCAGTTAGTATGGAAGAATCCCATGCACTACTACAGACTAGGGACCAAACGGTTAGGCAGCAGTTCTGCAGAAAAGGACCTAGGAGTTACAGTGGATGAGAAGTTGGATAGGAGTGCCCTTGTTGCCAAGAAGGCCAATGGTATTTTGGGATGTATAAGTAGGGGCATTGCAAGCAGATCGAGGGACGTGATCGTTCCCCTCTATTCGACATTGGTGAGGCCTCATCTGGAGTACTGTGTCCAGTTTTGGGCTCCACACTACAAGAAGGATGTGGAAAAATTGGAAAACGTCCAGGGGAGGGCAACAAAAATGATTAGGGGACTGGAACACATGACTTATGAGGAGAGGCTGATGGAACTGGGATTGTTTAGTCTGCGGAAGAGAAGAATGAGGGGAGATTTGATAGCTGCTTTCAACTATCTGAAAGGGAGTTCCAAAGAGGATGGATCTAGACTGTTCTCAATGGTACCAGATGACAGAACAAGGAGTAGTGGTCTCAAGTTGCAGTGGGGGAGGTTTAGGTTGGATATTAGAAAAAAAACTTTTTCACTAGGAGGGTGGTGAAGCACTGAAATGCATTACCTAGGGAGGTGGTGGAATCTCCTTCCTTAGATGTTTTTAAGGTCAGGCTTGACAAAGCTCTGGCTGGGATGATTTATTTGGGGATTGGTCCTGCTTTGAGCAGGGTGTTGGACTAGATGACCTCCTGAGGTCCCTTCCAACCCTGATATTCTATGTTTGGCTGAACAAGAAGTAGGACTGAGTGGAGTTCCAGGCTCTAAAATTTTACATTGTTTTATTTTTGAATGCAGTTTTTTTGTACATAATTCTCCATTTGTAAATTCAACTTTCATGATAAAAATTTGCACTACAGTATTTGTGTTAGGTGAATTTAAAAATACTATTCTGTTGTTTTTCTACAGTGCAAATACTTGTAATCAAAAATAAATATAAAGAGAGCACTGTACACTTTGTATTCTCTGTTGTAATTAAAAACAATATATTTGAAAATGGAGAAAACATCCAAAATATTTAAATAAATGGTATTTTATTATTGTTTAACAGTGCGATTGATCACAATTAATTTTTGTAATTGCTTGACAGCCCTAATAATATACTTTACCCCCGCCCCCACATACACAAAGTTCCGAATGGGTTTCAAAGCATTGTATCAAATAGATTTTTTTCCCTCAACATACACTTTATCAAAGAACTGTCTGAAGTTTCTATTTTCCAGCTAGAAGAAGGTGATTTTTTTAGATAGTGATAAATGCATTTTAGAACTCCCATCTGTATTTCTTTGCTTCCTCACATACATTATCAGTTATTTCATTTAGTGCCTTGTCATGTCATTTATTCTCACATACAGTGTGGCGACAGCATTATCAGCAGATAATGGGAAGCTATTAACTTGTTTCACCTTAGATTCCACAACCACATGTTGCTGTTTCTTATAATAACCATGGCCTCTTTAATGTGGCCCATTGTGGGATATTTCAGAAATCTCAAGTAATAACACAGGTATTATGAAATTAATATTGATCAGCATCACAATTACTGTCCTAATGTGGGTGAGGCAAAAAGAGTGTTGCTTGTGTGATACTTCCCCCCAGTTCCCCCATCAACTGAAATTGTGAGTTTCAGATTAGAAACATGTTTTAGCTACAAATGTAAGGATGGAACTGCAACTGTTGATGGATTCTTCTCCATAAGAAACAGAATGTGGGGGGTGGGGACATCTACAAGAAAGTGCCAAAACATAGATGACAAAATTAGAAAGGAAATTAATTTCATTTTCAGGAGTCTTTAAGAGAATCTTATAAAAAACAGAGAGTAAACAGAAATCTAAATTGCTGTTGGTAATTTTTCAATGTCTGATAATAGAACGGTTAAAACCACACTTCTTTCTGTGACATTTTTGCCCAGTATGGTTATAAGTAACCCGTAAGGTTAGTGTAACTGAAAGATAAAAGAGGATTTTTTTTCCAGTTTGTTTACTTCATGTGTTTAAAAGCACTGTGTGTACAATTAACGTTACTGTTTCCCTTGTATAGTCATTAGAATAGATCTACCATTTGTTTATCTTTTAATGAGCAACAAGGGAGAAAACAATTACAAACCAAAACAGCACATTGTAATTATCTGGGGTTTGCAAAAGTTGGTAAGGGAACTCTAGGACAGAATAAATACTGGAAACCACTTTTCACTCATTTTTTACAATAGTGACTAACTCTTTTGAGTTTTCTTTGTTAACTATTTGGGGCTGAATTCTATTCCTTTCAGTTTCTGGTGGATTTCTACAAGAGAACAGCACAAATTAAAATCTGTACGGATTTGCTGTGGCCGGAGTTTCCCGAGCAACATTTCTGTGTAAAATGGTCAGAGTTTTAAGTTATGGAAGGCCAATATGTGACTTACCTTTTGTTTCATTGAGAGAGCTATACCGCCTGCCATGAAATGCACCTCCGTTGTTCTCTTTTATTGCACTTCAGTGAAATGAAGATTGTATCTGGCACAGATGAAAGGAATACATTTATGGATCAATGTAATCCATTCTTTAGTTTATGAACCCAGAGCTCACTAGAGAGTGCCACAAATCTTTATGATGTCCCTGGAGTGCTAAATTTTGCATTGGATATCTAAATTAGTTGAAAGATGTGTAAAACTTCATATAATCAGACAGCTCCTTCTTGACTACACGCTTAATGTGGCTCGGGAGCATAAGTTATTCCTACTGAGGTAAATTGTAATTTATACTCACTGAGTTGCCTTCAGATCTGCCTTTCTCAGAAAGTAGAATGTGAACATTTTCATTTGAAGAAAAATGCCAGTATTTTTGCTTAAACCATATTTCTTTTGGGGGAGATCTCATCATCAGTGTGATTCTGAAGAGCCTCAATTTCTCCAAGAATAGGATTCTGGCAGTTCAAGAAAGAAAGGGGCTTTGGAGAATTTGAATAGATCAATAAAGTAGTCTTTGAAAAATGTGAACTAGTCATGGATGGGACATGAGCTTGCATTACATTTTTAACAGTGAGCCAAGATGTAGACCTCACAAATCACACAGCTGGAAGTGATGCCAGTATGACTGAGTGAAGGATCTGTCCTGTAGTGTTCAATGTGCAGTCACAGCTCTTATTTTTTTAGTTTTAAAAATAAATAAAATCAAATGAATAAAACCCCAAAGCCAAACCTTGTTAGTGCAACATTATGGGTGAAAATTAAAATGGAAAACAATCAAGAAATTCAAAATTATGGTTCCTGCATCAATTGCAATTTAGCTATAATGAACAACTGGTTGCTTATTGGGCTCCAGGTAGAGTTTCAGGTGTTGGTTGTAAAGCCATTAATGGCCTGGGACCAGCCTACCTAAGGGATTCTGTCTCAGCTTGTGCCTTGCTACTATAGCTGGGTACTTAAGCTGGATCACCACCTTTATTAAAAGAGAGAGAGAGAGAGAGAGAAAGTGCAGCTGGCAAGGCTCTCTGTGTGAGGGCTCGGAGACTGGAATTTGCTCCCCACCTTGAACTGAAGTAACACAAATCTGATGGCTATCTGAGCATGCTGAAAAAGACATTTTGAATGATCAGTTTTTTTAAGCGGACTGAAGGTTTCTGTTGGTGCACGTCCCATAAAGGGTTTTTGAGGTGGCTGAGTTCCTGTTTAATTGATTATTTTAATGCTCCCAACGTTTGATTGTGGTGTTAATGGTGTATTAGGGTGCTTGAGCCTTGGCTCGGGACCTTTTAACAGTTGTTATTGAAATCTAAAATAAGTAAAATTAAAAAATTGCACATATATTTAATGTGGCCGTCTTTCAGTTCCACCAGTTGTCTGTTTCAAGTTCTCTCTTATTTCCAGGATTACCTATACACTGGTTTTATCAACAATTCACTCCATATTTTTTCTCTCATAATTTGAAGGATTATGTCTAGTTTGATTAGGTGGGACAGTATTGATATCTGATATTTAACTATCAGAACACATTTATTGGGGTGGAGTGGGGTGGGGCCGGGTGGAAGAGAGGTGTCTCAGTTTGTGATATATATCCTTTCACCTCTGAATTGTCCTTCAAATCCAGCTTAGGTCAGTACTGTCCAAACTGGCTGTTGGGTGATCCGTATGAAATTAGTTTGTAGTTTCAGCTAAACTGCTGGATCTGGTCCAGATTTAGCTGGGGGATTTCTCTGTTGCTATCTTAAATTGCAACAAAGCAAAAGATAAATCTCAGTCTCAGCTTTTTTCCTGAAGTTGTCTGTTCTATAGGATTTTCCCTATAGGACCCCTTTATCTCTGCTCCTTGTTCTTTTTTGCTTCAGAGAGAGGACAAGGTGTTGTTAGAGTCCGGGGTTTACGCTAACACAATTTACCTGGTCTGGCTGCCAGGGATGATCAACAGGAATCATTGTGAATCTCTGTGGGGGGTCTTAGCACCTGGAATCATTATGAGTCAGCAAAAGAGTTTGGTTTGTCTATGTATGGTTCTAGAACCTGTCCCATTGGCTACATGTACAGTGTTTAAGCTTTAAATGGAAAGAGCAGGATCAACAACATTGGAGACTGGAGGAATATTTTTATATACATTTCAGTTAATATACAACATGGGACACAAACAGTGCAAGCTTTCCTACACAGAGCCTGCCAAGATGCTCCCATCCCAGCATAGAGGTACCACCACTAGGCATGAGAAAATTTGCCCCTATTCATTTCTTGACCCTCCGTCCACTCTGCCAGCAAAAGGATCAGTGGCTATGGTGTCATCTGTGAGGACAACTTTCCACTAGGAACTTTTTTTATCTAGCCTTATGCACATTGAGTAGTCCTATGGCTCAGTGGGACTCCTCAGGGCCTTTAATTTGGGGGTGCTTAACTCTAGACTGTAGGCCCTGGTTTTTAGAGGTGTGGAACACCCACAATTCCAGTGAAAGTCAATTTAAAAATAAATAATGAAGGAATAGAAGGAGGGGGGAAAAGACCCCTAACTTATTTCTCTCCCAAAGAGTATTATGGGGCTTAATTAATGTTTATGAAGCCATTTTGGAAGAAAGCTCATGCTCATAAATGCAAAGGATTTGATCAGAAGACAGACATTTGGAGGAATCTAATTTGAACTCCAAAACTGGGGTTTGAGCCCTGTGTATTGTAGCAGAAGAAGTAGTTGAGATTCCTTTTATAACCATGTGTGACTGCGCCTAACGTCTCTAACTTTGAAATTGTAAAGAATAGAATATAAGATAGTGTAATTAATCTGTCTTTGGCAGAGCACCCCCTCCAGAAGCTACAAGGGGAGCACACGTGTGTGGCTCCAATTACCACCCCGCCCCACCCCAGGGTGCTGCGGGGTGTTGTCAGTCTAGCAGGACCAGCACGTGACCCTCTGGCTGAGGCCTTCTGGCTGTTTCTTCCCCTCTCAGGGTCCCAGGTAAAACAAACAAAAGAGTCCACTGTCTGCAAATAAACGTAAATATAGCGTAAAGGAAAAGAAAGGAAACCTGTAGGTGCGTGCAGTAAGGACATTGGCCTCTCTTATACATAACACCTTGCAAGTATTGCAGTCCACCCAGAGATCCCCAGGTCTCCAGGATAAGTCTCAATCTCTTTCCCTACTTAGTCCAGTGGGTTCATGTTCTCCTCCTTTCTTCAAAGGCAGTGGCTTTGTTAGCGATCAGACCTGTGGGAGCTGGGGACTCAACTGCCTATTCCCTTTCCAAGGTTGCCCTCATCTGAGTGGAGTTCCTTCCTTTTGAGTCCTCCTCACATCCTGGCATGATTTGCAGGTGCAGAGGGACAGGGCGACTCTAGCCCAAAGCAGCTTCTAAACCTCTTTTATGCTGGTTTGCGGTTCGTATACCCCATCACAGATACCATCAGAAGAAATATTAGATTTAAGCAGAAAAACAATTTGTTAGGAGTTACCTCATGCCAGAATGACACATGTGCTTGTACTGTGCCCATTTTATTTTTGTAGTTCTACTAATATTTACTTGCTAAGTTACTACTTGACGGTGTTTTAAACTGGAAATGTCTATGGTAGCAGAAAACTAAATAAAGTCTGATGGCTTTCAGTTTTAGTCTATGTAGATTTTTACACTGTGCTTATCACTGTAGGATGTGAGTGCCTTCTGGTAGTGCATTTAGTGCATTTCCAATAATAATAATTTGTCTGAACAGCAAATAATTTATCTGAAAAGTCTCTAGCACTCAGTTAAATTTTATAGCAGTCATTGATCAACATTTAACTATCAGAATACATTTATTTATTTTGGTTCAGTTAACATATTTTGCTTGGTTTTTTTTCTTTCTTTTTTTTTGAGCAATGTTACAGTTTTCTAATAGCTTCTTACTTGTATTGTGGAGAAATTACTAAATCAACACAATGAAAATACTTTTCTTTTGTAAGTTTACGCATATAAGCTGTATTGATCCTAAGAAAAGGGAGAGCTCAGACTCCCTGAAACTGGTCATTATGATATCTTATTCATCAGTCATTGCTGCAGTAGCACAGACAATTATTTCAAGCCCAGAAAAAGTACTCAAGGTGGAGAACTAGGATCAATAAAGCAAATCCCACAGATGCCAATTAAAAAAATAAAAATAAAGTAAACATTTTGCGGTCACTGATATCACTTTCCATGTCTATTGGAGGTTATTTTACCCCAGATCTTTTTATTTATATATAATCTTCTTTGGGCTCACTCTCATTCTCTAGGCTGGATTGATTTAGTGAATTGAGGAGCGCCATCTTTAGGATAGATGCCTAGGGAAATATATAAACAAATTTAATAGATCTTATGCTCCACTGGCTTATAACTGGGATAGTCGGTGCAGAGTGAGTACTGAATGGAAAGATAGTATTTTACATCCACTTTGCAGAAGTGTAAATGACTGTCTAGGTAGAAGGCAATCTAGAATTGGGTATAGTAAGTATGCTGCTCCAGGAGTCACCATGATGTCGCTATCCAGAACACATCAAGCACTGATGTTCAGAATGGAAGGAACAAAAGTATTCACCCTCAGACTTTGACCCAAGGCCTCATGCTGCCTTCTTTCCATTACCTTTTGGGATACCAGCTGTTGAATCAAGCACAGCTTCTTTGACTGTGAAGCTACCATAGTCTTCCTGATGTTGAGTCTTTTATTTTTATCAGTATAATTGAATACTGTCAGATATCATTAACAAATATTATAGATTCTTTCCCATTCCATGCAGTGGAAGTGATTCTGCATTAATTTAACTGTGAATGAGATAGAAATTGAAGCCCAGATCCTCATTTAATGTAAATTGGTGTAGCCACACTGATTTCAATGGAACTGCATTGATTTACACTACCTCAGAATCTGGCTTGTTGTTTTAAAAGTGTTAAGGGAATTTAGTGTTGTTTTCAGTATCTCAGTATGGAATTTTTTCAGGCAATAATATGCCATTTAAGCAGGTAATGAATGAACAAACAATGCTGTTTAAAACTTGCAGTAAACAGAGACAAGACCTTTGGCACAGCCATGGTGATAGCTAGGTGATAGGACTATGTCTGCAATCTCCATGGTAATAAATATAAAGCAATTTCTTTTATCTCCCTAGATATGTCAGATCAAAGTGATTCATTCTGGAACCATATCGTGAAGCTAAAGAGCTTCAAAAAACTACATTTACAATGGAAACAAGAGCAGGGGCACAGCAAGGGTTTAAAACCCTTAAGCTGTGTCTGTTGATCTGGCCCCAAACCTTCTAAAATTAAATTAATATATAACATTTTTGATACAGAGTTATGAGATGTATGTTTGCTATGCATAATGACTGTCCATCTACACTTACTGAAAGACCCTCAGATGGTAAGTGAAGTCAATGGCGTTATCCTGTTTTAAATCAGCAGCGCATCCAGTTTATATATGGATTGTAGGATGATGGAAACACATATAACAATCCTAGTCTTATGTTTTGCTTTCCATGTATATATTTCAGTGTGTCTTATACATGTGCAGGGATACATCATATGAAATTTCTTCTGGTAAGGGAAGTTAGGTTACTTTTGTGGCATTTGTTACAATGTTGTAATGCTGCATGAGTATGTTGTAAACCCGCATGACAATGTTGTGGAACCACCTCAGTCTATCTCAAGTGTATATATAGTAGTGTCTTCTGGTTATCAGGGAATCTGATAATAATTTGGTCTCAACTAAAAGGATTCTCTCACTATGTGCTACTTGTCCAGTATATCCGTATTTGACAGTAGTTGCATTATAAGTTCTTTGAGGCAGAGACCAAATATTTTTTACCTATCTGCAAAGTGCATAGCACTCTTTTGAAATTTGATACATAATAATAACTGAATGTGGAAAGTGGCAAGTATCTCGGTAATGTGAAGTAACAGAGAGATGTGGATAAAATTTCAGCAAGGAGCAAGGCACTCCCAATTTAGGATACTCAATTTATTGTCTGAGAAAGCATGGCCTAGAGGTTTTGGGGGGGACTGGAATTCAGGTTACCTGAGTTCTCTTCCAGACTTTGCTACTGGCTTGCAGTGTTACAGTGGCATATCACTTAGCTTCCCAGATTCTCATTTTACCCATCTGTAAACTGGGAATAATGATATTCACTTTTCTAAATGTTCCTAGCTCCTCAAATGGATGTTGGGGTAAAAAAAATATAGTATGTATTTTTAGTAAAGTAAGTATTGCTGTACAACTGTATTTATTCATTTAAAGCAGGCTAATTTGGTTCAATGATTAGAGTACAAAATGGGCTGCATTTTAAAAAGGTTGGTTAACTGTAATTATTTGCCAAATCCTCCTTGTTTTACTCTTGAGTAATCCTGTTCCACTAGGGTGGCTAGTGTGAATAAAAGAAAAAGAGTACTTGTGGCACATTAGAGACTAACAAATTTATTAGAGCATAAGCTTTCGTGAGCTACAGCTCACTTCATCGGATGCATTTGGTGGTTTTTTCCACCAAATGCATCTGATGAAGTGAGCTGTAGCTCACGAAAGCTTATGCTCTAATAAATTTGTTAGTCTCTAAGGTGCCACAAGTACTCTTTTTCTTTTTGCGAATACAGACTAACACAGCTGCTACTCTGAAACCTGTCATTATGCAAGTGTGAATAAAGTTAGCAGATATTAGCCTATGTAATGAAGGTGATAATTAATAAACAGGGTCACGAAAGCACAAAAAGGCACTGTTCTTTCTTGCTATCTAGGGTTTTATATGATCCTATCACCACTGTAGCTGAGATTCCAAGCACTATGTAAGCAATCTATAGTTTCTAAGTAAAAAAGAAGAGGAAGAAACTACTGTATAAATAATAGCTTTTTAGCTTGTCTTTTGATATTTAAAAATCTCCCCACAATTTAGGCCTAGCTTTCCTAATGCAGACTATCTCTTATATTTTAGTGCTAACTAAAAATTGACTGCAAAGCCATTATGAGGGGGGAATCCATTTTTTTTTCATGTCAGTTTCCAAGTTAAAGCTATGCCTGTGGCTACAATGGTCAAGTTAGCACAATGCTAGAAGGTTATTTAGAAGGCTCACTGTTGTCTTATCTCTAATTCAGTAATAAAGGAAAAGAAAATGTCAGCTTACATTGTTAAAATTCACCTTTCTGACATAGAATAATGAGTAGCTTATAGCCCTGTACTTTGGTTCCTTGAATTAAATGTGCAAGAGATGCCCTTGTTATGCTATATTAATATCTAGCTCAAAGAGTTAATGTCAATTTTAAAAGCAAAATAAGATGTTTAGCTTTTTTCTTCTCTCCTTTCCATCTTGCCTGGATTTTGTCATCTAGTTGGGTTTTGCTCAGTAGCATATACCACAGTTATCTCTAGAAACTGCCTCTATAACAAGTTTTCGCTACACTGGCAAAATTATTTGGCAGTCAGCTGAATGCAAATACCTATTTCAGTATTCTGTGTGCTCTCTCAGGGGAAGGAAAACTAGCAAGGGATAATATAAAATACATGAAATGTATCAGGATGTCGTTAATGTCATTATCTTTAATAAACAGAAATGAATGACTCAGACTATCTTTTTATTTTTACATATAAAATCTGTTTCATGTTAATACTCCTGGCAGGGCAGTTAGATCTTGTACTTCAAATCACTTTATCAAGGAATTGTGCAGTATGTGCTCAATCCTGGAAGGTTTTAAGCAAATCCTAGAAGTACTGAGCACCATCAGTTCTGGAAGCAGCACTATCTAATAAAATTATCAACAAAATTGATGTTGTCATTATTAATACTACTAATAAAACATTTTCATTTTCTTTTCCCCTCTGTTTGATTTTTAAAGACAGTTTTTGCAGCACCGAGGTGTCATTCCATTGCAATGTTTTAGAGCAATTTTATAAATATTCATGATTTTGCCAAGAAGGCAGAATTTCACCATTTTCACCTTGGAAAACTGTACTTTTTAGTAGGCGAAATAAAAATTTCATAGATACTGGCAAAATATCACTTATTGCATATAAACGTTGTGCTTATGTGCTTATGCACAGTTGTTGATGGTTCTTTCCCGTGTTGTATCTGTAACTGTAAAGATTTTGACTTGGATTATTGCTTAAATAATACATAATGCTACGATAATGAAGGGTCTTTTCCAATTGATTATAAATCTTACACTGAAATCTATTACATATATTATAGAAGTGGCCTTTGCCATTATTTGATGCATTCACTTTCACTGTTTTTTAATTTGAGAGAGATGTGCTTGAACCAAAACCTCATTTCTAAATGTCCTCAGACTTTGTAAAAGTTTGGTTACAGATAGGAACATTGCAGCTTGCACTATCTCTAATTTTTTTTATTGTTTAGAAAAGAAAATTCAGTGGTCAAAACTAAATGTTACTTACCTCTTTATGAAGTCCTTGCCTCATTAGACAAAGTCAAAATTTCTTAACACATCCTGTTGACTAAAATACAAATACATACGCTTTAAAGTGCACAGATTTCAGATCACTAGGTGACATATATCACTAGGCCATATATTCAGCTGGCGTAAATCAGCATAGTTCCATTGAATTCAATGGCATTACATTGGGAGCATGGCTTTATGGAGAGTTTAGTGTTCAGCAAGCTGGGGTGTAAATCCGCAATGCTCTTGGATGCAGGCACTAACTGGCCATGTGGACCCTGCTACCACAAAGTAATAGTTCTATATTGCTCGATGACCTAAGTCAGAGAGCACTATGGAACTTCTAGTGAGTGGTAGCAGGGTCCTCAAAGCTACTTATTCTGTGACATACTCTAGTGCTGCAGATTTACACCCCAACTTGTTGTGCATTAACTGTCCATGTAGAGAAGCCCTGGCATAAAACTGGAGTAATGGAGAGGAGAATCAGGTCCAGTGAGTGACAAATGAAGATGCAAATGTCTAAGTTTCTTGTCATGTCTGAATGCTATTCAAGCACATAACAAATTAAAATATTATGATAATTATTCTAATTCATGAATATTGAGCTACATCCTCTCCAGGTATAAATCAGTATATGTTCATTGGCTCTAATGGATCACTGGTGATTTATGCCGGATGGGGACCCTAATTTTAGAGTTGTACATATAACGTATTGTAACTTCTGTTACTCTTCATTGTGGTATCAACAACAGTTTGGTTCTTTTCTTTAAATTATCTATGACTTTTTACTCTTTCTTTTCATGGTCGGAAATGCTAAGAAACTGTACTGAAACTGTAATGGGATTGGCTTAAAACTTACAACACGTTCAATTAAGAATGATGCTGCCAGTAACTCTTCACAACAGCCATTCATCAGAATATTCTCCTATTATGTCTCAGTGGTGCCTAGACATTGGAAGTGTTAAACCTTGATATAATTTTCCTTTTTAACTGCACTTTTTACTGAGGAAATAGTGTATAAATTAAGTATTAGAAGTAGTTGTATTATTTTCACCTGCAGTTTCCATCTTTCTGCTTTAAGTTGCAGAAGACTGCCAGCAATATTTTTAAAATTAGAAAGATAGTTTTTAAATGATGGTTTTAGAGCAATTTAACAAAGCTAGCATGTTTTAAAGATTATCTGAATTCGTATTCCTGATTTTTCATTCTCATTTGTTACCTTTTTTATGATGATATATCACAATCCAAGATGTGGTTTGAACCTGTACTTCAAGCTCAGTAAAATCTGAGGCCACTTTGCATTTATCCCAGACATAACATAACTCTGCAAATACTAACAACACAGTGTCTTTGGTTTTCCTAAAGATTCTTTGGTCTGGGAATAGTTGTTTCTTCTAATAGCTACTTGCTTAAAGCAATAATTGTTAACAATAAAAGAAAATTGTTGCCTTATTTTGGGGTTAAGATTCCTGAGCTAGTTCATGGCACAGGAATTGTACTGCAGTCTCTTCCATTTAGAAAATTATCATATCAATCCACTGTTTGTGGTATCCATATTCTGTAAAATCATTTCTCTTACATGCATAGCCACAAGGCTTATCATCCTCTATCTGTGTCTCAGCCACCACAGAGCATCACACCGAGTTGGTTGGTTTATATTTACCCAGGAGAACAGATACTTCATTTTTTCCAGACCAGATACAAATATGAATAGGGGCATTTATGTTTCTATTAAAAGTTCTTAGGCAATTCAATCTTTAATCTTTGAGTGCCAGTTTAATGGCTAGTGTTGACAGTGAAACTTCCATCACAGTTCAGAGCAGTTCATCACAGTTAGATGGTCTAAGAGCTGAGTGGCCATGGAGACTGGAATATTTTCTCACCTTGGCTGTCCTTTTTGTATCAGCGATTTGGCACACAAATGGAGCAGGGTCATGGTGGAGAACCTTAGCCAGTTGCTGCTTCCACTGTGGAGTAATGGAAGGCCATGGTTTCCATTGTCAACCCAGTGTGCAATACCTTTCATGATAAGTTAACTGATACATTTAAAAAGAGAGAAAATGTTTCAATAATGTATATGGAATAAATTTAACCAGAAAGGAGTCTGTGACAAGGGAATGCCTGATAGTATGTGCAGGTGGGTTTGTTTTGTATCTCTTGGTGCCAGAGGAATGGAAAAGAGCACCAGCTATGTTTTTTAAACAGTGTTCTGTGGGTTAAATTCACAAATGAGCTATAGGGCATTTCTCACTCAACTGGATCACCTTACTTTGTATCACAGAGTATGATATCTTATGCAACCGTTAGTATTCAGAAGAATAAATACATTCAAGGTTTGCTACAGGTAATTTATTGACCAGTGACACACCAATCCCACATTATATGTTTTTATCCAGAGATTCCACGAAATGGTGCGGTACATCACGTTTTCTGTTGCTTATTGTTTGCTTATTATCTCAGTCATCTGCAAATGGAAAGGACTATCGAATGAGAGAAAAAGATACAGAATGGTACCATGTTACCTGCCTTATAATCATGAAAACCCACTTTACTGAGACTGGGAACAGTTTTATTCCTCTCTTAGTCCTTAGTTTTTTGGATTAGATAGTTATATCAAACAGCCCATGTGGTGCTTTATTGGCCAGTGGTGCAGATACACCTGCAATTTGGCCTGTTTTAAGGATAGATTTGTTTGTGGAAAAGGACTTCACAATCTCTGAGCAAAGCAGTACACATCCCGTGGCTTGCTTCTTATATGTATTGTGAATTCACAACATACTGATGTAATTCCAAAATGTATCAGCATCGTTAGTTGTCTTGTTGAACTCACATGCCTTTCAGGCTAGATACCATCCATTGGAGGATGTGCATGAGAATGAATACAGAATAATCTGCTAGTAGACATAGAACAGATTTTATGTGACAGCTACTTGTTTCAGAGTAGCAGCCGTGTTAGTCTGTATTCGTAAAAAAGAAAAGGAGTACTTGTGGCACCTTAGAGACTAACAAATTTATTTGAGCATAATCTTTCGTGAGCTACGGATCACTTCATCGGATGCATTCGGTGAAAAATGCAGTGGGGAGATTTATATACACACACAGAGAACATGAAACAATGGGTTTTATCATAATACACTGTAAGGAGAGGTTTCAGAGTAGCAACTGTGTTAGTCTGTATTCGCAAAAAGAAAAGGAGTACTTGTGGCACCTTAGAGACTAACAAATTTATTTGAGCATAAGCTTTCGTGAGCTAGAGCTCACTTCATCGGATGCATTCGGTGGAAAATACAGTGGGGAGATTTATATACACACACAGAGAACATGAAACAGAGAGCATCCGATAAAGTGAGCTCTAGCTCACGAAAGCTTATGCTCAAATAAATTTGTTAGTCTCTAAGGTGCCACAAGTAATCTTTTTCTTTTTACTATAAGGAGAGTGATCACTTAAGATGAGCTATTACCAGCAGGAAGGAGACAGGGAAGGAGGAAAACCTTTTGTGGTGATAATCAAGGTGGGCCATTTCCAGCAGTTAACAAGAATGTCTGAGGAACAGTGGGGGCTGGGGTGGGGGGAGAAATAACATGGGAAATAGTTTTACTTTATGTAATGACTCATCCACTCCCAGTCTCTATTCAAGCCTAAGTTAATTGTATCCAGTTTGCAAATTAATTCCAATTCAGCAGTCTCTCGTTGGAGTCTTTTTTGAAGTTATTTTTGTTGAAGGATAGCCACTCTCAGGTCTGTAATCGTGTGAACGGAGAGATCGAAGTGTTCTCCGGCTGGTCTTTGAATATTATAATTCTTGACGTCTGATTTGTGTCCATTTATTCTTTTACGTAGAGACTGTCCAGTTTGACCAATGTACATGGCAGAGGGGCATTGCTGGCACATGATGGCATATATCACATTGGTAGATGCGCAGGTGAACGAGCCTCTGATAGTGTGGCTGATGTGATTAGGCCCTATGATGGTGTCCCCTGAATAGATATGTGGACACGTTGGCAACGGGCTTTGTTGCAAGGATAGGTTCCTGGGTTAGTGGTTCTGTTGTGTGGTGTGTATTGCTGGTGAGTATTTGCTTCAGGTTGGGGGGCTGTCTATAAGCAAGGACTGGCCTGTCTCCCAAGATCTGTGAGAGTGATGGGTCCACCCCACCCCCCCCACTGTTCCTCAGACATTCTTGTTAACTGCTGGAAATGGTTCACCTTGATTATCACCACAAAAGGTTTTCCTCCTTCCCCCCCCCCCCCTTCCTGCTGGTAATAGCTCATCTTAAGTGATCACTCTCATAGATTCATAGATACTAAGGTCAGAAGGGAACATTCTGATCATCCAGTCCGACCTCCTGCACAGCGTAGGCCACAAAATCTCACCCACTCACTCCTATGAAAAACCTCACCCATGTCTGAGCTATTGAAGTCCTTAAATCATGGTTCAAAGACTTCAAGGAGCAGAGAAGCCTCCCTCAAGTCAACCATGCCCCATGCTACAGAGGAAGGCGAAAAACCTCCAGGGCCTCTCCAATCTGCCCTGGAGGAAAATTCCTTCCCGACCCCAAATATGGCAATCAGCTAAACCCTGAGCATATGGGCAAGATTCACCAGCCATATACTACAGAAAATTCTTTCCTGAGTAACTCAGATCCCATCCATCTAATATCTCATCTCAGGGGATTAGGCCTATTTACCCTGAATATTTAAAGATCAATTACTTACCAAAATCCCATTATCCCATCATACCATCTCCTCCATAAACTTATCAAGTAGAATCTTAAAACCAGATAGATCTTTTTCCCCCACTGCTTCCCTTGGAAGACTATTTCAAAACTTCACTCCTCTGATGGTTAAAAACTTTCGTCTGATTTCAAGTCTAAACTTCCTGGTGGCCAGTTTATACCCATTTGTTCTTGTGTCCACATTGTTGCTGAGCTGAAATAATTCCTCTCCCTCTCCTGTATTTATCCCTCTGATATATTTATAGAGAGCAATCATATCTCCCCTCAACCTTCTTTTAGTTAGGCTAAACAAGCCAAGCTCCTTAAGTCTCCTTTCATAAGACAAGTTTTCCATTCCTCGGATCATCCTAGTAGCCCTTCTCTGTACCTGCTCCAGTTTGAATTCATCCTTTTTAAACATGGGAGACCAGAACTGCACACAGTATTCTAGGTGAGGTCTCACCAGTGCCTTGTATAATGGTACTAAAACCTCCTTATCCCGACTGGAAATGCCTCTCCTGATGCATCCCAAAACCGCATTAGCTTTTTTCACAGCCATATCACATTGGCAGCTCATAGTCATCCTATGATCAACCAATACTACAAGGTCCTTCTCCTCTTCCGTTACTTTGAATTGATGTGTCCCCAACTTATAACTAAAATTCTTATTATTAATCCCTAAATGCATAACCTTACACTTCTCACTATTAAATTTCATCCTATTACTATTACTCCAGTTTACAAGGTTATCCAGATCCTCCTGTATAATATCCCGATCCTTCTCCGAATTGGCAATACCTCCCAGCTTTGTATCATCTGCAAACTTTATTAGCACACTCCCACTTTTTGCGCCAAGGTCAGTAATAAAAAGATTAAATAAGATTGGTCCCAAAACCGATCCCTGAGGAACTCCACTGTTAACCTCCCTCCAACCTGACAGTTCGCCTTTCAGTAGGACCCGTTGCAGTCTCCCCTTTAACCAATTCCTTATCCACCTTTTGATGTTCATATTGATCCCCATCTTCTCCAATTTAACTAATAATTCCCCATGTGGCACGGTATCAAATGCCTTACTGAAATCTAGGTAAATTAGATCCACTGCATTTCCTTTATCTAAAAAATCTGTTAATTTTCAAAAAAGGAGATTAGGTTGGTTTGGCACGATCTACCTTTTGTAAAACCATGTTGTATTTTGTCCCATTTACCATTGACTTCAATGTCCTTAACTAATTTCTCCTTCAAAATTTTTTCCAGGACCTTGCATACTACAGATGTCAAACTAACTGGCCTGTAGTTACCCGGATCACTTTTTTTTCCTTTCTTAAAAATAGGAACTATATTAGCAATTCTCCAATCATTCGGTACTACTCCTGAGTTTACAGATTCTTAAAAATTCTTGCTAATGGGCTTGCAATTTCAGGTGCCAATTCCTTGAATATTCTTGGATGAAGATTATCTGGGCCCCCCGATTTAGTCCCATTAAGCTGTTTCAGTTTTGCTTCTACCTCAGATATGGTAATATCTACCTCTATATCCTCATTCCCATTTGTCATGCTACCATTATCCCCAAGATCCTCTTTAGCCTTATTAAAGACTGAGTCTTTAAAGACTCTCCTTACAGTGTGTATGATAAAACCCATTGTTTCATGTTCTCTGTGTGTGTATATAAATCTCCCCACTGTATTTTCCACCGAATGCATCCGATGAAGTGATCTGTAGCTCACGAAAGCTTATGCTCAAATAAATTTTTTAGTCTCTAAAGTGCCACAAGTACTCCTTTTCTTTTTAGCTACTTGTTTGACATTAGATCCTTTTCAGTCTGAATATTTTTTTATCACAACATTGTAGTGTATTTGACTGCGGGTTTCTATGTATTGAATCATGTGATGTTTTAGTGAGTATATCTAGAAGAGAATCAGCTCTAACAAATTAGAAACGTAAAGGTTTGTGTAAATTAATAGAAATGTGAGGCTTACTGTATACTGCACATAATGTGTAACACTAATCCTGTTTTGCTGAAACCAAAAGCCTGCTTTATAGGTGCATGACTGAAAACTCAGGGCAGATGTCTTCCACCAGTCATGCATACAAATACTTGTGATGCATATTTTTGTCTTTTTCTTGCAGTTCTTTATGCTCATGTGGCAGTGTGCCCACTCAATGATGGTGTGCCAGTTTTACTAAGGCATAGGGGTGAAATAAAACTGTAGATGGACAACTTGCATAACAGTGCTACCGTAAACACCTACTGTACCTTCTAGGGCTGCTAATGAAGGAGAGAAGAGAATTAAAAACAAAAATATTAAACTACAAAAAGTAAAAGATAGTTCAAAAGCAAATGAAATATTTTTTTCCATGATTGTCAGTAGAATGAGCTTGGGAGAGGGTGCATGCTTAAAACCAAATTGTCATTTTATATCCAGAGATGTTGGCATGACTAGTCTTTTACTGTGCCAATAAACGGAAATGCTACCATAAATTTCTAACTGTGAAGCATTCAACTTTATGGCAGCATATCTATCTATCTATCCATCTATCTATCTATCTATATGTATAAGATATATAGATATATAGATATATAAGATATTTTAAAATAAAAATGAAACATGATTCAGGCACTTGATTTAGTTACTGTTGTTTTTATAAGATTTGTATAACAAGTTAATCTAAACTAGATGGGCATGAAGCTATTTAAAGAATATATATTTGTAGCTATATGTACATTTATTTCTGCAACTTCTGCTATGCTAATACATGAACAAAAACAATTGTTTCATCTATATTGAGTCTCATCATTGCTTTTCAGTGCATGGATTGCAAACCTCGTATTTGATAAATTTCCCCTCAAAGAGCTGGTACAATACACAGTATGCTTCTTTGAGGATGAACAGACATTTCATTTCCATTCAGTTTTCCACTCACTATAGAAAATGCACCTGAAATCATGAAAAGGACTAATTAAATTATCTGGGAAAGAGAGTCCAGTTGCTCCATGTTACATTGAAAAAATCATAGATGAGCTCTGTAATAACAAAAACACTCTTCCCTCATTTAGTTTCAGTTGTTCCTCCCTGATAGTTCAGGATGTTTTTTTTAAATGGAGTTGAATTTTGTCCATTGTGTCAAATGCTACAGATGAGATAGCCTTTCCCATTTCCTGTAGCTGAGCAAGGGGTGCAAGATGAATGGACTGCCAGTGCACAAAGTATGAAAAAAGCTATTATATGTAATCAGTGTGCTGAATAAAACATAATCACATATAAATATTACACACACCTGCAAGAACACTAATCCTTTGGCTTCAAGCACATAGGCCTCTACCACTTTAGCTAAGGTAGATCTCCCTTAGCTGACACTAATAGTATATCCCTTATCTTCTTTGTGGGCCAGCCATTAATAGACAGCATCATATAGACGTTAAGCCAGTACATTGTACTCTTTCTACTCTTTTTATGGAAACTCACCTTCTTAGTGGCTATAAGTATGACTTGATTGATGGACTGACCAATTTTTGCAATGCTATGGAAAACCTTGCTCTGATAATCCATTACAGAAAAGTTTTACAGCTCCGCTATTCTGAATCTGGTTTTCTAGTTAAATGTGTGCTGGAAGTCCATTCAGGTTACAAAATAATTAAGTAGCACCGTGCAACAGAACCCGAGTGAGTAGTTGTCATTAAGAAGTTAGCATTTGTGACATGGTTACCACTGATGTTTTCCATTCTGTTCCGTAGGGACAAACTGATTTATATATAATACCACTGAGTACAGGAGCACCGCTGGCAAAAGTTAACTTTTCAGTGGTGACTACTATATACCTAGACTTGTGATGTCATTACAAATGCCACATTCATCACTACAGGTATTGCACCGCCATATTTTCCTTTACTTAAAATAATAGAAAACACGGCATCAAAATTACACCAGAGACGAAAGTGTTGAGGGGAGGGTTGTGTTTATGCAGGCAGTATAGGAGAAGACAAATCTATCAGTTTTTGAAACCAGTGGGGATTGTGGGTACATGGAACATTTAAACATAAATCCACTTTCTTAGGTGGCTAAATATGACTTTAGTTGCTTAGCTTCAGGCACTTGAGATTGAAACGGTAGGCCGACAGTTTTTAGTAGTTTCCTGAACTACAACCTTTTTTTTTGTCTTAAATAGTGTAAATTAACACCATAGTTATAAACGTTAAGTCGTTCATAACATTGAGCAGTTCTGTTCATCCACAGGCATTACACATTGCATTGGTTATGAATTTCAGTCCTTCTTCAGAAAGATAGTTTATGCTGCTACTCTTTGGACAAGGAATGCCATGCACTCATGGGGACTGAGCCCCTCTTCAGATCATGCCCTTTATGGTGGCATGTTTTACTTTCAAGTCAAAATGGCTAATTCTGCTAAGTTATCCAGATGTTGTCCATGCCATCTGCCAGGATGAATGCAATGCCTAGTTGTTAATCATCTGGGGACCAAAACTAGGGTTGCTCAGTGTTTTTTTTTTTCCCCCTTAGTTCTTACTAAGGCAAACTACTATTAAAGTCAATGAGAGTTTGTCCCTGTAAGGCCCTCAGGATTTGGTCCCTGTTTTTTAATGTGATGTTTTGTAACACACTCAATTGTTAGTTTTGGGGGGGGAGATTGTTTACTGCACAAGCCCTGAGTCTGCTCAGGCTTCTGAGAAACTTCTAATGTTGGTGTGCTCACATAGGCTTCCTGCAGTCTACAGTAACATTATGTCATCCTCTTAGTGTTGTTACTCCCATACTTCAGCATGTTGCCTATCCTTATCATTGACTGCCTGAACTAGTCCTCTAGATGTTGTCTTTAGCTTTTTCATTGATGTGTTCATAGAATTTAGATTTGGGAATGAACTATTAGCTAATCTACTTTATTTCCCTGCCAATGCATAATTATTATTCCCTTTTAGTGCTCCCACTGTCATATCTTAGTACACTGCACCGTATCCCAGTTGTAGCCCTTATTCAGCATGCCATGGGAAAACTGACCGTAGGTATCAAAGTTCTTATGGCTAGAGCGGATTGCAAAGCCTCCTCTCCCCATGGTGCCAGCAGATCCAACAGCTCCAGCGTGCTCCAACTGGGAGAGCGTTTGCTGCATGGAGCCACCATGGTCATCTGGGAAGATGCAATGTGAGCTCTCCATGCCACACAAACAGGAAGTGGAATTCAAAAATTCTTGGGCCTTTAAAGGGGGAGGGGCAGATGCCTGTGTACCTGGGTGCAGAGCAGTGGAGTTTGAACTGCTGACCAGAGTGGTAAGGATGGCCATTTTGGGACACTGCTTAGAGGCCATTTACAGCAACGTAACCAAGCACAGTGTCTACACTGACACTGTATCGATATAACTTTGCTGCAAAAAAATCTACGATCTAAGATCACCTCGTCGAGGTAGTTTTATTTTGTTGTCAAAGTAGGAGAGTTTGGTTGGCAGAAGGAGCATTGTAGTGTGTGCACCTCCATGGTTTTGTTGACGAAACTCTGTAGTGTAGATAAGACCTTACACAAGCACTTAATGGGGCTGTTCATATAAGTAAAGTTATGCACATGCATAAATATTTGCACAATCTTGGCTTCAGATTGTAAATTGTCCACATTAATAGTACTGCTATATGAATAATAATTGTAGAAATAAACATAATATGTTGTCTTTAGAAGAAAGCTGTCACAGATTTTCTTTGTCCCAAGCTACGCTGCCCTTTTTTCACTTTACATTGTGCAACAGAACCTCTGTCACTGAAAAGCTTAGACCTGCATTTCCCCCAGGGAGATATCTTCCAGCAATGACCCCAGTCTCTACCATTTTATGGATATGAAATATTTAACATGGTTCCAGCCTTGCCATCCCTAAAATATCTTAGTAGAAGCTTTCAGCAAAAAGTGTAGGAAGCAATTGTATTTCTAGTGTTGTCCTGCAGTATTAAATTGATCTCTGTTTAGACCCAAATAGATGCTTTCACAACTTAACATGTACCAGATTTTGCAAATGAAAGTGTGCAACTGAAAGGATTAAGCATCTTGATTTTCCTTTTTCCACATGTAACCATTGAAATTTTTCTGCTGATCTGAGCAAAACCTTTGTGAGATTAGTGTGTGTGTGATAAATGGCAGTGAAGCACAGGAAATGTAATTTTAATGGTTTTATTTTTTATTTCATTGCAAAAAATATGTGACGCTCCTTTCATAAAATCCAATACTATACATACATATAGTTACTGTTACTACTATAGTTATTGTTACTACATATAGACCCAATGAGAGCAGTGGAACTAAGCCAAATATAGTAAGTGGTGCTAATATATTCATTAGTGAGTCTTTGCAGTATTGTGCCCATAATATTTAAATAGCCGTATCTTTAAGAGTGCTTCCAAGCAGATCTAAAAATAATAAGTTTTGGAGGAAGTGACGAGGGAGTGTGGTGCTGTGTTTACAGGCTATGTTACTTTCTCTATTATACTGGGTTGCTAGGTGACATTTTAATAGATTGTAAATGTAATTACTGTTAGGGCATATGCAGCTCATGTGTGTAGCTTTTCTTAGTAAATAAAAAATAATTGCATATGTAATACTTAGAAGTGCTGTAATGCTGTATTTGCATACAGTTGGATTTTGCAGTGTTACCTGACTACACGCCTTGTTGTACAGTCATTTTTGCTGTTCATATTTCATCTTGATGCTAATCCATTTGCATCATGAAAACCATCAGAGGCAGAAAACTAAATGGCAAAACTCTAATGCCCTCTTCAGTCGTAATAATTATTTTGTTGTTTTAACATAGATCATTTTTTCCCACTATGCAATCATCTAAACCAGTCTTGAATCTTCAGGGAGGAAAAGATTTTTCTTCAGACAGCTGCAGCGGCACAGGAGCTAGCAAACAGAGCTCTAAACAGGGGAGTTTGAGTGGGAGTTCTGTTGGAGGAGAAGGTAGTTGTACTTGGTTTTGTATTTTTAGTATTTGTATTTGTGTGTGTGTAGGGGCTTTGTGCTGGGAGAGCAGCTGAGCCTGATTAGGGGGTGGGGCTTTGTGCTGAGAGAGCAGCTGAGCCCTGCCTAGGGGGTGGGGCTTCTGACTAGGGGCCCTATAAAGGTAGCCAGCCAACCAGTCAGGCAGCGGCACAGACAGCTGCAGCGGCACAGGAGCTAGCAAACAGAGCTCTAAACAGGGGAGTTTGAGTGGGAGTTTGTATTGTGGTGCTTGTTTGGGGTTTGCTTTTGCTGGGGGGGTGGTCTTTTTGGTGTGGCTTGTGTTTCCCAGATTAACAGGATTTAGGTGGGAAGGAGATGACAGATACAGAGGAAGCTGTGGGAGTGACTCCTGCAGTGAAAGACACATTGAGGATGACAGGATGTGGAAGCTGTGGTATGTACATGATCCTGGAGGGGGGAACCGGTAAGAGTTTTGTCTGCATGAAATGCCGTCTGATAGAGCTGATGGAGGAAAAGATCCGAGGTTTGGAGATGCAGGTGGAAAGTCTGGTTGAGTTTAGGAAGGGGTTTGAGCAGATGATGGAGCAAAGATATGACGTATCTGAAGGGAAAAGCTCAGACTCGCAGATGGAAGCAGGGCTGGGGAATTTTGAGGGGAGACTGGATGAGGAAAGTGGTCAGTGGAAACATGTGACTCAAAGAACCAGGCAGAGAAAAAGACAGGCTAGTGCAGGAGAAATAGAGCTTAGGAACAGGTTTGCAGAGTTGGAAAATGAAGAAGGGGCTCAGCAGGTAGTCGCTGAAGGTGGAAGGGTAAGGAAGAAGAGAGGCTAGCACTATAGAAAAAGGGGAAGAGTCAAGGGAGACTACACCAAATATGAGCCCCAGGAGGATACAGGATGGGTTGAAGAGAATTGTAAGGGAAAATAGGAATGGAAAGAACTTGCAGCCAGAGGGAACAGGGGAGAGACTGGAGAATAGCACTGTCACCAGGAAAAGGCAGGTCTATGTGATCGGGGACTCTTTATTGAGAAGAATAGACAGGCCTGTAACTAGAGCTGATCCTGAGAATAGAAGGGTGTGCTGTCTTCCGGGTGCTAAGATACGGGATGTAGACCTGAGGTTGAAAAGGATCCTCAAGGGAGCGGGAAAGAATCCTCTAATTATCCTTCATGTGGGAACAAATGATACAGCCAGATTCTCGCTGGAAAGTATCAAGGGAGACTATGCTAGGCTGGGGAAGACGCTTAAGGAAATTGAGGCTCAGGTGATCTTTAGCGGGATCCTTCCTGTTCCTAGAGAAGGGCAACAAAGGTGTGACAAGATTATGACTGTCAACAGATGGCTTAGGCAGTGGTGCTACAAGGAGGGCTTTGGGATGTATGGCCACTGGGAGGCATTCACGGACAGAGGACAGTTCTCTCGGGATGGACTTTATCTGAGTAGGGAAGGAAATAGACTTCTAGGATCGAGGCTGGCACAACTGATAAAGAGAGCTTTAAACTAGGAACTGGGGGGAGATGGATGGGAGATGTCCAGAAAATCTCCACGCCAGATTTTAGCATTGAGAGGGAAGAAGATGAAGTAAGAAAGGATACAGCCATGGGTAGGAGAATGTATATAAGAAGCGAGGGCGGTGTGGATACTAGTCTAATAAGTTATACTGGCTGTAGAATGACTGTGCCTAATAGGGTACAAAATGTGAGCGAGGCCAAACAGCAAAAATTAAGATGTTTGTACACCAATGCGAGGAGTCTAGGTAACAAAATGGAGGAACTAGAGCTACTGGTGCAGGAAGTGAAACCAGATATTATAGGGATAACAGAAACATGGTGGAATAGTAGTCATGACTGGACTACAGGTATTGAAGGGTATGTGCTGTTTAGGAAAGACAGAAACAAAGGTAAAGGGGGTGGAGTAGCATTGTATATCAACGATGAGTTAGAATGTAAAGAAATAAGAAGCGATGCAATGGATAAGACAGAGTCTGTCTGGGCAAAAATTACATTGGGGAAGAAAACTAGTAAAGCCTCTCCTACGATAGTGCTTGGGGTGTGCTATAGACCTCCGGGATCTAATTTGGATATGGATAGAGCCCTTTTTAATGTCTTTAATAAAGTAAATACTAATGGAAACTGCGTGATCATGGGAGACTTTAACTTCCCAGATATAGACTGGAGGACCAGTGCTAGTAATAATAATAGGGCTCAGATTTTCCTAGATGCGATAGCTGATGGATTCCTTCATCAAGTAGTTGCTGAACCGACTAGAGGGGATGCCATTTTAGATTTAATTTTGGTGAGTAGCGAGGACCTCGTAGAAGAAATGGTTGTAGGGGACAATCTTGTCTCAAGTGATCATGAGCTAATTCAGTTCAAACTAAATGGAAGGATTAACAAAAATAAATCTGCAACTAGGGTTTTTGATTTCAAAAGGGCTGACTTTCAAAAATTAAGGCAATTAGTTAGGGAAGTGGATTGGACTCTAGAATTTATGGATCTAAAGGTAGTTGAGGCCTGGGATTACTTTAAATCAAAACTGCAGAAACTATCGGAAGCCTGTATCCCAAGAAAGGGGAAAAAATTCATAGGAAGGAGTTGTAGACCAAGCTGGATGAGCAAGCATCTTAGAGAGGTGATTATGAAGAAGCAGAAAGCATACAGGGAGTGGAAGATGGGAGGGATCAGCAAGGAAAGCTACCTAATTGAGGTCAGAAGATGTAGGGATAAAGTCAGAGAGGCTAAAAGTCGAGTAGAGTTGGACCTTGCAAAGGGAATTAAAACCAATAGTAAAAGGTTCTATAGCCATATAAATAAGAAGAAAACTAAGAAGGAAGAAGTGGGGCCGCTTAACACTGAGGATGGAGCGGAGGTTAAAGATAATCTAGGCATGGCCCAATATCTAAACAAATACTTTGCCTCAGTCTTTAATAAGGCTAAAGAGGATCTTGGGGATAATGGTAGCATGACAAATGGGAAGGAGGATATAGAGGTAGATATTACCATATCAGAGGTAGAAGTGAAACTGAAACAGCTTAATGGGACTAAATCGGGGGGCCCAGATAATCTTCATCCAAGAATATTCAAGGAATTGGCACCTGAAATTGCAAACCCATTAGCAAGAATTTTTAATGAATCTGTAAACTCAGGAATAGTACCGAATGATTGGAGAATTGCTAATATAGTTCCTATTTTTAAGAAAGGAAAAAAAAGTGATCCAGGTAACTACAGGCCAGTTAGTTTGACATCTGTAGTATGCAAGGTCCTGGAAAAAATTTTGAAGGAGAAATTAGTTAAGGATATTGAAGTCAATGGTAAATGGGACAAAATACAACATGGTTTTACAAAAGGTAGATCGTGCCAAACCAACCTAATCTCCTTTTTTGAAAAAGTAACAGATTTTTTAGATAAAGGAAATGCAGTGGATCTAATTTACCTAGATTTCAGTAAGGCATTTGATACCGTGCCACATGGGGAATTATTAGTTAAATTGGAGAAGATGGGGATCAATATGAACATCAGAAGGTGGATAAGGAATTGGTTGAAGGGGAGACTGCAACGGGTCCTACTGAAAGGCGAACTGTCAGGTTGGAAGGAGGTTACCAGTGGAGTTCCTCAGGGATCAGTTTTGGGACCAATCTTATTTAATCTTTTTGTTACTGACCTTGGCACAAAAAGTGGGAGTGTGCTAATAAAGTTTGCAGATGATACAAAGCTGGGAGGTATTGCCAATTCGGAGAAGGATCGGGATATTATACAGGAGGATCTGGATGACCTTGTAAACTGGAGTAATAGTAATAGGATGAAATTTAATAGTGAGAAGTGTAAGGTTATGCATTTAGGGATTAATAACAAGAATTTTAGTTATAAGTTGGGGATGCATCAATTAGAAGTAACGGAAGAGGAGAAGGACCTTGGAGTATTGGTTGATCATAGGATGACTATGAGCTGCCCATGTGATATGGCTGTGAAAAAAGCTAATGCGGTTTTGGGATGCATCAGGAGAGGCATTTCCAGTAGGGATAAGGAGGTTTTAGTACCGTTATACAAGGCACTGGTGAGACCTCACCTAGAATACTGTGTGCAGTTCTGGTCTCCCATGTTTAAAAAGGATGAATTCAAACTGGAGCAGGTACAGAGAAGAGCTACTAGGATGATCCGAGGAATGGAAAACTTGTCTTATGAAAGGAGACTTAAGGAGCTTGGCTTGTTTAGCCTAACTAAAAGAAGGTTGAGGGGAGATATGATTGCTCTCTATAAATATATCAGAGGGATAAATATAGGAGAGGGAGAGGAATTATTTAAGCTCAGCACCAATGTGGACACAAGAACAAATGGGTATAAACTGGCCACCAGGAAGTTTAGACTTGAAATCAGACGAAGGTTTTTAACCATCAGAGGAGTGAAGTTTTGGAATAACCTTCCAAGGGAAGCAGTGGGGGCAAAAGATCTATCTGGTTTTAAGATTCTACTTGATAAGCTTATGGAGGAGATGGTATGATGGGATAATGGGATTTTGGTAAGTAATTGATCTTTAAATATTCAGGGTAAATAGGCCAAATCCCCTGAGATGGGATATTAGATGGATGGGATCTGATTTACTATGGAAAACTCTTTCCTGGGTATCTGGCTGGTGAATCTTGCCCATGTGCTCATGGTTTGGCTGATTGCCATGTTTCGGGTCAGGAGGGAGTTTTCCTCCAGGGCAGATTGGAGAGGCCCTGGAGGTTTTTTTGCCTTCCTCTGTAGCATGGGGCATGGTTGATTGGAGGGAGGCTTCTCTGCTCCTTGAAGTTTTGAACCATGATTTGAGGACTTCAATAGCTCAGACACGGGTGAGGTTTTTCATAGGAGTGCTGGGTGACATTCTGTGGCCTGCGCTGTGCAGGAGGTCGGACTAGATGATCAGAGTGGTCCCTTCTGACCTTAGTATCTATGAATCTATGATTTCAAATATCTTAGGAAACTGCTAGATATAAAAGCTGCCTAGTCAGTGTTTGTTTGTTGCAAACCCAAGTGGTAGTCTCTTGAAAATTATGCAGCAGATTGTAGTACTAATTCACGTGAACATTTCTATAAAACATTGTTCTGTATTGAGACACTTGTCTCTAGTAAACAGAGTGAATGGGCGGAGACAGCTGTGTACTTATAGTTAGCAAGACAGAATATAGCTGGAACAGTAGAAATTTGAGGTACATGCTCTCTGTGTGTGTGTGTGTTCACTTTCTGAAAAAAAAATCAAATTTTACAGGCACTAATATTTATGGAAAGCAAATTTCTGAATCACAGGTATGAATATTCTTGGAAGCCATATTTTAGAATCTCCCATGTGAGTATTGGTGCCAGAAATGAAGGGGGAGAAAAATCTCTTCTGACTCTCCTTCTGTCGTCTCCACCATCAGTTACTCCTTCTCCCAAATGCTAAGTGGAAAAGTTGAGCTGAATCAAACCCAAGGACCATCAGCCAAATGCATGTATCTGTTGGTCAGTTTACTTTTTTTCCCCTTTGTCAGGCAGGGCAGGACTAAAGAGTCTGGACAAACAGAAATTGCTGAACTTACTGATGACACTAATGAGACAGATTTTTTGGATTGTAAACATTTGGAGAAATGCAAGGTGACATTTATAAAATGAGAACAGGTATTCAGAAGATGCAGCTCCTTTTCTGAGCCATTGGCTGGGAGCACAGGAGATGAATGACTATGCCAAGGTTAAAACTATTGCTTGCGGCAGGTAATAAGGTTTCAGCCATAACCACCCCAGCACTTGTTTCCATAGAAACAAGTCAGGTTTATTCCGCATGTCAGATTGAGAATGCCCACTGATATCCTCAGACAACGAGCAAACAGTACTAGGAAGTCACAAAGGCAGAGAAATACTATTTTTTTACAGGTAGGATATCAAACGTTTACACAGGAAATGCCATTTACAGTACCCATTGATACATTGACTTCAGTGGAATTATTCCTGTGTAGTGATGTAATGTTAGGCCTGATGGTGTGTTAGGCCATGAGTGTAATGTTAGGCTGGATTCTGAGCTCACCCCAATGTAAATAAAGGGTAGATCATTAAAGTCAGTGGAGACATGCTGCTGCGAAACTGGTGAAATGTCAGAATCAGGCCTATTGTGTTTATAAAGCATATCGTTTCAACCCTGTTTTACAGGTTAAACAGCTATCTTTCTCTCTCGTATGTAATCTGATTTAAATAACCATTGGAAAAGTTTACTCAGCTCTTTAATGCGGATTTTCTAATCTAATGTGTATCAAAGAAATAGCATATGACATTTTTGTCATATCCTCTTCACGATTCAGGAGCACAAACCACTGTCGGTGGGAGTCACTGTATAAGTGGAATTACCATGCCAGTTTTTTGAGGCTCCGTCCTCTGTCCGGGTCAGCTGGATTTTTCGAATAACAGGAAATGTCCGGGTTTTTTTCAAAGCAGACACTGGAGCTCAGAAAGAGCCCTGATCGGTCCACTTCCCAACTGGTCCCTCCTCTGCTTTCTCAGCTGACTGGTCCATTCCCCAGCACCCACAGCTGCCGGACCCCACTCACCCAGGCCCTGGCTCCCAGCCCTGTGGTCCACAGGGAGGCTCTGAGTGATGACTATCACTGTGTCTTGGGTTTGCACTTGCCGCCATGACAGGGAGCGACACTGCCCACACCTCCAGTGAGTACCCCCACTGCATGTACCCTCTCCAGTACCCCCAACTTCCAACTCCCCCACTCTCTCCATCAGTGTACTCTTTTTGGGAAGCTGAAATATGATAACCCTATCTATGTATGAGTGTTGTAAATAGAACTGATCCTAGTTGTTGGAAAAGCAAAGCAAGCATTGTTGCCTTGAAGCAGTATCTCTGGAGGGCATAGCGCTATTGACTTTTGCATGCAAAGTCTACACTTGAAATAAGATGTCCCAGGTGTTTGATGCAGACAATGGGAATATCTTAGCAATAGATTGACGCTATCTGGAGCAGGAAAAACCAGCACAGAGATTGAAATTAAGGATTGATATTTAGTAGGTTTAACTCAGTTATTCAGAGTCTTCTTATAGTGTAGTAGTCCAGTGTAATAAGATGTTTCAGCCTGTTGCAGATGGCAAAAAGAATCAAGTGTTGGGAAATTAACCATTAGAGTGCAGTTGAGTCTCAGGCATAGAGTTCCAGTGTATAATGTCTGGAATTGTGGATTTGATTCCCTCATACACCAAACTAAAAGTGGGTTTAAAATGGTCTCTCAGTACTGGTGATTCCTTATGTGATCCTGTGGTAGATTTTTCAGACAAACTTGTCCTGAAATGTTTGCTTCCACAATAACAGAGCATAAGCCCAAGAACCATTTTCCTTTTGTGTCCAAGTCATGTACAATTTAGACATCACTGGGGTAGATTTTTGAATGTACAAATGAGAGTTAGGCACCTGCCTTTGAAAATCTCCCCCTCTGTGTTTCCAATGAAACATAAACACAACACAGGTTTCAGAGTAACAGCCGTGTTAGTCTGTATTCGCAAAAAGAAAAGGAGTACTTGTGGCACCTTAGAGACTAACAAATTTATTAGAGCATAAGCTTTCGTGAGCTACAGCTCACTTCATCGGATGCATTTGGTGGAAAAAACAGAGTAGAGATTTATATACACACACACAGAGAACATGAAACAATGGGTTTATCATACACACTGTAAGGAGAGTGATCACTTAAGATAAGCCATCACCAACAGCAGGGGGGGGAAGGAGGAAAACCTTTCATGGTGACAAGCAGGTAGGCTAATTCCAGCAGTTAACAAGAATATCAGAGGAACAGTGGGGGGTGGGGTGGGAGGGAGAAATACCATGGGGAAATAGTTTTACTTTGTGTAATGACTCATCCATTCCCAGTCTCTATTCAAGCCTAAGTTAATTGTATCCAGTTTGCAAATTAATTCCAATTCAGCAGTCTCTCGTTGGAGTCTGTTTTTGAAGCTTTTTTGTTGAAGTATAGCCACTCTTAGGTCTGTGATCGAGTGACCAGAGAGATTGAAGTGTTCTCCAACTGGTTTTTGAATGTTATAATTCTTGACGTCTGATTTGTGTCCATTCATTCTTTTACGTAGAGACTGTCCAGTTTGGCCAATGTACATGGCAGAGGGGCATTGCTGGCACATGATGGCATATATCACATTGGTAGATGCGCAGGTGAACGAGCCTCTGATAGTGTGGCTGATGTGAATAGGTCAGAGTATGAACAAGAGGCTACTAGGCAGCTCTCCAACACCACTTTCTACAAGCCATTACCCTCTGATCCCACTGAGAGTTACCAAAAGAAACTACAGCATTTGCTCAAGAAACTCCCTGAAAAAGCACAAGAACAAATCCGCACAGACACACCCCTGGAGCCAGGACCTGGGGTATTCTATCTGCTACCCAAGATCCATAAACCTGGAAATCCTGGACGCCCCATCATCTCAGGCATTGGCACCCTGACAGCAGGATTGTCTGGCTATGTAGACTCCCTCCTCAGGCCCTTCGTTACCAGCACTCCCAGCTATCTTCGAGACACCACCGATTTCCTGAGGAAACTACAGTCCATTGGTGATCTTCCTAAAAACACCATCCTAGCCACTATGGATGTAGAAGCCCTCTACACCAACATTCCACACAAAGATGGACTACAAGCCGTCAGGAACAGTATCCCCGATACTGTCACGGCTAACCTGGTGGCAGAACTTTGTGACTTTGTCCTGACCCATAACTATTTCACATTTGGTGACAATGTATACCTTCAAATCAGCGGCACTGCGATGGGTACCCGCATGGCCCCACAGTATGCCAACATTTTTATGGCTGACTTAGAACAACGCTTCCTCAGCTCTCGTTCCCTAATGCCCCTACTCTACTTGCGCTACATTGATGACATCTTCATCATCTGGACCCATGGAAAAGAAGCTCTTGAGGAATTCCACCATGATTTCAACAATTTCCATCCCACCATCAACCTCAGCCTGGACCAGTCCACACAAGAGATCCACTTCCTGGACACTACGGTGCTAATAAGCGATGGTCACATAAACACCACCCTATATCGGAAACCTACTGACCGCTATTCCTACCTACATGCCTCTAGCTTTCATCCAGATCATACCACTCGATCCATTGTCTACAGCCAAGCGCTACGATATAACCGCATTTGCTCCAACCCCTCAGACAGAGACAAACACCTACAAGATCTCTATCATGCATTCCTACAACTACAGTACCCACCTGCTGAAGTGAAGAAACAGATTGACAGAGCCAGAAGAGTACCCAGAAGTCACCTACTACAGGACAGGCCCAACAAAGAAAACAACAGAACGCCACTAGCCATCACCTTCAGCCCCCAACTAAAACCCCTCCAACGCATCATCAAGGATCTACAACCTATCCTAAAGGACGAGCCATCGCTCTCTCAGATCTTGGGAGACAGACCAGTCCTTGCTTACAGACAGCCCCCCAATCTGAAGCAAATACTCACCAGCAACCACACACCACACAACAGAACCACTAACCCAGGAACCTATCCTTGCAACAAAGCCCGTTGCCAACTCTGTCCACATATCTATTCAGGGGATACCATCATAGGGCCTAATCACATCAGCCACACTATCAGAGGCTCGTTCACCTGCGCATCTACCAATGTGATATATGCCATCATGTGCCAGCAATGCCCCTCTGCCATGTACATTGGCCAAACTGGACAGTCTCTACGTAAAAGAATGAATGGACACAAATCAGACGTCAAGAATTATAACATTCAAAAACCAGTTGGAGAACACTTCAATCTCTCTGGTCACTCGATCACAGACCTAAGAGTGGCTATACTTCAACAAAAAAGCTTCAAAAACAGACTCCAACGAGAGACTGCTGAATTGGAATTAATTTGCAAACTGGATACAATTAACTTAGGCTTGAATAGAGACTGGGAATGGATGAGTCATTACACAAAGTAAAACTATTTCCCCATGGTATTTCTCCCTCCCACCCCACCCCCCACTGTTCCTCTGATATTCTTGTTAACTGCTGGAATTAGCCTACCTGCTTGTCACCATGAAAGGTTTTCCTCCTTCCCCCCCCTGCTGTTGGTGATGGCTTATCTTAAGTGATCACTCTCCTTACAGTGTGTATGATAAACCCATTGTTTCATGTTCTCTGTGTGTGTGTATATAAATCTCTACTCTGTTTTTTCCACCAAATGCATCCGATGAAGTGAGCTGTAGCTCACGAAAGCTTATGCTCTAATAAATTTGTTAGTCTCTAAGGTGCCACAAGTACTCCTTTTCTTTTTATAAACACAACAGTGTCTGACTGAAAGTGTTCAAAACTGCTGTAGTAGAGTCGTGTCCAAGATGCTTCAGTTTTATCTCCCAGTAGTTATCACCGTTCTTTGACACCTTATTCTGGTTCAGCTGTAAGTTACGGTTCTCTCCTGTAAAACTACCGTAATTCCAATTCAACCATTGAGCTGGGACCCAATATCAAAGCTCCTCAGTTCACCCAAATCATCACCTGCCCTCTGATATACTTCTCTCTCTCCTGTGCCTCTCCCTTGAAATAGTGCAGTATTTATTGGTGATGATGAATTTTAGAGGAAGAGCAACAGAAAATATCAATTTTTTAAAAATGCTGATGTCCTTTGTGAGTCTAATAGAATGAAGAAAATTCCTGGATCTATTAAAACTTAGAATAAAGGGACCATGTCTTCCTTTGTGTGTATGCAGTATCTTACACAAGATCCCAACTGAAGCCTCTCAGCACTACTGCGGTAGAAAACATAAATAAGAATAAAAATCCCAGTATATCAAAACCTCAAAAGAACAATCAGACTGACCCGAGAAGAAATAGGCTAATGATAAAACATATTTCAGTTAGAATGTTTCTCTTTTCACTATATATGTTTCTCTCTTCTTTACCTCATAGTGGGAGAACATTAACAAAAAATAAATGGTGTATCAGAAGTACATTTTTGACATAATCATACAAGTAAAATCAACTGACCTTTATTCCACATTGGGATTCCCCACATTCCCCTTAAAAACGTCGTCTTGAATAAATAGTAAATGAATCCCAAGGCTGGAGTGCAGCATTTAATCACATTTAATTTTATATTTTGGGTTGTGTGCTCATTAAAGAAGAAAGACAATGTCAGGAGATCTTGGTTCTGTTCTTTACTCTGCTACAGGTTTCTTGTATGACCTTAAGCAGGTCATTCAGAGACACTCTGCCTCATTTTCCCCATCTGTAAAATAAGGATAATAAAACTTGATTACCAGAAGAGAGGTGTCATGAGACTTACTAGTTAACATTTGCGAAGCATTTTTCCCCATGGGATAGAAATAGCTATATCAGTGCAAAGTATTAGTATTGTATTAATTATAAACACCAGCAGTTAGATACATTTAAAGTGGTGTCAAGAGCCTTTTGAAAACTGAGTTTTTGTGCTGCATATTCAGGATTAAAATATCTGACAAAAATAATATCCTCAGCTGTGTTGATCCCTCTTTGAATGTGTAAGTGTATTTTCACAACTAACAATTTAAGCTACATCTAAGTCATCAGTGCCATGGGTTTAGTAGATCAGCACAAGATATCTTTTAAAGTGCTGGTTTGATAAACCATTTCACAAACATAATTTACCGCATTAAAAGTTTCTAGTGACACCAGGATACAATCAATATAAAGTAATAAGGGAACAGTTACGGAACTCAGTTTACTGATAAGTGCCAGGAATCCAACCAAATAAAAACTAGCTCAGGTACAGGAACGCACCATCGCAAAACTAATCCCATGTCAGGTGGTGGTTTCTGTTCAAACACATCAGGTACATAATATAAATAACCAATTCCATCTTGCACAAGATTAAGCTACACTAGAAGTGATTTCCTTAGCCAGAGATAAGAGAGTTGGATAAACTGGTTTGTTTTGAATTTGTCAGTGAAATTTAAGTGAGGAATAAGAAGGATTTTGTTATTATACTGGGAAGTTAAGGTGCTGCCAGAAGAGAACATTAATTAAAACAAATAAGCCAAAGGAATTACCATGGGCTTTCCGTCTACTCACACAAAAACTTGCACTAACTTACATACTGTAATTCAGCTCCTTCTCAAAATATATTTGATAATTAATATTAATCAGAAAGACACATACATGGACACTTTGAATGCTTAGTCAAAAATCACATTCTTTATTGCCATGTACTTCTGCCCAGGATGGTGGGTTGTATGAATCACAAATCATAATTAGACAATATGCGGCCAGAATTAGAAATAAGGATAAGGATAGTGTGAAGTCCTGAAACCTACCCTGGTATATGAAGATATTTTTGATTAATGTGCTCTGAAGTCTCTTCCATGCCACAGTATATTCAGATAAATAAGTATTGACACATAAACCAGAGGAATAACAAGAATCCATTTTGACAAAGGCAAGAAACTACAGTCTGGTATTATCTAGCAAAAAGTGTTCAGTAATACAGTTATGGACCAATGTCACATTTTGAAATAGAAAATATTTATCTGAGGATAGCTCAAATATGTATCTGAGGACAGCTCAACCCTTCTCTGTAGCTTTTCCAATTCTAATATATCTTTTAAAAAATATTTTTAGAAGATTCTTTTTTGAGATGTGGTGACCAGAACTGCATGCAGTATTCAAATTGTGAGCATACCATGGATTTGTATACTCAAATATTTATCTGAGGACAGGACTGATTGCCTGTGGCAGTCACAAATCAATCTCAAACTGGAGTTCTTTCTTAGTGCAATTAGTCAAGTTAGTCACTAATATAATAATAATTTTAAATTAACGAAACACCTTTCATCCAAATGGATCCCCAAATACTTTATTAATTATGATAAAGGGAATCATTTTACTCAGAACTCAGGTTAAAAGATGTATCTATTGCACAGTATGAAGGAAAATTGCTACAAAAAAGTTTCAGACAAAAATGAAGAATGTGGAACACAAAATTAACTACCGGTAAATATTTTAGGAATAATCACTTCAGCCTTTGCTAAAAGTGCTGTGAGATCTAGAATGACCAAATCTGTTGAGAATCTTTGTTTTCTGTTTCATCTCAAAGACAGGCATTTTTCTCTTTCCTTTTCATGGGTGGTTTAGCATTCTAAGTCTTCATGGAAGAAGTGAGGAAAGATATTCAGGAAGAGAAAGTTGTCATTTGCCATGCAGGAAGAAGGCGGCTGTTCAAAATTATAATATATGGAAAAATAACACAAAGTCTGGAGTTGGAAAGGAACACAAAAAGATTGTTTTGGATTCAAGCTTTGATAGGGAGAGTCTGAGGAAATGAGATCAGAGATTAAAACGAGAAAAATTATGAAGAACCTTGACTATGAAATGTAGAGCTGGTCAGAAAAATGTACATATTTTCTGTGAAAATTTCAAAGGAAACAAATTTGTTAAAATGGAAAATTTTCACTCTTCAGAACCCCCCAAAATTATGGTTTTCAGTTGTTTCCAGTTTTTGAAAATTGAAAATATTTTGGGTTTGGGTTTTTTGTTGTGAAACCAAAAATCTAGAAACAAATGAAAATTTTACATGAAAATGTTGACATTGAAAAAACATTTTAAAGCAAAACATTTTAAACAACTTTAATGCAAAGACTAATTTTAATTTAGAAAACAAGATGAAGCTAATGGAAAAGTCAAACCAAGATAAGATGTAGAGGAAAAGAAGAAGAGGTCAAGGTTAGAGCCCTGAGGGACATTGACAAAGAGCAGAAGAGAGTAGGAAAAGAAGTCATTGAAGGAAATTGAGTTGAAGACATAGGACGAAAACCACTAAGTGAAAAAAATGATGGAGAAGAATTAGGAGAGAGTTCAGGGGAAGGAGGAGAAGACAGCTGATAGACAAAGAAAAAAGAAAATAGAGGGCAGGTCTCTGAGGATAAACAGAAGAAGTGACCTTGGTTAAAAGAGCTTTGACAGAATGGATTCAGGAGAGAATATCAGGAAAACAAGTTGTCAAGGTTCCTTCACCACTCTGAACTCTAGGGTACAGATGTGGGGACCTGCATGAAAACCTCCTAAGCTTACTTTTACCAGCTTAGGTTAAAACTTCCCCAAGGTACAAACTATTTTACCCTTGGACTTCCACTGCCACCACCAAACGTTTAACCGGGTTTATTTTTGAGAAAGCATTGTATGGAAACTTCTTTCCTCCAAAAATCCTCACCAAAACCTTGCACCTCCCTGCCTGGGGAAGATTTGATAAAAATCCTCACCAATTTGCATAGGTGACCACAGACCCAAAATCTTGGATCTTAAGAACAATGAAAAAAGCATTCCGTTTCTTACCAGAAGAATTTTAATAGAAGAAATAGTAAAAAGAATCACCTCAGTAAAATCAGGATGGTAAATACCTTACAGGGTAATTAGATTCAAAACATAGAGAATCCCTCTAGGCAAAACCTTAAGTTACAAAAAGACAAAAAGACAGGAATATCCATTCTATTCAACACAGCTTATTTTCTCAGTCATTTAAAGAAATCATATTCTAACGCATATCTAGCTAGATTACTTACTAAGTTCTAAGACTCCATTCCTATTCTGTCCCCGGCAAAAGCATCACCCAGACAGACACAGACCCTTTGTCTCTCCCCCTTCCAGCTTTGAAAGTATCTTGTCTCCTCATTGGTCATTGTGGTCAGGTGCCAGCGAGGTTATCCTAGCTTCTTAACCCTTTACAGGTGAAAGGATTTTTCCTCTGGCCAGGAGGGACTTTAAAGGTGTTTACCCTTCCCTTTATATTTATGACACAAGTCAATGGAAAATGACATCTCACTCAAAAGTATAGGATTATGAGGAGATAAGGTGATAATTAGATAGGCAAATGGGGACTTGACAACCAGGATCCAGATGCCACAAAGGGAGAAGAGGGCATTTGGACCCCAAAGAATAAGTTCAACTGATTTTTATAGCACAATAATATTGTATACATATGTTGAGTGAAGTCTTTTATTAAAGCTTGTGATGTTCTAAACTTACATTATGCGATATATATACAGGATATGGTTATAGATTTATGTATTTGTGTATATGGAGAACTGGACTCATAAACTTTGGCTCCACCTCAAAGTAAGACACAGAGTGATCAGACAGGGAGAACCACCCCCCAAGACAGATGTTTTCACAAAAGGAGATTCAAGTAACAATCCATTCTACAGCCCAGGAAAACACAATGATGGACCATTAAAATTAATGGAAAGATACTGGGACAACTGGGGATTTCCCAACTTTGAATATCTATACTGACTGAAGGAAAACAACTTTCACGCTGTAAATGACCACCCTGACTTTCACAATAAGCCAAAACTCAAGCTAATCTATTTCAAAACAAGGCCCAAACAAGCCAATCCCTAAGATCCCCAACACTCTATATGACTAGGTGTGCAGTCTGGGACTCTGGTAGGCCCACTGTGCACCCCTTTTCCACCCCACCTTGCACTTGCTTGCCAGGAGCTGATTAAAAAAAAAAAAAAAAAAGCAACAAGCTACAAGCCAAACAAAAACTACAAGCAAAAATCTCGCCAAGCAACTCACAAGCCAGTTAAGCCAAAAGCAAGCCCAATTTCTGCTTTTTTTTTTTTTTTGCGGGTTGGCATGTGTGCTCAGAAGCCCATCCACATGCTATGAATTGCAGGATTGGGCCCTTATGTGGTGGTACTGTTGTACATGCCATTGGGTTCATTATATTCCTGTGTATTAGTCAAGGCTCTTTCATACCAGATACATTGTTTTTTAATTCCTCTCACCACTTAAAAAATGGTGCAGGACTGCTGAATTAGTATCTACAATATCTTTCCAATTTAAATGTGTTGCTGTATGGGAAGAATAGTTAGCATTGATCTATGATGTTAGTAAGTCATCTTTATCTCTTCTTTCTTGAATATATTGTAAAACAGGCTGTTATTATATCTGTGTTGAGCAAATGTTCTATTTCTTACTTTTTCATTGTTATGAATTTGAGTAAATTACCCTTCTTGATATGTAGTATAAATGGTTTCTTATTATTTTTATTCTTGGAGCACTATGCATCATTTCACATCAAGCCAACTAAATGGGTATGTTGCAAAAAAGTGGGTAAAAAAAATTCTAATTTGATAGTTCATTTCCTGAAATGATTATGTCTCTCAGAGGTAATAATGATCATGGGCGTATATATTTCTCTATTCAGAAATAAGACAGGGGGCATTGCAAGATGTGTGGTTAATGTGCAGCTCATATAGATAAACCAGTCATAATGCAAAAGTATCAAGGCTAACATTCTTACCCCAGGCAAAATATGCTTGGATCTTGAAATCTGAATATAAAGCATGTTATTGCACAAACTGTTTTGTGAGAGACAAAGCTTGGCTGGAAGTTTACTTCATGCATTGTAAAATTTTATTTTAGCATATATCCATGGGCATGAGATGTACAAATCTTAAATGGTTTTTATATAAGTTAGTTGTAGGTGCCCAAGTTTTACAGTGCAGCACATAGATTTCACAAAAAGAAAAGGAGTACTTGTGGCACCTTAGAGACTAACAAATTTATTAGAGCATAAGCTTTCGTGAGCTACAACTCACTTCATCGGATGCATTTAGTGGAAAAAACAGAGGGGAGATTTATATACACACACAGAACATGAAACAATGGGTTTATCATACACACTGTAAGGAGAGTGATCACTTAAGATAAGCCATCACTAGCAGCAGGGGGGGAAGAGGAAAACCTTTCATGGTGACAAGCAAGGTAGGCTATTTCCAGCAGTTAACAAGAATATCTGAGGAACAGTGGGGGGGAGAAATAACATGGGGAAATAGTTTTACTTTGTGTAATGACTCATCCATTCCCAGTCTCTATTCAAGCCTAAGTTAATTGTATCCAGTTTGCAAATTAATTCCAATTCAGCAGTCTCTCCTTGGAGTCTGTTTTTGAAGCTTTTTTGTTGAAGGATAGCCACTCTTAGGTCTGTAATCGAGTGACCAGAGAGATTAAAGTGTTCTCCAACTGGTTTTTGAATGTTCTAATTCTTGACGTCTGATTTGTGTCCATTCATTCTTTTACATAGAGACTGTCCAGTTTGACCAATGTACATGGCAGAGGGGCATTGCTGGCACATGATGGCATATATCACATTGGTAGATGCGCAGGTGAATGAGCCTCTGATAGTGTGGCTGATGTGATTAGGCCCTATGATGGTGTCCCCTGAATAGATATGTGGACACAGTTGGCAACGGGCTTTGTTGCAAGGATAGGTTCCTGGGTTGGTGGTTCTATTGTGTGGTGTGTGGTTGCTGGTGAGTATTTGCTTCAGATTGGGGGGCTGTCTGTAAGCAAGGACTGGCCTGTCTCCCAAGATCTGTGAGAGTGATGGGTCGTCCTTCAGGATAGGTTGTAGATCCTTGATGATGCCTTGGAGAGGTTTTAGTTGGGGGCTGAAGGTGATGGCTAGTGGCAGTCATAGATTTCAGTTAGTCATTTCCCATTTATTTAGCAAACAGCTACATACTTTTAGGGTATGACAGCACAGTATCGTCATGAAAAAAAATAAAACTGGTAATGTGTTTGTGCTTCATTCCTTTAAAATGTTATTTTTAAAAGAAATATTCAAACCCTGCAAAATGTTTCCGGGGTAAAGAAATATAAGTTGGTTTTGTTCAATGCACTCTGAGCACTTATTCTGTTAAGCTCTTTGTTTTGCTATAAAGTGCCTTGGATTCCTTTGTAGACAGACCTATGATGCCAGAAGCTAAGCCCAACATTCCTGCTCTTTTTGTTGTTCTGTGATTGGAATGAATCACTCTCCAAGCTCAGATGTAAAGCCTGTGAGCTCGTTCTCTCCCCCGCTCTTACCCTGTATCCTCCCTCATGCCTCCACTGTCTCATTCACACTCTTCTCCCTGTCCACTGAGTTGCTCTCTCTCTCTCCTCATTCATTCCATACCAAAAATTTATTATTGCCCCCTCTCCATGATGCATGCTCTCTCACTCTCTCTACATCTTACTTTCCCTCCTTCTCTTTCTTACTCTGTCTGTCCTACACACTTTCCTTGCATTCGCTAGGTATATGTTGGTGATAGGGAGAAGAGAGAAAAGGAGGGAGCCCTGCCTTCTTCCCCCAGGATCAAAAGCAGCTGTGGCTAGGGAAAAGGGAGCCCTTGAGTTCCTTCTCTCCCTACCCATGGTTGGTTGTGGTAGAAATGCCCAGAGGAAGGGGGAAGTACTTTATTCCCTTTACCACCAATGGCAGATGGTGGCTGACACAGTTCAGGGCAACTGCACATGTATTTACCCTCCCTGGTCCAGCAACTGCACTCACGCTAGGCTTTCAGCTCCTCAGCCATTAGCTCTCTTGGGCTCTCACATGTCTCTCTCCCTCCCCCTGGCTGGTATTTTAATAGCCTGCACAGTTCCCTGCCTAAAATTGCAAGTTCTCCAGCAACCCAGACTGCCTAAACAGGCCAGTGTGCATGCTTTGCTTTATCCTTAGAAGCTATGAAAGGTTGCAATTGCCAGCAGTTATTAGTTACCACACAGGTCTTTCTAAGCAAGCACATTTATTCTTAAGGTGAAAGCATTACAGAGAAAACACATTCAGTAAAGAGAACCTTCACTCATGCTACTAGGCTCATCAGAGATCACCCCCCAACTCCAGCAAGGGGTCTTGGAGGAGTCAATCCTTCAAACCCCACAGAGGGTTTACAAATTCATAACAGCTCTTTTCACAACAAGTACACACATGAATAAGTTAGTCTCTTTTATACACCTTAGGCCTTTGGTCTTCAGATTCTGGGAATAGTTAATCAGCAGGCAATGATTCTCTCCTCAGGCCCTCGCTTCAACAGATTGAGTCTGGACGTGAGAATTTGTACTTACCTCTCTCCCCGGTAATTCCTCGGAAGGCCATTTAACTTTGTTTTTCCCAAAAGTTTCTTCTTGTCTGACACACGGTTTAAAGTAGTCTTTTGAAGCTCATAACACTTCCCAAAGTTTATATTAGCCATGTCTCCCCCCATAAAAATTACATCCAATCCCATAACAATATGTAAACTTTGCATTCAACACCATGGACCCCAAATATACTTAAACTTAATTCAATAAGCTTTTTCAGGAAATTGCTGTATCTGTCACAGCAGCACCCAAAAAAAGCCAGTGGCTGGACTCCCCTCTGCACTGCAGATGTCTACGCTGAGTGTCTGCCAACAGGAGGCATTTCTGGGTGTGCACATGATTTAGGGGGAACCTTGGCTGTGCCCACCTACCCCACATTTGGGATAATTTACAAATACAAAGGAAAATAACATTTGTTTAACAAAAGTAAGTTTCTGGCCCTCCTCCCTGTGGAGATATCTTGGAAAACATGAAGTGACCACTGGAGATTTTCCTGCGGTTTTCCTTATGGCGCTGGGATCATTCTCATTCTTCCCTAAAACTCCTAGGAGTGAGACCCAAGAAACCCATGGACATGAATCACTTGATATTTAGGTGAAGCACTGACCAATTTGTGGTTGAGGGCCTGGTGGCAGCTGCTGGCAATGAGGGCCATCACAAGTTCCCTCCCATTAGGCTGCCCACAGTTGAGCCAATGCAGCCAGTGATGTAAAAAGTAGCCTCGTGTAGTGGGCTGAACAAGGGAGATCACAATAGTATTTGATGCTCAAGTGTTCATGTAAAGTGAGGAGCAAAGGAGCATGAATTTGGCAGAAACTGGCATGAACACTTGCCAAAAATGTCTTGTGGCCTCTGAACACCTCTACCTACCCTTACATATTTGGGTTTTTTTTTAGGAACCTATCTAAGGGTCTGATTCAGAGCCTATTAAAGATTTTTATTTTTGGTTTTTTTTTTAAAGGACACCCATTGACTTCATTGTGTTTTGGATATGGCCCGTAGAGCCTACAAAAGTGTTCACTGTTTTAATCTGCTGATACAAAGAGTGGTATGTTAAATAGATTTTTAGAAATCATAAGACTTAGATTATCCCAGTGTAACTCGTGGCAAAAGTTGGCACAGTGAGTACCAAGTGGGTGTAAAATTTAAATCAGTATTGCACGTTTGCATCCACTTCACACACGTGTAAATAGTTACACAAGGTGAAAATCAGTGGAGATTCAGGCTCTTGATTTTAAAAAACAAAACGTGGAAACGTAGGATTTTTATTATAGGCAGGTCTGATAGCACCACTTACTATCAAGGTTGTCTTACACTTCCGATTATACGTCTTTTTTCAGAGGTTTATATCTTCGCAAGGTTTAACCATTTGGGCTGAAATTTTCCATGTTGGTGTCTGTCTCAGGCTAAATTTGTTTGGAAAATTTTGGACAAAACAGTTCATCCACTTCTGAGAACAAGAATAAGGAAAAAATATGTTTCTTTGCCTACGTTCAAAAATTCTGGCGACTTTTTCTTTTAAAAGCTTTTGTGTTCCCATGCTCTGCCATCAGTACACCAGATGGTTGTTGCTCACTGAATGAGCAATTATTCAATATTTTGTTTTTATCTTGTTCAATGTATGGCCCCGTGCCTTATATACTGCACACTATTCAAAACCTTCTCTGAAGGAAGAGTTATTTATTTCCTTACGGGGTTTTTTATAGTGCTCTTCACTGTAGTGTCTGAATGTTTTCCAAATGTTAATGAATTTATTTTCCCAACACCCCTATGAGATGAGTTGTTGTTATCCCCATTTTACAGATGAAGAGTTTAGGTACAGAGAGATTACGTTCAAAAGTGTGCACTAATTTTGGGTGTCTAATCTGAGACAAACTAGGACCTGACTTTTTCAGAGTACTTAGCTGTACATATCACTTTATATGTTGTGATACAGCAGGGCCAGGGAGCAGTGGGAGTGGGGAGATATATAAGAACTTGGCTAATTAAGGAGTGATTCCCTGTAGCCTAGGGAGGGTTGCTACAGGTTAATTGGAAGACCTGTAGTCAATTAAGTCCCTGTCAGGAACCTAATAACCCCGCCTCCTTCAGGCAGTCAGGGTGTGCAACGAAAGAGAGAGGACTGGAGTTTGGAGGTGTGTTACTGAAGAATTGAAAGACGAGAGAACCGGAGGAAGGGAGACCCTGACCCAGCAGGGCAGAGAGACTCCCTCCTACAGCGTCAAGGACTGAGGGTAACCCTACCCAAGGGGGAAGAGGGAAAGAAACCTGCAGGGGGTTGAGAGGGGCTGGAGCTCAGAGTGAGGAGCAAACGCAAACCCCTCCCCACTTCCCTCACTACCACCTTCCCGGGCCACTAGTGGGGCCCTCAGCACCCAAGAGCAGGGGCACGGGGTGGCATCTTAGCCCACTGCCAAGAAAAGCACGGAACCTACCATACCAACATCAGCCATTTTCTCACAGTGTTTACATCACAGTTCCCATTGGCTTCACTTGCATTTGTGAGTGCTTAACTTTTCTGCAAATCAGACACCAAGAGAATGATGAACACATGATTAATGACCACCTCTGAAAGGGTTGGTTTTAGTGACCTGACAAGCGTCACATTGGAATTTTGTGGCACGGTAAGGGATAGAATCCAGTTCCTCAGGGCAATATTCCACTTCTGCTCGCGCCAGTGGGTGCTCGACCTCCCTCTGCACCCCACCCCAATTCCAGCCCTGCCCCGCCCCCATTCCAGCCCCTTCCCCAAAGTCCCCATCCCAACTCCGCCCTCTCTCTGCCCCTATTCTGACTCCTTCACCAAGTCCCCAGCTCTGCCCCTTATCCGCCTCCTCCCCTGAGCGCGCCATGTTCCCGCTCCTCCCCGCTCCCTCCTGGAGCTTGCTACGCCACCAAAAAAGCTCAAAATGTATCAGCATCCAGTGGGAGCTGCTGAAGTCCAACCTTTTTTGCGAAATGCGCTTGTGCATTTTGGTGTCTAAATGGGAGCAGCATTCTTGAAAATCTGGCCCTTTATGCATGCTGTACTCATGCTTTTAAGGATCCCTAAGTCAGAGAATGTATTTCAAAACCTAACGTCTTTCCCAACAAACAACTTCTGTGGATTGTGTCCAAATTGTTTGCAGTCTGGGGATATTGGTTGATCACTGGATGACTATGAGTTGCCAGTGTGATGTGGCTGTGAAGAAGGCTAATGCGGTTCTAGGATGCATCAGGTCAGGCATTTCCAGTAGAGACAGGGAAGTGTTAGTACCATTATACAAGGCACTGGTGAGACCTCATCTGGAATATTGTCTGCAGCTCTGGTCTCCTATGTTTAAGAAAGATGAATTCAAACTGGAACAGGTGCAGAGAAGGGCTACTTGGGTGATCCAAGGAAAGTTTACCTTAAGAGAGGAGACTCAGAGCATGGCTTGTTTAGCCTAACCAAAAGAAGACCATGGGCCGATACAAGAAAAGGAGTACTTGTGGCACCTTAGAGACTAACAAATTTATTAGAGCATAAGCTTTCGTGAGCTACAGCTCACTTCATCGGATGCATTTCCGATACGATTGCTTTCTACAAATACATCAGAGGCATACATACCAGGGAGGGAGAGGAGTGATTTAAGTGTCAACAAGAACAAATGGATATAGACTGGCCAACAACAAGTTTAGGCTTGAAATTAGATGAAGGTTTCTAACCGTCAGAGGAGTGAAGTTCTGGAACAATCTTCCAAGGGGAGCAGTCAGAGCAGAACACCTAGCTTGTTTCAAGGCTGAGTTTGGTAAATTTATGGAGGGGATGGTATGACAAGACAGCTTACAAAGCCGATCTGTGACTGCTAGCAGCAAACATCTCCAATGGCCAGTGATGGGACACTAGATAGGGAGGACTCTGAGTTACTACAGAGAATTCTTTCCCAGGTGTCTGGCTGTTGGATCCTGCTCAAATGCTCAGGGTCTAACTGATCACTATATTTGGGGTCGGAAAGGAATTATCCTCAGACTCAGATTGGCAGAGACCCTCAGGGCATTTTGGCCTTCCTCTGCAGCGTGGGGCTTGGCTCACTTTCTAGTTTAAACTAGACTTCTGTAACTTGAAGCCTTTAAATCAAGATTTTATGATTTCAGTAACTCAGCCAGAGGTTATGGATCTATTGCAGGAGTGGGGGTGAGATTCTGTAGCTGGCAATGTGCAGGAGGTCAGACTAAATGATCATGATGGTCTCTTCTGGCCTTAAATTCTATGAGATATGTCCATGGTACTTGGAGAACAAAGGCTTCTACTATATTACATTTTGGTGATTTACAGGTATTTTGTTTTACATTTTAGGGAGACTAAGTCAATTGCATAACACACACAGTTGTTCCTTATTACATATTGCTGATGTGTGCATGTCTGAGTCTACAATTGTATGTATGACAGAACCTAGGCTCACACTTCATCAGCGATTTCAGTTGGCATTTCTTCTGTCCAGTATGTTTCTCTGGAACATAAAACCTTAAAAATTAGCTAGTAGCAATACAGTACATAGACTATCTAATGCAATCTTCGAGCATTCAATATTCATATTCCTCTGCAAAGCCATCTGACAAAAAATATGAATCACTATCACTGTTCCAGACATGCTTCTCTGTCCCCTGGTAAGTTTTTTCAGGAAAAGTTGGCTGATAAATGAAAGATACTTGATAGAAATCTGGGGCACCTCATTTGCAGCAGCTTTGCAATTTTTTTCTGACCAGGCTTTTTCTAGGCTGCATAGTTCCCTGCCCACACTATGAATTTCCCAGAAAGTCAGACTGCCTAAGCAGGCTTGTTTTGCTTTCTCCTCAAAGGTTATAAAGAACGTAATTGCCACACAGCTCTTATTCTTAAGGTGAAAGCATTACAGAGAATATATTTTAAAAACAATAAAAGAACCTACATGCATGCTAATAAGCTTCGCAGAGATCACTCTCAAAACCCAACAAAGGCTTTGGTAGGAGTCGGTACTTCAAAAGCCACCAAGGGGTTTTCCTGTGGTTACAAGTTAATAACAGCCTTAACTCAGAAAAATCACAGCCGTGTATCGTTCAGTCTTTCATACAGGTTGAGCCTTTGATCTTCAGATTCCAGGAACAGGTAATCAGCAGAGAAAGCCCAACTCCACATAAACACAGGGCCATCCCTAGCTATTCTGGGGCCCTACACAGCCCCCACGTGGGGGGGTGGGCAGGTCTCTGTGGGGGTGGGGATTGGCTTGGAGGATGGGGGGATGGGTTGCTGCACTTCCTGCCGCTGCTGAGTGCAGGCCTGGCCCTGCTGCAGAGCTCAGGGGAGTGGGGGTTGGGGCAGAGCAGGAGCGGGAAAAGGCGGAGCAGGGGCGGGGGCTTTGGGGAAGGGGTGGAGTGGGGGCCGGGCTGAGGCAGACCAGGAGTGGGAAGAGGTGGGGCTGGGCGGGAGCCAGGATGGGGGCCACGTGGAAGAGGCAGAGCAGGGGCTGGAGCAGCACGCAGCTGCACAGGGCACCAGGAAATTTGGCGCCCCAAGTTTTCTGGTGCCCTACGCAGCTGCGTACTTTGCGTATGGGTAGGGATGGCCCGTCATAAACATAATACATAAACCATTCATTTAATACAAAGGATCCCAAATAGCCTTAAACTTAATTCAATAAGGGCTCCCAAGGATATTGCAGGAAATTGCCATATCTGTAACATATGACTGCTTCGTATCATCAGAATAGCAAAAAGTTGCCGTGAACCTGGTCGGTATGTACTCCATGCTGGACTCACGCGTCTGTTAATGCAACATTCCTTGCAGACACAGGGATGTCATTTGTGCTCAGCTGATTATTGCTATGTGAACCTCAAGTTGGCTGGACTTTAGCAAATCGTCTGAGGGTGTCACAATATCCTAAAAAAAACCCAACACCTTTTTAAAATCAAATGGTGTGTGTACGTGCCAGGCTTAGCCAAGATAGCACTAGCTTTTCTGGCTCTTTTGTCATGTCATTTTTCTTATTTTAAATACAAATTGTATGTGTTAGATTAAAAACAAATCCTCATCCCACCCCCGGCTGTTTTCTTTTCCCCCAGAGTGTTTTCTTTTTGGATTGTGAGCCCCTCTGGCACATAATACTGAACAGGCCATTTACATGCAGGAGGATAAAGGATCCACAATTTGAATTTCTCACTTATGTACATTATACAAAGAGCATGTTTGGCACATTTTCCACAGGGAGTGAACTAAAGTGTGCTGGCTGCTGTATATTATTATAATAAGAAATGGGCCTTTATATGCTCTTTGATATTTATTTTATGAACTAAAATGATGAAGGTTTTAATGCTGTTGCTGCTGTTTGTACTGTAATTGTGCTGGGTTGGGGGAAGAAAAGCATGGGAGTGAATAGCTTATGGGAACTGTTCATACAGTTTCAGATTTCTCCAACTTAGGCAGATGAGATGTATTTTGTAAAAGAGCACTGAGAAATATTTATCTTTTTTATGCTCCAAATAATCCCTCTAGGGCTTAAAGGGTTCTGAGGATGGAGACTGTCTTTTTTTTATGAAAACAGTAACAAAATTAAAAAATATATTGGTTTTTCACATAGTGAAAATCCTTAGATTTTAATAAGAATGACACTATGTAGTGCAAGCTAGATCACACATTGTTTCTGTGTAATAGTCCCCAATACAAATACCTTAAGAGACCAGCTTACATATCGCTTAGACAGCAAGGAAAGACGTAGCAGGTCTATTACCTTTCTTTCATTTTTTCTTCATACTAAAATGTTTTCCATAATACAGTCAGGAACAAGAGTTGTTAATGCAAGGCAATCAAAAGCTTTTAGTAAAATCTTCCTTGTAGAATAGCTAATTAAAAAAAAAAACCCACAAACTGTAGCTAGGTGGCTACGGTGACCCATTACTCCTGCCTGTTGGCTAGAATAGTCTATTTTTCCTGTATGTTTCTCTTTAATAAAAAATTTGGGGAAAAGAATAACATGCAGAGGACGAAGAGCCATTTTATAAATGAGTTTCATAAAAGTCCCTTTTTATTCAAATTCTATATTCTTGGATTATAAGGGAGTAGCAAATTACTTCCCTTGTGAAGCAAGGGGGGAAACTGAGAAGGAACTATGACTCTTAAGCAATTCCTTCCCTGAATGGCTCTTTGGGCAGTGCAGTGATGCGAGGTGTAGGACTGATGGATGGATCTACCCAGCAATCTCTAATTACCCACTTATAGGTAGAACTGCACAATACTCCGAATAACACAGTATATACGTTTTTTCTCTGTCATTTCTTGACTTCTGAGTTCTTCATTGTTAAACTACAACTTTGCATTAACCCAACTGTCTTGTGTGGAATTTCCTTGTTAGTTTTGTTTCATTTGTTTTTATTTAAAGGTTGGGGGGTTTGGGGGCGGGGACGCGGGGGGATGTACAGAAATTCCCAATGGAGCTTGCTAGTTCCATGAACTGGGTTTGTTTTTCTAAGGCCTGGTCTACACTACAGAGTTAGGTCAATGTAAGGTAGCTTCCGTTGACCTAACTCTATAAGTGTCTACACTACAACATTGTTTCCACCAATATAAGTAGCTCACTACGCCGACCTAATAACTCCACCTCTGCAAGAAGCATACAGCTTAGGTCAATGTAGTTAGGGTGAGGCAGCGTCAGTGTAGACACTGTATTACTTACATCACCTGTTGGCTGTCAGCCCCACGTGGGGCTCACAGCTGGAGCTCTGGCAGTCCGAACTGTCAGCTCTTCCTGGGACTCACAGCTGGAGCCTCCCTATCCTGGGCTGACAGCCTGAGCTCAGCTGTCTTCCCCAGGGCAGGGTGGGCTCCAGCTGTCAGTGCTCCACAATGCCCTGCACAGTTAAGTATGAGGAAGGACTGCTGGTGAGGATGCGCACCACCGGCGGTGTAGGGCATAGTGTGACATGAACCAGGTCGACTTAATTTTGTAGACAAGGCCTAACTCTTCATGCCTTTATTGTTGGTGCCTCAAATAGATGCTCTAAGCTTTGGGTCAGAGTTTATATCACCATAAAGCTAGAGCATTTCTCAGCTGCATATGGACACAAAACTCCTTGAATGCTCCTAACTGTGCAACTGCTGAAAGAATGTTCTTCACAGGTGGCTTGTTCCTTAGACTTCAGTGAGATCCACAAAACAAGCTGTGTTCCAGCAAAAATTACCTGGGCCATTTTGAGTTATAAATGCACAGCAAAATTCCTTATCAACATATATGGGCTTTCCTTTTTTACAAATGCAGAGACAGATAAGCACAAACAAATTGAACCAGTTTGGCTTAATTTGCTCAAACTCTGCTAAACACCTTAACTTTGGACTGAAACATATTCTGTAAAATGGCTGTTCAAAGGCGATTTGTTTGGTAAAGTTATAAGCAGCTGAAAAAAGGAAAATGTATAGCACTGAGAGGAAGGTTGGATGCATTCAGGTGTTCTGGGTTCAGTTCCCATCTCTGTCACAAACTTCCTGTACAAGTCACTGTAAAGTAGGGATAATAATTAGGGTGACCATATTTTCCAAAGAGAAAATGGGACATAGCATGGGGCTGTCCCTCCCCCTCCTCCCCGGCACAGGGCTGGCCCAAGCTGCTCACCATTGCAGGACTGGCCAGAGTCGCTCACCTGAGGAAACCCCCATCAGGACTGGCCCAAGCCATTCACCTGAGCCCCCACCCTGCACAGGCCTGGCCTGAGCTGCTTGCCTGCCCCCCTGCATGGGACTGGCATCGCTGCTCAACCCCGCTCCCTCCGCATTGCACCCCTCTTATTTGACAAATGCGGGCATTTATCCTGTTAGCTCTTGCCAACTGATCATGTCCGCAAGAGTAAACATGACGAAGCCCATGTTTGCCAAAATAGGATGGCCAGGACAGGGCTTAAAAAAGGGATTGTCCCGGTCAAAAAGGATGTATGGTCACCCTAATAATACTTTCTTTAGCCTCCCCCTTGTCTGTCTTTGTCTATTTAATTTGTAAGCTGTTTGGATTGGGAACTGCCTCTCACTGACTGTGTGTTTGTACAGTGCTTAGCACAGTGAGGCTCCATTCTTACCCGGGGCCCCTACGTACTGCCATAATACTGATATTAGATGATAAGTTGGAATTCAACCTAACTGACCAATATTTAGTGTGCTTTATATTCTTGCTACAGATGCACTTGCATGCAGCATATGGTGCTTGCATTCACAAAACTCAAGATACATGGCTCTCTGCAAAGTGGAAAAGCCTTTTATTGTCATAACTTATGAATGGTCATGCATGACACAGCGAGGAAGGAATATGAGCATGTTTTGTTCTCTTACATCATTGCATCCTCTAAGTACTACACATAGGGAGGAACGGAGCATTCACAGTTTTTTTCTCTTGCTTTTTTTGGAGCTGTCATTCTGTGTGTGTTCAACCCAGTTAAGTTTCTTGTCCTGTAAATTTCATTTTTCTTTGGTCCTGATTGTGTCCTCCATAAGTTGTTTGCCTTATTTATTTGTTTTTAGAAATGTCTCAGTGAGGGTTTTTATTTTAGCTGCCATGCTCGAGTTCATTTTGAGATGCCTATCTCAATGTTTATTTGTCTTTTGCTTTCCACTGATTAATTCTAGTAGGAAGCAGCTGTGAATAGTGAATTGACAATATGGAGTGGCTCTGGGGCTTTGGCAGTTGGTAAGATTTTCAGTGTGGAAATAACAGGTTTCTCATGCCATCTCAAGTTGCAAAGAACACCCAAAGCATAAGAATAACATTCTATCTTCACACTGGGTGACAGCAAACAATAGGCTTGATTGTTCTGTCATTTACTTCTGCTATGCAGAGCAAGAGAAGGAATAATTCCCTTCTTGGAACAATAGTCATGTTTTGTGTCTGGGCTGACTGTATCACACGGATGTGTTCAGGGGCGAAATGCCTTACCCAGGATGTTTGATCACTTTTGAATATTTGTCTCTCTCCAAAACTGATGCATTTGAGAGATAAGAAGTGCACTTGCTAGAAACTGCTAGCAATGCAGGCTTCCCTTGAATTTTTGTGTCCCAGTGAAAGGAGTAGAGGAATAGGGGAAGAAAAGAACAGGAGGCCAGATTGTCAGCTGATGCAAAGCAGCCTACCCCCATGGAAATCTCCTCCTCTATTCCTCATTCTGTGAAGAGAGCATGGTTGGAGGGATAATTCTGTGGGATTTTGAGGATGATACATGGTGATGACTCCTTCTCTTTCTAAGGGGAGGGGTAATAATAGCTCCTAGCTTCTGCCGTTTGACACAGGTCTCTTTTGGTGCATGGGAGTTTTTCTGGTAGCCTGTCCTTCCCTTTTCTTCCCTCTGTTCATGGGGAGGGACTCCTCTTCTAGCCCTGTTGTATGGAATAGAGCACCCCAATTGTTTCTCAGTCTGTGTATGTGAGGAAATCAGCGATAGTGGGGAAGACAGAATAAGTTTTATTTCCATAGATGCAGTAAATTACACTGAAACCGCAATCTGAAGCAGGAGCTGTTGCCATATCAAACAAACTTTGTGCTCTTCCTGCTACATGAGGTTCCTTCTCCTCTGTCATCAAAAGGGGAACCGGTTCTATCTTCTGCAATAAGGGGAGGGAATTAAAAATACTAAACAGCAATCACAGGTTTCAGAGTAGCAGCCGTGTTAGTCTGTATTTGCAAAAAGAAAAGGAGTACCGGTGGCACCTTAGAGACTAACAAATTTATTAGAGCATAAGCTTTCGTGAGCTACAGCTCACTTCATCGGATGCATCCGATGAAGTGAGCTGTAGCTCACGAAAACTTATGCTCTAATAAACAGCAATGAATCTTTTTACAGTTGTAACATATGTATTTCAAACTCAAGATTAATTTCTTCCATTCAGTTTCTTTAGTAGTGAAAATATAATACTTTTTAAAGAGTCCACACTGCTTTAACTCTGCTTTGAGACATCAAAATGGCTGCATTGGAAAACATAATAGAAAACTGAATCTCTTTCTGTTAGATATTAGAATTTCACATTCAACTGAGAGAGACAGGGGAGAGCATAGATGAAAGTTTGTAAGTAGAGTTATAGATTCTGGAGCATTTTAGTAGAATTTCAAATTGCCTTTGATCTCCTCCTGAATTATAACAAAAATGAACTTTACTAGAAAATTGACTTTTGGAATTAGAATGAGGAAGTTCCTCTTGTTGAAAAATAAAGACCGTTAAACAATGATGTCTTCAGCCAGTAGTTTCAGGTATTACACTCCCATGTGTCTCTGTTGTTCTAGCTCTCTTAAAGCTATGCAGTAATATAATCTCATGCTATGTTCTCATCAGATCAGGTTGGTATTTTGACAGGAGACCTCCATGGAAATCACTGCTCATGGTAATGAGAGTAATTAAGTGGTGCTCCTCCCTTTCACATTGTATTGCAACAATGCTTTAGCATGGTGAAATTCCCTAGACTTTCTTCCACAAGGCATGTTAGCTCCCAGTATCCCAGTCATAAGCCGTATATATAATTAAATTATGCTATTTTAAATATTCCCTGTTTAATTGGATACTGTATTGTTCTTTACTTACTGTCCAAAATTGTCAGGCAGTGTTTTGTGTGATGACAGCTGACATGTATTCTTCTCAGAGGATGTTGCATTTCAACAGTGAATGGAATTATATATTTTATTAAAATGTGTTTATTTGGATGTAAGCAAAAATAGAAAGGAACACCTATCTGAGGCTCTGATGGCCTCTGCCAAAAATTCCAGGAATAAAATAAAACTTAGTAGCAGCTCCTCATAAAATACACAAATCTCCTCTCCCTCCCCCTTAGACCTAATACATATTAAGCCCGACCCTGTATGTATCTCTATTGATAGCCTTGTAGGTACAGTAGCATATCAAGTAGTATCTGTAAACCATTTCTATGATTCTTCTACGTAGAAAGCACTATATTAACTGTAAATCCAGAAAGTCTCCAATTTCAGTCAATAGTTTTTAGACAAAAACTATATACAGAGCTCCATGTCTAAAAGTGGGTTTTTTTTAAGAGGTGCACATTTGCGTCTTCATAATCTTGTTAATTTCTAGTTACTTACAAACACAATTAGCAAATTGTGTGTGCAAATGTGGTAATTGTTTAGCATACCTAACTATTTTAAATAGTCCCAGAATATATAAAGTTAGAAATACAGTATAGATACTTAAATACAAAATGTACACTAACAATTCTTTAAACCATCTGTTTCTTAAGTTAAATCATGTTGTTGGGACAGGAACAAAATCTAGAAGAGCAGCATCACTGCACTTCCTTTAATAATCCAGATCCAACAAATCAAATCAACAAAGGAGAGTAGAAATGTTATATAAAGAAATGATGTATTCGGCCTTCTTTCTTGAAAGGTTTGCATATTTCAGTGGCTGCCTTGACAGTTTTATCCTTCTAACAACTATTTTTAACATTGTAGGTATTGTAGACAGTAAAATGTAAATCCATAGGATTTCTCTGGTCTGTGCACTAGAGGCCTTAGGTATGATGATTTATCCTTCTGTGTTGCCTTATCATCCCAGTAGGATCAGCGGAGCTTATGCAAATCCCAGTTGGTAGAGAACTGAGAACAAAGTGATCCCATCTATGAACAGTGTTTCTGCTCTTCTGTTTAAAAGTCTGAGTAGAAGTGGAATAAAACCTACTAGATTTCTTTGATTATCCTCACCTCCTTGCTTTAAAAAGAGAAGATAATTTTCCTGGGTTTTTTATTCCTCAGATTTTTAAGCCTTCCATTTTCAAGTATTATATTCTGTCTCTGTATCACCCTTTCTATGGCAGAGAACTCATTATTTGTGAAACATAATTTTTGCATTTTTAAAAATCTCATCTAATGGTTTTTATCCTGAAAAAAGATAATAAAGGTCAGAAACGTTTCACCAAGGCTTTTTAGAGAGTTTGCAAGTGCAAATTCAAGTGGACTAGATTTAGAGTGACTCCTTCTCTTCTCCCTAGATTTGAATGTAAGATTTAAAGAGCCCTATCCTACTGCATTCTGACTTTTTCATCTTAAGAACGTAAGTACTTTGTGTTATGGGTTCCTAATCCTATGATTGGGGCCTGGCCAAATTCATGGTCCATTTTGCTTAATTTCATAGTCATAAGATTTTAAAAATAGTCAATTTCATGGTTTCAGATATTTACATCTGAAATTTCATGGAGTTATTACCATGTGTGTCCTGACCCAAAAGAGGGTGGTGGGTGGGGGAGGGCAGGTTTTCAAGTCTATTCATAGAATCATAGACTTTAAGGTCAGAAGAAACCATTATGAGCGTCTAGTCTGACCTCCTGCACAACGCAGACCTCAGAATGTCACCCACCCACTCCTGTAACAAACCTCTAACCTATGTCTGAGCTAATGAAGTCCTCAAATTATGGTTTAAAAACTTGGAGGTGCAGAGAATCCTCCAGCAAGTGACTCGTGCCCCACGCTGCAGAGGAAGGCAAAAAAACCCCAGGGCCTCTGCCAATCTACCCTGGAGGAAAATTCCTTCCCAACCCCAAATATGGCGATCAGCTAAACCCTGAGCATGTGGGTGAGACTCACCAGCCAGACACCCAGGAAAGAATTCTCAGTAGTAACTCAGCTCCCACCCCATCTGACATCCCATCATGGGCCATTGGGCATATCTACCGCAAATAGTTGAAGATCAATTAATTGCCAAAATTAGGGTACCCCATCATATCATCCCTTCAATAATTTATCAAGCTTAGTCTTGAAGCCAGATATGTCTTTTCCCCAACTGCTTCCCTTGGAAGGCTGTTCCAGAACTTCACTTCTCTAAAGGTTAGAAACCTTTGTCTAATTTCAAGTCTAAACTTCCTGATGGCCATTTTTGTTCTTGTGTCCTCATTGGTACTGAGCTTAAATAATTCTTCTCCCTCAATGGTATTTATCCCTCTGATATATTACTAGAGAGCAATCATACCTCCCCTCAGCCTTCTTTTGGTTAGGCTAAACAAGCCAAGCTCATTGAGTCTCTTTCATAAGACAGGTTTTCCATTCCTTGGATCATCCTAGTAGCCCTTCTCTGTACCTGTTCCAGTTTGGATTCATCTTTCTTAAACAAGGGAGACCAGAACTGCACACAATATTCCAGGTGAGGTCTGACCCGTGCCTTGTGTAACGGTACTAACACCTCCTTATCTCTACTGGAAATACCTCTCCTGATGCATCCCAAGACCGCATTAGCTTTTTTCATGGCCATATCACATTGGCGGCTCATAGTCATCCTGTGATCAACTGATACTCCGAAGTCCTTTTCCTCTTCTGTTACTTTCAAGTGATGCGCCCCCATTTTATAAAAAAAATTCTTGTTGTTAATCCCTAAATGCATGACCTTGCACTTTCCACTATTAAATTTCATCCTATTACTATTACTCCAGTTTACAAGGTCATCCAGATCTTCCTGTATGATATCCCAGTCCTTCTCTGTATTGGCAATACTTCCCAGCTTTGTGTCATCTACAAACTTTATTAGAACATTCCCACTTTTTGTGCCAAGGTCAATAATAAAAAAAAATAAATAAGATTGGTCCCCAAACCGATCCCTGAGGAACTTCACTAGTATCCTCCTTCCAGCCTGACAGTTCACCTTTCAGTGTGACGCATTGTAGTCTCCCCTTTAACCAGTTCCTTATCCACCTTTCAATTTTTATATTGATCCCCATCTTTTCCAATTTAGCTTATAATTCCCCATGTGGTACCATATCAAATGCCTTACTGAAATCAAGGTAAATTAGATCCACTGCATTTCCATTGTCTAAAATATCTGTTACTTTCTCAAAGAAGGAGATCAAGTTGGTTTGACATGATCTACCTTTTGTAAAACCATATTGTATTTTGTCCCAATTACCATTGACCTCAATGTTCTTAACTACTTTCTCCTTCAAACTGTTTTCCCTGACCTTGCATACTAGAGATGTCAAATTAAAAGCCTGTAGTTACCCGGATCACTTTATTTCCCTTTCTTAAAACTAGGAACTATGTTAGCAATTCTCCAGTCATACAGTACAACCCCTGAGTTTACAGATTCATTAAAAATTTTTGCTAACGGGCTTGACATTTTATGTGCTGATTCTGTTAATATTCTGGGATGAAGATTTTGTGGGCCCCCCGATTTAGTCCCATTAAGCTGTTCAAGTTTGACTTCTACCTTGGATATGATAATATCTACCTCCATATCCTCCTTCCCATTTGTCATCCTACCATTATCCCTAAGCTCTTCATTAGCCTCTGTCATAAGTATAAAGGGAAGGATAACCACCTTTCTGTATATAGTGCTATAAAATCCCTCCTGACCAGAGGCAAAACCCTTTCACCTGTAAAGGGTTAAGAAGCTAAGATAACCTCATTGGCACCTGACCCAAAATGACCAATGAGGGGACAAGATACTTTCAAATCTGGAGGGGGTGGGAACAAAGGGTCTGTCTGTGTGTGGCTTTTCTGGGAACAGATCAGGAATGCAGCCTTACAACTCATGTTAAGTTAGTAAGTAATCTAGCTAAAAATGCGTTAGATTTCCTTTTGTTTAATGTCTTTAAAATAAGTTGTGCTGGATGGAATGTATGTTCCTGTTTTTGTATCTTTTTGTAACTTAAGGTTTTGCCTAGAGGGATTCTCTACGTTTTGAATCTGATTATCCTGTAAGGTATTTACCATCCTGATTTTACAGAGGTGATTATTTCACCTTTTCTTTAAATAAAATTCTTCTTTTAAGAACCTGATTGATTTTTCATTGTTCTTAAGATCCAAGGGTTTTGGTCTGTGTTCACCTGTACAACTTGATGAGGATTCTTATCCAATCTTCCCCAGGAAAGGGGGTGTTGGGTTTGGGGAGATATTTTGGTGGAAGACATCTCCAAGTGGGCTCTTTCCCTGTTCTTTGTTTAAGACGCTTGGTGGTGACAGCACACGGTTCAAGGACAAGGCAAAGTTTGTACCTTGAGGAAAATTTTAACCTAAGCTGGTAAGAATAAGCTTAGGGGGTCTTTCATGCAGGTCCCCACATCTGTACCCTAGAGTTCAGAATGGGTAAGGAACCTTGACAGCCTCATTAAAGACTGAGGCAAAGTATTTGTTTAGATATTGGGCCATGCCTAGGTTATCCTTAACTTCCGCTCCATCCTCAGTGTTTAGCAGTCCCACTTCTTCTTTCTTTTTTCTTTTCTTCTTATTTATATGGCTATAGAACCTCCTATTATTGGTTTTAATTTCCTTTGCAAGGTCCAACTCTCCATGGCTTTTGGCCTTTTACACTTTATCCCTACATGTGCTGATCCCTCCCGTCTTCCACTCCTTGTAGGCATTCTGCTTTTTCTTAACCACTTATCTAAGGTGCTTCCTCATCCAGCTTGGTCTACAATTCCTGCCTATGAATTTTTTCCCCTTTCTTGATATGCAGGCTTCGGATAGTGTCTGCAATTTTGACTTGAAATAATTCCAGGCCTCCTCTGCCTTTAGATCCAAAAGTTCTTCAGTCCGATCCACTTCCCTAACTAATTTCCTTTTTTTTTTTTTAAGTTAGCTCTTTTGAAATCAAAAACCCTAGTCACAGATCTATTTTTGTTTATCTTTCCGTTTAGTTTGAACTGAATTAGCTCATGATCGCTCGAACCAAGGTTGTCCCCTACAACCATTTCTTCTATGAGGTCCTCACTGCTCACCAAAACCAAATCTAGAATGGCATCCCCTCTTGTTGGTTCAACAACTACTTGGTGAAGGAATCCATCATCTATCGCATCTAGGAAAATCTGAGCCCTATTATTATTACTACCACTTGTCCTCCAGTCTATATCTGAGAAGTTAAAGTCTCCCATGATCACACAATTCCCATTAGTATTTACTTCATTAAAAACATTAAAGAGGTCTCTATCAATATCCAGATCGGATCCTGGCAGTCTATAGCACACCCCAAGCACTGTCCCAGGGGAGGCTCTAGTAGCTTTCTTCCCCAATGTGATTTTTTCCCAGACAGACTCTGTCTTATCCATTCCAACACTTCTTCTTTCTTTACAGTCTACCTCATCATTGATATACAATGCTACTCCACCACCTTTGCCTTTATTTTTGTCTTTCCTAAACAGCACATACCCTTCAATAACTGTAGTCCAGTCATGACTACTATTCCACCATGTTTCTGTTATCCCTATAATATCTGGTTTCACTTCCTGCACCAGTAGCTCTAGTTCCTCCATTTTGTTACCTAGGCTCGTCGCATTAGTGTACAAACATCTTAATTTTTTCTATTTGGCCTTACTCACATTCTTTACCCAATTAGGCACGGTCATTCTACTGCCAGTATCACCTATTAGACTGGTATCTATACTACCCTGCCTCATTATGTCCATTTTCCTACCCATGGCTGTATCCTTTCTTACTTCATTTTCTTCCCTCTCAATGTTAAAATCTGGCATGGAGATTACCTGGACATCTCCCAACCATCTCCCCCAGATTCCTAGTTTAAAGCACTCTTGATCAGTTATGCTATCCTCCATCCTAGAAGTCTATTTCCCTCCTTACTCAGGTGAAGTCCATCCCAAGAGAACAGTCCTCTGTCCATGAATGCCTCCCAGAGGCCATACATCCCAAAGCCCTCCTTATGGCACCAGTGCCTGAGCCATCTGTTGATGGTCATAATCTTGTCACACCTTTGTTGCCCTTCTCTAGGAACAGGCAGAATCCCACTGAAGATCACCTGAGCCTCGATTTCCTTAAGCGTCTTCCCCAGCCTGGCATAGTCTCCCTTGATACGTTCCAGAATCTAGCCATATCATTTGTTCCCACATGAAGGATAATCAATGGATTCTTTATTGCTCCTGTTAGGATCCTCTTCAGCCTCAGGTCCACATCCCGTATCTTAGCACCTGGCAGACAGCACACCCTTCTGTTCTCTGGATCAGCTCTTGTTACAGGCCTGTCCGTTCTTCTCATTAAGAAGTCCCCAATCACATAGACCTGCCTTTTCCTGGTGATGTTGCGATTCTCCAGTCTATCCCCTGTTCCCTCTGGCTGCAAGTCCTCTCGATTCCTATTGTCCCTTGCAATCCTCTTCAACCCATCCCATATTCTCCTGGGGCTCATATTTGGTGTTATCTCCATTGACTCTTGCCCTCTTCCTATAGGACTAGCTGATCTTCTTTTCTTCCTTGCCCTTCCACCTTCAGTGACCACCTGCTGTGCCTCTTCTTCATTTTCCAACTCTGCAAACCTGTTCCTGAGCTCTGTTTCTCCTTCACTAGCCCATCTTTTCCTCTGCATGGTTCTCTTAGTCACATGCTTCCACTGTTCACTTTCTTCACCCAGCAGTCTCCCCTCAGAGTTCTTTGGTCCTGCTTCCATCTGCAAGTCTGAGCTTTTCCCTTCAGCCTCCTGACGTCTTTGCTCCATCATCCACTCAAACCCCCTTCTAAACTCAACCAGAGTTTCCACCTGCATCTCCAAACCTCGGATCTTTTCTTCCATCAGCTCTATCAGATGGCACTTCATGCAGACAAAACTCTTTTCAGGTGCCCCCTCCAGGATCATGTACATGCCACAGCTTCTACATCCAGTCATCTTCATTGTGTCGTCCACTACTTGGGTCACTACCACTGCTGCCTCTGTGTCTGTCATCGCCTTCCCACCTAAGTCCTGTTAGCCTGGGAAACACAAACCAAACCAGAACACCACCACCCACAGCAACACAAACCCCCAACGAGCACCACAACACTGCCAGACCACCCCACACTCCCTTCACTAACCTGTCTGTTCCTTTGCCTGGCTCTCATAGTCTTCCCCCAAAACTGCCCTTGCCAACTCCCCGTTTACAGCTCTGTTTGCTGGCTCCTTTGCCGCTGCAGCTCTCCGTGCCACAGCTCTTGTTGGAGGATTGCAGTGTTGCCACCCTTACTTCTGCGATGCTGCTGGAGGAGGAACTGCATTCAGAGCTGGGCAGCTGGAGAGCAGCAGGCAAGCACAGATGTGAGGGTCGCATGGTATGTGTGTGGGGGGGTCATCACTTTTTGGTCGGGCGGGCAGGGCCAGCCTTATGGGTGGGTAACCGCCCAGGGCTCCCTAGTCAGGGGTGCACAGTTGTACACACACATGCAGTCAGCTCAAGGCCCCTTTAACCCCCAACCACTGGGCCTGGAGCCGGGGAGGGGCAGGGCTGGGGACAAGGGTGTTGGAACCTTTATAGGAGTGGGGAGGCACTGATGCTGGAACCTGGGGGGCGGGTGTCCGGGGGTCATCTTCCCCCCCTTTATCATGGTCATAGTTTGGTGGCAGGGGGTTGCATTCTCCCCTTCTTCCCCCAAAACTGTGGGACTTGCAGCTGGAGCCCAGCACATAGTAGGAGCCATTGCTGCGGTGCGCCCAGCCCTGCCCCTCCCTGGCAGATTTCACTGGGGAGATCAGATTTCAGAGACTGTGGCATGTTTTTCACCACCATGAATTTGGTTGGGCCCTACCTATGATACTTCCTTCACCTCCTTAAATGTATGCGCAGAAGGGACTTCTCAGATTTACTCTATGTTCCCCTAAGAATAATGTTCAGATTCCATAAATTTTGTGAAAAAATATCACAACAAGTTGACTTGTTAACAAACTTCTCATGGAAATATTTTTGTGACAAATATTTTCATGGAAAAATATTCTTCCATTTCTTCTGCCTCTGAATTGCACCATCAATTATACTTGGAGCAGACCAGGGCCTGATTTTGTACTCTGTTACACCCGCTTGACACTAGTGTAATTTGTTTTGAAGTCTCTTGTGTCAGGCTGCTGAGTGAAAATGAACAGTAAACAGGAAACATGAGACTGGGAAGTATTATGTTATCAAACATCACAAGTCCTCTTTTGTGAAACTCACAAAATAGGCAAAATATACTAAATAACGTTTCCATGCTGTCAAAAAAAAAAAAAGATTCCAAAACATCAGACAAAAAGCAGTGGAAACCAGGAATTTATTTTTGCTGTGAACCTTTAAAAATGAAATAGAAACAGGTCCCCAAAGAGAGGCACCCAGCACTGTTTTGTATTGCTCTGGGGGCCATTTATAAATGTCATTTAAGTACTTGTAATTGACAGGTCAGTTACACAGTTTTTTTGGATTGGGACTGCTAGTTTTCCCTCTGTCTTCATGTAACCAATTTTGACAGATTCACTTTCTTCCTTGTCATTCTGTAGAAAACATATTTCAAACCCCAGATCTTTATACAATTTATTCACATGGCAAGAATACTACCAAATAAAGACTTAGAAGCAAATAATCTTTTAAGGTAAATTTAGCTTCACTACAAAAGATACCATCTAACTGGTTTTATGAAATGTCCTCCTAGAGTGCTGGCCATTATGTCACAAAGCTCAAATCTAATTCATTTATTTAAATCAGGCCATAGTTGTTCTATAAAACGTTTATAGCCTGAAATCTCTCCAAAATAGAGATGGGCCTGATCTGCTAACATTGTCAGTTGTGAGGTATCTGGACCTAAACTTTGTACATGGTGCTTGTATGTAATGGGCTGAACTGTGTCCTAGGGTGGAGCACCACAAACTGGAGCTCAGGCACCATCCCAACACCAAGATAATTAAAGGTTTCAGAGTAGCAGCCGTGTTAGTCTGTATTCGCAAAAAGAAAAGGAGTACTTGTGGCACCTTAGAGACTAACAAATTTGTTTCATGTTCTCTGTGTGTGTGTATATAAATCTCTCCTCTGTTTTTTCCACCAAATGCATCCGATGAAGTGAGCTGTAGCTCACGAAAGCTTATGCTCTAATAAATTTGTTAGTCTCTAAGGTGCCACAAGTACTCCTTTTCTTTTTGCAAGATAATTAAGACACCCAATAGAAGCTTTAAAAATAATGTTAGCTGTCAGAAACAAATAGTGTTATGCATTGAGCATACACTGTGTCTTTCAGTTCCCTACATCCTATCATAACATTTGATCACCACCCCTGTGAAATTTTGATGAAAAAAAAGCTCGTACTCAGATGGTAACAATCTGCATATGCTGTTAGGTGCAGACTTGGAGTAATGTATGTCAGTGTTCTAGGATGAAAAACTTTGCCTTTAAATGAAAAGTGGCTGGGTTCCCTATGCCTTTGTAACATCAACATCACAAAAGGGATGCATTAATCTGCCATATTTTTTTTTAATCATCTCACTGCAAACCAGGTGGAAAATAACATTATAATATTCCTAAATCCTGCCACAGGAACTAAACTTTCTTCCTTTGTGACAAATGCCTTTCACTATATGCACCACTGAATGGGGGTAGAGAGGTCACTGCAGAATGGAAGACTGTTATCATCCTTCTACTCTTTGTACCCTGCAGTCTTTTGCATTTTGGGCTTTGTTTCAAAGACAATTGAACAAAGATAGCGATCAGTGTTTATGCTGCTTGATGTGAATGGAAAACCTTCCCTTTGCTACCAGGCAGCTACTGTTATCTGGTTTTAAATGTCAGGCACTCTTCAGTGTGCAAAAAAGAGAAAATGAGATAGCATTCAGGGAGGACTAAGTTGGAGCCAAAAGTATGGTGTTAGGAGATAGGTGTTCACACCTTCTGTGCAGGGATTGAAAAGAAATGCAAAAAGCGACCTAGAGAATACATTTCTCAACATAGCCCTTGCTGTTATATATTGTGGTTGAGTAGGGAAACTATCCTTAAAGTTCAGATAGCCAAGGCTAAACACATACTTATGCTCATATGCTCATTTTGTATTCCTACCCCTCTATTTAATTATAAAAAGAAAAGGAGTACTTGTGGCACCTTAGAGACTAACAAATTTATTAGAGCATAAGCTTTCGTGAGCTACAGCTCACTTCATCACGAAAGCTTATGCTCTAATAAATTTGTTAGTCTCTAAGGTGCCACAAGTACTCCTTTTCTTTTTGCGAATACAGACTAACACGGCTGCTACTCTGAAACCTATTTAATTATAGTGGCTGGCTATTTAAAGGTTCTATTTAAACACAAAAGAACACACAGTCTCTGAAGAATTTACAGTCTAAACAAAGAAGGCAAACAACAATAAGGAATCAAAATGTTAATGTTATGCTAGGTACATATCTTATTTGTTTTTCCTCCATTCTCATTCTCCTCCTCCATCCAAACATCTCTCCCCTTCTTTCTTCCCCTCTTTCCAGGTATCTCATCCAACCTGCTTTGCTGTTATTTTCCCAATATGCCCTCCGTCCATGCTTCCTGCCCACTCCAAAGCACAAATGAGTTTTAACATGATTATGAGGTTTGCGGGACTACACCCGCAGATGATTTCCCTGGGAGGAAATCAAGTCAGATGATTTCTCTGGGAGGGATAGCTCAGTTGGGAGGGATAGCTCAGTGGTTTGAGCATTGGCCTGCTAAACCCAGGGTTGTGAGTTCAATCCTTGAGGGGGCCATTTAGGGATCTGGGGCAAAAATTGGGGATTGGTCCTGCTTTTAACAGGGGGTTGGACTAGTTGGACTAGATGATCTCCTGAGGTCCCTTCCAACCCTGATATTCTATGTCTTCTAAGGTCGGGGGTCCCTGATTGCACATATGGGTGAACATTACCATCCCAAAGCATTCAAAAATCACGAATAAGGCCTTAGGAAATCATGCAATTGCTTAAAAATCCATTAGGGTTGTTCTTTGTCTTCTAGTTTCTGAGCCATTGGGATACACTTGGGTCACATTTTCAAGTTTTCCTCTGCAACCATGAGGGCTAGGAATAATGAAAGATGAGATTCTCATCCAATCATTTGACTCCAGGAGCTTGGGCTTTAGTAAAAATACCAAATATTGTGAGATGTCTGATAAAATCATAGAATCACAGGACTGGAAATGGCCTCAAGAGGCCATCTCTTCCAGTCCTCTGCAACCATGGAAGGACTAAGTATTATCCAGACCATGCCTGACAGGTGTTTGAATAACCTGCTTTTAAAAATCTCCAGTGATGGAGAGTTCACAACATCCCTCAGCAATTTATTCCAGTGCTTAAGTATCCCGACAGTAAAGTACCCTGAAGTTTTTCCTAATGTCCAACCTAAACTGCCATTGCTGCAATTTAAGCCATTTCTTCTTGTCCTACCCTCAGAGGTTAAGGAGAATAATTTTCCTCCTTCCTCCTTGTAACAACCTTTTATGTACTTCAGAAGTGTTATCATATCCCCCCCTTGGTCTTCTCTTTTTCAGACTAAACAAACCCAATTTTTTCAATCTTCCCTCATAGGTAATGTTTTCTAGACCTTTAATCATTTTTGTTGCTCTTCTCTGGACTCTCTCCAATTTGTCCACATCTTTCCTGAAATGTGGTACTCAGAACTTGACACAATACCCCAGTTGAGGCCTAATCAGCGTGTAGTAGAGCAGAAGAATTACTTCTCGTGTCTTGCTTGCAACACTACTGCTAACATTCCAGAATAATGTTTTTTGAAACAGGGTTACACTGTTGACTCTCATTTAGCTTGTGATCCACTAAGACCCCCAGATCCCTTTCTGCAGTGCTCCTTCCTAGCCAGTCATTTCCCATTTTGTATATGTGGAACTGACTCTTCCTTCGTAAGTGGCGTACTTTGCATTTGTCCTTACTGAATTTCCTCCTATTTACTTTAGACCATTTCTCCAGTTTGTCCAGATCATTTTGATTTTCAGTCCTATCGTCCAAGACACAACCTCTCCCAATTTGGTATTGTCAACAAACTTTATAAGTATACTCCCTATGCCATAATCTAAATAATTGATCAAGATGTTGAACAGAAGCGGACCCATAACTCATTTCTACTGGACCCCACTTGATATGTTCTTTCAGCTTAACTGTGAAATACTGATAAATACTCTTAGGAACAGTTGTCCAATTAGTTATGCCCCCACCTTATAGTAGCTCCATCTAAGTTGTATTTCCCTAGTTTGTTTATGAGAAGGTCATGAAAGACAGTATCAAAAGCCTTACTAAAGCCTTACATATACCATATTCCCCCATCCGCAAGGTTTGTTACCCTGTCAAAGAAAGCTGTTAGGTTGGTTTGACAGCATCTGTTCTTGACAAATCCATGGTGATTGTCACATATCACCTTATTGTCTTCTCGGTGTTGCAAATTGATTGCTTAATTATTTGCTCCATTATTTCCAGGTACTGAAGTTAAGATGACTGGTCTGTAACTCCCCGGGTTGTCCTTATTTCCCTTTTTATAGATTGACACTATATTTGCCCGCTTCCAGTCTTCTGGAATCTCTCCTGTCTTCCATGACTTTTTGATGATAATCGCTAATGAGTCAGATATTTCCTCAGTTCCTTGAGTATTCTAGGATGTATTTCAGGGGGCCCTGGTGATTTGAAGACATCTAACTTGTCTAAAGAAAAGGAGTACTTGTGACACCTTAGAGACTAACAAATTTATTTGAGCATAAGCTTTTGTGAGCTACAGCTTACTTCATCGGATGCATCGTGAACTGTAGCTCACGAAAGCTTATGCTCAAATAAATTTGTTAGTCACTAAGGTGCCACAAGTACTCCTTTTCTTTTTGCGAATACAAACTAACACAGCTGCTACTCTGAAACCTAACTTGTCTAAGTAACTTTTAATTTGTTCTTTCCCTTTTTAGCCTCTGATTCTACCTTATTTTTACTGGTGTTCACTATTTTAGAATTCCAATCCTTTTGATGAAAACTGAAACAAAAAAATAATTTAGCACTTCTGCCATTTCCAGCTGTTGTTTTCCCTCCCTTATTGAGTAATGGGCCTACCCTGTCCTTAGTCTTCCTCTTGTTTCTAAGGTATTTGTAGAATGTTTTCTTGTTACCCTTTATGTCTCTCACTAGTTTAATCTCATTTTGTGTCTTGTGCTTTCTAATTTTGTCTCCAAGTACTTGTGTTATTAGTTATTACATCCTTTGTAATGTGACCTAGTTTTTTCACTTTTTGTAAGACTCTTTTTTGAATTTGAGATCATTAAAGATCTCTTGATTAAGCCAACGTGGTCTGTTGCCATACTTTATATCTTTCCTTCGCAGTGAGATAGTTTGCCCTAGTGCCCTTAATAATGTCTCTTTGAAAAACTGCCAACTGACTTGAACTGTTTTTCCCCTTGGACTTGCTTCCCGTGGGATCTTACCTATCAAGTCCCTGAGTTTGCTAAAGTCTACCTTCTTGAAATCCATTGTCTGTATTGTGCTGTTTTTCCTTCTACCATTCCTTATAATCATGAACTCTTTCATTTCATGATCACTTTCAAAATTCTTAACCAGTTCCTCCCTATTTGTCAAAATCAGATCTAGAACAGCCTCTCTCCTAGTAGCTTTCTCCACCTTCTGGGGCGGGGGAAAATGTCTCTAATACATTCCTAGAATTTGTTGGATAACCTTTGCCCTGCAGTATTATTTCCCCAACACATGTCTAGGTATAGTGGTGGATTAGCCACTGGGCTGATGAGGCCCATGCCTAGGGGCCCCAACCAATTGGAGGACCCCTGAAAAATAAGCAAGAAAAAGGAGAGCAGGGGGGTGGGGGAAACGCCAGCGCCCAGATCTGGCTGCAGCCCCAGGCATATGTGTAGTTTGGGGGATGCAGGAGGGTGGCATTTCCCCCTCAAACTGAGGCAAGGCAAGAGGGGTCACGCGCCCCCAATTTCTGCGAGTGCTGTTTCCCCCTTCGCCCCCCCTGCATGTTTCGGCTTACGGGGAGCAGAGCAGAGCAGCTTTCCCCCTGTGCTCTGGGTCCTGCCTGAGCAGCTAGATTCCGCCTTCTGGGTCCTAGTGCCGTCCTGTTTCCTCTACAACCATGAGGGAATGGGAGCAGAACAAGAAGGGTGGGGTGAGGAGAAGGGAAGGGGGAGGAGATGGGGACAAGAAGGGGATACGGCTATGGGCAGGGGGAAGCAGGAGTCCAGCATGTGGCGTTCCTTGGGCAGCAGCGGCCCCAGCAGGGAGGCAACTACAGCAGCACAAGAACAGTTGTCTCCCACAGCACTGGTAGCCCAGGTACCACTGTAGGCGTGGGAAGGGAGGCAGTGAACCCAGGGGACTATTTCAGCCTGCATGGGCATGGACATTCTTTGTCCCCCCAACATAGCAATCAAACTACGCCTGTGGCCCTGGGACTGGAGGAGCTCTAGCTCCCGGTTGTGGCCTCAGGGTCAGCGGAGCTCTCGCTCCCCGCTGCTGCCTGGGGCTATGGCCAGGGAGGGGGACAGAGCTTCTCCGGTCTTGGGGCATGGGGTTGGGGAGGCAGAAAAGGCAATGTTGCGGTCTTGGGGCACGGCAGTGGGGGCCAGCATGGGGCTGACTGTGTGTGGAATGGTGTGGGGGGAAGGGGCAGAACGGCATGGGTCTGTGGGTGGGGCCACAGGTGGAAAGGGCAGAATGGGGACGGGACTGCAGGAGGAAGAGGTGGAGTGGGAATGGATGGTGGGAAGCAGGAGCCCAGCATGTAGCCCACTTGTTGTGTGATCCAGGGCCTCCTGACACCTAAATCCACCTCTTTCTGTGTATTGGAAGTCCCCCATCACCACCAAGTCCCGTTCTTTGGATGATTTTTTTAGTTGTTTAAAAAAATCCCCATCCATCTCTTCTTCCTGATTAGGTGGTCTGTAGTAGATCCCTACCATAACATCACCCTTGTTTTTTCCCCTTTTATCCTTACTCAGAGACTTTCAGTAAATCTGGCTCCTATTTCCATCTCAATGTCAGTCCAAGTCTATACATTTTTATAAGGCAACCCCCCTCCCTTTCTTCCCCCATCCTTCCTGAGCAAGCTGCACCCTTCTATACCATATTCCAGTCATGCATATTATCCCACCAATCATGAAAGATGGTGACACTTTGGTGATAGCTCTACGTGTTCCTATAGTCATTAGGTAGCCAGCAAAGTTCTGATCTTAATTGGGGCAGGCAACATAACGTTTCAACAGTGATCAAGTATTGCGTTTATTATTGCTGTATGTAACTACTGTGGTGATTACAAACCACTTGCAGAAGACGGTATTATTATAAATTAAAAGTATTTTAATTCAAGCATGTTTAATATAGCTTGGAAAAACACACTTGGTAACATTTGCTGTTAAGTTCCAAGAAAATTATTCGAAAATATTACCATTCTTTATTGCTCAGAATGCATTAGATATGGTCATAGTGAATTTAAAACATATAGCAAAGAATATTGTGGGGCAGATGTTTTTGATTTACTGTTATTTTTCTAGACATGTATCTTACAGTACAATACCTATTTTAATTTTTGTCTCAACCTTAAACACACATGGCATAGCACACATTAACAATTACAGTTGCTCGAGGTATTCTGCTAATGCAGGGAGAAAGTCCAGAGAGCAGAACCTGTCTCAGACAGAATGCACATAATTGAAATGAACAAGTTCAGCCTTAATTTACGTCATCTTCCAAGAACCAAAGTTAACAGCCCATGGATGTTCCATCCTGAGTAATTGGAATGGGATGAGGTAGTGCAAGGAGAATAAAACAATCATTCCTACATGGTTTATGTGAGCTTTATATTAAGTACAATAAGCAGCAATACATTGAAGCAAAAATATTTTATCCACCAAACAATTCAGCAAGTAACTTTAAATTTAGCATACCATTTGCTCTCTACACTGAGCTTTAACTGTACCCTTATATCTCCATATTAGATGCTCATCACTTTTTGCAGGTGCTTAACTATGGCCTTAAGAGCCTAACTTTAGGTCCTGATTTTTAGTCTTTATAACTACATGGACCAAACACTTCCTTTCAGACTGCCACTGGCCTCCATTCTTCACATGTGTGATTTTACCTTCATAGCAGGTAATGTTATAGAGGAGAAGAAAAAGTTCTTTTTTTTTTAAAGGGGCTTTCATGAGAGAACAATATGGAAATCTTGTTGAAATATCCTTTTCTTAAAGGCAGGTAAGTCTCTCCATATGATTTAAAAAAAAAACGTGCTTATGCAATGGAACTGAGTGATTTATTTAGTTGTGTAAATAAATCAATTAGATTATTTTAGACACTTAATTAGCTTATTACTTTTTCTTTTCCTTTGGTCTCTTAATGTCTAATTTCAAAAATTGAACATGTGCTTCTGAAGTGCATTAATTTCATTAATTAGAACGTATGTGCACAAATTTGAACACCTGCCTAGTAAAAGAAACCTCCCAAATGAATGGGAGACCTCTAATTCATCTGAATGACACCTTCACAAGGAAACAATGCCACATTGTTCCTCATAACTCATTTGCTTACATCTCCAAACATAAGAAGTATTTGTGGCACCTTAGAGACTAACAAATGTATTTGAGCATAAGCTTTCTTGAGCTACAGCTCACTTCATCGGATGCATTTACTGTTAGTCTCTAAGGTGATACAAATACTCCTTTTCTTTTTGAGAATACAGACTAACATGGCTGCTGCTCTGAAACATCTCCAAACATGGCTGGGAATTTGCTCCCAATAATCTATTTGGCTATATTTCTGCTAATAGTACTTAGCCTGTGTAAGTTGTGGTATTGAATTGCATCATCCTCAAGAGAGCACTGGAGGCTTGATGCCTCAGGAGGCAAAATGTTGCTTGGAGCTTCCTTCAAGGATGGCAATATTATCCCCTCCCCGAGTTCCACATGGATGGCCAGCTTTGGTGGCTGGCATGTAGGTGAATTGGAGCCATCTGCTCCCTGTCTCTCCCTGCTGCTTTGGGGTACTGCATTCCGCAAGGACGAAGTCCTGGGATCAGCCCGGCTCTCCCTCTAGTGCAGTAGTTCTCAACCTGCAGCCCGTGGACTGCTTGCGGCCCATCAGCACACAGCTGCGGCACATGTGACATCCTCGGGGTCATACAGGTAGTATTGGATGCATCCCACAATGGTAAATAGGTTGAGAAGCACTGCTCTAGTGCAATTCTTGTTGGCTCTTGGGTGACTCCTTATTCTTTTTTCCTTTCCCCTATGGTGCACTGTAAGGACTAATCACAACCAAGCTCATTATCTCTATATTCTTTAACTGTGGAAAAGATTTGATTTATTTAATCTCTAATTTTGCCAGAATTTGTTTATTATGACAGTAAATGAAAGTTCTGTATCTGTTCAAATCTGTTGTCCTAAATGAGATTTCCCCCAACACACACGTGAAAACCCTGCTTCTTTTATACATAGAGAGAGAGAGTATTACACACACACACACCCCATGTGTCAAATATACAATGTTCACAATTGCAGTGCCAAACACTAGATTCAAAAACTGAGTCAGCAGCACACCCTATGGTAATAACTGATAGATTTAATTAACATTGTGACTGGGGTTTTCACATTGTTTTATAACTTTATTTCTTTATTGGGCTTTCTACTTCATTGTGGGAATTTGGATACTTGTCAATGGGATTAAGATTTTTCCAACATGTTTCATTTCATAACGTTTCCCAAAAAGCCAAGAGATGAGAATCCAACCTATACATTAATTTCTTATTAAGAATTCTGGTAGATTGCAAGCTTTCCAAAATGAATATATAGTAACATGCATTTACTAGAGATTCTTATAAATTATACCTCAAAATCCATTACATGCTCTCCTTAAATGGACATAAAAGGGGATTTAACATAAAAGCTCTTTTAACAATAACATTAGGTTCTAACTATTTTATGTGATAATGAAATAAAATGTTTTTATAGTCACAGTTTCTTCCTGACAGATTAATGAAATCCCCTACATGATATAGACATGAGGTATCCTCTGCACTTGAACACAACTCTTTTGTAGCTTGTTATTCTCTAGTTTCATGAAAGAGAGCTAGGAAAGATATTGGAGATAAATTTTATTTTGAAGAACACAAGTTTACTTCTATTAAAAATTGCTATAATTCTATTGACTTTATTATATTATTATATCAATAGAAAAATAATTTTCCTCCAAAGCATGTTCTGAAAAGACAGAATGGAGGAGCTAGGTATTAATTAGTGGATGTTTGGTAACACCATCTGTTTAATTGCTACATTGTTTAAAAAAAAAAGTAAAAGGCACAGATTTCTTGGAACTTGCATTGCACAGTGGAGTTTGGAGTGATCAAATACACCCTGATTTACCATTTTCTCATTCTTTTTCATACAAATTAGATAGAATCCCCTCAAACTATTCCAAATGCTTAATTCTTTTTAGTTATTACACTGTTTTACTTTGTCTTATTAGGTTTGCTTATTAGGTTTGCTCTCTATAAATATATCAGAGGGATAAATACAGGAGAGGGAGAGGAATTATTTCAGCTCAGCACCAATGTGGACACAAGAACAAATGGGTATAAACTGGCCACCAGGAAGTTTAGACTTGAAATCAGACGAAGGTTTTTAACCATCAGAGGAGTGAAGTTTTGGAATAGCCTTCCAAGGGAAGCAGTGGGGGCAAAAGATCTATCTGGCTTTAAGATTCTACTCGAAAAGTTTATGGAGGAGATGGTATGATGGGATAATGGGATTTTGGTAAGTAATTGATCTTTAAATATTCAGGGTAAATAGGCCAAATCCCCTGAGATGGGATACTAGATGGATGGGATCTGAGTTACTGTAGAAAATTCTTTCCTGGGTATCTGGCTGGTGAATCTTGCCCATATGCTCAGGGTTTAGCTGATTGCCATATTTGGGGTCGGGAAGGAATTTTCCTCCAGGGCAGATTGGAGAGGCCCTGGAGGTTTTTCGCCTTCCTCTGTAGCATGGGGCATGGTTGACTTGAGGGAGGCTTCTCTGCTCCTTGAAGTCTTTGAACCATGATTTAAGGACTTCAATAGCTCAGACATGGGTGAGGTTTTTCATAGGAGTGGGTGGGTGAGATTCTGTGGCCTGCGCTGTGCAGGAGGTCGGACTAGATGATCAGAATGGTCCCTTCTGACCTTAGTATCTATGAATCTATGAATCTAGGTAGCTTTCAACATTTGCAAATAGAATTATGTGGTGGCAAGCTCCTTATATATGGGAGGATGACATCAGAATCTCAGTTGTTTTATTTCCCTGTGTTGGATGGGAAAAATCTGACCCAACCTTTTGGACTAGTGTAGAAGAACATGAAGAAAGAAAAAATACTACTATACATTCCTGTATTTTAGTACTGCATCCATGACGTCTTTTTTTTAATCTCCTGTGCTTTAATGATAGCTGAAAAACAGAGTTGTTTGTTTGTTTGTTTTTTAAATTTGCTTCCATATTTCTTCATTACCAAGTTTTAGCCCAGAGGAAGTTTTTTATGGCTGAGTTATAAACCTTTGAAAGAAAAGGGGTTATAATGGAAAGGCTGACAGGCCCTTAACTTATAGCAGCACTAGCCATTATAGTGTGCATATGTATGTGTCTGCATGGATTGGTAATGACAGATATTGTACGTGTACCAACGGGTGAGCTTGAAAAATCTCAGCATGAAAATGGCAATAAATGATGCACAGTACTAAAAGCTGTAAAATGTCAAACAATATGTACCTTACCATACCATACATTTTAAAGTTGATAGTACGTCATCTGTACAACTTTCAAAGTATTCTCAGTTACAGCAATGCAAACGTTACATTCAGAAGCTGTGAGGGCATATGGAGATATATGCTTATTGGTTGTAGTAAGGAAAGGAAAGATAACAGAGTCTTGTGGTTAAATCACTAGACTGAGAGTCTGGAGATCTGGGTTCCTAACTCTGCCATAGATGGTCCTGTGTGACCTTGGGTAGGTCAGTTAGGTTATAATTTTCAGAAGTGCCTAATTGACTTAGTCATTTGTCACTTTTGAAAATGGGACTTAGGCTTCTAAGTTTCAGAGTAGCAGCCGTGTTAGTCTGTATTCGCAAAAAGAAAAGGAGTACTTGTGGCACCTTAGAGACTAACAAATTTATAGAATATCAGGGTTGGAAGGGACCTCAGGAGATCATCTAGTCCAACCCCCTGCTCAAAGCAGGACCAATCCCAAATTTTTGCCCCACATCCCTAAATGGCCCCCTCAAGGATTGAACTCATAACCCTGGGTTTAGCAGACCAATGCTCATTTGAGCATAAGCTTTCGTGAGCTACAGCTCATGGATGAAGTGAGCTGTAGCTCACGAAAGCTTATGCTCAAATAAATTTGTTAGTCTCTAAGGTGCCACAAGTACTCCTTTTCTTTAGGCTTCTAAGTGCTTTTGAAAAAATTATCCTTAGTCTCTCTGGGACAGATTTTTATGTGCCTAACTGATAATCCCCCTAGGTACCTGTCTGCATGTTTAGGCACCTAAATACTTTTTAAAAAATGGACTGTGTGTTAGTTCCCCATCTGTAAATGGGGTCTCACCATTTGTCTGTCTTCTGTATTTGGATTGTAAAATCTTTGTGGCAGGGGCTCTCTTTTACTATGTGTACATTGAACCTACCAGAACTGAGGTGCAGTTCCAGGAGCTTCTAGATGCTATTGTAATATAAATAACAATATAGGCATATAGGAGTTTGAGCTGCATTTTTTAAAGTGGCAATGAATATGTGAGGCAGATGGTTATAATTATTTTTTCTTGTCTTATATGTCCTCGTTTACCTTATTGTACTAGTAATTTGGGGTTTTTCTGAAACAGGATCCCATGCAGCTGTAATACTTACAGTTGATGAGAAGCAAACAAATCTGGATAGGAGGGAAAGCTATGGATGTAAACCTGAGATGGCTTGAATGAAAAAAAAAAAAATTCAGGATCATTCTGCTGCTATCTATGTATTTAGCTAATAACAGTTTTCAGAAATAATAAGAAATGTGCATTCTGGTATAGCTAGCTGGACAGGATCAAAATATGAATAAAAGATTGTTTTTACCAAAATGCTGCTTAACAATGAATATAAAAAACACATGAGATTTAAGGCTTTGTCTAAACTCTTGCTTTAGAAAATAAGCCCTCAGGCAGCAGACAGGGTATGTTTAGTGCTTCCAGCAGAGGCCAGGGTCTTTCACTCTGCTTGTAGAGCCTTCCTGAGGTGGACAGTATTAGATGCTCTCTGTGCTGGTAAGTTGATATCAAGAAGTGCAGACACTAAGGGAACAATTGTATTAGTTTTAACTAATTCCACTATGCCCGTGCCCTGAGCACTGTTGATGAAAACAAAGAAGATTAAACTCAGCATAATCTGGGAATCTTTGTATAAGGAAAGTTTAAGTTACCATAAACTCTTCAAAATCTTTGGGTTTGAGGACGAGTAAGAAATAAAAACAATATGAACTAGCTCAAGTTGGCAGTCGTATTCTCCCCTACCCCCATGTGCTCTTAAACCCTTTACAAATGCTTTGGAATGGGAAGAATGGGCTTTGTTAGCAAAAAGGCATAAAAAAGAACTGCACTACTGTGTACTTCTTTTGGTTGTTTAACATACCATTTCATTAGATGAGTGACTTGGAAGTCTTTGAGGTGCAAACACACACAGACTGAGGCATGGCAGCAGCAGATTTTCTTTGAAGTCTGCTTTTGGAATACAGCTGGGCTGTCTGGTGGGTATACCATTTCACTAAACGAAGGTACTGCAGTCTCTGTGCTTTTCCAGCATCCAGCAGAAGTGAGGGAGTGGATGCAGGTAATTTGATTACAGCTTAACCCAGATGAAACAGAAATCATGGCAACAGGTCTAAAGAGACACCTAAAGGAACGGTCTGGGTTGTAAGCATGCCTACTGTCAGAGGTTTTTGTCTGGTCCTTGTCAAATAATTTGAAATTTGAAATGTCCTGTGGGATCCAGTTGCACATCTTCTATATGCAGATAGCAGCTGTGGAACCTAGTACCTTTTTCAATTTAAAGTTCGCCTGGAGGATGTGACCAATCCTGATCCAGCTCTTGTCACTATGATTGGCACCACTGGAACTTTATGGTTAGATTACTGTCATTTAACCTCTATTGAGCTGCCCTTGGAAACTACTCAAAAGCTTAATCTAATGTAAAATGTGGAGGCTTGCTTCATGCCTGAGGTGATCCATGGGGAGTACATAACAGTAGGAGTGAAACCCTGGTCCCTCTGAAGTGAATGGGTATTTGGTCTTTGACTTCAGTGTGGCCAGGTTTTCACCTGGAATTTCTGTGATCTGCGGTGGCTGCTTGCAGTACTTCTGGAGGCTGTGCAGAGTGCTGTCACGATCTGTAAAGTCAAGTTGTTTGGAAAATCACTTTTCTTCCCATATCCCAAAAGTGGGAGTTGAAATCTGTTTTATTTTCACTGTCACTTTTGGGGATGACACTTTCCAGGGGTGGCAGCAGGGCATTCTTGGGGAAGGGCTTACAGCTCCTAGCAACTGGTCCATCTGTGAATGCATTAGAGTTTAGGGGCCAGGTTTTTAAAGGTATTTAGGCATGTAAAGTTCCAGATAGGGGCCTACTTGGATTTTCCAAAGGCCCTTGATGCCTAAATCCCATTGAAATCTGTCAGGTTGTCAAAGAAAAAAGAAAAAAAAAAAAGGAGTTAAGACACAAATGAAATCTAGATGTAAACAGAATCATTGTAGATTGTTTCCTCTTTGCTCCTTGTTTGCAAAGCAATTAGATAAATAATTAACCTCTGTGTCAGTTTCTCTCTCTTTTGCTCTTTAAAATCAATTAAGAGGTGGCAGTGCTTGTTCCCTCAAATCAATGATTTTGATATGAAGCACTCTTGTTGAATTTCCAGATTTTACAGCTGCTCTGGAGGTTGGTGGTGTGACGGATATGGTAATTTCCTGAACAATCTTTGGGAGATATTACTGAATTAAGTTTAAGTATCTTTGAAGTCCATTGTATTAAATGCGAAGGTTATATATTTTTATGGGCCTGGGTGATCAAAGGACCATATTGAATAAAGTGGCAGACAAGAATAACATTGTGGGACAAAACCTGTGACGTGTATTTCCTGGGAAATATCTAGTGAGATGAATGCAAATCCCCCCTTGCCTTCTTTTATGCAAAAACCCAGCCCTTTGAAGCTATGCCCTGAAGAGAAGGTGACTGTATGCTGATTATCTGTTCCCAAGTTCAAAGACCCGAACTCTATAAAGGAGACTCATGAGTGTGTCTTTTCAGAGCTAAAAGCTGTTATAAACTTATAACCACAGAAAAATCCCTTGTGGTTTGAAGGACTGACCACCTGCCCGAGCCCTTGTTGGAGTTGGGGGGTGATCTCTGTTAAGCTTATTAGCATGGATGTAGGTTCTTATATTGTTTTTAATATGTTTTTGCTGTAATGCTTTCACAATAAGAGCTGTGTGGCACCTTATACCTGTGGGCAATAACACTGTTGATAGCCTTTGAAGAGAAAGCAAAGCAGGCCTCTTAGGCAGTCTGACTTTCTGCGGAAATCACAGTGTAGGCAGGGAAGTGCGCAGCCTGGAAAAACTCTGGTTAGAAAGAAGAGAGATTCATTTTTGCACTCATGAGAGATGACATCTGCAGACCCTGGAGCCTAGAATGGGTGTGCAAGCTCGATAATGGAAATTGCCCTGTACGGTAACTGTTGAAAAATAGGTTTCAGAGTAGCAGCCGTGTTAGTCTGTATTCGCAAAAAGAAAAGGAGTACTTGTGGCATCTTAGAGACTAACAAATTTATTAGAGCATAAGCTTTCGTGAGCTACAGCTCACTTCATCGGATGCATTTGGTGGAAAAAACAGAGGGGAGATTTATATACACACACAGAGAACATGAAACAATGGGTTTATCATACACACTGTAAGGAGAGTGATCACTTAAGATAAGCCATTAACAGCAGCAGGGGGGGAGGAAAGGAGGAAAACCTTTCATGGTGACAAGCAAGGTAGGCTAATTCCAGCAGTTAACAAGAATATCTGAGGAACAGTGGGGGGTGGGGTGGGGGGGAGAAATAGTCAAACTGGACAGTCTCTACATAAAAGAATGAATGGACACAAATCAGACGTCAAGAATTATAACATTCAAAAACCAGTTGGAGAACACTTCAATCTCTCTGGTCACTCGATTACAGACCTAAGAGTGGCTATCCTTCAACAAAAAAGCTTCAAAAACAGACTCCAACGAGAGACTGCTGAATTGGAATTAATTTGCAAACTGGATACAATTAACTTAGGCTTGAATAGAGACTGGGAATGGATGAGTCATTACACAAAGTAAAACTATTACCCCATGTTATTTCTCCCCACCACCCCACCCCCCCACTGTTCCTCAGATATTCTTGTTAACTGCTGGAATTAGCCTACCTTGCTTGTCACCATGAAAGGATTTCCTCCTTCTCCTCCCCCCCGCTGCTGGTGATGGCTTGTCTTAAGTGATCACTCTCCTTACGGTGTGTATGATAAACCCATTGTTTCATGTTCTCTGTGTGTGTATATATCAATCTCCCCTCTGTTTTTTCCACCAAATGCATCTGATGAAGTGAGCTGTAGCTCACGAAAGCTTATGCTCTAATAAATTTGTTAATCTGTAAGGTGCCACAAGTACTCCTTTTCTTTTTGCGAATACAGACTAACACGGCTGCTACTCTGAAACCTGTCATTATGCAAGGCACTGAATTTAGCCATATAGAGTGGAAATCTGTGAACTTCATGAAAAAACTCGTACAGATACAGACAGACATCGTCTTCCTCTCCAAATGCAAACAGATGGACATCATACCGAAAGGACTGAAGGTAAAAATTCCATTACAATCTACATACCACACAAACTATGCTGACAGCTTGTGCCACACACTCTCAAAGAAACTGCGGAACCACCTGATCAACATCCTCTACAGCAAAAAGGGAAAGACTAAGAATGAGCTCTCAAAACTGGATACTCTCATAAAGAACCAACCTTCCACACAAACTTCCTCGTGGCTGGACTTTACAAAAACTAGACAAGCCATTTGCAACACACACTTTGCTTCTCTACAAAAGAAAAAGGACACTAAGCTATCTAAACTACTACATGCCACAAGGGGCCACAACAATGGTTCCCGTAACCCACCCAGCAATATTGTTAATCTATGCAACTATACTCTTAGCTCATCAGAAGAATCTGTCCTATCTCGGGGCCTCTCCTTTTGCCCCTCCACCCCCACGAACATGATACGGTTCTGTGGTGACCTAGAATCCTATTTTCGACGTCTCAGACTCAAGGAATATTTCCAACACACCTCTGACCAGCATATTAACCCACAGAGACTTTCCTACCAACACTACAAAAAGAAGGATTCTGGGTGGACTCCTCCTGAAGGTCGAAACAGCAGCCTGGATTTCTACATAGAGTGCTTCCGCCGACGTGCACGAGCTGAAATTGTGGAAAAGCAGCATCGCTTACCCCATAATCTCAGCCATGCAGAACACAGTGCCATCCACAGCCTCAGAAACAACTCTGACATCATAATCAAAAAGGCTGACAAAGGAGGTGCTGTCGTCATCATGAATAGGTCGGAGTATGAACAAGAGGCTACTAGGCAGCTCTCCAACACCACTTTCTACAAGCCATTACCCTCTGATCCCACTGAGAGTTACCAAAAGAAACTACAGCATTTGCTCAAGAAACTCCCTGAAAAAGCACAAGAACAAATCTGCACAGACACACCCCTAGAACCCCGACCTGCGGTATTCTATCTGCTACCCAAGATCCATAAACCTGGAAATCCTGGACGCCCTATCATCTCAGGCATTGGCACCCTGACAGCAGGATTGTCTGGCTATGTAGACTCCCTCCTCAGGCCCTTCGTTACCAGCACTCCCAGCTATCTTCGAGACACCACTGACTTCCTGTGGAAACTACAGTCCATTGGTGATCTTCCTAAAAACACCATCCTAGCCACTATGGATGTAGAAGCCCTCTACACCAACATTCCACACAAAGATGGACTACAAGCCGTCAGGAACAGTATCCCCGATACTGTCACAGCTAACCTGGTGGCTGAACTTCGTGACTTTGTCCTCACCCATAACTATTTCCCATTTGGGGACAATGTATACCTTCAAATCAGCGGCACTGCGATGGATACCCGCATGGCCCCACAGTATGCCAACATTTTTATGGCTGACTTAGAACAACGCTTCCTCAGCTCTCGTCCCCTAATGCCCCGACTCTACTTGCGCTACATTGATGACATCTTCATCATCTGGACCCATGGAAAAGAAGCCCTTGAGGAATTCCACCAGGATTTCAACAATTTCCATCCCACCATCAACCTCAGCCTGGACCAGTCCACACAAGAGATCCACTTCCTGGACACTACGGTGCTAATAAGCGATGGTCACATAAACACCACCCTATATCGGAAACCTACTGACCGCTATTCCTACCTACATGCCTCTAGCTTTCATCCAGATCATACCACTCGATCCATTGTCTACAGCCAAGCTCTACGATATAACCGCATTTGCTCCAACCCCTCAGACAGAGACAAACACCTACAAGATCTCTATCATGCATTCCTACAACTACAGTACCCACCTGCTGAAGTGAAGAAACAGATTGACAGAGCCAGAAGAGTACCCAGAAGTCACCTACTACAGGACCGGCCCAACAAAGAAAAGAACAGAACGCCACTAGCCATCACCTTCAGCCCCCAACTAAAACCTCTCCAACGCATCATCAAGGATTTACAACCTATCCTGAAGGACGACCCATCACTCTCACAGATCTTGGGAGACAGGCCAGTCCTTGCTGACAGACAGCCCCCCAATCTGAAGCAAATGCTCACCAGCAACCACACAACAGAACCACCAACCCAGGAACCTATCCTTGCAACAAAGCCCGTTGCCAACTCTGTCCACATATCTATTCAGGGGACACCATCATAGGGCCTAATCACATCGGCCACACTATCAGAGGCTCGTTCACCTGCGCATCTACCAATGTGATATATGCAATCATGTGCCAGCAATGCCTCTCTGCCATGTACATTGGTCAAATTGGACAGTCTCTACGTAAAAGAATAAATGGACACAAATCAGACGTCAAGAATTATAACATTCAAAGACCAGTTGGAGAACACTTCAATCTCTCTGGTCACTCGATTACAGACCTAAGGGTGGCTATCCTTAAACAAAAAAACTTCAAAACCAGACTCCAATGAGAGACTGCTGAATTGGAATTAATTTGCAAACTGGATACAATTTACTTAGGCTTGAATAGAGACTGGGAATGGATGAGTCATTACATAAAGTAAAACTATTTCCCCATGTTATTTCTCCCCCCACCCCACCCCCCACTGTTCCTCAGACATTCTTATTAAGTGCTGGAAATGGCCCACCTTGATTATCACCACAAAAGGTTTTCCTCCTTCCCCCCTCCCCTCCTTCCTGCTGGTAATAGCTCATCTTAAGTGATCACTCTCCTTACAGCTTTCAGAGTAGCAGCCCTGTTAGTCTGAATTCGCAAAAAGAAAAGGAGTACTTGTGACACCTTAGAGACTAACAAATTTATTAGAGCATAAGCTTTCGTGAGCTACAGCTCACTTCATCGGATGTATTTGGTGGAATATATATTTGTTAGTCTCTATGGTGCCACAAGTACTCTTTTTCTTTCTCCTTACAGCGTGTATGATAAAACCCATTGTTTCATGTTCTCTGTGTGTGTCTATAAATCTCCCCACTGTATTTTCCACCAAATGCATCCGATGAAGTGAGCTGTAGCTCATGAAAGCTTATGCTCAAATAAATTTGTTAATCTCTAAGGTGCCACAAGTACTCCTTTTCTTTTTGTGAATACAGACTAACATGGCTGCTACTCTGAAACTCAGTGGGGGGTTTTACTAGTTAGGGAATCCAACAAATTCAAGCAAGAGCCTTTTTGTGCTAAATCTTTAGTGCTGTTGTGTGATAAATTACATTATATTACATAATGGCATAACAGAATAATTATACATTAGTAATGATGTACTTTGTGAAAAATAATTATTTTTTGGAAATCTTCCTCTGCAGCAAACAAAAGTCGCGCTAGGACTTGTGCTAGACACCTCAGAAATTTTCTAACATTGTGGAGGTATTTCCTATTCCAAGTATCACAGAAATACCATAGTCTCTCAGCTATTGCTCTGAGGCAATTACCAGTAAGTATTGACCTTTCAGTGGCAACCAAAGAAAGCTGAATGAAGCCAATGAAAAGTCTTCTGTTAACTTCAATGGGTTTTGATCTGAATAATTCATTTTATTTCCCAGCACACCTCCACTTCATACATGTGCCACAACGATGCTTTTAATAAGCAATATCTTTTTTGGAATAATGGTACTACAGTGGTGGTGATAATTTTTGTGCCCACAAGTGAAGTAGAATACTGCTGCTGATGTAGAGACACTGGGGGAGATAAAAAAACTGTCTTTACTAATGTGGGCATACTATTAAAGACTCCCTTTGCTGCTGTTCTTTCTCACTGTAGGTACATTCTGTCTGCAACATGACCCGCCCCCTCTGGAGTGATAGCTGGAGTGAAATTCTGGTTCCACTCTTAGTTTCTTGACTGCTGACATTCTAGTGCAATTTCATTTGCCAACCTGCAGCATTGGGCAGGAAATTGGGGGTGGGTGGGGAGAGAATGTTCTATTTCATCTTACTTTAGTCAAACAATGTGTTTGTCAGTTTCATTAAACTCATTGTGATATAGATTCCCATTATATGATAATGTTTTAAAATAAACATGTGAGAGAAAAAGTGAATTCTCATGTAACTAATGCTTCAGTGGAAGTTTGTCTCCTTTTCCTTCCAGGATTTATACCTGAGACTGCTTTAATAAAGGCCATGAATCAGCAGCTACATAATATTCTTGGCTCTCACACACCTTTACCGTATCCATCCCAGATTATCATTTGAATCACAAAAAATATTCCACTCAAAATGGTGTTTCAATATATTTTAATAATGAAAAACAAAATTATTTGATTCCCAAGTGATATTCTTAAGAAGCAAGGCTTAGAAAATTTTATTTCCATTGTCCATCATGAGCATTTGTTCTATGCATGGTATCTCAGTGACTTCTTTGGTGCATTTCTCAAGTTCACATTGTCCCAAGTGCACATTACATATTTCATAACTTCTTAATGAGCCATCCATAAGAGATTGTCCTGGTAATAGCCTTTTCCATTTGTTTAGGGTAGCAGTGGAAATTGTTTATCCAGAAAAACAAACAAACATTAATCTTTTTTTTTTTTTTGCGTGCTTGTTCTTGTGGAACCAAAGTTAACAGTAAAGCAAAATGTATGGGGAAGATTGTTACCTTTCTTGCTTTATCACTGAATACTAAACCCTAAAACTCGGAATCAAAACACCAACTAAATTTTTTGATGCTTATAAAAATTTAAAATGGAGCAGAAAATTTGAACTGTATTTTAAACGGACAGTAATCATTATTTCCATTGCCACTTATACTAACATCTTTAATTATAGTACATTCTTTTGATAATAGTATGGCTATGAAAACTAATTCCATTGAAACCCTTTTGTAATTTAATAATTAATAAAGGTACCAATATAGCAAACTACTACTACTTTTTGGTGTTTGTGCTTCATTTAACATTCTCTTCCTGTTTCCCATCGGTTCCAGGTAAAAAAGGCACAGCATGAAGGTTACAAAAAGTTTTTGAGGACAGAAGTGTTCATAATGCGTTTACTTATTTTGCCATTTCACTAAATTGCCAAATAATCTGTTTTCAAATCATTTTATGATTGCTACAGCTTTTTCTCAGAGTGTATGTTGTATTTAGAACTCAGAACTGTCATCATCTGAGTGGGAGTCATGTCTTAGTCTGATGCTCTGTTCCAAGATCAGATAGTATGTGTCTGGGATAGGATTTCAGATTAACATAATAAGAAAAGGAGTACTTGTGGCACCTTAGAGACTAACAAATTTAAGTACTCCTTTTCTTTTTGCGGATACAGACTAACACGGCTGCTACTCTGAAACCGGTAAACATAATGGTATCCTTTTGCTGCCTCAGGGCCTGATCTAAAGGCCATTGAAGTCAATGGGAGTTTTTCTGTTGATTTCAGTGGTTCTAGATAGACCCTTTCTCACATGCTCTCACATCTTCTTCTTACATAAGCTATGGAGATAATTAACAACTTCGGATTGCTCATTCTTTATTCAAACTGCAGTTTCCAAACAATGTCATAAGATAAACATAATTATGACACTGGATCATCTCTAAAGGGAACTATTTCCTTTTTTTTTGCTCCTCGTTAATTTCCTTAAGGGTTGGGCTAAATACTATGTTATAGCCATATGGAAAATTAATATAATGAACAAGACAATGCAATTCATTGCATGTAGCCAGTTTAATCATGAATTTATGCCCATCCCTTTAATTTGAGCATACAGCAAAATGGGGTAAAATGTATCCCCAGCAATTTAATTCCTAGAAGTGAAATCCACTTACACTTAACATTGTAAGAAAGTGGCTTTATCTGTGGTATATGGAGGAGAGCTTGGTTTCAATTGTAGAATGAACTGAAGTTTACCTAAATGTACATGGTGATGTCTAGATCCTCAGTTAATGGGTCCTTAAAAAGGCTAGTAGATTTACTCTCCAAAAAGTCGGTGTGTTTATTCATAAAGTGTTCATCATATGCACTATAAACAGAGAGTGTGAAAGCTCAGCGTTAGCAACGTTTCACTCCAAATATTCATAAAGGGAGAGAGCCTAAAAAGTACCACAGAGCCAAATTTGTTTATATTTTTTTCATTTTAGGAACCTCTCTCTGAAGTTGTCAAAGGAGGTGGACCAAGGAGAAGCTAGGTGTCCTCATGTCAGCCAGGTGGCCAGCAGTCCAGCTGTGGAGTGGCCTTTTGCAGGCCTGGAAGAAGGTGGAGGCATGGAATCTTTGCCCTTCCGACTGATGATGCAGGATTGCACAGCTGTAAAGACGTTACTGCTGAAAATGAAGAGGGTTCTTCAAGAGGTAATGGTTTAATCATTTGTAAGATTAATACTTGCCAATGCTAATAGGCTAGGTAGTCTGGAGGGTTTTAGAGAAATGAGTGGCACAGAATGGAGTCTATTTTTCTGTACCCAGAATGTCTTAAAAACATGGAAATAACTCTTATATAGGCTCCCAGTGTGGCTTTTGGGTGTCCCAATGCCTCAGGCAGCTTTCAAATCCCAGCCCAGGTGCTCAGTGGACTAGATGTGAGCTAAACTGTGAGTCGGAGTCACAAAATGTCTATATTTTCCAGTTTTGCTTCATCCTGTGCATGTCTTGTTTTAGTTTGTGTTTTACACTTTGAACCTGTAGCAGTAGCTAGCCATGCCCTGGTACGTCAAAGGGCTCACTGTATACCAACATATACAGTGAACTGGTTCTGTGGGTGCTCCAGAGCTCAAGCACCTATGGAAAAAAAATAGGGGATGCTCAGTCAGCACCCACGAGCCACAGCTGTTCAATGGGGCCACTGATCAGCTACTCGGTGGGCTTGAGGTACTCAGCTTTGGGGGGTGGGCCGTGGAGAGGGAGCAGGACGAGGTGGAGTGAGAGCAAGGTGTCAGGGAGGGGTGGAGTGGGGACAGGAAGAAGCAGAGCAGGGCCTTCGGAAAAGGGCAGAGCACCCACTAGAAAAATTACAAGTCAGCCCCGGTGCCAGCATGGACCCTGTGTCTGCCCACTCTGGCACCCTTATAGACAGGCTAAGGCATCTCTTGAGCCTCTTCTTTGTTAACTGTGTTAGGTTACTTGGACTGAATAAGACAAATTGTATTCTGGTCCTCCCACAAGATACAGTGTTTCTTGTCTCTTAGATAGTCATTCATCACATGTTCCACAATATTAATGGTCAAATTCAAGTAATACTCATTTCTAAATAATATAGAGAACAGAGAGAGATAAAAACAAATACAAGCACTGGAAATTCTACTCTTGTGAGACTGACTGAGTATAGGCTCTGAGTATTAATTGCAAAGGTTAACTGTTGTAGCTTTGGTTCTTAGATGACAGATGAAATTTGAAAATTTCTCAGTCCATGCAGAGCTTTCCAGAACTGTGACTTGTGCTACCTACGTATATTTTCCTGCCTCTTGATAGGGTGTCAGTAAGCTATGGTGAGTCCACCATATACAATCAACTCTTTCTTATAGGTCTTTGGAAACCAAGTTCAAGCCAAATTAGCAAATTGAGACATTATGTCAGCTGTTAAACTAGGATGCAAATATACATATGAGCAACTGTTACACAGTCACTGTGTTACTATAATGTTGTATAAGCCTTGTCCATGTTTAGAAAAGTAATAATCTTTTTGTTATTTTACTTGTATGGTTCCTAGCATGATAAGGTCGCAATACCTGACTGAGACACCTTTGTGCTATTGTAATGCAAATAATGATTATTAATATACCATAATAATAATTATAATTAATAATGGTAATGGAGGGACTATTTCACATAAAGATTTCTCTTCAACTGGTATAACCTTCAAAAGATAGCGTCAAAAGATATGTCTACCCCTCGGAATTGTTTGAGTAAACATGCTTTCTTGTAGTTAGGTTTATTAGGATTTTAATGATTTCTCACCTCAGGAAGAGTCTTTTAATGTTTTACATAGTGAATTATCATATTTCCTTTAGACATAAGCTTAAGACTACTCTCATTTTTATACACAGTTAACTTGTAGTAGAATACAGTATATAATTTAAAAAAAACACTCAAAAATTATCTCTGCAAAAGGTAAGGTCCACACAGTTCTTCAAGATGTCCCCTGCTTATTCCCACTGATGGGTATAGCACCTCCTGGGTTACTGTACTCCCTTTGGATAACTAATCTTAGTTTTCCCTCCTGTTTGTTCCTGTCCCCCACCCCTCTTTATCTCATAACTTTAAATTTCCAAGTCTCATTGCTACTTAATACAGTCTTGTTCACAAGACTACTGTTTGTTCAGGTTTTTCCCTAGGGAGGGGGAGTTGTTAGTGCAGTAATGAGTATGGAGAGAGTGTAGATTTTTTTGGGGGGGGGAGGGCATCTATTTAATATTTAATATTAATACTATTTAATAGTACTGAGTTGTTTTTAGATTTCAAACATACTGTAGGCTTAGTGAAAAGAAAAGGAGTACTTGTGGCACCTTAGAGACTAACAAATTTATTTGAGCATAAGCTTTTGTTGGATTCGATGAAGTGAGCTATAGCTCACGAAAGCTTATGCTCAAATAAATTTGTTAGTCTCTAAGGTGCCACAATACTCCTTTTCTTTTCGAGAATACAGACTAACACGGCTGCTACTCTGAAACCTGTAGGCTTAGTGCTTGCTGGATGAATTGGGTACTTCTCAAGGTGAGTAAAATGGGCATAATTTTGCCTGAATTTATGATAGGTTAAATTTAGGTAGGTGAGTTAAATATATTAGGTAGGAGAAGTTTTCCTGCTTTCTTCATAAGGCATACACATTATCTACTGTATAATAATTTCCATTGTTTTAGTGATAGTTTTTAATAAGACTGTCAAGGTGGGTTTAGTAGCTGATCCAGCAAATTAAGATAACATGATATCTCCATGTTCTGTGATTGTTTCATTTCGATGGTAAATGCTTCAGATCAGGGACTGTCTCTTTTACAACTTTGCAAAGCACCATGAAGTGTTCTGCAGCTATACAAATGTTTGTTAATTATAACAATAATAATATCAGTAGGAAAGCTGCTCTAGATATATATATTTTTTTTTCCAAAGCATTATTTATTTTACGAGGGAAAAGCTTTTGGTTCTTTTTGGCTCTGATGAAGAATCAGTCTTTACAATATGGTTTTTAATGTTTGTTTGAAGGTAGTACTTTGAAAAATTATGCAAAAGCCCACAGGTAGGCAGTGTGACTTAGAGGACAGAGCACTGCACTGGGACTCAAGAAACCTGGATACTATTCCCAGCTCTCCCACTGGCCAACTGGATGTCTCTGGGGAAGACACTTCACCTCTTTCTCAGCTTTCCCATCTGTAAAATAATGATACTGAAACCTCCTTTGTAAAGTGCTTTGAGATCTACTGATAAAAATGCACTCTAGGATCTAGGTAGTATTATGATTGATGTTTGAAATACTCTGCAGGCTAATGGCAAGTGGGCTTTCACTGGACAGTTGATTAATAAAAAAAATTGAAGTAGCCTGAAAATATGGTTTTCAGATACATTAACGATCTCCTGCAGTCAGTTGTTACAGGTATTATGTTTACTTACGTTGTCCATTAGCAACTTGTGAAGCAATTGTAAGGTTATTTCAGTGTAAAACACTGCAGGTTTCCTTTTTAAACTACCTTTGTAATTAATCAGTGTAGCATTGCTGATTTATTCAACAACTCTGCATTGAATGCAGTCATCTTTATCAAGTAATTCATGCTGGAAATTGGTAATTCCTTCATTTCATAGTGCATTAATATGCATTTCATATCAGTGTAAATTTAAATAAATAATAATAAAAATTACCAGATGTATCATTAGGACTTAACTTTATCTCTTTAAATTGCTGTTTGCATGGAAATTTATGTTCAGCAGTCGCTCTCACCTCACAATGTATAAGAAATTTATATTTTTGCAAGGTCGTATATTGGGGCAAACACCATGGCTACCTGCATGTTGATACCAAGCACAACTCTAATCCCAAGGCCTCTCTACCATAATACTAATGATATCCATCCATTTACTCATAAACATTTCATGAATATCTCTTTGTACAATTTTGAACCGAAAGGAAACCACCTAATGGTTTCAGTGTGTACACCAAAGTTAGGAAATTCTGGAAATGCTAACAAGTAAACTATGAAAATTTGTTTATGACATTGCGGGGGGGGGGGGATAGGGACCATTTTCATAACAGTGTGAGTGAATAGGAAGGAGGTGCATATAACTTCAGTTCATTTAGAATCTTATCTGTGGGTATATCTACACAATAAAGAAAAACCATGGCTGGTCTGTGCCAGCCGACTTGGGCTTACAGCGTTTAAGCTGTGAAGCTGCTTTATTGCTATATAGACTTTCGGGCTGGGGCTGGAGCATGGGTTCTAGGACCTGTAGGGTGGGAGGATCCCAGGGCTCAGGATCCAGCCCAACCCCGTAGTCTACATAACAATGAAACAGCCCCACAGCCTGAGTACTGTGAGCCAAGTCGGCTGGTTTTGCTGTGTAGACATAGCCTAAAATTGCTATGATATTTTTATAGATTGTGTTAAACCTCTTTGAAACTGTTGAATGTAACAGCCCCTCTTCATTCAGTTTAAATATAAGAGTCAATAGCAATCTCCGGATCAAAGCATATGTACTTGTTACTGCTCAAAACAAAAAAAAAAAACCACAAAAGTACCTTTCTCAGACATGAAGAAGAACTCTATGTAAACTCAGAAGCTTGTCTTTCTCACCAACAGAAGTGATCTGATAAAAGATATTACCTCACCCACCTTGTCTCTCCTGAACAAAGGCAGGTCAGAAGGTCACTCAGGAATTTCAACTGTGTGGGTGGAGAGTGTGGCTGGGTTTTGTTTTGGGTAGAAGTGTGAATGGGAGGGAAGCAAGAGAGACAGCACAGAGAAACTAGCACAACAGGAGAAGGAAGCTATAGACAGAGCCTGGGAGAGGTTTAGAGGCAGGTTTGGTATCTGGTGCTGGGTAAGGGCATGGCTACACTTGCAGATGTAGAGCGCTTTGAGTTAAACCCACCTTCGGAGAGCACAGTAGGGAAAGCCCAGCAGTCTATCCACACTGACAGGAACAAGCGCACTGGCATGGCCACATTTGTAACACTTGCAGTGGCATTGGGAGCGGTGCATTGTGGGCAGCTATCCAACAGGGCACCTCTTCCCATTCTAGCGCTGTGGCTTGTGGGAAGGGGGCAGGAGTGCGGGGCATTCTGGGTCCTGTCCCAATGCCCTGTGATGCATCGGTTCGCATCCCAGTAATCCCTGTGCTTCCATCCACATTTGGCGCCATCTTTCAACGTTTTTTGTATTGCGCTCTCTGTCTTCCCTTTCGGTCTGCGGGAATGGAACTCGGACTGCTGAGGCATATGCTGACGAGTCTCGTGGGACTGTGTGAGGAGCTCGCCCCCATCCTGCGGCGCAAGGACACAAGATTGAGAGCTGCTCTGACGGTGGAGAAGTGGGTGGCTATTGCAATCTGGAAGCTGGCAACTCCAGACAGCTACCGATCGGTCGCTAAACAGTTTGGAGTGGGGAAGTTGACCTTTGCAGTCGTGTTGATGCAAATTTGCAGGGCCATTAATCACATCCTGCTCAGAAGAACCATGACTACAGGTAACGTGCATGACTTTGTGGATGGCTTTGCACAAATGGGTTTCCCTAACTGCGAATGGGCGATAGATGGCACACATATTCCAATTCTGGCACCAGCCCACCTAGCTTCCAAGTACGTTAATTGGAAGGGGTATTTGTCTATAGTTCTCCAGGTGCTTGTGGATCACCATGGGCATTTCACGGACATTAAGGCAGGTTGGCCCAGAAAGGTGCATGAGGCATGCATCTTTTGGAACACTGGCCTGCTCAGGAAGCTGCAAGCCAGGACTTTTTTCCCAGACCAGAAGATCACTATAGGGGAAGTCGAAATGCCCATTGTGATCCTTGGAGACCCCGCTTACCCTTTAATGCCATGGCTCATAAAACTCTACACAGGGAGTCTTGACAGCAGCAAGGAGCAGTTCAACAACAGGCTGAGCTGGTGCAGAATGACTGTGGAGTGTGCTTTTGGCTCTTTAAAGGGTCGCTGGTGCTCTTTGTATGGGATGCTGGACCTGGCAGATGACAGCATCCCGGCGGTTATATCCGCATGCTATACCCTCCATAACATTTGTGAAGGGAAGGGTGAACAATTCACTCAGGCATGGAACTCAACACCTGGAGGCTGAATTTGAACAGCCAGAGAGCAGGGCTATAAGAGGGGCCCAGCGCAGGGCTGCAAGGATTAGGGATGCCTTGAGGATCACTCTGAGGCTGAAAGCCACCAGTAATGTCTGGTGCCCTGCACAGGAGTGAAGTGCAATGGTTCCAAAGTTAGTAGGAATCTGCGTTTGCTACGCTGACTTGCAGTGCCTGTTTCTTTTCTGGGCTAAGGTATCTTTTACTTTATGCAATAATAAATAATGTTTTCAAAGCCAAAAAATCCATTTATTGAAAAGAAAATTCATTTATTGAAAAAAAACCACAACTGCTTGGGAAATGAAAAGGCCAAGAGGGTGGGGTGGGGAACGGTACAATCACAGATTTGCGTATGTCCTGTTATCATACTTAGTCTTCCTGTCTGGAGTGCTGTGCAATGAGTGCTGCACTTCAGGATGGCTATACTGCATGGTGATGGAGGTTAAGTGCAGTGAGTAAGGGTCGTAGTTTTCAGGACTGGGTGGCGAAGCTACAGGTATTGTAGGCAACTAGTGGTGCTAAGAATCCGGATGTTGGGGAAAGTGGGTTGGCGGTGACATGGGGGCACAAGGGAAAGAGTTTTGGGACAAGGGCTGCAGGGGGGGTTGGGTACGGTAGTGTTTCGCCTGCTTGGCTACATGTGCCTGGATCGAGTCCGCTCGGTGCTCCATTATGCTTTTCAGCCGATCTGTGCTTTCCTGCCGGAGCACCGTACTTTTGTGCCGGCGCTTCTCATTCTGCTGGAGGATCCTCCTTTCACTCTCCCGCCACTCCTGCATTTTTCTATATTTGTTACTTGAATGCTGCATTACTTCATGCAATATGTCTTCCTTGCTTCTACGTGGCCTCTTTCTGATTCTTTGGAGTCTTTCGGCCAGTGATAACACGGATGGCTGAGATCTTAAGGTTGCATCTGTAAAGGCAAAATGCAACACTTAACAGAGGCAGCATTGTTCACACCAGACAGAGCAATGATTCCCCCATACTTAAGGGCAAGCACAGCCTACACAATAGCATAATTTGCCCATCCCAAAGCAAGTGCACGTAACCCCCAGGAGCCCCAAAATGGTGAGTAAGCACAGGGTCAAGTGTGTCTGATGGTTTCACGGCTGTCCTGTCGTCTTGGTTTCTGTGCCTTGGGGAGAGCCAACAGTGGCAGGGGGTCCCTATACTGAATACTGTCCCCACATTTTCCACAGCAGTTCATCCTAAAAGCTATCTCGCTGCTGAGGGAAGCAAGGGAGGGTCTTCTACTACAATGCGGCTTCTGCCCTGGCCCATATGCAGCTTGCCTGCGTGCAGCAATGGTCCCCCCCACCCCTCATGGCACAGTGGCGTGGACAAGTTAGCCTTACTGGGACGAGGACAACAGTGGCTCTTTCGAAAAACCTGCGCAAGCGCATTGCCCAAGTTCTGGCTGAGACCTCTGAAGAGATCACTGAGTCCGATTACCATGATGTGAGAGAGCACGTCAATGCCCTATTCGGCACCTAGGCATGCATGCAGCCCTAACCCTCCTCACCCCAAGAGTCCTCACCGAGTAACTTCCTTCCCAAAATAAAAGCCACTAACCGGGAACCTCCTCTGGTGTTTGTCCTTCCCCAAGTACTGGCCGCCGGGACTGGCTACCTTCCTCCTGGCTTGAGAACAGCTCCTGGCTGCATGCATCTGGGGATGCCAGGGTGTCTTCCTCCGCCGGAGCACCCTCGCTCCCGCTTTGCTGCTCCTCCTCCTCCTCCTCTTGCCTTGTTGAACTGGCCTCTGAAGTGTCCATGGTGGTCCTCGGCGTGGAGGTGGGGTTGGCCTCAAGTATCGCATCAAGCTCTTTGTAGAAACGGCAGGTCGCAGGGGCAGCACCAGAGCATTTTTTGCCTCGCAGGCTTTGCTGTAGGCATTCTGCAGCTCCTTCACTTTAACCCCGCACTGCAGTGCGTCCCTTTCCATCATATCCCTTGATATCTGCCCGAAGGTATCATAATTCCTACAGCTGGAGCACAGCTGGGACTGGACAGTTTCCTCCCCCAAACACTGATGAGGCCCAGCACCTCGCCATTGCTCCATGCTGGGGATCGCCTGGCACGTGGAGGCATGGTCACCTGGAAAGATTTGCTGAGAGCACTCCGTGCCTGGCTGAGCAAACAGGAAGGGGATTTTCAATATTCTCAGAGAATTTAAATGGTGAGTCTGCCAGCTGGTCACCTGAGGGCAGGGCAATAGAGTTTAAAGTGATGACCAGAGTGGCTAGCACAGGCATTGTGGGACACTTCTGGAGTCCAAATAGAGCACACTAACAGACCAGGGTGTCCACAGTGACGCCGCGGCGCTCCAGCGGTGATGCAGCAAACTTCATTCCACTCGCTAAGGTGCAGTACCAGCAGTGCTGTAGCCGCAGAGACAGAGCACTCTACGTACCTTGCCAGTGTGGATGGGGAGTGAGCTAGGGCGCCCGGGGCTCCTTTACTGCAACTCGCAAGTGTAGCCAAGGCCTAAGACAGGCTTGGGGCTGTCAGCAAGGAAACAGCCTTTGGTTGTTTGATTCCTCCTGAGTTCAGGGGAAACAAAACTTTATACATTCTTTGTAAATAAACAAGACTGCATCAATGATACCTGGCTCCATCTTCAGTTTCTCCTCACAACTGGAATGGCCTACACAATCTGACATTTTTGATTAGATGCTCAGGTCAAAAAGGGTACCAGTACTTTCTTAAATTAATCCAGAAAGTTTTGGAAAGACTTTCAGGATAAGGAGTACGAAGGAGCCGAAAGTAATCATATATTTGTGTCCTAACTCTTTAGGGATTTGGTGCCCTTGCTCCAAGTGAAAATACTGAGGCTTTAATGCTGAAAAATTACAGGACTCTCACTTTTCCACTACACTCATGGCCTCTACCTGCTTGTTCTACCAGCACCTTTGCTGTTCTGGTGGTTAGTCTTAGGCCTGGTCTCCACTAAGAATTTAAGTTGTCCCAGTTCCGTGCTTAGGGCTGTAATAAATCCACTCCCCAAGCGGCATAGTTAAGCTGACCTAACCCTCAGTGTAGAAAGTAATAGGTTGACTGAAGAATTCTTCTGCTGACCAAGCTACTGGCTCTAAGGGAGGTAGATTACTTACACCAGTAGGAGAACCCATCCTGTCACATAGGTGATGTCTACATTGAAGTGCTACCGTGGTGCATCTGCAGTGCTGCAACTGTGCTGTTGTAGCCTTTTAGGTGTAGACAAGCCCATAGTGGAATAGCCCCCAACAGTGGCTGAGGCCTTTCCTTTGTCTGTGGCATGATTGCAACCAGACCGTCATTACTATGGGACTCCTCCCACAAGACTCCTTGCCCTAGTGCACGTGGGCACAGTGAAGTAGGGATTGTATTAGTTATGTAGTCCTTTCTGTGTGTTCAATTAACAAAGTCCCCTGGCAGCTGATTTATTTCTTCCCTGGGATATAGTGTTTGACTTCTCCTTTGCTACAAAGGAGGAGATACCATTTTCTGTAAAATAACATATGACACAGAGCTACACTGCAGATCATCAAGCTTACATGACCTGTTGCCCCAGCCTCCTCAACAACAGGATGGTGTTATTCGCACTTTGCAAATCAGTATTAAAAATATCTGCCCCATTAATATATAATGTCCCACCATCATTAGTCCTGTGCAATTGTCTGTGATAAATTTGTGATTGAAGACCATAAAATTATAAAAGCTACAAAATTAATACATTTTCCCATTTACTGCTTTTGTGGGCTTGATCAATTGCCGCAGGCTAGTATACTTAATCCCCCCTGACCCTCCTTGGCAATAGATCTGATTACACCAATTACATTTTCTGATACATCTGCATATACTGAAGATTGCCATGCAAAATAATAATCAAGCAGTGGAAGAAATTTAGAACGTGTAAAAGTCTACAGTAGGAATTGATTATACTCAATTGTTAGAGAGAGATTGTGAGTAATTTTGAGCTAAATGATGTATTTGGTGATGGTGGTGGACAGAAATGTCACTGATGATTATTAAATTTTATAAAATTTAATAATGCTAAGGATAACAAGACCCTTAATGAGTTATCCAATTCTGTTAACAAAAAGAATGAGAAAATAGAAGGGGGATGAAGTAAGGGCACTAAGACAGAAGTTCCTGATCCAAGATATTCTGTAATTGAATCTCCTAACAGTTTAATTGGATTTTAAGAATAAAAATGTCAAGTTGTCAAATTTAATTTTATTATTTGTAAAGAAGCACTGCACATGATCATCTTGACATGTGGTCAGTTTCAAAAACTGAGTTACAAGTAGTTTGCCAACTTTTGTGGTTTCACGGTCACATTTATCTTTTTTTAAAAAAACGTTTTTCTGTTCCCTTTTGCTGTGTGTGAAAGACCTACAGAGACAGCGTAAACTGACTGATTACAGAAAGGGGTATATGAAATTGATTATTCACAAAGTGTTGCAAGAAACTTGTGTACAGGAAGAGCGGCAACTTGAGAGAAAAAGATGGGGCAAGTTTCCTGATGGTGGAGCCCCAGTTGTGCGCCTGCTGTTGCACAAACAATACATTTCTGTATGCGTCTGGGTGTTAAACTGCTTAATTGTTTTGTATTTATTAGGAAGCAGATTCAACCAAATTAAGTTTAATCACTTAACCAATGGATTGTCCCTTAATATGCTGTCTCAGATCAGGCAGAATGTAGGAAATAAGCCCTAATGCAATTATGAGAGAAATTCATACTGTATATGACCTGAATCCTGGCAAAGAACTGTGTTGCAGATTTCTATAAAACTTTCTCTCACAGCTCTTCACTTTATTTTGGAAAAAGTATTCACTGAAGTACTGCAGAAAGGGATCACTCCCCAGGTTCTGGGAACAATGTTGATCACCTAATTGTGAAGAGAAACAAGGATGGGAAAACTGCAGAAATCCTGTTCCTGAAGAGATCTTTCTGAGTACAAAATGTACAAATATTTCCAGAATAATAGCTACAAATCAATACAGTGTGACCCACATGCTAATTCATGAAGATCAAAAGACCAAGTGGGTTTTATGAAAGAGGGATACTGATTGTCAATGACAACAACAACTTCTTCCCATCTAACCCCAAAAGCGCAGATGTCTGGACCCCAATCTGTACCCATGTTTGTAGCTGCCCCACACCTTTTTAATATAGGATCATGTGGCCTTATCATAAGGTAAATTTATGTAAGCTTGGTCTTTGGGTAACTTTCCTTATGTGGATTATTATTCTGTGTGACTCAATTTTGTCTTCGATTCTGACAAGAGAACTCCAGCACTTAGGGCTACATCTTAAACTGATGTAAATTGGTGTAGGTTGACTGAAGTCAATAAAGTTATGCCAATTTACCCCAGCTGAGGACCTGACCCCCACTGGGGAGGGGTACTTGATAGATGTGCATCCTTCTCTCTGCCTACATTTTAACATCTCTCATGAATTCCTGCTACATCAAGAGCAATGATGGAATGATTATTAATAAGGAATTAAACATTCGGTCCATGTGTGAGTGTGTTTTATAATTGGAGAACCTTTCTTTCATTTTCCCACTTCTTTGCTCAATAAAGAACATTTGGCAAACTGTCAGGTGAAATCTAATCTCATCTAATGTACATGTCTAAGAGACAGGATACGTCATTTTATTAATACTGCCCATTTCAACTCTGTATGAAGATAACCTGTCTTGGAATAAAGATATGCTCAAACCTAGCTGCCATTTGTGTCAGTAAACTCTGAACACCTCATAAAATAGTTAAACAAGAATATATCAAGATAGCAACTACTTCCCTTATCTCTTAATCAAGAAAGAGATAGCTAAAATGAAGATCTACCCAAGGATCACTTCACAAGCACCTCTGTTTTGCTCATTTGCTTTTGAACAAATTACTATTCATTTTATGTGGGAGAAAAAAGCAACTGTGACTCTCATGTGTAATGTGTATAATCAATCAATAAATAAAATGTTCAAAGCATGCTATGCTGAGAGCATGGGATTCCCACATCTCTATAGCTATTTTGTACCTTTCCATATTACCTCTCTGGTGAAGCTGGTCATCCCCTCTGGCTTTACCTATGCACCATCTTGGCTCAGTATTGAAACAAATGTAGAAGCTCACTTGGGTGCATTTCATATCTTCACCCTACCTGTTTGTTTGTTTGTTTGTTTTCCCAAAGCCATTGGAAAAGGACTGTGCTGTGCATGACAAGGAGGCATTGAGGGGAAGTGCAGCAGTTAGAATTTTGCCCAAGTGGCCCCAGCTTCAAGACACCTTTAGAACTTGGTTGAAGATAGGACAAGATAACTCGTACGGCAACCTATCCTGAGATTAGTGACACAGAGGAAGAAGAAGGCTCTCTACTTTTCTCCTAACCATCCTAGATCTAAAAAGCCTGCTTAAATCAACAGCCCATGTTCTCCCAAGGCCTATATTTCTGTAATGGCAATTGCACGAAGTGGTGACAAGCCTCATCCTGTGTGATCAGGCTTCATTGTGAATCCAGTTGCCTGTGGCAAAGGAAAGAGCATTACTCCCAATTTCCAACCTCCATGGGGTTAGGAGACCTCTCAAAATGCATTTGAGAATAAACATCTAAATATACGTCTAAATTAAACTGTTGTATACTGATCTTTCCCACAAAATTTCATTTAATCTATCATTGTCAACTGATCTTTCCAATGTCTACAAATGTCTATATAGTGTGTGTCTTCCCATCTCCGGAGTTAATAGCATCTACTTTTTACAGTACATAGTTATTCCTTTCATTATTGAGGTGTCATTAAGTTTCCCCAGAATAGGTTTCGTTGGTATATTTTGTATGATAGTTTATCCTATTACATCACTTACTTCATAGTGAATTTTGCCAATACAATTTAATATCTGGAAGTTGCCATATCATATATTTAAAAGATACATCTCTAGATCACTTCCTCTTACTCTTATTCTAAAAATGCTTCATGGAGTCCAGTGCAACATATTAGCCCAAAATAATTCTGTAAAATTTGCATCTTAGAACTATTTGTAATTTAATTATGCTGTACTGTTTAGATAAATTATTCTTTGCCAGTATCTTGCAACCCTAATCACATTAGGGAGTTACAGTAATATACCTCCTTATCAATCAGAAAGGAAAGAGTTCACTGACAGTATTATTTTCATTGTTTATATTTGCGACAAATTTACAGGTAACTGAATATTTCAAAAGTACATCCATTCTGTTTGTCCTTCTCTGACCATGGGTTTGCTCATCCTATTCTGAAATACCCATAATTTTCACTGTATTTTTTTCATTTTTGTTAACATCTGTCACTGATATAACATCTTACAAAGTATTGTACTTTTAAAAAATGAGCTGTTTTAAAAATTAATTCTTTGACATACAAATCAAAATATAATTAGATTTGATTTAAGATTTTTTAAGAAAGGAAAAAAAAGTGATCCGGGTAACTACAGGCCAGTTAGTTTGACATCTGTAGTATGCAAGGTCCTGGAAAAAATTTTGAAGGAGAAATTAGTTAAGGACATTGAAGTCAATGGTAAATGGGACAAAATACAACATGGTTTTACAAAAGGTAGATCGTGCCAAACCAACCTAATCTCCTTTTTTGAAAAGGTAACAGATTTTTTAGATAAAGGAAATGCAGTGGATCTAATTTACCTAGATTTCAGTAAGGCATTTGATACCGTGCCACATGGGGAATTATTAGTTAAATTGGAGAAGATGGGGATCAATATGAACATCAAAAGGTGGATAAGGAATTGGTTAAAGGGGAGACTGCAACGGGTCCTACTGAAAGGTGAACTGTCAGGTTGGAGGGAGGTTACCAGTGGAGTTCCTCAGGGATCGGTTTTTGGACCAATCTTATTTAATCTTTTTATTACTGACCTTGGCACAAAAAGTGGGAGTGTGCTAATAAAGTTTGCAGATGATACAAAGCTGGGAGGCATTGCCAATTCGGAGAAGGATCGGGATATTATACAGGAGGATCTGGATGACCTTGTAAACTGGAGTAATAGTAATAGGATGAAATTTACTAGTGAGAAGTGTAAGGTTATGCATTTAGGGATTAATAACAAGAATTTTAGTTATAAGTTGGGGACGCATCAATTAGAAGTAACGGAAGAGGAGAAGGACCTTGGAGTATTGGTTGATCATAGGATGACTATGAGCTGCCAATATGATATGGCTGTGAAAAAAGCTAATGCGGTTTTGGGATGCATCAGGAGAGGCATTTCCAGTAGGGATAAGGAGGTTTTAGTACCATTATACAAGGCACTGCTGAGACCTCACCTAGAATACTGTGTGCAGTTCTGGTCTCCCATGTTTAAAAAGGATGAATTCAAACTGGAGCAGGTACAGAGAAGGGCTACTAGGATGATCCGAGGAATGGAAAACTTGTCTTATGAAAGGAGACTTAAGGAGCTTGGCTTGTTTAGCCTAACTAAAAGAAGGTTGAGGGGAGATATGATTGTTCTCTAGAAATATATCAGAGGGATAAATACAGGAGAGGGAGAGGAATTATTTAAGCTCAGCACCAATGTGGTCACAAGAACAAATGGGTATAAACTGGCCGCCAGGAAGTTTAGACTTGAAATCAGACGAAAGTTTTTAACCATCAGAGGAGTGAAGTTTTGGAATAGCCTTCCAAGGGAAGCAGTGGTGGCAAAGGATCTATCTGGTTTTAAGATTCTACTTGATAAGTTTATGGAGGAGATGGTATGATGGGATAATGGGATTTTGGTAAGTAATTGATCTTTAAATATTCAGGGTAAATAGGCCAAATCCCCTGAGATGGGATATTAGATGGATGGGATCTGAGTTACCCAGGAAAGAATTTTCTGTAGTATCTGGCTGGTGAATCTTGCCCATATGCTTAGGGTTTAGCTGATTGCCATATTTGGGGTCGGGAAGGAATTTTCCTCCAGGGCAGATTGGAGAGGCCCTGGAGGTTTTTTGCCTTCGTCTGTAGCATGGGGCATGGTTGACTTGAGGGGGGCTTCTCCGCTCCTTGAAGTCTTTAAACCATGATTTAAGGACTTCAATAGCTCAGACATGGGTGAGGTTTTTCATAGGAGTGGGTAGGTGAGATTCTGTGGCCTGCGCTGTGCAGGAGGTCAGACTAGATGATCAGAATGGTCCCTTCTAACCTTAGTATCTATGAATCTATAATCTATTTAAATTAGGAAGATTAATTTAATACCAGATAATGTGTAAAATATTTTCGCACAAGAGCATATAATACTTTGTCATAAAATGACTTTATGATTTACATTATAAGAGCCTTGCTTATCTTCATATATTATAATTGTGTGTAACATGTATAACACTCTGTTACATAGTCACTATTTATTATATTTTGAAGTTACATTTTTAATATATGGTAAAATTTGATAATCATCAACATCCTTCCCCTACAATTAATTTACATACATTTCCATATGTACATACTGCAGAGGATCATACAGAGACAATTCTTCATGAGGGCCCTTGGCATCAGACAGGAACACCAAAGGAAATATCAATGTTCCTACATTTGCTAAGGGCAAAGCAATTCCTGCATGTTTCAGCAAGCTTGACCTAAACACTGTCTCTCTAATATTCTCTTCTATGTTACTTAATTTTATCTTACTTTCACATTATTTTACAGTTCTTTAATGTTTAATGCTCAGTGTACTCCATTGCAACTGCAGAATCGCCTTAGCAAGGCTGTTGGGAGAAGCTGGATGTTTTGGCAGTTGGGTAGGGCACAATTGAGCTTTTTTGGATCATGGAAAGGTATGGACTCCATCAAAGGTAAGAGAGTCATCTGAGACTTCCCGTCAGTTCGGTGCCAAATTTTTAACACGGGGCTTCCAGTTTGCCCAAGAACCTCCAATTGCATTCTTTACCCATATTATCAGTATTCATCCATCACTTCTTACGGTATTCTAACGTGAATGGAATATAGCCTTTGTGTGTTGATTGTTCATTCACTCCATGCTAGAAGGAACACTCTTGTTGCTATGATTTCACCTCACCAAATCCTGCTCAAATTTCCATCTGCGCCATAAGTTACAGTTTAGGTTCTTAATTCTATCTTCTAGAGAAACAGGATGGAAATTAAATTCTTTAATGTCCTGAGAGCTAAAAATATGAATCTTTTCAGGGTCACTTCAATAGAGCAGGGTAATTATGATTAAAATAAGGCTACAAGTTCTTGAATGTTTCATTTGCACCTTCATTTTGTGGCGTACAATGTCAGAAATGATTAGGAACTCTATTTAAGTGCCTCATTCAAGCAGCCATTTTATGTAAGTTACACAGTTTTGTTTTTTTTTTTTTTTTTGGACAGTGTACCTCTGTTGTTCAATTAACATGCAGCTTGAATTTTTTGCCATGGTATGACATGCACCCAGACAAAGGAGGGGAGATTGAAAAAGGGTTTAAAGACATTAATAAGACCAAAATGGTGGATTGATCACTAATTGTACATGATCAAAACACTTTTTCCTGAAAGGCCAGTTGTTCAAGCTAGTCTAGCCCCTTGACAGGCCTGCTTGTGCATTTTCTGAGACAGATAATTTATCTTGACACTGACCTTGCTAATATTGCAGGAATCCTATTGTCACTAAGATTAACAGCTTCTCTGCATCTAGACACAAATATGCTTTATTTCCTTTTTGTGGATCATCTTGTCATTTATCTTACTCCGTGTGTGTGTGTGTGTGTGTGTGTGTGTTTAATAAACACTTTTATTGAAACCAAGTATTGCGATTCCAGCATTGAGCTTTTTTCCTTTCTTATGTCCCTAATTAGAGCAAGGCATGATCACTATGTATATGAGTGACCTTCAAATCTGCCATCCCAAAGAACTATGAGTGATGGAGCTTTTCTCATCTTGCCACATGACAATGCACATTGCTTCCATTCCTTCGCCATTAATATTATCCCCTTCTTGAAAGTGTGAGCTAGGAATAACAATAGAGGATAGGAAGACAGTGGCATGGAGGGCTGTGAAAATTATAGCATGAAGAGTTCATACACATTGTGTTGAGATTTCCTAAACTATCTATTATAAAGTCTAGCTGTTTGCTTGATATGTACTGATGGAGCTATCTTGGTGAAGCATAATATATAATTCATATAGTTCATCATCAGCTTTGCAATTAAAGGTGGGAGAGTCTCTCAAGCTATACAGTAATCAACATCCACTGTGTTCAGTACCGATACCAATTCAATACAAACAATACCAATTCATGCTGCCTTGAGGATTGTCATCTTGTTTTGCATGTGCCAAAGTGATGGCCGCCCTCTTGACTGACTCCCTGGGAGTAAACTTGGAGATTTAGAATTAAGAGTATGAGCTGTTGCAGCCTGAACTAAAGTGCTATTGCTCATGGCTGTAGAATTCATGTCCTATATGGATTGGTGCCGTTAGACAAATACTTGAATATGCTACAGAAAGGTCTAAGCCCTAGCTGTAAAACTCTGTTGTAATTTAGGACTTGTATTGTAGCATTTTTATAAGTTTAGCTGCATATAAAGCGCCTATGAAAAAGTCAAAAATGAAGAGAGAGATCCAAAAAGTACAGTTCAGCCCATGCTGTTACTTGTGCTCTTCTTCCTCTTTGTCAGCATGGCACTAACATTTTGGCTCAGCTGTTTCCTTTTAAAGCTAAACTCAGATACTAAAAAAAAACAACAACCCCTCATTAAAGTATGGCTCAAAAATTATATAATATATGTAATATGTGGAAAGCACTTATTTGAGTGTTGAAGTTGATGGAATTGTGGAAGCTTTAGTGTGATGTTGTCAGCCATATAGAATAGAATAGAATATTAGGGTTGGAAGGGACCTCAGGAGATCATCTAATCCAACCCCCTGCTCAAAGCAGGACCAATCCCCAATTTTTGCCCAAGATCCTTAAATGGCCCCCTCAAGGATTGAACTCACAACCCTGGGTTTAGCAGGCCAATGCTCAAACTACTGAGCTATCCCTCCCTCCCAAGAATTGAACTCTCAACTCCGGGTTTAGCAGGCCAATGCTCAAACCACCAAGCTATCCCTCCTGCCTCAAAAATATAAACAAGAAGATATATTTTTCCTTTAATTGTACAATTTGAAAGCAGAGTATTATTAAGAGCTTGTAACGTCTCCACATTTGAGCAAAGAGACTGCTTATGTCAATACACTGCATTTAGAGCGTTTCAGACAGTACAATCACATATTACACAATATCTCACTTGGCATATTGCCTGGCAAAGTAGAATTGTAGTTGGGAAAGAAAATAAAAATGGGTAATACTTAAGAGAGCCCTTTGTTCTATGTATTTTTCTGATTTCACTGTCCGTCATGTATACCATTCTCAACTGTTAATTAAAATAAAAAAGAAACACAGAACATAAGCTCCATCACCATTGTACAGGGTTGCAAATAATAATCCATTTCTTGTGTCATGAGTGTACTCTGTAATTAATCAAATAACCACTAGTATAGTTTTTGTCATGCCTGTCTAACTTACATTGTTCTCCATGAATGCAACATTAGCAGCTCAGTTGTAGTACAACTTACATGCCTTCATTAAACTGAACTGCAGTAAACCTGGCTCCTTGATTTACGAGCTGCATCTTAACCAGGTGGCACTTGGCATGCTCTGACAGCTCTTTAACTATAAAACTGTTTTCCTAGAGCAGCCCTAAAGGCTGCTACTGTGCAAGCCATACCAGGAGAAGCATACCGTATTTCTGTGTGATAGGCATTTTTTAGTGACAAAATGCTTCATTTTTATTTTTAAATCAGAATCCAAGGCATATTTAAGAATTCTGAAAGTAAGTATTTCATCACAGAATATGTAAAAAAGAGGCCCATGTTTCTGACATATAAAAAACATATTCCTTTATAGGTATTGGAATCACTTTTTAAACAAACTGCATTTAAATAACATTAAGCAACTGACTTAACCAATGACCATGATTCCTTAAATTGTGTGATGGTCATTCTTTTCTTTTAATCTACTGTGCGAATGTACAGTCTGGTTCAGCCAGATGCTGAGCCTTTCCTCCCTCTCCAAAGTATATATATAAAACCTTATAAGGCTTTGAGCTGAATGCTCAAAGTTTGGAATTTCAGTCTCAGTTGTAGTGAAAGAACTTCCACATACAGCTTCATTGGCATTGAGACTCTTCTTTACATGTGTACACAGCACTGTTGTAATTCAAAAGGCATTGTTTTGAGAGTCCTCAATGGTGCTGAATGTTTGTTTTTTTACTGTGCATGCTCATGGGGATAGAAAAATCCTTGGCTTTTAAAATTTAAAGTTTTTGTTGTTGTTTTTTACTGGTCAAATGTAGTGCAAAACAGTCAAAGTGCAAATTTCCTCAAAATAATAATACATCATTTTTAAAAAAGGTATATACCAACAACCTCAGTATATTGTCTGGACTTTCTCAAGTCTAACTTTGGATGTCAAATCATTTTCTGAGGTTAAATGCTGCTGAAAGGTGAACTAAGGGCTTGTCTACACTGGCAATTTACAGCGCTGCAACTTTCTCGCTCAGCGGTGTGAAAAAACATCCCCCTGAGTGCAGCAAGTTTCAGCACTGAAAATCGCCAGTGTAAAGAGTGCACCAGCACTGGGTGCTATGCCTCTCGTGGAGGTGAGTTTTTAGAGCGCTGGGGGAGCTCTTTCCCAGCGCTCTGCTGGGACCACACAAGCCATGTTAAAGCGCTGCCACGACAGTGCTTTAGCATTGCCAGTGTAGACTAGCCCTGAGTGCTTGTATTCCCCTCTTTCCTAACATTCAAGGTGCAATTGCCATTCAAGATATCACTTTGGGCAGCAACTCTATGTCTACTGGCAAAAACATGGGTGTGTTATCCTTGATCAAGTTCTGGTATTTGGGCTGTAACCACATTCTCCTTTCTCCATCTTGTGAACATTGCTAAAAGTTGACCTGTGTTAATTATAACTGATGTGGTGGTTTGAATGCACTCATTAATCATTTCAGGGCAAATTGGTATAATGCAGGGGTTCTCTGAGGGGGGATGTGAGGTTATTATGTGGGAGGTCGCGAGCTGTCAGCCTCCACCCCAAACCCCGCTTTGCCTCCAGTATTTATAATGGTGTTACATATATAAAAACATGTTTTTATCTGCAGTTTAAAAATATTTTAATAAAGTCCACTCTTTACTGTGTACTGATATATTTTCTAACTGACCATTTTAATAAGACATTCGTTAAGAGAAGTAATAAATTTAGGGAGGGAAAGAAAATACAGTCTTGGAAGTGAAAGAGGCAGTTTTAGCACCCATGGGAAAATAATGTATGAGATTACCTTATTTATCAATGAGATCTGACTTTTATGATATACATTTTTGTGTTGGATAAACCAGTTGTGTAAAATTTCCAAGACTCTGTCATAGGTTAGCTATTTTACCCCTTTGATTTTTGATAACTTACTTCCACTCTTAAAATCATCCAGTGGGAACAGTTATGGGGAAACAATCTTTAGTTTGGAGAAGGATTTGGCTCCTTCTTCACATTCGTTAATTTTTTCTTGTTTCCTATGTTCAAAAAAATCTAGATGATGTTTCTTGTAGCATCAATTTACCTTTTAGGAGGCATGAGAGAAACTGAACAGATTTTTATCTAGACCATTTTACCTTCTCCCCTGGAACTTCCAGCTAGGTTTAACACTTCTGTTGGATTGCAGGCCAAGGCTCCATAATATCATTGGACGAGATTCAGCCGTTAGGCTCAACTCTCAGTAAGGTGCATCCAGTAATAGCTCTGCCACATGAGCTGCCCATGGAAGGAATTGTGACTCAGTCACATTTCCTCCTTTGCTTCTCTCTTTCTCTGTGCGTGAAGAAGGGAAAACTTAAGTTATTGCACTTCTTGCAAGGATGCATCTTACTTTCTACATCTCTTCTGCTCGGCTACTCTGATTACTGAATGGGTGTAGCTAAGGCTCTTCCCATTCCCCTTGATCTATACCATCCCTGTGTATTTGCTTACCGGAGGAAGAATCTGGAGATCAGTGACTGTGCTGTTCACCAGATCCAGGCCAACACCTGGATAGGTCAAGCAAGTGTAGAGACCTATTCCTCTGCTTGGCTGAGAAAGACAAGGGCACAATTTATCATTTTGTGAGGTTTGCATTTGCAAAAGAGAACATGCATGTTGTCTAGTCCTGTGGTACCGAAAATATGTCATGCATAAAACAATGTTTTTTGTGATTGATTTGCATTTGTATCCAGTGATGGCATGACAGAATTTTGTTAATAGACATTTAGGATCTGGCTGTCATTTCCTGCTAAAATATAATAGTTTTAAGTTGTTTTAAATTCTGGAAACTAGCTACTTGATATTATCCCTTGACATCCAGTTGCCTGAGTCTTGTCTAAGGAGACTTACAATATCTTCTCTGGTATTTTCATGTGATCCAACAACTCCACACTCCACTGTTCAACAAAACAAGTGACAGTTACGTTGAAGTTAGTTTAACATTTACTGATAGTATTTTCAGATTAGGAAATTGTTAGCATGAGTCATATGTGGAATAAGTACAGTGATAGTACGGACTATTATCTTCGAATTTATCCATAAACTTGTAATGTCACAAATATGTCTGCATATTTTGCACAAAGTCACTCTTGTTAAGGTTCAGTTCTTTTATTGATAAGATTGAAGATAACCCAGGTTCAATAAGTTTATTAGTCAAAGATAAATCTGCATAATGCAGAGAAGTCATAGAATCATAGAATATCAGGGTTGGAAGGGACCTCAGGAGGTCATCTAGTCCAACCCCCTGCTCAAAGCAGGACCAATCCCCAACTAAATCATCCCAGCCAGGGCTTTGTTAAGACTGACCTTAAAAACCTCTAAGGAAGGAGGTTCTACCACCTCCCTAGGTAACCCATTCCAGTGCTTTACCACCCTCCTAGTGAAAAAGTTTTTCCTAATATCCAACCTAAACCGCCCCCACTGCAACTTGAGACCATTACTCCTCGTTCTGTCATCTGCTGCCACTGAGAACAGTCTAGATCCATCCTCTTTGGAACCCCCTTTCAGGTAGTTGAAAGCAGCTATCAAATCCGCCCTCATTCTTCTCTTCTGCAGACTAAACAATCCCAGTTTCCTCAGCCTCTCCTCATAAGTCATGTGTTCCAGTCCCCTAATCATTTTTGTTGCCCTCCGCTGGACTTTTTCCAATTTTTCCACATCCTTCTTATAGTGTGGGGCTCAAAACTAGACACAGTACTCCAGATGAGGCCTCACCTATGTTGAATAGAGGGGAACGATCACATCCCTCGATCTCCTGGCAATGCCCCTACTTATACATCCCAAAATGCCATTGGCCATCTTGGCAACAAGGGCACACTGTTGACTCATATCCAGCTTCTCGTCCACTGTAACCCCTAGGTCGTTTTCTGCAGAACTGCTGCCTAGCCATTCAGTCCCTAGTCTGTAGTGGAGCATGGATTCTTCTGTCCTAAGTGCAGGACTCTGCACTTGTCCTTGTTGAACCTCATCAGATTTCTTTTGGCCCAATCCTCTAATTTGTCTAGGGCCGTTTGTATCCTATCCCTACCCTCCAGCATATCTACCTCTCCTCCTAGTTTAGTGTCATCTGCAAACTTGCTGAGGGTGCAATCCACACCATCCTCCAGATCATTAATGAAGATATTGAACAAAACTGGCCCGAGGACTGACCCTTGGGGCACTCCACTTGACACCAGCTGTCAACTAGACATGAAGCCATTGATCACTACCCGTTGAGCCCGACAGTCTAGCCAGCTTTCTATCCACTTATCATCCATTCATCTAGCCACTTCTTTAACTTTCTGGCAAGAATACTGTGGGAGACCATGTCAAAAGCTTTGCTAAAGTCAAGGAACAACACGTCCACTGCTTTCCCCTCATGCACAGCCAGTTATCTCGTCATAGAAGGCATGACTTTTCCTTGGTGAATCCATGCTGACCGTTCCTGATCACTTTCCTCTCCTCTAAGTGCTTCAGAATTGATTCCTTGAGGACCTGCTCCACGATTTTTCCAGGGACTGAGGTGAGGCTGATTGGCCTACAGTTCCCAGGATCCTCCTTCTTCTCTTTTTTTAAAGATGGGCACTACATTAGCCTTTTTCCAGTCATCCGGGACCTCCTCCGATCACCATGAGTTTTCAAAGATAATGGCCAATGGCTCTGCAATCACATCCGCCAACTCCTTTAGCACTCTCGGATGCAGCACATCCGGCCCCATGGACTTGTGCTCATCCAGCTTTTCTAAATAGTCCCGAACCACTTCTTTCTTCACAGAGGGCTGGTCACCTCCTCCCCATGCTGTGCTGCCCAGTGCAGCAGTCTGGGAGCTCGTGAAGACAGAGGCAAAAAAAGCATTGAGTACATTAGTCCATACATTACCAACTCTGGTGAACAACTTTGCAGTGGTCACAGCTTACATCTCTAGTCTGCATGTATCCCAAAGTCTGATTACAAAAATGACCTCTTTTATACCATTCTTGTTTACAATAGATAGAAGACTCCATACATTACCCAGTTGTTATGAGTGTCTTATCTTCTTTTGAACATAGCATTTCAGAAGGCAGCAAAGCGTAGAGACGTGCACATTGGTTAAGCATCAAAAAGATCATCTTATCCTATCTTTCTGGTATGTTTCTGCACCTAGCACTGAAATGACATCACTTCACATTTCCCCTTGGTTAAACAACTTAGCATAAGTAAAAAGCATTCTGGGAAAAGCTTAACATGAATACAATTCATAGCTATACAACTTAGCATAGATACAAAACATTCTGAAAATATATGACATACCTTACTTGGTTACTACTAGCTATATTATTCTCTTAGTTGAAGAACACACCTTATCCAATCAAACTTGTAGTTACAGCAATGGAGTAATTTACATATTTTTTAGTGAATACATCTGTTTGTGAGAGCCAACCCTTTATACTATACCATTCCTCATCTGGTAAAACTACCATTCCAGCATTACCATTTTATATAACTTTAGCTTCACTGATAGTAGTTTTCCACTTCACCTTTGGCTTAGCCATAAACATGGGACTGTGGTTCAACAGTTTGATCAATACTGTGTTCTGTCATGCAGTGTAACTTACTGAGCTGTGTGATGTGAACATCTGCTTTTAAAGGTTGAAGAATAAGGGTTAAGATAATAAGGAAATGTGTTTTAAATTTTCCCCTGTACAGAAGGGTAGCACTTGAGCCTATGAACCACTTAGATACCACTTAAGTCTCCAAATATGACACAGCCCTCTAAATTTTTACATAAATGATACTAGTTTCCATGTTTACCCTCTCCGAGGTATTTTTCAATACCGAAAAGCAGACAGGCACATCACAGAACTGAGTAAGTTTCACAGAATGACAGGCCATTTTCTGAAGCTACAAACAGTTAAGTTGAAATGGTCTCTTCTTAGTTTCTGTTGGCCAGGATACTTGATGGCAGACTTCAACTTCAAATGACATCCTAACAGCATAAAATTAGCTAGGGATAAAATTGACAGCAAATATAGCAAAGTTAAACTCTTTGAATGGGATACTACTTTCACAAGTTCTAATGGAAGACCTAGATTGGCGGCAAAATGTATCACATTCAGTCAGGGGAAAGATTGATAGCCTTAAAATGTGTCTTGTCTTGCCAAAAATAATCTTTATGCTAATGGACATTCCTTATAATATTGCCTATAGATAATTAGAAATTATAGAAGAGGGCAAGAGACATTGAGTTCACATTAATTAAGTAGAACGTTCAGGGAGGATTGAGACTACATAATGTGTATTGCTAGCTGGCAGCCAATATGAGAGACTCTATTGAAAGGACATTTAATTCTGATGCTAAATCAAAATTGTGGTAGAATATGGGGACCAGCATTCCTTTGGAAGTAGGATAGATGCAGTGCTCTTGTCTCTTTTCTGAGTAGAATCTCAACCATTTTAAAATAGCCTTTAACATTTGATTATTAAGATTATACAGGGTGTCAGAATGGGAACCTCTACTTACGAATACATTTTTATGGAACTATCCAGTATTCAGCATTGCAGGGGGAGTCTGCTGATAAATACATTAGAAAGAAATGGGGATGCAGGACCTAAGTTGTATAGTCCAAAGAGGTGTTATGCAGGTTGTCATGTGACTAAGGTACTTTGGAAAAACATTTTATTTACCTTCAGTCAAAACATGTTATTTAGAATGGAGGAATAATATGGACAATGATGTGGTTCCTAGAACAGGTTTTCTGTATAGTTGTCTCTAAATATATAATGACAAAATGTGTGTATTAGAGTGGCAGAGACAATAGGTTGTTAGCCATTTTGATTTAACCCTGTTTTCTGTCTCTCAGGTCATTCTGTAGTGAATGACATTATCCCAAAGGTGAACATTTTTAGGAAATTTGAGCAAAACCAGGCCAGCCATTTTTCAGTAAAAAGGTATGGTGTAAAAAAAATATCTGTCTTCCTCCCCAGTTCTTAAGGAGAAGAAAACCTTGCATCCTTTTTTAATAATAGTGTAACATGTAAAATAGCTCAGGATAGAAAATATTTTGTTCATGTTAGTGACACTCACTGAGAAGAGTTTTCCAGTGATTTTGTTTTTACATTTGAAAGAATGTAACTTGCTAATATTGTAGAGGAAGGAAAGATGGAAACTGAGGAGAGTGAGATAATGAGAAAGGGAAGTAAGAGCTTGAGAGTAGGAACAATAGAGATCCGGAAATAGGAGACAAGGAAGTGGTTAGAGGAGGATAGCAGGAAAGAAGTCTCATTGTTGATATGCAGTGTTCTTGTAGCCATGTTGGTTTCATGGTTGATGACAGAGGAGATACCTCCTAAGGATCTAGTTTATGTCCTCCTTGAAAAAAGATGGGAACATTCTGCACAGAGAGGAAGAAGCAGAAGGAAGGAAGGATTTAAAGAGGGAGTATAATATGCCAAATAGTTGATTGAGATTACCAGCATCAAAGTCAAATTGAATAATCTGCAAAACAGTGAACAAACTGCATTCAGTAAATATCATATTCTGGGGTGCAATCCAGACCAGAGGGGGTTATGTCACGGCCTGCCCTGTAACCATGAGTGCCTCAAAATGCTCTTCTGCTGTAGTTGTCTTGTCTGGATGCTTCCAGCCAAGGTACAAGCATGCCCTGAATGTCTCTGTGTTAAGTAGCTCTGACTCAGCAATTTTGACTCCAGCAGCCTGCTTGTTGGACCACTTCCACACTCCGGTCTCCATCATCCTAGGTTACACCTGGCAAGATGTCTGCAACATCTCCCAGTCCTGAAGTTTCCCAAACCCTTTTGCTCACAATGTCCAGTCCTCTCTTGGACCATTCAGAGAGATATTGAGGTTTGTTTGTTCCTTTAAAGGTACAGTGCCTAGCAGTTTGCCAAATTTAGCATTCACTTTAAATTAAATACAGCATAGGGTTGGTTTAGGTTAAAAGTAAAACAAGTTTATTAACAAAATAAGACAGGCTTTTAAGTGAGTTCAATTTATAAAGGATAGAGTAGAAATAGTTACAAGCAAATAAAAGCAAAAAAACCCAAACAAACAAACAACAAACAAACAAACAAACAAACAAAAAACCAACAACACTGTCTAGAGGCTAAGACTAACTGAACAAGCTACTGCCTTTGTTCCAGGTGAAATTCTCATCACACTACCTTCCAGCAAGATGACTGACCAACTCCTCTGGTCAAGATCTCCCACAAAGTCCAAAGGGCTCAGTTCCTTTGTCAGTTTAGGTGAATGATAACTTGGGGTTCTTTGCCTCTCTTTTATAATCCAGTGAGCCTTTGAAATGGATTCTTATGAAGGTCCCTCTACCCCCCAATAAACTTCATTCAAGCTGTGAGGGAGACAACATGGATTCTCCTAGTGAACAAAATTTCACGCTGGTTTCTTTTCCCCCCACCCCACTGGGGTTTGCTAAAATTCAAATTGAGCTGTTTCTGTGATGCTGTTTCCGTGATTCTGAGTGATGCTGTGGGGTTATCTCCTCCTCTTGTTGGCTTGATGGTCCTGTTTACCTTTTATGTAAATTGCATTCCCATTATCGCTTAATGTACCTTGGAAATACGTTCCAGGTAGCAGTACTACATTCCTTTGTCTGGTGGGAGAGAGAAAGGAATGTGGTACTGGTAGACATACTTTGGTAACATAATTTTCAATGTGTTGGTAATTTTGAATGTGTCCTCCATACATACACCACATGATACTATTAATGATCTGTAAGTTATTAGCTTTCTATTGATATCTTATGTGACACCTTATAGATACAGGGTATGACATTAATGAGTTGTGGAATGAATTGGTGTACACTGAACTGGTCAGGCCATCGGAGACTTAGTACCAGATATCAATGATGCCCTCTTGCATTGGGATGATGTTAGAGTCACAGTAAATACTAAATAATATGAGAGTTTTGAAAATCTTGGTTTTACCAGCATAAATGCCTTACCTGTATCTTTTCTTAATATATATTTTCTAACCAGACAGTTCTTTAATTACTTGATCTCTAAATTAGACCCTGAATTTATAGACAGGCTACAGATTTTGGGTGCCTCAGTGTTTTGATGCCCATTTGGAAACATCTCAACTTTTACAGGGCCTATGTTCAACACTTTCTAAAAATCAGTTCCCTTTAAATTAGGCACCTGAAGTCACGAGTCACTTTTGAAATTTTAGTTTTGTGTATCCTGCATTTAGGGAATGAAGAATGACGTTCCTCAGTCACTTCTGGATGTGGGATTTCATATTTTACGTGTGTTCATATTTCATAATTTTATACTAAGAGAGACATCAAAAGAAACAGGCAGATGGAGACAAACATGTGATACATTATAATGAAGCTGAGAGCAATCTGAGTCCCTCTCCTGCCATCAACAAAATACACAGACCCTGACGTACAGTGTATCTGCATAGCCTGTGGAAACGACTTAGTCTTACACAGTTTTGGGTGCTGGACCCTGACCAAGCTGAAGGTCATCCATAGGCTGGCATGAGCAGAAACATGCTTTGCAGTGCACTATGTAAGTGCACAGGATTCATACAATTGCTGCTTTGGGAGTCCTGGTGGTATTTCGCACATGAGATACTGTCTTGACGACAGAGGAGTTTTCACTTTCCTCTGGAAAATCCTGCAGAGCTCACAAGCCTGGTTCAAAATGATTTACTCAATAGGATTTTCTTGTTATGGGATGAACACAGGACACTGTCTTCATTTTGGATCTCTCTGGAAAAGTGGTATGTAGAGCTATTCCTGAGCCTCTTGTTCCGAAGTGTGAGGTCTGGTTTCGGCAACCAAGGCAGATAACGAAGACTGTGCCCTAACTTCTCCATGAACATAGAACACACCTTCACAGGGGAGCACAACTCTGTCATGGGAAGAGGGCTAAATGTGGCTTCAGAGACTCATAGGTCTTCAAGGCTGACCAGCAAGAGTAAGTCTACAAAACCTTGGTTACACCAGCTGGGTAACTATCAATTCATTAGTGATATCAGTTAAAAATTTGTTAAGCGTAAAAGTTGCAGCCAGAGCCCTTTGCAAACATGTCATGAGTTTTATTGCTGATGCCCACACTGAGAGGAGAAGCTGGCAATGTGTACTTACAGTATGTCTGAAAAGTGTAAACATAAGAAACATCACCAAATTGTACGCAAAGGATGCATTTATGGTATTGTGCTAAATCTTTTAATACCACTGCAACTCAAGACAGATATACAATAACAGTACAATAGCTTGATGAATTTAAGTTCTCAGCTTTTACATTTCTAGTTCACAGATGAAAAGGAAAACCCTAAAACTAGCATAGTAAGCTGTGTGTGCTCTTTTTCAGTTTAATGTTGACAGTTATTTTGGACAGGTTTGCATTTATTTGTACACAGAAAGCTCCTCTGAAGAGGCGATATCTCATCCTCTATAGAAGAGAAGCCTGAAAGAACAGTTAATTAGCCTAAGAATGAAACTCCTTCTCCTGGCACACACAGAAACTGATAAGAGTGTTAAAAACACAGCAGCAGAGTATAACAGGAAATGTAATAATGATATTCCTCTAGTAACCACTAGGAAAAGGTCAAGCTTCACTAGAGCTTATCACTGGATATAATAATAAAAATCTATTCCCATAAATCTTTGTTTAACACTGACAAATAATGTTTACCACAGCTGTCTAGCATATAGAAAGCATTTCAACATTCACTTGTACAGCCTCAATAAAAGGATCATCAAATGCAAAGTTCAATTTTTCATCAAACTATGAACACTGTTTTCCCCATAGGACTCCTTTTTGGAAAAGCAGGTGATCATTAGTGATATCAGTTAAAATCCATATCATTAGTGATATCAGTTAAAATCAGCAGATCCATGCCTTGTAATGAAATCAAACAGCTCACTAAATCTAATCCACACAGTAGCTGAAATTTGAGCTTCAAAAGCAACAGCCCACAAAAGCAACAGCCCACAACTTCAGAGATGAAGTTTCACAGAAATGCACTGATGGTGCTAATAAATGTAGTATTTCAGGGTCATTCTTTCATCACATGAAAAGTTTCTTTTAAAAGATACAGCCAAGCTGTGGGGGCTTGATACTGGCATTTACTCTTGTAGCTGCATTATTTTACTGCATGATTAACAATGCTGAAAAAATGGAGATTTAAGCTGTTTTATCTAGAAAGGCAAGGAGAGTTTGTACGCTATATATATTTTATAAAAAAAAATATTTTGTTTCCATCATCTTGGGTTATATCTACAATGTCTATTCAAGTTCTTCTCCTTAAAAAGAAAGACTCCATCAAAGAAAGCAACACTAAGGAATCCAACTATCCCTGTCTCTTTCATGTATGCAAAACAGAGTAAATGCTTGCAGATGAGTAGCCTGACAGCAGCAAGTACATTTAGATCAAATATTACAGTGGATTTATATTCTGTTGCTGTCTGCAGTGCTACGAGTTCAGTCATGTTTATAATGTGCTCTTCAGATAATTTCATCTGTATCTTTAGAGAGTTTATTTAACTTTATTTAAATAGGGGTTCGTGACAGGAAAGTGGAGTGAGAACTGGAGAAAGCTGGAGTCTTCTGCTAAGTCACCCTAGACTCAGGTGCTAAAATCCTGTAGTTAGGTTTACGGTAACGGTTGCTCAGTTATGCTGGCAGGTGTGTCAAATTAGCTCCAACCAGAAACAAAAGGGGATGGGAGTAGCTCTTGGCACCAGAGGAACTATCACAAAGCCAGCTGAACTTCTGTGTAAGAGGGTGGCTGGCCTGTTAAGGACTGTAGCAATGTGGCTAGCCAACCACAGAACGAGCCCCACCTGAGAGGAATTTGGTGATTCCAGTATAAGTGCAGCAGGAAGTGGGGCAATTTAGAAGTTTGTGGTTACGTTTGCAGAAATGGGGGGAAGTAAGAAGGCTCTTGCCGGGCTTTGAGTCGGCAGGGGCTGGAAGTATCACTGGAGAAAGCTTGTAAAGAAAAACAAACTCAAATGGGAAGCAGAAAGTTGATGGACATGGAGGGAGGAGCTGTGCCCAGCTGAAACTAGGATGAAGACTGTGAGTTTATGTTCTGGTTTGGCTTATCAGGAAAGAGACACTGAACTGAAGTGGGGACCTGGAGGGCCAGTGGACCTGAGGATTAAATAAACTGGACTCCAAGAAGAAAACATTTGTTTACCTTTGAAGTGTGTGGCGTTAAAGAAGCCCTAATAAAGGGGGAAACAGCGGCAGGGCATTGAAGAGGCACCAATGGACAAGAGAGGTTGCTCTGGAGGCAGTTGACAGAACCAACAATAGGGTCTCCTGTCAGCCATATATGCCCTCCTGATTGTGATTTTTCAAAATGTTTTGTGTACTCCACACAATTAGGACAATTGGAATCAAAATTGGAATGATGGTATACTTGTAAACCACACACCATGTATGTTTCAAACCATGAAACGTTGTCAATCGCTTTTAATGCTGCTTTTATTAATGACTTACTGTTTAGCACTTTCCAGATGTTACCAGAAAGTGGCACAACAACTCCTGTATTTGTCACTTTTTATTGTTAAAAAACTAAGATAGATGGAGTTACTCATGGCTATTGAGCAAGAATTAGAGCTAAAATATTCTCAACTTCCAACTCAAGTTCAATCCACTGGACCATGCTGCTTTCTTGCAATATTGCACTAATGTACTACCTGGTGGGTAAAATCTCATTTTTGCACTCGGTAAAACATTTAATGTATAAAATATATTTTGGTAGTTTGCGTTTTTAAACTGTTTGGTGCTTAATAAATAAAATTTGGTGTATTTTTTTTCCTCCAAATCCATTTTCCTTTACAAGTTCGCTAACATGAACTTAACTTACACATGAGCTTTTAAAAGTGAATGCTGGCAATATGGAAAGGCTTGGTTTAAGAGTTTCTGGGGGAGGTTTTTCAAAGGCATAAGGGGGACGTAGGCACCCGACTCCTGTTGAAAACATCTAACTCACTTGTACATCCTTGAAAATCTCCCCTGTATTCACAAGAACAGGACTCCTTTTGAGGCATGTATTGTGATTTGAACTATATACCCATGCAAGAGGGAGTAAGATTCCCCCTTCATAGTCCCGGGTAAACTTCCTAGGTAGAGCACTCACTTCCTTTCGCTGGAGCAGGTTGATTGGGAAGGTCAGTGAGTATACGGAGATATGGCTCTGCCTGGCAAATGCACCAGCCATCACAAGTAAGCCAACTAAGGGGTTCTGAACTTGCTGCTGATGTAGGCGAACATCAAACTATTTGTCCCCACAGGTAGGTAAACAGAGAAGGTGCCTCTGAAGGACAGTGATTCCTGGGTCTGCTTGTGAAGTGGTGCAGTTTATACATCTCCCCTTACTCAGGCCTGTGCCTAAAATCAGAGTCTAACCCAGAGGTTTTAACAGTACAGTGTGTGATAGCAGTCCTTATAAAAATAGATATCTTACATATCTACACTTTCTATTATGAACAAGATTAATATCCAGTACAATTTATCTTTGCATATTCCAGCATAGTAACTGGTAGAAGCTAAAGGAGTATTTATCCACAAGTCAGGTCAGATTTAAGACGTTCTGCAGTGACATTTTCCTGTATATTGGGTAACAAGTTTCTTTTTACTCTATGTATGTGGTTGTCTTGGGTCTAAATAATTCTACATTAAGACACTGTTTCTGTGTGGATTATTTTAATTCACTTTTAGCATTATATTCATATATCTTCATTAAAAATATCTTGTCTGCTGAAATGAAAGATGCATTTTATGATCAACTTGCCAGAGCACCCTTTGCTATCAGTCAACATGACATAATAACCTAAGTGTTTTCATTGCTTTGCCCACACCATTTGTGACTTGTGAAGAAGTTCTGAGTTCACTTCTTATTTTATATCTTAATTTTTACTCTTAGAAATACCATCATCCTTGGATATATGTTTTAGATTTTTAAACAACCAAGATGCTTTTTAGATTAAGGAGGAAATAAAGATTTTTTTAAAAAAATAGTTGTACCTCCCCCTGAAATGTTATCCAACTGAAAAAGGTTCTCATTTAATGGGGGTTGTATTGTTTACCTTAATTAGTCTATGCCCAGCAAGTGTGTTAGATCTGAGATTTGGGCTCTGGTGAAAGAGCATAATTTAGCCACTTTTGAAATATTATCTGAATGCAATCTTTAAGTTATGGCTGCTTGTAAACAACACTACATGCCCAGAACCTTGGCTTCAGTCAAGAAACTCACAATGTATATCTTGAGTACTTGTGTGGCTCCTAACGCTATTGTATTGGGGCATCTTGTAGTCTTTCTTTATTCTCAGAACTCCTATGTGATATATACATATAGCAACTGAGAAACTAAATGACTTGCCCAAGGTGATACAGGAAGTCTTCAGCAGAGCAAGGACTTCAATGTGGGTTTCCCAAGTCCTAGGCTAGTACCTTAGCTACTGAGCCATCTGTCCTCTTTAAACCCATCTCAGGAGGTGCAGAGAGGAGACATGCATATATATTTATGTTTAACCTGAGCAGACATGAAATCTACTGAGACCTCAATGCATTGAACTAAATTAGCTTATATATGCTGACAGTGGGTCCCACTAAAAATCTTAGAGAGATGATACATGTCCTTTGATGTTTAGCTTTTTTTTGTCAACTTAGTATGTAAATCTAAAAAAGAACACCTTATTTTTCAGACTACAGCATTTTTAGTCAATTTTTCGAGTAATATTTTTTTTTATTTTTCTCTTTTTGTGAATGCTTTTGAAGTAACCACATTTGAATCATTTCCTTCTAGATGCTGTATGATAGTGATCCACAAAGAGCTTGGAATGGAAATGGAGGAAAGAGGTGAAGGCCAACATTTTTGAGCATAGGTGTCTGAAGCTAGCCTTCTAACGCTATGTTTAGGCTCTCAAATAAAATAGCCTGATTTTCAAAGTTGCAGAATACCTACATCCTTCATTGCCAATTTTGCCTTCCAACGATTAATTTAGTTCTAATTTAAAATCCTAGAATCATAGAAGATTGGGGTTGGAAGAGACCTCAGGAGGTCATCTAGTCCACCCCCCTGCTCAAAGCAGGACCAACCCCATCTAAATCATCCTAGCCAGAGCTTTGTCAAGCCAGGCCTTAAAAACCTCAAAGGATGGAGATTCCATCACCTCCCTAGGTAATCCATTCCAGTGCTTCACCACCCTCCTAGTGAAATAGTTTTTCCTAATATCTCTCTGCTCCTATAACGTTTCTAAATCTACAATTAGAACATAGCATGACGACTTGGTTTAAAAAAATAAAATTATGTCTGCAAGATTTGCTATCATTTTTCACATGAAATAATTGGGCAAGAAAGTTGAACTTCTTTGTGTAGCTTCCTTTTAGAAGATTATTAGGAGAGTTGGGCCCAAACCCAAGTCCCAAATCTCAATACTCCAAAAGATGGAAGTAGCTTGGATGTAGATCTGAAAATTGTAAGTGGTGCAACATTACTGGGTGTGTTCCAACTTTGACTTCAGTAGGAATTGCATTGGGCCCTAAGGATATGTCTACGCTTCAATACAACACACATGGCTGGCCTGTGTCAGGTGACTTGAGCTCAGGCTGCAGGGCTATAAAATTGCAGTGTAGAAGTTTGGAGTCTAGCTCGAGCCTAACTGTCTACACAGCAATACCCCCCCACTCCCTCGCAAGCCCAGGTCAACTGACCCAGGCCAGCTGCAGCCGGGTTGTGGGTCTTTTATCCCTGTGCAGACATATCATAAGAGTCCAAGTCAAACCTTGGATTTGAACAATTGCGGGATGTTTGGATCTGGATCTGAGCTTTATGGCTATGGGTTATCTCCATTTGTGTGACTGTATGAAATGAAATGGCATTGTTTGTTCTCTCTTCTAATTTGTATCACTCTGAGTAGCAGTCACCCTATTAGAATGAAAGATTCTATTGATGTTGAACTTATCTGATTACTGACAATAGTCACTCCAAGATAGGCTGTGTAATTGTTCAAAACCAAAGTCTTTTAGCAGCCTATTTGGGTAATACAAATGTTTAATTTTTATTCATTTCACCTATTACCTTCTCATTTAGCATCTGATCTAATTATTTCCCTTGCTGCTTTATGAATTTCACATTAAGCCATTCAGCTATGAAAATCTTTGCTAAAGTCCTGATTGCTTGTCTGGTGAAAATAAAAGTTCTTCAAAAGAGAATTAAGTCTTTACTGAAATCCTTAGGATTCTCTTTGATCTATTATTTGAATTGTCATTTCAGATTAAAAAATTCTATTCCCCTATCTTTTTTTAGGGGAGCCAAGAAGGTTGGAGAAGAATGGATGGTATTGTGGCTATGATTCTGGGCTGGGACTTGGGAGACCGAGATTTAATTCCTGACTTAGCCTCAAAAAATTTTGTGCCCTTTGAATCAGTGGGGCTTGATGTACAATCTATTGAGGTCAATAGGAATTCTCCCATAAACTGTAATGTGCTTTGAATCAGGCCCATGAACTGTCTCAATTTCTTATCTTAAAAATGGGGATGATGATACCTTTTTTTGGGGTCTTGTCTTTTTAAGCCCCAATTCAGGAAAACAACTCTAATTCATGCAGCACTTAAGCACATGCTTAATCCTTTTGAAGTCTGTAGGATACAAGCAAGTGCTTGCCTGAATTAGGACCGTAGGTTGTGAGCTCGTAGAGGCAGGGACTGTCTCTTACTGTGTGTATCAGGCTTGCCAACAGCAATTCCAGGTAGGGCAGAACAGTCCATGGGCCCTTTAGAGAGGGTTGCTGGGGCAGGGACCCATTGCCGCTGCGCATTGTGCAGGGTGGGCTGGAGCCGGGCTCCACACTGCTGCTGGCCTGGTGTGGCAACACCACAGGGGTGCAGAGCTGGATCGCGTGTGGTAGCTGGTGCACACATGCACAAGCTGGGCCCATGCGGACGTGGTCCGCCTGACGTTTAGACAGTGCTGTGCCTGTCCTGGCTGGTGCCCAGCGAGCTGCTACCATCTGCACTGCTGGGCGCACTCTTCCGGCATGGCCAGGGCTTCCATATACCTGTCCATCTGCCTTCACCGCCGGTACAACCCTGTGCATGCCTAGAAGTCCTGGGGCCCGCCTGGGCGATTTAAAAGGGCCCATGGCTCCTGGGTCCTTTTAAATTGCCCAGGGCCCTAGGCAATTTCTCCCTTTAAATACACCCCTGCCTCCCACGCCCAGTCAGCAGGCCTGGTGTGTCTGTTCAGTGCCGAGCACAATGGGCCTCTGATTCAAGTTGAGACCTGTAGGCATTACTGGAATACAACGAGGGAAGGAAGAGTTGTTTTTATGCCAGAGCTTCTTGTAGTTTATTTAAAGGAACTTCCTTTGCTTCTCTTCAAAAATGTAATTGATATATTTTGATTAAAACAAAGTACCTGACATTCTGATATATACATTAGTGCAGGCAAACATGTTCATAAGATTTAGTTGACCTCTTTTTGTATAACCTACTATATTAGCTGAGATGAAACTTATGTTTCTGTAGAATAAAAGGAAATAATTGGTAATTTTCTTATTGGATAGAATTACATTGCAATAGTAGCATGAAAATACTGAAGCTCAATCAAATTATAATAATCAAGCATCTTATTTTTCTTCCAAGAAATGGAGTACCAACAGTTTTTAAGGCTACTTACTGCTCCTTGATCATCTTTGTTTATAATTATTGCTGAATGGGAAATCTTCAGAGAATATATTTTTCCTCCTCTGTACTAAGAGCTCATTAAACTGATCAAAGGGCCTGACTCAAAGACCAATAAAGGCACTAAGTGAAATCCTGAACCCATTGAAGTCAATGGCAATTTTGCCATTGACTTCCAGAGAATCAGGATTTCATTCACTCATTGGATCAGGCCCTAACTTTTTGGGCTTTAAAGTTGTGGGGGGAAGTGATGTGGAAGACCTGTCTGACACACGGTATAATTCTTCTGCAGGAAAATTGTTAGAGGTTTTTGAAGTTTTCTGTTGTGTTTTGTTTTTTGAAATATCGTTAGGCAGAGGAAAGTATTATGTTCAGGGGAAACACGGTTTTGTACATAGCTATTAATGTAGTTGTCATTTGTGAACATCAGAATATATCATTTCATTCTATTGAGAATTGTAAAAAAGGAAATGTTCTAATTTTCTTAGCAATGCTGTGGTATCTTCTCCAAATTAATTCATGATCTCTTCTATTTGTTTAAAGAGCCACTGTCATACTCTAACCAGTTTTAAAATGATATATTTTTATTAAGCCCTCTTAAGCTGTTCAGTACTTGCCTCCTTTTTGTTCCTATGTGTGTGGTTTATTATGAGTCAACAGAAACCATCATGAAGACACCCAGTCTCCTCCTGTTCTTGCCTTATTTGTGCAGATATACCACTGTTTGTGATAATAGAGCAAAAGAGGAGATGAAGAGGACTGTTCTGTTTCAGTTAGAAGAAGCTGAATTTGTGCAATAGGCCCATTTGAGACCTGATCACATTAGGTGACTCTTGTTGAGTTCTCCAGAGGGCATCTAGTTCACAAGCGCACATGCTCATGTCTGGGAAAATTCTTCCTCTAGCTGAGAATTTGGTGATTGTTTTATCCTTTCACATGTGTACCATAATCACCTTAGTTATGCCTCTAATCCCATTTCCGCTGTATGATATTCATATTCAATTAATTGTCCATGCTTCCCCCTCACCCGCACTTCCATTTCTTGGAAGCAATTGCAACAGAACCTCCTGTATCCTAGTTCACATGGTGGGCAGGGAGAGGGGCTCAGACCCTTCCCACCCAGAGGAGAGTAGCAGGCCTTCAGATCTGGGCATACATAGCAGGGCAGAGGTAGGACTCAGATGCCATTGGGGGACAGAGACCCCCAGATCCCAGCTCACATGGGGAGTAAGGAAAGGGGCTTAGACCACTATGATCCTGGCACACATGCAAATGGAGAGAATGTTGGGACTATTCTCTCCCAGACTCCCTCTCACTAACCCCATGTCTCCTTCCCAGTGTATGGAATATGTGCTGTACAATCTTACTTGGACACCTATGGCGCATTTCTAATATGTATGTGTATTCTAATGTGTATTTGTAATCTTCCAGCTCTCGCTCTCTCTGAAGAATACAGTAAAATGGGTGTGGAGCTATTCCCTGCTTGAAAAGCTTTATTAAATGTTGCACAATAAAATGTTGTTCTGCTTTATTTTATGTCTTTTCAATGAAATTGAAAGGAAGAAGATACATGTGTCCCTTTTGTTTTCCTGCCTTACAATTACTGATACTATTTCATTGCTTACCTACGTCCAGAGTATGTGGTAGTATTAGATTAATCTTTTAAAGAGCATTCTGCGAAAAATGATCCAATGGTTAGGGCACTACTCAAGTCTTCTGAGACCTGAGGTCAAGTTCTTGCAATACCACATACTTCCTGTGTGACTGTGGGCAGTTCACTTAGGCTATGTCTACGCTACTGCGCTAAGTTGACCTATGCTAACCAACTCCAGCTACGCAAATAATGTAACTGGAGTCGACGTACCTGAGGTTGAGTTACTGTAGGATCTACACTCCGTGGGGTCGACGGGAGAAAATCTCCTGTCGACTTACCTTACTGTTCTCGTTAGGGGTAGAGTACAGAGGTCGACTGGAGAGCGATCTGCAGTCAATTTGATGGATCTTTACTAGACCCGTTAAATCGACTGCCGGTGGATCAATCTTAGAGCGTCTATGCTTGCTGTAGTGTAGACCTGCCCTTAGCCTCTGTGTGCCTCAACTTCCCATCTGTAAACTGGGGATAATATTTCTCTAAATCAGAAGGGTGTTGTGAGGATGAATACATTTTTTAAAAAAAGCACTTTATCAAAGTGCTTAGACGCTATGGTAATAGGGCCATATAAGTATCCAAGAGAGAGAATTTATAGTTATGGGACTCTTAATAGTCAATGTCAAAAAATTGCAAATGCTCAATGTTCCTTTTGGTAATTCAATGTCTGTTGTGGCTTCCCCTCCCCCCACCCCACTTCACTGTTAGCTATTGCATTTCTTCCCTTCCTTGAATTAAAAAGCTCAGCTAATGTATGTTTGCAAGTGAGTCTCTGCTGTGATTGCAGCTTTAAACAAACAGTACCATATATTGCTCTGAAGATGGTCTAGATACCAACTGTGTTGGCATGAATGAGATGTGACAGCTGCATGAAGTGGCCCCAGAGCCCCCTTTGTAACATTTTGTGATCTGGTGGCTTTATATCTGTGGCATATATAAACTGTTCAGTAGCATCTAATATTGAGGTGGGGGGAAAATTGAAGATAAGTAGGGCTAAGATTTTGTCACAGATGTTTTTAGTAAAAGTCATGGACAGGTCACAGGCAATATGAAAAATTCATGAAAGTGCTTGACCTGTCTCTGACTTTTTCTAATAATATCCATGACAAAATGGGGAGCTTGGGGAGCTGCAGGCAGGCTCAAAGCCCCACGGTTCCCCCTCCGCTGGTGGCTTTGAGCTCTGGGAGCCCCCCCTGGTGCCCGTGGTGGCGGAGAGCGCCAGGGTTCCCTCCTGCTGCCTGCAGCTGGTAGATAGCTCTGGGGGTCCCCACGGTGCATGGGGAGTGGTGGTGGGGATCCCCCCTGCCACCCATGAAGGCTGGGAGCTGTGATGAGGGTCCCCCACAGCTCCCTGCCTCCGCAGGCGGCAGGGGACCATGCAGCTCCCAGCCCATGCTGACTGAAGTCATGGAGCTCTTTGGAAGTCACGGACACCGTGACCTCTGTGGCTAAATCTCAACCTTAAAGGTAAGAGGTTTGAAATCCATTACCATAGCCTCTGATAGCTGTTCAGTAACATATTAAAGTCTGAAAATTGTTGCACATGCAATCTGTGTACGAGTATAAAGAATTAACTGACTATATTAGAACACTCTGGGACAGCTGATATTTGTCACAACCTAAAATATTACTAAAATTACTTATTTATGAAAAATTACTTATTTATTAAAATATCCAGTGACCCTTCAAGGATGGTTGTAATCTAAGCCTTTTAAGGTTTAATCTAAAGTGTAAGCCTATCAGTTGGCATTTCAGAAAAGGAAGTGCTAATGATTTGACAGTAATTCTGACACCAACCAACTGGTGTTTTATTGAAATTCATGTAATTGTGGACCAGCTGTGAAAGCCAGCTCAGAAATCTAGTAAATAAAAAGAGAATAGAATCATAAAAAAATATATATATCTCCAGGTGCTAGATACTGCTGCGCCTCTCACCCCCCACAATATAAGCAATGTGGTTTCAGGGTAGCAGTTAAATTAATTGTCTTCTGGGCAAACAGATTGTTGCAGAAATATTGATTAGCTCTGCCTATGGTAAATAGCCAGTTGGAGTGTTTAATATGCTTTACATAATTGAAATCAAGTAATGGTGATAATATATGGCATGTATATAATGCCTTTCATTCTAAAGGATCCCAAAACACTGCAGAAAATGTAGTGCATACACAATGGGAGATGCAAGAAGGAGATAACCAAATGGTGCACAGTACATTGTACAATAAAGGGGAGCAATGGAAATTTGGCCAAATTTCCCAGAAGAAACCCTCCCCACCCCCCGTGTGTGTGTGTGTGTGTGTGTGACAGAGAGAGAGAGACCTGCATAGTGAATACATTTAAAAAGTTGATTCTGGTTCTAGACAGATCACACACTCTGACATTAATCCCTGTTACAAGGATAGGAAACATCACTAACGCTGGTATGAATTAAATTAAATTAAATAAATTAATTAAATTAAAATTAAATTAAATTAAATTAATAAATTAAATCTGCACATTTGTGATAGAATTCCTTATGCACAAACTCATAACAGGTATGTGCTTGTGCCTGACCAGTTAGGCATGCAGCTGGAGATGCATGTTGTATGTAAAGGCCTGTTATGAATGAGCATAAACAAATGGTGTGTGGAAATATATGCACTGAAATTCATAAATTTAGCTCTCCCTGACCATAAAAAATAAATACCTCCTTTAAAACATCTGAATGACATGCACAGAATAAAATGTTTCAGTTTATCTACTTTTGAAGAGTAAAGGTCTGAATTGACACCAACATGATTTTAACCCATGGCTCCAGAGAGTCTGAGGTTCTTCCAATCCTGATGCTTAGGCTGCTAAATAGGGTTGTCATGTGTCTGGTTTTCGACTGGAACAGCCCTGTTGGCTCCGGTCAGCACTGCTAGTCCCTGCCTGTCCTGGCACCGCGCTGTGCCCTGGAAGTGGCCAGCAGGTTTGGCTCCTAGGCAGGGAAGCTACAAGGCTCCGTGCACTGCCCAAGCACCAGCTCTGCACTCCCATTGGCCGGGAACCGTGGTGAATGGGAGCTGGGGTAGTGGTGCCTGCTGACAAGAGCAGTGCGTGGAATCTCCTGGCCCTCCTCTGCCTAGGAGCCATACCTGCTGGCTGCTTCTGGGGTACAGCGCAGTGCCATGACAGACAGAGAGCCTGCCTTAGCCCTGCAGAACCACTGACCAGGAGCTATTGGAGGTAAACCTGTGCCCCAGCCTCCTGCCCCAGCCCTGAACCCTCCCCCAACCCAGAGCCCTCATCCCCAGAGTCAGCACTTTTAGAGCCCATATCCCCTCCCACATCCCAAGCCCTTGCCTCAACTTGAAGCCCCCTCCCACATTCCAAATCCCTTGGTCCCACCACTGAGCCTGGAGCCCCCTCTTATGCCCCCAAACCCCTCATCCCCAGCTCGCACCCCTAGCCAGAACCCTCACCCCCTCCTGCAACCCAACTCCCTGCCCCAGCCCAGAGCCCCCTCCCACACCCTGAACCCCTCATTTCTGGCCCAACCTCAGAGCCTGCAATCCTAGTTAAAGCCCTCACCCCCTCCGACACCCCAACCTCCTGCTCCAGCCCAGTGAAAGTGAGTGAGGATAGGGGAGAGGGAGCCACTGAGGGAGGGGGAATGTAGTGAGCAGCGGCTGGGGCCTCGGGGAAGAGGCGGAGTTAGGGTGTTTGGTTTTGTGGGATTAGAAAGTTGGCAACCCTACAGCCAAACCATCCACCCTGATTTGTTAAATATTAATTAATGAAAAGAGAAGCTATTTCCTATCCTTGGAATAGGGATTACTGTTAGAATGGGTGACAGCTCTAGAACCAGAATGAACTCTATTAAATGCACTCACTGTGCACCACTGTTGTTAGTGTTACAATGATCATGAGGAAACTACTTTATTCTGCTATTTTAACAGTGTGACTGAATGAATTCCTGAAGAGCTAAGTTCAGTGCCCTTTGGCTGCTGAATAGTGAGTGACTATGCATCTTGGCTCCCTGTGATGGGGTGTTTATCCGAAACAGGTTGCAAAAGGTTAATAGGAGACTGAGCTGAGTCCAGTTAACCAGCTTTGGTGCACCTGGAGGGTGGGCCAGGACTAATTAGAAATAGCTTCAGCTGTGGGAAGAGAGGGTTTGTCACCATTAAAAGCCCAGTTGGAGAGTGAAAAAAGTAGGAACTAAATGTGTGTTCGTGTTCTGCAAGCTTTAATTTAAAAAAAAAAAAAAAAAAAAAAAAAAGCCAGGATTATCTGGGAAACTGAATTATCTTTTAGTCCCCAGTTCTGCAAGGTACTTATATATGTGCATAATTTTAGGTATTTAAGTAAGTGCTGTTATTTTATTGGGACAATTTATAAGCTTAAACTTATGTATGTGCCTGGCTAACCGGCTTTAGTAAGAAATTCAGAACAGGAACAGTCAGTAAAAGAGAGGGCAATCACCAGATAAAATGGCATCTGAGGTGGCCATTGACACTGTGATAAGAGACTGAGATATAAATGAGAGTCATAGTGTTGCTGTAGGATTAAACAAATGTTGAAAGCATTATGGTGGCCTTAAATCATGATGATATACTGGCACTGATGCTATTAAAGCTTGCTCCTTTAGTGAGGACTGAATGACAAAGAACCAAAGACTCACAAATTCAGTTCTTAAAAAGGGATTTTAAGTTTTCCCTTCTTTTTAAGCTATTGATGTTAGAAAATGTTTTGGTCAGCCTCTTCTGGTTTTCCCTTGGTGCTCTTCAATCTACAGGTCATGTGTTATGAAGAGAGTCAAATGCCTGAGTCAGGAGCTTGACTTCATTAACTCTGCTACCTAAAGGACAGATGCCTCCAGCTGATATTTTAATTCATTTGGCAATTTGATCAATTCTGGGAGAATTATTACACTTTACTGATGGTCAAAAGTGCTAAATTGGTCACTAAAATCAAACGGCAGTTTCCTTAAAATTGAGAAACATTTCATAAAATACAGTTTTCAAGTGGCAGAGATTCTTGTCATAGACTTTGTATATGATGTAGCTCTGATATATTGTGGCTTTTAGGAAACTGAGATAGCCCAATGGATTTGAGACTGTTTCAACAATATAATTTAAATTAAGGAGAAAGGAACAGCAATATGTGTGTGTGCCTTTATTAAATAGTGTCCTCAGCAGAAAGAATAGGAGAGAGGCAGATGTCAGGTTTGTGAGAGCTTATCTCTTCAGCATCATTTCTACCCTACTTTCTCTACAACTAATGTCCTGTGAATGCTCTGTGGTGATGGACGCAAGATGGGGGACACCCCCACCCCCCTCAGCATCTCTTCCGAGAAATCCACAGTAGATTTTTTTTTTAAGTAATGTTGACCCTATCAATATTATTTTAATGGACCCCACCATGCTCCACAGTGGATTTTTCTATGGGGCCCGAGGCATTTCTAGAACTATGGCTCCTGTTCACTAGAGGGAGTTGATCCCAGGAGACTTGCAGCTTGACCTCTTCCTTTGCATGGATGGCTCTGGTTCTCTGGAATCCACACAGACCTTGGTGGATGACCTAATGTAGAGAGCTAAACTCTCTGTGGCTTCTGCAAAGGAGCAGGCAAAGAATATATAGGAAATGCTTTGTTTTGGAATGCAGAGTTTCTTGTTTCGCTACCCAGGAGAAGCGCAGTGATGGAGAAAGTAAGATGCATAATATGAAGTAGTTCCTCCTAAACAAAGTTTTTTCTTTTTTCTTTTTCTTTCTTTCTGTAATGTGCTTTTTTTTTTTTCTTTAAACCAGGCTCTACCTTTTATCCTCAAGTCCTTTCCTTCTAGATCCTTTTCTTTCCCTCCAGGCTTTGATTTTGATTTTTTTTTTTTTTTTTAGTGGCCATTAAGTCATCCTTCTAAAACCTTCTCCATGTTTCCTATTTTTAGTTCCACAAACTGGATGTGCTTGCTATGTTCTGTTGGTTTTGTGTGTGTTGTGTGGGGGAGGGCAGGAGGGTTGTTTTGTTTGCCACACTTCTTCCTAGAACACTTGCTGAAGAGTTTCAACATGATGTTGAGCCATGTTATATTATTGAGTTTATGCTTTGTGCTCGGGGGGAGGCTCTTTCTAGTGTGCTGAGCAGGGTGATAGGATGAGTTTCAACTTCAAACTAATGGTGGTATTTTGCAGTATGGCTCTTAAGATAACTTTAATTACACTTCTAAGGCCCCAATCCTGGAAACACCTTATCCTTAATTGTAATCAAATAGTTGAGTCAAAGGGACAATTTGAGAATTAAATTGTGTGTGCATAAGTTTTTGCAGGATGTTTAATCTGTAAAATTGAGCATGTATTCATTTCCCCCCTCCCCCCCAGATTCATGCTATCTTCTTAAGAACATCTGTGTTTATCTTTGCTTGGCTTCTAAAGATGACATAACTAGGGCGATCTGTATTTTATCAGAATCTGCAGCAAAACTGTAGTAAAATTATCTACGATGGAAAACTGGATTTCAGTTATTTTTAATAATGTACCTAAAAATTCCAAATTAAGTGCAATATGGTTTTGTGGTGATTTTTTTATTTTTTTTAAAAAGGTCAGCCTCCTTTTTGAAATAAGGAACCCATGAGATATACATCTAGGGTTGCCAACTTTCTAATTGCACAAAACCAAACACCCCTGCCCCTTCCCCAGCCCCCTCCCTCTGTTGCTCGCTCTCCCTCACCCTCACTCACTTTCACTGGGCAGAGGGTTGGGGTGCGGGAGGGGGCTCTGGGCTGGGGTCAAGGGGTTTGGAGTATGGGAGGGGGCTCAGTGTTGGAGTTGGGGGGTGGGGGGGTGGAGTGCAAACTCTGTGAGGGGGGCTCAGTGGGTTGGAGTGAAGGAGGGAGTGCGGGCTCTGGGAGGGAGTTTGGGTGCAGCGAGGGTTCTGACCTGAGGCAGGGGGTTGCGGCTGGGAGGGAGTTTGGGTGCTCTTACCCTATACTATACAGACTTTACAGAGGAGACCAGCATTTCTCAAATTGGGGGTCCTGACCCAAAAAGGAGTTGCTGGGGGGGGGGGTCGCAAGGTCATTTTAGGCGGTGGTCACAGTATTGCCATCCTTACTTCTGTGCTACCTTCAGAGGCGGAGAGCGGCAGCTGTTGGCTGGGCGCCCAGCTCTGAAGGCAGTACCCTACCACCAGCAGCGCAGAACTAAGATAGGCAATACCATACCATGCCACCCTTACTCCTGCCTTCAGAGCTGGGTGTCAGGAGAGTGGCGGTTGCTGACTGAGGGCCCAGCTCTGCAGGTTGCAGTTCAGAAGTAAGGGTGGCAATAACATACCGCGCCATTCTTACTTCTGTGCTGCTGCTGGTGGTAGGGTACTGCCTTCAGAGCTGGACTCCCAGCCAACAGCTGCCACTCTCCAGCTGCCCATCTCTGAAGGCAGGGCCGCCACCAGCAGCAGCGCAGGTATAAGGGTAGCAGTATTGCAACCCGCCCCCCCCATAATCTTGCGGACCCCCCCACCCTTATGCATTTCTAGCTGGACCTCAGGAAGCTATCTCGATGCTTAATCCTTGTGGGTTTTTTAAATCTAGCAAAAAGCCTAAATTCCAGATGTATTTTCTTTCTTTTTTTGTTTTTAATAAAATTTACCTTTTTTTTTTTTTTTTTTTTAAGAACAGGATTGGGTTTTTGTGTCCCTGAGAGGTTTGTGCACATGTTGTTAAATTAGCTGGTGGCAACAGCTGATTTCCTTTGTTTTCTTTCTCAGCTCTCCCCTGGAGGGTGGGTGAAAGGGCTTGAGGGTAACCCACAGGAAGGAATTCCCAAGTGTGTTTTCCTGTGTTCTCAAAGGGGTTTTTGCACTTGGGTGGTGGCAGCATCTTCCCATCCAAGGTCATAGAGAAGATGTTACCTTGGGAGTTGAATACAAGCCTGGAGTGGCCAGTATTAATTTTTAGAATCCTTGTGCGCCCCCACCTTCTGCACTCAGTGCCAGAGTGGGGAGTCAGCCTTGACAGTGGGTATTTAAAATTTGGAAACGAGCCCTCCATAAAAAGAAGTGCCTTTGACTGTCCTGGTGAAAATGAGTTCTGATTTGAAAGTCAAACTTGATTGATGTGCAATACTGTAGCATAGAAGCAATCTTTTAGTACAGCACCCAGCATCTGAGGTGAATGAAAGTTTTGTTTTTTGTTAAGTATTTAACATGTGGTAAATATTTTATTTTAATGTTTCATCTTTCAAATGCCTTAAGGTTCATTTGCTGTGACAAAAAAGACCCAAGCCTTCTGAATTTGTATACAGTGTGTGTGTTCCTTATCTACAATTTTATACTGTCAGCTTATTTGACTGGAGTACAATTGGCCATCTGTCTAGATACTATCTCTTGGAATGCCACTCAGTATTGCATCCAGTTTGGGCACAGTTCCTCTTATAAATATTATTTTGTGGTTATCTACTGCATAGTTGGTAGTGAAAGCAGACACCTGTCACATGGAACCTTGTCAAAGATTTTGTCTAACAAACTGTGATATTCTGTGTTCATTCCAATCACTTCTGTAACATAGCAGATATAAAAATGTCATCTTTTCTCAATATCTAATAGTATATTTTTACATGATTCAATACTGAAAATTGGAAGGCACAGAAAAAACCCACAATACCATGCTAAAACTCGGAGTTGGGCAAATGAAATATGAAATGCTCCAATCATTCACCAATTCTCATAGAAAGATTTTTATTTTTTTTTCCTTTTGAGGGCTGAAAATAATCTGGCAAACTCAATACCACACACTGCTCCCCTACTTCTCTTGAACTGGGAGCGAAACAGTTGAAAGGCTTGTTCTTGTGACGTTTCTGGCTTGACCAAAAAGAAGACATTACAGACCTCGTACAAGGAAGTCTGTTCTTGCAAGTTTCCATTTTGTAAATCAGAGAGGCTCGGATAAGCATCCAAACATTGGTGTACACAACTGAACCTCTTAAAAAGTTACTTGTTCACCTAGTGCTATGGTGTATAGAAGCAGGAGCTGTTAAGATAACAGAAAGAGAGCACAATTCTTGATCTTGGTATATCATTGATAGCTCCAGTTTGCTACATTTTGTGGCTAGATGGGTGTAAACTTAATTCAAGAATTAGTAAATACTGATTGCTGCATGATGTTCAGTATCCATTTTGTATTATTTACGTTGATTTCTGATCTCTAACTAGTTATTTACTGGGTCTTATGGGTAAGGTGGGGGAGGTTTGCTAAGTTGCAGTTTTAGGGTGGGAACTAGCTCCTAGCTTTAATTTGAGCAACTGTATATTTATTTGGCATCAAAAACACCTAGAACACACACATGTGGCTCTGCAGTTCTGAAAAACACACCATTTTCATTTATGTGGCTTGCAATACTTTTAGGTGACTAAATCCACATTTGAAAATGATCAAGCATCAGCTTTTGGTGATGCTTGAGTTTATAAGACTATAGGATCTGAATTATATCCCTCTTTGAATTAATATGTTTCTCTGACTTTGTGGCATGTTGTGAGAACCATTTCACAAACCTTTCTTTCAGTTTAGTGTGTCTTAACTGGCCTTTTAGAATTGTTTTTGCGCTGCTGCTGATTTTGTGCTGTTTCTGTTACAGCATATATATTGGAAGTAGTTTTATTTTTCATCTCATCCATTCATGCTGACTTGTAAAATAAGATAATATAATATATATGTGGGTAATGCTATACACGGTGTGATTGTCAACAAGGTTGTTTTATCAACAAAATGACAGTATTGATTACTTGGGTCAGCTATAGTGTTTTAAGAAGGAAAAGAAATAGTGGGAGAATTGGGGATGGGGGGAGGGAGAAAGTAATGTGAGGTTTAGAAGCTGTCAAAATCCACTTAGGAAAACTGATAAAAGCAATATTCTTAAAATATCCATTGCTTTAAAACTCTACTTTTTCCATTGTGACTCTTGTATCAAAACCCAACACTTACAGTCAAATTAATTCTCCACACAAAATACTTCATAGTTAATCATCTCTGGTTGCCTGATGAGAGAGCCTATGTTGTGGTTTCATGCAGTATTATTTTGGAAATAGTTTTTGCTAAAATCCAGGCTCTAGAGGATTAACTTGATATTGACTATATGGGAGTGTGTTTGTTTTTTGTTTTTGTTTTTTTTTTTTTTTGGGAGGAGGGTGGTTGAGTGTGGATGGCATTTGTCCAGTTGGTGACAACTTGAGACTGTGAGATACCGAAATGTGACTATCATGTAAACCATTCTTTTATTGGTGTTTCAGGAGAGGACAACAAAATAACTTCTCCCAACTGTTGCTCTAACACACTGGCTAGAGGGGAAGGAGAATGTATATTGTACTGCTTCATACACTCCCACCTTTGGGCACTTTTTCTTCGTGACTAAACTAGATAGGTATCTGTGATTCATACTGTATACGTACAATAATGTCAAAATTACCTTATTAACACATTACTTTTTGTAAGATTTGTTGTCTCATAGAAAACCACCGTTTCCAACTGAGGAAAAATGACCTATAGACATATTACTGTAATATCTGCAATTACTGTCTGCCACTGCTGCATCCATTTATTCATTTCTCCCTTGTATTTAGCTTTTAGTTGACTTTTTGCTTACTGATTTAGCTTGTAGCCCTGGTGACCTAAATTCTTCTAATGGAGAGTGTGTTGTATATAGGAATAGTTTAATAATCTCCTCCTTTTTTCTTGATGATGATTGGGATCAGTCACAAAGTGACTGGAATAGACAGGGAAGGTTAAATGGTCTTGTGGTTAAGGCACTGCTCTGAGACTCTGGAAAATAAGTTTAGCTTCTGCCTCTTCCAGAGATTGTTTTCAAACTTTGGGCAAGTAACCTAATCTTTTGCCTCTCTTTCCCATCTATCTTGCTGGGTGTGGGGGGTTCAGTGAAGATAAATATTGTCCACAATTCTGTTGCCCTTACTTGTGTTGAATACCACAGGTGGTCCTATTGGCTGTAATGGGGCTATTCATTGAGTGTGGCAGGATCAGACCCATTGTTTTAGAGGCTCTCAGCTGATGCTACTGTGATGAGGGCCATATATGCAAGTAGTTAGCGAGCTAGTGGACTGAAAGTATTTTGCCAAACTCACTTCTGGAATAAGTGGCTGTAACTCATTTACTTGAATGGATTTCCATGTGATTGTGACAGCAGCAAATCTGGTGTATTGTCTTCTCTATTTCCACAGCACTTACCCGCAAGCTGGCATCTGAATCTCATCAGTTGATACTTGAGTATCAGTCCTGACCTAGTACAGATAAAATGCTGATTGCCTGATTCCTGCAGCATACCCAACATAGAAAGAATTGGAGGAAGTCTGTGCCTCTACTTTTGTTGCTTCCTTTTCCCTAGTTTTCTCTAAAGTAATGGGCGAGCCGGGAGACGCTCACTTTGTCGAGGTGTTTTTACTCCTGTGATTTGTGTTGGTGTGCTTCTGAAGGGACTTCTATGGCTCCAATCCAAAGACTCTTGAAGTTAATGGGAGTCTTCATATTGATGTCAGGGGACTTTGGATCGGGCCCTATGCTGCTGCGGGTCTTGTTGTTTGTGAGGGCATGGCTATGCTGGAGACTTCAAAGCGCTCCTGCGGGAGAGCTTTGAAATGCGAGTGTGGTCGCGAGCAAGCACTGGGAGAGAGCTCTCCCAGCGCTCCTGGTAATCCACCTCCACGAGTGGAGGAAAACACTGGCCTGTGTGAATTTATACTTTTTGTCATTTTGTTATAAGCCTTGTCATCCTGCTGTTCGTAGCCTAAGTAGCAGGGATGGAAAAGCTTGGTATTCAGCATGACAATCACAGTGGGCAGCATGCAGTATTAAGCATAGGAGGGGGTAATGCAATGCAATAGGAGTAAGATTATGTATCTTGGCAGGAATTACTATTTCTACTCTGTTCCGTGGGGCAATGACATCAGAATACCACAGGCCAGAACAGTGTATCTTGCAAAACAGGGGGTCAAATCAGGCTATTCAGGAATGTTTCAAGCTATCTCAATTCATTTGCTTTGGTCAGATATGACCTGATTTGTCTGAATTGATCTGTATTGCCTTACTGTCATAGTCTCCTCCCCTCCTCTCCCCTCCCGCCCACTTCCGCAATACTTCTACAATGTTTATCATGCAGTGATTAAAAAAGCATAAGGTCAGATGAAGCTTTCTAACTGATAGAACCCTGAAAGACTGAGCCCACAATATCGCCAGCTGGCTTAAACTCTGAAGACAAAGCTTTGATGATAACTGCTTGCTTCTTGAAAAAGTATCATAATCAATCTGTTTGATGCATTAGAAGAGTGCGGGAAGAGCACTTACGGTGCAGAAATAAACACATTTGTTAATGACTCCGCTGGATAATGTTAAAGCTTAATAGTGGGATTTTATGGGGGGTTTTATGCTCTCAACAAATTTTATTTCTCTCATGTGAGCCTTCTCTCACACAGTCTGAGGTAGACTGTAAGAAGAGTGTCCAGTCAGCTGAAGTACCTACATAACTTTTAAACACTTGTAAAATGGCTACCTTGAATAAATAAAAGGGCTCGGATTTGAAATACCCATCTGCCTCTGCTGATCTGGCATTTCATAGAGTGTCAATCACCAGTAACTATGCACATGGGAACTCCCATGTGCCACCAAATTACTTAACGGTGCCTTTGTTAGAGCCCTAGGCTGGGGATGAGGGTGGTGCCATTTAGTATCAACCCATGAGAAGTTTCAGGAGAATTTCAGTCTCCAAGAACTCCTCCTGCAGATCTCAGGCATGCACTTACAGAGACTACAGTATATTCCAAAACACATGAACAGTTAGTTCTGCTGATGTGGAGAATAGGGCTATTCCTTTGCCTATGGCACTTTGAGAAGTCTTGTGGATGATTATAGGGCTTACAATTGTGTTCTCTGATGCACAAAGGGGTGTCTCCCTGCATGCTCGTCCTCAATGCATGTGCACAGCAAGCAGGTACAATCCCGGTATAATTAGATAACTTGACCTTACCTGGTCCTCAGAGTTGACATGCATGTTCAGTACCTGAGTGTGTATAACGACCCACATAATGACTATCTGTAATTGGCTTAACTGTTTTTTGCTACCATTAAGAAACAGTGTCATAGTGCATACAATTACAGCTTCTATTGACTTAGAGGTGTGGCCAGTAAATGTCCAATGCCAAACTTCATAATACAGGAATAGTAGCCTGGCCAAAATTACACTTCAGACAGTTGTCTTCAGCCTGCCAGAATTCCCCATACATGTTCAGCTAAAGGATTCTTTTTGTTCGCTTCCAACTATCTTATAAAGTTCAACAGCTGGATGTATGATTCTGCAGGTAGATTTTCTACCTAATCTTTGTAGCTGTACTGCATATAGTTATCCGTGCGTGAGTGTGTATGATATAGCTCTCGAGTTCAAACAGTAATTAATATATACATATATATGGGGAGTTAATCTGCTTATGCTGGGACAGGGTCAATTGCTCTCAGGCTCCTATGGCACTGTGTGTGATGAACACTGAGGATTTTTCTGTATTTGAAATGCACACAATCTTCTTTAGGATCAGGGAAAGGAGAAAAATCATGTATAAAAAAAATACTGTCCTTTCAAGAATAGAAGGGTTTCTGAACTCCAATATATGGTGTAACTTTTGCAGTCTAAACTTGCACTGAAAAACAAGGCATCCTCCATTGTGAAGGTACAGCCATCCCCATGTAAACTACTATGCCATTGCCCTGTGCCGTGAAAATCCTTGAAGAAAATGCAGTCGGTCTCTAGCAACAGCTACATCCCCCTCTCCCCCCTGCTTTGCTCTGAATATCATGACTACGTTGACCATTTAAATGCTGCTTAGGTTAAGCTCTGGCCATTTTTTGCCCCCTATTAAAAATGTAATGAAAAGGCTTGTGGAAGTTAGCCTAATTGGTCTCTTCTGTCTACTTACTCTATTACCATGACTGTATGATCACTCCTGATTTTGAACGGAGTAGGGATATGTCCAGTCTCACTTTTAAACTCAAGGTTTTCCACCATTTGCTTTGGGAAATGATTCTCACTTCCTGTACTACACAGTTGTGTAGCATTGTTGTGTGTTCTGTCCCATTACAGACTACGAATTTATATACACACAAATCAAAACCTGAAGAAAGTAAGGTCTCAACTCACTCACAATGCATTTTAGTAGATATTTAGCTACACACTCACTCAATATTAGCATATAATATGTATAATGTGTCTGAGTTACTGTAATGCCACCACAAGACCTCTAGGTTTTTCACATTAGTATTTGCTTGGTAGCAAACGCTGTTTTCCATTTGAGAATGGAACACAACTTCACTTGTAACCCATTGTTTGATAGTATCTTGCATCAGTTTATATTTCAGCAAAAGTTCAGAATTTCATGGGAGAAAGAAAAGGCACTTCCCTCACTGAAGGGCCTTTTCCCCTATCAAATATAAAAGGTCTGCGGGAAACAATGGAGGTGTGATAATTTTAAAGAAAAGGTTGCAAGAATCATTGGTAATGGAAAATGCTAGGCAACTTTTAACTACAGGGGTCATTCTAGGCCCTCCTGTAATGTTTGTGTGTACTTATCGGGCCTGTTCCTGTGAACGCTTATTAGCATGTGAATAACTTCAATTATATCCAGCATAATGAATCAAAAACACACAAACCGCAGTGCTTAAGAATTTACAAGATTGTGACCTCAGTTGATAATCCTGAAAGTTCAAAAAGAAATGTAAAGGTTCTCTATATAATCTAATAAATAAATATAGGGATAATTCTCTATAATTCAGTGGTCATATTGCAGTAATTGTCTTTGTGCTGTTTTCATACTGTATTTGTACTCATTAGTTTTATAGTTTGCATTACGTTAATGTGCACAGCACATCAATATCTGGACAAGTAATTATTATGGTTTGAACATAGTCTTTTATTTCCCAGGATGTGCGTGCGTTTTTGTTTTGTTTTTCCTTTAAGTGACTCTTCACTGGCTTTTTGGCCTCAGAGGAGATACTGCCTTCCAATTTTCAGGTATATTTCAAACTAGACTGTGTGTAATATGAATGCATTCACTGGTAAGGAACAAAACAGAGGGCTATGTTGTGGAAAGAAGTCTATGTATAATTAGTTAATTATTTGTCAATATACTGCACTCGGCACTCTGAGAAGTATCTCACAAGACATTACATTTGAGAGTTGAGCCTTTACAGAATGCTCCTAGAAGAGTAAAAACATTTGTTTTACTTAGGTTGAACATCAATGAGCAGTGAAGCACATATACTTTGAATGCTATGGAGGTTTTTACCTTACTACGCAAGAGTTTTGGGTCAAGGTCAAAGCAACAATTGAGTGCATTTATTATTATTATTATTATTATTCTTTATTATTTTTATTTTATTTTCCCCCCTGCATGATTTTACATTGTCATTAAGACCTTGTTGTTACCTTTGCAACTGCAGAAAGTGAGTGTGTTTCATTGTGTGTTTTGTTTTTTTAAATCTTTCACTACTCGGTAATGTCTTAAGTTTTTCAATGTACAGTACATTAGGATTAAGCGTGACCTCAGGCCATCTATCCACATGTGCACTCGCACGTGCTCTTGCTCTCCCTCCCTCCTATAGACTACTTTTACCAGAAGTCTGCAGTTTTTTGTAGAAAGAGCAAGGTGCTTTACTTTTAGTCTTGGTTTCTATTTTGGCTAAAAAACTGAGATGAGGGGTCCATTACGGGAATACTATGTAATAGAAATAACAAGGGAGGGGGTTAGTTGCATAGTTTTGTCCCTCAAGATACTTCCACATATCTGCTCACAAATGATAAGATGTTACATACTTATTACTCACTCCTCAAATCCTTCACTTCTCTCTCTGTAATCTTGCTGATTACTTCCAAAAGGGAATTTACACAAGATGTTGTTGTGACCTTCCCCCAATCCTTGGTTTGCCTTCCCTTCTCACTTGTCTCACACTCAAGTTGCTCATCTGTTCTCCTCTAATCCCTTCACTTGCCCCATTCCCTGTTCTCCCTTGAGTCCACTCTCATCCCACCCCTTAGTCTACTCTTTAATGTTAGTTTAGTCTGGCCTTCACAAGTGCAGTCTTGCCCCACTCCTATATTGATTCAGAATACTGCTGCAAAGATTACTTCCTACCATGTCGCTTTGCCCCGTGTACCCCGCTCTTTGAAACCCTCTATTGCCTCAAACATAATCTGTTTGTCCTTCATTGTCAAGAGCTTATCCACACTTTACCTATTTTATCTCATTAATTATCCACTTACCCTCTCCCTTCCAGTTGGCCCATTATGCAAGCATCCATCGCTCCCACTTATTAAATTTTCAAACAAGCACCTTGGTGCTTTGTCCCTTGCTGTCCTTCGTCCTTCGGAGGAGCTCTGTAAAATCCACAAAGCTACTAATTTATCTTCCTTAAAATCCCTCCTTTAAACTCTCTCCTTTGCAGTAATGCCTACAATAAACTTGACAGGGGGTTGGTTTGCTGATACCACTGTCCAGCGTACTGATTGATATTGTCGCATTGTTTTCTTCTGTTTCTTTTTCCATCTGTTGTCTCATAATTAGATTGTAAACAGTTGCTGTCTTTCTGTTTTATGATTGTACGGCATGTATCACAGTGGGGTCCTGCACTGTGACTAGGGGTTCTAAGTACTGTTACGCTGTGAGGTACTTGTGACTGCATGGACCACAAACCTCTTTGAGCCTAGGTGTGATGCACTCTTCCATTAAAAAAACTCTCATGATAAGCTAATGACAAACTCTCTGCCTAAGACAAAAGGCAAGAGAACTAAGGTTCTGGCTGAAAAGCTTTAGTGTGACCAGACATCCCGATATTTAGTTTTTTGTCTCACGTCCCGACCGATGTACTGTTGGGATGCCATTTGTCCCAATATTTTGCTTCGGCAGCACTCCGGCTTTTTTTTTTTTTTTTTTTTGCTTGGGGCGGCAAAAAGCCTAAAGCCAGCCCTAATGGGGGTGCGGGGGGTGAGACTGTGGTTGCCACCCCATGTGTCCCGATATTTTGTTCTTGTCATCTGGTCACCCTAAAAAGCTTGCATCTGTAAGCAGAAGCAGTTTCCTGCTATTTGATTCTTTCTTGTTAAGAGATGCAGGATTTGGTATATTCAGTTAGCCACATCTTTGTTGCAGTTTTGTTTATTTACTATCACCAGTTTTCTCCTACTAATTGGCACAACACAATAAACTGAATTTTTGGCTAGCTGCTCAGGTCAAAAATGGTAACAGGACTGCAATAATATATCATTTCATTACTCTTATTTGAGGCTGTAGGAAGAACACTGTATAATCTTATATAGTATTTAAGAAATAGTGTGTAACTAGGCCCTGAGCCAAAGCCCATTGAAGTCCCTTAGCCTTGTCTTCACTAGGGGAGGAAAAGTGTGCTCTTTTGGTAACTAACATGAAGTAACATCCTAATGAAAACAAGGCAGTTTGTAGTTTTCTCACAGGTTAGCAGGTTGAGTTAGATGAGGGGGAGGGGAGGTAGTCTGTAATTTGATCTTCTAGTGTTTGAGAGCGACTAACTGCTTGTCTTCCTTACATGTTACTTCATTGGTTAACTGGATTTAAGAGCACACTTCCCTTCCTAATGCATACATAGTCTTAAAAACTATCCTGATGAATGTGTGCAAAAGGGCATTGTGTACTACTTTAATTGACTAATGTCCTGACTTTGCACTACTTAACTAGACAGCCTTCTCTTATCACAAGTTTGTTTTTTTTGATGGCACATATGTCTACATGTGCTTTTGTATGATTATTCTTTTCTGTATTACAGTAGCCCCTAGAAGCCCCAACCAAGATCAAGCCTCTACTGTATAAACACAGAGGAAAGGGCAGTCCTTAGCCTGAAGAGCTTATAATTTAAATAATTCAGACAGACAAATAGTGGAAGGGAAGCAGAGGTACGGAGACTGTAAGTGAAAAATGACTTTTCCAAGGTCAAAACAATAGGTCAGAAATAGTCAGGTCTTTTGACTGCCATGCCTGCATCTCATCCATTAGACTACAATTGCTCCACAGTGCCATTGAGGCACTTAAAATAGATTAATAATGGTTAAAACAAAATGTCTGTGATATCTCCTGTACTGCTAGGACATGCTATAGTTCAGAATATTAATTTAATTTGAAATTAAAATGTACATGTATTTACCATCTATTTTTTTAAAAATTAGTATATAAGCAGAAGTAAAGATAGGTAAATGTAAATAAGTGTATTTACACTGGTGTGAAAAGTAGTTTTCACACCAATCAGCAAAAACCAGTTTTGGACAAATCCTGCAAGCACTCTGAGTGGATGCTGGAGTCTGTCTGGGTAGAATGACTTGCAATATTGGGACTATAATTTTCAGAAAGAAAACTTTATAGTAGATCCATCTAAACAAATTCTGTCACACCCTTGGTCAAGTACTCCAGATGGATGCTCAACAGGTGCTGCATTTGGACTCAGACTGGGTCTGTGTGCTTTTAAGTTCCCCTTCTTCTGGACAGGCTTTAATCACTATCGCTAGGTCTAGTCATTCTTGCACCCATCCAGAGCACTGACTCTGTCTGATGGCCCTACATGGAAGTGGGACCCCATAGCCAGCTGCCTGAGTGTCCCTGAACTGGTGGTGATCCACCAGGTACCCCAGTAGCTTAAGCACACCATTTCCCCAAGCTCCACTTTTGTAAGCAGTCCTGTTCACAGTTCACACCTGGAGGAATCGTGTGCGAGTTAAGGGAAACAAACATAGGCTTTGCAAAAGGATTTCTAAAAATAATCTCTTTACTGTAGACAACATCAGAGATTTAAACAGCTGTGTAAAATAAGAAATGTCTGTACACAATTCCCTGTCTGTTTCCTCACCACTTTTGAGAGTTCTTTGGGATTTGGCATGAGTCCTGTTTCCTGGATTTCATTCCTCTCACCCATGCTTCTGCCCTTGCTACTCCATTCAGAGAGAGCTGCTTGGAGAGCATTGCTCCAAGTCAGTGTGATCCTTTTATAACTTCCAGTCCCCTTTCCCATGTCACTCTCAGGTCAGTCTCAACCCCAACAAGTTTCTCACCCCTGTCAATCGATCTATTGTTTGATGAACCCCATCTTGGAATCAAAACACTGGTATACCCTGGGCTGTAGCAAGCTTTATCCAAGGATGCTACCATCAAGATAGAATTGATCTCCATTAACCTTCTGCCAAATGCAAAAATTTCTGGTGACACCCCCCGTGAGTTGTACATAGCAGTAGAAGCCACAGAGCCCAGGTGAAAGCCAAGAACAGCCTTTTTATCAAAATAGTGTTCAGAAAACAAAATGGAGTTTAGTTTGATATAGATACATAAATAAAATTCATGATATCAAACATTTCATAAGTTGTACATAGTCAGGTACACATACCTTGAAATCTGTGTTTCTTGTGCGCAGAGTGCATTTTCTTTGGGACCAATTTTATGTAACGAACCCTACTATCTGCATCTCTCCTAACGAACCAATGTGACTCCCTGTTCTGTAATTCTTCATTTTGACTTCCTTATAAGAGCATATCTGTAGGGCTCAAGTAGTTCAGATTCACTTTGTAGGCATGTGCTTTAGTACCTGACTGAATTGAGGCCATAATCAAGATTTTCTTGTACCTACTTACATATGTGGATGTATTTATTGCTTCTTAAAATCAATGAAACTTGCAGAATTACTAATGAAGATCAAGTTCCGAAACTTAATTACCTTTCATTGTTGAAGGTGCAGTGCCTTTTTTAGAGACAGTCTTCTACTGATGATTGATATTGGACCAACTTCTGTGACAAGCTTTTGAGAGAGACAGAGCTCTTTTTCAGGTCTGCAAAAGGTACTCCCAGTGTTGCAGCAAAATGCAAGGTGGAACAGGCTGTTTAGCATAAGTGGTTAGCACATATGTTAAGGGACCTTTCAAGGTAGAGTGGTCGATTACCACCTGCACAGTCATAAAACAAAAAAGGGGGGGAGAGGGTTGGTGGGTGACAGATTGTTGTACTAAGCCATAAATCCAGTGAATCTGTTCAGTCCATGATATTTAGTGCCTAGCAGAGTAATGAATTCAAGTTCCCAGGCTCATCTTTTGAAAGTGTTGTACAGGTTTCCTTTGAGGATGAGGACTGAGAAGTCAGATAAAGAGTGATCACTCTGTGAAAAGTGTTCATCCACAGCTGATGTGCTATTTCTTGTCTTATCATTTTCCTATGAACATTCATTCACGAGCATAGTGATTGTCTGGTTCCACCCACATAGTTGGTTATTGGGGCATTTAGTGAATGAGGTACACCACTGGTGTGATGGGCATGTGTAGGATCCATGGATCTTGAAAGGCGTGTGTGTGGAGGGGAAGGAGTGGGGTTGCTCATCATAGAGATCCTGGAGATATGTCTATAGGTTTTTCCTATTCTGTTCTGATGCCGCCTTGAGTTGGTGTGCTCTAGTCTGAGGTGAGCTTACTTCTGCTGATGGGCTTGGAGAGGTCTGGGAGGGTTGTTTGAAGGCCAAAAGTGGGGGTTCAGGGGTGCGTGGTTGGAGGAGGTTTTATTTCTGTCTACATTATATATAATGTAGACACAGAAATAAATATATAATGCATAAATGCAGAAATATATAATGCATTTTGCTGATGTCCCATGACAACCTGCTGAATCTGCCTTTTCATTTAAAGCAAATTAACCTTTCAAAGATTCTATCCCAAATATAAATTAGTAAATGGCATTTGACTTAAACTATATTTCTTTGTCATGGCAGTGACTCGCCATTCATTTGCAAATGGATTTTGCTCTTTGCAAAGAAGGTGTTGAAGTGCTGATCTCACCAATTACAATAGATTTAAATTTTTCAAATTTTCTGCTGTTTCTTTTTGTCTTCAACAATTGAATAGTTGTCTGAAAAGCATCAAGACTTTGACAATATAAAATGTTCTTAATTTTATTTGAATGTCAGTTAACTACTGTTGATACAAACCTTTGAAAATGTAAAGAATATATAAATGAAAAGGATTTTTATTTATATATATATATATATATATATATATATATATATATATATATAAATAATACAGGGTAACAACAAAGACAGAGATTATCAGAACAATCTAAGGGATTTAGATATAATCTTCCATTAATTTTATTGTAGGGGGGTCTAAATCTCTTAAGCTGTTTTTGAAGTTATAACCTAAAAGAACTATGAAGTTGTAAATTCATTTATAGAATTCAATAATAAACAATACATAGTTAAGTGTGATTCAAAATCCTCAAGTGGTGTCAAACTGTTCTGAAATCTGTATTATGAGTTTGCTCATGAACTCCTGGTCATCTGTGTGCAATGATTCCTGAAAGTAAACAAACTACAGATAAGTAGCAAATCTCATAGCAAATGTTGTAAAATATATACAAATGGCCTTAAAATGACTGCATTTGTGGCCTGATCCAAATCCCAGTGAATGTAATGGAAAGACTCTCAATGATTTTAGTGGGGTTTGGATCAGGCACATCCTGGAAATGACAGGTTTCAGAATAGCAGCCGTGTTAGTCTGTATTCGCAAAAAGAAAAGGAGTACTTGTGGCACCTTAGAGACTAACAAATTTATTAGAGCATAAGCTTTCGTGAACTACAGCTCACTTCATCGGATGCATTTGGTGGAAAATACAGAGGGGAGATTGATATACACACACAGAGAACATGAAACAATGGGTTTATCATACACACTGTAAGGAGAGTGATCACTTAAGATAAGCCATCACCAGCAGCGGGGGAAAGGAGGAAAACCTTTCATGGTGACAAGCAAGGTAGGCTAATTCCAGCAGTTAACAAGAATATCTGAGTGGAGGGTGGGGTTGGGGGGAGAAATAACATGGGGAAATAGTTTTACTTTGTGTAATGACTCATCCATTCCAAGAACTGTTCCATTTGCATTAGGAAGGGCAAATCTGCTGGAGATTTAACACTTGCTCCTGATAGCCAGGCATCCCAATGTTTCACAATGTGGTAGGCATGTCTGGTAAATGACACATCTGGTTTCCACCTTAGGGCTCTGAACTGCTGACGGGAATGCTCCTGGGTTAGCCCCATTCTGACTCTCGCCTTGGTTTTAAACAGTTCATACTGGTTCATGCGTTCCGTAGGCATTTCAGCCGCCACCTCAGCTAAGGATCCACTGAGCTGCAGCCTCAGCTCTACGATGTATTGGTCTGTAGAGATGCTGTACCCAAGGCAGGCCCTTTCAAAGTTTTCTAAGAAGGCCTCGGTATCATCGCCTGTCTTGTAGGTGGGGAACTCTCTGGGATGGGAAGTGGTACCTGGAGAAGGATTGCTACAATTTGTTGGTATATTCTGCTGAGCCTTTGCCTTCTCCATCTCCAGTGCATGCTTCCTCTCTTTGTCCTTTCCCTCCATTTCTTTGTCCCTTGCCTCCATTTCCCTCCTGTGGGCAGCCTCCATTTCTTTTTCCCTGGCCGCATGTGCATCCGTTTCCATCCGCATGAGTTCTATCCGTCTTTCATGTTCCTTTTTGTTTTTCCTCAGCCTCAAATCTGGCTAATTCCAGCTTTTGTTGAATCGTGGAGTCTGTCATCCTAACTTCTCTGTTTTTAACTAACTTTACACCCGAGAGTTAGAAAGAAAATAAAAAACAAAAAACAAAAAAAAAACCTTGTAAAATTTTGCTGTGCTGTCTGGATACCTATGTTCCCTGATAGTGATTGTCAGCCTACAGGCAAATAGGCAGAAAACCCCTCTAGTTGCTCTTAGGAAGGGGGGGGGGGAAGCAAAAAACTTCAGGTCTGTGAAGACTTGTGACAGGTTTCAGAGTAGCAGCCGTGTTAGTCTGTATTCGCAAAAAGAAAAGGAGTACTTGTGGCACCTTAGAGACTAACAAATTTATTAGAGCATAAGCTTTCGTGAGCTCAGTGAGCTGTAGCTCACGAAAGCTTATGCTCTAATAAATTTGTTAGTCTCTAAGGTGCCACAAGTACTCCTTTTCTTTTTGCGAATACAGACTAACAAATTTATTAGAGCATAAGCTTTCGTGAGCTCAGTGAGCTGTAGCTCACGAAAGCTTATGCTCTAATAAATTTGTTAGTCTCTAAGGTGCCACAAGTACTCCTTTTCTTTTTGTGAAGACTTGTGAATTTCCCTGCAGGAGGCTAACTATCCTGCTTTTAGGTAGAGAAAACTCCAGCTCACCAAAGACAATTCCCTTTTGTCTCTGCTCTGGCCCCAAAGCAGAGGGGAAAAAAAACCCTCTTAACTGCTTTCAGTTGGAAACCTGCTTTGCAGCAGTCCAAAGGAAAAAAAAATCCTTTTTAAAATCTGTTTCTGGTTCAAATCTCAAATTGATCTCAAAATGATTTCAAGTTAATCCCATCACTCTGCCAGCATGTCAAGGTTCCTTCCCCACTCTAAACTCTAGGGCACAGATGTGGGGACCTGCATGAAAACCTGCTAAGCATACTTTTACCAGCTTAGGTTAAAATTAACCCAAAGTACAAACTATTTTACCTTTTGCCCTTGGACTTTCACTTCCACCACAAACGTCTTTATTATTGGGAAAGAGTTGTTTGGAAACGTCTTTCCTTCCAAAATCCTCACCAAAACCTTGCACCCCTGTTCCTGGGGAAGATTTGATAAAAATCCTCACCAATTTTCATAGGTGACCACAGACCCAAAACCTTGGATCTTAAGAACAATGAAAAAAGCATTCAGTTTCTTACAAGAAGAATTTTAATAGAAGAAATAGTAAAAAGAATCACCTCTGTAAAATCAGGATGGTAGATACCTTACAGGGTAGTTAGATTCAAAACATAGAGAATACTCTAGGCAAAACCTTAAGTTACAAAAAGACACAGACAGGAATATCCATTCCATTCAGCACAGCTTATTTTCTCAACCATTTAAAGAAATCATAATCTAACGCATATCTAGCTAGATTACTTACTAAATTCTAAGACTCCATTCCTGTTCTGTCCCCGGTAAAAGCATCACACACACCTCTCCAGACCCTTTGTTTCTCCCCCCCTCCAGCTTTGAAAGTATCTTGTCTCCTCTTTGGTCATTTTGGTCAGGTGCCAGCAAGGTTATTCTAGCTTCTTAACCCTTTACAGGTGAAAGAGTTTTTCCTCTGGTCAGGAGGGATTTTAAAGGTGTTTACCCTTCCTTTATATTTATGCCAAATGATGTGGGGGGGGGGTATGTCAAAACATTATTGATGGGTCACTATGCAGTTTCCCTCCAAGATGTAGTGTACACAATTGCCAACCCCAAGTTTTCAAAAATAATGAGTCGGGCCCAAAAATATCATGAGAACTATGTATTTTTAAAGTTTCTCTATTCTTTTGTTTTCTCTTCTGTTTTTTGAGCACTTGCAGCTCACTTTTTCAAGATTTGTCTCTGCAAACAGCAGGGTTAAAGACTTACTTTTATTAAAATGAAAGCTGAGGTTCTGACAATTTCCCAACTCCAGGAACTGGGTCTTTAAGAGAACCACTAAATATTTCATTAAGAGTTTGCAACACTTTATGTTGTGGATTGGGTGTATCCCGAAATATCTTGATTATCCAAATCAGAGTAGTCAGCAGGTACTTCAGGTATCACATTTGTTTTGGCCTACCTGTGTTGTTAACTGCACTTTAACATATATACATAGCATTGATTAAAAATGGTGCACCTTTAATGTTGATCAAATGTGTGTCCGATGCATAGGCATTTGTATTTGCCATAGACCACAGAATGGATCCCAGTTATCTCTTAGATGCAAATGCAACTTTAGAGTAAAGGTCATTCATAAATGTGATCAATTATTCTTTGTATTTAGGAGAGCAAAGACCAAGTGCCAAATTCTGTCATTGGATATGCATGCAAGGTTCCTGTTTGTATGAAAGAATCAAGTAACTGTAATAATTATAGGATTAATATGGAAAAAATCTGGCAAGACCATTTAATGCTCCTTAATACTGTAGTTTGATTTTTATATCATATTCAGCTGCTTCATGGACTTCGGAACTATAAAATGCTAACTCTTTCTATCATAAGGATTTTCCATAGCAATACTTTCAGTGCTTCAAAAGTGTTATGTAAATGCCATAATTGATTATTCAAATGCCATAATTTGGGACGAAAAATATGTGTGTGCATCACAAGGCAATAAATGACATTCCTGATACCTTTTAACAAAAACTATTGATCATTATTGGCTTTTAAGCATAACAGTTATTACTGTAATCCTATAGTGGCTTGGAATAATTAATTATACTTATTAAAACACATCAGTTACTTTTCCCAAATGATAAATCTGATATTGAACTATCAATTATAATTTATAGGCAATGTAAATTATTCTGATTTGCTTCCTGCTGAATTTTTTTTTCCCATTCAATTTATTTGAAAGCAAAGTGCATCACCAGACAGGGTGAATAATACATACAGTTGTGTGCATTTGTGTTTTATGGTTAATCTCAGATGCACTCACATTAGTGGATTAGATCACATCAAAAAATTCTAAGTTTAACTATTGTAAGAAGACTGATTCATTGAAGTCACCATATTTACATCAATTAGGATTCTGGGATGGATCTTGTAGCTTATTCTTTTTAGTCCAGTTTGCTTCTGTTCGGTGCTAACTGATAGTCACATTTTGTGCAAGAGAGAGAGGGGTGGAGGGAGGTAAGGCAGCACTAAAAATGTATTAAATTGCTTTGCATTTTCTTTTGTAAGACTTCCTAGGGAAAGCTCTACCCTATATGTATGAAAGAGACAGTAAATGTGAGGAAGTTTATAAACTTGATTCTCTCCTGTGTCTGACCTCCGATTCCCAGGGCCAGCTCTGGCCACAGAAAGAGTTAAAGTTGATTCTAGATGGCTTTAATCTCTGTTACTAACACAGGTTCTTTAATGGACTCTTCCGCTCATCTTTACCTGTCCTCCACTGGTGTACTCTGCCATGCCTCTCCCTGCTCTCTACCCACTTCAAGGTTCCCCTTATACCAAAGACCAGGTTAGTGGAGCCAGCTTACTTCGGCTGATAGGGTGTTCACTTCTGTCGGGGAATTATCCGCTGGCTGTCTGTGGCCAGTTTGCAGCCCCTTTCCCAAATCCTGTGTGATGAAAAGACATTGGATCTGATTACAGAAACCAGTCCTATAACTTTGGGGAGATGACTCCAGAAGGGCACAAGTAAAAACCTGTACTATCTATATAATCTTTATAGTGACATTTTTTGGAATTTTTAAATCCCCCAGTGCAACACAACCACACATACAACACCCCAACTAGTGCACAACCACAGACACGCACAACCTCTCCCAGCACACAGCCCTCATTTGCCACTTACATAATCCACACACAGCTTGCAGTAGAACCCAATCCAGACCCAGCAACGCAATCTGTATACACAATAAACCCAAACATCCCTCTTAGGTTTTTTTTGTATGTTTTTGACTTGACACCTTTGCGACAGAATGAGCACGTACTATAATATTTGAGAGATGGTGTTACATTTTCTGAAAAATCAGGTGATGGGCATCAAAGATCGGGCACTTAAAATTAATGTTCACTTTTGACGTTAGTGTGTCTCTGCCTCAGTTACCTATCATTAAAATGGGAACATTAATACCACCTTACCTCACAGTGCTATTGAGGAAATAAATTCACTGATATTTTTGTGACGCGTTCAAATACAGTCATGAGTGCCAAAGAAAAGCCTATGAGGAAATTAATGCGTCTTCAGAGCAAGATTTGAGTAGTGTACAGTTAAAAACGGATGGTGCCACACACTGAACAGTGAGGACAAATAAAATATTAAATAACTGCTTATTCAGTGAGCACTGTCCATTCTTTGCACTGAATTAAGTATAATTGTGGGGAAAATAGGAAGTGCTCATGTAATTAAAGATTGTGTATTAATGCATACACTCAAGGGAGCCTAATAAAGGTTGCCTAGGCAACCTCAATTCTGGTATTTCCTAATTTTTGAATGCCTGACTTTGAAACATTTAATAGTCTTTTAATGTTGTTGTTTGTATGCAAATAGATACAAAATTTCATATATATGTTTTTTGGTCTGGTCTCTTAATTGACTTTCTGTATTATAATATGTTGTTTGCCTTACCGTGACAGGTGCTGCTACTATCCTGGCAACATCCTTTCAAAGAGAGTTCTTTGCATATGGTACCTGACTGTCTTGTAAAGGTAGAAGAGAAAAGTGTTGTAATTTTATTTCCTTAGACATTTAATTCAAGAAGTATGAGAAATTGTTTTAATTAAATATGTCTATGAAGTTAGTACTCATGAAAGTAAAGGAGAAATAGCATGACGAGAGCCAGGAGTCGCATGGGCTAGGCTTCTGGACACAGCTCTACTACTGAACATTAGTTGTACACCACACAACTCTCTATGGACAGTGTGGATCCAAAAGCAGACTATTTTGCAGGCCATCTTGTGCATTCGGGGTGGTGATCATTTGGCTAAATGTTCCTAGAGGACTAGGGTGAAGCTGCGAAACGAGCTTTCACTTGTGACTCAAATGCAGAGTCAGATTTAGGAGCCTATTTGATGTATGGTTATTTGTTCTGTCTTTGTCTCTCTGCCTCTGAAAGCCATTGCTAGAGTGGTACCTATAATTAATGCCTCCACTAAGCAGTCAGGTGGCAGTGACAGCAGGATCTTCCTCCTTCCATTTTATCTGTTGGGCAGAGGAGTGGAAGGGATTTCCTTTTCAGTTGCATTCAGAGGCTTCTGTTTTTGCTGTGCTAGTCAGATGGGGGAAATATTTTGGGTCTGCATGAATGATTGTAGGCATAGGTGATGGAACTGGGGGTGCAGCAGCACCCCTACCTTGGAGTGGTTTCCATCACATACAGGGTTTACTGTTCTGTTCATTGGCTTTCAGCACTCCATACTATACAGATTGTTTCAGCACCACTGATTGTAGGGAATGGAGGCTGCAATGATCCAAAAATGTGGGTAGGTGTTGGAGAACTGGAACATGGGAGTGGATGCAATGGGAAAGGAAATCTGAAAAAGGGATCTGGAGCAGCGTGGGGGGTGAGGGGATACTGAGTGAGGGTTGTTGTATTTGAAGTTGAAGGACATCACATGAGTGAGAGGAACTGTGGAGCCCTTTGCGCAGCCTTTTAAAACTTGCAAGATTAACTGTGCCTTAATAGGAAAATGATTTCATGGATGACAACTGTGAGATGGCACTTGAGGTGCCACTGTGAGTTTGATGCCTTGTATTCTAATCAGTTTTTGCTTTGAGTTTTGGTGGTTGATTTTTCTAATAGTTCTATCTAACCCATCTCAAATAAAACTTAATTATCACTATTTTGAGTGACAGAATGAGCAAACTATCCTTTGATAGTTATCATCTACAAAACAAGTTAATTGAAAATGGTGCTCTAAGACAGAGGAGAGAAACAGGACAACTGCTCTTAAGGAGGTGGGAGGTGAGTTGAGTTAGGTATTTTTTTTTTTTAATTGGACCAACTTCTGTTGGAAAGAGACACAAGCTTTTGAGCTACACCAGGGGTTCTCAAACTGGTGGTTGGGACCCCTCATGGGGTCATAAGGCTATTACATGGGGGGTCGCGAACTGTCAGCCTCCACCCCAAACACCGCTTTGCTTCCAGCATTTATAATGGTGTTATAAATTAAAAACACTTTTTTATATATTTAAGGGGGGCTCACTCTCAGAGGCTTGCTATGTGAAAGGGGTCACCAGTACAAAAGTTTGAGAACCACTGAGCTACACAGAGCTCTTCTGATCTGGGAAAGTTAGCACATGTTGCAAGGGATCATTCAAGGTGGAGTGGCCCATTAACAACTCTGCAGTCCTAGGACAAAAATAGTTGGGGGTGGGGGATAGGGTTAATTGGTTACAGATTGTTGTAATAAGCCATAAATCCGGTGGGACACTGAGTATTTATTCAAAGGAAACATTTTTTTCCCCTTTCAAAAAGCGCTCCTATGCTAATTTATTTTAGTAAATTTTAAAGTTGTTCGGTTTTTCTCCCCAGTGCCCCTATTAATGTTAACTATAAGGAGGTTGTATTCACTTATATTCCTGGACACAACATAAAAGAAAAATGGACATTTTATGGGTAAAGGTTTTATGAGGAAATGTTATTCACAACTCTCAGCAAGTTTAATATACAACTGCATGAAAAAAACGCTCACAAAAATGTTCAGTTTGAACTTGTAAGAACATGAACGAACACACATGGAAATGCCCTAAGTGAAGATTGCATGAATCACATTTAACTATGCCCCTTGTTTATATACATGCTTATCCCACAGTTCAGTTACATCAACACATTCTATTTCTCAAACACCATGTAAGCTCTTGGACTGTCAGGGAAAGCTGAAGGCTGCCACCCTGTGTTCTGAGAAGCCCCATTGAAACCTCTGACACAGGGCTCCACTATAGCAGAACACTTTGCAGGATTGGGATCTAATATAATAACCTTACACGTGTAGTATCTTGTAATACTTCTACTACTTTCATAGGTATAATTAGAGCTGGTGGAAAACACAAAACAAGTTCCATGACTACTTTCAGTTTTTGCCCTAATCACTTTTTGCTTAAATGTCAATATTTAGGGTTTGTTTGTTTTTTTTCCAATCAGTGGTCCAGTATATTTTTCTTTACTTTCTATATCACTTGCCTCACAGATGACAGACTATATCTTCATGACTTAGCCAACTGTTCCACATTGACTTTTCAACCAGCAACAAAACCTTTCAGAAATACCAATCATAGAATAAGGCCATTAAATATGTGGATTATTTGATTGTGAATTTAGGTGGTTTATCTAGTATTTTTGGTATGTACATTTACTGTGTTCTTGTCATATAAATGACTTCCATGAAGTCTGTCTGAGACAGACAGAATTGCAAGATGCAGTGTACATGTATCGAAGGTTGCAGAACATTGTTATGATACTGCATTGAATTTGAGAGTTAGTATGTGATCATGTAATTAAAGACTGCACAGTGAGGCAAATACACAAGTGTCAGAATTAAGGTTATGTACTGGGTTTCTTCAGTTTTTCCCTACCATCCTGCCATTCAAAAATGGTTTAATCTTTCCGTAAACTTGACAACAGCAATCATCTTAAAGTGGAAGCTAAGCCTAGAAAACTTCAAAAATTACTAGAAACAGCCCATGCGTTCTTAACTACAGCAACCCCTGCTGTACCCATTATGGTACTTCAATGTGTGGAACCTTCTAGTTTCAACTTTTGTAAGAAGACTCTAAAGGCAGGAGCTGAAACATAGTCTGATTAAGGAATGGGTTGAATTTGTGGAAAGACTTAAAATACTTTTCTGCTAAAGAATAGTGTGTAGTAAATAAGGAATTATTAGTTAAATCTTTAGCTTGCATTTATGCAATATGTTGTAGGAGAATGTGGTATTACCATGGAAAAAATACATAATATGATAGGATGCCATTTAGTTACCAACTTTGAAATGCCAGCACCCGCTCCCCCCACAAGGCAAGCACCCAATCCCCACCACAGGGCAACTCCGCAAAACCTGCCCCTTCAACAACCACTTAGTGTCTAGAGAGAACACACACAAATAAGATCAATAATATTGCATGTTTCTTCACTCTCTTGCAAGACTCAAACCCTTTCTCACACATGCATGGTGCATTTGTGGGTTGGTGGGCAGACAACTACGGCATTTTCAGCAGTTTTGATCTCTTATCACTTAAACGGCAGAAGTACAAACTCTGCAGCATTTTTAGCTGGACACAAACTTTTCACATTAGATAGCACAATGTATTTTGACAATTCAAAACTTTAGACGTGTACAAAAAACCCCAGCAGATTAAATTATTTTTCTAGCAAATACATTAAAAAAAGCATAAGCCAGTCAAATACTGGCCAGGTGATAACCCTAATTTCCACTGAGTTTTTCTTACATTAAGGGATGGTTTTGTTTCTTGTGCTTGGTAGTTAGAGATACAGATGTCAACATTCTTTCTTTCAATGAAATCTTATTAGGGAATACAAGGAAGTCTTGAGAATGGATTCTCTGCATCTAAAGAAGTTAAAATGACCTGTCAGAAGTGGTTCCATATTGAAATTGTAAAAGCCCTTTTGAGAGCTGATGAAGTAGTGAGATAATTGCAGTCGCAACATTTAAGAAAGTGTAAAATGGCTTCTTAAAGCCTTAGTGGAATACATTGCAATCCAAGGAAATGAAATCTTTTCTGAGAGCTGTTGAAATATAAACATAACCTCAAATCAAAACCTCTTTCTGGTGTTAAAATCTAGCAATATTGCTCTTGATATCTACAGAGGAACGAAAAGACAAAAAACATCCGGACAATTTAAAGAGCAATGTTACTAATGAAGTTTCTGTGTCCAGCTAAAAATGCTGCAGCATTCCTACTTCCACAGTTTGAGAGAAGAGATCAAAACTGTTGAAAGTACTGTAGTTGTCTGCCCACCAACACACAAATTGAATGTGTTGTGATTTTTAAATTAAGACTAAAAAATATTTATATCTGGATAGAACTGGTGAGCTACACACACTGCAAGGGGTATAGAAGGCAAAATACATCCAGCCCACAATCTTAGCCCTTGGCATGTATGCAAAGCTGTGCATTAAGAGCAGTGGGATGTGGGCTTTTTTGGTGGTATATCTTGGAAAGTTAGCAAATGCATGAATTAAAGAAAATGAAATATATGAGAACAGACAGTGTGAATTAATTTTTGTTCTAAATATAATATGAGGCCCTTTCAAAGAATGCTGTCTGTTCTTACAAAAGTTAAGTGAAAGACATTAAATAGACACTGAAACACTATTGGGTATTGTGACAAAGTGGGATTTTTTTTTTTAATGTATGTCCCAGTTTGCCCTGTGCTTCACATGATTAAGCAGTAGGAGAAAGATAGACCTGAGAGCAAATTTAATCTTAAGAGACATAGGTGTGTATGTTGCCTAGCTGTCTGAGCTGACCGAATGGGCCATTAAAAAGGACTGGCCATGGCCAATCCATATGGATGGAAAATCCAAGAAGACAATGGAAAGCCCAGTCATCAGGACACTGACACCAAGCAACCAACAGCCTGGAGCAGGGGAAGGATTTCTCACCTCTCATCAGGGAAGCTAAGCAGAGAGCCCAGGTTGAGAACAAAAGACTAGGAAGTATGTGGCTCTGGAAGAAGCTTGAGCTCTCTCACATCATGGGAACTGACTAAGGAAGCACGTCAGAGCGGGAGACGGCCTAAAAATGGAGTTCACTTCAGCTTGGCTGGTGAATTGCTCTGGGTTGATGAGAATGGACGGTGCTTTAATCTTTCATGTCTCTATGCTAACCTAAGGACTTAGAATGCTATGTTCCAGTTGACTAATAAACCCTACTGTTCTAAAATGGCTGCCTGACTGTCGCTGCAAGTGTACTGGGTGATGTGCATTAGTTCCCGAAGAGTATACAAGTCTCTTCCAGGAGAGTCTCTCTCATATGGACTTGCAGAGCAGAGCTAATTGTGTGAAGCAGGAGTGCTGAAACCCTAGAGGTTTAGTATCAAGGAGGGAGTAAGGCTGTATGGCCTACCCTGATGAAACAGAGAGACCTGTGGAAGGTCTGGCATGTCAAAGGGGTCTCCAAGAGACTTTTCTAAAGCGGGAGGTACAGCACCAAGCCTGTGGATCCATGACCGGTAGTCCATATTTTTTTCTCAAAGTGTCAGTGAAATTCTTGAAGCCTGCTGTTTCTTCCTTAATGTGGTTAGAATAGGAATATACTGATCAGCTTCCTAGATCAAGCCCTAATATCCTGTCTCCCAACAGCAGCCAACAACCGATGCTTCAAAGACAGATGCATAAAGAACAATCTGCCTGACGGAGAAGTTACTTCCTAATGCCAGCAAGTTAGGTATTGCCTTATACCCAGAAGAATAAGGGTTTACATCCTTTGTGTATTTTTATTATATCCACTCAATATTATTGGATATATTTATTATTCAGATAAATGTCTAATCCTTTTTGGTTCCAGCTGAGGTCGTATTGTGACCATGATTTCCACAGGTTATTGATGCTGTCTGTGCTGGGCTGTCTTTCATCAGTTTTTAAAATCTGTTGTCTTTCAGGTCTGTTACTTGACCACCCTCTCCTCCCCTTCCCCCTCCTTTATCCTCAGGACTTTTTATGGAGTGGCAGGACATTGAATGGGTGCTCATGCAAGATTTGGAGCTCTGAAAGCTGCTTGTTGACGGATACAATGCTGCTCTTTGAGTATGTTTAGACACTCTGTGTCAGTGACAGGCAGTGCTTGTAGCATAGGGCATCAATGAATATGGTTGCTTTCAATGTTTAATTGTATGTTGTCTTGAGAAGGTGTTTGCTAATGCACGCTTTGGACAGCTAAGATGTCCCCAAACATGAGAGTCAAAAAACATAATTGAATCTTGCATGAAAACAGCCCTCAAATTTGTAACAAAACAGAAAACAGTTCAAACAAAATAGTTGTATAGAAACATAAAATGAAGAAGAGATCCTTTGTGAGGAAAGCAAAAACGGAAATGCAATCAATTGAGCCTACTAGTAAAATCCCAAGAGTACCTGGTTCTTACAATAGGCTACTGGAAGAAAAGACGAAGCTGATTCTATATGGAATCATTAGGGAGAGTATACAATCAAAGTCAGGGCAGGATATTATGGTCAAGGAAGGATCAAAGCAGCCATAAGATTATCGTGAAATAGCGCACCACTTAGAGGAATCAGTATGGCCTATTGGCTGGAGCATTGGCCTGGGACTCGGGAGCTAAGGTTCTATTGCTGGCTTTGCCACTGACACATAGCAATTTCCTGCGTATCCTTGGGAAACTTTTTGTATTAAGTTGAAGTACTTTAGGGTCCATTGTTTGAAACAAATGGTTTCCGTATGGTCATGTTCTGCTGCATAGAGGAGAGTTACCACATCTCCTCCAGGAACTAGAAGCAGTGGGTGGTGATCAAGGCAAATCAGCCATGTAGTAATGACCACAGAAAGGTACCTTCTCCTGGGCAGGCTGACGTATACTAGTGCAGTCTAGATTTTCCAAATACCAACAGACAAAGAAAAGACTTTTGGATAAATAGCCTGAGTTTAAACTGACTTAGGACATTTTCTGATCCAGCAAACTTACAGGATCTATTGTCCGGGGAGAGGGAGCAATCCTTCCTGGGGAAGGATTGGAAGGACTTGTCCTATTAAGGCCCCAGAAGAGTGATAGCTGACCTCTATAGTAGCCATGTACATTTTTTTTAAAATGTTTTCTCTGTGATGCTTTCACCTTACAAATAATGTGCTTGCTTCTTAAGAGCTGTGTGTTTACTTATAACTGTGGGCCATTATGCTATTTATAGTCTTGGAAGAGAAAGCAAAGCATAGATACTGGCCTGTTGAGGCAGTTTGGCTCACTAGAAATATCCCAATGTAGGCAGGCAACTGTACAGCCAGGAAAAACCCTGGTCAGGAGAGGGAGAGATGTGGGTCTCCGCCCAAGAGTGGCTGATGGGTCAGGAGCCTGATTGGATGTGCTTGAGGGACATGGAGAGGGAATACAGATGTAGTTGCCCAGGGACTGTGACAGTGGTAATAAACAAACATGTACACATTTAAAGGAAAAGGAGTACTTGTGGCACCTTGGAGACTAACAAATTTATTTGAGCATAAGCTTTTGTGAGCTACAGCTCACTTCATGGCATGCATCCAATGAAGTGAGCTGTAGCTCACGAAAGCTTATGCTCAAATAAATTTGTTAGTCTCTAAGGTGCCACAAGTACTCCTGTTCTTTGTGGATACAGACTAACACAGCTGCTACTCTGAAACCTGACATTTAAAGGAGACACTAAAGTCTTTGTCTTTGCCTAGTAAAAGAGGTTTTGGGGAAAATTAATCAGACAGATGGTGGTGAGGGAGAATGAAGCAACTTCTTATTCTTCATTCAAACTTCTCATATTGTCTGTGAGGATTTATTCCCTTTATGCAACACTCATTCTGAGTTTATCTGAAAATAAGAGAATTAAAATGTTGTTCAATCTTTAAGAGGAATTTGAAGTTGACACTATAAAAATAACACTGGAATTCTGGAAATTTTATGTAGTGTTCGAGTATATGTTGACCATAGCAACTTTTTTAAAATATAGGCAATTCGGAATATGACCATGCTCAAATGAGGAAAAAGTGGAATTGTTGTTGTGCTCCTAATCCTCAAATAGCAGAGCCCTGGCTCACTTCTTATCCCTCCTGATCTCTGCGGAATTTCCTACCCTCCATCCAATGCTCCCCTCTTTCACCTGATAAGTTCTGTTTCCTTCTCCCTATCTCTGCACTCCTGATGCCCATTTAAAATTCCAGTCCCTCTTCCCGAGTATCCAACAAAGCCGCAACAACCATCTTTCTCCCTGGCAGCAGCCTGCCTTCTCTGCCCTTTAGATCACCACAAATAGCAAACTGTATACAATTAACTTAGGCTTGAATAGAGACTGGGAGTGGATGGGTCATTACACAAAGTAAAACTATTTCGCCCCTCCCCACCCCCCACTGTTCCTCAGACGTTCTTGTTAACTGCTGGAAATGGCCCACCTTGATTATCACCGTAAAAGGTTTTCCTCCTCTCCTCCCCCCACTGGTAATCTTAAGTGATCCTTACAGTGTGCATGATAAAACCCAATGTTTCATGTTCTGTGTGTGTGTGTGTGTGTGTGTGTGTGTAAATCTCCCTACTGTATTTTCCACCGAATGCATCCGATGGAGTGAGCTGTAGCTCACGAAAGCTTATGCTCAAATAAATTTGTTAGTCTGTAAAGTGCCACAAGTACTCCTTTTCTTTTTACAAATAGGCTGGATGCTTTTCAGGTTTATAAGCATCACTGTGGTGTTTATTAGGTCCCGTCTACCAGTTCATCAGTACAGCTTTGTACAGCTATATACTAGTGGACCTAAACTTTTCCCGAGCCCACTTGAGGAAGAGGGAAAGAAACCCCTGGGCCCTGCCAGCCTCTCCCTGGCACTTCCTTTCTGTCCTTGAACTGTGTTCTCAGCTGATGGGTAGATTGCTCTTATTAGCTTATCAGCTCCTTGCCTAATTAAGCCATTGAACACCCATCTCTCAATATAAGACCATTCCAAGTGTGTAATAGCTAGTACTTTAGTGACCAGGGTGCTGGGTCAGTTCTAGGCTCCTTGCACTTCGTCACATCCCCCAAGACACTTCCCTGTTAAAGCAGACTTTTGAGAGTTCTGTGGAGATTCAGAGCCACTCCTTCCTCAAGTAGGGACTGACTTGGGGTAGGAGGTTTCACTACCTGACCTAGTGAAAGGCTGGAAGAACAGCTAACCTCTCTGGCTTCTTCAAAGTGACATACCAGAGCAGCCATGGGATCTGCTCTCGCTCTAGAACAGAGTTTCAGGGGAACAGGCTGGGATCAGTTCTCTTCCCCACCCCAATCAGGAGGAACCTGTGGAAAAGGCTAGACAGGCTTGTTTGCTGGAGGAACTAAGGTGGTGGGTCAAGTGGACCTGTTGGCTATTGGTAGGTGCGTGGAGAGACCCGTGAAAGCATCGGGGAGATCAATTCCTGACCAGCACCGTAGAGCAGGGTCAGCCTGGGAAAAGTTAGCAAGCGGACTAATACCCTGCTAGAAATGCTAGTATGATGCATAGGCTGCATGACAAACTCTGAGTTTTATGATTGAAAGTGGTACTGATTATTTTTCATCTTATAGAGCAATCATAAGGCTGGGTTAGTGCTAGAAAGATTCTGAACAGCTTGTTCATGTGTTTGTTACAACCAGACTGAAATTATGCAATCTTCTCTTTTGATATTTTTATATTGGCCACGGTTGATTTGAAATACTTCTATGAGAAATTAACCCTCAGATTTTCAAAAGGCTTTTTTGTTCTGCAACTTTTCCCTGTCCGGTGCTGGTTAGATTCAACATCTACACTATAGAATGGTATTGAACAGCGTAACCAATATTAGAATACAGCTAAAACTATCACCCTGAAAATAAGTTCAACACTCCTCCACTCCCCCTTTGTAAAAACTATAAAATACACAGACCTTCTTTGGTTATTATCAAGATTTATTTGTTCTCTGGCTCTAATAACCACTGAAGATTTTCTGTCAGTATTCGCAAAAAGAAAGTACTTGTGGCACCTTAGAGACTTAACAAATTTATTTGAGCATAAGCTTTCATGATGCATCCGATGAAGTGAGCTGTACTTTTCTTTTTGCGAATACAGACTAACACGGCTGCTACTCTGAAATCTGTCAGTATTAACATTTTGCATCAATACATTTTGATACTGATCTCGAGAAGTCAGTGTCTGCCCACTATCATCACACTGCTTACCCTTATGGAGAAACAGTTGTAACAAATTAAAGTGCTTTCTTTCGGTGGATGATACAAAAGACATTACATGTATTTTATAGCACAATTAACCAAGTTTGGTACATTACTCTCTTCCGACAGAAGATCAGATTAAAGGCAGGATTCAGTATCTAACGCAACCCCAGTTTATGAAGTGAGGTAAATCGGTTTTCATTTATAGAACAAGTGTTGACACAGTGTAACCAAGGTTGGAAAATGACTAATGTTTTTAAAGAAATGCAGCATTTACAATGTGCCCCTATATATTGTTGGTCTGGTAAATTATTTTTAAACCATTGAACGTATATTATCAGAATTGAATGAGCCTTTTCAAGACTTTTTTCCCCCCTCTTTTTTTGCCACATAGCAAGGCTCTGGATTACTCCAAGCTGAAATATTTTGACTGTCAGAATGTTGGAGAAAATAGTTTGAACTATTGTAAACAGCAGAATTGTGTAGGAAAAACATGGAGGCCTGGGAGGATGACAACAAACCTAATAGGGGTATCACTTTGATCTGATTAGAGAATAGTTTGAGGCAACATATACATTTGAATTTCAATGCTACATGACACGTACAATCAAATGAGACCTTACTGGAGTTTATACAGGCTTTGGAAACTACTGCATACTAATGCAGCAAATGCACTGTGCTGCCAGGAGTTGTGTATCTTAAGATAAATGCCAATGTGTACAAAAGAAATATATGGCAGATAGCCTTTGTTAAGAGGAAGAGCTCTTGACAAAGTATTTTGGTAGAAGTTTTATTTGTATATAGACCAAACCCCCCCCCCCCCCCATGTTATAGGCACACTATTCAGGTTGCAACATCAAACACAACAATTAGGAAATGCCAAAATTAAGGTTGCCTGTGAACATTTAATTTGACTTTCCTGTTCATATGCATTATGAAACTACATTTAATTACATGATTACATCCTGTCATTTTCCTCTGCCTTCAAATCAGGCAGCTTCCGCTATCCACAATGTGTGGGTGTTGGCAGGAGGATCATGGAGAAATCGGCTCCCTGTTCTATAGTCTGGGGCCCAGGCTCCTGCTAGCACTGAGCACCTAGAAGTAGCCATAAGAGGGAAAGTTTGGCTTCACCTCGTTAGCCCTGTGCTGGAGTGAGAGTGCTCATTTACACAGTGAGATTGTGCATATCCAGTCTGGTCAACACTAGGATATGTGAAAGGCTCGAACATGCTCAGTGAAGATGGAATCTTAGGAGATTTTTAGCTGCTACATTCTAAGAAGTCTCTATTGAGCATATGCAAATATGACTTTTCAAAGACTTATAACTTAGTTAAATTTGGGTGGATTTCCATGGGGATGGCAAAGGCTACATCCCTGAGACATAGGTTATACTTCAAGTCTTTTTAAAACTAACTTTTACAAAAACCCAAATCACAGTGACCCCTACTGTGTCATCACTTCTCCTAACTTCAGTAAATTACTTATCAACAAGCATTCCTAACAACCTTAGTCGTAATACATTTCTGTATCAAAGGTACCCGAATTCAAGGTTTTCATCCATTTCCTTCCTTCCTTCCTTCCTTCCTTCCTTCAGTCTCAATTTGTTGACTCTTTTCTTCCTTCCCGTTCTGATGAGCAAAAACTGCAAGCCTGAAGCTAACATAGGACCTTTATCTCCAGAATTCCAGCTTATTCAAATTAACCCTTAATTATGTGGCGATCTGTTTTATGAATTCGGGATGGCATGTGATGTCTCTACCAGGAGCCAATAGCCCATTGGTCCATCAGTCATTGCAAAATGTATGTACCGTTACTATTTAAAGAATTATGTATCTTCACTGAAAAACTCTTTTCTTAAGGTGTGTGAGTTAAAGTGGGTCACCAGAACCCACTTTATGATAAACATGCTCCTGTCAGGTACAAAGGAAGAAATGCTTGTCTTTCTCTGTGTACTCATGTGTATATTGTGTGTTGTGTGCTTCACAGTGGAGATCTATTTGCGTTACTGAGTTTGGTGCTAATGAAAAGATTGCACAATCACATGAGAGAGAGAGAGAGAGAGAGAGAGAGAGAGAGAGAAACTGCAGGAACAAAACCAAAATAGCAGGGTTGTCTATTTAAGTAAAGACAATGGGGGGGGGTATATCTGGGGTTACTGAGGTACATCCTGAATCTTTCTCCAAGGAGACAAACTGCTAGCGTGTTTTATCTTATGAAAGGAGGGTCACAGCTAGTCAGATTGGAAAATACCACACATACTTTGGTGATCTAAACTTCATTAGGCAGCAAAGTATCTTGTTGATTGAATCTAAGCTCTGGTTTTGGTTTTACATGTAAGGATTTGGTTTTACATGTAACCATTTCTTTTCCATAATTCAACTTGCTACCTTTCAAATCTTTATAGTTGGCTAAATAAACTTTAACTTGCTTTCATTATAAACATATTCAAGTTCTGTGGGTTAAACAGAGAGATGGTCTAAGATGGAACTGGTAAGCGGGGTACTGTTCCTTAGGGGGAAATGGATCTATGAATTCTGAGTGTCCAGCAGATCAGGGACTGAACACTCCATGGGGATGCTCAAAGGGCTTCGGGGGTTGGAGTGTGCCTTTAGTAACCTGCAGACAGATAACAGAGCCTGCATATGCTAAGAAGCTTGTGTTGCCCGGGATTTGTGTTACCTGGAGCTGGAGAAGTCAGGGAGCTGACACCTAGCGGACACAGGCAAGACTTACTTATACTTAAGCTGGAGGGTGGTCAGGTGCCTCACAACCCTGGGTACCCACAGGAAGTGACCAAATGAGTCCCTACTCAGTTTTCTTTTACTGTAGTAATAATTAATAACTTAGAAGATGTAGTAAAACTGAAGTTGCATTTAAAGCTTTGTGTGAATACGGTTTAATTACTTGACACTGCGATGAAATCATGAGATCACGATAATACAAAATACATTGAAGATGAACAAATGTGTAAGTGCTTTATTATTAAAATAGCACACGTGAACATTTTTCTTTGTATTAAAATCAAGGAATTCACAAACAAAACTTTGTTAAACATTAGTAGAGGTTGCTCTCATCAATCAGTTAAAACATTAAAAAATAGACCTATGAAGATGACTCAAAAGCTGCAAAGTCAAGTACTCTGAAGTTAGGAAATGGCAGAATGAACGTTGCTCACACAGCCTAAATTCAGCTGCTTTACCTGTAAACATTATGATACAGACTTCAGTTATGTGCAGAAGAGACTATCTGTGAAAAGTTTGGTGTAAGTGACTTGCTGTGCATCATGTGGGAAATTGGTGTTAACTCTTCCTGCAATCCCCTCCTTTGTTCATTGCACACTTTCCAGCTTCTTCAACAAATAAGTCAGGGGTCCTACAGACAGACTCCTTCACTGCTCAACCCCAATTCATCTACATAGCACATCTGTCGCATGCACTGAATGAATGAGGGTTCCTGTTTTGGGGGAGCGGGAAGAGAGGGGAAATGAGGTCATGTAACTAATGGCATACAAACAAGGGGGCCAAATTAAGTTTGCATAGGCAACCTTCATTAAGGTATTTCCTAAACTGAGTGCTCAACTTCACTTTTGAGTCCTTAACTTTGTGTTTCCTAATTCTTCATTGGTGAAAGCAATAAAGCAACCTTGACTAACATTAAACAGTGTTTATCATCATTCACAAACAAAACAGTCTTGCTCAAATAACATCAGAAGTTTGTGATAAGAGCTAGGACGGGAACCCAATTGTGTCTAGGTAATTCACAGATAAGTTGATTTAGTTTCAGGCTAGTTGGCTGTTTTTGTGAGAACAGAAGTGGGACAGGAGATGTCCAATATGAAGTCCTCTCTGGAATAATTTCTCACAGAAGTTCTGGATACGCATTGAGAGCGTCACTGTAATAAGTGATTCTGACAAATATACATTTATCAGCCACAAAGAAAGAAACGAGTGTTTGGGCATTTTAGGTTGTAAATGCTTCCCTTCAGGAAGGCAAGCTGATGTTCAAAGCAATGGGGTGGGGTTTTTTGGGGGGTTTTCTTAATTGCTCAAGAAACTACTGTTGGTTACTTACTATTTCACTTGATTCTCTGTGGCTGTGAACTGCTATATCACCACTGAAATTACTTAATTTACACTAGTAGAGATATTGGCCAAAGTTCCTCACAGTGTAAAATGATTGAGATTGTTGGAAAAGTTCATGAGAAGGCAGCTCTAGCATTCTGATATTTTTTGACCCTACATTAGACTACACTTTAAGACTACCCAGAAACTGCAGCTCATGCAGAATGCAGTTATCAGTCTGTGCTTTGTTAAAGTTTCTCCCACAGACCATACTATGCCTGCTCTATAAAGGCTCCATTGGCTTTCAGTTCACTTCCAGCTGCAAGTTAGGATGGTGCGTTTTGAGTTGTTAAGTTCTTTATGGTTTGGGCTTTATTTATATTTAAAGATGTAATGCCTTTAGCAGTTAAGATAATTTTGGAACGCACAGGTTGGCGGTCCTCATCTTTGTATGTTTTTGGGACAGGAAACTCTCATTGGAAGGCCTGCAATTTGAATTTGCCTGGTCTGAAAGAGCTAGTTTCTGCTGACTTTCAGGGTATGTTGCAAAGTCAGTTATATTTATTTACTTAAGCTTCTAGAGGGGGAGTGAGCAGAAAGTTTTTCGGTTTTGCTCAAGGAGTTGTTATTGCTATTAGTGACATTGTGTCAGTTTAGATTGATTATGGTATATGTCTGTATAGTATTGTTCACCTGGAAAGTATAAGCTAGATCAATGGAGCTACAGATTCATACCAGCTACAAAACTGGCCCTATGATGGGCATATTGCATAAGTAAAATAAATACAAATTGTTCTGCAATGCAGTAGAATTGCGCAGAAAGCAAATGCCACTTTGGCTACACATGCAAACATGTCTACTGTGCTGTCTGTTACTTTTGAAAGTTTTATTTGTGACATGAAAGTTTTAAAATATTTCCTCTCCATTGAGTGCTTGTGTGTTTGTTTTCAGGCATTCTTTATATTGTTTGTATTTTTTTGTCCAGGTTAGTTTCCTGTGAGTGTTTTTTTTTTTTTTTTTTTAACCCTTTCCTTGTAGCAGCATGCCCCAAGTTAGTGTCACCGCTAAACTTAATAATTAACAGCTAGTCAATATTTCAATATTATTAGTTACTCCTGTGCTTTATACCAACCTTCTTGACATTCTTCATATACTTTTTCTATAATTGTGATGACTTGGCAATTAAGAAAAAATCAATCACTCCAGATTGTCCACCATGGTTTGTTCTGCATGCCGGCAGGGCATTTGTTCCAAATAGTTCCCTGATATTCTCCTCTAAATGAACATATATCTGTGTGCATATCTTAATAGCTTATTAATTTTATTGGGCTTTAAGTTAAAATGTGTGCATGGGGAAGTGATTTATCCATAAATGAAGTATTTAAATTCTTATCCCATTTCAGAGAATATAGTATAGCTTGCTAGTAATTTAGTTTTAACATATGAGGTGTTGCTTCTTTTATTTGTCTTTATGAAAAATTGAAGCAGCATCAAGTAGCTAAACTGCAAAACCCAATATGTTTGTGTCCCAAACTTAAATGTTACTACTGATGTGTTTTTTCTTACAGAGTGCAGATATGAGTCCTGCCAGTAGTACCACTTCACTTCCTGTTAGCCCACTTACTGAAGAGCCAGTGCCTTTCAAGGTAAAGTGAATTCATTGTAGAATAAATATTGTATGACTGTTGGCTTATTATGTTGTGTTTTCTGTGAGGTGCCCTTAATAGCACTTTCCTTTTATTAAATTGATACCAGCTGATATCTTAGCAGTCTTCTCAGCAAGCTGATAACATCATTGCATGCACTTGAGAAGACATTATGAAAATAAAATGTTTTGATTGTAGGAGGATTATTTTTCTTCTGATGAAGGTTAGAGGTCTAAACCATCTTTGAAAAACAAAAACAAAAAAAAAGATTTTGTTTCAGTCTGCTAAGGTTGTGACATGTTTATATGTGATATCTCTGATATTTTCCTTTGATTTCTGCTAACTTTGTGTTTCAATGTAACTTATGTTTTTGTACATCAATTTACTAATCCATCACCATTAAGTCCTCTGGCCAGAAAACAGTTTTACAGTAGATCCATTGCAAAACACTTAAATCTGATATCAGATCATTCTGATACTAAATATGCTCAGGAACTTTAATTATGAAAGAAAGTAACTTTAAAATATTACTTTGTAAATGTACTATTGGGTCAAAAGTGGTAAAGAAATCAAACCAATAACTCGTTAGAAAGAAGGCTGCTGAAATGGGGCTAGCATGGGTCAACTGCTACAGTTCTCAGAATGGTAGACATGTTAGTCTGTATCAGCAAAAACAACGAGGAGTCCTTGTGGCACCTTAGAGACTAACAAATTTATTTGGGCATAAGCTTTCATGGGCTAATTGCCAATTCATCAGTTGCATGGAGTGGAACATACAGTAGGGAGGTATACCACATCAGTCACACCATCAGGGGCTCGTTGACCTGCACATCTACCAATGTGATGCATGCCATCATGTGCTAGCAATGCCCCTCTGCCATGTACATTGGCCAAACTGCACAGTCTCTATGCAAAAGAATAAATGGACACACATCTGACATCAGGAATCATAACATTCAAAAACTAGTAGGAGAACACTTCAATCTCTCTGGTCACTCAGTAACAGACCTAAAAGTGGCAATTCTTCAACAAAAAAAATCTTCAAAAACAGACTAATGTGAAACTGCAGAACTGGAATTAATTTGCAAACTGGACACCATCGTATTAGGCCTGAATAAAGACTGGGAGTGGTTAGGTCATTACAAAACGTAAACCTAATTTCCCCTATACTAATTTCCCGCTACTGTTACTCACACCTTCTTGTCAACTGTTTGAAATGGACCACTCTCATTTCCACTACAAAAGTGATTTTTTCCCCCTGGTATCCTGCTGTCCATTGAATTAGCTCATTAGCACTGAACCCCCACGTGGTAAGGCAACTCACATCTTTTCATATGTTGTATATTTATACCTCGCTACTGTATGTTCCACTCCAGGCATCTGATGAAGTGGGTTTCAGCTCACGAAAGCTTATGCCCAAATAAATTAGTTAGTCTCTAAGGTACCACAAGGACTCCTTGTTGTTTTTGCTACAGTTCTGTAGCTAAATCCAGCTGATTGTTGCTAAAGGTGCTTTGGAAAGCAGTACTTGGGCAGCCTTTATCATGACACAGAGAGAGTGTATTTATGTAATAAGTGAGAATGGATTTCCATTATGTAATAAGTGAGAATGGGTAGGTGTTTTTGCTTAGTCAAACACATTGACTCCTTGATGCAATTGATTTTGAGTTGCCCCAGCCATGTGAATAGGGTGGTGACTGAATGACAGCCTTAACACAAATGATCTTTACTGTGCTTGGGCATGAAACTCAAGAACATATACTGAGGAGTTACTTGAACAGTGGCTTCAGGGTACCAGGAGAAGAAGGGGCTAGAGAGAGAGCTGATGGTTGACTAAAATGGTTCAAACATGGTTGCTTTTGCTGGAATTCTGAAAGTGGAACTGCTTCTTCTATGTGTTATATGATTTGCTGTGCCTTGACAAGCCAAATACTTCCTTGAGAGTATAAATATGTTTGCATAAAAAGCACTAAAATACTGTACTGTGTTTGCATCCACTCTTTTTTTTTTTTTTTTTTTTTTTGCAAAGGAGTAGGATTTAATGGAAACTGGGACAGTAGCGCGCACACATACAGATCCTAAGCTTGGTGCAGCTGATGGGTCAGTTTTCCATTTAACTTGTCCTGGTGTCCGAGACCCAAAACAGTCCCGGATTATTGCATTGAACAGCTTCTCTAATCTGCACCAATGGGAGTAGCCTGCTGGCATTGTCCCTCTCCTCCCACTAACATCCTCTCTAATCTGAGGGGAATCCACAGCTGCTTGTTTAAGGTGGTGTTAAGTGCCTTTGTGGTGTTGGAGCTGAGGGCACAGCGTCAGGACTAAGAATCGGACCCAGATTGCAGAAACAAAATTCAGTGTATTAAATGTTAAACTCCTCATCAAGGGCCAGATTCTGTTATAGATCCACTGAATTCATCAATCCTTCCCAATACTCTTGAGATCAATGAAACTACTTGCATATCAAGGTACTACTCAGCATGAGTAAGGGTGAGAATCTAGCCCTAAACAGTTAATCTAGTCATTTAGGACTAGATCCTCAGCTGATATCAATCAGCAGAGCTCCACTGACTCCAAAAGATTTAGGCCAATTACACTATAGAGTATTAACTTTTAACAGAAGATGGTGTTTGAATACCTAAGATTGGCATGTAAAAGAGCCAAATAGCCAGTGTTGTTCCAATAAGTAGACTTAAATGTAACTTCATTTTATGCTATATGCTGTGAAAATGGTACAAGGTATTCACAATAAAATCAGCATGTTTTGACTGCAGCTATTTATCACTGGCACCTTTTTTCATTTCCATTCACTTGTGAAAACCGGATAACTACTTTGTTCTGGAATTCATGTACATTTTGAGGTCAGGCACAATAGAAAGTCAAATACATCTCTCAGCCAATGCCATTAAGTAGAAATAAAGTAATATAAAATGCAACAGTTTTTTTTCTGTTATTGCTTCCTGACTGACTCCAAGAGAAAGCAATATTGTTTCAGCAGTAGTGTGAGTGAGTGGCTTTACAAGCTATAGCCCTTTCCAAATACTGTCAGCATGTAATATTGGCTTTTGATGACAGGCAATGTATTACTCTGGCCAGTGGGATCATAATCCCTCCCACCTCTCTGCTCCCCCCGAAGAGAACAGAGGTAGAACTAAACAACAGAGTTAGAAGCACTAAGTCTTTGGGCTAGGTAATGATCTTCTGTATGCTACTGAGCTTTTACATTGGATTGTGAAATTAAACCAAATCACTACTCATGATCTTTCAATACAGAGATTATCCTAGAAATTATATTGTCTTCCTTGTATTTCTCTTCTATGGGAGAAAATCTATAGTGCTCGGTAAAGAAAGCAATTCCATAATCCTAATCCGATTATCCAACTACACTAAAGCAAAATTGATAGTTGTAATGCAGAGCCTTTTGGGTTAAGTGCTATATAAATGCAAGTTGGTGTTAAGACTGTTGTTGCAACATTAAGGTTATGATTTTAATCACCGGAAAATTGGAGGTAACGTTCCCAGAATAATCCCTGCTATGCCATTTCCCCTACCATTCATAACATCCCAGATTAATTTATGGCCCAGCTTCCACCTATAATGGATCCTGTAGCACTTTGCCATTATATTTACCACATATCAGATTGTGTTCATCTGTGAACTCCAAATTATACGAGCGTGGATTTGGAAAGACTCAGAGGCAACTCCCAATTCAGTGAGAGAGGCAGCAGCTGGACCCATTTTTTTTCTTCGATGTAATCGGTTTGAGATATTTCAGTGAATACAGCATCTATTTGTAGTTCTACATGTTGCACAAGAATTAAAATGAAAATCTTGGAATAAAAACAAGAAATAAAATAAACCATCCTCCAAGGCCATTCACAGTTTAAAAAAAAAAAAAAAAAGAAATCCCCTCTTAAAAAAAATGAGTAAATAAAAATTTAATATATTTGAAGACATTCACCTCATTACTGTAATGGAAGAGTCAGCTTTTGCCTGGAAGAAAGAAGAACTTTGCAGAGTAACCAGAAGGCTAACAAATCAGTGCATGTCTTCAGTATACTTTTCCTCACATAGCTAGGTAAGGCTCACACTTACATGCAGAGCAGCATTCTGTAGCTATGTATTTTAGAACTATGCATTTCGCATAAAAATCTTGTTCAGACATGCCTCCAGACAGTGCTGTTTTCAAAAGATCTTATCTCATTCAAATCAAATCCAGTTTTCAGTTAGACACTTTCTATCCTCTGCTATTTCTACAGTTAAAGATTTTTTTAAAAAAAAGTTACTTTCCCTGTCAATGAAAAATAAACCTCTGCATTTTCTCATTTTCAGCTGAAGGTTTTTTGCTTAAGCTTTTTTTGTGTGGTGTGTCTAAGAAAAATCCCCTTTGGATAGAGGCATAGTCCTATCCAAAGCATATGGAGTGTCTTGTAGGATCAGGGCCTAATCCTGGAAAAAATTCTTTCTGAATGTTGAAAGTTGTAGAAAGTTAGGAACAACTTGAACAGAGGAGGTTAGAATGGCAACTGTTATATAACCTCAATGCTAGTGGTCATCCTTCGTTATAATGATTAAATAGCAGCCTATGTGAATGAGATTGTTACATCCATACTAGTTTCAAGCTGTTATTAAAGAATAGTATTATTCGTGTACCGAGTACTCCTTTTTAATAACCAGCTAGCTAATGTTTTCATTTTTGGGGGTACATGCATTTTGAAAACCAATCCAAGGAAGGTAGGGGGGTGTGTGTGTGGAGGGGGAAAGGGAGGATTTTTTAATGAAAAATTAACTCTTAAGATCAACTTCCAAGGCACCATTAGTGGTATTTTCAGGACATGATAGTTTTCCCTCCTTACTCAACCTGCTAAATGGCTGTTGTGGTCCACTGGGAGTTGAGGATGCTCAGTCCCTTAATTGGAGTGGCCACAAATGCATGATCATGTCAGATATGTAAAAAAATACTACTCCTCACCGATGAAACCACCAACCAGAGAGAAATTATTTTCCCTAGATTTCCGGTAGATATGTAACATGATATTCTCCCCCCGCCGCCCCCGTGCCCCGAGGTGAGATAAACTGACTGCTTTTTCTGCCTATGGCCCTTTCCCTCCTTCTGTATTCTAATGGCAAACCTCCATGATACTTGGGGTCCTTTGAAAGAAATTACCCCACAGAACGTGCCATGTGTATCTTTCCATCCATGCTGGCTGGGGAGTCTCTTAACTTTTCTGCAGTATCCTTCCAGTTATTAAGCGTGTCTGAAATAGGGTGGTGGTGCAATAACCTATAATGATGAGGAGTCATTGGCGCTACCATTGGGTTCAAACTTTATCTAAACAAGGTACAAGTCAGGAAATTATCACTAGTGTACATTTTAAAGAATGTAAGGCTATTTGCAGGCAGGAATATCTTGGAGATGCTTTGTAATCAATCAACATAGTTAACCATACATTAACACCAAGCTTTTACTGGAAAATCCTGGTTGTAACCATGCACAGGACACCATCCTCACTTATAAACACACTTTTTTTTATTTTTCAAAAAGAAAAGGAGTACTTGTGGCACCTTAGAGACTAACAAATTTATTAGAGCATAAGCTTTCGTGAGCTACAGCTCACTTCATCGGATGCATTTGGTGGAAAAAGCAGAGGAGAGATTTATATACACACACACAGAGAACATGAAACAATGGGTTTATCATACACACTGTAAGGAGAGTGATCACTTAAGATGAGCCATCACCAGCAGCAGGGGGGGGAAGGAGGAAAACCTTTCATGGTGACAAGCAGGTAGGCTAATTCCAGCAGTTAACAAGAATATCAGAGGAACAGTGGGGGGTGGGGTGGGAGGGAGAAATACCATGGGGAAATAGTTTTACTTTGTGTAATGACTCATCCATTCCCAGTCTCTATTCAAGCCTAAGTTAATTGTATCCAGTTTGCAAATTAATTCCAATTCAGCAGTCTCTCGTTGGAGTCTGTTTTTGAAGCTTTTTTGTTGAAGTATAGCCACTCTTAGGTCTGTGATCGAGTGACCAGAGAGATTGAAGTGTTCTCCAACTGGTTTTTGAATGTTATAATTCTTGACGTCTGATTTGTGTCCATTCATTCTTTTACGTAGAGACTGTCCAGTTTGGCCAATGTACATGGCAGAGGGGCATTGCTGGCACATGATGGCATATATCACATTGGTAGATGCGCAGGTGAACGAGCGTCTGATGGTGTGGCTGATGTGATTAGGCCCTATGATGGTATCCCCTGAATAGATATGTGGACAGAGTTGGCAACGGGCTTTGTTGCAAGGATAGGTTCCTGGGTTAGTGGTTCTGTTGTGTGGTGTGTGGTTGCTGTTGAGTATTTGCTTCAGATTGGGGGGCTGTCTGTAAGCAAGGACTGGTCTGTCTCCCAAGATCTGAGAGAGCGATGGCTCGTCCTTCAGGATAGGTTGTAGATCCTTGATGATGCGTTGGAGGGGTTTTAGTTGGGGGCTGAAGGTGATGGCTAGTGGCGTTCTGTTGTTTTCTTTGTTGGGCCTGTCCTGTAGTAGGTGACTTCTGGGTACTCTTCTGGCTCTGTCAATCTGTTTCTTCACTTCAGCAGGTGGGTACTGTAGTTGTAGGAATGCATGATAGAGATCTTGTAGGTGTTTGTCTCTGTCTGAGGGGTTGGAGCAAATGCGGTTATATCGTAGCGCTTGGCTGTAGACAATGGATCGAGTGGTATGATCTGGATGAAAGCTAGAGGCATGTAGGTAGGAATAGCGGTCAGTAGGTTTCCGATATAGGGTGGTGTTTATGTGACCATCGCTTATTAGCACCGTAGTGTCCAGGAAGTGGATCTCTTGTGTGGACTGGTCCAGGCTGAGGTTGATGGTGGGATGGAAATTGTTGAAATCATGGTGGAATTCCTCAAGAGCTTCTTTTCCATGGGTCCAGATGATGAAGATGTCATCAATGTAGCGCAAGTAGAGTAGGGGCATTAGGGAACGAGAGCTGAGGAAGCGTTGTTCTAAGTCAGCCATAAAAATGTTGGCATACTGTGGGGCCATGCGGGTACCCATCGCAGTGCCGCTGATTTGAAGGTATACATTGTCACCAAATGTGAAATAGTTATGGGTCAGGACAAAGTCACAAAGTTCTGCCACCAGGTTAGCCGTGACAGTATCGGGGATACTGTTCCTGACGGCTTGTAGTCCATCTTTGTGTGGAATGTTGGTGTAGAGGGCTTCTACATCCATAGTGGCTAGGATGGTGTTTTTAGGAAGATCACCAATGGACTGTAGTTTCCTCAGGAAATCGGTGGTGTCTCGAAGATAGCTGGGAGTGCTGGTAACGAAGGGCCTGAGGAGGGAGTCTACATAGCCAGACAATCCTGCTGTCAGGGTGCCAATGCCTGAGATGATGGGGCGTCCAGGATTTCCAGGTTTATGGATCTTGGGTAGCAGATAGAATACCCCAGGTCCTGGCTCCAGGGGTGTGTCTGTGCGGATTTGTTCTTGTGCTTTTTATGGCTGACTTAGAACAACGCTTCCTCAGCTCTCGTTCCCTAATGCCCCTACTCTACTTGCGCTACATTGATGACATCTTCATCATCTGGACCCATGGAAAAGAAGCTCTTGAGGAATTCCACCATGATTTCAACAATTTCCATCCCACCATCAACCTCAGCCTGGACCAGTCCACACAAGAGATCCACTTCCTGGACACTACGGTGCTAATAAGCGATGGTCACATAAACACCACCCTATATCGGAAACCTACTGACCGCTATTCCTACCTACATGCCTCTAGCTTTCATCCAGATCATACCACTCGATCCATTGTCTACAGCCAAGCGCTACGATATAACCGCATTTGCTCCAACCCCTCAGACAGAGACAAACACCTACAAGATCTCTATCATGCATTCCTACAACTACAGTACCCACCTGCTGAAGTGAAGAAACAGATTGACAGAGCCAGAAGAGTACCCAGAAGTCACCTACTACAGGACAGGCCCAACAAAGAAAACAACAGAACGCCACTAGCCATCACCTTCAGCCCCCAACTAAAACCCCTCCAACGCATCATCAAGGATCTACAACCTATCCTGAAGGACGAGCCATCGCTCTCTCAGATCTTGGGAGACAGACCAGTCCTTGCTTACAGACAGCCCCCCAATCTGAAGCAAATACTCACCAGCAACCACACACCACACAACAGAACCACTAACCCAGGAACCTATCCTTGCAACAAAGCCCGTTGCCAACTCTGTCCACATATCTATTCAGGGGATACCATCATAGGGCCTAATCACATCAGCCACACCATCAGAGGCTCGTTCACCTGTGCATCTACCAATGTGATATATGCCATCATGTGCCAGCAATGCCCCTCTGCCATGTACATTGGCCAAACTGGACAGTCTCTACGTAAAAGAATGAATGGACACAAATCAGACGTCAAGAATTATAACATTCAAAAACCAGTTGGAGAACACTTCAATCTCTCTGGTCACTCGATCACAGACCTAAGAGTGGCTATACTTCAACAAAAAAGCTTCAAAAACAGACTCCAACGAGAGACTGCTGAATTGGAATTAATTTGCAAACTGGATACAATTAACTTAGGCTTGAATAGAGACTGGGAATGGATGAGTCATTACACAAAGTAAAACAATTTCCCCATGGTATTTCTCCCTCCCACCCCACCCCCCACTGTTCCTCTGATATTCTTGTTAACTGCTGGAATTAGCCTACCTGCTTGTCACCATGAAAGGTTTTCCTCCTTCCCCCCCCCTGCTGCTGGTGATGGCTCATCTTAAGTGATCACTCTCCTTACAGTGTGTATGATAAACCCATTGTTTCATGTTCTCTGTGTGTGTGTATATAAATCTCTCCTCTGCTTTTTCCACCAAATGCATCCGATGAAGTGAGCTGTAGCTCACGAAAGCTTATGCTCTAATAAATTTGTTAGTCTCTAAGGTGCCACAAGTACTCCTTTTCTTTTTGCGAATACAGACTAACACGGCTGCTACTCTGAAACCTTTTATTTTTCAAGTACTGCTGGAGTATAATGACGGAGCCTTTAAGAAAAGAATGCTGAGTCTGTCATTTATTATATATTTGTATAGCACCTGGTACAATGGGGTCCCAGTCTGACTGGTTTGTAGTTGCTACCACAGTGTGAATGTTGTTGTTAATAAACTGCATTTGAGATGCAGCCTTAATCTTAAACCTATTTTACTAATTGGGCATTTGAATTTAAGAAACAAATCCCTGTATCCTCTGTCCTACTTCGACGGAGCTGAGAATTTCCTTTAGCATTTATTATCCCAGACTACTGTGTTCTGCTTTCTGTAATTAGTACTTTTGATGCTAATTCTGAGAGTGAGAAATGACGGCAGCAGCACAAGTAATGAAAGTGAGCGATCCCCGGCAGTGCTACTGAAAGGGAGGGTAGGACTCGGCTAATAGTTCTCCCATTCATCCTCTAGCTCTTTTTTTCTGCAAATCTATTTCTGTGGGAGCTGTAGCCTGGATACTGGCTATATTTAACAATCTTTCCAAGTGCTAAAGCATGTGATACTTCGGTAGCCAATGGCATTTTTATGTAGATCTATATCCAGAGATTTACTTTCCATCTGGCCAATAACCAAGCTGATATTTTGTAACAGAATTATTTTGAACAGTCAATACAGAAGTAATCATGAGTGCTGGATAACATAGCTCAAATAGCTTTGACTGATTGCTTTGTGGATCTAGTTAAGAATGAGCCCTTGTTCTAATGTATTTAATAGAGATAATCACAAATCAGTATTATACTAAGAGTACAGTCCATTCCTGATGACACAATGCATTTACACTTTGTTAATTAGAAGTATCCAGTCTATGTTTTAAGCATTTGGTTGAACATTCTTGAATGAGATCATTTTTAATGGAACAATGTTTTCTCCTCCAAAAGCATGTTCATCAATAGTCACAGTGGTCTGGCCCACTGAGCAGGGGCAGATTTAGCCTTCTAAGGCTGTCACTCGTGAACCCAAAGCTTCATTGCCTGAACATTCTGCCTTAACTGAACATCACCTAGGCACAGTAACATCTGTTTTTGCTCTTTCTATAGAAATAATTTCTAGTAAAGTGACTTGAGCATTCACATTAGTCACCCCATTCCACTGACTCCTCGCTTGCTCCTTTTAGACCACAGTATCCTCTGTTCTTCACGGTTTTTAATCTGTTCCTTTCCACAGACTCTGCTTTGTGGCTTCTTCAATGCCAATCTTTATGCTGGGGGTAACCTCTCAGTTCTGGTGCACAGTACCCTCCCTCTGCTTCTTTATACTATTCATTAAAATCTGACTGATTTTTGCATAGACTTCCAATGTTTGTTAACCCCAGTTTTTCCTGAACCTCAAGGGTAAACTTGTATGGAGTCATAGCCTGAGTTGGGTTGTGAACTCATTGTGGCAGGGGCCCCGTCTTATAATAAGTCTGTGAAGCGTTCTGACTCGAATCTATATGTCTAAACCTCCTTACCATAGTATCGGAGCATCTCATAAACAAAATAATTATCCTCTGTACACCCCTGTGAGGCAGGTGTTAGGAGTGCCCATGGAGAAACAGAGAGCGATCATAGGAGTCCTAAGTGTCATGCCTCAACCAACACTTCTCTCAGAGTAGTATCCTGCAGTTCACCCCACTTTAGACTGGATCAGTGAGCTACAGCACCCCCTGTTTCACAACCTAATTTATTCCAGCTGGCCCAAGTGGGCTTGGGTCCCGCTGTGGAATCCTCTCTGGGAACTTGTGATGAGTATGCAATTAACTAACTCATGACTGCTTTATCAAAGACAAGTATGATTTAATTGTTCATAGAAACTTAGCAAGCAGAGAGAAACAGGATTAAAACAATATGTGCCAATGTGTATTTCCTCTTATCTAACTTTTAACCTTTTCTGCAAATTTAGATAGGCTATCTTATTCCAGACCCTCCTTCTAATTTAGAGGACCACCTTGCATCTCTCCAGACCCCTTCCCCTCCCCCTCATGTTTCTCCCCCATTGAGTCTCACTTCCTGTTCCTGTTTTGGAATCTGTTTGTATTTTGCTTTCACGGGTAAGGCTTCCACATAGAATGAGTATTTGCTGATTCACAGTGCATATGACCCCCCCCCCCTTCTGTCCCAGGCTTTGTGTGCATATGCTATTCATCTCTTTTAAGTTAGTTTGGCTTCCTTAATTTGATGAAGCTCTTCAACTTAATTAATACAGTGGGTCTTTCCTGTGCAAGGCAGAGAAAAATCAAAATTGTATATAGTTCACTAAAGCAGCCCTGCAGATCGTAATGGTATGATGCCTACTCTTTTCTGTACAGGTTTTGATACTGTGCTTATCACTGTAGTATCTCAAAGGGACTCCTAAGCGTCTAAATCACTGTTGAAAACAACTTTATGCTCCTAAGTCATTTAGTTCTTGCAATGCCGAGCAGAACAATGTCTAAATATCTTCAGAAATCTGGGCCTGGATGTCTTACTGAAAATGCTTCAGTAAATCACAAATTATTAGGTTCAGCTTAAATGAACATAGCATGTCACCTTGATCTACCCAATTACTGTGATAAATGCCCGGAAACCCACCTGCTTCAACGGAGCCCTAGTCTTGCTGCACGTGCCCTGACCTGGAGTTACAAATGTTAACCTTGAACTTTTTTCAGTATTGCATCCCCAAAGGGGTAGGGTGTGCCAAGCACTAACAGAGCTAAATGCTGATAAGTCAAGGTCAGGCTGAGAAGGATTAGAGCTATAGTATGAGCTCCAGGTGTGCGTTCTCTTCTCCTCCCGCCCCCCACGCAAAAAAAAATAAAAAAATTGAAGTGCAAGATGACTTTGCAAAATGCTGTTGGTTTTTTTGCCCTTTTGAGGGGGAGGGGAGGGCTGTATCCTTTACTTAAGTTACCCTACATTTGGAATAACAACACGCCCAGCACTCCTCTGAGGTATAGCAAATTTTGAGGTAAACTGAGTCAGCATGTGGATTTTAGAGCACTTGAAATAGTCCACCTTTTAATGGAGAGCACCATTGTACTATAATAATTTAATGACCCTGATCACACCTAGAGGATAAGCATTAGATAAATCTAGGAAAAGGCCAGTTCTTGTTTCCTTCTCCAGAGCCTTCCTCAAAGAAAGAGGAAAATGGAATTAAAAAACTAAGGAAAAGTCTATTCATCCAGATCCAGCAGTCCTTCCTGAAGGTAGGGGAGCTATCAGACACTTAATGTTATGATAAGGAGATAGGACAAGCTTCTTCCTGCTTAGTACGGCATAAATTCTGTAGAATTACAATCCCCTGAAAACGTGTCATAAAGCCAAAGACTAAATATTTTCCCTCAGGCTTCCTGGAAGGCACTTGCTATTCAAACTAATGTTTCTGTGTCTTAAGTTTTCAAAGAATGTATTTTTATTAGGTTTATGGCTGATTCCTCCTGCCTTCACCTTGAATCTCTTCAAGCTAGTGACTGATGTGCAGAGTAGAGTAAATCTGTTACAGGCACATGGTCATCTGAAAAAAAACTACTCTGGGACATCCCACTACCCCATCACTTATTTAGGATTATTATAAAGGACATGGGGTGAAATATTGGCCCCATTTAAACCAATAACCAAAATCCCATTGACTTGAGTTGGGCCAAGGATGTCTCCCAATGGTGTAGGATTGTTCTAAAGAGCGAAATATCTGTATTGCACTAAGAATTGGGCAAGTGTCCAGCTAACACCAGGATGTTTTAACCCCCAAAGGATGAAGTTCCTGAATGTAGCTCTGTCCAGAAAGACACTGATCTTTTCCTGGACTACTACATTAGCAAGATCAGAGCTGCTGTTTTGACCACCTGGCAAATAATGGGTGATTGGAAAGCTTGTTCAATGATGTTTATTTATATTTTTATGTTGCTGCTGTTTTGACCACCTGGCAAATAATGGGTGATTGGAAAGCTTGTTCAATGATGTTTGTTTATATTTTTATGTTGTCATATTTGCTCTGAATAGCAACACTACAAGAGGGAATCTCAAGGGCTTATTCACAAGATATGATAATGTCAGAACATCTGTATTTCACACAAGCCATTCACACTATGAAATGTCATTGCAAAATGTCATGAGATGACTCGGTAGGAGTCCTTTCTTCAGTATCTATTTTTTTGTAAAAGATAAGGGCCCTATAGAACTTTCAGTTAAGTCTTGTATTTGTTGCTTTTTTACATTATTAAATAAGCAAGTGAGATTGTTGCAAATATTTTTGGGAAAGGTAGAGAGGCAACTCTACTAGCTGTTGCTATGACTTTTGGGCTATAGTCTGTGTGTGATATTGTGTGGTTTTGGTTTTTTTTTTTTAAAGGTACAGTAAACCAGTCATGTCTATAGGAATAATACAGGTGTTCCCCAATACAGTCATTCGTTGTGCATCTAATACAAAGCCCAGTGAAGTCAGTGGAAGTCTTTTTATTTACTTCAGCAACCAATAGATCAGTCCGATTAACTAAATTGGTGGGGTTTCTTTATTAATTTAGTGCACAAGTAATCTGTACTAAGCATATAAAAATGGATGTTGAATCCAGTGTCATGTGGGCTGGTTAATGAACCAGAAATCTGAGTATATTCTGGCTTTGTACAAATGCAGGCAAACTCGCACAGCTGTAGTATGGATTATTTTTGAGATTTCTGTGTAGATCATTCACTTCTCAACTCAATTTAAAAATAACATTTGTTAACCAATATTCAAACACAAAGGAATGTACATCCCTACCCTGCAGCACTTACGTGATAACTAATACTGTAAGAACAGTAGACATTATTTTTACAGTACACAGTATATTTACTGGTTTCAGAGTAGCAGCCGTGTTGGTCTGTATTCACAAAAAGAAAAGGAGTACTTGTGGCACCTTAGAGACCAAAAAATTTATTTGAGCATAAGCTGTAGCTCAAGAAAGCTTTCGTGAGCTACAGCTTATGCTCAAATTTGTTAGTCTCTAAGGTGCCACAAGTATATTTACTATTACTGAATTCAAATGTGTGTTGGAGGAAAATGGTTACTTGCACTTAGAACTATAGTTTAATGAAAAAATGTAATTTACTATTACTTTAATGTTATAGTTATAATATAAATTGACCATATTGTTACCATAAACATTTTCCTATGAAGTGATGTAAGCACACCACATATGTGTCAAATTCTGCCATGCCTTCCTGTTTGCTTCTAGTAGGAATTTATATTGGAATTTCCAAATTATCATCAGCTTGAACTCTTTCCTGGCAGTATGGACCATAATTTATAACAGTACTAATGGAGAGATTGCAATTGCTTTCTGTCCACAAAATAAAATCCAGAGGCATGTGGCAGAGCATTCTTGTTTAACGGTTCCTATCTTTAAAACTGGCTCCCAGTAGTAGTCTGTCAAAGTCCAAGAGTGTGAGCTTTAGGAATCTTGACAAATCAGATGTTTTAAACCTCATAATTTGGCATGAGATTAACAGGGATGTGAGGAGAGTGTTTTTTTTTTATTTGTTTTGTTTTTCTTATTGCATCTGATGAAGTGAGCTATAGCTCACGAAAGCTTATGCTCAAATAAATTTGTTAGTCTCTAAGGTGCCATAAGTACTCCTTTGTTTTTTGCGGACACAGACTAACACGGCTGCTACTCTGAAACCTTTCTTATTACTGTTTGTTTGGAGACACTGGATGCTACCATAAGGGATCAGAGCCTCACTGTGTTAGGTTATTCCACTAGTATCTTATAGAGCATTGACTAGATATTTTGTAAAGCTTGGTGGTGGTGTTTTGTTTATACAGATATCTGATTATGGGGTGTGTGTGTGTGTGTGTGTGTGTGTGTGTTTGTGTTATGAATTGTTATATAAAATAGTGTAAAATTTAGCAAGCAGTAACACCTTGGCTAAGGGAGTAAGTAATGGGATTAATAACCTTTATACTCTGGAAAAAGAAAAGGAGTACTTGTGGCACCTTAGAGACTAACAAATTTATTAGAGCATAAGCTTTCGTGAGCTACAGCTCACTTCATCGGATGCATTTGGTGGAAAAAAGAGAGGGGAGATGGATATATATACACACACAGAGAACATGAAACAATGGGTTTATCATACACACTGTAAGGAGAGTGATCACTTAAGATAAGCCATCACCAGCAGCGGGGGGGGGTGGGGGGGAGGAGGAAAATCTTTCATGGTGACAAGCAAGGTAGGCTATTTGTTAACAAGAATATCTGAGGAACAGTGGAGGGTGGGGTGGGGTGGGAGGGAGAAATAACATGGGGAAATAGTTTCTTTGTGTAATGACTCGTCCATTCCCAGTCTCTATTCAAGCCTAGAGTTAATTGTATTCAGTTTGCAAATTAATTCCAGTTCAGCAGTCTCTCGTTGGAGTCTGTTTTTGAAGCCTTTTTGCTGAAGGATAGCCACTCTTAGGTCTGTAATCGAGTGACCCGAGAGATTGAAGTGTTCTCCAACTGGTCTTTGAATGTTATAATTCTTGACGCCTGATTTGTGTCCATTCATTCTTTTACATAGAGACTGTCCAGTTTGACCAATGTACATGGCAGAGGGGCATTGCTGGCACATGATGGTATCTATCACATTGGTAGATGCGCAGGTGAACGAGCCTCTGATAGTGTGGCTGATGTGATTAGGCCCTATGATGGTGTCCCCTGAATAGATATGTGGACAGAGATGGCAACGGGCTTTGTTGCAAGGATAGGTTCCTGGGTTAGTGGTTCTGTTGTGTGGTGTGTGGTTGCTGTTGAGTATTTACTTCAGATTGGGGGGCTGTCTGTCAGCAAGGACTGGCCTGTCTCCCAAGATCTGTGAGAGTGATGGCTCGTCCTTCAGGATAGGTTGTAGATCCTTGATGATGCGTTGGAGAGGTTTTAGTTGGGGGCTGAAGGTGATGGCTAGTGGCGTTCTGTTGTTTTCTTTGTTGGGCCTGTCCTGTAGTAGGTGACTTCTGGGTACTCTTCTGGCTCTGTCAATCTGTTTCTTCACTTCCGCATGTGGGTATTGTGACCATCGCTTATTAGCACCGTAGTGTCCAGGAAGTCGATCTCTTGTGTGGACTGGTCCAGGCTGAGGTTGATGGTGGGATGGAAATTGTTGAAATCATGGTGCAATTCCTCAAGGGCTTCTTTTCCATGGGTCCAGATGATGAAGATATCAATGTAGCGCAAGTAGAGTAGGGGCATTAGGAGACGAGAGCTGAGGAAGTGTTGTTCTAAGTTAGCCATAAAAATGTTGGCATATTGTGGGGCCATGCAGGTACCCATCGCAGTGCCGCTGAGGAATTCCACCATGATTTCAACAATTTCCATCCCACCATCAACCTCAGCCTGGACCAGTCCACACAAGAGATCCACTTCCTGGACACTACGGTGCTAATAAGCGATGGTCACATAAACACCACCCGATATCGGAAACCTACTGACCGCTATTCCTACATACATGCCTCTAGCTTTCATCCAGATCATACCACGCGATCCATTGTCTACAGCCAAGCTCTATGATATAACCGCATTTGCTCCAACCCCTCAGACAGAGACAAACACCTACAAGATCTCTATCATGCATTCCTACAACTACAATACCCACCTGCTGAAGTGAAGAAACAGATTGACAGAGCCAGAAGAGTACCCAGAAGTCACCTACTACAGGACAGGCCCAACAAAGAAAAGAACAGAACGCCACTAGCCATCACCTTCAGCCCCCAACTAAAACCTCTCCAACGCATCATCAAGGATCTACAACCTATCCTGAAGGACGAGCCATCACTCTCACAGATCTTGGGAGACAGGCCAGTCCTTGCTTATAGACAGCCCCCCAATCTGAAGCAAATACTCAACAGCAACCACACATCACACAACAGAACCACCAACCCAGGAACCTGTCCTTGCAACAAAGTCCGTTTCCAACTCTGTCCACATATCTATTCAGGGGACACCATCATAGGGCCTAATCACATCAGCCACACTATCAGAGGCTCATTCACCTGCGCATCTACCAATGTGATATATGCCATCATGTGCCAGCAATGCCCCTCTGCCATGTACATTGGCCAAACTGGACAGTCTCTACGTAAAAGAATGAATGGACACAAATCAGACGTCAAGAATTATAACATTCAAAAACCAGTTGGAGAACACTTCATTCTCTCGGGTCACTCAATTACAGACCTAACAGTGGCTATCCTTCAGCAAAAAAGCTTCAAAACCAGACTCCAACGAGAGACTGCTGAATTGGAATTAATTTGCAAACTGGATACAATTAACTTAGGCTTGAATAGAGACTGGGAATGGATGTCATTTGTCATTACACAAAGTAAAGCTATTTCTCTCCCCCCCACTGTTCCTCAGATATTCTTGTTAACTGCTGGAAATAGCCTACCTTTCTTGTCACCATGGAAGGTTTTCCTCCTTCCCCCCCTGCTGCTGGTGATGACTTATCTTAAGTGATCACTCTCCTTACAGTGTGTATGATAAACCCATTGTTTCATGTTCTCTGTGTGTGTGTATATATCAATCTCCCCTCTCTTTTTTCCACCAAATGCTTCCGATGAAGTGAGCTGTAGCTCACGAAAGCTTATGCTCTAATAAATTTGTTAGTCTCTAAGGTGCCACAAGTACTCCTTTTCTTTTTGCGAATACAGACTAACATGGCTGCTGCTCTGAAACCTGTCTTTATACTCTGGGTTATTCATACAATTGTTGTCCTTCTCATTACTGAGTGAAAAGAATCACCAACTGGTGACTTTTGAAAGACCTGTATGAAATGAGTGGGTTATCCTAGTTCACTTTCCTGTGGATTAATGCTCTCATCACAAAACACATCCTCACAATGGGTACTAACTGGCTACCATGTCAGCAAGTCAAAACTGGAAAAAACCAAGGATGGAACGACTTCAGACTTGGTACCTTTAAACCCGGAGTAAGTCTAGTAGTGAAGAAGAGGGGGCAGAGGCACAATTTTGTTGCAATAAAACTTCACAAAGGCTTCTTAATTGTTTGTTTTATCTGTTTTTCTGTTAGCCAAATTCCACTTTCCCTAAAGTTTGGATATATCTAAATTTCAAATATATCTAATGAGCGTGCCTGTAGAGCTGATCTTATATCTATTGAAATACTTGGAAAAACTCCTGATTTCAATGGACTGTGGATGAGGAACTCAAATTATAAAGCAAATGGGTGCAAAAACTATATGGAAGTTGTGGATGCTTTTCTGAATCCAAATCTGAATGATCTAAAATTACAATCCTCTCAAAGATGCATTTATGAATCATTTCAGGGAAGCTTTCTTTGCATATGCTGTATCAGAACTGTAAGTCCACAGAGTACTGAAATCTTTAGAACTATAAATCTGGTCTTCTTTCAGTTTATCCATTTGAAAAACAAGTCATGGTTTCTTACATCTACCTTAAAACAAATAATAAATTGCACAGACCCCAGCTGAGTATATGACCCCCATAAGGTTTTGGCCAGCAAGGACAAATGCACAATATTTAGAAAACTTAAAAAGCAATGGAAGTGTCTACATAACTGACTGACACATCTGATCAACTGTTATGGCAATGGCTTCATTGAATTAGCTGAGATGGGGCTATGGCAGATGAAGGGCAGAACTGTAGACTATTCTGAATATGAGAACTGAAAGACTATATTAAAATATAAAAGCTAAAGAAGGAATTAATTGGAGGTATAATGAAAACAAAGGTGTGGGGGTTTTGTTCGTTTGTTCTCCCCTCTTCTTCCCCAGTAAATGAGTACCAGATTTCTCACTGGTCCTATTCCCAAATTCATATGCAGCTCAATGATTCTGTGAAACTCCTCATTTTATTTTCCTCTCTTAAAAGGCACATGTCCCTCATGGTAAAGTCATTACTTCAGTTTACTGCATCTGTCTTTTATAGTTTAATTTTTAAACACCCTTAGAACTTCAGGGAAAGCTGCTGTAGTTTATACAGTAAATACAGAACCATACTTATTTACACCAGAAGAGTACTTAAATAACAAGCCTTGGTTGGGAGAAGGTGTAGAAAGGATTGGGTAGATCAGGACTATATTGATACCATTTTCATAGAATCATAGAACTGGAATGGACCTCGAGAGGTCATCTAGTCCCGACCCCTGCACTCGAGGCAGGACTAAGAATTATCTAGACCATCCCTGACAGGTGTTTGTCCAACCTGCTCTTAAAATCCCCAATGATGGAGATTCCCCAACCAACCTCCCCAGCCAATTTATTTTAGTGCTTATCCACCCTGACAGTTAGGAAGTTTTTCCTAATGTCCAACCTAAACTGCCCTTGCTGCAATTTAAGCCATTTCCTTCTTGTTCTATCCTCAGAGGTTAAGAACAATAATTTTTCTCCCTCCTCCTTGTAACAATCTTCTATGTACTTGAAAACTGTTATGTCCCCTCTGTCTTCTCTTCTCCGGACTAAACAAATTCATTTGTTTTTCAATCTTCCCTTTTGCTATATATTTTAGGACTAGGAGAAGGGGGAGTGGAATGGGATGAAGTGTTTTGGCTCAAAGTTAGGTAATGCAGATTGAGTCCTAATCAGTAGGTACTGAAAATCCTTACCGTTGGCTGTTCAGTGGTTCTTGCTCTCAGTCCAGTTACCACTGGATCAGTGGTTCTTTCACCTGAAATCAATACCATCAAATGCCTTAATTGTCACATTTGGGGATAGCTTTAGCAGTCAGGCAAGGGAGTGAAATGCCATGGAGGTTTGACCTAGTCTTTCAGAGCCAGTCCTTCCAGAACAGTTGTGCTTCAAAATAGTAGGGCAAAATGAAAAGCTTGTAGTAGTCTATCCAAAGAGCATTTGGACTATCTCAATTTCTGTAGTGGCTAATAAGATACTTTTCATAAATATTCAGTTATTGAAAACAGACAGAAGAATTGGTTGGAAGGCCAAATTGAATATCTGATGTTTACTTTTTTTTTAAGCAAGTAACGTGAAAACATTAATATTGTAACTTTCCCCAGGGTTCAATCTGTACTGTCGAACTCTCTAGCCTGGCATGTCTTTTACACTGCTTTACTGAAAGAAGAGCCGCTCCTGGTCTGCTTACGCAGCCTTCAGCTGCACTGATCACTCCCAGATCAATACATAAATGCTCTCCCAGCCACTCATGAACTACAGACAGGGTGACACCCACAAATTCTTAGTTCCAGCCTTGTTCTCCAGAAATGTCTATCTTGCGCTCCTCAGGATTCTCTTGGACAGTGCAAGCTCATAGACAGTCTGTCATTCCAAGACTGAGAAATGATTATGAACTTTCCTTAAATTCTCAAGTAGAGGTTCCCCAACACTTCAGTCTAAACACACTGGATTGGATAAAACAATAAAAAAAAGTTTATTTACTGCAGATAAATTTTAAGTAATCACAAATGATGAGCATAGAAGTCAGAATTGGTTAGCCAAAAAAGAGATGAAAAATGCAAGCTAATATGTAAATGAACTTAAAAGCAACATGTGTGTCTCACCATAAGCTGCAACAGATTCCAGGCTGCATTTCCTGTTCAGGTGGGGACCTCTCCCCAGTTCTATGTTCTTCAGGTGTTTGTCAGCTCCACATTATCCTGTTTTCATTGCTCTGCTCATGGCAGCAACAATCTATTATTTTTATATCCTTCTTCTCTCTCTGAGGATTACCCCCCTTCTCTCTCAGGTATAGACAAACAGTCCCTTGTTGAGATTTGAAGCTTCTCTGGGACAGAATGTAAATTTCTTGTTTACACCTTTCCCTCTGCTGATGAATGGATAGTTAAGCAGGTAATGGCCTCCTAGCACCTTGCTGGTGTGCTTGTGTGTCTTTGTTTCTGAGAAGTTGCTTTGTAGGTGTTACCCAGAATTTCAACATATTTCATTAGCCATCATATAGCAAAATCTCATATTTTTACATGGAGTGTTGCTACACACATTTCATCCGGATAATAATAATCAGCAGTTTGAGTTTTTGAATGATCCTTCACAAGGCATATTTTGTGCAAAATATCATAACAATATAAAAGTGATGAACATGGGATACAGGGTAACGCATGAGATATAGGGTATCACAAATATCCACAGATTTAGACTAACTTTTGAATAAAAATCTAAATGACACCTTCTGATTATTCTAATAATTCACTATCGGATGGCAAAAGGCTTGGGAAACCTGCTTTAAAAACTGTTTGAAAATTCACTGAAGAAATCTCTGTAATCTGTCTAGTGGAACATGTGGAATGATGGAACAAAGATGTCAAGACTTGCATAGGGAAATAAAAAGAGAAATGGTGAATATGAATGATTGAAAATACTTCCTAAGATGTTAGAGTATTTATTAATGAACTATGCTACATTTCAGATGTCAACTTACTCAGGAATTGAAAAAGAGAGTTGCACAAATACACGCTTGGTTATGTCTTATTTTATAATATGAAAGAGAAACATTGAGGATTATATTTCATGTTAGGTTTTCACAATTGTATTGCTATTAGAGGGTGAAATTTGCCTCCCAGAGAGGCAGAATGCAAAGTCAGTCTACCACATGTGGCAGTGGTTCTCAACCGGGGATGAGGGGGTACATAGAGGTCTTCCAGAGGGTACATCAACTCATCTAGATACCTGCTTAGTTTTACAACAGGCCACAGAAAAAGCACTAAAGTCAGTACAAACTTAAATTTCATACAGACAATTACTTGTTTATACTGCTCTGTATACTATGCACTGAAATGTAAGTACAATATTTATATTCCAATTGATTTATTTTTGTAATTATATGGTGTCATAACCATACAGCTAAGGGAACCCTAGAATTCCTCCTTACCTGTAAGGGGTTGAGAAGCTCAAATAACCTGGCTGGCACCTGACCAAAAGGACCAATGAGGAAAGAAGATGCTTTCAAATGTTGGGGGAGGTGGGGAAGGCTTTGTTTTGTGTGTTCTCTTGGGAAGCAGAGAAGCATGATGTCAGGAAACTCCTTCTCCTATAAACCATCCTAAAAGTCTCTCGTTTTACAAAAAATGTAAGTAAAAGCCAGGCAAGGTGTATTAGATTCTTTTGTTTTGCTTGTGAATTTTTTCTTTGCTAGAGGGAGGTTTATCTCCTGTTTTTTGTAACTTTGAAACTAAACCTAGAGGATGTTCTGCTGTGTTTCTGAATCTTTTGTTACCCTATACAGTTATTTTCCATCCTGATTTTACAGAGGTGATTTTTACTTTTTTTTTAAATAAAATCCTTCTTTTAAGAAACTGACTGATTTCTCTAGTGTCCTTAGACCCAGGGGTTTGGTTGGGTCGGTGATCACTTGGTAACCAATTGGTTAGGCTATTCTTCTCAAGCTTCCCCAGGAAAGGGGGTATAAGGGCTTAGGGGGATATTCTGGGGGAATAGGAACTCCAAGTGGTCCTTTCCCTGATAATTTGTTAAATCACTTGGTGGTGGCAGCGTACTCTCCAAGGGCAAATAATGTGTGCCTTGGGGAAGTTTTAACCTAAGCTGGTGGAAATAAGCGTAAGGGCTCTCTCATGCGGGTCCCCACATCTGTACCCTAGAGTTCAGAGTGGGGAGGGAACCCTGACATATAGTGAAAATGAGAAAGTGAGCAGTTTTGCAGTAATAGCGTGCTGTGACGCTTTTCTGATTTTTGGTAAGCAAGTAGTTTTTAAGTGAGGTATAACTTGAGGTACGCAAGACAAATCCAATTCCTGAAAGGGGTGGTACAGTAGTCTGCAAAGGTTGAGAGCTAAGGGCATATTTTGAGTGTTTAGGTGGGACTTGCATAGTGGATAAATGTAGTGTTGGCCTTCTGCATAGAGGTAAAACTTCACCCTGAGACAGGACTTGATTCTGATCTCTCAGTGGTTTTGCCCTGGTATAACCCCATTGATTTTTCATGGAGTTACTTGAGAGGAGTTAGCCTTGATTCACATGGATATGTGGAGGGGAAAATCATCACCAAAGTTTACGTTACAACTTTGGGAAAATATAGCCTAAAACTATAATTTAAGTTAATAGATATTGATATACATTTAAAAAAAAATAACCACAGCAGGCTTGTGACAATCAAGATCCAGTTTATATATAATTGTAGAGTAAGCCACATAGTACTGACTGTGTCTCTCAGTTGTAAGAAGAAACTAATCTGAGAAGAATTGTAGGAATTACTGCATCTTTTTATATAAGTGGATCAATGTTTCCACCTTTTGATTAGTTGTTATAATTTTAGGTGTAGTTATCACTTTAGGCTTGTTGAAATTGGTCAGGGTGTTACTAGATTAATTCTATTCAATGTCTTTTCTGTGGTTGCAAATCAACATTTCTAAATATTGCAAACTTGGTGGGCCAGACTTACCCCTTTTCCAGACACTTTCAGATGTTCTCATGATGCTCCATCCCTCTGTCTCCATGAAAGCTTATACTCTAATAAATTTGTTAGTCTCTAAGGTGCCACAAGTACTCCTGTTCTTTTTTTCATATGTCAGGGTTCTTCTGATTTACTGCTGAACTGCACTAGCGCAGTGCCAATTGTTTTAATATACAATATTGTTATATTTTATATATATTGTTACAATATAGCATTTATGACAGGTTTCGGAGGAGCAGCCATGTTAGTCTGTATTCACAAAAAGAAAAGGAGTACTTGTGGCACCGTAGAGACTAACAAATTTATTTGAGCATAAGCTTCCGTGAGCTACAGCTCACTGCATAGGATGTAGCTCACGAAAGCTTATGCTCAAATAAATTTGTTAGTCTCTACGGTGCCACAAGTACTCATTTTCTTTTTGTGAATATAGCATTTAGTGTGTCAGTTTTTGCAAGCTGACAAAGGAATTTTGGCAGATGAATATTCGTGCAAATGCATGAACATGGTCATTAGGTTGGGAGAAATCTTCTTGTAGGGAATGTTATCTGTTTCCCATAACTTTCTTGAATGGTTATTTTCTTAGCTTTTTCCCATGGCAACACTGGTAAGATATTTGTCCTACTCTATAGTTGGATTGGCAATTGTGGGCTTTGGTTGGTACGATATTCAGCTGTATCTTCATCAATTTTGTTTATACCTTGTAAATCCTGGAGGGTACTAACACACACACATTTATATTCTATTATGGTAATTTTAATATGGTATTTATGATCAGTTTCAATATATAACATTTATAATCCTTTACATTGTTCATCCTGTGGGCATTTTGCATCTTTCTCTATCCCCTTTTGGCCCTACAGGTCCAAAATGGGTGATTACAGTATTGTTCACTGATTTTGATAATCATCACTGATGTCTGAGTATGAATGCCAATTTTGTAATTCCTGGTCAAACATAACTTAAAAACAAAAATGTTATTGAATTAAATCAATGTTAAGGCAATCTACAGTTTGTAGGCAGCAAGAAGTCCTTGGAGTAAATTAAAATGACAGCATCACAGCATTTGTTAATTTTTCCAATTTTGTTTCGTGGTCCATACTACAATTATATAAATGCTGTGCACATACCATCCAGATGACTTAGGCATGTGAATTCTAGGGCAGGAAGTTGCTCAACATGCATAATGACTTACTATGTGTATGACCGCCGCAGAATATTTAAGGACCTTGCAGACATCCTCAGAACTCCTGTGACATAGTAATATTTTCCTCATTTTATGGAAGGGAACTTGAGGTTCCAGCAAGGTAACCGATATTGCTCAACTATTTGTCAGAACTGTGAACTGAACACAGGTTTTCTGATGCCTTGTTCCTGTGATTTGGTTTTTCCTTCGAATCCTGTTTGCACCGCCCACCCAAGCGTGGTGCAGTGATAACCTTGTGAACAACCCTTCTCTCATTCACAGTCATGTGGGATTGTGTAACTTGCCTGTGGTAATTGCTTAAATAGAAGAGTGATACTAGGGAAATATTTATTGTTCTTTGAATCAGCTTTTAATTCAATTTAGCAGCTGGGGGTAAGAGGGAGGAGCAGCTAGTACCATGTGGCTGCCAACTCTGCAGGTCACCAGCAGGTGCTGTGCAGGCCTGCCAGGGCTTTACAGAGTGCCATGAAAAATGACTTGAGAAAATGATTCTGCAGGTTTTACTTTCCCTATTATTTTGTGGGAAACATGCAGTAGTTTAGTTAACGTTCACACTTCTGTGTTGTATTTACAGTTCTTCCACCTCCTCATTTTGGGACACTTCTTGTTTCCACAGGTGTGATCCTCCCATCTGTTCTGGGGAGCCACCCCAGGAGTGCCTTTATGGTAGTTAAAGAATCACTTGTTTAAATAGTATTGAGTACAGGGATGTCAAGGTAGAATATTACATTTGCATTATACAATTGCTACAAAATTTCAGTCATCTCTCCACCATAACTAGGTGTGGAGTATAATTGTCCATCCCTATCCAAATTCCCCACTTCTCTTCTCACCCTCCCTGCCCTGTGGCATGTCTAAATTCCAGATTAAGTCCTGTACAGCAGGGATGCAAGTATCTATCTGTTTTATGGGGTGCCTAGCACACCTTTGTGAATGGTACAAACAAACCATCGCAATGCTCATCATATGCTTCATGTACATATTGTTTGTTCTCTTAAGAATGCTAGAAAAGGAGAAATGAGTTACATGAATCTCAAGAAGTGTATGTCTAGCTGGAAAATGGGCTGAGTTAAGCTGAGTTGTGGTTTTGATGCGGGGTTGGGTGGGTCCGGTATCCCTTGAGATGCATCCTGGGGGTCCCTATTTGACTACGCAGCAACTGCATCTCTTCAGTTACTGCTGACCGAGTGAGAAAATGCGGGTAAACGGGATGTGATGAATTGGGTGGTGACAGGTTGCAGAGAGATGAGCCTTCAGTTCTTCATACAGTAGGAGACGTGTCAGACAAAAGGTAAGAAAAACATGTTGCCTGAAAAAGTGGCCTTTAATATCAGTATGAGCATTGTGAGATATTGGCAGACAGTGACCTGACTTTTTGATTCATACTGTTAAATGGAAGGTCAGCAGCTAGTTAAGTGGGTACTGTGCCTAATTAAGTTGAAGTGTATGTATAACAGAATTGATTGGGTGATTTTGTAGGGATGGTATTACCTCAGATGGCTGAAGTGAAGTGCTCTATATAACCAGAGCCATGTGGCTGTGTTGTTTGCAGCCAGCATCAATGGCAGAAGTTGCCCATTCCAAAATGGATCTGATGGAATGAGTCAACTTTCTGCTATACAATGAAAGGAGGATCTTTTTTTTCTCAAACTATTCTAAGACTAATTAAATGTATGAATATATTTTAGTCCAGAAACTAAAAAGTTAATGAACTTTGGGTAATCAAATGCTGTAAGTTGTGTTCCCGTTCATTAGAAGTGTTTTGAATCAGACAAATATATTATTATAATTAATGTTCTACTTTATACCAGAATTTAATTAATCTGTAGACACAGATATATAGAAAATCCTCTAAGCCTTCTCTATACAACATAAAAATATCCATGGCTGACAACAGAAGGCACCAAAGGGTGCAAAGGAAGCAGTGATGAGCAAAGGACAAATTGTATTCTGTGCCAGTTAAGATGCATCCGTTGCTGACATCTGCTGTTAGCAACTTTTTTTTTTTTTTTTTTAGTTAAAGCTTTCATGAAGCAGTGGGTTGATTTCTAACCTGGTTAGACAACTCTTTTCATATGTAAGCCTAGGCATTTTTTTTGTGTGCATAGGAAAAGTTAAACGTTTTAAAAACTATATTCAAGTGATATCTTGGTAAGAGTCAAAGGATCAAAAAATCTGATGGTTAGACTACTTTTGGCTAATGAAAATTTTTACAGTTTCCCACTTAATTTTTCTTGTTGAATATATCCTGGAGATTATCTGCTGGTAAAGCAGAGTGGTTCCATTGTGCAGCTTTGGTAGTTAAAATAGTAATCCTGCCAAAACGGAAAAGTTGATCCCCACCAAATATTAATGCAGGGCTCGGTGACATGGCTGACCTCATAGTTAACAAGTGACCGGCAGTCCAAAGAAAGGGAATGGCCAAAAAATTCCAAGCAATTTGGTCTAACTTTTTAGAGATCTCTAATTAACGTAGACCCTGAAGATTGATAGGTTGCTGCTTCTCCTTCCCTCTCTTTATCCTAACTCTATTTACTTTGTGCATTAAGATGAATCTGGTATTTTGGCATAGTTGTATTTTGAAAAAAAAAAGTTATAAATAAACACACATTAAAATTAGGCTGATTAGTTGGGTTGTTTTAACATACAAGTTCTAAGCAAAAAGAAAAGGAGTACTTGTGGCACCTTAGAGACTAACAAATTTATTAGAGCATAAGCTTTCGTGAGCTACAGCTCACTTCATCGGATGCATTTGGTGGTGTGTTTTTTTTTTTCCCACCAAATGCATCCGATGAAGTGAGCTGTAGCTCACGAAAGCTTATGCTCTAATAAATTTGTTAGTCTCTAAGGTGCCACATGTACTCCTTTTCTTTTTGCGAATACAGACTAACACGGCTGCTACTCTGAAACTTGTCATTATGCAAGTTCTAAGCAGTAAAGGTAAAATTGAATGAATGGTGTGTTACCAACATGTTTACAGGAACTGGATAGCCATTGTCAAGTTAAATGAACAGAGATCTTCTTCCTCCACACAGCATGAGTTGAATTTATCAGACAGCTTCTTCCATCTGTTTTTTAAGAAGTTGTCTTAAACAACAAACAGGCTCTAGTCACTGCACCATCTTGACTTCAGTTTGCAGCTGCTGTGTCAAACATGGATTGAGAGGCTCAATTGCTAACTGCTTATCATGTGGCCCAGAAACAAAAAATCTGTTCTCATTAATTGTTTATATAAAGAAGGGTTCAGACATAGTTGGATTTGACATGTGGCAGTGAGAAACAACATGGTCTCTATATGAGTGTATTGGTACCGAATGTCATCCAAGACATCCATGGCTAATGTACAGAGAGTGAAGACACCTCTTTTATTCTTTTTTTTTTTTTTCATCTACTGAAATTTCAGTACCATAGCACAGAACAACTCAGTACTGTCGGATGATTGTATTATATAAGTCACAAAAAAAATAGTATCTTGTGACTTTTACTACACTATGGCCGGTAGTACATTGTAGTTACTTTCCAGTCCTCAAGAACTGCTTTAAGTTGGTAGTGTCAGATTTTTAAAAAGTGACGTCCTCTCTGCTGTGTTGGGTTAGTTACCACTTTAGCTAACATGAGTTAAGAACGCAGCTTGCTTATTTATTTTATTTTATTTTATTTTTTTTTATTTACTTATTGGTAGGGAAGACAAGGCCTTGGGGGGGGGGGGAGGAGCCATACTCAAGGAGCCCATTTGTGCTCTGAGAACTGTCATGATAATACATTGCAATCCAAAATGAGTGGCATCTCCTTCTGGTGACTCTTACGCGTAAAACTTATTTTGTGGGTGGAGTTTAGAAGAATACCACAACTGCTTTTTGTCGATTCAATCCCTGCCTCACAACAACCCTCTGAGTTTGATGTATGTTACTCTGGTTGTTTCTCAGGTGGGGAAACTGAGACGCCATGATTTGCCCAGGGTCGCACAGGAAGTGGGGTGGGGAGCCAGGAGTAGAACTCGGAGGTCTCAATTTATTGTCTAAAACACAAGCACGTCTTTCCACTCTACTTAATGCAATAAACTGCAGAGGAACAAGAATTAGCAAAACAAGAAAAGAATTTCCTTCTAAAGTAACATCTAACATCCTTCTAAAGCAAAATCTTAACTGAACACCTTATCCTCAATATTAATAAAAAAAAAAACACAACCTTTTTTCACACAGTACAACAGGGAAGCCCTGTGAATGATTATTCTGCTAAAATCCTGCATTAGGCAAAAGGATATTACTATGCTATATGTGATCATCAGGTTTAGGCCCCAATCTAGTGGAATATTGCACCTTTATGAACCCCAGTTCCCCACTGAGCCCCATTGAAGTTGTTGGTGGAACTCTTCATGTACCTGGGGATCTGTCTGTGGGCGAGGCATTGCCTTAATCTGTATTTCTATGGAGCTAGAGCATCACCGTGTTCCTCAGAATATTTTAGTATTGTGATTTGGAATAAAAATAGAAATAAACCTGCAGCTCTTTTGCCCAGATTAATAGTATTAATCATTTCTACCAAGATGTGATAATCCAGGATAGCAGAGTGACTAAATGTTGCTCAAATGAGATATAGTGAAAGTTCGGCTGTAGTAGGTGACCTCCAGTAGGATTCATTTGCCCGTCAATTCTCATTCAATATGAATTTGACACATTTAATGTTTGAAAAAGAAATCTCAATATAGCAATGCATGGTGTAGTGTAGAATGGCTGTCCTGTACTGTACTGGAGAAAGTCTGTAGGAGGGCAACAAAAATTATTAGAGGGCTAGAAAATATGACCTATGGGGAAAGACTGGGAGAGGGGGGAAAAATGAGCTTGTTTAGTCTGCAGAAAAGTGGGAGGTGGGGGGGAGACACATGTAAGTCTTCAAGTATGTAAAAAGTTGTTATAAAGAGGAGGGGGTGCATTGTTCTGCATATCTACTGAGGACAGGTGAGTTAATTTCTCTGCCTCAGTCTTTTCATCTGTAGAACTGGGATGCCTTAGGGTGGTTTACTGAGACTAAACTTAATACTGATTTAGAACTTTTTGAAATCCTCAGATGGCAGATGCTATATATCTGCAAAATATTAATATTGTCAGGGCTTGAGAATGTGCAAGAAATATGCAGTAAGGATGATAGTGTGTGCTGTTTAACAAACTTTGAATGCTCATTGAGGACAAGAATATTCATCCATATTAAGTGTTTTTTTTTTTCCCCCCCAAAGCTAGCAATTTGATATAAAGTTTGATTTAATTTCTACTTTTTGGCAGGTCTGTATGTGTTCCATCAAATTTGTAAAATTAGGTCTGTTTTATACAAAAGAAATTGTAGGTGTCTTGACTTTCATGACACAGAGTAATTAAGACACAGATGTGAAGATAACTTGAGCTGTAGCTCACGAAAGCTTATGCTCAAATAAATTTGTTAGTCTCTAAGGTTCCACAAGTACTCCTTTTCTTTTTGCGGATACAGACTAACACGGCTGATGCTCTGAAAACTTCGCAAAGACTAACACTTTATATTATGGAAAGCATGCTGGAACTAACTTGTTTTGGATCTACTTCGTTTCATGCATATGATGGCACATGACTGGCTGACCGTTTCAGTAAAGTCAAGTAGTATTGCCATAAATGACATTTTGCCCCAAATGAACGATAAGGTTTGGAATAAGCCAGCTCTTCAAAGAACAGAGAATGGGATAGAATGTAATTTTGGTACTGGTCACAAATCTTAAAACTTACCTTTTGGCAAAATGTATACGATCTAAATTTTCAGTAGATTTAATGGTTTACTAAAATTAGGAATAATATAGTGTATAATGGACAGTTTCTTAATAAAAGAAAGCTTGGGATAAAAATATTTGCTTCCCAACCCCATTTGTGCTTATCAATCCAATATATTATTTAAGTCTTTAATTAAATATAATATTTTGAAAATCCCTTGTGAGTTCAGGGAGGAAAAATCTATTTTTTTAAGTTAATGCAAAATCAGTTTCACCTTTTATATAATAATGAATGTTGGACTAAGGTAACTGGTGTTTTCATGCTTTTGGGTTATGCCATCTGAACTAAGTGGTTATGAAACCTGGTATAGGCTGCAGAATGGATAATGTGCTAAGAAAGGAAGGACTTTGCTTACAGTAATGGTGACTTTTGATTTTCCTCCACAGTGGTCTGTCTTAAAATGGCTTTGCTGGTTCAATTTTTTTTTACTGGGCTAAAATTCTTCTTTGTGTCAAGGGACATGGCGAAAGCACCATAAGGCCTATTTTGAAGATTTAAGTGGGACTTAAGTGATGAATAAGCTTTGGCTGGTTCTCTATCCAGAAGTGGATTTCACTCTTAATGAGGAATACTGGTATGGTAGAATTGGTTTGAAAAATAAAAAAAATCAAACTATTAGGTGTTTCATCCTTTAGATGAAACTTCTAGAACAAAAATGTATCTTCCTGCCCCAAAATACATCCTTGCAATGGCTTTTGTAGCTATCATAACAAAGTAATATGGTGTGCCATGAGCTTTTATTTCTGTAGGAAAAGAGCTAGCACAACCAAGCTTAAAAGAGAAGAGAGAGAGAGTTCTAAATATGCCATAACTGTAGATAGGTAATAAAAACCTCTCATTTGTGACACAGGAACATAACCCCCTCCACACACATTTTATTGAAAACAACAGAGAATAAATAACAGAACAGCAAGGAGAATAGCTTAAGGTTTAAACATAAAGTTTCAAACACCTAGACTTTGGGTCTATGGTTCCAAACCTTTGCAGGGTCAGTTTAGCTCTTTACTCTCCTTGGGTTGGTAAACCGAATGCCAAGCACCTATCTCACAGACTGCTATTTTTGGTGGAGACTTTAAAAGACAAGGCCCTGTCTGTTCTGTGTTGACATTAATTAAGCCATTTTTACTTTTAATTAATAATACCATGTAACATTTTATACAAGGATTTTTATCCATAGATCACAAAACATTGAACTGAGGCTGCACAGCATTATTAGTCCTATTTTAATTAGCGGAAAAGTGAGGCACTGAGAGAAGTTAGATCTTTAAAAAGAGGTAAAGAAGTTGCATGCCTGCTGATTGCATTGATGCTTCTCAGGTCACTACCTCTGTGCACAGAAGGTAGTGGTTTTCTCCGGGTTTTTCTTTGTAGACTCTTTCTCTCCTCTCATGATTACTTGATTTTTTTTTTTCTTTCCAAGTTGGTCTCCATCTGGCAGGGAGAAGGTCTTGAAAGGGCCAACTAGAAAAAAGGCTTGGAAGTTCCCAGTCACTCCAATACTTCAACAATTGAGGATGGTCCAGCTAGTAACACGAAAGAGCTCCCATTCCTGCTGGCTTCATGTGCTGGCAGCCCTATCTCCTTTCCCACCTTCACTGCTGCGCCTCTGCTTTTACCCATTTGTTCTGAATACCTATTCTCAGCAAGTAGCCACCTGTTCACCGCTTTCCTCAGCCTTGGTCCTGCTCTTTCTATGCTTCTCCTGCTCTACACGTTGATCAGTGGGGAAGAAATGTAGGATATCCTATTTCCCCCGAAACTGCTATGATGGATGACTTCTTTTTCTCCACAGTATTCTAGAGAGAGCCGTGCCACTGCCTTGCTTCATTGCCTCTATCCTTTGTACAAGAGTTCCTCCACACTGCCCCACAGCATCTCCCTGTCCAAAGACAGCCCACATTTTGGCCCTCAAGCTGTAAGTGATCAGTCCTCTCAATAGCTTATTTAAATCAGAACTAAAGCAGCCTGACTCCCACCACTGCATTAGGGATTGCAGTTCCACCCGCTTCACAGTATTCTGGGCTGGCTTCCCAATTCAAACCACTTAGGTGCTCCTGGACATAGGGCCTTTCTGCCTCCTCAGATTGCTGCTACTCCTGCCATCTCACTCTTAAATGAAGGGCTGGGCTATTCTTCCTTGAGTGTTTGACTTAAGAGCTATCTGAATTGTCCCATTAAAAAGTAAATTGTCCTCCTGTGCTGTTAATTTATCTTGAGACAGCAAGCCAGCGTTCACTCCAGGCCTTGACTCTTGAATGGGAACTCCTCTATTGCTCTGAGCATTCTGAATCAGATAACTTGTCGCCTCTTCCCTAAGGAACACGTAGAGGCCTGATTCAGTTCACGGTCCAGGCAGCCAAATGAACAACCCAGACTTTCCCCGCCCCTTCTAATGGAATCTTTTGAGAAAATTGGTGATTGAAAGGTACAATCCTGATAAAAAGATCTCCCTGAAAATCTACAATCTCAATCAGATGAGACTACCAAGTTGTTTTCTGTCCTGAAAATTGATTTGCCCATGATTGACTGGGGGGTGGGGAATACAGGTAAAAAAAGTCATTTTTACCATGCTACTGTTGTTTAGTTCTGTGAGAACGGGAAAGCTAATATAGAAAGAACAAAATGAGCAGAGTTTAAGTTCTCTTATGTTACCAACAGAATTGTTTTTACCAAATTCTAGCCAGTTATCTGTGCAAACTCCACTGAGGGCCTAGCTTAGACTTCAGAACCTGGGTGTGATGTGCAAGCAGCAAAGAACCCAGCTTGAGTATGAGGTCTCAGACGTAGGTACTTGCTCAAGGTTTGGCATGTGCTTAAGTTGGGCTTAGTGCCCAGGTTGAAGTTTCAGGGGTGACCGAATTAAAAAATGAAACTTTTTTTAAAGTTGCAAGCAGATCTGATATGAAATCTCGGAGTGAAAATTAAACTACAATTCCACAAAGTCACTTTTAATGAGTCCGTTTCAGGACAGCCCCATATTTTAAGCAAAGTGACATCAAGTGTTCATCTTCATTTTTATGTGGTGTTTTTGGTTTGTTTGTTTTTTTTTTATATTCTGAACTGAGTTTAGAATTTTTTTTCTAGAGTGCTTTGATTGCGCTGAGTTAGTACCTGGGAGTTAGTGCATGGAATGATGCAAGACTAAAAATTGGCTATTGACAATATTGTCCACTGTACACAACTAGTGATTTTTGACTGTCAATTTTTTGTGCTCAATTTGAGGCATGTGAAAGAAGCCCCATTTCCAGAGGCCTCTTTAAGGGCCTCTTATTGGGCATCCTCTGTCTGTACATGGAGGCAGTGACACCTCAGTCTATGACAGTTGAATGACACAGACCTGATGGATACTTATAAATGAAAATAATCCATTAAGTTTTGATACCAGTCAGCTCTGTGGTTTTGGGGAACCAGGGTGCAGTATTTAGCCTGTCTGACTCAGAAAGACACTCCCCCCCCACCCCCACCAGTCTCTACATGAACTAAAACCAATCAGAGAAAAGGCTTGCAGAGAGCAGTGAAGGGCATTGGGAGATGCACGTAGACCCCTCCTGACAAGGGTGACCAGATTAAGACCTCTCCATTAGCATACAAAATGAAGAACAGAGACAACTCCCCTAGCCTCATCTGTATGAAAGATGGGACAGGGAGACGTCTACATTTGCATACAGAATGGAGAACAGAGAACCGCACCGAACTCTGGGACCAGAAAAGCAGGGAAGCACTGCATCATGGGGATCTCTGCTCCAGATGTTAATGAACCTATGTCTGCACACACCCAGCTCAGCACTTATCAGACCAATTCTAGTAATGAATCCTTGATCGATATCCAAAATACTGAAGCAGCCTAGTTGCATTGTGAGCTCCCTGGAAGAAAACACCACCCATAGCCAAGAGTGATCAGCGCCTATGGTCTAGCCTAAAGAAAACCCTTGAGTCATCAGGGTAACTCTTGAGACATCAGCCATAAACAAATCTAGTGTTCTCTCTTGAACCATTGTTGTTTCTCTACAAAACCCCCTATCTTTGTTCAAGTAAGGGTTCTGATGCATGGGCCCAAACGCTGTATCAGTTCCACTGGGACTCCATCTCCTGACTGATCGTGCTGGGGGCTCTGCCTGTCTCCAGCACTCAGGACCCTGAGCCAGCACCATCATCTCAGAACTCGGACCGGTTCAAGCTCCATGGAGTGGGTGAGATCGATCTCTCTCCCTCTCTGTTTTCTACCTCAGGTATTAACCTTTAATAATGTAACTGTTATGTTGGTTTAGGCTCTCTTTTTGTTAATTATCACTATTATTCAATAAATAACTTTTACAGTTAAGCTGGTTACTTCTATCTCTGAACTTTACTCTTTTGTGTTTTTAGCTTCCCCCATTTACTCTGCAGCAGCACTTCTTTTACCTAAGCTAAAGATCCCTGCACTGCCCAAAATATTGTGGGGTTTGCTCTTCAAGTGGGTTACTACCAGTACAATTGTGACATGAAAGTGGGCATAGGGACTTGTTAAACCTGTGGCATATAAGGGTGGCAGTTGAAAGTGCTGCTTGACCCAGCCCATTGAGTACAGGGACATATAAGGGTGACAGCTTGAGAGTGCTGATTGACCCAGTCTGCTCAGACTTGCTCGGTCAGTGTGTGTGTGCATATTCATCAAGTTCTAGGGCGGGAGGAGCCCAACCCTGGGGAACTTAAGTTGTGCAAGATAGCTCCATTGGGAGGGGACTTGCAGAAGGAAGGAGTAGAGTTCCATATGAACATTCAAGTGACATAAGCAGTACATTAATAGAATTACAGAACCCCCCCCCAAAGAGTAACCCTAATAAATGAGAATACCCCAAAGTATCGGGCACATCTGGTAACAGTTTAAAAAGTACTAAGTGTTTTTTATTTTGTTTTTTTTTCATCTTTTATAGTTGGTATGCTAATATGTACTGAGACGTGCTTTTAAAATATATTTCCCTTACTCATGGTAAAACTAATCAATTTTATGCAATTTTAATGGCTAATAAACATGCTTGGTATTACTTCCAAGCAATTTCACTTCTGTAGACAACTGATACATTACTAAAACAAGCAGACAGACCAAATTCTAACTAGGGATTCGTAAGAACTGTATGTATTGGGGAGAATAGTTCAAATCATGTATAGGACTAAAGGTTTGTCTGAAGAGAAATGTGCTTTTCATTCTATTTGTAAAACAAATAATGGTTATAGTAGCAACTGTAATTAAATTCAGAGCAGGTAACATAACATGCATACTTCCTTTTGACATTCATCCCATGCTTGTAATTTATATAATCACAACAGTGTGTAAATATTACAGAATATAACAGGGATTTTCTACACAATATAACCTTTTTACTATGCAAGTTTATCAAATGAAGTGCAGAGGGCTGTTGGAAGAGTGCATATGAGCACAACTATTGCTCTCTTCAGCAAGGTAGCACTTTTGAATGTATTTTTCCCCAGATGCATTAGTTCTTTTCCATTGGTTTTGGAAGTGATTTTCTGAACAGCAGATGTTTTGCCTGTTGAAATTGTGGTAAAATTGTTCACTGTACATCATTTGACAAGCTTGCTGCCCCAGCTCTTTGGAAGTGCAGCATTCTGACAATTTCAGCAAATATACTACAAGTACTAGACTCTGAATGGCACCTCATGAATTAAGTTTTATTTTGGTACAGATTAATTTTAAGACTGAAATACCGGAGAGGTGTCTACTATTCACTTTATTGATTTATATTACCATAGTGTCTAGGAACCAAAGGTGTGGACCAGGACCCTGTTGTGGAAGGTGCTGTACAAATACGAACAAAAATCCCTACCCCAAGGAGTTCACCATCTCAGGCCTTGTCTACACTAAAGGGAAAAGTCAATCTAAGCTATGCAATTTGAGTTACGGCAATTGTGTAACTCAAATCGACATAGTTTAGATCTACTTACCTCGGGGTCCACACTACGTGATGTCGACGGGAGGCGCTTTTCCGTCAACTCTTCTCAATCAGGTGGAGTACAGGAGTCGACGGGAGAGTGATCAGTGGTCGATTTAGCAGATCTTCACTAGACCCGCTAAATCGACCGCTGAGACAGTTGGGAGTACAAGTGAACAATGAGACAATATTGGCTAACATGATGGCATGCAGAGACCATAATCTAACCGCCTAACTGTTAAGGTTTTTTTTGTAGGCATCATGGCAAAGGAGACTTTTAAGGAGGTAGCTTTGCAGATGATGATGGGGCATTGATGGGACACAGCACAAAGGTGGTTATTGGGGAAACTTAACAAGTGAGCAGTGGAGATATGCATCATGGGCCAAATGGAGATGAGCATCGACAGCTGGATAGTGTATGACAAATGATAGGTACAATAGGGATTGAGTGTATAGGGCCTTGAAAGTGAATACAAGCAGCCTATGTATGATGAAATAGAGAAGGAGGAACAGAGGAGGAATTCAAGGGGAGGGGTGATATGGTTAAAATGATGGGTTAGGAAAATGACCATTGCAGCAGCATTCTGAATGGATATGAGTAGGGCAAGATTGCAACGGTCAAGGTCAGAGAGATGGATGTTTCAGTAATCAAGACACAAGAGGGTGAGTTTTATCTCTGTGAGTGGATGAGGCTAATATAGATCCCAGTGAAGCAAGTGCTTGCTTTTTGAGGATGTGCTTAGATTTTAAGCAATTTCTTTAAGTGTAGGATTTTCAAAGGAGCCTAAGGTATTTAGCACCCAAATACCATTGAAATGTAAGAGACAGCTCTTTGCCTTTGAAAATCTGTCCGAAAGCACTCTTTCTGAAATGTAAAGGAGTACTTGTGGCACCTTAGAGACTAACAGATTTATTAGAGCATAAGCTTTCGTGAGCTACAGCTCACTTCATCGGATGCATCCGATGAAGTGAGCTGTAGCTCACGAAAGCTTATGCTCTAATAAATCTGTTAGTCTCTAAGGTGCCACAAGTACTCCTTTTCTTTTTGCGAATACAGACTAACACGGCTGCTACTCTGAAACCTTTCTGAAATGTGTCATCATTGGGAAAAATCCATACGTCTAATTTCCCATGTATGGAGGTGAGAATGTAAACTCCTTTTGTGTCTAGAAATCTTTAATGCCCTACAGTTTGGGGAGAAGAAATACTAAACCATAATGCGTAGATTTCAAAGCATTGCAATTCTGCCATTCATTTCATTAACAGATGCCCAACTGCCAACATTCTGTCTCCCTACTATATAGCCTGTCACACTGAAAAGAGAACACATCATTATCTGTCATCTTTACCTACTGCTGATAACGTTATCTAACACTGCAAGGGATGTATGTTCCTGTTTTAACACAAACAGGATAAAAGGAACAAGGGGTCCCCTGTTACAACAAAGGTGTATATTCCAATTGCCTCCTGCCATTAGATATGTAGGAAAATCATTTTTAACAAACTTGGGGTTTCACAATGAGTAGCCGTTAGAGTGATTAGACAGCTCAGACACTATGCATCTGTCAGGCCAGTGCATGATGATGACTATCTGCCAAAAGGAAGTATGGTCCCAAAAGAAACCTTTGTTGAACATCAAGATCATCTTGTAAGATTAATCTATCTAACCTCTCATGATGAGGTATCGCTTCAAGCTAACATTTCAAAAAGACATGTTCATTTTTATTTCATTAACGGGTCTTTACGATATGATGATTAACTTGTGAGTAGTGGATACATATATTTTGTACCACAAGGGACATATTGATACAGTGCAAAGATATGACAATCATCATCAACTTCTAAAAGAAAATGGATATTGGAATATGTTCGGTTAGCTTGCCAAGTCAAACACTAAATTGTCTGAATTTCATACTGAATAAAGTCGGGTAACTACAAATGTTTGACCAACACATCTTTCCGTTCAAGATCAAAACTTCACTGTTACAGCTAAGCTCTGTGCATTTGCTTATTTCTGATACCGTGGCACTTTTCTTGCTCCCTCCCACCTTTTTATTTTAACTGCTAGCTAAGATTGTGTAACATAAGTAGTTTGAAAAAGTGCTGTGTGCACAGTTTTACAAGTTTAGCAGTATCTAAATGATAGGGATGATGAGAGACCTAGGTGATATCCTAATAATAAACTTGAATATTTATAGATGTAATGACTATATATATTATGATGATGCAGTCTGCAGTGTGCCCCCTCATGCCATGGCTCTGCAGCCAACCCATCTCAGTTTCCCTCCTTGGTTTCTAATAATTCAGCTTTCAGCATGATTTCAGTTGCTGAGGTGACCTGGCCCTCTAGCTAAGTCACAGAAGTCCACCACTTCTGAGGTAATTAGAGCCATATCAAAAACGCTCATCTCCCATCCTGGACCCAAGCGGGGCACACAACCATCTTTGGCCCTTTCCTTCCTGGACTCGGATTCCATGCCCTTGAGCTCTGGTTAGTCCCTTCTTCCTTAATAGCAGGGGTTCCAGCCTCTAAGGAGGTGATAGCATAGGGAGACCAACATCCACTCTCTCTGCCATGGTTTCTCAGCCCTGGGAACCCTAAATAATGGGTCTGTATGCCCAGCTGTATTGTATTGTTACTGCTTCTCCTTCCCAGAGTCCCTTCCTATATCTCCTGCCCTACTTCCTGGGTGGGAACTCCTTCTTCACCTTTGGGGCAGGTTGACCACAACTCTCCTTCCTGGAACTCTGCTTCACTTCTGGCAGGATTTTCCCAGTCCCCATCTTCCCTGTATAACAGGATACCCACAACCCTCCTCCTTGGGTCTCTGTTTAATCCTCACCAGCTTCTCTTGGGTTCCACAGCTCTCCTTCCAGGAACTGTGCTGTAGTCCTCACCAATTTTTGCCTTCCTTTGTAGCATGGGGCATGGTTGACTGGAGGGAGGCTTCTCTGCTCCCTCGAAGTTTTGAACCATGATTTGAGGACTTCAATAGCTCAGACATGGGTGAGGTTTTTCATAGGAGTGGGTGGGTGACATTCTGTGGCCTGCGCTGTGCAGGAGGTCGGACTAGATGATCAGAGTGGTCCCTTCTGACCTTAGTATCTATCAATCTATGAATTTCTCTAGCTCATTCTCCTCAAAGTTTAGGTTCTGATCCACAGAGCCTCCCACCATGTCTTTAAAAAAAAATAGATGCCTCTTAGTGAGCTACACACAGTCCGAATGTTATAGTTAACTGACTTACAACAACTTGTCCCATTCCCAGCTTTACTGCTGATGGTCCTGTGGAACATTTGTCCTTAGAGGGCAATGAATTGGAACAGAGGTGGTTGGCCCTGGGCCCCACTGCCCTTAAAGGAGGCAGACCACTCTGTTACCCTGACTATTAATTTTCCTAGTTAAACTTTTCTAATATTGCATGTAATATACCAACAAATGTTGTGCAGCAAATTCTGCCCTCTAAAATTCGGTGATGTTGGATCCCAGGGGAGTCAGACTGAACAAATGCATTTGCATTTTTTCAAATAATGTCATGGAAAGGAATATTGGAAAAAAAATCATTTGCTTGGGTATTGAGACTAATTCTTAAGTAGACAATTTGAGGAGGAAGAAGCGGTGAGAGGCAGGAAACCACACTTGAGAATAATGAACCAATAGAGACCATCTCCAGTTGTTAAATCAACCTACTTTATAAGCACTATCAATCCATTTGGCCTGTGAATTCAAAGGTCATTTAGCCCAAGATAGATACTGGTTTTAAGTTATCAACAAGAAGCACCCTCGCCTTTTACTCTATCCTTATCACCAGGAGATAAATTTGGGGATATGAGAATCTACAATTTGCAGCACAAAGAGTTTTAAAGAAAGGAGGAATGGATGGGGAACAGAGCACAGCTCCCATTTCTCTGCAAAGAAGAGGAGCTCTTCCTCTCGTCCTGGTGGGGATAAACTCCCTCACAGCTCCCCATTCCCTTTGGCTGGTGTGGTCAGAGCTTTCCATCCTGTTTCAATCTACTTGAAACACTGGCAGCATGCATCACTCCTGTGGGTATTTTATCTACTCCCAGTCTATGAAATGAGGATATTAAAATTACAGACTCTCTTACAGGGAGTTGTGAGAATTATTTGTGAAAGATAATATTTTCACAACAATCAGAGATGATGGCCTTGATCCAACACAGTACTTAAGCATATGCCGAACTTTAAGCATGGGGGGGGGGGGTAGTCCCTTAGACTTAAATGAAACTACTTAAATTTAGACATGTACCTAAATGCTTTTCTGAGTCAGGGCCAAAGTGATCATTACCTTGCAGGATTGAACCTTGTATGTGCAGCTTTTCTATTTGTTTTGCTTTATAATAGGTATTTATTTATTTATCTTAGGAAATAGGACCGGAAGGGAACTCTTGGGTCATCAAATCTGGTCTTTGGCTATCATAGGCAATGATGTTGTATAATTGTGTTCTTAAATTTATCAAGCTCCATGTTAAAACTTACGAGGTTGTTTGCCCCACTATAGCAAATGGGAGGCTGTTCTGGAACATCACTCCTCTAATGGCGCAGAATGCGAGGAAAACCATGTATTCCAGATTGTCACCTATTGCAAAGGATCACGTGGCACACCGAAAGGGATGAAGGCTGAGTGGTGTGCCATAAGCGTCAACAAATTGGAGCTATTCGCTGCTGCCATAGGGACTGGGAAGTAGATTTCAAAGATGAATTCTCATTGCAGAGACTATTCTAGCTCTCTGTGCATTTGTCTATTTGTGCAACCCTGAAGGTGGAGAGTGCTTACCGATTTTGTCCTACTGATTTCATTGGGACATCTCACAACGTGCGATGGCTGCACAATCAAGTTTGAAAAAGGATATGTGGGAGCCGGCTGTGACTCTGCCCCAGTTCACGCTGATCTGAAGAAATGCCTGGCTATGCTGAAGAGAGCAGGCTACACCATCCTATAGGTGTTCTACCCCGAGCAGGATGGGCTTGCACTGCACCATTCACTACTCAGGCCAGAGGACTTCCTGCTTTTCCGTGTTTAAAAAGCAAACTTGAAGATGTACTTTAAATAAACAAAACAATGCATGCTCTGGAGTCATTTTAAATAGTGGTCTCATTTGCTTGAAAAAGGAAAAATGTAGTTGTGATCAATATTTTAATTTCTTTCACTATTGATGGGCCTGATAGTGATCTAAATCATAGACAAAATGGCACTGTCATTGCACAATAAGCCCTGTGTGCTGTTTAACTCCAGTTATGCAGGTCAAACTTAGTCAGTTTTATTGTTTTCTGTCAAATTCATCTCAATAAACACACACCTTTCCAGCAAGTCATATTCACTCATTTGCCATTCTATTGATGATGAAATAGATCCCATAAATGTTTTATAACTTTATATTGAACTGAACTACTCAGACTCTGGGCAATGAAGTGCTCGTGAAATGTGATCTATGCTCTGTATTCTAGGAAAATGAGTGTAACCCATAGCTATTTTGAGGCTCAAGTTGAATTTAAAAGGCATTATCCATAAAATGTGATTGTACTATGACAAGGTGAATGACTGCCCTGTCAGCCCCATATGGTCTGGCTATTTCACAGATGCTTTGCCTCTGCTCTGAATCCAGAAATTGAAAATGACAGACGTTATTCAGTGATCAAAGCATTCTCTTGGGAAAGAGGGGGACAAACAATGTTAGGCAGATTCTCTGTTTTGTCAGTTTGTAATCATGCATATAGATATTCCTCACTCAACATCTGAGGGTTCTACATCCAGCATTCTCTCACTCTTTTCTCTCTGGTTCTTACTGGGTGGCTGATTTCATTTCTAGCTCCCCTTTGCTCAAGGGACCAGATCCCCAACTTTTGTTCCTATAACTGAGATCTTACCTCCTGAGATCAAAGCCAATTGATCTTTACCATTTTCTTCCCATTAAAGAGAGAAATCAGTCAGTGGTCTTGTCTCCTGTAACCTATTACTTGAAACTTCTCTTTCTGTTTCGTTGACTCGAGCAATTTTTAATGCGAGGAGCAAACTTCATGTGTAGCTGCCCCTTTAAAAAATAAAAAAAAAAATCCAGGTTCCTGAGAGCTTTTCCAGCTGTAGGCTCTCTTGATATGCCCTGATCTTATTCCTTTGCTTATAGGGCCAAAATCTTTCTCCCTCATGCTCCTTTAGCTGCTGCTAAACCATGCTATGTACCACTTCTCAGGCTGTTCTTTCTCTTAGTTGGTTTCCTCGGGACTCTTTCCTACAGGCTAGACTGGGAGGCACATTACTTCAGCCAGTGTCGCTGAAAAAGTCCACTGTAGAATCACAAGCTTGGAAATCCCAGTAAAGCCATTCAGTTGGGGCTCCTGTACAATTATACTTAGATCATTAAGAAAAAGTTCTATACAGTATTCTATGTATCCATTGCATTATTTTACTATACTAATTTGGCTCTGGATGCTGTATAAAATACTAAACAAAATTAACTTGTACGTTTCCCTTGTGTGTGTTGGTTTGTTTTAGCTATACATATCAGAGTGAAGAAAAAAATCCTCATATCTTTTATCCTCTTCCTCCCGCCATCTTTTCAGACTTCCTCCCTCCAGTCTATTTTGTTTGTTCATTACTGTTCCCTCCAGTTTCTTCTCTCCTTATTCTTTTCCACTTCTCTTTCTTTACTAGTTTGTTTGCTTCTTCCTTACTTTGTTGTTTCTCCCTTCATATCTTCAGTCCCCATCTATGACAACTGCGGACCAGTCAGGGGCTGTCACCCCTGCCCTTCAACCTTGGGGTGCCTCACAATGCCGTGTTGTTGCAGCTTCCAACTTGGGTCACTCATCATCATCAGCAGGTCACACCCTCAGTGTTTGTGAATAGCCCCAGTCCTGGTCCAGCAGCTCTAACCCCAGCCGCCTGACAGCAACACCCCAGCCACACCTTACTTTCAGCTGCCTTGGTTACTACTTACACTCCCAGTCCTGAATTTCCCCCCAGAAATGTGCTCTTCACTGTGCATCCCTCTTCTGCACAGTTCAGATATTAGAGGTCTTTGCCCCTTCAAGGGAACAACATACTGCTGTTTGCTACTTTAGTTGGAGTTACCAAACTTTTCACTACACTGGATTAGTTTTGATTAAAGAATAAAACTAGTTTAACTAAAAAGAGGTTTTAAGTGAGCATGGCATTAAAGGCAGAAATGGTTGCAGGAGAAATAAAGATAAAACTTAACAAACTAAACTTTGTTCAAGGTAAATTTACTCCACGTTCCAAGCAACATTGCGGACCAAACTTCAGCTCAGGATCTCTCAAAGTCCAAAGGCTGGTTCCTTTGTGTTTTCGTATGTGTGTGTACGTACAGCATGCTTGTTGCACCCTTTTCATAGTTCTGTCACTCCATGAAGTTATGAGGTTGTTGCAGAAGTTGCTGGCTAAGTTCTTGGTCCTCTATTATGCAGGAAGTCAGATTAGATTACCATAATGGTTCTTCTGGATTTAAAATCTATGAATCTCTAGTAGCCAAGGTAACTCAACAACTTCCCTACACACCTCCTTTTGTTAGTTTGCTTATGGTGTCAGGGTTTCAGCCCGCATTGCTGGGGTTGGGCAGGGTTCAGTAGGTTTGCTGTGGGATTCCAGTCAATGACTTCATAATTGTAGTATTCTATTGCTATGTTCAGCTAATGAATTTATCATGGGTACAATGGAATTAGAATTTACATTAAGTACCCAAACCAATATTTTTCAACAATTTGAGTACCAATGTAAACGTGCACAATCGGGCCTCTGACATTTGTTAGTTAAAGGGGGTAATATTCCCCTTTTATATATGTAGGAAATTGATTTTAATGGATCCAACTTAAAGGGGAAATCTAGCTAACATAGCTTCAAAAATATTTTACAAAAGCTGATTCATATTGATGCTGAAATATTTGCTTTCCAGTTATAGTGATCAGTGGAAATTTGATTGTAGGATTAAATAATAAATCCTTTTTGATTATTCTTTGATTTGATTGAAAAGTAGGAAACAACTCTTTTGGTGACAGTCTCTTGGCTACTGGTAAAGAAAGTTACAAGTTGTGGGAATTCTAGTCAGAACAAATTGTAACCTGATACACCTGCCTTGGCATTAAGGTGCCTAGCAGAGCACACGTTGCCCTCATGATGAAGACCTGTTTTTTGTGTGTGTGTGCGCTTATGTAATTCAGTGTTCAAACCGGGGGGAAAACCAAATATGCTTCAAATTTGCATCTTTCCATCTGGTTGCAGTGAGATAACTAAATATATGATTCCACTTTAAGCAAGGATTTCATTTGGCTACATCCCTCTTCCTGGTTACTGGCCCTGATTCAGCAAATCACTTAATGTATATTCTGAAGTGCTTTTGTGAATTGGGCCATAATGAGCAAAGTAAGGGTTGCCCACATTAATCCTACAGTAGCTCTCTCTTTTTTTTTTTTAAGCTTTCATTGTTTGTGAAACCCTATTAAGAATTTGGAACCATGAGGGAGTAGTTTTATTCTCAAGATTTCACTATATTTGGCATATCTGAACAATGAATAATTTGCATTTGCATAATTAAAGCGCACTCATATTGCTCTAACACTGTAGGTCATTGATACTCCCTTTGTGACCATTCCTGCAAGCACTTGCCACAGGTCACAGTGCCTGCTATCATCCTTAGTCCTATTATATTCAGCAGCACTAGCTGTGATAGTAAGTACTATATCCTGTATCTGAAGGACCAGTTGGTTAATGGCTCTAGAACTCCATAAAGCTCTTGGAGACATTTTTGGGACATTCTTAATCTTAATGGAGCTATGAAAATTAAGACGAGCTGAGAATCTTCTGTCATGAGTTTAATTGACCTGCTCTCAAGAAAAATGAGCAGTTTGTTAATCAGCTGAGCCTGAGATATGAGTGGCAATACAGGGAGCACTGTAAAAATGGACAGGATCTCCCTGAAAGTGTGTGTGGAAGGTGGAGGGAGATCCTTTCCAGGGTGGAAAGAAGAAAGTGTTAATCTGGTATCAGATGACGTACCTGCGTTGTGCTGCGTAATTTTGCTGTTGGTATTGTCAGTAATAAGGATGGACATACAGGCTTGCTTGACGTCAAACTCTTAGGGTTCAAAACAAAGTGGCATTCATGAGCTTTTCTGCGCTCATGTTGCATATAGGCTTGGATAAATTAGTTTATTGCCTTGTGGGTAAGTTGTCATATGCAATCTAGTTCAAAATAAGAGTTTACCTCCCATACCAAAATCAACTGACTTCTCTTTCATGGGCTAATGATTTTTCCGATAACTGTTCTCATGAGATTTCAAGTAGGCTGTGGTGTGTATTGCTGCTATGCAGAAGGCAGGGAAGATGGGCAAGAGCCCTTTTACTCCATAATATAAGGAAGATCTTTCAAGGCACCATCCCATCCTCAATTCAAGTGGAAAAATCAGTTGAAGACTGTGTCTGTAACACAGGGCTCTTGTGAGTTCTGAACTTCTTGTTGTCCAAAGCAAGTTCATTCCATGAGTTATAGTATGAAGGAACCCCATTCAAGGTCATGCCCCCATTAGGGATCACAAACCTTGTGAGAGATTTAAATCCCTCATTGACATTCTAAATTTGTTAATCCAAACTCAAAATGGTGAATTGGCAAATTAAAGGCATTTTTAATCTGACTTCACATTTCCACTTGAAGTGTATGTGTCCCTTTTTAAACGTTGCAGCTTAACGCTGGGTAGCTTTTTAATAATATTTTTTGTCATTCAAGCTTTTTCTCTCTTAAAAATAGTACTTGTATAAATTCACTATCTATTGCAGAGATGGGACTAAAACCACCCCCCCCCCCCGTGTGGTTTTTGGAAACATGAGGACCGCAAGGGTCAGAATTCGATGCAACTGGTTACTCAGGGAGTTACTGAGTGTGATGGCACCTCTGAAGGCTGACTGTCTGAGGCTGAAGTTAAAAGGCAGAGAAGCCCCTCGACATACTTCACATACATTATGCATTAAAGTGGTCACAGTAACTCAGAACATGGGGTTTATCTAAACCTTTTTAACCTCCAAACACTTGGCCAGCGGAGAGTCAGAGGTGTGTGGTACACTTTATGCAGTTGTCCAGTACATATTGCAATGACCATAGACATTTTTTTTTGCTGAATAGAACCCAAGCTTTTGAACAAGCCTGTGAAAATCAAGGCTATCGTTTTCAGTAGCTGCACAAAGGATGAAGCCATTACCTTAAACAACAACAAAAGACACTTTTTAAACAGCTTTGAAAGCCTGCTGTGAATAAAATAACAGGAACAAGCTAATAAATGGATTTAACAGAGGGCTGCTCAAGCAGAAAAAGGGGGCTGTTAGTAGAACACCTTTTTGGGGGGTGGGGGGGGGACGAAGAGAGACTAATGACTTAATGAAAAAACAACCATTTTGGCCATGCTAAAAGAAGCTGATGGGGCGGGGGGAGAGAGGGCATCCAAGACTCTCAGAAAGCAATACAGGATGATGTGGACAATTATGAAAACGGTGGATTTTCATGTTAACAAAAAATTCAAATACATCCGTATTTCTTTCTATGAAAGTCGTCTATGCTCAGACTGTTGTTCTCTAGTAATTATAGTTAAAAATATTCTGCTCATTTTAATGAAGCCAGGCATCTTACATCTATCATGAGCTAATGACATCTGAATTTAAAGGGCAAAGTTGATACTGATGGCATTTCTAAATGTCCCAGCTGTTGACAATCAGTAGTTGATCACAAATTCTTCTCACATCTGTTACCATAGAGATCTTTGATAGATATACATTTAGCATTTGAGGAGTTGACAACAGTCAATATACCTCAAGGATCAACCTATCATTCTTGTGCAGTTCTTGAATTAGTAGTGACCTTGACAGCCCCCATACCCTGCCTGTTTGTGATGACAAGACGCCAAAAAGGATTTCACTTTAACTTACAATTGAGCTTCTTAATTCAAAAACAAACTACCTCTTCCCCCTTGCTGTCCTCTCTCCTCCCCAAAAATATTAACCATAAGCCACCATCTGAAATACGCAAAAAGGCCGTGAACTTCCAAGAACTTACATATGTGCTTAACTTTACTCCTATAAGAAGGGACTTCTCATGGTAGTAAAGGTAAGCATGTGAGTAAGTGTTTGCATGATCAGGGCCAAAATTAGTATAATAATTTGCAAGCAAGTTTAAGAGGATTAATATGTGCTCTTGAATTTTTTAGAACTACGTGGTTTAGAATTTTTACTCATTTTTCTTTTGCCATAAGTTCTGTCTAGTTACTGCTGCATGTAATTGTTGTGGGGTTTGAGTTTTTGAATACTTGTCAAGAGTATATAGTCTCTGACAATCCCTTTGTTTTTTTTTAAATAAATAAAGGTGAATTAATGAGACCTTTGCCTATCTTTTAGATAACTGAGAGACCCAAATGCTGAATCTGACTTTAGATGAATATGGATATATATGACGATAGGTGGAGAATTTAGAGGTCTCTTTATCAGTGAGTGGATTACACTGATGAATAAATGTCAGAAATGATATTGCAGATACATCATCTTCTATGTGACTGTCATAAATATAAAGGGAAGGGTAAACACCTTTTAAATTCCTCCTGGCCAGAGGAAAAACCCTTTCACCTATAAAGGGTTAAGAAGCTAAGATAACCTCGCTGGCTCCTGACCAAATAGACCAAAGAGGAGACAAGATTCTTTCTAAGCTGGAGTGGCGGCCGGGGGGGGGAGGTGGGAATCAAAGGGTTCTCTCTGTCGGTGTGATGCTTTTGCAGGGACCAGAGCAGGAATGCAGGTCAGAACTCCTGTAAAGAGTTAGTAAGCAATCTAGTTTGATATGCGTTAGATTCTGTTTTGTTTAAATGGCTGATAAAATAAGTTGTGCTGAATGGAATGTATATTTCTGTTTTTGTGTCTTTTTGTAACTTAAGGTTTTACCTAAAGGGATTCTCTGTTTTGAATCTGATTACCCTGTAAGATATTTACCATCCTGATTTTAGAGGTGATTCTTTTACTTTCTCTTTAATTAAAAGTCTTCTTTTACGAACCTGATGGCTTTTTCATTGTTCTTAAGATCCAAGGGTTTGGGTCCGTGTTCACCTATGCAAATTGGTGAGGATTTTTATCAAGCCTTCCCCAGGAAAGGAGGTGTAGTGCTTTGGGGGATCTTTCGGGGGGGCATTTCCAAGTGGGCACTTCCCCTGTTCTTTGTGTAGCACTTTGGTGGTGGCAGCGTTTAACCTAAGCTGTTAAGAATAAGCTTAGGGGGTCTTTCATGCAGGTCCCCACATCTGTACCCTAGCATTTTGGATAAGCCTTTTGAACTTTGTATTTTAAGACAAAACTGCTTATTTCTTTCATTATGCTAGCCTTGATTACTATTGTGAGCTGTTAGGTCAATTTTTTTAAACAGATCTATCTCAAAATGATTTCCTCATCTAACACATCATAGTCATACAAAATTTAGACACATTTATCCTAAATTAAGTGACCAATTATTCTGACTGACTCAGTGTTTGGCTACCAACTGTGAGACAGTAAATATTTTGGACAGGATGGGTGGTCAGCACTTAATGAAATTCAGATTGCATTGGGGGTGTCAAGTTGGCCACCCCAAAATTGAGTCACCTAAAATTGTCACTTTTGAAAACATAGGCCATATATAACCCATAGTATATAAAGATTACAGAAACTCATAACCTATAGTGGAAGGATTATGGTCTAATTAAGAAGAATTAACATTACACAAAATAAAACTATTTCCCCATGTTTATTCCCCCTCCTCCCCCCCACTGTTCCTCACACGTTATTCTCAACTGCTGGAAATGGCCCACCTTGATTATCGCTACAAAAGGTATTTCCCCCCTCCCGCCCGCTCTCCTGCTGATAATAGCTCACCTTATCTGATCACTCTTGTTACAGAGTGTATGGTAACACCCATTGTTTCATGTTCTCTGTGTATATAGATCTCCCCACTGTATTTTCCACTGCATGCATCCGATGAAGTGAGGTGTAGCTCACAAAAGTTTTCGCTCAAATACATTTGTTAGTCTCTAAGGTGCCACAAGTCCTCCTTTTCTTTTTACAGAACTTGAAGCATCTTAGTATTCCCATTGAAATCTTGGGGGCTACTCAAATGCTTAATGTTTATACATACATGTAAGTGCCTTGCTGAATCATGGGTTAAATGATTGGTAGAAGTGTGGACCTACTCCTCCACTGGTAAAATTTCCGTATGCAGACTAGAAATCTGCGGCTACAAGACACAATGTTAGGTTTTATATGGGTTTCTAACATCCCCATGTTCTAGTGTTGGGATTGAGAAGAGGCAGAATTGTGCTGTGAAGATGATGATGAAATCTGTTGCAGTATAACACACACCTGTTCAAATTTTCACTGTGATCTCTCCAAAAGACAACGATTTTTTGCTTTTTATTGTGTAAATTTTAGGCACTTAAAAATATCATGACAACGTAAGTAAACTAATAGCAAATCTTGATTAGACAAAAGCAGGGAAAGTTATGTAAGGATGCCACTTAATCTGGCAATTGTGGGAGTTCCTCTAAGGTTGTTGTATTATATAATAAATTTCTATTTTATACTGAAAGGTCTAATATATATTTGGTTTCAAGAAATGTATATCCTTACTCAATTGTTTTAAGGTCTTATCCCTATAATCTTTATAATATAACTGTGATGCCTGCCTTGTTCATTTGCATTATAATATGGTTTGCATGAGCAACAGTAACTCTTGCTAAACTATAAATTGCTGCTCAGTTGAATTTTGATGACATGGTGTAAGGTTTTCAGTCCAGATAATTTACCAATAGTCTTGGTAGCTTAAGGGTTTTAACACAAGGGTTGCAAATGGCATGTGTAAATTTACAACAGGAGAGTCTATCATCCGTATTCAAATACAAGAGAGAGGGGTGCTGCATTTGTATTATAAATTACTATTTGATAATTACTATTAAATTACTTAATGGAGTATGGGTACTATTCAGCTTGAATAAGACTAACGAAATCTGGCCCTTAAAAGTTTTTTCCATTTTCCATTCACAAACATGATAAATACTTTTGTCACCTGGATAAATAGTGGCACAAATAGAAAGGTTATAACCTAAAATGACTCCAGGTATCTCTGGGGCCTGACGTCTGGGACTTATTGCATTTCGATGAAGGTCTGTTTGTTTGTTGGCTTTTTAAGGTGCTCATCACTACGGTATCTCAGTGGGTTCACAAATACTAATGAAATAAATCTCAGAGCAACCCTATGACATTGGCTTACAGATAAGGAAACTTAAGCAGAGAGAGGTGGTGACTTGCCCAAGGTCACATAGGGAGAATGTGAACAAAATGCAGATTATCTTCCTTTCAGTCAGATGCCTTAAACACAGGATCATCCTTCCTCTCTTGGTGGTTAATTACACATTCTGAATTTTTTTTTTAACATTTATATTACCTGTAGGTTAAATTCTACAGCAGCATGGATAAAAATCTAGTAATCTAAGGAATGTGGAGCTGGGAGGGACCTTGAGAGGTGATCAACTCCAGGCCCCTGAGATAGGACCAAGTAGACCTAGCAGACCATCTCTGACAAGTGTTGTCTCTAACCTGTTGTTCAAAACCTCCTGTGATAGACATTCAGAACCTTGGAAGCCTAATCCAGATTTTAAACTTTCTAACTATAGGGGTAGTCCTCCTAATACCTAACCTAAGTCTCCCTTGCTGCAGATTGAGTCCATTGCTACTTGTCCTACCTTGAGTGTACGTGGAGTATAATTGATCACCTTCCTCTTTTTATAACAGACTTTAACATAGTTGAAGACTGTTACCCAGTTCTGCCTCAGTTTTCTTTTTTCAAGACTAAACATGTCCATTTTTTTAAAAATCTTTCCTGATGGGTCAAGTTTTCTAGGTTATTCATATTAATTATGTTAAGTATCTGGCCACAAATTACTTTTTTAGTTAAGATGGAAGAAAAATCGCCATTAATCGCCTCAGCCTCCTAGATGTTATCTGTTGTTAGCTCTCCTTCCCCTCGAATTAAAGGGCCCTCCGCGTCCCTTTATCTTGCTCTTCCTCCTAATGTATTTATAACCACTTATTGTCTTGTATGCCCCGTGCTAGATATAAATTATTTTGTGCCTTAGACTTTCTGATTTTGTCCCTATATGTTCGTGCTATTCTTTTGTTGTACTCCTTAGCAATTCATCTATGTTCCCCCTTTTTGCAGGATTGCTTTTTTTTATTTTCGGTTCATTAAAGAGCTGCTGTTGGAACCATGTTGACCCATTACAATTCTTCTTATCTTTTCCTTTGCATCAGGATAGTTTTGCTGTTGTGCCTTTTATATTGTCTCTTTGAGTTCTCCTTAACACACATTTTTCCTCACATGGGACCAAACCTACCAGTTGTCTGAGTTTGTTAGTCTACTTTTTTAAAAAAAAAAATAAGTCCACTCTCCTTACTCTGCTGTGCTCACTCCTTCCTTTCCTTAAAGTCATTTAAATGTACCATTTTATGGTCACAAACTGCCTTCTGTTGCGTGACCAGATGTTCTGATTTTATAGGGACAGTTCCGATTTTTGGATCATTTTCTTATATAGGCTCCTGTTACCCTCCACCCCTTGTCCCAATTTGACCACACTTGCTGTTTGGTCACCCTAGCCTTCTGCCTTCAGATTTGCAACCAATACCTTCCTGTTGGTCAAAATCAAGTCTAAAATGGCTGCCTACCCCCCCCCCCCCCCGCTTTCTTCCTCCACTTTCTGAAAGAAAAAGTTGTCCCCAGTACATTACAAGAGTTTATTGGAAACTTTGTTTTGCTGTATTACTTTTTCAGCAGATGTCTGGGTAGATGTCCAGCATTACTACTAGTTTTTGTGTTTTGGATATTTGTTTGTCTTAGAAATGATTCGTCCACCATCTCTTCCTGATTTGGTGGTCTACAGTACACCCCCTCTATGACATCACCCTTGTTTTTTCCCTTTTATCGTTACCCGGAGACTTTCAACTGGTCTGCCTCTCACCTTTTTCTGGATCTCAGAACAAGTGTATTTATTCCTGATGTACAGTGTAACACCTTCCTCCCCTTTTCCCTGCTTGTACTTACTAACAAGATGTATCCTTCTATACCAATATTTTCAGTCATCCCACCATGTCTCTTTGATGCCATTTTAACTTACATACTAATACTTTCAGTTCTTCCTCTTGATTCCCCATACTACTTGCATTTGTATAGAGACATCTGAGATGTTGAGCCGATGTGCCTCTTGTTGCTTCAGTTACCCTATTGTAATTTTTCATGTCCCTTCAACATCTAGTTCTCTGGTAAGATTGCCTTTTTTGATGTCTATTTGTGGCCTTTTCTGACCTGCCCCCTTCTGAACCTAATTTAAATCCCTCATTGCTCGGTTGTCAAGACAATTCATGAAGATGCTTTTCCCCCTCTTGGTCAGGTGGATCCCAACTCTTTCCAGAACCACATACCATGATTGAGGCAATTGAAGCCCTCCCATGAGACCATCTGCCTAGTCTTGCATTCATCACCAGAATTTCGTCAAAGCAGAATGGATTTTGACATCACTTGAAAAATAATAAGAAAACACGTCTTTGTCAGTGGAAAATTTGGGCTAATGTTTTCTAAAGTGAATAATTGAAGTTAGATCTTTCAAGTCCATATTTGGGCTCCTACATAAGTGATCTGTTTGTTTTAAAGTAGCAGCTCCCATTAACTTCATACTTGGATGTCTTTGTCCCAGTCGCACTGTTAATTTTGGATTTTAGGCACTGAACAGGATTCCTGGTAACTTCTTCACTGACATATGCTCCAAAACATGAATTGGGAGATGGTTGCCTAAGTCCAGATATTTTTGTCCTATTTAAGGAATAACATCTTTCAGAAACTAGATTAATGGGTGGAATAGGTTAAAATAACTATAAGGTTGAGGTGTGGGATTTGTACACATGACAAAAGCATCATCCAATAACTGGAAAAGTGTGGTTGCAGAGGGGTTACAGAAAACAGAGGGAACATTTTGACTAATTCAAGGTGCATCTCTGGAGTATGGCCACAGATTTGAGTCCTATTATTTGATTTCCAGTAATACTGAAGAGAAATGGGAAATGTGGATGGATGGGAAACTCAGGGTTACTTCCTGAACAAACTCATCCACACAATTAAGACTTTTAACAAGTAAAGGATGATTAATTTGACAAACAAGTCTAGATACTTTCCCATCAGGTAACAGTTCGCGAAACTCAAACAGCTTAATGGGACTAAATCGGGGGGGCCAGATAATCTTCATCCAAGAATATTAAAGGAATTGGCACCTGAAATTGCAAGCCCATTAGCAAGAACTTTTAATGAATCTGTAAACTCAGGAGTAGTACCGAATGATGGGAGAATTGCTAATATAGTTCCTATTTTTAAGAAAGGAAAAAAAAGTGATCCGGGTAACTACAGGCCAGTTAGTTTGACATCTGTAGTATGCACGGTCCTGGAAAAAATTTTGAAGGAGAAATTAGTTAAGGACATTGAAGTCAATGGTAAATGGGACAAAATACAACATGGCTTTACAAAAGGTAGATCGTGCAAACCCAACCTGATCTCCTTTTTTGAAAAAGTAACAGATTTTTTTAGATAAAGGAAATGCAGTGGATCTAATTTACCTAGATTTCAGTAAGGCGTTTGATACTGTGCCACATGGGGAATTATTAGTTAAATTGGAGAAGATGGGGATCAATATGAACATCAAAAGGTGGATAAGGAATTGGTTAAAGGGGAGACTGCAACGGGTCCTACTGAAAGGCGAACTGTCAGGCTGGAGGGAGGTTACCAGTGGAGTTCCTCAGGGATCGGTTTTGGGACCAATCTTATTTAATCTTTTTATTACTGATCTTGGCACAAAAAGTGGGAGTGTGCTAATAAAGTTTTCAGATGATACAAAGCTGGGAGGCATTGCCAATTCGGAGAAGGATCGGGATATTATACAGGAGGATCTGGATGACTTTGTAAACTGGAGTAATAGTAATAGGATGAAATTTAATAGTGAGAAGTGTAAGGTTATGCATTTAGGGATTAATAACAAGAATTTTAGTTATAAGTTGGGGACGCATCAATTAGAAGTAATGGAAGAGGAGAAGGACCTTGGAGTATTGGTTGATCATAGGATGACTATGAGCTGCCAATATGATATGGCTGTGAAAAAAGCTAATGCAGTTTTGGGATGCATCAGGAGAGGCATTTCCAGTCGGGATAAGGAGGTTTTAGTACCATTATACAAGGCACTGGTGAGACCTCACCTAGAATACTGTGTGCAGTTCTGGTCTCCCATGTTTAAAAAGGATGAATTCAAACTGGAGCAGGTACAGAGAAGGGCTACTAGGATGATCTGAGGAATGGAAAACTTGTCTTATGAAAGGAGACTTAAGGAGCTTGGCTTGTTTAGCCTAACTAAAAGAAGGTTGAGGGGAGATATGATTGCTCTCTATAAATATATCAGAGGGATAATTACAGGAGAGGGAGAGGAATTATTTCAGCTCAGTACCAATGTGGACACAAGAACAAATGGGTATAAACTGGCCACCAGGAAGTTTAGACTTGAAATCAGACGAAGGTTTTTAACCATCAGAGGAGTGAAGTTTTGGAATAGCCTTCCAAGGGAAGCAGTGGGGGCAAAAGATCTATCTGGATTTAAGATTCTACTGGATAAGTTTATGGAGGAGATGGTATGATGGGATAATGTGATGTTGGTAATTAATTGATCTTTAAATATCCAGGGTAAATAGGCCTAATCCCCTGAGATGGGATATTAGATGGATGGGATCTGATTTACTCAGGAAAGAATTTTCTGTAGTATCTGGCTGGTGAATCTTGCCCATATGCTCAGGGTTTAGCTGATGGCCATATTTGGGATGGGGAAGGAATTTTCCTCCAGGGCAGATTGGAGAGGCCCTGGAGGTTTTTTGCCTTCCTTTGTAGCATGGGGCCCGGGTCACTTGAGGGAGGATTCTCTGCTCCTTGAAGTCTTTAAACCACGATTTGAGGACTTCAATAGCTCAGACATAGGTGAGGTTTTTCGTAGGAGTGGGTGGGTGAAATTCTGTGGCCTGCGTTGTGCAGGAGGTCGGACTAGATGATCAGAATGGTCCCTTCTGACCTTAGTATCTATGAAACAGGACCCCTTGTGGGCAGCCAATTGTTGATTTTTATATTGTATTAAATCAGCTCTAACTTACATAGGCCATGCAGACCATATTGTGCCCATTTTGGAGAATGAGTGAATGTCAAGTCACCAAGATCTTATATTTCTTTCCAGTTTTCTGACATCCATGGTGTGGAACTGAGGGCAGAATCAAGACCCAAATGAGGCAATAATATAGAAGAGGCATGACAGGGTCATGCAGTCCTGTTGTTTTAAAATCAATTTTCCCTTCCCTGGAAGTTGGCATTTTTAATTGCCTTGGATAACATATAATTAATTTCAAGGCCTAGCTTGCTGGGTTTTTTTTTAAATAGCCCTTCAATGCATTAAAAACTTAAATTTTCTCTGTGGTTTCTTCTAGAACAGCTTCTACCTTTCCACTCCTCTCACCAGGCTCACAATTTTATTTGTCGGAAGAATAGATTATCTTGCCCTTTTACTGGAGTACTAATAATCTATCTAGTATAAAAATTTCTGAAAAGGGTATTTTTTAACAAGTGAGAACATTTCTTCCTGTTTTGTTTTAATCACCTGTGTCTTTCAGGTTAGAGTTCATTCAATTTATAATTTGATAAACTTTGTTCCCTTTACTAAGTGTGTTTTATCTTCTGGCAATGAGAGCCCTATGTTCATTTATTACACAATTCCTGTTTAACACTATTTTAAAAAGAAAAAAAATATTTTTCCCTCTGTTTAAAAAGCATGTCACATTAAAAAATTACTTTCTCAGTGCCCCTGATTTGCATCTTTAACAGTTGGGAAGCATGCCTACTCATACATTTGAAATTTTAAAACAAATTATAGTTTTCTTCTTAAGCTGCTTCTCTTCAAATCTCACTTCTGATTCTTCAAAGTTTTCCAGACAGTCTGCTATTACAGTTTGTGTGGATAGTTTTTGTCACTTTTAAAGGGAGCTGCTATTTCTGTAGAAGTTCCAGTTACTAATTAATATTTTCATTAGAATAGGTGAGTCATGGATAATTGGCATTGGGATTTATTATCTGGGTAAACCTGACCTGTTAAACTGTCCAGATGTATTACTGTTAGAATTTCCCATAATTTCATATAGCATGGAATAGTACACCATGCACCATATCAACCCTGCTGTTGTAGTAAATTCTTTACTTAAGACCATCATTGCACTTTTCATTACAAAATTATTAGCCATGATAAATTTTATGCTAGACACTGTCATGTCCATCTTTTTAATACCTTCCTTATTCATTATAAGTGCCTTTAGCCATACAGACTAATGAAAGGTTCCTCATATCAAGTCTGATTACTACTCTAATGTTTTCCAGGCATGCTTGGTGATGAGCTTGGCATATGAAACAATTTCCTACAGTAATAAAACTAATTAAAGTAGGTAGTCATCCCCACATCACTCTTTAATGAATTATAATGAGCTCATTAATCTAGCCACTCTCACTCACCAAGTCCATTGGCTAGACCTTTTCTCGGTTCTGTCAGAGTGGACTTCTTGGGCTGAAAAATGGACAATTATCTCAGAGTCAAAGGGTTTCTTCTCTTTTTTGGGTTAAAAATAGAAGACATTGAGAGGTCATCTGTAAATTAAATATTTTCCTTGAAAATTAGGCAGGGATAAGGAGAAACGTTCTTTACTGAGATGAAGGGAGGGTCACATAAGAAAGTATATAGGTAGGATATCCTGTCAGGGTAATAAGATGTATCTGTTAATTAATTAAATGCTTCTATTGCACAGAATAATTCAATAAAAATATAAGTCACCAATAATGTTCTCGTAATTGGAGCCGAGTGAAACTTGGTTAATGAGGGACAAACCCAGATGAGTTTTGGCTGAGTTTCATGTGATGTTTTTGTGTTCATTCACACACACAGAAAAATGTAAGGGAAGGGGTTACAAAACCATGCTCTCAGATTCCACTGTGTTAATTAGTGCTGTATAAATTCAGAGACACATGGCTAGATTGACAAGCAGAAAGAGAAGAGGGTTCACAAGAATCTCTAAAGTGCAACCGTCTAGTTTTCTGTTGTTCAAGTACCCTAACTATGGTAAGCTTGTTCGGTGTTGTCAGTTGTACCAAAAATATTACTATTATTTCATATCCACTAATTACTTCCCCTCTTGTATAATTAAAGAAAGATGATTACACTGCCCCAAGTCTCATACAGACAATTGGATACCGTTAGCTGAAGTCCTAGAGATATAATTACAGTGCTGTCTGAAGACTGAGACTGGGTTAAAGTAATTTCTGGTTTATCTACACTGATTTGAGGTACTTTCAAATTATTTGATTAGGTCCAACAAAAGGCCTATTTCCAAAATGACCTCCAACCCTGCTCCCCAGCTGGAGCAAGCAATAGAAATTGAATGGCAGACCATAAATGCTCACAATATTGGGGTTGGGGTGTGGGACAAGGGTGCAGGCTCTGGAGTGGGGCTGGGGATGAGGGGGTTTGGGGTGCTTTGGGCTGGGATTGAGGGGTTCAGAGGGTGTGAGGGGGATCAGGACTGGGGCAGGGGGTTGGGGCATGGGGAGAGTCAAAGCAGTGCTTACCTCAAGCGGCTCCCAGAAGCAGCAGCCATGTCGCCACTCTGGCTCCTATGCAGAGCCACAGCCAGGCAAGTCTGTGTGCTGCCCCCCACAGCTTCCATTGGTCACAGTTCCTGGCCAATAGGAGCTGTGGGGGTAGCGTACAGAGTGGAGCCCCTTGGCTGCCCCTACATGTAGGAGCCGGAGCGGGGCCATGCCACTGCTTCTGGAAGCAGTGTGGAGCAGCCCCAGACCCTGCTTCCCATCTGGAGCAGCGGAGCAGGGCAAGCCCCAGACTCCGCTCCCCAGCGGGCGCTCGAGGTTCGGCTTAAAATGGCTGGTAGGCCAGATTTGGCCTGCAGGCCATAGTTTGCTCTCCCCTGCCTTACTGGCTGTAACAAATTTTGTGATGAATTCTGGTCACCTGCCACCTGAAGCACATGGCCCATATGCTAAGAAAAGGGAGTTGAATAGGGCTGGCTGGAAAACAAGCAATCTGTTTTTATGAAAAAAATCCTAGATTTTAGCTCCCATTGGGATGATAATGGGACCTGTTAAAAGATTTTTCAGAGAGCGCTGTGTCACCCCGAATAGTAGCCCAGTAGTTAGGGCACTCACCTTCAGTGTAGGAGACACAGGTTCAAATCCCTGCCCTGCCTCATTCAGAACAGGACATGCACCTGTGCATCCTGTATGACAGGTGAGTGACATAAACAGCAGGCTATTGGATATTCTGGGATGAAGTGCTCACTCTCTTCAGTTGGAGCTGTTCCACTTTGTATAAATAATTAAATATTCATTGGACCAGAGAGAGAGGACATTATTTACTCTCTAGCCCGAGTTAGGGCATTCAGATAGGATGTGGGAGACCCAGATTTAAGTCCCTGTGGCAAATCCCGGGTGTCTTAACTACTGGGCTATTGACTCTTCTGGGGTCTCTCTCTCTGTCTCTGGTTTTGACCAGAAATTCCATCCTGAACCTGAGAACTCGTCCCAAAAAAAAAATCCCTGAAATTGATACATCTCTGTCATAAATATAAAGGGAAGGCTAACCACCTTTAAATCCCTCCTGGCCAGAGGAAAAACCCTTTCACTGTAAAGGGTTAAGAAGCTAAAGATAACCTCACTGGCACCTGACCAAAATGACCAATGAGAAGACAAGATACTTTCAAAGCTGGATGGGGGGAGAACAAAGGGTTCTCTTGGTTTGTGTGTTGCTTTTGCCGGGACCAGAGCAGGTATGCAGGTCAAACTCCTGTAAAGAGTTAATAAGCATTCTAGTTAGATATGCGTTGGATTCTGTTTTGTTTAAATGGCTGAGAAAATAAGTTGTGCTGAAAGGAAGGTATATTCCTGTTTTTGTCTTTTTGTAACTTGAGGTTTTGCCTAGAGGGATTCTCTGTTTTGAATCTGATTACTCTGTAAGATATTTACCATCCTGATTTTACAGAGTTGGTTCTTTTACTTTTTCTTCAATTAAAATTCTTCTTTAAAGAACCTGATTGCTTTTTCATTGTTCATAAGATCCAAGGGTTTGGGTCTTGTTCACCTATGCAAATTGGTGAGGATTTTTATCAAGCCTTCCCCAGGGAAGGGGGTATAGGGCTTGGGGGGATTTTTGGGGGAAAGACGTTTCCAAGTGGGCTCTTTTCTAGTTATATTTGTTAATCTTGGTGGTGGCAGCAATAAAGTCCAGGGACAAAAGGTAAAATAGTTTGTACCTTGGGGAAGTTTTAACCTAAGCTGGTAAAAATAAGCTTAGGGTTTTTTTCATGCATGTCCCTCCCTCATCTGCACCCTAGAGTTCAGAGAGGGGAAGGAACCTTGACAATCTCCAAAAAAAAAAATTTTCATTTCAACAACTTGGCATGTTCTAACATAAAAATACTTTATTGAAAAATTCCAAACCAGCTCTAGCCTCAAATCAGTCTCTTTTTTAAAAAAAAGAATTGAAAATATTCACTTGCAAATTATGCAAAGAGAGGAATGAAGGCTTCATTTCACAAACCCATCCATGCAGGTTTTTGTAGAAACTGCAAATATAGCGCGTCTCACTAAAACGTATAGAATCTTACAAAATGGAAGAGTTCTTTTTAGGTGCAACTCTAGGAAATGACAAATTCTAAAATATATTTTGCCTTAAGTTTCTAGTACAGGATTGCTGTGCACTCCAACTAGGTAGGTTTAAAATGTGTTCTCTTAAGACAACTAATTATGTAAATTAATCTCTCTCTTCACGTCTGAGAAATTTTGACACACTGTTAGTGTTTGTAAGTCTTTACAGAGCAACATAACTATAACTTCTTAAACCTGAATTTTGATGATATTTGGATTATCTGACCAACACAGATAAATTTTCATATTAAAAACCCTTTAAGATGTACCCTTCTTTTCTGGTGCAATGATCTTTTTAATGGCAGTGTAACAAATAGATGGTCTACCTTTATCCAAAGTCCATGGTATTTAAAGATTGATGCAGCTCACAAAAAGTAGCAGCAAAGCATCACATTAGTTCAACAAAGGTTGGCTTTCAAATGAAAAATGCATTTGAATGTAAGGTCACTATGTTGTTGAGGATGCATCTCACACACTAAAACTGGAGATTACTCTGGTATCAATTTCTTTGTGTTTCTGCAACCTCATAGCTAGAAAAATTACATGGAAAGTTCATAGATTTCTCTTCAGGAAACCCCCCAAAATATTTTTAGTATCTACTTAAATGTATGCTGGGTTGCACAGAAGTTTCTTGGAACAGCAGGGACAGAGATGGAAACATGAAGAGGAAAAATAAGTGTGGTGTGTGTTGGGGGGGGTTTGTTTGTTTTTCTTTGTTTGTTTTTGATGGTGTAAGATAGTAAGATTGAACAACTGCAAAATAATAATAATAATAATTAATAATAAACTACCCTGGAAGTTGGCATACTGAAAATAGTGAGGTCCAATCCTTCTAGATACACCTGTGCAAAACCAAAGTAACTCCACTGACTTTTGCATAATGAGCAGAATATGGCTTAGTGCTTGTTTTTACACAGTTCTACTTAGGAAAATATATTAAATGTGATTCAAATGTTTTCAAGAGTTGATATTGAACTCCTACTCTATATGATCCAGAAAGACTGTGTAAAACCTCAAGCATCCTTAATGAATGGGGAGGTCTGAAAGTTGTGTACGTGAAATTGTAGTGTTGGTTGATGAATATGCCCTGTGTTTACAATGTGTTGAAAATTTACTGGAAGGTTTGCATGTGGCTATCAAATGCACATGGACATCCTAATATTTTAATTCGCATATGTGAGAAGGCAATGAAATGGGTCACAAACCTGCCAGTCTTATGGAAAATGTGACAAAATGTTTTGAAACATTACAACCTAAAACTACAGCTCTGCTGTTCTACAGTGTGTCCTTAAAGGATAATTTCATCTTCATTGTAAAACATATCTGCTGGTAGTGAGATAAAGAGGTGATACTATTTAAGCACATATGCCAGCACCACCATCAAACCCCTTGGTCAAATAAAAATAAACATTGACTATGGTACTTCCCCTTCTCCCATTTATTCAGATATAATGGGCCTGGTTCTCCTGTGACTGCCTTCAGTGTAAATCTGGAATAAGTTTGTGGGCATCAATAGAATGACACTGGTATAAGTGAAAACAGAATTAGGCTCAATATATTTTTGACCCACTTCGTTTGGATTGACACAGATGTGGATAAAGTCATTATCAAATAATGCACAATATGAATGTTCAAAAGAAATTGCTGTGATGAAGACAGGCACGTTACGTTCAATGAAAGTAACTTCAAGGAACCTTGTCATATGCATACTTTTTGTGCAAATTTTGTCGCGTATCAGGGAGTTGTGCTCTCTGACATTCGGTCTCTCTGTCCAAGATGATAGGAAGACTACTTTTTTTCCCCCTGACAAGGTTACTTTAAGTAACTACATACATTAAATGCAAGAGAACTGATATAGTTTTGATGTATTGCCCAAGATACAAGTGGAGATCAATGGGGTTAATCATAATTTAAGTAGAAATTAATTCTTTCTAGAACATTATGCCAGAACAATTTAATTACTTCACACTCCCAAACCATATGTCCTAGGGGTCCTGGGAATGCTTCCAACCAATATTTGTGTCAGTCATCTCTGAACATTAACCCTTAACCATGTGGTATTTTCTAGTCTTACTATTTGACAGATTTTTTTTTTTATAACTGTTGACTTTGTTGGAATGTTTTATTGTTCATGACAACACGTAAGATGTGTATATATTGTTCAGCCATTTGTGCCATATGAATAAAAATCTTCTTGAAACGCTATTTCCCATGCTAACTCTCACAGGCAGATGTCTGTGAATTGTACGTGAGTGGTTAACTCTCAGGATTCCAAACCAGGAAATCCAATAGAAGTTGAAGTTGTACAGCATGTTGTGGCATGTTCTTGGGGGGCTTGTAGGTTCAGACCATAATTCAGCTTTTTTTTCTCTTACAAACTGTAACAGATCCTTAAAACCATCCATGTCTTTCTTACATATCAAATTCTGATTCTCTGAACATGCTTTATACTTATAAAGTAATGTCCTAAATGGGAGATGACAGTGGGTCAGCAAAACTAACCGTACAGTCAGAAAGCAGAGATAGTCATGTGACACCTTGTATTCATCATCCTAATTTATGGACTGCTGTAACTTTTCACAGTACTCTACAAACATAGATTGAAATTCATTCCCTGTCTCATAGATGATTCAGTCTAAGGTCCTAATTCAAGAAAGAATCCTTAAGCAGCAAAGCATTTAGATATGGTCTTAGTTTTCATTGAAGCCAATGGGACTTGATCCCATGCTTTTAGTTAAAAATATGCTTAAATGCTTTGCTCAATAGGGACTATTTTCTAAATCAGGGCCTAAAATCTAAATTGTTAGTAGTATTCATTTCATAGCCATAGCGTTTAAGGCCAGAAGAGACTATCAGATCTAGTCTGATCTCCTGTATGTTACAGGCCGCCAGGACCCACACTTTTGAAACCCCAGTATTCATCTCCAAGGAGGTAAACAATAGATGTGAACTTTTTCGTCACCTATTTTTTGTCATTCAGGAGTTAGGTTTTTCACCTGTAAGAAATTGAGCTCAAATTCTTTGTTGTTGTTCTACTCTGCCTCTAATTATGTCTTCATTGTCCAAGACTAATGTTTTTACCTTAAGTGGCATATTCTGTGCATAGTGTAAACTGTTTATTGCATAATTATATGCTTACAAATGTGTATGTTCTCTTCCCCTCCCTTATACATTTGGCTGTTTATACTCAATTAATTCTGACAGTTGGCTGATGAAATGTAGCTGGTTGCTGTAGGGTAAATTTTCACCTTGCTGCGTGGGCATAACTCATGAGCAGTATGTTTTTAAATGTGGGCAAACGATAGATGTATTCAAACAACCATATGTTTGGAAAACTGAAGAGGGCTAACATGGAAACTTTGTTACCCACTTGACTATAAGACTGAGAGGAGCTTCTCACCCTCAAAATATATTAAAGAAGTCCTCCTTAAAAAACAAACAGACCTCACTAAGATGGTCTTAAAGTATTTTCAGTTCTTATAGTAATACGGAATGCCTAGAATACTGCACATAGTCAAGTACGTTTAGTTAAGACGCAATGTTGGTTGCCCAGTTTAAAATACCCCTGGCTTAATTTTCATAGGTGCTGAACTCTCAGAACTGCAGTTGAAATCAGGGATTTAGCACCTCTGAAAATCAGAAGCAAATTATCTCAAGTGGGATACCTATAAATAGAGGCACCCATAATCAATTGCCAGTTATTTAAAAAAAAAAAGAAGAAAAGAAAAGAAGAAGGCTCTAGGACCTCATATTGATTTCATTCACACAAGTGAAAATAGGGAATAACTCTATCCCAGTTTTTGAAGCAAACCACAGCAAGTGAAATCAGAATCAGACTCTTAGCAATATAAAGTAACTGGTAAGCCATTAAGGGTGACCATAATATTTGCGGCTGATAAGTGAAGTGGTCTAAATAATAGAAGAATCAAAACATACCCTTTGTTCAAACCTCCAAATTAAAATTTGCCTTGGAATTAGTTCTATTTAGTTCTATAACAATTTTAAAAGGAATACGACTTGTCTATCACATCACACTTCCTACCAGTATGTTAGGGGTGGAGGGCAAGACTCTGTACTCATAGTATCTTTGGCCTTATCAATGCCATGACATATTGGCAAGAGAGCCTGAGATTTTGCTTCTGAAATTCCAAGTGAGAGGTTCAGATAAACTTTGGATAAACATTCTTACAGAATCGGTGAGCCTTTCTACAGTGTGTCCAAATGCCCAATGTTGCTTTATGTACTGTTTTAACACCATTTCCTTTTCCTTAGAAATCGTATTAACATGAACATTTTTCCTTTTATAGAAAGATTAGAACAAGTATAAGCTGAATTGTATGAGGCATTAAATATATTACTAGCAAACCTTTTTAATTAAACACCTATTTTACATAAATCTACAAGTTTACGGCACCATGTGTTTAACTGCATGGCAGAGAACCACTGCCCTTCACTACAACCCTTAATGTGGCCGTCACTTTTATCCCAGATCTGCACTAAGATGCATTTAATACTACCTTGTAAATAAATATTCACTGATTCTGCTAGTATGTATGACTGGTTGGCATATTTTCAAGACACCCTGAGGATACTGCGCCAAGAATTATTTATGCCTCAGTAACAAGCAAACTTCTAAAGATTTGGATTTTGGATCTTAAGAGATCCAAATCTTTGGATTTTGGATCTTCTCCAAACTATGCAAAGTTCTTGTCCTTACAAGGTCCTTTTCCTTGTCACTGGCTGTCTCAGTTGTCAAGTATTTTATGATAGAGAAGACGTCGGGCATCTTCAGGGAGTCGCTGCCTGGATTGTTTCCCTTTTCGTTTGCTTGGGATAATAGGCCCAACTCCTATATCTTTTGGGGAATAAGAGTTTGATTTCCTCTTTGCTTTCTCAATAGTGTATCCTCAAATGTTCAAAATCAGAATTAGGCTCAGAAAAAATGATTAGTTTGGCTTAAAAATAATATCTGTATGTAGATATAGATATATATTTGCCTTTTGATGGTTAATCTTCTATGATTGATGTATTCAAACTTTTCTCTACAACTATGAGGAAACTTATTTGAGAAGCAGAAGGAAGATCATTCTAGGAGCTGGGGCTTTAAGAAAAACACCAAATACCACAAGGCTTGCAATAAAATCACTAAGTTGGAAACACAGCTTTCTCCAAGAGCAGGAGTCAAAATATTCCACTGGGTTCTGTTACTGTTTATTTTATAGTTCATGTTATACAGAAGGTCAGAATGGATGGTCATAATATAGCCCCTTCTGGTCTTAAAAAATAAATCTATGACCGTGTTCTGGGGTTGAGATATGCCACTGCATATGGTGGCATGCTAAAATCTTTCACAAGAATTGGGATTTCAGTGTACTACTGTGCAAGGATCAATGTGGGTTTCTTAAAAAAAAAAAATAGTAAAGCCAATAGTTATACACATAAATATGCTTTTTTAAAGAGCAATATAGAGAAATAACACTAAAAGCCTGCATTTATCGACCATTACTAATGCAGACCCATTTCTGAGATACCATGTTTATTTCTGTTCTGAGTATTCAGAAATACTGCAGTATTTTTTATATGGGAGCACCGTGTGGTAATAGTTGAAATGCAGTGTCGTCTTTAATGACTACGTGTGTCAATACCCTAATTGTATTACAAAATCTCTCTCTTAAATGGGTACTGTCAAATTACAATGATTCTGAAAACAATTACTGTACCTGTGTTTAACACCTTAAATTATTATAATGAGATGTCTAATTTTTCTCAGCTTCTGTTTCTAATTTACCTAATAAGCCTTATTGTACTTAGTCTATTTACTACTTCATTACTACAGACAGATTGGAAAAAAAAAGAATAGGCTAGTCATTTTCAGCTTTGCTTCTAATCCATTTTGCTTTCATGTGTAAAGGCTATAGCATTGTTCTAATGTTGCTCATGCTGCAGGTTGTTTAAATCCAAACAATTTTTTATTAAAATTCTGAGAAAAAAGTACTGATGAAAATGACAAGAAAATCATAAGATTCAATTAAGAATCAAGAGATTTTTTTTTTTTAAAAAGTAATCCTTTTTTTTTTCTTCTCCCCTTGAGCTTCTGTTTATTTGAGACTTTAGGGTTCAAATTTCTCAAGCTTTTCTCTGAAATCATAAGAACTGCTAGTTGTGGTCTTATAGATATGGGTTAGAGGAGTATTGCACCAAAATTGGAGAGTCCAGAGTAACACAAATTTCTGTGATTCTATGAAAAATACAGTGGTTGAAATACTGCTTCCATTGAAATAAATGGGAGTTTTGCCATTGACATCGATGGAGCCAGGTTTCAACCCATATATCCTCTCCAAATTTGGGTATAACATTTAATTTTCTGAAACATTTGTGTACACGTTAATTATTTTGAGTTAAAATGTGTCCTTTAAGAAATTTCGCATCTGTGTCGGATCTTTGTTCCTTCCGTTTTTAAGCTAAACGGTTTTGTAATACTGCTGTGTTGTATCAAACAGCTTCTACGTGTCACTGAAGAGGTGGTGGATAAAGGGGTGGGTAAAGTGATTGCTGGGTAAAGTATGTAATGCTTTTGTGTGTGCGTGTGACTTCTTTGGCATGAAAGTTGCTATATACTGTAAGCAAGTAATAGGTAACCCCTGTTTCTCTCCCCTCCCCCCTTTTTTCTTTAAATTTTCACACTAGTACCAATGGATTATTTTTCTATTTTCCAACTATCTGACTTGATAGGAAAATGCCAAATCTCTGAAGTTTCAGGTTAATTTTGTGCTTATTTTTAATACATAAAAAGGTTAATATTATTAATATATTTTTATTTAAAAAGTGTCCTTCAGAGCAGTTAATATTTTAGGAACTCATTTAATTTACATTTATTTAAAGTCTATTATGCTTATTTTTTTTCTCATGTTAAAGCATAGACTTTGTTTTCTTCCTTTAACACACACACACACACACACACACACCACGCAAGCTGCATTATTTTGAACTCCATGTTTTTTACTGTCACGGCTGCAGGGAGAGTATCCAGCTGCAGCAAAAAATTAATTTTCCGAGTCTGTATTTCACAGTTCAATGACAGCTGGTTTGCTGTGATGAAGGAAACACTGTTCATTTAGTTCTAAACTAATAAAACTTTAAAGTAACACAATTTATGTTCTCATAGTGAATAAGTAACCTTACAGTAGAATAAGTATAATTTTAGGACTGGGACAATTTTAGGTGGAATGGAGACTGCTGGCCTAGATTCTTCTGGATAAATAAATTCTTAAACCTAATGAATAAATACTTAGTTCAGTCTGAATAAAAGTAGATGATATTTTACATGAAATGCTACCAGTGTGATCTTCCTTTTTGCACTACTTAAAAACATATGTGAGATGTAAAATGTCTCTCCTACGCCTCTGAAAATAGACTCCATATATAAGAAGGGACTCTTACTAAAGTTGTAAGTTCAGTACCCTTTTTTCTTGTTTTAGGATCTGATTCTTTTAACCCAAAACTCCCTTGTACAACATTCCGTACAAAGAATGCAACATTAGGCCCTTTTTTGTAGGTATGGGCCAAGACTGTAGCTACACGCCCCTGAGAAATGTAAATTACATGGACCTAAGCACCGGTGTGAATAGTACTCTGTTCTGTCAGTGGGGATGTGGCTACCACTACTCACGGGGACTGGAGTAATTAAGTAGACAGGAGAGTTCCCTCCCAATGTTTTCTGAGCATCTGCACTAGCAGAGCTACAGTGGCACAGCTGCATTGGTGCAGCTGCGTGGCTGCAAGCTCTGTAGTGTAGCCATAGCCTTAGAAAAGTTCAACAGCTGTGTTTCTTTTAGGCAAAGATGTCTGCCCTAGGATTTTCTCATTCCTGGCCTTAAAGTAAGGACCAATGATTTCTCTAGATGGTACCTAAATAAATATTGTGATCACAGCATCCCTCTGTTAAGTTCATCTTAGCAGCAGCAACAATGTAAATCGAAACAGGATGGGCTTTCTTTAGCCCAGTCAAAAGTAATCCTACTCTGTGATTCATAATATCTTTCAGGTCAAACCTTTCTAATGAAGCAGAGGTCAGCTTCTCTGCTGCTGTTTGGTCTCTGGCCTGGGCCTGTTCTCAGAACCTCCCAATCCAAGTTTCTTCCTCAGCACAAAGAGGAGAAAGGAACTGCTTTTTGCTCTTTACAGGGCCATCCCCATCTTACTACCACTTCCCTGCTCTAACGGTTGGAATTCTCCCTTCCTAGCTGGCAGGCTACATAACTTCTCAGGGAAGGAACAGTACTCTCCCATGTTCTACGTTCAGACTGCTAACCCATTCCCTAATTTATTAAGGATGTGATCCTGCAGACCCAAACCTACATACACGCATAAATATACTACCGTGAGTCATCCCGATAGAGTAGATCTTACTACTTGTAATAAAATTAAGCATGTGTGTAGTTATTGCAAGATCAGATCCTCTGGGGGAAGTTATTCAGTGAATCTATACAGACTTAATTCTTCTAATCCTTTTAGTAATTCTTTTAAGGAATATGTTCTCAATAGCGGGTGAAGTAGAAGTTAGACCATGTTGGTAAACATTCTTTAGCTGTCTAAATTCAACACATTTATCAGATGAGTTTTATTTTATTCTAATCGTATAGTATTGTACTGGCAGAATGTTCCGTTGTGCATCAAAGGCAAATTTCAGTAAATTCATCTTCCTTAATACCAGGCTAGTTCCGTTTATATGGTTTTGTTATTGTAGTAAGCACAATATGCCTGCTTGTTCCTAAGTGTGCAGAGGTATAAAATAAATTTTCAAAATGTAAATGATTATTATTGTTGGCACATATGCATAACCTGCTGCATCTGTGTTCACACATGCAATTCAATTTGTCACCCTGTGAACAGATCTGATGAAAAATAGGTTTATTTATATTTAGCAGTTTCCCAGACGGGCAATATTAGACTGAAAAAGCAAAATATTAACATTGATGTATAGTGATTATAGTCACAGTTGTAGAAACTAAAAACAAGTTTAAATAGAAACACGAACAAAAAAACCAGGGAAAGGATGCCATAATTCCATAGAGGTCCATCAAGGTGCACATTTAATAGGAAATACCTTAGATCCAAAATGAAAACACAAGGTAATAGCTGGAATTCTGTTCCCAATGTTAAAGCAAAAAAAAAAATTAAAAAAAATCTAACACGCAATGTACAGTATTGTATTCATTTTTTATAAAATGTACCTGACAGCTAATTGTTTAAGAGCAACAAGTCGAAATTTACCATCCCAATGTTTCTAAAAGTATTCCTTAAATAGAAGCTCATAATTCACAGGCATGTTATGTTGTGTGAAGGAAGTACTTCTTCACACAACCCATAGTCAATCTGTGGAACTAGTTGCGAAGGGATGTTGTGAAAGCCAAATGTATAAATAGGTTAAAAAAAAAAGAATTAGATAAGTTCATGGAGGACAAGTCCATCAATGGCTATTAGCCAAGACAGTCAGGGACGCAACTCCATGTTTCAAGTGTCCATAAATGTCTGACTGCTTGAAGCTAGGACTGAATGAGAGGGGATAAATCACTTGATAATTGACATGTTCTGTTCATTGTCTCTGAAGCATCTGGCATCAGCCACTGTCAGAAGACAGGATGCTGGGTTAGATGGACAATTTGTCTGATCCAGTATGGCTGCTTTTATATTTTGTAAAGTATTTCGCTTATCTCAGCATGCTGTCTCCTCTACAGTGTGACCTCATTTCTTTTAGGAATCATTTATTTGTTGATTGAAAAAAAATCCAGTGCAGTCTAATGTATCTTTTCACAAAGTATTTTTACTCCTATTGACATGTTTACTATACTGTATACAAATTCTTACCCTTCTGTTAACTCAGAAGTCATGAAGTCAAGAAAAAACTTGTCAACAAAAATCAAACATTCATATTTTATTATGTTATATTTATTAAATCAAAAAGTGTGCTGTGTACAGAGAGCTTGCTAATAGGCACATGGTGATGGGACTCAGAAGATTGGGATAAATAAAGTTATTTTTCAAATGTAAATATACATACTTGTAGGGTTTACAAAAGAAGTAACTTTTTAAATAGAGGGTATTGATGTGGTAAACTGGAATGGTGAAAGCTATATGATCAGAACTTGTATTAACTAACTCAAAGACTTAAAATATATCTGCCTTGGTTGTATTTAGTACATGAATTCAGAGATTCTTTGATGTGAATGTATTCAAATTCCCTCAGTAAATATTATTACATAATTGTAGGTGTGAGAAACACATGTGTAAATCATAAAATAGATATAAACCAATTTATTCTTCTAAACACTTCACAAATGTGGCTAAAAGATTCACTGGGAATGTGTGAATAGTCAAGAACTAGCATGGAGCCACAATTTACGCAAAAACTGCCTACTATAGAAGATGATTTTCCCCAAAGCTCAGTAATTCATTTGGTGTCAACCACTGCTAAAAAGCAGACCCTCCCCCTCAGATCAGTTCTTCTTAGTTTGCTGCTGTTGTGACAGTTCCATGTTGGGGAATTACTGATTCCTGCCAGTTTATCACTTCTTACTGTATGTCCCCCTCTTGGCCTGTGTTGTCTTTTCTTCTTCACCTTAAAAAGCTTTCTTAACAAATAGCCATGTCTTCAATGTAATGTACTTGCACCACATTCACCTGCAGTCTCACAATATGCAGTAATGTGTGTTGCCCCAAGCATTGCATAGAGTAAAGGTGGCCTCTTTGTGTTTGACAGTATTTACTGTGTACATATTACAGAAGACGTAATAGAGAAGTAGAAAAGCCACCAATATCCACCAGTGCCATACCCTCCTGCCTTCACAAAATCGCTTTTTAGAACAAATTCCCCAGAGTAAAATAATAAAATACTGTGATCCTGGTACATGTGCTTAGAGACAAACTCTTTATCCCTACTTTGGCTGTTTGTAAAACTGTGTTTGCATGCATTGTGTCTAATTATTATAACAAACATACATAATAACTGCAAGGAATATAATGCAGTTGATTTGAGAATTGGATGGTATAACACAGTGTAGGTAGTGACATGAGGCCCGATTCTGGTTAGTTCCAGTATGAGCGTTCTGTTGGGGGAGAGGCAGCAAGGTGGCTACCGCTGGATGCTGCCACAGAGGGGTCGGGCACTATTGCAGTATTTTCACTTCTCTGCCTAGCACTGATAATGGCAGGAATGACCTGGAAAGGTGTGAGGAGAAGCCAGAGGCAGTGAGCTTGTTAGCTGACTGACTAGTATCATGGTTCAGATGGCAAATTCTCTTGGGTTAATGAAGCAGCCTCACCTGTTCTGTGTATCTAGCAGCTTTTGGAGGCACCAAGTCTCATGGAGCTCTCATTAGCATGTTATGCTTCTGCACAGCCTCCAGCACAGAGCTATGGCTTAATGCCACAGTTCAGCCCCTCCACTGCTGAAAGGTGTGTCACAATCTGTATACCATACCAGTGGGTGCTTTGTTATATTTACTATGCCTGTAAAATTTTAAAATCGCAAACTTCAGTAATACGCTGTTCTTTCTTGCTTCGCTCCCTTCACTTCTTACTCAGTTTACTCTTTCATTTAACAAGGACAAAAGAAGCAGATTGCAAGGAGTAATGTGATGCCCTCTTGAGATAAAGCATTTAGACATGTATAAATAGAAAGAGAGGCGTGACTCCTCAACATCAAATGTGATGCAGTTTTGTAGCTAGTCTTCAAGAAAAATGGCCCCATTTCGAATAAGGGGGCTTTAGATTTAAAAAAAAATGGTAAGAGAGCATTTATATTCCATAACTTTCTAGTCTTCTGCATCTATAGATTTCAAAAGGGAAAATAAATAAATAAAATGTAATATGGATTTATAATGCAGTGTGTATTTAAGGTATTTATATTTTGTTGCTGGGAGGTATTTGGTAGTTGAGTATTTTATTTTTTTTTCAGCTAAGATTCTTGAATGACCTATTTACTGAATAGACAGAAGAGTAGATAAAAATAATAAACAATTATAGACACTTTCATAAATTTTCTTCTAGTCCAGCAAGGAGAAATTTTCCTGAATTTGGGCCCTCCATATTATACAGTCAACAGCACTAAAATACTACATTGTCATCTAGACTAACAGTACAAAGGATGTGGGGCTCTTATTTCTAATCGTGTACAGATAGATCTCTTTTTCTGTAGCTATGAATATTTTACATTACATCTCATTACCATTTTTCCCTCTAATTTGTTTAGAACAAAAGTTAAGCAGTATAATTGCCTTGAAAAATGCTTATTATAACTGAACATTTTACCAAGGGGAAAAAGTTCTGAACAATGAGACAATACACTCATCACTTATGTCACTTTTATGTTTTGAGTGTTAGTTTAGAACTGCAAGCACATAAATACCGTAAAAAGCTAGGTGTACTTCTGAAGATCTAACTTCTTCATATCCTGGTTAGGTCACTTAAGCCAGTTCTACACTTAAAACTTTGCTGGTATAGTAATGTTGGGTTAGGACGTGATATTTTTATGACAGTATTATGCAGGCCAGAGTCCTAGTGTAGATGTAGATCAGAGGTGAGCAAACTACGGGCCACATCTGGCCCGCGGGACCCTCTTGCCTGGCCCCTGAGCCCGGGAGGCTCACCCCCGGCCACTCCCCTGCTTTCCCCCTCCCCCTTAGCTCACAGCGCCGCCAGTGCCATGCTCTGGGCGGGGGAGCTGTGAGCTCCTGGGGCAGCGCAGCTGCAGAGTCCGGCCTGACCCGGTGCTCTGTGCTGCGCGGCTGCCTGTCCTGATGCAGCTGGCTGCCAGCCACCGGTGCTCCAGACAGCATGGTAAGGGGTCAGGGAGTGGGGGAGTTCAGGGTGGTGGTCAGGGACGGGGGGTGTGGATAAGGGTCAGGACAGTCAGAGGGCAGGGAACAGAGGGGTTGAATGGGGGCAGGGTTTCCGGGGGCGGTAAGGGAGAAGGAGTGGCTGGATGGGGCAGCCAGTTGGGAAGGAGGGGGTGTTGGATGGCGGGGGGTCCAGGGAAGTCAGGGGACAGAGAGCAGGGGGGCAGTTAGGGTCGGGGGGCCTGGGGGCGGTCAGGGGGTGAGAAGCAGGGGGTGGAGGCTGGGTCAGATGGGGGTTGGGGGCCGGGTCATGCCACGCCTGGCTGTTCAGGGTGGCACAGCCTCCCCTAACTGGCCCTCCATACAATTTCTGAAACCCGATGCGGCCCTCAGGCCAAAAAGTTTGCCCGCCCTTGATGTAGATGCACTGGCAAAAACGCTCCTTTTGCCAGTATAATCTGGCTCTACAATAATAAGGTGTGCCTTTATAGCTATATCTCTGTAGCTTTTCTGGAGTTGACCAGATCTTAAAAAGGGAGTCTGGTGATATCATTTGAGTTCCTCATGGGTTTATGGCTATATCACAAAATACATATGAATGACAGTCCCTTTTCAAATGAGGCCTGGGAATGTTGCTGGTCAAGACTGAAATGAACTGACAAAATTTTATGGGGAAAATATGAAAAGGGCCTGACAGATCCAAGTTTGGCTGTAGCCTGTACTATTTGCACTTTCATTTGCATGAACATCAAATTCTCATATAGATATTAATTACACATGCACCATCAAGCAAGAAGAGTGTCTGTTTACGCTTTTTCTCCACCCAACTAGTGTCAGTATCATTGCTGTTTTTGCTGTCATGGTACATACATATGTGGGTGGAAGAGTTGCTTTCCTTTTTGTGAATGTCTGTTGTGCTTCCTTTCTCCATCTGCAGTCAATTGAGAATTCCCCAGTAATTCAGCTAAACTGATATTTCTCATAGTTCTGCTCATAGAAAAGTTTAGGAATTTTATGGCCATTTGTTCCTAAACTAAAATAAGAGACATCTGAGAGGAACTTCAATAAAAAGCTTAAAAGAATCAGACACTAACAAAATGGACTTCTATTCAGGGAGCTATTGAATGACTTTGGATGCATTAGTTTGTTTATACTGCAATTTGTGTGATATTTTTAATAACCTATTCTAAGAGAGGAGAATTGAGTTTCATTATTTGGATGTAATTATCTCACACTGTGTGAAACTGCCTTTCCTTGTCAAGAGCGAAGTAAAAGCTCTAGCCTCTTATAACATCTCTTTTGATGTTGTTTTTTATAGGATATAATGAAAGATGAATGTTCAGTGCTGAAGTTGCAGCTGAAGGAGAGAGATGAACTCATTTCCCAACTACGCGAGGATCTGGTAAGCAGGATGTGCACTTTTGTCTGAGAAGTTCACTTTACTTGACAAGGTCGGTCACTTGTACAAAAACTAAATAAATAGTTTCACATCTGCTGCAGGATGGACATCTTAAGGCTATATTAATCATTCAACCTGATTAATGCAGCTTTTATGACTCTACATTTCTGGGGACTTGTCAGACTTTGAAAGGGCTACTAGCCGGACACACTGATGGTGGTTCTGTGTTTTAAAAGACCGTGTTGACAGTTGTCTTACAATATCAAAGAGGCATTAATCACTGGTGAAGGAACAACACAGCACTCTGTGTGCTGGTTAGCATATGCCAAAAATCTTGAAGGGCAGTATGTGCTTTCTGGTGAGTTGTAAATTATTCTTCCTTGTACTGCCTTGCAAAGCAGTGAAGCAATCATCACAAACTAAATACTCTCTTCTGATAAAACAGATGTGCCCTTAATTTGAAAAAAAATAAAAAACTGAATGCTCTAATTGTGTTGATACAACTTTCAATTATTTTATTATGTGGCAAAGTTTTGTTGACTTGAATTTTAGGATAGCCATGTTGGTCACAAGTGGCAAAGCTGTACATATAATATAGAGTATGTAGAAGGAGTATACAATTTAAAAACAAAACAAAACTAATATTATTGTGATGAAAATGGTACTGCGGAAATATAAAAAAACTAGCTTTTGATGGTGCAAACCATTAAACAGCATGTCTTCAATTTTTTAATTACTTTTTTAAAAAAAAATAAAGGATGAAGAGTTTTTCTGATACTTGTAAGGTTTGTTTTAGAAAGAAAGAAAAAGAAATTAAGGGCTGAGTTGCGGAAAGAATTTATGCATGTGCTTAAGTTCCTTTGACTTCAGTAGCACTTAAATACCTGCTTAAGTTCCCTTCCTGAGTAGGGATGTATTCCTGAATTGGGCCTGTAGGCCCTAATTCTGCAAGTCAATTCTTGCAAGATAGAGCTGATTAACTGACTGTAGGAGAGAACAGTGAGACTGATTACAAACAGAATGTTGACCAAGTAACATTGTGTCCAAAACCAAAAAAACCCTAAAACATCACATCTAGAAAAACAGTGATTTTCCCCCTAATTTCTTTAATTTTCAGTTATCCTAGGTATTATTTGTAAATATAGAAAGATTAAAATAAATCAAAGTGTGATTTTTTTTTTTTCAAGTTGATAGTTTCCTGTTTAACAAGACTGGGAAAAGAAATATTTTGAAGTCAGGAAACCCAGAGTTCTGTTTAGAAGTTCACTATTTATTCAGTCACTTTATGACTATTCCTTAAAAGTCTATTTTTATGGTTATTAGTTCAATGTTACATTGTAGAATCTTGAATTCCATATACATAATCTGCTATATAGCGAGACACAGTACATAGACTCTACAGACATGGCTTGATTTGTAAGTCTCAAATTTAATTAGTTGTCGGTTGGAAGCAGTTTTTGATGCAGGTTTCACTGTGCGCTGTGTGTGTGTGTGTGTATGTATGTATGGGGTTGTGGAGAAAGAGAGGGAATTATTTTTTTTTATCATATGCTCCTTAGTTTACCTGTGTGAAATCCTATCTAACTGCATAGTTGTGTCAAATGAGGCTGTTGGGGGGAAGCAAAGGGGAAATGACTGAAAAACAGAGATAAGTCTCCTTAAGAGAACAATGGAACTATTAACTGGGTAATGCCCGTCTGGGTCCAGCCAACCTAGGGAGGTTTACTCTTCCTGAGCCTGACATGGGATTCAAAGGGGATACTAAACCATTAAAGGACCCCAAATGCTTGAAAAAGAAGAGGGGTTAAGTGGGTTATCAGCAGCAGCTAGATATGAGTCAGAGACAGAAACTGCTGCAAATAAGCTGTCTCTTCCAGCCCAGAGATGGAGGTAGCTGGGCTGAATGAAACTCACCAAAGCTTTCAAGGAAATATTAAAGTTTAGGTATGGGGAAATGTGTGTAGGCCTTTCTTGTATGTGCTATGTAACTTTGGGTGAAAAAGTACGTTGTTATGAAGAAGCTGGTTTTGAGCCATTTGATTCAGGTGCTGTCACAGGGTTGTGGGAAAAAAAGGGCTTAGAAGTGCCAAACACAGATGGGCCTGTCACGTTAAGGTGAACAGGAGGATTGCCACCTAGAAATCCACTCCTAGAATGGTTCCACCTTTGAGAGAGGTGCAGGAAGCCTGTCCTATCATCTCGGGGATGCACTTGAAAGAATCCTAAAAAATCATTCTGTAACGAAGACAAGTATTACACAAATTAAGAGCAAATATTATAATGGAAAGAATTAACTAAATCGTACATTACATGGGAAAAGTAGGACTTTTCCAGGATTAAAAATGCCATATCATCACGTGAATGTATTGGCAGATGTTCAATATTCTTTGTTTCAGGTTTGGCTATGTTAAGAAATGATGTATTAGGTAATTATTATCTTAAATTATATGACAGAATAGTATACAGAGAAATTAAGCTTCTCTACAATTCAGGTGAAGTAATACAGTATCAGTTTAGTTCAGAACATACATTATCAACTGGTTTACAATGTCTTTCCAAAATAATTCTCTATTGGCATTGTCAAGGTTCCTTCCCTACTCTTAACTCTAGAGTACAGATGTGGGGACCTGCATGAAAACCCCTTAATCTTATTTTTACCAGCTTAGGTTAAAACTTCCCCAAGGTACAAACTATTTTATCTTTTGCCCTTGGATTTTATTGCTGCCATCACCAAGCGTCTAACAACTACATAACCAGGAAAGAGCCCGCTTGGAAACGTCTTTTCCCACAAAATCCTCCCAAACCCCACATCCCCTTTCCTGGGGAAGGCTTGATAAAAATCCTCACCAATTTGCTTAGGTGAACACAGACCCAAACCCTTGGATCTTAAGAACAATGAAAAAGCCATCAGGTTCTTAAAAGAAGAATTTTAATTGAAGAAAAAGTAAAAGAATCACCTCTGTAAAATCAGGATGGTAAATACCTTACAGGGTAATCAGATTCAAAACATAGAGAATCCCTCTAGGCAAAAACCTTAAGTTACAAAAAGACACAAAACCAGGAATATACATTCTATTCAGCACAGCTTATTTTCTCAGCCATTTAAACAAAACAGAATCTAACGCATATCTAGCTAGATTACTTACTAAATTGGAAGACTCCATTTCTTTTCTGAGCCCGGCAAAAGTATCACACAGACAGAGAGAACCTTTGTTTCTTCCCCCACCCCTCCAGCTTTGAAAGTATCTTGTCTCCTCATTGGTCATTTTGGTCAGGTGCCAGTGAGATTATCCTAGCTTCTTAACCCTTTATAGGTGAAAGGGTTTTTCCTCTGGCCAAGAGGGATTTAAAGGTGTTTACCCTTTCCTTTATATTTATGACAGGCATAGTGAGCTGTATCTTATTTGACTCATTCCTTTCCAGCCTCTTCATCCACCAGTCCCATCTCCTACATCTAGAGCAGGCCTTCTTCATGTTTCCCACATGACCAATTTTCAAATTATTCTCACTGAACAAAAGGCTCTCAGCTAGGAGCCTGACTTTTCCCATTTTCATACGGGAGGGAAGGAGAAGGCCCACTGTTATTGTTCTTCTCTTGTGGTAGTATCAGTCCAGTTCCCATGAGTCTTTGTCTCCTGATCAACATTATCATGGTTTTGGTGGAAGGTTCTGGTCCTGGGAGGAGAGAGGTGATCCCTCAAGTAGCTAGGTCCAGCCTTAGAAGGTTTGATTAGGACAGAGATCCTGAAAAGAACTCTGGATTCTTTGGGATTTCAGTGCAGAATGTTGTGTTCATGATGTTGCTGAGTTGACAGGCAGCTGCATTGTGTACCAACTGGAGCTTCTCATTCCCTTATCTGTGACTTACCAACCCAGGTTGTAGTTGGTCCTAGATGTTCATCTGTGGTCACTATTGCTTTCAGACCTGTTGCATACTTTAGCAGAGTGATTCTGCAGACATTACTTAAACAGACTCTGAACCCAGCTCTGACTGTTACGGCTTGTGAGTCACATAAATGGACTATGCATCTGTAATCACTGGGAGAAGGAAAAAATGGTTACTTATGTTTTCTGAGTAGTAGCCGTGTTAGTCTGTAGTCGCAAAAAGAAAAGGAGTACTTGTGGCACCTTAGAGACTAACACGTTTATTTGAGCATAAGCTTTTGTGAGCTACAGCTCACTTCGTCGGATGCATTCAGTGGAAAATACAGTGGGGAGATTTATATACACACACAGAGAACATGAAACAATGGGTTTTATTATACACACTGTAAGGAGAGTGATCACTTAAGATGAGCTATTACCAGCAGGAAGTTGGGGGCGGGGGGGGGGAGGAGGAAGAAAACCTTTTGTGGTGATAATCAAGGTGGGCCATTTCCAGCTGTTGACAAGAACGTCTGAGGAACAGTGGGGGCGGGGGGGGCATGTAACTGTTTTTTGAGATGTGGGTGCAGACATGTTTTCTACAACCCACTTTGACCCCTCTTCATTGGAATTTTGGGCCATCCTCGCTGGTGTGAAGGAACTGAGAAGGATTGGGGTGACTCCACCCTTGTATTGCCTCTGGAGGGGACACAAGGAGGTGTAGGGTTCACACACTGCCTCTACAAGTACGGCTACAAGAGGGGAAAGGTCTGTAGCTCTGGTGTGCCAAGCATGAACATACTTGAGTGGAACATACATCTGGTGTACACCATACTTTTATGCCAGATATTGTCATGAAATAATTCTGGAGCATTAAATGACTGGAGCTGGAATTGCTCAGCTGACCACTTTTAAAAGGTTGGCTCCATTCCCAACAGTGATTCTGAGGAATCTATGACAGGTTTCAGAGTAGCAGCCGTGTTAGTCTGTATTCGCAAAAAGAAAAGGAGTACTTGTGGCACCTTAGAGACTAACAAATTTATTAGAGCATAAGCTTTCATGAGCTACAGCTCACTTCATCGGATGCATTTATGAATCTATGACTTCACAGCCTGGTTCATGCTAGGTCATTCTATCAAATTTTAAGACAGCTGGTTGCTACAGCACAGGACCTGAAGAAGGAAAAATTAAGTGAATAATATAAGCTAGATAAAAAAATCCATTGTGGGAATGAAAATTTGGTCAATCTCAGCAAAATTTCCCCAAACCACCTCTTCTTGTGGGAGAGCTTAAGGGGACCTTAGAGTCTGAGCCTATCTTTCAAGCCAGAGGGAAGAACCCTAGTGCAGAGACATGAGACGTTCTGCAAGGAAAGCTTTCCATCACTGGCTTCAATGGGGGGAGCCATGTTGCCATTTTCTTCACCTGTTTGTGGCTTTTCACCGGCAGCCACTGATGTTGCACAGAGCCTGCAACTACACTCTGTTTTAATACCTAATTTTTCAGTACAGTGTAAGCACTAAAACTGGTGTAAACAGGGCACTTCTGAACATATTTTCATGACAGTGGCAAAAATGCCTGAACATTGTCTGGGCTAGCATTTACACCATTCCTTGTATGGTACAATTGCACTAGTGCTGAGAAGTGGTCCCAAAGAGCTTTATGCCATAAACATGTATGTGCATATAGCTTTACTCATGTGAGTTGTCCTGCTGTAATCAAGGAAAGGGGATGGTGTTGCAGAGTTGGTCCTTTAGGGATGTGGGGAGCAGATTTAGGTCCAAGTGATGAATTTCCCTCTTAGTCTGGCTGTTGGAGATTTAATCCTTTAACTCAAATTGTAAAAGTTTATACTTTAGAACTGGAGGTTATGGGATCATTCCCCGGTGATAACCAAGATGGCTGTTGTATCTTTTTTACCTTTCCAAATCACACTCAACTTCCAGTTCCTTGTCTAAATACCATACAAAATGAAATGTTTTAAACTACAACTGGATTGTCCTTGGAATGTAAAATTAATGATTAGAAGTTTAGTTCTTTTTCATTATAATTTACTGTGGCTTGATTTTGGGTAATCTTCTAATTTGCCTATGAATCCCTCCTACTATACTGGTTTGATGCATCCATGAGATGAGTGCCTTTTAGTGGTCTCCATTATACTTCGAAGCCTTACAATGTGTGAGATTTACTTGGGGTCTTTTGAGGTAGCTGAACCCTGTTTATGAAAAGTATTTGGGCCAGATCCTCAGCAGGTCAGGTGTAAATTGACTTCAGTTTAGCTACCCCAATTTATACCTGTTGAAGATATTGTCTCCCAGCATCCCAATGTTATTTTTAAAGGGAGAGGGATGAAACTTTAAAAAAATGCCTTAGAGGAAATATCCTTTATCAAGTACGTGGAAAGAGGAAGAGGAGTTTTAATTTATTTCAAAATACATATGGAAAATCAAATTGAATAAAATTTCATGTCCTTGAAACTTCAATAGCACAGTAATTCCTATATAGCGGCCTTTATGCAGGAGAATCATACTCTAAATTCATCTTTATAGTAATTCCCCACTTGCTCTACATTCTATTATAATTCATGATATTATTTCATGTCGGCCATTTTATGATGGAATATTACAGACCCATGGATGATTTACATAAGAACAGACATCTGTAAGTACTTTGAAATCCTCTTTCTTCCTTATATTTAGGAAACATTAGAAGCAGAAAAGAAATAGATTAGGTGTACTTAAACATTATTAATGTGTCTGGCTTCTTTCCCCCTTTTTACAGGGAGAATTAATTGCACGTATTGCAGAAAAGGCTTATCTCAGCAGTAATTACTCTCCAAATCCATTCTGCAAGACAGATGTAGTGTGTGAAAATAATACCCTATGATACATAATGAGGATTAGCCTCCAATTCCAAGTGCACTCCAGCTCCTTTATGAAAAGCTGCCAGTAAGATAGAATCTTCAATATTCTCCAGCACTTCTGCAGGTGATTCTGCATATTCGTTTAAGTCCTTATCACAAAGCGTTGTCATCTCGTGATGTTTGGTATGAATATAGATAAATGATTGTTGTGTCATTGATGTCGAAAGAGCCTTCCTGCTCTGATTCAGATTCTATTCAACATATTTACGTAGAAGTAATGTTGCAGAAATTGGCAAATGCTGTATGCCATAAAAACTGTCCTTAAGCGTCCCTAGAAATGTTACTAACGCTCCTTTAACAAAAACAACAAGGAGTACTTGTGGCACTAACAAATTTATTTGGGCATAAGCATCTGATGAAGTGGGTTTTAGCTCACGAAAGTTTATGCCCAAATAAATTTGTTAGTCTCTAAGGTGTCACAAGTACTCCTCGTTGTTTTGGCTGATACAGACTAACACGGCTATCACTCTGAAACTCCTTTAATAATAGTGCATCCCATATGCTTGTCTTCTGTTAAGGTGTCACTGGTAGACTGCTGACTTAGTAAGACATGCAACAGTTTACTGACCGATCTTCGTGCAGATGCAGACAAATATGACCAGGCTTTACTCAGAAAACTACTTAATTTCCATTTCAGTGTGGAAATCATAAATTAGTGCTGTCCGAATGGATAGATGGAGGATCTGAGTGCCACATATTTCCATTTGGCTCCCATTTTATTTTGTTTAGTTAAGATTTTGAATTAGTTAATATTTATTTTCAAATCTAATAAACATAAAAAGATTCAACTACAGATGTATGTTTGGACCTATAAGAGTGATAATATTTAGGAGGCAGTGGGTAAGTGAAAAAATTTTAAAACCTGACAATTTAGATGTCATCGTTGAAGATGATTCAGATGAAGAAGCAAGAGAAGCACTACACAGTTTTGGCTGATGTATGTGAAAAGCCATGTGTCTATTTTTACAGATATAAATTCCATCTTATGTAAGTGATGGAAAGGGGCTTCTTTATTTTTTTACTGTGTATGGTGAAACAATTCCATGGGCATCAGACATACAGGCATCAGGCTAGACCTTCAATAAGTGCAAATTGGTGCATCACCATTGGCTTCATTGGAGCTGCGCCAACTTACACCAGTTGCATTGGTTTCAATGGAGCAATGCTGAATTACAGCAGCTGAAGATCTGGCCTGAACATCATTGTCAACTAAGCCTCTTAGGGGCCATTAGTGAAAGAATCCAGGGTTTACAATTCCAAAAACGGTAAGAAGAAAACAACTCCCCCCCACTGAACCTGCAATATGAACTAAAGATGAATGGTCGCTATCTGTGATTAATGTTAATACGGGGTGATGACACCACATTACAGCTGAACATACCTGCCCCATAGATGGCATTCTAGCCAATGCATTATGGTGCAGAAGAATTCTAGTTTGCCTATTTTTTTCATTGACTCCTTTTTTTGTTGGCAGTATGTATGATACAACACATCCCTTTGGGGAAAGTGGGCATTGGGGCTCTTGGGTACTTTTCATAAGAGTAAATGCTTCCGGTGATGTATTGCCCCAAAATTTCTCCTCCCCTCATTGTTATGCAGTATGCTGGTTGATTGCCCCTTGTCACCCCAGAGCCAGCTACAGCTTAGTGGTCGGGTATCCTCCAGGATGAAAGGTGTAGGGAAACAATGTAAATTACCCTTTATTTTTAAAATATTTTAATTATGATCCTGCATATTTAACACAGGCCAAATTCTCCTACAAGTCGGTGGGAGTTTGACCTCCAAGATCTGGTAGTCTAACAATGTCATCTGGCTAAATTCTATTGTATTACATTGATTGATGCACGCAAAAAAGGAGCTCAAGCTGCTAAAAAAGATACACATATGCCATATGTGCTTCTCAAAGATCAGCAGTTTAATTTGTTTGACTGATCAGTTGGAGTATGTTGCTGAAGGCATCCGCATGACACATTTTAGCTGCGTCCATCTGATGTAGATGAACTTCAGGGTGAATTTATAACTCCCTGCTTCATCCTCAATTCTGAATGTGCACAAGAACACTTAATGAATCAACTGTTGCTATTATTAAAATAATGGGGTCTTGGAATAAGAATAATTCATAGATAAATAGACTTCAAGAGATGAAAAATTTTAAACGATACTGGACATGCTAACTTGATGTTTATTTGGAGGTCTAGGAGACTATTCTGAAAAAAAAAATAGAAAACCATTTGTCCATTCCGAAACGGGGTCCACAACAATAAATTAGTTTAGTTGAAATATTGATTGGAATGATGTGATATTTCACAGAGAAGTTCACCATGAGCGGTCATTCCAAAATGCATAACTGTATCGCGCTTGCTATTTCATTGCCATTTCTGTACAATACAAGGGGGAGAAAAAAAACCTTACTGATACTACATGAGGAAGCAAGTGCAGGAGGGCAAAGAGATTTCTTTTGCCCTGTCATTTTACCCAAACATTTTCCAAATGTAGAAGCTGATCTTTATACTACTGTGAAGCATCATGACTGTTGGACCATTTGGGAGGTGTTCTGGTTCTGTCTCAAGCATTCTTGCTTTCCTGAGAAAGACCTTGCAATGTTTCCAAGGAATGACAGCCTAATGTGTAACATTTACATAGGATTTTACTATAATTTCCTTGCTGTTCTTCAGTTTTGTGATATTACTGTAGAAACCATCACATGCATTCATATCAAACTAAATTCCTCAAGTGTAAGATTTTAAAATGAGTAAGTTGCATTATTTTCCACCCTCTGTTTCTAAAGCAGCAATCATTTAAGTACTTGTCTGTTTCATAGTTTGCCTGGATTAGGTTGGGGAGCGGGCAAGGAGAAGAAATGAGTGTGAGAAAGGAGATGATGATGACAGATTGGGGAGAGGGGCATGAAGGAAGGAATTTTTGTTAGCTCTTGACACAAATGGCTAGCCAAAAATCATGGTCATGTAGGTTTTCAAGGAGAGAGGGATGATGGATTCAGGTATTTGTTTCATGCAATTTTGTTTGTTTACAAAGTCCTGTTTTTCTGAACGCAATAGAAAGAAACTGTCTCCTGCTGTTTGATTTGCTGACCGTTACCAGCTAACGTTTTACCCAAAAGTGCTCTCTATCTGCTTTTTTCCCCCCTTCAGGGTCATGCTGCAAGCCCTTCTCTCTCTGTCTGGTATTCTGCTGCCTCCTTTCTCTCACTTCAATCCAATCAATCCCCACCCTTCCCCCTCCAGAAACACAACTCCTTCTCCAGCCTTGCATGCAGGGCTGGATTAATCCTTTTTGGGCCCCCAGTGCCTGGACCTGCCTCAGAGAGGAGCAAGCAGCAGGTGGGGACTTGGGAGGAAGAGGTTGAGTGGGGGCAGGGCCTTAGGGCAGGGGGGGGGCGGGCCCACAGTCCAGACACCAGAACGCCTTCTAAGTGTGGGTCTGGCACCATTGTAAACCTGGTATTGCTTTGCATGTGGTTTGTGTTTTCATCAGAGGCTCCTATTGTTTCAGCTATCTACTCCATAAAGGAGCTCAGTTGCTTTTTACCTTGATCCTGAATGAAGGATGGTTGTTTCACCTTTGCCCAAGCACCAGCAATATTTGGACAAGAAAACCACTCCGTTCTCTTTAGTGAAAGATAGGCTTTAATAAAAATTCCGCTCCCTTTAAATTGAGCATCCCATAAGGTAAAAGGAAAAGAAAACTGTCAATGAATATGCTTCATTAATCGCTATAGGAGTCGCCCTTTAAAAAGGGAGTAAAAAGGATTGAGGTGCTGATGTGCACTCATGCTGGGTGGGAGTAAATATGCAATTTGGGATAATGAAGTTGTTGATAAACAGGAAATTACAAGGTTATGCACTTAAGCCTAACTAGTGTCCCAAGAGAAAATTAGCATGCACCTTTTATTTTTCCTCTGTTCACTTCCCCCCCTAAAATATATTACTGGATATACAGCCTTTCCCTTCCTTTTTAGATGCTTGAATAGTTGGACTTGATGTGCTTTTATTTTTGTTTAAATTCCATTGTACCTAGATATGTAATAAGATAACACAATCTACAATCATTCTCAGGAAATCTGATTAAAGAACAGATCTTTCTTGCTAATTTTTAATCATGTAATAATTTGCATTATAAAGAGACCAAAAAAAATCAACCAGTGGGTAATGCTAAATTATGAGATAATCTCACCAATTTATCGTTTTGCATTTGGTTTCGCTGGAGTATTAACTGCTGAATATTTTAGTTGTGCTGTTCTGCATAGCTGGGGGACGGGGGGAAGCAATCAGCTGGGATGTTGCTTAGTGGTTTCCGTTTAGCTGAGAATACAGAGCAAATACACATCTTTCTGTTTTTTTTTAGTGCTTTTATTTATTAATTATTCAATGTTTTACAAATGTATTTAACACATTTAAGATTTTTTCTAGTAACAATGCAAGAAGTTGACCTTTAATTTTGCTCTACAATTTATGGATGAGATTGTTGATCTTTGAAGGAGCTCTCCTAGCTTGCTTGGGGAATCATGCAACGCACAAAATATTTCATGAGCTGGGTTTAGTCCATTATCACCACATGACTTTGTGACCCTGAACTTTCTCATGATATACTTTGATCCAGCTCACAAATAAATATTGGACCAACCAACCAGTAGTTTTCAGATCTTTAAGCAGTGAATTGCTGTTGTCAGAAGGAAAATAATCATTTCTCCACCAGACATTTTGGTGAGAATGGAGGAAAGAAGCCCAGCTTTAGTAACAGATTTATTGTCTGGTGTGGTGGATAGGATGCTCAGGTTAGCAGACTTCCTTCATACTGGGGAAGAAAAAGCTGGTGCAATTAAAGGAGCTGAAGGAGAACTCATTTTTCTTTCAGAGTAGCAGCCGTGTTAGTCTGTATCCACAAAAAGAAAAGGAGTGCTTGTGGCACCTTAGAGACTAACAAATTTATTTGAGCATCCGATGAAGTGAGCTGTAGCTCACGAAAGCTTATGCTCAGATAAATTTGTTAGTCTCTGAGGTGCCACAAGTACTCCTTTTCATTTTTCTCTGTTAAACTAAAATGATCATCACAAGGTAGTCTAGGGTATTTATTATATTACTGTCAAGAACAGGATGATTCTCAGAGTAAGAAGGAAGTCATCTAGCATAGTGCCAGGGATATCAGGTTGCGGCTCAGTCTGCCCCTTGGAGCATCATTCCTCACCATTAATTCCAACAGAAATGTAGCTGGTGGACTGTCTCCATCTAGGAACTGTTGTGGATATGGCCCTTGCCTCTTGGCAACCAAAATATACTAGGTCGTATTCATCCCTAGCATGAGTTGAGTTCTTGTTTAATTTATGGAAATAGAATTCAAACCTTAAGGCACAAAGATGTTTGTTTGTTTTTTTTCTTTCTGTAGTTTTGAACCAATGGGATGACACGATTCATCAATCTTTCTGTCAATTTGCTCAATAAATTTGAAAGTTGCCTACCTCTAATGTTTTTATCTTTATTTGATAAAAATGAGCTAAAACCATATCATGTTCCCTCTGGTTATTACTGTAAAAGTTATAGTTCATGCCTACCTAGTCCTAGACATTAAGAAAAATCCATTCAGAAAGCTTTGTATAAACCAATTAACATTATTGTTGATATTGTTATTAATAGTATCATTGTAGCACTTACAGAGCACTGGTTATGATTGGTCTTTAATCCTAGAGGACACAGATCTAAAGGACAGTACCTATCCAGTGAAGTTTACAGCTAATTAAAATAAGAAGCAAAAAAAAAAAAAGACATAACTAACACTAGAAAGGAACAAGGGCCTGGATTCAAAGGAAAAGAATCATAACAGATGTTAACCTGAACCAGCGAGGATTATGAAGTGGGTTTCAGCCTCTATGGTAAATTGTACCCCACTTTCAAAGCAGCAATCATATGATGGGCTCTCCACAGGCACAGGGGTCTGCCTGTGCAGAACAGGTCTCCGTAGGCACAAGGGTCTGCCTGTGCAGGATTGGGATCTGATGCAAGTACTGATCCTGATGCTTCTGGGTTGGTTGGCTTGTTTGTTTTTTGGTATTTATATGGTTTCCTATCTTTCAACCTGATTTCTTGGAAGCTTTGCTGAGAAAGTGAGTGTATAGTAAGGATTTTAATGAAGTGCAAGGGAAGTGGCTTAGTGAACAGGTTTGGGAAGAGTGTTCCACGCAGTAGGTGTTGCATGGAAGGTGGCACGTAGAAATTTGGAAGAAGGAGCCAGAAGATGTACTGAGGAGTGGTGGGTAAGGGAGCAAAAATGGAGAGGAGCAGAACAGGAAACCAGTTGGGGACATAAGCAAGAATTTTGAATTTTTTTCTAACCATGAACAATCAGCCCAGATCCAAACATTCAAAGAACAGAACTGATGCAGGTTTTTGCACCCTGCCCAATGCAATGGCAAGTCCCTCCTGTTTCCATGCACAGATGAACAAACGTCCTTATCCAAAGCCAATTAGGTGAACAGAAGTGCTTACATTTTTTCCTATTGGAGCTATTACAGAATTTATTAATCAAAAACTGAAGGTTTTGCTCTTCAGTTAGGATTTATATTTTAAAAGTAAAAATCAGCTGATGTTCACTCCACCTGTCTGTCATGTTATAGAACAGTTTTGAAGCACTAGTTTTGAATTCACTGTAAGTGTTAGCACAAAGGTTGAAACTATTTTTCATTCTTGTGCGTCCTCTTAATGGGACTGTGAAATTACAGTACCTATGTTATGCCTGATCTGCTGGACAAACTTCCTTTCAGTTCCTAATGTACTAACACTTGATGAAAGAATCTGCCATTAAAGAGAAGAATGAGCTGTCTAGTGCAGCCATTAAGGCCAAATGATTGTGTTTTCAAAAGTTAAGAAGCGACTTAAAATTTACATGACTGCTACTTAGAATATGTTTGTTGAACATTGTGCTCATTAAGAGTGAAATTTTCCCCTCAGCTTTAACTTGCGTATCAATCAAAAGCCTGCTCAGTTATCTAATTTCCATCATTTCTCCTATCGTATCTGGAGTCGGGTTCCTTTTCTGCTGTTTAGAGGCTAAATATGAGAATGCAAATAAGCCTTAGAAGCACAGCATTCCTTCCTTCGAGCAAACATCTTCTGTATTAATATCTGATTTTATAAGGCTTATGGAATGATTGATGGAACATCAGAGTAAATTTGAGTAAAGAGAGATTAAATAAGGGGAAAGAAGTCTTGCTTCGAGCAAATGTTTTACTTATTCTATCGATTGGGTAGCTGAGTATAATATATGTATTTTTACTTAGTTATGTTTTTAGTCCTACTTTGGTAGCAACCCCGCGGTATTTGGGAATGGATAACTATAAATAAGATGCATTATCATCAATTCATGCATCACAAGTTCCAAGACTCAGTATCACAAAAGCCTGATGTCCACCTAGTCATTTTGCCAGTTAGCTATGTTGGTTAGGAGTGTGGAAACAATCACATCCTATCTGACAACTATGCCAGCAAAAGCCTCAGTGTAGATGCAGTTATACCAGCAAAAATAGTCTGTTTGCTGGTATAACCTATTTTGGTTGGGGAACTGGTATAAACTATACCAGCGAAAGAATTCTAAGCCACTAGTAAGAGCAAATACGGACCTAGGTTCTTGCATGTCAGAAGAATCTTTAATCTCCATCAGCTGTATTGCCGTACATCATATGTAAAGAACTGTAGGAAAAGTTGAGCGATGAGCACACTGAGATGTATTAATGAAAAGTGCTACATAAGACTTGGTGGTGGTGATGTATCATTATTATTTATTATTCAAAAGAACTTCTGCGAATGTGTTTTGGGCGGTCTATCTTGCCACCCAGGCAGGGTGGACTTAGTGATAGTTGATTGAAATATAACTGGATAAATTAAAACTGATGTGAAGGTAAATAAAATCCAATGAGTACCATAAGTGAGGTTCAAATAAATATCCGTAAAAGAAAACAATCTTACTTCTCAGAGAACTTATTCCTCACAGTAAAGTCCTTACATTGATTCTTAATACATACATTTTTATACAATATATATTGTCTTATAAGATCACTTGAAATTCTGATGGCTTGTACTGAGGGAGTAAACCTTATTGGGAGGTAGTAGTGATGTGGGATATTACACTAAACTTAACTTTGGGGGCATGAAGTGAAATTATTTCTGAAAGTCGCAAGTGAAAATGAGTTCTGATGACTTTAACCTAGTCCCGATCATTTAGAAGCTACAGTGATGATTGCTAAAGAAAGGCTTTAGACAGATAAGGAATATTTGTCATTCTCACAGAGACATGACATAATTTGGATAGATTAGAAGGCTGATTAAGAGAAGGAAAAATCTGTAATGACGGGATATTTGCAGGTCCAGACTGGGATGAATTGACAGGACTGCAGAGCTTGCTCACACTTGTTTAAAACAGCACTCTTGATCCCTTAATGAGCACCAGATTACTCCAATGTAGTGGAAAAATCTGTAACTGCCCTCATTGTCATCTGTGTTTCAAAATGTGGTTCTTTAGTCTAAAAACTGACTGAAAAAACATGTTCAGTGCCTTTCTTTTCCCCCCAATCGCGAGCCATATAATACCATCAATAGTAAATATTCTGCAGGCCATATTCTGCCCTTCATTACACTCAAACTAGTCCCATTGTCTACAGTGAGTATCAAAGGTGGAAGTGATGACAGAACTGTACCCTGCAATTTGAACTTGATTTTAAAATTCTCTCGATGTATGAAACAGCAGAGAATTCATCTCACTCATTTTCAGTCTCTTTGGCTCTGCAAGGCTAACAGATATAAAAAAAAAAAAGTAGAATTTATTTTTGCCAGTTCAAGCAAGCAGATATTGGACACTTCATAGTTCGGTTGAAGTGAATGGAAAAACTTCTTCGGAGTCCAGTGGGATCAGATTTCTCCCATATGGCTGAACAAGAGAGTGAAATCTGTTGAGTAAGGTTTTTATATTGTTACTATTCTGATGATGATTGTACTTTAAGCGCCCCCCCCAACCTTTTACTCACTGTTAAGTCCAAATTTCTCTCTGTTCCACCTCATTGAAATTTGCTTCCGAGTGGACAGTTCCTGTGTATGTGACTAAATATGTTGATTAAACAGGACTGGTTTGTCATTTTCCACCTTTCAAAAGTTCAGGGCCAGATTCTGATCCCTTAACTCCGTAAGTGGTTCCATTGATTTCCATGGGACTATATATGGACTAAGTTACTATTCAGTATGAGTAAAATTGACCGAGTCTGATTCTTGTTGTTTTAAGGGACAGTAAGCAAAAACTCCTGGTAGTAATTGAATGTGTCTGCGTTGTAAAAGAAAGTACTTAAATATTTGTGTATATGCACAAGCTGCCTCTTGCTATTGTTGGTATCTCCCATGTGCCAATGTGATCAACCTTTTTAAAACAAAACACAAATAACTTCTTTATTTCTGTGAATATTTTTGTGTTGAATATTGTATGCATTTCATTAAATAACATTTCATAGGGTTTGTTGGACCAGTTCCTTTCAGTTTTCTAACATAATTTGCATTTATTTTAATCAATAGGAGTCAGGTGACAGGGTACTTTTGAAAAGTCCCATAGGTGCCTATCTGTTTGGGTGCTTAAGTAAATTTGAAAATCTGGCTCTTAGTGCATTATCTACACTATTAGATGGCATGGGATACTTTAAGATGCCACATAGGACTTAATTCAGCATTTCCCAAACTTTTGAAATCTTGAGCATTGGAGAACAGTTTGTGTCCACCACTGCAACCCTGTCGGGTGCAGTTAAAGTCCTACACATCTTAATTTAGTTTATACATTTCCCAAGCCTCCAACTCATGAATCGTTTGTGCTCTCCTCAGGGGGCACACCGTATACTTTGGGAAATGCTTCAAAATGTGATACTGGCTCTCTTTTTCTACACGCTCGGATGAACACTAAGGCCATGTCTATGCTACACAGTTATGTCAACCTACCTTATATTGGAATAAAGCCACTGCCATTACCAAATTACATATGTGTGTTTGTGTCTCCTTGCACATCCTCACCACGAGTGCCTGTATTGATTTGTATTGTCGGCTTGTCTACACTACCACTACCACATAACTTATGTCATGCAGGGGTATGAAAAAATACACCCCTGACGGACAAAAGTTTCACTGGCAAAAGCACTGGTGTGGACAGCGCTATGTCTGTGGGAGAGTGTCCTCTGCCAATATAGCTACTGTCGTTTGTGGGGGTAGTTTTATTGCATTGATGGGAGAGCTCTCTCTCATTGTCACAGAGCAGCTACACAAGCGATCTTACGGTGGCACAGCTGCGTTGGTACAGCTGTGCTGCTGTAAGTTTGCTAGGGTAGACAAGCCCTAATAAGGCATTAGTTGTTTGTTTCTGAGTCAATTTTGTAAATAAGATGTTTGTTAAACCTATATGTTTTGTATGGAAGTAGAAAACAGCCCTGTTTGGAATTTGATAAAAGGACATTGCATTATGAGGAAAACTATTATAAACATGTCATCAATGCTCACTGCTCCATCAGTGCTCTCAGATGACCCATGTGGCTTGGTAGGTCAATCGTTCCTCACTACATCTGTCTACACTACCGCTTCTGTCTGCAAAACTTATGCAGCTCAGGAGTGTGAAAAAACACACCCCTGAACTCCAAAAGTTTCACTGACAAAAGCGCCGGTGTGGGCAGCGCTATGTTGGCAGGAGAGCGTCTCCCACTGGCATAGAGTGGCTACATAGGAGATCTTAGGGGTGCAGCTGCAGTAGTACAGCTGTGCCGCTGTAAGAGCTGTGGTGTAGACATAGCCTTATACATGGCAGGTATTGGGAGAGTGCTACTGTACAGCTTCCAGCAGATTTTTCTTAGAATTACTTAACCGTGGTTAGAAACATTTTAATGAAGGTTATTTGTTTGCATCTCAGTGGAAATGTAATCAGTGTACTTGGGAAATAAGAAACTTTATATTGCATGTGGCTGATTTTCCTCAGGAATTCCTCGTGGCTCATGGCTCCCATTCAGCCAGTACACTTACTGTGTGCAGAGTTGCAGCCAAAAGGCGGTGGTGGGGGTGGGGGGAGGAAATCGGTCATCTACACCATATAAAGATAATTGTATTATTGGGCTCAATACAGGAATAACTGGGCAAAAATCTGTGACCCATGTTACAGTGTAAATCAGAGTAGACGATCTAATAGTCCCTGCTGGACTTAAATTATAGAAGAGGGATTGCAAATCTTCAGTCCTGCTCAGATATTGAACCAATGGGTTGGAGATAATGGAATTATAAGAATTCAGTGAAATAGTCATGAAGGTTTTTTTTATTTTATTTTAATTAAAATTGCCTGCATTCTATTTTCCAAAAAAATCCCCAAAACAGCAGCAGCATTTCCCCACCCCCCTACAAATTCTTGGCTTTGGTTTTAAAAAAAATCATCAGATTTTCCATGCACAGTCCCCCTCTCCCTCCTTCCCTCCGTCTGGAAAATTTTGAAACTGAAACCTATAAATATTTGGATTGGAGGAGATAAGGGAAATACTGTATAACTAAAAAAGATTTCCAGTTCCCCATATTCTTGTCCTCCTGAAATTTCAAAGGAGCCAAATTTTACAAAATAAAGTGGCAAAATATTTTGCATTGATTTTCATGGAAAAAATTGTCACTAACTTCACTTAACTCTATAAACTAATTAAGAAAAATAAATTTAAGTTGGTGGGGAACCTGAAGATGCTATTGTATCTTGGGACAGGCTCAAGCTCAAAGAAAATGTCATAGCCTCCACAAGAACAAGCATTCAGCTGTGTAGATGTATCACTACCCTTAGTTCCCGAATGCTGTAGACAAATACTAACTACGTTCTGGAATGCCTTAAAAGTAATGTGGTTGAGACAATAAAAGCCCTAACAGGTTTACCAGCTCTAGTAATGGAGCTTCCAATCCACAATGAAAATGCAAGATGTTTTGTGCCGTAAGACACCATCACTTCCCCAACAGAAGGGCATCCTCAGGCAGAGTCAGACAAAATGGCCAATCCACAGGGAGAATGTGTGTCTTGCCAAACTGATGTGACAAGGCCACTGTCAGCCAGAGCAGCAGATGGACAAGTTAGTGTCATAATACATGCACTGTGACCATAAATCAGCTGAGAAATATCAGTTGGATGGTGACTCCTCAAGCCATGATGCACCATCAAGCATTATGCAGCATTATCAAAGGAAGTGCAGGTGCAAATGCTGTACTGCAATTAGCTGCAATGAGCAGGAATGATTAAAACCCTTAAAGCTTAGAGGAAGTGTGTAAAATGTAGGCAAGGAAAATGTAGCACGAAAGGGGGACTGCAGAAACAAGGAGAGGAAGTAAGCAATGAACATACTAAGGCTGGTAGTAAGAAATTGGGATGAAATCACTCTCTTCAGGCTGAACCTAATACATTTGGTTAAATCGAGCAGAAGAATTGACAGTGAGGAGGATGCCAAAAGGTGTGGTAAGGGAAAGAGAACTCTACATAAATACCTTCAATTAAGGTTGAGATAAATATCCAGAACCAGATGCACTGTCCCATTAAATCAGGTTTAACTGGGTACTTAAGGATTGATTAGGAATGTAGGGACAACATAATAAATGCAGTGTATGGGGAACAGTAGGGGGAAAGAACCCTGAGGCTGCTTTATCTTGTGCCAGAACCTGGTGCTTACTAGTCTTAGCATCAAGGAGTAATAAAGGTAGTGTAATGCCACCTTTGCCTTCAACTCCAGGTTTGTACAGAGCACCACTCAGCCAATTCAGTAAATCTGGCTCCATTTGGTCCATCCCCACACCTGATGTGTCTGTCAGTGATGCATTTAATATTAATAGTATCATTTGTATCATGCTCTTAGACCTGCTTATAAATGTGCTTATGTCAATATAGCTTATCCCTGTAAAGGCAGGGGAATAACTATACCAGCATAAGTCACCATTGTGCTGGTATAAGTCACCATTGTGCTGGTATAACTGCATCCATTTGAGGGCTTTTACCAGTATACCTATTTCAGTAAAAATGGTATCCCTAATCGGAGTAGCTGTACTTGATAAAACTTTTAAATGTAGATTATCTTAGTTTTAACAAAACTAGTGCTTTAACCTCACAAATCTAAGTCTCTCTCTCACAATTCACACTCAGTGAAACTATAAATGTAAGAGAAAATACATTTGAGGCAGATGGTACCCTGAGATGTAAAGACAAATAAGAAAGTTATAAAATTGTTCCTGTGTTTTTTCTAGATGTGTTATTGGTCGGTCTGTGTATTGTGGGGTTATTTGGGGTTCAGTGAGCAGAATATATGTTGTGTGTATAAAACTTTAAGATACTGGAATGCTTTGCCAGTGAGCTGCTTTCAGTTGAAGGAAAAATCCTCTACCCCCTGCCCCCAGTCTCACACTATCTTACTTCATTGAGGGATACAATGGAAACTTAAAGAAAAGGAGTACTTGTGGCACCTTAGAGACTAACAAATTTATTAGAGCATAAGCTTTTGTGAGCTACAGCTCACTTCATCGGATGCATCTGTGACCTGGATGACAGGGGTCAGGGTCACCCCTGCCCAGCTCCGGGCTCGGAGGGATCATTGAATGGAAGTGTGCTCCTAGCTGAACTTTCTTTGCCCCAAATGTTGAAATACCTCCTGGAGCTGCTTTCTGCTTTTGCCCCTGCTGGTTAGACTTTACTAAGTTGCTGTTCATAGTGTATGTAGAACTTGTCTGGTTTGTTTGAGAGAGATTCTGTGGGGAAAGTCATGTTATTTTTCTTGAATTTGTGATTAATAGGAAAACAAAAATTTATTTTAGTTATCTGAAGTAAATATTTACAGCATTTCATGGGTTGCAAACCACAGCTGGTGCTTGCTCTTTGCACTGCCTGGCCAGGATTGTTTCATTTCAGAATCATTTACATCTTACTGCAATTAATACATAAGATTTGCGTTATTGGGAGAGAAACAGGTTACTTTTTGAAATGTCAGTTCAAGATAACTGAAAATGGAAAGCTTGTAACAGATTGTGGTCTCTAATCCATTGCTTTTTCTATGGATTTAATCATTTCCACTAATTTCAGTTTTATACCTCACAAAAAGCTGTTGTAGCTGAGCTTCTTCAAATTAACAGAATAAGATTGTAACCTTGTTTTTCCACAAAATTTGTATCTTCTGTTTGTTCACATTTTTCTTTGACACAGCTGAGGCTGAACCTAATGTCTTATTTCCCACTAATTAAAATTGTTGTGCTAACAGTATACACACACACACGCGCGCGTGTGCGCGCGCACACACACACACACACACACACACACACACACACACACCTTTGAGCCAGATTGCAAGTAGTGCACCATATATGTAGCCTTGCCGATAGGTTAGCAGCATGTGTCAGATTTTAGTTACTTGTCCCATTGTATCTTAGTGAAGGGATTTATAAAAGTGAGTTCCCAACAGTTAAAAATCTATCTTCTACTGTGTATCTTTCTCCTTTTGTAATATTAGATTAGTAAAAAGGTGAAAGCATTATTAAGCATTACCCCTGGATGAATTCTTTACCCAAAAAATTCAGCGCACAATATTTTAAAATTCTGCAAAATTCTGCATATTTTTGTCAAAATAACACTATATAATCACACCACTTCTAATTATCTTTGGTCATTTATTTAAAAATACCTGTCAGCAAGTATGTCTATAACAATGCAGACAACAAAAATGATTCAGAAAGGTGGGGGTTTTTGTTTGTTTTTGACAAATTGATTCCTTACTAGACCTATTAATACAGAACTCTGAGTAATAATTCATTTCATCTACAATACAAAACCATATTTTCCATGCCCACCCAGAAGTAGTACAAAGGCTGGGGGAAGTGAGGGGTAACTGAGGAGCTGAGAGAGAGGGAAATAATTGCTGGAAAGGAGCCTGGGTGTGAACTTGAAAGGTTCTGGATATGGGTGGGAAAAGTATGGAACAAGTGTGTGTGGGTTTTGGGTTGTTTTTTTGTTTGTTTGTTTTTTTGTTTTTGGTGGGTAGGAGAGGGACTATTAGGGAGCATCCCCTGTGCAGACCCTGGCTGACCCCTAGCCTCTCCCATTCAGTCAGGTACATGTGTCCTTCCACCTCCACTCAGACACCCACTCCCCCCATGTGCACCTGCACCCTGTCCCCATGTCTCTGTACCCCCACCCAGCCACTCCCCCTGACTCCATGTCTCTGTGCCCCCATCCATGCACCCCCGGTCTCTGTGTAGCTCTGCACCCCCTCCCTAATCACTATGTGGCCCTGCACCTTCCTCCCGCCGTATGGCCCTGTGCCTCCACTCCCATTTAACTCCTGCCCCAGTCTTCCCCTGCTCCTGCCCCTGCCCCAGTCTGTCCTCCACTAGCCCTTATGAACTCCTGTGTGACCTGCCCCCCCCAGCAACTCACGTTGTCTGTATCCCTATAGCCCCTCCACAGATGCTGCGAAGAAGGCAGGCTCTTTCTCTTCCCTATCTGGCTGGGAGTGGCTACTGTGTTCTATCGCCAGAGCGCACTCTGTTAGGCAAAAGGCAGAACTGCAGCAACTTTTCCACAGATGTTTTTTTCTACACGCAAAATTAAAAATATGCACAGCTCAATAATTATGCATGCACACAGTGGCGCTGAATTCCCAGAGGAATAAAGTATGGGCAATGTTATTGCAGTAAGTGTATGTATCAAATGAATATTCTAAACTTTTTCTAGTACCAGCCTTTTTAGGTTACTAGTGTACACATTTCAGCATAATTCCAGTTTGAATGCGAACAGTAAAAATGTTGTTGACACTAAAAGCAGGTCATCTGTGTCCTTAATTCTCCTGTGTGTAGATTTAATAGCTGATGTGGTCTTTAATCAGTATACTCATCACAAGAGATCTTGCATAAAGTGCAAAATGGGCTACAGAGTAACTTTGAGACTTAAATTGTAATATCTTGGGGCACCTTTTCCATGTGTTGTTAACATTTATGGATCAGGTCCTCCATTGAAGTAAATCCACTTACCTCAATTCTCTCCAATACAGCTATGTTATTTTACACTGATTGAGATCTGACCCAATATTTACAATGTAATTTCAAGAAAAGCTGACTTTTCTTGTAGTTTTTTTTTCCCTACAGTTTCCAAACAATAAGAAAAATCATCCCACTTAAAATACAGCTTTTTGACCCAGTTATTTGTTCTCTATATTAAAGAAATGTTGCCTGTGAAGTAATGATTGACTTTAACATAGATATTTTTAGAATATTAAATGCAGATGTCGGGATATATCTAGTAAAAATGTTATGAAAAGCACGTGGAAAGGTTGTTTGAGATTCCAAATGAAAGAGCATGTGTCTTGCCATTGAAAAAGGAATATAAGAACACCAAAGAAATTATGTAACCTGTAAGTTTTTCCTGGGGCACGTACACATCTTCAGTCCTCATGACATTTATATCTTCTTGTATCCTAAAGGGAAATAGACACATTTCAAGGCCTCATTACCTACACAGAGCAAGCGAAAAGAACAGTATTGTAATGCTAAAGCCAATGTTTTATTATGCTATCCTGTTTTTTTTCTAAATGGCAGCAGTCACTTGCAGCCAGTTGTTAAATATATAGTGAAATAGAAGGCTTGAGTTGTGTATTATAAAATGAATGCAGTTTGAACAGGACACGTGCAAAAATGAGTACTCTAGCACTAACCCCTTTAAATAATGACTGCTGAAATTACTATTTTAACCATAAGCCAAAATACTCTTTCACTTTCAAGTTTAGTGACTTGAATGACATCCTGATACATCTATATTAAAAATGACAGAAATCATTGGTCTTAATTCTCAAAAAGCATTGATGACATTGATATGTAAAGATCCTATTTAATCTAAGATTCTGACAAGGTCAGGTGCAAAATCTGCTTATTATAACACACAATTTAACCAAAAACAGACAAGGAAGGTTCTGAGCTGTGTGGAGGGAGAGCCCGACTCTATACTTGGAGCATTTCTGCATGCGTATGACTTTAAACATGTGAGTAGATTAACTCAAATCAGTTGGATTACTCATGCTCAAAGTTACACGTATTTAAATGCTTGGCCTAAAGATGGGTGTGATGAGGCTATGAATCATATTAACATCTCCACCCAGCTGTGATTCCTTTTCTAAATCAAAATAGAGGAAGGCTAGATGGGCAGTGGTGTAGAGGAATTATCATAAGCAGTGGTAACACTATTCATATGAGAAATAGATGGTTTCTGTAGACAGTACTTAAAACTAAGGAGTACTTGTGGCACCTTAGAGACTAACAAATTTATTTGAGCATAAGCTTTCGTGAGCTACAGCTCACTTCCGGCTGCTACTCTGAAACCTTAAAACTAAGGGATGTAAATGCAAGACTTACCACAAGCACTGTTTTTCTCTCTCTCTCTCTTGCACGCGCGTGCACGCGCACACACGCTGATTGTTATATCTTGATTGAAGCCTTGAAAGGAAGGATTCAAAGTTGAGGAAAGCACATTACATGTTAACCGTGGAACTTCTAGTGTCCGTTCAATCATTCCAATGTATATTTTTGTTCAAGGCAATAATGTTGTGGGGTTTTTTTTCTATTGGGTGTTAGGGGATAGTATGAGTAATGGAAAACTGTTTCTGTATCTTGAGTTTAATATAATCAAATATAACTAGTACATTGATATTTCATTAGCATTTCCTTCAGTTTTTAATTACTTTTCCTATTTCAGATCCCACTATCTAACATGCTGTTAACTTAGACATGACTATTACATGTAAATGTATGCAGATGTTTTAATATTAGTATGTATTCCTACCCAAAAGGCCATCAATATTCAGTATGATTAATTGGTGTCCCTTCTCATTTCCATTAATGTGAAATTAAAAGATTTACACCAACTCAAGGGTAATGATATATACTTACATGTCTCATAGGTATTCACATATTCACCCAGTAAATATGTAATCTTCAGATCCGTAGTGATAAAGTGAGCATACTAGTTTCAGGGATTCAGTGTGATGTGGTACTGATAGGCTGATTAGTTTGTATATTTAAGATAATTGTATTTATATGAAGTTATAATTTGGAATGGTTACAATTATGTAAGGGGCTATGGTTTAGACCAGTAGTTCTCAAACTTATTTGATCACGTCACTGTCCCTGTGTCTGTAGTCCTTTATGCCCTTTCCCACCACACATGTACATATACTGTTTTTTAATAGTAAAAAGTCAATACGCAACTCTCCCTAAATATTAAAAACAGCAAGTCATTGATTCAAACAGAGCTATTTCAATATATACAAACATAAATTTTAAGTGAGCTGTGGCTTACTGGCATCGCTCTTTGTAACTAGTGTGATGGGGTGTGCCTGTGTTTTGGAGTAGAGCAATTCCACTAAATGCATGAATGAGCCAATGATCCATTGTAAGGAGAGCAAAAAGCAAAACTGTGATTGTGGTCGATGCTTACAATTTAAATGTGCACTGGTGCAGTAGCAAATGGATTAACATACAGATGCCAACAACTTTGTATAATGCTATGTAAGCTTAACAGAAATCCATCCAAAATGCACCATGTCATCAGCACAGCACCACCTGAGGACCTGATATATCTGGAAGAATCAGCTTTGCTAGTTTCCCATTGCTGTGGGCAGAATGTGCACAGTAAGGTTTCCCCCCACCCCAAAAAAAGCTTCCCACGCCTGCCCCAGAATACATTCCACACCCTTCCCAGGGGGGTGCACCCCCTAGTTTCACAACCTCTGCTTTAGACCAGCCCTTGTTTGGGTTCCTTGCATGGTCCCCATTATTGTAGTATCTATGTATCTTACCATTTTAATGTGTTTATCCTCACAACACCCCAGTGAGCTAGTTAGTCTCTCTGTGCCTCATTCCCATCTGTTAAAATGGGTAATAAAACAAAGTGAGACTAAGGGCCAGATTTGTAAAGGTATTTAGGTACTTAACTCCTAAAGGGAGTTTCCCAAGATCAAACAAGAAGTCTGTGGCAGAGCAGGGAATTGAACCAAGGGTGCTGTTCCCAGGCTACCACCCTAACCACTGGAATCATCCTTTCTCTCATTAAACTAATGAAAAATGGAAGTGAGGTGAGCTGTTGGCTGAAAAATCCTGAAGCCTTCAATTACCACTTGTTATGAAGATTAGAGGGAATCCAGAGTCTATCTTTAGACCACACCAACAAACTTGTTTCTTCAAAAAGGCCTTTCCATCATAAGAATGAAACTCGCAATGTTGACCCTTCTTTCTATCCATAAAACCGCAACCAACAACCCACCTCCCCCTCCAAAAAAGTAGATCAATACATTTAAAAATAAATAAAATAAAATAAAATCTTACCCAAAGCAAAGGTTTTTTTTTTTTCCTGAAAAGGAAGAAGTACCAGAGACTCCAGGAAGTCCTCTAGGGACTCCACAATATTTTATTTATTTTACTTGGAGAGTGCTCAAATACTACTGTGGTGGGTGGCAGTATAAAACTCTTACATAGAAAGGGAGCATCTTTACAGGAAATCACTGTGATTCAATGGAACTGATCCTGTAGGATGAGGGTAATTTCAGAGTTCCAGCATGGTAAGCCATACTCCTCGTGCTGTAAAGGACCTGTTGACCTATTTCACATCAGGATAATTATTTTCTCAAGATTTTTCTAGGGAAAAAATACCTAAAACCATGCTGTCTGTAACCACTGTTTCATTCCCCCCCATGCAGTGGTAAAGTGTTTTTATAGGGTGTTAGAAAATATGTTTAATGGCAAACTAATTTTAGATAGGTTTCAGAGTAGCAGCCGTGTTAGTCTGTATTTGCAAGAAGAAAAGGAGTACTTGTGGCACCTTAGAGTAACAAATTTATTTGAGCATAAGCTTTCGTGAGCTACAGCTCGCTTCATCTGAATGCATCTGATGAAGCAAGCTGTAGCTCACGAAAGCTTATGCTCAAATAAATTTATTAGTCTCTAAGGTGCCACAAGTACTCCTTTTAATTTTACATAATGAATTTAATAGATAAATGACTGTGAGAGAATGTTAAGCTATTTTTTCTATGTGTTTTCCCTAAATCTGGATGATATTTATATAATTTTATTAGAGATTTTGACACTACCAGTGATTTGTATTTCCCTGAAGCACCCCTGTGTTTTCACGCAAGAACAGATGTATTTTGTTTGCAGGAAAAATAAAACCTGTGATCTTAGCTGAAGACATTAATACCTACTCCAAGAAGATAAGAAAACAGATATATTTTTATGTGATCTTCCCAGGCGGAAATCTGAAGGACACTTTTTCGAATTAATTTAATTTCCATCTACTAAAAATGCACTTGAAAAGAACATTGTAAAATTAAAAAATCGTTTTCCTTTTGGGAAATTTAAAAAAAAAAGGAAAAAGAAATTGGTTTTCTTTGTTACAAAAGTGCTGCATGGGGAAAAATTCTTGTTCAGTATATCTTCTACAGACCTCTGATACCCCCTCCTTGTCTTCCTTGAGGGCAACCACTTAAGGTTTTAGACTTCCCAGACCTCCGCTCTCTAGGGGTGGAGACCCACATCTCTCTCCCTTCAAATCATGGGTTTACGCTTATAGATCCTCTACACCTCACTGTAATTTTTCCAGCAGATGGGACCAGGGCCAAGCATGTGCAGTTGACTCCTTCTCCTATCTGATAAATCTGTGGGTGTTTTTTGTTTTTTGTTTGTTCATTTGGGTTTTTTTTCCTCCAATGGCCCGAGGAATCAGTGCCTGTTTTAAGATATGATGGCTAATAGAAACTCAATGTAATACTAGTACACACTTTAAAATGTGTTGCCTGCTTTCAGAAGGTATAGAGCAGATTTTTCCAGCCCAGGTTTGTCATGAGATAGTGTACCTTTAAAATCACAGCATTGGATTACCTGCTTGCTTCCCTCTCATTCTTCCATGAATAGAATTCAGTGGTTCCTATCTCAAGACATTAGAGTGGGAACCAGTTTTCAAATAGCATCACTCTGAGCTCCAGAAGTTTGTGACAGAACTGGCTGCTATAATTGTGCTGGATTGACAGGTGTCAGTAGGGGAGAAGCAAGGTGGTGATTAGAACAATCTAATGGAAAAGTGTGGTTGGCATCTAATTTGATTGATCTACCTTTTCATTGTTTTTGTTGTTGAATGTTAAAATTGGAGTGTTTCTCACTACTTTCACAGTCCTTAAAACCATGTTAGTATGTGTATTTCACTCATGCCGCGTTATGGGAATTTCCTATTTCTGCACTCAAGGGAAGCTGCAACTGCCTTGTGAAGCTAAATGGAGAAAATGTTTACTTTCTTTTTATTTTGAATTAAAGATCCTCTGCAATGCTACCATCAACCTGCACCCAGTTTCTGGGTGTGTGGGTGGAAGGATGGGTTTCTGGATGTACTAGGGAGCAGGCATGTCCATTATGGCTCATGATTGGAGAATTATCTTCTGGCCCATGGCACAGGCATTTAACAAAAATTTCGGGCTAGCACAACACATAACTTCATCTTTTAGTATGGTTGGGATTGTCTGTCTTTCTTTCTTTTTTTTTTTTTTTTTTTTGGCTTGTGCTTGTTTTGAGAGGATTTTTCTACAGCCAAGGAGCTGTATGTTTTTCTTCAGTGCCCGTGAAACGGCTATGGTGTGCTCCATCCTTCAATTTTCCATTTATCTGTAGTTGCATGAATAATAAGAGATGATACAATTGCTGTACATCAGATTTCCCTTTTGGTGTATTTGCTGCACGTATCCCCTGTCTACAGACATATACTACCACCACAGTTAATGTTTAAATTTTGAAATAACTAAATCTGACTATTAATGAACTTAGGGCTTGTTAATATGCATGTTATCTCCTTCGCTTCAGTATTTACCTGACTCCATCTTAGAATATTTCATTTTCAGGCTTCTAATCTGACATGTCTACTCTTGGCTAACTTTGGTTTCCATGTTTTGTACTTTTGATATATTGTCCTATTTTCAGTGTTCTTGCATGATCTCTTAGGTGATTTTATAGTTTCTTTTCTTTCATGTAAATTGAGCATCATACACACGCACTCATTAGCAAGACCCATTTAAGCATTACTGGTGGGGTTGAGCAGCTTTTATGTTAACAGTACTTGATCCACAGTGAATAAAGAAAAAAAATTTAAATAATTGTTTTTTTTTTAAAAAACCCCAACATGCCTATTTAAAGAAGAAAAAATTGCTAAAATAAGGTGTAGCAGAAACTAATTGAATGACTTTTTCAAATTCTGGATTGTCTCAAACGGAAGAATTCCATTATAAACAATGAAGGATAAAACATAACTAATCTAATACCACATGAGACCACAAGGTTGCAAATCTCCATATTACAGGATGATGGAAAGGGATATTCATTTATTCTCTGTGATATCCAAAAACGTATAAGTGAGTGGTTTTTTACAAGCCCAAATAACTGAATGTGATTCCAATAAAATACAGTGACATTTTCTAACCATTCTGTAAAATACTTTGTATGGCACTGAAGTGCTGCATCAGTTATTCCCCAAGGTATTATGGAGTAGTAGATCATAAACTTTTAGCTTAGATTAAACATCACAGCTGGTTGCTTTAATTTGATGCATTATAACACAAATGTTTCAACAGCTTGACTAAAATGAACCATACTGCAAATTCAAGAGAAGAGCAAAGGTCAATGAGTTTGGTGCTACTGATTTGCAAATTTTCTTTGTTTGGATATGTTACATGCATTATATGGGATTTAGTTTAATGGAACATAATCTGATAGACTAGGACAGATCAGGAAGGAATGCTGAAATGGACCAGGAAAGAATGTTGAAACAGTTTCATTTATAAGCAAGTTTCAGAGTAGCAGCCGTGTTAATCTGTATTCGCAAAAAGAAAAAGGAGTACTTGTGGCACCTTAGAGACTAACAAATTTATTTGAGCATAAGCTTTCGTGAGCTACAGCTCACTTCATCAGATGCATCCGATGAAGTGAGCTGTAGCTCACGAAAGCTTATGCTCAAATAAATTTGTTAGTCTCTAAGGTGCCACAAGTACTCCTTTTTATTTATAAGCAAGTCACACTGCATGTTCAGATGGCAGAATTCAAACTTGTGCAACTCTTAGAAAGGGGAATGGAGGTTGAGAAGGAAGGAAATAACCTTTTGGATCATTTTAGACTTGTACATTTCATTTCTGATTGTAAACAGGACCAGCAAAGATTATTACATTCTTTAAATCTGGTCTTGCAAGCAGTCAACATGAATCCCTCTGCACCTCACCCCATGCCTAGACATCTTTTTCCCCATTAGTAGACAAGAAAAGTCCCTAGCTCCAGTTCTTGGACTCGGAGTGTCTTTACTGAAAAAAATGTATAATAGTGTTATAAATTAGGAATGATCCTTCACAAAAGATCATGTTTTGAAGTAACTTCAAGGGAATCCAGCGACCCATGCAAACAGAATAAACTTTAAGTGCTAAGAAAATGTACATTTTCTGAACTAAAAAGGAAATGCAGGCAACAAAAGAACAATTTTAAACAGTTGTAAGCATTTAGTGGAGTAATAATTTGCATGCACAATTTCCCTTCAACTGCTAATTTGCACATGTAACTGCAATAATTGTATGTGCACTGTAAGTACATAAATACACTATAAGTATTACACATAGTCAAAATCATGACCTAGTAACTGTAGTTCCTTGACTTTAGGTAGTTGTAAATGTGCTATCATCTGTCTTTGACCTATAATATTGTCCTGGCTTCAGAGGAGTCAGGAAATGTTTGAAGTCTTGAGGGGATTACCCTTCTGTTTAAAGAGAAATAAGTAAATGCAGTGCCAGAATGTTCTTTCAGTCTTTTCTTAAAAAAAAAAATTACCTAATCAACATAGTGTCTGCTATGACTTGGAACAAAAATGAGAAAAAGCAGCAATAAAGCGTATACAGATGTAGTACTAGTCTCAGAGCTAAGTAAATAGCTATGAGTTCAGACCTCTGGCTAACCAATGGTTAGTCATATAAGATTGTCCCCCAGTTGCTGTGTAAAACCACAAAGCCCTAAGCCATCCATTCCCCACTGCATTTATTTTTCTAAATGCAGAATATGTTGCATTTGTAGTTCCTGGTGTTGGGTAAGTGGGATATCCCAGTTTGTCCAGCTACTCTGCAACACAAAGACATGCAAATTTGAGTGCCTATTGCTAATTGCCCTAAAGCAATTCATTTGTTGGTCTTGCCAAAGTATCTAAGTATTGAACTATTAAGCCATCAGCGAATATATCTGCTTCTGTGGGTTCCTTTTCCAATTATTTATTTCAAGCATTTTATATTTACCTGGTGTTGAGGTAGTTTGGTTACTTTTGCACTAGCTCTTGCTTTCCATTTTCTCCTATTAAAAAAAAACTTCCTTCCCAAAGTTGAAGCATGAAGTAGGAAACTTATTCTCCAGAGCATGGAAGTGATATAAGTGGGCATTTAGCTCAGAGGTTGTGACTCTAATGCATGTCACGTTATACTTATTCTGATAATAAATTCTCTAACTTGCTGATATTCATGTGGCCTTCCCATTTACCCACCTATCATTAAAATCCTTGGCAATAATGGGCTTGACCAAACCAGTTAATAAATATTTGTGCTGATAGTTTAGAGATGCGAACAGTTGGGGGACTGAGACCAGTTATACTCATTTCCAATTAGTGTTTAAATTAGGATTAAGATCCATGTGTTCAGAGATGAATAGCTGATATGTTAACAGATTGCACCTGTTCTACCTGCTTCTAAGTCTGTAGACTTTTCTTTAGTATGCTTCGCCAATTTTTTTATAATCCGTTGTTTCTGGTATGGTGATGATGTGTGGATATGTTTCCCAGACCTATTTCCTGTTCCGGTGGAGTACAAGTCATTGACTTCTTTTTTCCTTGTTACTTTCTAAAGAAAGTTGTCATCAATAATGGCAGTTTAATGAAGGTATGTTCAATCGAATCCCTTGTGATTCATTCACAAGATCTACCACAGCCTATTTCACTACTATCTTACTCCATTTTCACGTTGGTGTAACTCAGTTGTTAGTCTCAGGTGTAGATGGATTTTTGTTATTTTCATATTAAGTTGGAAAGCATTCCTTACTAGATTCCTGTGGTTATTCTGCCTATGCAGGGTTTGCAGGATGTCGCTTTGAGAAAATATTTTCAAATATCTTAAGAAATGTTAGACCTGATAATGCAACTCATGTTCATGCTGGTGCAAGCTGCTACATGAATAGTCTTATTGACATCATAGATTATGAAGTCATGTTGATTTCATTGTGATCACTCACATAAATAAGGTTTGCACTATCAGGCCCAAACCTTTTGTCTCTGAATTCTGTTTTGGGCAGGATTCACATGTATGAAAAGTAGTGATGATCTGATCCAAATATGTCAAAATGTTGGCATGTTAAAACTCTGGCACTTGTGCCTGTCTCTTATTATCAGTTAAGAGCATTATTTATTTATTTATTTCAAAAGTCATACTATACATTATAAAATCAGAGAAATTCACTTGGTATTTTGGGTTCCCCCCCACCCCACCCCACCTTGATACATTCAATAGTACTGTCATTTGTGGGTCTGGCTTTAAATTAACTGAACAAAAATTGTTTAGGCTTTTTTGTAATGTTACCAAAAGAGTTTAGATATGTTCAAACTTCATGAATATTGGTTTCTGTCTTTCTGTGAGAGGTAATTTTTTTGTTGAAAGGGAAAGACTTGTTCTCTATTATATTTGTGAAAATCCATAGTAATTTCACTGATTACAGTGGACGTTTTCTGGATTACACCTTGGTAACTGAGATCAAAATCTGGCCCACATTCAGTTGTTAATACTATGAACATCAAAAGAAATTCCCCTTTTAATTGGCTTATACTTACATCAGGGGTGGGCAAACATTTTGGCCCGAGGGCCACATCAGGGAATAGAAATTGTATGGCGGACCATGAATGCTCACAAAATTGCGGCAGGGGTGCAGGAGGGGGTGCAGGTTCTGGCTGGGGGTGTGGGCTCTGGGATGGGGCTGGAGATGAGAGGTTTGGGGTGCAGGAGCGTGGTCCAGGCTGGGATTGAGGGGGTTGGAGAGTGGCAGGGGGATCAGGGCTGGGGCAGGGGAGTGGGGAGAGGCTCCAAGTGGCACTTACCTCAAGTGGCTCCTAGAAGCAGTGGCATGTTCCTTCTGCAGCTCCTACGTGGAGGCACAGCCAGGAGGCTTTGCTCGCTGCCCCATCCGCCGACACCACCCCTGCAGCTCCCTTTAGAGCACATAGGAGCTGGAGCGGGGCCGTGCCACGGCTTCAAGGAGCCGCATGGTGCGGCTCCGACCCTGCGCCCCAGCCGGAGCACCAGAGTGGAGCTAAGCCTCGTGCACCCCGGCTGGAGCACCAGAGTGTGGCTGAGCTGCTGGTACAGCTTGCAGGTCTGCTTAAAACGGCTCGCAGGCCGTAGTTTGCCCACCCCTGACCTACATGCAGTTCATTTATAAAATCCAGAAGGTTTATAACTTGGCCAAATTTGGGCACGTTTTCACTGAAACAGCAAAAAGCACATCCCTGACACATGGGCAACGCTCAGGCCTAATTTCAAGTTACTGCTACAAAACAAGGGATCACAAGATCTTAGTGAAACAGTTGCAGAGCCCCTTTTGCTGAACCATTTAAAATACAGCCTGGGGGCATATATCAGTGATAGAAAATTGCAGCCTGAACAGTTGAAGCTCAGCAAAGATTTATAAATAAGTGAAAGCAGGTCTTATAGCTGAATGTGTTGAGCAACCTCAACTATCGGTATTACTGGTGTCTTCTCATGTAATGAGAGCTAACAGGTAAAAATGTTCAAGTTGTCTTTTTACCAGTGTAAAGACATTGCCAAAAGATCAAAATGTGAATTGTACCCTAATGGAAAACACTCTGACACCCAAAGCACCATCACAACTCAAAAATTCCCATAACTTCATAACAAATGCTCTGAAAAGCACCACTCTGGAGACCATAGCTATATTCAAAACAAGACAGAGTGGTTCATCCCGATTTAGCCATTAACTTGTCAGTCAGAGGTTCTCATTTAGGACCCAGTTCATTTAGGACCCTTAAACACATAAGGAGTCCCACTGATGTCTGTGCATGCCTAATGTTATGCAAATGCTGAAGTACCTTAGCAAATCAAGGCTTTACACATTAGCCATATTAAATGTACATTTTAAGAATTTGTAAGTATGTTCAAAAATAAGCACAGCAGTGAAAGTGCCTAAATAGATTAATTTTGGAGCCACTGAATGATACACACTAGTGTTGAAACATGCAGAAGGGCCATATGGAGTTTTCTACATATATAACTTGTTCTGAAACTGAAATGAATTATTCTACTGTCAGATGTGCCAGTGACCAACAAAACACTGAAAATCATACTAATGGCTCAGTTTTGCAAAAGAAATCTACAGAATACATGCAACTATGCAGCCAGGTAGCATGGATCTTTGGGCTACAACATGTGCTGTCTGGCACCTGGAGGTGTCAACCTGACAAATTTCAAGCAATCAGTATACTCAGAAAAATTAGGAGCATGGTGCCTCTGCAGAGCAGAACTTTGAAACTTCAAGATCTGAGGTTCTTTCCAATCAATTAGTATAGAAAACAGAACATCAAAGTGGATTAAGAAACAATCTGTGGAAAGCAGTCTTTACAAACATAGGAACAGACACGACATAAAGGGGAATATGTGAACTAAGGGATCCATATTCTGAATCAATTTGCTAGAAATCATTGGTATAGAACACTGAGTTTCTGGAGATTGGCTGTTTTTTAAATGCAAAGTGAATGCAGCTTTGGTAAGCAGTGGGTAAAAATACAAAAAGAAAAGGAGTACTTGTGGCACCTTAGAGACTAACAAATTTATTTGAGCATAAGCTTTCGTGAGCTACAGCTCACTTCAAAAGCTTATGCTCAAATAAATTTGTTAGTCTCTAAGGTGCCACAAGTACTCCTTTTCTTTTTACGAATACAGACTAACATGGCTGCTACTCTGAAACCGGTAAAAATACAGTTGCACTTTCGCCCCCTCTTTCTTGGTCATCATCTACCCTCAGAAGTACATATTAAGGTTCTCATTTAGATCACTGGGAACGTCAAAGAGGAGAAAGAAAAACTAAACCTTTGTTTGAACAGAATGTTAGAGAAAGCACTTAAAGGTCTGCTACAAAGCCCATTATTAGTTAGTACAAAGACTCCCATTAACTTCAGTGGGTTTGGGATCAGACTTACACAGCTGGGAATTTATTATAAAAGGAGACGGTGCTAGTACAGAACATATTAAACTTTGAAATCTGTTAAAAGATGCACAAAAAAGCAGAAAAATGTTATTGATAAGTAATTTTTATATTAAAATTTGGGGGGGGATTTAAGAAACGGGAGAAATGAAAGGAACAGAAGGAATAGCATCAGGATATGTAGCATAGATCTTACTATGATCAAATAAAAAAACATATGAAATAAATACAAGGGAAAAAGCAACTGGCAATTAGATATACTGATGTCCGGAACTCTGTCAGCTGACAAGACTCTTCACTTGCATGAAGGCTCTGGTTTTAATTTTTATTTACCCTGGCTTCCTCATTTTATGCACAAGAATGAAACCCAGGAGATTACACAACCTACCTGCCTTTGGAGAACTGTGAGAAGCAGAGTCATTAAGATATAGTGAGGAAAATATCAATTTGAATCCTTTAGAAACATGAGAGAGAAAAAGGGACCTTAAGGAGACAGAAAATTTGCTAGTGCTTTTATAAAGGAAAACAAAATTGGGCAAGATTATTTAAAATATGTATTTTAAACCTTGCTGCCTCTATACTTTCATTAGTGATATAACGAGAAATGAGCAAATCTCAGAAGATTCATCAGTTTAGTTCAAGAGCTGGCCAAAGATTAGCTTAGGTTCCTATTTTAACCATGCTTGTTTGTCATCACTATTTATGTACAACATGCCAACCAAATTTCTGTCTTTCAGCTCCCAAGCTATTTTTCTTTTTATCTCCCCCCCCCACACTCCGTGGTTGTAAAATGTTTTGTCTTTACTAAACAGAATAAAAAGTCTTGAGAAGCTGCTCTGTCAGAGCTAAATCCTGTGGTACCTCATGGGACTGCAGAAGACAGAAAAATAGTAAAAAGCTGTGTGATGGTTGTGCTGGAGGCTAGAGCCAAAGCCCTGTGTAAAAGTGAAGGTAGCCCTCTGTGCACTATAGGTTAAAATTCTGTGGCAGATCTCTGTAGGCCAGAGATATGACCGCTAGTAGAAACGTGGTCTGCATCTACTATGTCAAAGCAAAGGAGGAGCAGAAATCTGTTTGCTGCTTCTCCCTAAAGAGTCTGATGCCTGGCTGCCAGCAGCTATCTAGTCATTTAAAACAGAGTATCTCTTCCCTCTGCCCTAATATTTTCACAAGGAACTTTGCTCTGTTTCTCTCACACTCTGATAAACATCCAAACATTGGTTGCCGAGAGAGCCTTTTAATCAAAAAGAGATTTCAGAAGATTTTATTTGGGCAGAATTTAACCCAGACTGAACCTTTCTTCTTAAAATTCTTCAGTTTGCATCTTTTTTCAACAGTTTTGTGGAACATATGAATTTCCCAACTTTCATTCCATGCGAGGAAGGGAAGTTTTTGTCTTGGAATTCTTTATACTGCGCTCGCTACAGTTATTACTTGAAAATTCGTTATGAATCTAAATTCATAGCAAATATTCCCATCTTTTATGCTGTATCCCTCACTCCTTCCATTCTAAGCTGAAAACCCTCACGTATCAGCAGTATCAATGGGAATATAAAAGACTGCCCACTACTCTTCTCAAATACTTTCCCTTTTGTTGTTGCCATCACATAAGTTGCACTATGAAGCTCCCAAATGGCCTGAATAGTGCTATTCTGTTGCATAGACTAGTGCCACAATCAATTCTGTGCTTGTCCCACCTGCAAGAAGAATATTGTTTGAATTAGGCTAGGTGGCCAAATATGAGACTTCAGTGTTTAATGGCATATACTTATTTTTACTGACTGTTTTTTTACATCAGACCACTTCTTCAGATTTCATGCCATTTGTAAATGTGATATTTATAGTATGCTTCTATGGAAACCTATCATCAAATTAAAATGAATGAGACCTCTTGCTACCATTAACTTAATAACATGCCACAAATGTTTAGGAGAAGAGACTCTTAAATCTCTTGTGATTATGAAATATGCAGCAATGTTGTCTGAAATGATTTGCATGTATTCATGTGGTTTTGTGAGTCCTTTAATGTTCTGCATTGCTGGTCTTTATCCATCAGATTTGAAGTTGCATTTTAGAGTGCTGAGCCAGTGTAGGTTGCAAGGAAATGACAGAAAGTAGGCATGGTCTGAACAAAGCTAGGATTCTGGTTGGAAAAATAAAGGAATTATTCAGGTTCAGCAAAACTCATATAATCCCAGTCTGATGATCCCAAGATCAGAGATTTCCGATTTCCAGCCATTGAGTTTTTAAGTCTTACCTTTGAAAAATGACAGAAATAAGAGTTAATTTCTTCGGTATTACTGGCAAATTTGTAGCATATCTTTCTCTCAAGATTATCTTTCTTTTATTATTTGTATTCTGGGTTATGGTAGCACCTGTTACTGGGGCCCGTTGTGCTAGACACTGGGCCAAACACACAGTAAGAGACAGAGAGATTAAAAATGAAACAGATGAGAGACAAAGGATAGGAATACAAAATGCAAGTGTATGACTGGGAACTGGGCACAGTGTCACACAGAAAGGCTGTGGTAGAGGCAGGAACTTAGTGCAGGTTTCCTGCATCCTAGCACAGTGGCTTCCTCCCAAAAAACGTACATATTAGGGGGGAAAAAAGAAGTCTGAGATGCACCGTAGAGGCATGAGACTTTTCACTTCACCATATAAAGGTAGATACAACTACCATCTAATCTGACCTAGCAGTCCCCCTCTAGCTCCTGAGTGCTGTTCATTGGGCTCTTGCGAAGAAGGACATTAGAACACTCCCTCTTGTCTTTGGCATCAAATGGATACAGCGTCTTCATCTTTGACATGTTTTATGCATTGGGATCACTTTTGTATGTTGAAGGGTTGATTGAGACCTGCCATGAGGACCCCATTAAGGATGAAAGTTTTGTAGATTAAAGTGTTTAAGAAAATAAACAGATGTTTCTTGCAACATTCTGAAATTTCTCTCCACTATATTGTCCCTTGACGATATTGTACAGTTGTTAAATATTTATAACACAGGCTCAACTCCCCCCAATGGGCATATTATTTGTTTTTCTTTTCTTTTCCTGTATTTTCTTTTCAATTCTGACATCACTGTGCATAGTTAAAAATTAGTCATGGACCGTAACATTTTCATTGGCTTCAGTGCCTTACACTTTACATTGCCCATTCGACTTAAACCCTTTCTGTTTACTGAAGCAGAACATCTTGCCATGGTAATCATATTTTCAAAAGCTTAATTAATCATATGTAATGTGAGGTAAATGTACTGTACCCTTGTCTGGCACGTGTTACTTTCTCTGCAGATATTTTCCTGTTTTCCTTTGTTTCTGACTAGGAAGTAGAAATGAGCCTGGACCTAAATCCCAGGTCCTAGCACCGTCAAATTGTAGTGAGATTTGGATTTAGATCTGAAATTTCTGACTCAGGCTCATTCTTCAAGTAGCTGATGGTAGTGTGGAATTATGTGAAAAGGTGCAATTCTGAAACGATGAGCTTGTGCTAGTTTTGTAGCTCCTGATAGAAAGTAGTGAAATCAAATCACAGATGATACTCATTTTTGATCTCTCAGACTCGGACAGAAAATCCCACCATACCTAGTAGGGACTACTGAAGTAATCTTTAGAAGGCGTGACTCATTTTTAATTTCCCCATTACTCCCAATCCTCCAAGCTTGGAGAAGCATATGTTTCCCCTCCCTGCCATTTTAAAGAAGTTTTTTTTTTTTTTAAAAGCATTTGAGGAAATATTTTTCTCTTTACCGCTGCCAGATTTATGAACAATGACTAGGCAAGTGACAAGCTGAGACTGCTGCCTGCTAAGTATAATGTACGTATTTTACTGTTTCGTTGCTCCCCTCCACACATTTATCTGTTTCATCCTCCTGTTGCATCTTTAATAAACCTAGTTTGTGAGAACTTTGTTACAGGAAGTGCCTTCCTGTTCTGTGTTTGCACAGTGCTGAGCACTATGAGCCCTGATCTCTAGTTGGTTTACAGATTACATTCCTTCTCCTTGGCCTGTGCTAAGGTCACCCAAACCTCCTGGAAAGGTGGGGTTTCTCTGTTTCATCACAGTTCAGTTTTGTGCCTAGGAAAAGCCATTTTAAATTCCCTCATAGATTCCTATTTTATTAAACCCTAGGTGAAACTGGCTCCTTACACTATACCTAACATACAAATCAGTGTGTGTGTGTGTGTGTGTGTGTGTGTGTGAGAGAGAGAGAGAGAGAGAGAGACTGGTCCTACAATTTTCACTAGAGCTGAACTCCCATTGGGTTCAGGGCAAGTTTGGCCTGAGTGAGAACTGCAAGAGTGGGCTTAAGTTTATACTGTTCCTGTCACGGCTCACAGCTAAGAGGGCCAAACTCAAGTCAGACTGTTAGAAATCAGCACAGACACCACAGATTAGTGATATATTTTATCATTAAATGTCATGAAGCCAGTAAAAAAAAAAAAGTGTACTTCTGGATCACGATATTAGTTTTACCATGGAGCCACAGACAATCCCCTTTAGGCACTCCAGCCCCTACTTTGCCATCCAAACTGACTGCATTTTATGAGGAAAGGTTATTAAAAGCAAAAATTCACTACCCATTAGGTTTCAGAGTAGCAGCCGTGTTAGTCTGTATTCGCAAAAAGAAAAGGAGTACCTGTGGCACCTTAGAGACTAACAAATTTATTTGAGCATAAGTTTTCGTGAGCTACAGCTCACTTCATTGGATGCATCTGATGAAGTGAGCTGTAGCTCATGAAAGCTTATGCTCAAATAAATTTGTTAGTCTCTAAGGTGCCACAAGTACTACCCATTAGGTTACTTCCAGCCCAAAAGAGCTAGTCACTTACTCCTGGTCAAAACATGCTTCAGATCCTATCAAAGACAATGCTATAGCCAATTCTTTAGTAGACTAAAACTAGAGATGTATGGATTAAGAAAAAGTAATTAGTTATAGCAAGATTAAAACTAGGGTGACCAGACAGCAAGTATGAAAAATCGATACAGGAGGTGGGGGGTAATAGGAGCCTATATAAGAAAAAGACCCAAAAATTAGCACTATCCCTATAAAATTGGGACATCTGTTCACCCTAATTAAAGCAAATAAAATACATTACAGGTGAATTAGAGTTTGTAAATTCAAAATAAAAGCAGAGTTGTAGCAATTTGCCAGTTTCACAGTCTTTTCATAAATTTTCTCAGGGCTTCCCAAAACTGACTTTTGGGGACTCCTGTCTGGCATGTGGAACATCCCTGTCAATGGTCAGGTGGATCAGAGTTGCAGAATCACTCCCAGTGTATTTTCTTATTGTTGAAGACATTCTAGCATTTGTCCTTGTCTTTGCCAGCATGTGTCTGTAGACTTCCCATTGCGGAATGCACAACAAACCCCTCTTTGAAGTTAACCTCCATACACAAGTAATCCAGTTACACTGATTTACATAAGGCAATTGCCGGTCATTCATTATAACAGGGATAGATAAATGAAGAAAACATAGGTAATATTCATTAGTTTCATGCAGTGTATACACATTTTTGATCGTAAGATTAATTAAATACAGGCTATAGACATGAAAAAGGACATTGGAACAACAGGTTAACTTAGCTACACTAGTACACATCAAACAGGATACATATACAATGTAAATAGCACTCATCTGGTTACAGACAAATGTAGGCAATAACATTAACATTTAATGGACAAGTGAATTGGGACGCTTAACACTGCCGTGAGGTTGTGACCCGAGCTCAGCTAGCTGCTTCTTCAACAGTTCCCTTTCTGAATTAGTTAAAACAGTCATATTACTCTCTGAAGGAAAGAAGTGGATGCCTGTAGCGCTTTCATTTTTACCCAGAATGTCTACTATATTACAGTTCTATTTAATGAAATACAGCTGGTATTTGCCTCCTTCACTGTACTTAAAATGTTAAGGCCCGTTTGCATTGGTGTGTGCTGGCTGCTTTGATAGTTTGGTAACACAAGTATTCAGAAACCCACTTGCAAGTTAAATTTGGTTTACAGCTGTTCAGCATTGGCAGAGCAGCACAAAGCAGTTGGAACATGCTGGTGAATCTAGTCTTGGGTATGTTTAAAAAAACAAACCAAAAAAACCCCAAAAAATGGACCCTCTGAATATTACTGTAGTGTATACTAGGGTAATGGCTTTTACAGTTTGTTGCAGTTTTCTCACATTGGTTTAAACATGAAGCATGCTGTAAGACATTTCCTCACCATTACCTTCCAGTTTCTACATAAGAATACAGGGGTAAGGGTGGGGGGGGAAGTGTGAGATAAAACTGAGATTTTGTCTCATCCCAAAAATGAGTATGTAATTTAATACATTGTGTATTAATCTAATTGCCCATGCAGGGAAAGCACATTGGCTGCTGGCTTGAGGCAAGTCTCTGTTTTGTAACTGAGCAGTAGGTTGTCCTGTTTTCCACTTTATGATTGTCAAACATGCAAGCATGTCATACATTATGTCAGAGAAACAAGATGGGAGAGGTAATGTATTGTATTGGATGAACTTCTATAGGTAAGAAAGACAAGCCTTCTTGTTTACATGGGTGACCTGAAGAAAAGCTCTGTGTAAATTCAAAAGCTTGTTTCTCTCCAGCAGAAGTTTGTCCAATAAAAGATATTACCTCAGCCACCTTGTCTCTCTGAATATCCTAGGACCAATATGGCTACAACAACTCTGCATGTCTATCTTATGTGATACTCTCACATTTGGCAGCCCTGTTCAGCCTACCTGCATCTTAGGTGAAACTTCACACTTGTCAGAGAGAGAGACTGTTTTCCATGAAATGCCTTTTGGCTGAGAGAAAGGCGCTGAGAGCAGACACCCCATCTGCTCTGGACTCATTTCTGCTACTGAATAGTGTTGTATGCAGTGGTGTTATAGCTATGGTACATGTTTCCAAAGATACATAAACAAGGGAACCCAAGCAGAACCATCATATGACACACCTACTAAAGAATATCTGGGCTCATAAAAACTATCCTCAAACCACTCACCACACGAAGGACCAGCTTATTCCAGGACACAAGTGACTTCCTCCCCAAACCACAACATTAAAAATCTCCCTCCGAACACCATCCTTGCCACTAAGCATATCACTTCCCTATACACCAACATCTCTCAAAATGACAGCATAGCTGCCTGCCTCAGAAATTTATAAGATAATGGACAACCCTCAGATATCCACCCCAAACACATTGTGAGACTCATCTTTCATTTTTACACATAACAGTTTTACCCGTTCAACACCACACACTTTGACCAAACCATGGGAGAAGACATGGGTACTAGAATAGCTCCCCAATATACCAACCTCTTCATGGACCACTTTGAAGAAGAATTTCTGGACAAATACACCACAAAACCAATGATATATCTGAGATACAATGATGGTATTTTCATCCTCTGGACAGACGACTTAAACTTCCTCAAACATTTCCACCACAACTTCAACAACCACCACCCTTCTATTAAACTCTCTTTACACCGCTCCCACACTACCATCAACTCCCTGGATACTACGATCAGCTTCAACAGTGGAACCCTATAGACAACTATATACAAGAAACCCACAGATCACCACACCTATCTTCATGGATCCTGTAACCACTCCAAAGACACCAAGAAATCTGTTTAACTACAGCCTGGCACTCAGATACCACAGAATATGCTCCGAGGAGAAAGCTGGAATGTATACCATAAGACACTCAAAACTGCTTTCACCAAACAAGGACAGTCCACCAGAAAAGATGACCACATCATGTTACAGGCAACCCAAATACCCCAAGAGGACCTGCTTCAATAAAGAAATCAAACTCGCTCTGACCACACGTCTAGTTGTCGCCTACCACCCAACACTGGAACCCATATGGGGTATCACCAAACTACAGCCCATAGTCAATGGGGACCCCAACCTGAAAGGAAAAAATGGGTTTGTTTAGTCAGGAAAAGAGACAGCTGAGGGGGAACACAAGTCTTCAAGTAGAAAAAGGTTGTTATAAAGAGAAGGATGATAAATTGTTCTCCTTCTCACCTGTGGACAGGGCAAAAAGTAGTGGTCTTAAATAGCAGCGAGGCAGTATGACACTGCACCCCATATTCTTCATAGTGATGTTATGATTCTGGCATAATTATGATATGTTTTGTACAAGATGGGTCATGTAAAGTGTCATTGGAAAAGTTATGATTTGCTGAATATGATCTTTTTTTTTATGCATGCATCATTTTTGTATCTGAAGTTTTGAATAGGACTATGTATCTGTATTTCAAATGTAGTTATACATGGGTGACATCCATTAGGAAAAATGCTTCTTGTCTAGATAGCCAGCTGTGAAGAGCCTATTCAAGGTAATGGACCTTTAGGAAAAACAATAGGCCTTAGGAGAAGCCTATCTCCCACCTGGTAAGCCTTCCTGAGAACGCTCCAGACAGCCTGTATGCAAGGGCTGCTATGACTCAGCAAGGCATGCAAGGGCATGTGACCAGGCCACATGACTCTGGACTCTCCATTTTGGGATGTCTGTATTTTGGAACAAAGGGTTACTGCCATATGCTAAAGCTATATAAGGCAGAGAGTGACCTCATCTGTTGTTCTTCACTCCCCCACAATGGAACACCTAAGAGAAGCTCCCAAGGAAAAGGACTTGGAATGGGGGGTGGGTATCCCAAACTGCAAAGAAAATGCAGCTTGTCCCTTAAGAATCTGCAAGCCTGCTTGTATCATGAGACAGAATGAGAGCTGCTATTCATATCCGATCTATCTAGTATGTTAAACTTAGTTTGCGTTTTTGTCTGTTTGCTAGGTAATCTGCTTTGATCTGTTTGCTATCACTTATCACTTAAAAATCTATCTTTTTTGTAATTAATAAACTTGTTTTTGTTTTATCTAAACCAATGAGTTTGAACGAATTGCTTGGAAATGTTAGCTCACGGGGCAAAGGCTGTTGCATTTCCTCTCCACGTTGTGGGGGAGGCGAACTGGATAATAAATTCATACTGGTCAGGGTTTTGACAAGGGCAGGATGGTACAGTTCTGGAGTCTTAGGCTGGGAAGCTGGTGGTTATTTTGGCTGTAGCCTCTCAATTGTTGGTTCGTGCAGTGGCTGGTCAGCCTGCATGTAACTGCAGCTGCGTGTCTCTCTACCTGTGTGAATGCTGGTGGAAGTGCAGGACGGGGAGAAGGTCTGCAGCTTGTCACAGCAGCACAGTTTGAGAGTGAGCCCACATGGCTCAGTGGTACCCCAGTTCCAGGTGGCACCCTGGTATCTGTGGGAGATTAAGGTTAGACATTAGGAAAAAATTTCTAACCGTAAGGGTAGTTAAGCACTGGAATTAATTACTTATGGGAGGTTGTGGAATCTTAGTCATTGGAATCTTCTAAAAAGAGGTTAGATTAAATTATTAGTCTAGATAATAAATATTAATTCTGCCTCAGTGTCAGGGACTAGACTAGATGACCTGTTGTGGTCCCTCCCTGCCCTACATTTCTATGATCCTGTGTTTCATATTTATACAGTCTTGAAACTTTTTTTCTCAGTAAGGCAAGCTATAAAATATTGTAAGCACATAGCAGTGTGAGGTTTAATGCCAGGAGCCTTCAATAAACATTAATAGCACTTTGGAATAAACTTAGTGCAATGATTCCTGCAATCAGACTGACTAATACACCTGGCATTAAATCTCTATATGGAAAATGGCTGATGCTAGCATCAACGACATTACATGAATGTTGCGCATTCAGAGATGGAAAGGAAAGGTCAAAAAAAATCTTGGTCAACAGAAATATACTTTCAGATAAAATATAGTTGAATAGCCCTGTTTTATATAACAGATCTCAACGCATATGGTGGGATTTTTGTTTGGGTTTTTTTTTTGCAGGGGAGAATAGTGGCATTTTAGTGACACTATGAGGTAGCCTAGGTTCAAAACAGAAAATTTTGATTTTTAAAGAATTGCAAATTTTAATATAAATAGAAACCTTTTCATTCTTTGGGTTTTTTTAATTGAATCATTGGAAACTTTTGGAGGTGTTTTGAATTTAAAAGTTCACTTGCAATGTTTGCTGCAATCACTGCAGTAAATTTGTGCTAGTTCAGATGAATCTGAAAGTGACTAGACAAGTGAAACTGATTGATCTATTTCTATGTTTCTACTCCGTGAAATATGAAAAATAGACTAACAACATAAAATTGGCTTTAATAATTTCTGGCCTTATTAAAACAGACTTCAATAAAATATAGGCTTATATCGCAAGTTCTGTCAGGCAAGGACTGTCTCTCTATTATTAGAAGAGTGCCCAGTACGATGAGAACTCTAGGTGCTACCATAACATTAATAAATCACCATAATAATAATATAGGATTTTTAACCACAGTATGTCCTTTGAATAATTCACTTTGGATTCCCTCCTCTAAGATGTCAATCCCTGGGAAATACCATGTGCATTAATTATTTAGGGATAGATTCTGATCTCATTTATATTTGTTTAAATTTGGAATAATGTCATTATTTTCAATAGGATTACTCTGCATTTACACCAGAACTGAAACCAGAGCCTAGCCCTTTGTGTGAACGACCGCTCTTCACCTTTAAGCAGAGGTTTTGGGGGGGGAGGAATCAAAAGGGTCAGCATGGTCACTGTCTCATCCCCTGGGAATAAGGGGCTTAAAAGGGGCAGCCCTGTGCCTTAAACATCCCTTTTGCATGGAGCAGACTGAAGTGGAAAGTATACAGTGACTGGATAAATGGCTTGGAAAAAGACTTAAAAAGAGGTGTTCATTAAAGGAACAAATGGTGGGGGGAGGGGATTGGGGACTCCTATGATTGGTACGGCAGGGAGCCAACCCCCCATTATAATAGCCCACCTGAACCCTCCTACCGGGCGGTGGGGGTGGGGGATCCCGCAATGAATTTGCTGGAGAGACCTGGATGGAAGAAGAGGGGGAGCTGGTAGAAGCTCCTGGGTAATTAAGGAATAAACATGGGGTTACCTGCGCTGTACGCTGTTATCTGCCAGATAGTCCCAGACATCTAATAATAAAGGTGTGGCCTGATTAAATTCATGTCAAATGTCTCCTGTCCTTCCTTCGGTATAGCCAGACAAATGCTGCTCTGGTAAAGGAGCCCTTTCTTTACACAAAGTCCAAAGGCTATTACAGAAGTACTGGTATATCCTAACTGTAGACGCCACTGTATCCACATGGCAGGGGGCAATTTTTGCAGGGCACATACTGCTTATATTATAATGTCACAGACTGAAAGCAGTATCTTTTACATGTAAAAGAAACACCTTACAGTAAGTAGCGACCTTTTCTAGATCTGTATCTTTCATTCGTTCTTTTATGTGGCTTGCTTCATCTTACATTTAAGTAGATTTTTCCATTCTTCTTAGCAGTGTCGTCACAAAAACAACTTTTGAAGACTTCACTTGGAATGTACTCTACTCCTTATTAGACTCAGATTGCATTCTCACAGTTATTTCAAATTGTTGGTAGTAATTGTCTGATATACTAATATTATAATACTTAGTCCTGCCATGAGTGCACGGTACTCAACTGGATGACCTCTCAAGGTCCCTTCCAGTCCTATGATAGTACATGTAAAAATTGCTAGCTGCTCAGTTTTGATGAGAGAATAGTAGAATATTTTTCTGTCTGATTATTTTGTCCTGGTAACAAGTCGTAGGAACCAATTGAGTTGCCTGTATTATGAGGACAATTCAGTTCTTGATCTTGTCCTCACTGAAGTCCAATGACAAACTTCTTCTCGATTTCCCTAGAAGCAGGAGAAGACCCAATGGCCTGGTCTTAAGATAATTGCAGTCAATGGGAACCTTTTGGCTCAGGCATTTAGTCAATAGTTTTAGGATGAAAATATTATTTCAAACAACATTAAGGGTCTGACCTGACTTTGGATTTCTGAGATTCCATTTTACACAACAGAATTTGATGAGACTGAGAGAATTTTCCCCCCTTGGCCCCATGCACAACTCCCACTGAAGTTAACTGGCAGAATTTGATTCTAAGACTTACGTGGAAGAGAGAATCATGTTAACTCCATAGACAAATTAAAAAAAGATCAATTTTTGTTTTGTTAGTTTTAAAAAGTGTTCTCTAAGGACTTCAGGACTGGATAGAGTAAACACCAGGTAGAGACTGTGAAAAGGGCCAAGAGATTGTGGCAGAGATATTTTAATGTGAAGAAAAATAGCACAGATAGCATATATCAGCAGCCATTTGTGCTACTTTAATTTTCTGGGATGTTCTGCTAGTCCCTAGTGCCTAGGAGAGGCCTCCATGTAAACAGAGAAACATGTTCTGATTAAAATAAAAATGGATCCTTCTTGATTAGTTTAAATAACAGGAGAAATGGTTTGCAAATATCCAAAAAGCAGGTTGTATGTACAATATTTCAAAAGCATGAGATTGTCTGTTTGAATTTTAGTATTTTCCATGTAAAGGTCATTATCATAAAGTGTCTTTCCCCTCTTTTTAGTTTGCTTATTTAAGAAATATGCAACTTCAACTGGTGTGCGAGTTTAAAATGTTATCCATGTGAGCCTTGAAGATAAAATTAAGATAGTTGCAGTTGCTATGCCTGAATAGCAGTAACGTATGTGCTAACAAGCTTCACAGCTTTAAGAGGCAGTTTAAAGTGTACAGTTATGTTGTGTTTAACTCCCTGGGCCTAGTGGCTAGGATTCCAGGATATCTAATAGCATCAAAGTTTGTGAGTTTGGCCTTAGGGAAGTAGAAATGGAATATACGGTGCTGACTTTCTACAAACTCTGCATGCCAATTTTATGAAATACCATCAGGTTTATGCTACTACTGTACTTCAACATCAAGATGTAATATCAAGGTTTCTACAAAGGGTTCTATAGAATTATAACTATGCTAACTCTGTTGAATGGATCTGAAACATGGGTAATGAAGAAGGTGGAAGGGCACTGATTTGACATTTTTGATTCTTGTCATCCTCATCAGCTGCTCCATATTAAATGGCAGGACCTGATCAGAAGTGAGGCTATTTGAAGCTGAATTTAGCGAACACCTCAATCAATGCTGGTTTGGTTTTGATGGCTTGTTTGGTATGAACGTATTAGGAAGGGAAGACCAACAAATTCCGAATTGTGTTTGCCAAGGAATGCCACCATAAAACTGATGAGCATATGATCACCAAAAGTTTTGGTGGTACCGTATCATTGCCATTGATGGATGTAATGTGAATATCCAGCCAGACCACTTTTATGAACTCGCTAGAGATAGAGCACGACCCGAGTCAAACGGCACGGAGAGTGTGTCCCATGTGGATTTGCCATGATGATTATGAGGGTCATATTGATGTGCCTGATTCAACTCCTGCTGAAGACAGACAGAGCTCTAATAGAAAAAAATGAAAATCAAATGTCAATAAGTTAGTGGGGACTTTGCAGCTCAATAAAGAGCAGATTGATGGGCATTGTGAGATATATAAGGAAGGGTTGTCTAGTGGTTAATGCATTTGACTGGGACTCTGGAGACCTGAGTTCAATTTCCATCTCTGCCGCTGACATCCATGTTTGTCCTTCGGCAAGTCACTTGGTTCCCTGTTAAGCATGTGCTTAATAGCTTAGATCTACTTAAGCAAAGAGTAGTTACAATAAACTCAATGGAGTTTCTCACATAGTCAAAGTTAAACGTGTTCTGGGGTGCTTTGCTGGATCAAGTTCTTAATGTCTCTGTTCCCTATCTGTAAAAAAATAAAATAAAATAAAAACAGGGTAATAGAATCTCCTTTCTCTCACTCTTTGCCTTGTCAATTTAGATTATAATTTCTTCAGAGCAAGAAATTTCTCTTACTCTGTATTTGCATAGTGACTGGCACATTAGGGCCCCAGTCTGCACTGGGATCTCTAGATGCTGCCATAATACAAATTAATACTAATAATAGAATGAGAAAAGTTCATTCAAAATTGTATTTAAGCAGATAACATCTATAACAGAACGTTTGTGGCAGGTGAGATGCATTCTGCTTTAATAAAGATAAAAGATAACTGATAACTCTTGGTGTCATTGTGGATAGTTCTCTGAAATCATCCACTCACTGTGCAGTGGCAGTCAAAAAAGCGAACAATGTTGGAAATCATTAAGACAGGTGTAGATAATAAGACAGAAAATATCATATTGCCTCTATATAAATCCATGGTATGCCCACATCTTGAGTACTGCATGCAGATGTGATCGCCCCATCTCAAAAAAGATGTATTGGAATTGGAAAAGGTTCAGAAAAAGCCAACAAAAATTATTAGGATATGGAACAGCTTCCATATGAGGAGATTAATAAAACTGGGACTTTTCAGCTTGGAAAAGAGACAATTAAGGAGAGAGATGATTGAAGTCTATAAAATCATGACTGGTATCGAGAAAGTCAATAAGGAAGTGTAATTTATCCTCCTAACACAAGACCTAGGGGTCACCAAATGAAATTAATAGGCAGTAGGTTTAAAACAAATGAAAGGAAATACTTCTTCACACACCTCACAGTCAACCTGTGGAACTCTTTGCCAGATGATGTTGTGAATGCCAAGTCTGTAACAGGGTTCAAAAAAGAACTAGATAAATTCATGGAGGATATGTCCATCCAATGGCTGTTAGCCAGGATGGACAGGGATGATGTCTCAGCCTCTGTTTGCCAGAAACTGGGAATAGGCAATAGGGGATGGACCACTTGAAGATTACCTGTTCTGTTCATTCCCTCTGAAGCAGCTGGCATTGGCCACTGTCGGAAGACAAGATACTGGGCTAGGTGGATCTTTGGTCTGACACAGTGTAGCCATTTTTATAATATGCTGGATAATGTATCAGACTGTTAATTTTTTGGTTGCAGAGATTTTCTGATTGTACTTGTTTTCTCTTCTTTTTCCTCTTTTGTTTTTAAAGCTACAGTAGAAGTGATTGGCTAAATTTTCCAGTTTTCTTCAGCACCATTATTTTACTGGTAACAAATCATTCCTTAAGTGTAAGCTCTTTATGGCAGAGACTTTCTCTCATTGTATGTTTGTACAGTGCCTGCTACAATGGGCCCAAAATCTCAGTTGGTTTAGGGGTACTAACCAACGCTACACGAATACAAATAATTAACAGCACAGTATTCCCTTATGTTTTACATTCAATTTATTTCATGCTGTCTCTGTATTGCAGATGTTCAGAGCCTTGTTCTCCTCTGCCTTACTTTTAGAGTAGTCATTTATAATTGAGCAAGGTGAGTGTAAGTGACTACACTATGCAGTGCAGCAGAGTATCGACCCCTCATTGTGTTGCAGATCTTTGTCGTGACAATATACACAGTAACTGTGGTATTGAAGTTAACAGCAAGAAGCTGGAGGTTTTGGCAACTGGATAGGGAATGGTGGGGACTTTTGGCACTTGAGAAAGTGTAAGAGAACGTTGGGGATTATAGAGACCTCGAAACTCCAAGCAAAACAAAGCATCTATGTAACGCAAACATACTGGTAGATCTTTACTCAGGCATAAGCCTGCACAGTGCGAGCAGATATCCCCACAATGGGATTTTTAATGGCTGATCCTTCCCTTTGGCATTAAAAGCCTTATTGTGTCATTCAGTGTGTCAAATCTTTTAAAAATGTAATTCTTTCATGATAAACACACCCTTTGAAGTTGCGTTATTTCTTTTATGAAATGTGTTCATGATCTTTTCCTTCAGGTTAGGAGCGTTGGTGGGGGAATGATTATAAAAACTGTCTACAGTAAAAAGCATGGAAATTGGCTTTTCTTTCTCTAGACTTTCATGTTTCACACCTGGATACTGTATTTAAATAGAAATCTAATGTAGAGGCATCTCTTTCCCTCAAAACATAATACTTGGTATGTGCATAGAGCACATTACATTTTTTCAGTGTTTTACAAGCATCAAACTAGTTTTGCAAAACTCCTGTGAGTAGAGTAAGTATATATAAATAAGGTAGGTAACCTTTTAACTAGTTGGTGAGCCTTCTAGTGGTGCTTACCATATATTTATGTTTTTAGAAGCCATGAGAAACCAGAGCAGCGGCATATAGGTAGTTAGGCCTGGCATGTTTGTTTATTATTTAGTAAACATGGTTATTTAGAACCCAGCTGTGCCATGTTTCTTCACATGGTATTGTTATATAAAGATCCAAAGGCACAATAGTAAGTAAAGTTTATTATATTTTTAGTATTATATTTTAGGGGGAAAATGAGGCCAACTGGTGAAATAACTTGCCCAAGATTAGAACATGGGAGTCTTGTTCTTAGTCGTTTATGTTCAAATGGTGACACTCAAGTTCAGTACTTAAATCAAAATACTGAAGCTTTCTAGGAGGTTGAGTGCCCTAAAACTGTCCATGAAGAAAAATGTAAACAAATACATGAAACCAGTGTTGATATTATGAATGAGATTTTCAAAAAGCAAGTCCTGGAGTCTGCAGAACACCTAGGAACGTGAGTTATTGTCCAAACTCCTCTTCATTCTGTGCTTTGATTTTTGTAGCAATTGAAAAGCAATAAGAGAACATAAACCTCAGCTCAAGCTTCTCTCCAGGACCTGGCTACGCCTAAGAACTCCTACCATGATGTCCTCTTTCCTGGTTTCCTTTGACCCATAGAGGCAATCACCTGCATTACAGAATCATAGCAATGTGGGGCTGGAAGGGGCTTCTAAAGATCATCAAGTCCGGCCCCCTGTACTGAGACATGACCAAGTAAACCTGGAGCATCCCTGTTATTAAAAACCTTCAAGAATAAGAATTTCACAGTCTCCCTGGGAAGCCTATTCCAGAACTTTAACAACCTTTATAGTTAGGTTTTTGTTCATATCTAACCTAAATCTCTCTTGCTGTACATTAAACCCATTATTTCTTGTCTTATCTTCAGTGGACATGGAGGAGAAATGATCAGTCCTCTTCATAACAATCCTTCACATATTTGAAGATTTTACCAGAGTCCCCTGAAGTCTTCATTTCTCTTGAGTAAACCTGCCCAGTTGTTATAACCTTTCCCATAGGTCAGATATTCTAAACTTGTTAGCCTGGGTGGGGATAATTGGGCCAACCTGCCAGCATGACCCAATAGAAAATACCCTCAAATTTAATGCATAGTTCTAGAACCTGAATTCAGGGCATCTCAGCAGACAAGCTCTGTCCTCCTGTTTGGGATCCTAGAATCTGACGTTATGTTACAGTCAATAAACAACAAAATATAGAGCCCAGGAAATAATTAAGAGTCATGGCACATACAGAGCCAGATTTTCGTAAAGACTTTTTGCTGTGTGACACAGGGAAGGTCCATTTTATACTGCAAAAAGAAGCCATTTTCAGCCATGCTGGAGGGACAGGTGTATTCTAAATGTGGTCCCCTGAGATATTTGTATTTGAATGTATTGATGATGTACTGATACTTTACCTGGCCCTCTTATCAAAACCATATTTTTATATGTGGTGGTTATTTTGGAAATAGAGATATCATAGACATTGTAAACTTAATGTCTGTGGAAATGCTCAGTTTAAAGTGGGTGATTATGTAATTTGTTTTACGGTAACTATAAAACTCATTGGAAAGCAATATGATAACGTATTTAGTCCATGGAAGCAGAATAGATAGTAAGAATATAAAGAGAGATGGATATAAAAATAAAAGGTAGGCCCCAGGGACATTTTTAATCTCCAAGTAAGAAGAAGTTTGAACCAACTTTGGATGGGCAAAAAAACAAAAATTGTTGATATGTTACGAACTAGACAAAATAGATTGCTTAGCCAGGAAATTGCAGCTGTGCGGGCTGAAACCTTTCTGAAGCATCCAAAACAGTTGGAGCTTTTTTAGGTTTTTCTACTCTTTTATTAATATGAATACATGAAGCCAGCTAACCCTCTAAGTATTCTAGTTTTGGACACTTCAATTTGAAAAATGAGACAAGTGGCCTCAGTCTTGGATTGACAGGAAATTAGATGATGCAAGAGAGCATAAAGCAGCATGGCTTGAACATGGTCACAGCCAAAACTACTAAAAACCATTTCATTTTCTTCATTTCAGAGGAGCAACATGATAAACCAGTCAGTCATATATGTTACAGGATTTGAGGTGTGTGGATAAATATCAAGGCCACAAGAAGATCATGAATAAATATACTGACATTTTGGTAATAAGAAAGTCAGGCACTTTACTTTTAATCAAGTAGCTGGCTTTGATCTGTAATAGCTTACTTCTGCCACAATACCATTTCATCTGTTCTCCTGAGTCCCAGACATGCAACGCTGAGTGTCTTTGTTCAAAGTTGATGTCCCCAGATACTTTTAAGTTGTTTCTGCTTTCCGTCTGGTCAAAGTCATCATTTGGTATCCTTAATCAAAAAAAAATGCTGACAATCAAAATCAATCTTAAGCCAAATCTTGAAGTGTTTCAATGCGTGAAACAAGGACGTTATAAGAAGCAAATGCATTATTTAGCTCAATTTTTATATAAAACCTATCTATTTTTAAGTCTTTTAAAACTTGTAAAAATGTCTGCTCTTAGTCAAGACAGATACTTAGAAGCACTGTTTTTGTTTGGCTTTAAAATTCCATAATTATATTAAGTTTGGGGCTAACTTAATTATCCTGCTTTGCCAGTAGAAATGATTCTTCAAAGCTGCTCTCATTTTCTGACTTCCTGGTTATGTGCCTTGTCTTTGATTTGGGGTGAAGGGAGAAGATTAGAATTTGATTCACAACAAGAATAAAGCACTTGACACTTGATATAGGTTTATAGAAAGTGTTGAATAAAACCAGATTCAGGTAGTGTCTGTAAGCATGCATATAAATAACGGGGGACATCTCGTGTGTAGTTTGTACTTGGGAGCAGCTCCTTTTAATCGTGAGAGATTTATTTGTGGAACACTGACGGACAGAACTTTCCAGTGAGATATTGGATTCCTCCAGTGTTTCATTTTATGTTGCTCTGCATTGTAGCACTGAACGTTAAAAAAAAAAAAAAGACGTGAAAATGTGGATATTGTAGTCCATAAGGTACTTCAGAATTATACAGAATATTACAATTACCTGCTCATTTGCTTTCCTTGGTCTTTCCATCTTTAGTACAGGTAGTGGTCATTGTGGCTAGACATCCAGTGGACAATGTTCCTAAAATAAGAGGAAAGATTGTTATCCCTCCCTCCCTTGCTGCTGGGGTGTTGGTGTGTTGCAGCTTTTATCTAATGAATAAATATCTTGCTGGAAAGTTGATGGCAGTCAATAACTCTCGTCTTCCAAGTTACGGTAACCATTAATCCCAACATCTGCAGGATTGTCATAGGTTTTACAGTTTCTATCATGTGTAATTTCAGTCACAGCCACTGTACCAGAACTGTGGGATAGCTCGGCATGGCTGTAGAGCTGTGCTGTATGATCCTGTATCACAATAGCATCTCTCCCAACTTCCCGTGTAAGCTGTGTTCCCCACCTGACTTCCTGTCGGCTGACACCATCAGCAACAGCTGCAGTCACTTCTGCCTCTGCTGAAATTGAGAGTCATTGGTGGGTGAGTGAAGAGGTAGGCTTCTCATTCTCACCTTTTAAATCCGTTTCTTATAGTCCTGGGGCTGGTGGTTGATTTCTCCTATTTTGTATCATTATTATATTGTTGAGTGGGGGAAATCTTTGTTTAAACGGACAGTGTTTCTCAAAGGTTTGGACTTAGCCTGATTTCCTACAGAAGTTCCCCCCCCCATCATGATATTTTATTCATGTACTTCCTTTATTATCATGAAGTGAAAACTGTACTTCATCAGCCACAATGTCTTGGTTCAGTGTAGCAGAACTAGAAAGAAACTGGTCTAGGTCCTATAAATGAAAGGCTTTTCTCTTTCCTTGGTGAAAGAGTTACTGAGTCAGGAACCAGGAAGTACTCTAGGCAGAGCTCTGCCTCTTTTGACTGTGTCAAGCTCTATCTTCACTGATAAACTACTTGTATTGGGGACTGCATGTAATGTAATGTGGGGTAGAAAGGGGGTAATTTTAACTTTTAGATCCCAAGTAATTTTATTTTAAAAATAGTAAATGTTTAGTTTAGAGAAACAACAAATAGTTCAGCTGTTTTGTTTTTTGTTTTTGTTTTTGTTTTGTTTTCCCCAACTGCCAACTGAGGCGTGTGACTTGTACTATGTTAATCACAGGTGTTCTTTTATAATTAGGAATATTAAGAACTTTAAATCCAGCCAGCTCCTACTATTTCTTTGTGTACCAATCTCTAGCCTCTGTCTCCTCACTTGGAATCCATGGTCTCAACATCCCTGGTACTTTAAACAGAAGAAACTGTTAATTTTTAAAGTTATAAACCAGTTTCATAAACTAATAAAATCATTACAAGAATAATCCTTGGTAGTCTTAGTTAACTTTATCTCATCAGTCCCTGTTGAAGTCTTAGGGAGATTTTCATTGGGCTGGTTTCTTCTTGAGTCTTCTGTGTTTTTTCTTACCGGTTTGTGGCAGTTGTTTTGTAGAGATGGACAGGATGAATTGTGAAATTTTTGCTGTCTAAGAAGGGAATCAGAGGGGGAGTATGTGGTGGTCAATTCAGAGTATTTTTATACCCGTCTTCCTGTTTCCATGAAATTATAGCCTCTTTCTGGATTGTTCAGGTTCGGAATTGGTTGCTGTCACTCTTCGGTTGGATCAGTGACTTTATGGTGATATCTTCAGCTTCTGGAAATGCAGTCCGCCTAATGAATATGCGACATTTCTAGTTTCCCCTGTTGGTGTGTGTGTGTGTGTGGCAGGAAAGCATCAGAGAGATCTAGTTTAACTTTAAACGTTTGGTTTTTCTGAGATATTATTTTATTAGAGTTTGACAGGAAGTGAAATTCTGTTTTGAAAAAGTCCAAACGGTAATGTTTTTCATATAAAAGTTTTTAGTTCTCAAAATAGTTCTTTTTAAAATTAAGCTCTGAAAAGAGTGTCTTTAAGCTTAAATGGTCATCAAAGAAGTCATTGTCTTTTATTTTTACCCTTCTCCTTGTCTTCAGGAGTTTGGTGAAAGATTGCTTAAGCAATGTCAGATAAATAATTTCCAAATGACTATAAATATTTCTGTATTCAAATAGCTTCTTATATTAGTAACAAGTTATAGCATCAAATGATCTTACTATGTTTGTATATAAAACATCTTATCATATTATTATATCTAGCAGTTATGTAAAGCCTTGCATTTAGATAGAACAAATTTGGAAATATCAGAAGAAACTTATCCTATCTTCAGCACTTGAGAGACAAAAAAGGTTTCCTCTTTAAGTGGAAACATAAGTTGGATGTAACCAATAGCTTTTGCAATACGTTTCCCATCATAAATGTTCTCCAGCTTTAAAGAATGAAGTCTTTAGTGTATTGACAAAATAAATCAATTTCAATAAGAATATTTCTCAAATTCTTTCTGTAGTTTTAAACTTATTTTTTGCTTTGAAAAGAAAAGAGGAGTTGGTATAGGCCCGCTTTATAGCAATTGAGCATCTATTAGATATTTGCAAAACACAATATATCTTTTAAACATAGCACTTAGAAAATAGTATAAAATTTAAGCAAGGTAAAGTATTAAATACAACGTTTTGAGTCTGTATAAACATTCTTAGGATAATAAACACTTTATGCATATAAAGCCTTGATTATCTTTTCTCATATTTGCTTGTCCTTGGGAGATAATGTAGGAACCTGTTGGAATTTCTTTAACTAGCTTTAACATTTTGCAACCTAACTAGCTAAACATAATTTGATGATGTTATATTTTTAAGCATCCTGGCTATAACATACTGTAGCTATATCTTAATATTCAGTAAAAGCACAGCCTTGCTTGTAATGAGCTAATAAAAATAAGTTATAATAATTTGAGATCATTTTTACATCAATATTGAGGTGTCTTACCTACAGCAGAGGCTTCACTAAGTATTTTGCTGCCTTAGGCAAACCGCAGATGGGCCCGCTGCCCTGGTTCATATGGTCTATCCTATCCCATTATATCTATGTGCCCGTATACCTGTGTTTTCATAGATCAATTAAATTTAATAGTTTGACAATATTTTTTATTATGAATAGTGATAATAAGTAGCTCATGTTTCTTCCCTCTCTTACATTCCTTTTTTTGTTCTTTCTCAGTATTTTACTTTTTGTTTCTTGAGGTTAGTGTTCGTAAAGACATTCATGTTTTTCACATTTGGTACAAATCTTCTCTCTGTCTACTCTTACCATCTTGATCCCCCTTGTGCTTCTCCTGTAGTAATTCCTGGTGAAACATGCTCTGATTTTTTTCTTAAATTAATACAAACAGTGTTATAGGTGTTGTACATAAAATTTGAGATATATCATAATTATATATAGTTGTTTTTACTCAGAATCAGATTCAGTATGTTCCCCCTACCTGCACTTCAATATCGGTTTCACCCTTCAAGAGGAAAGTGGTTCAATAGCAGAAGGTTTTTGCTTGGGTTAATGAATCATTTTCATTTGTGGCTTCAATAATTGAAGCAGCAAAAAATTATGCAGTGAGAGATCATTCCCAGTAAAACATGTCATTACATAAATATAGGCGACCTCTCATTGAACTGGAAGAAAACTCAACTATGCTGTGAAGTTTATTTTAGTGAAATGTTCAACATAATTTTTGAGAATGTGGCTTTCAAAAATGTGAGATGACCTTAAAGCAAACACAGCCCTCAGTCTCTCACCTCACCCTTGTATACTAATTTTGGGATCTCAGATGAATGAGAGGGGCTGAGAGTGAGAACGCATACTGTTGGAGGACTGAGGAGTACGAACATTATCAGACACCAGGAGGAAGGTCCTATGGTGAGGATAAAGAAGTAGTTGGGAGGAGGCCATGGGAAGTAACCCAGGGAGTTGTAGCTGTCGCACAACTGTTCCAGGAGGCACTCTAGACAGATGCATTCCACAGGGCCCTGGGCTGGAACCCGGAGTAGAGGGTGGGCCCGGGTTCCCCCCAAATCCTCGTAACTCCTGGTCAGACACAGGAGGAGTTGACCTGGCTGTGGGTTCACGAAAACTGGGCAAACTGAGGGCTGCCGTGAATCTCCGAGGCGAGCAAATCTGCCAATAAGTGCAAAACCCACCAAGGTAGAGGAGGAATTTGGTCACAGTATCCATTAAGTATCTACAGGTTTTTTAAAATATTTTTGGAAAAAGTTTGTTTTCATTCTCTCTCACCCACACTCTGTTTTCTATCATAAATAGGGCCGTACCAAATTCGTGGCCATAAAAAACGCATCACGGACCATGAAATCTGGTCTTCTGGGTGCTTTTACCCTACACTGTGCAGATTTCACAGGGGAGACCAGTGTTTCTCAAATTGGGGGTCCTGACCCAAAAGGGAGTTGCAGGAGGGTCACAAGGTTATTTTAGGGGGGTCGCAGTATTGCCATCCTTACTTCTGTGCTGTCTTCAGGCAGCTGGAGAGCAGCGGCTGTTAGCCAAGCACCCAGTTCTGAAGGCAGTGCCCTGCCAGCAGCAGTGCAGAAGTAAGGATGGCAATTCCATACCATGCCACCCTTACTTCTGTGCTGCTGCCTTCAAAGCTGGGCAGCCAGAGAGTGGTGACTGCTGACTGAGGGCCCACTTCTGCAGGCAGTAGCATAGAAGTAACGGTGGCAATACCATACCGTGCCATCCTTACTTCTGTGCTGCTTCTGGTGGTGGGTCTGCCTTCAGAGCTGGGCACCTGACCAGCAGCTGCGAATCTCCTGTGCCTAGCTCTGAAGGCAGCACTCCTGCGAGCACCAGCACAGAAGTAAGTGTAGCAGTACCGCAACCCCCTCCCCACAATAACCTTGTGACCCCCCCAAACTCCTTTTATGGGTCAGGACCCCTACAATTACAACACTGTGAAATTTCAGATTTAAATAAATGAAATCATGAAATTTACTATTTTTAAAATCCTATGACCATGAAATTGACCAAAAGGGACCGTGAATTTGATTGGGCCCTAATCCATAAAACATGGTAACATTCTCTGTAGAACCTAGGAAGTTCTTTAAATATATAAATGATTTTCATTCTAATACACATAGTGTCACTGTTACTCCAGGTAGTTCAGTATTGGCGCTGTGCTAATTTCTGAAGCACAGGCTGTAATGATGGTACAGTATTTATGGGAATTAGCATACTAGCTATTCTTTCTTGGATTAAGAGGAAGGTAGGCAAAACACCCCATGTCCTACGCCGGGGTATCTCTGAAGAAAAACATACTTTGAGCTTTTCTCAAGGAGCAGAGTTTGCTTGGTCCCTCAATAATAATGGCACTTTAACATAACTGCATTTAAGGCTCTAGCCCAGCAAAATGCTTAAGCATGTGATTAATTCTGAGCACTCAGGAAGCCCTATGAAGTTTATGGGACTGCTCATATGCTCAATGCACAGACAACAGCTACATAAACATCCATCTTTTTTTTTTTTAAGTGCTGTGCCTCTTTGGTGTTTTAAGTCTTGAAAACACTAGGTAGTTTGGCCAAACCTGTGTGGACAGGATTCAACCAGAGAATGCTATAGTCTTGTTTGGACTGATAATCATTCTACTTAGCAGATCCAGAAATGTTATCATCTGATGTACTTATATTAAAGAATATATCCATGATTATGTGAGGGGTGCATGGGGAGGATTGTTTCCCTTGACTAATGTGAGCTGCACCAGTGGTAGCAATGGAGGGAGTTTGTTGGCAGAAAAAATGGGCTACTTAGAGCAGAGATTGGGCTAGGCCATAATATTTCTCATGTCAGTTAATGCCCAGCTTATATGGTGAAAGAAAAATGTCTATATTATGAACCAGTACTAATGCAAAACTTTCAAATTTGACTGTAACATGGTGTAGTCCTTTTAGTACACTCAGGACCAAATTGAGTCCTCAAATGTGCGGGTCTAAATCCTGTTAAATAACCATACTTTATCATAGTCAGGTATTCAGATAACAGTATTTGTAAATCTCATAAACAGTGGTTTACAAAATTAGACCTTCTCTGGATATAGAATTTTCTAAAGTGATAACTCTTAAGGAGAGAGTTTGGAATCTGGAAAGGAAGCACTTAGGAAAAAATGAATATCAACTTGTAAAGGAAAATTTGTCTTTGGGCAAAATTATCCAACTGCAAAGGAGACTTGGCTATCAATACCTGTGAGCTGGAATTTCTGATTATTTCACTTTAGAATGCTGTCATGAGACGGGATGGGACAGGCTCAGTGAGCTCTGGGCCAATGAAAGCCGATGTGGTAATATTTTTACAATGATGCCTTAACAAATTTTCACTTTATTTTCTATAATCAAAGTCATGATACTTTGTGTTCACTTTTAGTAGTGTGGATGTAATAGGACTTAAGAGTTTTTTTGTTTCCAGAATTATCACTGCAGCCCATTATACTGTGTTTCTGTTGATACAGTACAAACCGTATAAAATTATATTTGCAGTATCAAGTTATGAGTTTTATTGAGTGCTTTTATATCAGAAGAACACATTGTAGTGTTAAGGACCCTGATATCCTCTTATTACTCAACAATTTTAATAAGTATATACTTTGTAAAATTGCTTTTGAAATATTGCACCTATAATTAACTAATTTAACTAGTATAAATCACTCAAATATACAGAAAGAAGAGAGTATAGGAATGGGTATTACTATTACATTGATTTAATTCTGATATTTGAAGAATGTTATTGCTTAGGCAACTTATGGGTTGTTGAAATATTGTGTAAAAAGATACTGCCATACTTTGAAATCTCTGTTGAATGATGACATTTAACTGTATTAGGGGAGTCAAGATTCTAATGGACTTGCTCTCATATATGCTATACTATTACTACCTTTTAAATGTTTCTGAAACTTAAGTTGTATTATGAGGGCTTTCCCCACTCCCAAAGGACTAAAGACAGGAGACACTGGATGTGGTTTAAGTAGGCTGCAACTTTTATTAACGCTCTGGGTTAGAAAAAAGCATACAGTTTAGGTAATTCCTTGACCATTTCAATATATACTTGGAGACAGGAGGGCTTCTATCAGCCCTCCCCCTTTCCCCATCCTGGTCCCCAGCCCATCCACTGCTGGGACCTTAACATATCTCCCCACTCAAATGAGGATTAAGATGGGCTATAAAAGAGGGGGGTTGGCTCCCTTCCATGCCATAGGAGCCCCAACCCCCTCCCCCATTTCTGCTCTTTTAATAAATTCCTCCTTTAAATGCTTTACCAATCCATTTATCTGATCACTGTACCCCGTCCCTATAAAGGATCTGTGCTAGACATCCACCCCAGGTCATCATAATGAGTTGACAACACAGCTTAATTCTCGTTCCATGTTCGTTGCCAATTAAGCTTCCCCTGGAACCTGAAAACCTCCCCCCCACACACACTTCACTTAGACCAATCTGGCAGTGAGAGGAAAAATTACTTCCTAGCCCCCCGAGAAGGGAGCAGCTAGCTTAATGCCTGCAGCAGATCCTGACAAAACCTGGTATTTCACTATTTCGTTCAGTGGGAGGGTGGATGCTGCTCAACCTGGTCCAGGTAAAAGCAGGCTTCTCCACTTCTGCCCAGCATGTATTTCTATAAACTTGCACACAATCATATAGCCAGCAACAGGGGGGAAGGAGCATTCCCAGAAGTACAGTTCACCTTGGGGTGGGAAGGTTCTGAGGGGAGTAGTGAGGGTATGTAACCAGGTGGCTTGCCCCTTAAGAGCTAGAACTAGCTCACCCTAAATACAGAGAGAGCCACTGCTGGTGCACAGCAGGATGATTGTCCTATAGAGGGTCTAGCCATCTGCAATGAAGTGTGCAAAGCACAGGAAACTGATAGAGTCTGCAGAGAGTAAGGAAAGTTCTTGAAGTAGGGACACATGGTGACACTGTGGTCAAGCAGTGGAGAGACAGGAAAGGCCCTAGGCAGGAAGGCCTGGGGAGAGGAAGAATTATGAATAGAGTTTACTGGGGGGAGGTTCAGTTTTGTTTAGAATTTATTTTATATTAATAAAACTAGTCCCCATGGAGGGGTATTTTTGACCAAGCATAAGACTGATGTGAAGTTGATTTGAACAGTCCAAGGTAGGGTGACCAGACAGCAAGTGTGAAAAATCGGGACAGGGTCGAGGGTAATAGGAGCCTATGTAAGAAGAAGACCCCAAAATCGAGACTGTCCCTATAAAATCGGGACATCTGGTCACCCTAATCCAAGGGGAAACAGAGGCAGGATGACCCTAGGCCATGAGGGGGCACACAGGAGGCAGCCAGCGTGGTGGCAGTCAGATTTTTTTAGAAAATCAGTACTCTTTCTTGCTTGCTTGCTTTCTTATTGACCAAATAATTGACCCTGGGTTTCAGAAACCTTTCCAGTGAAAATGTAATCAAAATTGATGTGTCTTCACAAAATGTGTTGGCTTGAATGAAACAGCATATTTCAATGAGAGAATTTTTATTGAAAATGTTCCAGTCATCTCTAGTCTATGAATCTCCCTTCTCATCCTTCAGAATCTGGCTTTTCTGGGTAGTATGCTGCTAACTTCTCTATCTTAAAACATGCTTGTGGCATCCACAGAAGTGCTTGGTTAACACAATCCTAAATCTGCTCCTGAAGAAGGATCCCGTGCATTACATTTCAGTGATATTCCCATAGCACTCCTGAATCGTACGTACTCACAGTTTCTGAGCTCATTGCCCACTTAATAAATGGATCAGTTGTTATGTAAGATAACAGTACCAGGAAAACAAATCTCCCAGTGAGAATAATGCCATGATAACTCCATTTCCAAACAGCTGTCAGTGCATGAGTTTTGCACTTATTATCTGGATGTCCGTAGCTCAAAAGCCCTGTGAAGGAAACTATGACTCACCTAAAATATGTTGTTTTGTTTTGCAGGAGAAAGCCCAACATTTACAGAAGGCTTTTGCTTCCCAAGCAGATAAATCCACACAGACTGAACTTGTAGCCCATGATGTAAGTAGCTGTATTAAACAGTATTTTTATCTTCTTTATTGTATTCAGACTTTGCACTAGCAGAGGTAAACAGGCTGGTCAATGTCCATGCATTAATTTAATAGGATTTAGTGGAACACCATTCCTTTTTTGCTCCTAAGTGATTCTCAAATGCCTTCTGCAACAGAAAAAGATAATTACAGCTACCTGACAACACCCCAATATCATGTTAATTGCTTATTTTACCAACAGCTCCAATATACTTCTATTAGTATGGGCACGGACACGTCTAGGATGATACATATTAGTACAATGTGAAATCTTTAGGTATATTTTTTAAAAAGGCATTTGTGCACTTATTAACAATGAAGTTATGTTTGCAATCATAGAGTAAGCAAGTAACTTTTGCATTCTGGTATGTGACAAAAGGCACACAACTTTGCAAAGAACTCGATATTGATATTTTAATTGTTGGGCATCAGCAGGAAATGCTGCAAGTAATTTAATTGAAAATTAGAATTTTCTTCCTGGTGTGAAAATAGCATCTTTATGCTCTGTGAAATGGTTTAAACTACAAACATGATTATAAAATGTGAGCGTCACTGGTGGAATATGGAGACACAGTAGTTTGGTTGTGCGTTGGAATTTTTTTATGCCTTGAACAATTATTGGTAAAGAGTGTTTGGTAGTTAAACCTCAAACATAGCATAGGTACATCCATACAAGCAGCTTCCTGCCATACTTACGGCATATGACACCCTTTGGCGGCAAGGCGCTGATTCTGGGGTGAGGTGCATGCATGTGGATTTTCAAGCCTGTGCAGAGCCTCATTGAGTTTATTGGTGTTCCATGCAGGCTCAGGGGTCTGCCTGTGCACATCTTATTGCAGTATTGGGGCCTGAGTGTTTTCTCTTACACATCTAGGGTCACCTATCCTTGTGAATGTCAAACATGCATACTTCAGTTACAAAACTCTGTTCTTATTTAAATCACATTTAATACCATGACTTCAATTCCATGAAACTGCAGTAATTTTAAATGTGTATTGAGAGGTACAGTTACCCAGAGAGAAACAATTTGAAGTTTGTCAGGCAAAAAAAAAAATGTTTTATACATAAAACCATTAGCACAGCCCCCAATTCAGAAAAGCATTCCTATTCAAGAAAACATTAAATGTATGTGTCCAACTTTAAGCAATGGGATTTAATCATGTGCTTAAAAATAAGCACATTCCTTAAGTGCCTGAATAAGCGTGGATTTAAGCACGTGCGTCAATGCTTTCCTGAATCACGGCCACGAACCGTGACCTTCTCGTTGAGTGTTAAGAAACTGTGTTGTATAAGAAAAATGTTGGTCATGATTTATTATGCTTGCACTCTAGAACTCAGGTTGTATAAGCTTTTTTTTAAAAAAAATCATGTTACTTTTTTTTTAATTGTCATTTTTCTGCTCCTTGCTTTTCTCTGCCCTGATCTCTCTTTGTGAATTGGTAACAATATCTGTGCCACCATATTCTGCTGCATAATTGTGAAATGATGAGAAAATCCATGGGAAATGGATTGAAACCTGGTAACTGCTTCAGTACTTTGGGATTACAACAAATGCATTCAGCAAGGGGATTTTCATATGGTCAGAGTACTGGTACACTGCACATTTTGCTACGGTTTGTTGGAGAAAATTAACTATCAGCCACAAAAAGTGACTCTATCAAGTATCTTAGAATTCAAATTTGTGCATGCTTTCCATTGAATAATATTATTTTAAATTGCTATGAATTGATGTTGAGACAAACTATACGTAATATCCGAAATCTCAGGCTAGAGTGATCGATCTTGGTGTCTGACAGGATTTTTCTACCAGAAGAGCCTGTTCTTTCATGTTTTACCAGATGCTGAAAACCTTTGCAAAGCTGTTTGTCTCTCCCATTTTTAAATTGAATTGCCCTATCAGTAAAACTGGAAACTTCTTTGTCCCTTTAATTTCTTGTCAGGGAGTTAAATGCTAACAAAAGCTAGGACCTTTTGGGATCCCAAGAGAAATTGTTTCAGAGTAGCAGCCGTGTTAGTCTGTATTCGCAAAAAGAAAAGGAGTACTTGTGGCACCTTAGAGACTAACAAATTTATTTGAGCATAAGCTTTCATGAGCTACAACTCTCTTCATCGGAAATTGTTGAGATTCTAGAGAAAATGCATTTTAAAAGGAAAAATAAAAGTACTGAAGCTACCATAGTGACAGCTGATTTTCCACTATTTGCCGTGTTTACTTCATGAATTATGGTGTCTTGTATATAGAAGATGACACTATCTCGGGAAGGAGATGCTTATCTTTAAGGACTTGAGCTGCAAGTTAAGGAGTGCCCATAACGCCCATGAAAGATAACACCTCAGCACTATGCCACATCTCTCACGTTCAGACCACCTTGTGCCCAATCACATTCCACTTGATACAATTAGTATTAATTTTAATCAAATAAGTTTTCACATTGTGTTTTCAATATAGGGTGTACTTGTCATGGGAGGAGTTATCAGAATTTGAAGGAAATCATTTTTTCATCTCCTGTAAATACATGTAAAGGGACGTAAATTAAACTAATAATGAACTAGCACGAACTACTGTATCTCCAGGATTCAAGCCCTTAAGCAGAGGCTGAGCTTATTGGCAGTGATGTACTCTGCCTGTGAGAGCAGTAAACTAGTGACATAGACATAACTTTCTTCCCCTTCCACACCTCTTCATCTACAATGAGTCAACTGTGGGACAAGATCAACTAAATTCTTAATAAGGGACATCAAGTGAACTCATAATTTTTGGGAAAACATATTTATTAGTAATTAAACAGTATTTACAAAAATTAAATAGGGATAAGCTGGATATAAAATACTTTATTGATTGGTCCATGGATCATAAGACTGTGTATACTGCAGAATACTTTAAGAATTGTAAGGTGGTCACATCAATAGTCACGTTTTTTGAGCAGTGAGTAAACAGTAAATCCAGGATTATCTCTCTCTCTTTTATTTATTTATTTATTTATTTATTTATTTAAAACAGTTGTCTCTCAAATAATATTGTGCCAACAAATTTTCAAGTTTCCCCAATGGTACATCCCTACTGCGCTGGGGTTGGCATCATCATCGTGTTTTCTCACATAACTTAATGTGACATGTTAACATCAACCGATGTGGAATTTTCTGATATGACACTACATAGCTGTCTGGATCAATTTATCTTATACAGAATAGTTGGAGAAACTGTAATAAAGAGAACAAGATCATGGAGGAAAAGTGAAATACTGTTTCTCTTTGCATGAGTAAATGATGGCCATACTGATCTTGACTGAAGTAAAGTTAGAGCCAAGCCATGAGGGGTGGGGGAGAGAATATGCAAATAAATAACTCTCTTCTTTTTACAGTGTTATATTTTATGTATATTCTTTTTATGGAATATTTTTCATTCACTTATTAGCTTTTGTTCCCTGTCTTACAAAGGATGCTTATTACAGGTAATAGTAGGTTGAGTCTTGTTCTCATTGAAGTCATTTGCAATTATACTCAAATTCTTTTGTTTTTGTATGAGGTTTTATTGAGAAGAATATATTCCCATTTAAGTGTCCCTGTATATCTATTTATATGTATCTGGGTATGCATTTGTGTATTCTGTTTGGATGTATATACAATAAAGTATGTGTGGGGGTGCACTATTTATGAAAACTGGGGAAAAAATACAAAACTCTTTGCTGCAAATGTAACATTAAAATTCTGTGTTTAAACACACAGGTCAGAGAATGCAAAAAGTTAGGATTCTCACAATAACATTAATTCACCCCTACTGTAAATATTTTATGGTGCATTTGTAGCCTACATCTAATAGTCTAATTAGTAACTGAAAGTATTATAAGGGCAGTCTACATGAATCGTTGCTATAAAAACTTGACACACAAAATCACAAAAGGCAGGCAATTAAGAAATCAATATTCTAGTAACATTAACTCACCCATTCTGTACATGTATAATATTGTCAACATGCACCATTTTCGCAGGGATGATGAGTTAGGGTTACCCTGAAGACCTTAACTTTTGCATTCTCTGACATTTTTCTCTTCAAACACAAATGTATTGTTGCATTAGCATTTTATTTGGAAAAAAAACTATTTTACATATGCTTTTTAAAAAGCAAAATGTATTAGTACTAAGTTCTCTCTCACTCTCTAGCTTATAATTAATGGAACCTTGCTCTATTGGCAGCAAATCGCTAAAACATTCTAAAACCCTAATAATTTCTTAAAGTAGTCTTTTTGAATACAGAATATATTATGATATGGTATGATGTAGAGGTTTTATTTGCACTCTTCTTGGATGACCTGTGTAACTCATTAATGGCTTTATACTAATGCTAATAAAACCTCTTTATGCCACCAGATAACTCAGTGTACAATATATATGCAAACACAAGACTGTAGCGTATATCTGACTGTATTCAGAGTAGCAGCCGTGTTAGTTTGTATTCGCAAAAAGAAAAGGAGTACTTGTGGCACCTTAGAGACTAACAAATTTATTTGAGCATAAGCATGCATCCGATGAAGTGAGCTGTAGCTCACGAAAGCTTATGCTCAAATAAATTTGTTATTCTCTAAGGTGCCACAAGTACTCCTTTTCTTTTTATCTGACTGTAGGTACTATAAAGGTTTCTAAAATGGTATTTTGTTTTTTAAGGTCCACTATCTTATGAGTTACCATAGCTAAAAACTTGAGATTGGCTTGGGCTGCAAACTTTGGTTCCATATACTGAAGGCCCCAGAGTACGTGGATATGGGTATCTGAATCAGTTTTGGGTCATGGTCTATGTCTATTAGAAACAATGGTTCTGCCCCGCTGAAGATCTGTGGGGTATCTACAGTGGTTAAAAGGTACTGTTTCCTACCTTGAGCTTTGCTGAGATATAGGAGTGTTCCAAAGTCTCTTGAAATCAGTGGGGTTGTTCTGTTTTGAATTCAGTGAGTCCTGGATCTAGCCATATAGTACCTTACCTATTACCTCAGTTGTCCAGGACAGAATATTACCTGTCCTGCAATTGAGGACATTGACTTTTTTTTGGGGTGGGTATGGCAGGAGGGTGGGAAGGAATGGAACAAATTCAGAATATAAGAAGCAACCCCTAAGAAGAAGGATAAGCGAGTACAGAGTTGCATGTAAGGTGGCTAAATGAGATTAATTTAGTTAATCTTTTTTGTCTGCAATGTGTAGCATAATTATAGTTAGAGTCTGACCATCTAAAATGACCAGCAGTCCTGCTTCCTTTGAAGATAACACATGCGAGAATCATGGTTTGGTGATCCTCTGTTACTTGTAGACTGTTGGGGAACATATGTTCTATCCCTTTTCCTTTTCTCCTGTTCAGTTCTCCAGGAATTTACACAGATGTTTCCATTTAGAAAGGCAGTAACAGTGTATAAAATACAAGGACGATGGCAGATCTGTGAACTGAAAGGAATGATGACAGTGTTCCTCCTGATTTTTTTTAAGCTGTGGTGCCAAATGCTTAGTCCAACTTCCATATCAATAAAATGGTGCAGTTCATCTGGAAAAAAAATCTGTCTTTCATGATGAGGTACAGTAGCACTGCCCTTGTTTGCTCACAATGACCGCTTTACTACCTCCCTAAATTGGAAGTGAAATACTATTGTGTGTGTGTGTGAGAGAGAGAGAGAGAGGGCACTCGCATGTAATTAAAGAAAACAGGCTGGCATATAAAGGTTTAAAAGGTTGCACACTTTCATTGACAAGACCTCAAACATCGGTTAGTGCAAAATTTGTTCTGCTTTATAAGGCATGTAGTGAGAATCATTTAAAAACAAATTCAGAATCTCTCAGAAAGGTTTGTCAGCACCACAGATTTTGTGACGTGGGAAAATGCTAAATAAATGATGAATATGTCTTAAATAATCAATGCCCAGTGAACCTCCTTCACCTTCCTTTGACTGCACAGGCTTATTTTATTGTGAGTTCAAAGAATAATTTATGTCTCAGTTGGGTTATTAAAACAGGATGGAAGATTAACAGATATAGTCAAGTAGCAATACAGCCAATTACAAGATTACATTCAGTTGTAGGGCAGATTCTTCTGATTATGTCCACTATATAAATAGGTTCTTCAAAACCATATATACACATCCTGTAAATATTTTATAACCCCTGGCACTGAAAATACCACCTTGATGAAAATATATTTGAATGAAGAAACAAACCATCATAGAGAAGCTCTCAGCCTCTATTGCTAAAGGAATTAAGACAGTAATACTACTTGGCTTTTGGATTGAGTGGTCAAGTACTTTATTTTATTCTATTTGAAATAACAGTCCCTAAGAGCAGGTGTGATTATCCCTCTTTTGTCTTTACCTGTATGTACCCTAAACTGATGTTGATTGTGCACCACATAACTCTAAACTGTTTTTTTTCCAATTATTTTTATATTATTTTAGTGAAGGTAAAATTAATTATGGGCTTGATCCAAGCCCAATAAAGTCATTTACTCCTCTGAGCTTTGGATTTGGCCCTATGCTTCCATTAATGGTGATATTAAACCAGGATGATTTTAATGAAGGTGCTCTCTATTTATTATTGCCAGTGTGCTTCAATATGTGCTTTGTACAGTTAGCTATAAATGAGTTGTTGTTTTACCTTTTGACAAATACCAGCATTGTGTGTGCACATCAACTCTATGGATTCTGTGTCTCTACTGTAGTTTCTTTTATCGAGGACTATATTGTTCCCTCCCAAAGACATAATCACTGGGCGTGGGATCGGTTTCCAAGCAAAACTCTGAAATTCACCTGAAGGGAGTGTCCTGCAGTTCTTGCCCTCTGGGAGGAAGAGTTTGCGGGTGCAGGGAGGTATGAGTTATACAGAGTGTTAGTTCTGAAGCCTATATATCCTGATGATGTGTGAGGAAAGAAAGATCCAGTTCCACAGAATGTCGACTCTTCCATGTAGTAGTAATGTGTTTAATAATGTGTTTAGTAATTTAGTAATGTGTTACAGCTACATCAGGATTTGTGATTGAGATAGAAGATTTAGAGCAAAACAAAAATTAGTTATAGATAATGTTTTAGACAATTATAGAATAAGAAAAGTGTTTTCAGAATAGATGTGCAGAAATGCATGCAAACTTTTGCACATGCCCAAGCTGTATATGTAAAATGTCTAATGCTTGAAAAATATAATTTCCAATATTTACACATCTCATCCACACATTTCACACAGATTATGATGGCCTATATGACACAGGCTTTCAATGGAAACATTACATGACACAGTTTTCTGAATTAAAATGTAAATAATACCACACCCGGGGATCCCTATCACCCTTATGAACCCCAGTGTTCTCTGCCAGTTACGATCCAAAGGTCCTTGGGTCACGCATACCACAGTGCATGGAAAGTTACTGTATATCATGTGATGCATGTTGTGCACTGTTGCATTTGCATATGCTTTTTTTTAAATTGGGCATATACATGTAGGGTGAAATTTTCAAAAACACTCAGTCTTGATCTGCCTCTTCCTATGTTGATGTCAATGGGACTTTTATTATTGGCTTCACCAGAATTAGGGCTATACTGAGCACTTCATAAAATCACACTTCTGGATGCTATGAGTTGAAACAAATAGAGCAGTCTCCACTTCTGGATGCTGTATGTTTGTGACTTAGGTCTGCATTGTGGGATTTGTTCTCATTTGCTATTTTAAAAATATAAATATGCAGGTTTGGGAGGTTTCCCCTCACCCCCTTTATACAAGTCCCAATGAAATGAAAAAGCTTTGTGGAAAGATCAGTTGACACAATTTTTTTGATATTTAAAGAAATTAAAGTAATGTTTAACTGAACTATATTAACAGCAAATATATGTGGAAGCTACTTTTTTTAAATAAACGTACACAGTGAAACTGTACTTATTATGTATACTGGTGCCCGATCCTGCAACTGGTAGCAAGGAAAACGTCTATTAATCTGTAAGCTAATAAATGGCTTTCATATAGAAACCAAAACCAAGATGGTAAATAGTTGTATTGTGGCTTACCTAAGGGCAATTTGGCATGTCTGTTTAATGGGTTTTAGTTCTACTTTGACTGTTTTATACATCTGTAGCTCTCGAAGATTGTCCCCTGGAGGTTTAAGTGAAAATCTGGAGCTTTTAATGTAACTTTTAATGCATTTTAATCTTTTATTCAGAGCTTTTAATAATTTACATGGTGGCCAGATCATTGTGATGCCATGATTCTACTGGGAGCACTGGGAAGGTTGTGTTTTAAGTGCAAACCTACTGTAGCTAACTTGACTTTTCTCAGTGCAATATTGACCACTTTTCCTGAGTTAGTTTTGTTTATTGTGAAAATATATGCATTTGTAAGACTGTACATCTCTTGCTGTCTCTCTTCTCTGGTATTTCCCTCTCTATGATTTTGGCAAATAAGTTGGTGGGATTTTGCTTAATAAACAAAGTGTATTAAAATGAGTAACATTCCTGATACTGCACTTACTGAAGGTGTAAAATGGTGTTAGAGATAAGTGTATAGACAGGTATTCTTAAACCTGTGGGCCAGATCTTTAGTTGAACTTGAGCCACACAGATTTATACAAGTAGAGAATGTAGCGAAATAGATTTAACTGCACATTGCAGACTTGCTAAATTACAAAGGTGTAGGTTTGTTTTTTTGTTTTTAAATCTTTAATTATATGTATTTAGCATCATCATGTTACAAATTTGTGAGTGCTGTTTTTTTTCTCTTAAATTCTAAGAATGTAGCTTAATAACTGTAATTTTTAAAAGGCCTTATGATGTATTTCTCCAGCACTTGGCATCATACAGTCATTTTGGTCTCTCAAAACTTACTCGAGATTGAGTTGCTATTTGTTATGATATACCTTAATTTCAAAAGGAAACACTTCCCAGCTCACTTCCTCACAGTTAACGCACTCAAACATTGGACTTAAATACCAGTATCTGATGTGGATTACATTAGACATTTTAAAACAGGAATAACTCACTTGATAACCCCATTTGTTAAGAAGGACTGAACTAAGATTCACTCATTATTTTAAATCTTTTCATGCTGCTGTTTCATATCCGGAGACATGAGCCTTGGTCTGTCTCCATAGCTAGCCCATCCTTGCCATCCATAATTCAGCACTGTTTGCCATCCCCGCTGCCTGAGGGAAACCAGGTAATGGAAAAGAAAGGAGGTTTCAAGACTGGATCATAATGAGTAGGAATTCATTAAGAGAAATCATGCCAAGATCTAATCAGAAGAACATTTTTAGACCTTGAAAGTAAAACCTACTGGGGGGGGGGAGTTGGATCCTTATTACTGTTGTAATTTTAGGACAGTTATTTGAAGTATGGCACTGTTCCTCAGTTCACATACCTTCAGTCTTCTCCCTTTTCTTCAGCCCTGCAGCTATTCATACCTTCTCATTGTTTCCACCCAACCTGAAATATAGTGATGCAGTGTGTAGTTTACACCCAGAAATTCATATGGTTGATATTTTATACTATGTACAGTAGAACATAAACCCCTTTAAAGCTCTTGGCAGACTATCTTGATGTGCTGAGCAGTTTATTTCTCTGATTGTCATCACTATGGTGTATTCATAGTGAGCCAAAAAGATATCTTAGTATTGGGAAGGGTACAGAGAAGGGCAACAAAAACGATTAGGGGTATCGAACGGCTTCCATATGAGGAGAGATTAAAAAGACTGGGACTTTTCAGCATGGTGTGGCTTGCAGGCTGAAAGGCTGTGAACGGCCCATATGGGAGCTACTTGAGCAAATCATTTTAAGGCACCCATGGTTGTAGGGCAGGGGTGACACAGCCCCCTATTAGTGTGAATTGTGCCCTGATGTGTCACATTGCACCTCTGTCTGTACCTTTCCATATACAATGTGTGGATGCATGATGGTTTCTACTGTAGAAGTGCTTTTCACATTGTGGGTTATTTTCTGCTGTTGAATTTTTTTTCTTTTAATTACAACATAAAATATTGTATAATGTATCATAGTATGTTTGCTCCTAAGAGAAGATTTTTATCTGTGTGTGTGTATTTTCCTCTGAATGGAAGAGAGGGTGGAAGGATATGCATGTGCACACACACATATTGACCCTGTTGGAGATAAAACTGGTACTTTAAGCACTAAAAGCACAGCTTTCTACCAAAGGAGTAACTGCATTAGTGGTCTCATTAGTAAGCCTTTGTTGTGCACTGTCCACTGGAGGAGACATAATTCACATATCTGGAGTGTTACTCTTTCAAAGGAAGCCCGTCCCAAATATTTGATGTATATAAGAGTTCAACTCTACATACGAGTTACCACTTGGCAATGACCTCCAAAAAGGGTTGGCAGGAGGGACTGAACCTGGAACTTTCATACCGAAAACACATGCCTCCCCCAAATTCAATCCGTGCTGATGACCCACATGCATTGGGCTATTAGAGTGTCATGTACCCATTTAAAGAAGACAAAATCGCATATAAGGAGGCTACTTTTACCTTTTCCAGCGGTGCTGAACATTAGCAATATTCTGTTTCCATTTGTTTTCCACAAGCTGGCTTCTGACTAGTTCTGTAAATAAAGGCACAGTTAAAACACTTTTAGTAATGTATTTCTTGATGATGACTGATAACCCTGTTTTTTACAGATCAATAAAAGGAACAGATGTATGATACAGCTGTACTGTTTTCTCCATGTTTAAAGGGATTTTTGTCCCTATTGAGCTCCATCATAACTAAGTAACTGTTATAATAAAAATTGAGCCTAAAATTTCCTTTGTGGTTCTCAAAACTTGCTATGGGCTTGCTGTTCCTTGCATCTTACTCATTTCCATCTTTGCCCTTGCAGATTTCACAGAAATCACACTTCTAATGTACTGAAGCATAGTAGTATCTAGGGTACCCTACAATGTTAAGACTTTACCACTCCTAAGTTCTGCAACTTTTACTTGGAGGCTTTTTAAAAAGTTATATTATTTCTTCTTCTTCTTCATCCTGCAGAACTTGTTATTGCAGGCAATACTCATCCTGAGCTGGCCATCTCTGTCTGCTCCTTGCAGCTCTCCATGATTTGAGGGTCACTCTTTCGCTTGCGCTGACTACCTGTTTGGAAATCTTCATCTTCTGAGTAATGTCCTTTCTTTAATTCCTATTCTTATTTTTTATTTGAGACTTATTATTTTAGGATGCTTTATATGAAGGCTGATATTTAATTATATTTTCAATGTATTGTAATTGCATTTTTTTTATATATCTCATAAACAGACAGTGCCAACTAGCTTAGAAAAGTTTTAACTTGGCATAATTTAGTACTAATGAAGTGGACAAGGGTCTCTGGATTTAAAACATTTTTAGAGTCCCCACTCCGTCACTCAAACACATTTTAAAGTAAGAAAGAAAGAAGCAGGATATGTGAATTCAGGACTCTACTATATTTTGTACTGCTATACTAAGCCATCCATATGCCAATGGGGCACAACTTATCATCCCTTTTCCTGGCATTGTGCAGAACACATAATTAGTGATAAACTTAAAAAAATGAAGTGGGGAAAACCACAAGACAAAGCCATTTAGGGGTATTGTGCCATTAAATATATTGACATTTGCCAAATGTAAAAGGTTAAAACAAGTTGCTAACAAGGTTTATTTCAGGTTGCTATGAAGGCATTACAAGCAAATGCACACCTGTTTTAAGAAAAGTTATTTGCTAACTTCTCTTTAAGGGAAATGCTAAATTGTAGTCTCGTTATCTAGTTTGTGTTTTACATTCAGATCCTGATGCTGATCCTGATGCTGACTGTTCTTTAGTAAAGAGCCAATGGGAGCTAGGGGAATGCTGCAGCTCAGAAGACTGGCTAATACCTTGCAGAAATGAGTCACAGATTACCACTGTTTTTCAAAGTAATATGTGATTTTGTTTCCTTTGGTATTAATAGAAGCTAAAAATGAGTATTTAAAAAAATATTAGAGAACTACCTACTGCCCATCGAGTCTAATCAGCATCTGAAAATATTTTCATGTAGTGGGCAGGTTACATATAGAAATCCCCTACACTGTGAAACTCAAAGAAATCTCAGAAATTAGAGATGGGCTAACGGGATTTATCCAGTTCATTCTTCTGACCTCTTTCCAACATAAATCTAACACCTTGGCCTTCCTGATTATGCTCTATTTAATTGTAATGTCTCTTAAAATTATCAGCATGAGCAGGAATACTTGAGAGAGTTATATGTAATCATTTCATTTATCATTAGCTTGAAAGCTTTCTTATTTGTATCATAGTAAGTATCTGCATGGGCTGTTTAGAGTCCATGGAGCTGTAATGCACATTTTTGATTTATTTGATTTGTTACCATCAACGCATGAATCTTTTTAATTTTTAAGATTTCATTTCTTTTCTTTCCTTTTTTTTAAAGGCCCTGTGGAATTCTCCATGTACTGACGGCTCAGTTTACAAACCAATCAGCATCTCATTGGTTCCAACATTATTAAATTAAAAAACAGCATCTGGACACTCTGCGCTTACGGATTTAATTACATATTGATGAATATTAAATGAGCCTCGATTTACCAGTACTTCCGATGTTTACTTAACTTGCAAAATATTACTATTTGATAAGCTTTGCATTATCAAAAATAAGACTTTTTGACTAGATCTGCATTATTAAATTTCTCAATAAATTATCAAGTTATTCATTATCTAAAATAAAACATTATCTAAAATAAAACAATTGTGTACAGCTATGTTATTAAAAATAACAAAGAAATAATAGTCTATTGACCCTTGAATCTCTGAGATGAGAGAACATATTTTAAAAGTCCACAGTCTTATGAAAATGAACCATTAAGTTGGAAAACTTTTATTCTCTGTCTTGTAGCAGTAATAGATGTCCATCAGTAATGAACGCAACAGCAACTCCTTTAAATGCATGATGTATTGGGAACATATTCATTTTCTTGTATAAATAATGGTTTGTAATCTTCAGGTGAAATTCTGCCCACATTTATTCGTATGCAGTGGATTTCCATGAGCGTAAGGGAGGTCAGAATTAATCCACTTGTTTTTTTAAGGAAGCATTAGGCCATATCCTTTAGGGTACAGAGTACTCTTCGCTTGTGTTGAAGTCATTGGAACCATTGTTTTGTTGTCCTTCAATTCTGCGCTTTTTCCTAAGAGTTTCAGTTTACATGAGGCATCTTTTACAGTGCAACTGAAGCTGATGAATGAACTATAAACTGTATTCACTGGCCGTACTTAAGAGATTATACAAAAGTGTATTTGTCTATGTAGACCCCGCAGGTGACTTCTTGGACCCATCCTTAAAAAAAAATCTGTACTCACTAGGCAAAGTTCAAATGAATCCTTTTGAGGTTTTTTTAACCAAAGAAATCAACATAAGGTAACACAGTTAAACCCAAACCTTCTCCCCAGGCTTGGCTGCTCCTAAACTTCCTGACGTAGGGCTATCTGGCTTTACTATAACTTGGATTGTCTTTTATCCCCACAGAGAGCCATTCCTACTTCCCTAATAACCAGGTTGACTAGCGAAAAAACTCTTAATGCTTTCCAATCATCACCTGCTACCTGGATGACTATTCATATTTGTGTTGCCATAGTGTCTAGGGACCCTAGTCATAGACCAAGACCCCATTGTACTAGGCATTGATGTGGAGTTACAGACAAATTCTGTCATCTTGTTACAGTATCATTATAATGACCATAGCGTATATGAGGAAAATGTTTATTGAACATCAGCTATTGTTTAGCCTCTGGAATCTTGAATTTGAAAAATTAGCATTTTAAACTTGAATTAATAAAAATCACCTTTTGGCTTTAAAGGTGCCTGAAATGAGTTTTAAAAAAAAATTTCCAAAATAATATGACTGTTCTATATAATCGATTATGTTAACTGACTTGTATATATGATCACTGTAATACAGGTGACAATATTTATCAATTCTTATCTTTTATGTTGGTTAGCTGCTTTTCTGATCCCTGGACTCTCAGGATCATCTTTTAGGCAAGAGTTTTGCTCCAGGATCTACTAACACAGACCCCCCCCGTACCCAAGTGGAGACCAGTGGGATTATACATCATTTATACGGAGTGAGTTATTGCTCACTCGCTCTCTCTCTCTCTCTCATATACTCATGTACACACCCATCAAATTCAATTTAGAAGGTTTGTCTGTTATCACAATACTTGTCCATATGCTGCATAGGATGGGAGAAGCACAGCACTTCACTTGAATCAAGATATAAATGGTGAAATCCTTGCCCCATTGAAGTTGGTGGAAAAACTCTGATTTCACTGAGGCCAAGATTTCACATCAAAATATTAATGTTTTAACTTATGAGTAAGTATCATTTATATTCTTTTTACTGTTAGTTTAGTTCTGGGACAAATAATTATCTTTGTGGAGCATCTGAAGATCAATAGGATTATTACATAAATGTTAAACTAACTTATTTTGCTTCAAGAACCGAATAAGCCACAAGTACACGATAAATCAAGACCATTGAACTGATCACCTAGAGATTGACACTTCTCTTTTGAACTTCCTCTTCTCTTTTGCTGTTGTCACTTGTTTTCTCGAGTTCATTCTTATTTCCTTTTCTAGTCTCACTCCCCTTTGTAGTCGTCATGGGAATACAATTATTGCAGCTCCATTCCCTTTTATTCTTTGCCGTGCTTTTTTCATACTTACCATGTTTCTCATGCCACAAACACTAGCCCATGCAGAAGAAGAATACCTAGAAGAAGAAAAGAGTGGTGGTCATTGCAGTGATTTGGCAATTGGGTTTGTGTTCTGCCTTAAAACAGTAAGGAGAACTTCTGAGTGGAAACAGATGTGAATCAGCAAGTACAATAAATCGGAGAAGATTTTGGAAAGTAACCCATTTTTAATTTAGGGTTCCAATAATAAAATAAAGTAGTGTTTCCTAGAATATAGTCTCATTTTACCTGTGTGCGATCTACAGTCCTGATATGCAGCAGCTTTTGCAAGGTATAACTTCCAGTAAAAGATTTTTTTTTTTTTAAGGACAGCAAATCCCGTTTACATGTTGAACTATCATTTCCAAAACTATTATGGTGGAGGGCATGATCTTTGTGAATGTCATTACAATGCAAAGTTGGGCATGACATTTGAGCCTTGATGGAGTAATAAGCGCAAGTAACATATTTTCAACCCTATCCAGAAGTCACCCAACTCCTCCAATACATTTAAACTTTTATCCTTTAATTTTTACTTTGTTTTTCCCGAATTTCATATCTGAGTATAAACCAATGAGAAACTATTCATGTTCATGTTTTGCCCAGATGTCTTCTGTTACTCTTAAGTTCAAGACAAAGCCGTTCTGCAAAAATCATGGTTGACATGAGTGGTATTCCAGCCAGCTTCTAGGGTACACAATCAGATATCTTCACCTAAGTCAGAGTAACAACAATAATAAATTAAACAGATAGAAACGTCTCAAAAACTCTCTTGAATCTTAGTAAGCACAAAAGGCTCTTGATCTATAAAATTGCTTTTAACATAAGAACAGATTAATTTGTGCCTTTCTTAAGGCTTGTTTTGATGCGGTAACTGTTGATACAAAAGTAAAATTCTGATGTCATTCCATATTAGATTCCCCTCTTCTTATTACAGAGAATTAAGCAAGAAAACGTATTGATGTAACAGTTCATTTGCATTATTATGGAAACATAAAGCAATACAAAAACTCATAATTGCTGTAAAAATTAGCTCTTCTGATTGTATATGAGCATTTTCCCCAGTCCTGAGAACAATTACCTTTAAAAAACACACACAAATGTGGCATGATAACCTTAACTTGTTGCAGCATTCTGTCCACTGATGATGAACAATATTGCTAGTAGTAATAATTTGTACTTGCATTCAGCTAACACATTAAACAAGGTTTCAGAGTAGCAGCCGTGTTAGTCTGTATTCGCAAAAAGAAAAGGAGTACTTGTGGCACCTTAGAGACTAACAAATTTATTAGAGCATAAGCTTTCGTGAGCTACAGCTCACTTCATCGGATGCATTTCTGTTTTTGAAGCTTTTTGGTTGAAGTATAGCCACTCTTAGGTCTGTGATCGAGTGACCAGAGAGATTGAAGTGTTCTCCAACTGGTTTTTGAATGTTATAATTCTTGACGTCTGATTTGTGTCCATTCATTCTTTTACGTAGAGACTGTCCAGTTTGGCCAATGTACATGGCAGAGGGGCATTGCTGGCACATGATGGCATATATCACATTGGTAGATGCGCAGGTGAACGAGCCTCTGATTGTGTGGCTGATGTGATTAGGCCCTATGATGGTATCCCCTGAATAGATATGTGGACAGAGTTGGCAACGGGCTTTGTTGCAAGGATAGGTTCCTGGGTTAGTGGTTCTGTTGTGTGGTGTGTGGTTGCTGGTGAGTATTTGCTTCAAAAACAAAAGCTCCAAAAACAGACTCCAACGAGAGACTGCTGAATTGGAATTAATTTGCAAACTGGATACAATTAACTTAGGCTTGAATAGAGACTGGGAATGGATGAGTCATTACACAAAGTAAAACTATTTCCCCATGGTATTTCTCCCTCCCACCCCACCCCCCACTGTTCCTCTGATATTCTTGTTAACTGCTGGAATTAGCCTACCTTGCTTGTCACCATGAAAGGTTTTCCTCCTTCCCCCCCCCCTGCTGCTGGTGATGGCTTATCTTAAGTGATCACTCTCCTTACAGTGTGTATGATAAACCCATTGTTTCATGTTCTCTGTGTGTGTGTATATAAATCTCTCCTCTGTTTTTTCCACCAAATGCATCCGATGAAGTGAGCTGTAGCTCACGAAAGCTTATGCTCTAATAAATTTGTTAGTCTCTAAGGTGCCACCAGTACTCCTTTTCTTTTTACATTAAACAAGCTGTCTGGGTATTTTTCATTTGCATCATATTTTCACATTTTGTCTTCTATTCTGTGATATATTTTCCTCCTCCCATCTTATATCTCTATGTACATGCCACCATTTAGCAGCTCACAAAGAGGAGCAAATGAAAAGTGGGTCCCTGAGTAGTCATAGAACTGTAAACTGCTCCAAGTACAAAAATTAACAGAGCTGGGAAAACCAGGAAGGAACAAGTACCCTGGGTCATGCTCTTGTCTTGGTCTCTGTGTAGACAAACAAATCCCTTTGAGGCTTGTGAGAGGAATGCTCGTGGGCCAGTTTTCTTATGAGTAGGACTGCAGGTTTGTCATGGTGGGGAAAAAAGTCAGAGATAGATAAATGGGGAAAATCTATTTTTCTGTGACTCAACCTGCAGTTGCAGCTTCCAGGGCTCATGTTTGTCGGGCCTGGGCCGCCCCACTCTGGGTCGCAATGCAGCTCAAGTTTGACCTGCCCAACCCTCCATCATGACTGTGCAGAGGACCAAACTTGCACAGTGTTGCAATCCTGCACTACGGGTCACATGCCCAGAGCCGGGCTGTAGGCCCAGCCCTGAGGGACAGCGAAGTCACAGGAGCAACATCTGCAGGCGGGACACAAGAGGTGCCCTTGCAGGATGACAGCAAGATGGGCTCACTCCCTCAGCTCCCTGAATCTCTTCTCTGCACCAGGCCAGGATTGGGTTGCAGTGCTGAGGGCAAAGGCTGCTGCTGTGTATGGTTGCTGTCCACCTGGTGAGATGAGAGCATTTTTTGTTTTAAAAAACGAGGGAGCAATTGCGGTCAATTAGTAACCCATGGTTTTATTACATTTACTGTGGCTCCTCTGATTTTTTTGATTAAAGAAAAATTACTGTGACAAATCTACTTATAAAAACACCTCTGGTGTGACAAAGAGGAAATTGTCATAAGTGGCCTTGAAGAAGTGGCATGGGTTTATGTAGCAAGCCTATCGTGCTGTTTCTGGATACTTTCTATAAGAGCAGGGATCTCCCCGCCCCACCATGTTCTTCTCCAAAGTTTGCCTTCGCCACAGTGCAATGTAGCCTGCTATTTGTGAGACAGTTTCCCCTTCCACTCCAGAGGTGGCTGCATTCATTTGGCTGTATGTATAGTTTTGTGTAAATTCCTTCAGGATTAATTTAATGTAACTATAAATCTATGCTTTTCTACTATTGGAATTCTTAAGAGCTAAAGCTGGGTATTTGTGTTAGACAAGCAACTCCAAATTATATATAGAATCAGAGACCTCATTTTTAATTAATTTAAGGATGACTATCCACCATCGACATTGCAATAAATACCATCTTAAGTACCCTAGCTTGTGCTCAAAGAGGTGATTATTCCACACCCACGTTCGCCATGTTAGTCCTGCCATCGTCCTCAACAATCACCATCCAGGTGTTCCAAAAGTTTTAGATATGCTCTTTTGTGCCATAGAAATCTGTGACTGCTTTCTTAGTCCGGTGATTTACAGGGGCAGAACAGCAATAACTTAAGTCATACGTTTTCCTTTTTCTTCCGTGTTACATTTTAGGAGCATAATATTAAACAACTGCAGTAAAATTTAGTTATATTTTTCTGTTTGATAACTTGACATTTATAAGAAAACTGACATTTCCATTCTTTAGCAGACATCCTGCACATTTTATATGATCCACAAAGAAACACTTGGGAAAGAACTTGATTGTGTGATGCTTTCATGCCAAACAGTCAGCTGATACATTCCTTGAAGTCTGTGTTATTTTATTTATCCTCTGACATTATCTAAGTGGTTAATGTGTATAATTATGTGAAATTAGATTGGAACTTTAATCATAAATGTAATAGTGCTTATGTTCTCAGTTAGCAGTAGTGATTTAGATAGGCTGTAATGTAACAAAAAAGAAATCTCAGCCAATTTGGTCAAAGTATAGGTCTTGCAAAAGAAGAGTTGTGTAAAGAGAGGTTTAGTAAATCTTTCATGAGTGTTGTCATCTTGTTTTTGTTAATCCACTGGATCTCTCTCAACCTTCTCCGTACCCACTTAAAGCAAAATTCTTGTCATCACCATTCCACAACACTTCCATTAACTTCAGTGGGAACTTTGCAAGACTACGGCAAGCAGGATTTACCCCCAAATCATAAATTCTGTAGACTCCAGTACCAAAGGTTAGAATGGGCCAGATAAAACATTAGCTGCTACTATATCTAGAATCATACACAGTAATATATAGCCATCGCCTTAAGTACATTTCATATTAACATACAAGTTTCATGATAACTTCCATTGTTGTATGCACTTTCGATATAGCTGTGTTTGTCCCAGGATATTTGGAAGACATGATTAGGGCTGTGGAGGACGAATACTTGAGAGTCCCACTTCATTCTTTCTTTCTTTGTTTTCAACTGCTGCTTTATTTTTTTCTCTTTCCTCAGAGGGAGATGGTCAGAATGTAAAGATTATTACTGTTCTCTTTCCACCATTTCTTCTTGCTGCTGCTTTGAGTAATTTTTCTTTCGGGGTGGTGGAGTGGAAGGAATGGATGGAATGTGGCCTCGGTAGATTCATGTCAGATATTTTTGGCGTTTGATTAGTTCTATTGTACAAACATCTTTGTGCAACCTTATCAATATATCTTAGTCCAGATTTGAGATATACTTATTCTTCCAGTCCTGGGTATCCTTTCCCTAATCACTGCTGCTGTAGCAAATTCTGAGGTGATTCTGTGTTTTAAGAATAATCCCTGAGGAGAAATTATACTAAAACCTTCAAAATTACCTTTCCTTTTATACCTAGGATCTAATCCTTGTATACAGGATGGAGTAAAAATGCTGGTATAATATTTGTGCTGTCTGGCACCCTATAATGATTTCATCTCAAAGGAGTGTTTCTACTTTACTTTTATAAAACCCTATAGCTTATTCCTTGTATTAGACCCAAGAAATAATCACTTATTATTTTGGAACGCAGTGGGGAGAGGCATAGTAGCTTAGCCAAGGTCATGAACAGGATGCTGTTGTGTAGTGTGAATTTCAGGTCTGGCTTCCTAAAAACAGGCATTCATTTCCTGACTCTGGTTTTTCCCTTTCCTCTGGCAGTATTTTCCAAATGTCACTTGCAATGTTAGAATTCTTCAGCAGACGCTTGAAGCTATGTTTACTAGTACAAGAAAGCTGGCATCCATGCCGTCATGAATCTTCAGTTTGTTGATGGTTAAACAATTTATTCATAGAATGGGCAGGGAGCATTTGAATAACACTGTGGAATTTGAATGCAATGTTGAATATATGAATAGCCATATGATTTTTTTAGAATTCCTAACTATAATATAATACCAGTAGACGCAATGCATAACATGAGCCAAATTCATAACTGCTGTTTGCAAATTTATTGGGAGAGTTCCACTGACTGAAATTTGTTATAGCTGTTTACCACAGTGGTGAATTTTAGCCCAATGTTTTTTAAAATACATCCATTCATCCATGAGCCCTAGAATTCTGGATAGCATCCACTTTTCACTCTTAATTTATTTTAAGTGTGATTCCATGGTAGTCATTGTCATTCTAAAAATGAATCTATCATTTTGGTGAATATTGTCTGTCTTACAGACAAATTATATAGCTATTACACACACAGGTTGTTTGTGTTTTATAATACTAAGAGAAAGTGCTTGGGTAGGTAAATGTGGGAGCCTTTTTTACCTACCATAAGTAGAAGGGGGAAGAGCACTTAACTGGTTTTCTTCACTATTTAATGCTGTTATTTCTCTCTCTTCTCTGCCAGTCTTGCATCTCTTGTTACCAATTTTGCAACTACATCTTCTGTTGGGAATCTTTTGATGCTTTCTTAGTGGTATGGTTTATGTTCTTACTCATTATTTTCCCCTGATATTCCTTTTCTGTTCTCCTTTTATCTTGCAGTATTCTTTTTATTCTTTCTCTCCCACATCTCAGTCCCATTTGCCTCATAATTTACTTCTCTTTCCTATAACACAATTTTTATCACTCTGAAAGCATGTTTTTCAAAAAAAAACCCACCAAGCACTAGAAAATCATGGTTTTTTTTCTTTTAATTCCTATTTTTCTAGATCTTGTTTCTTGTTTGGGTTGATGGGGGAGGGAGGAGATTAAAGATATTTGAAATAAAGTATCCTTACGGAATGGTCCAAAAGAATTGAAAAGAATCATAGAAATGTAGGACTCAAAGGGTCATCTAGCCAAATTGCCTGCACTGAGGCAGAACTAAGTATTACCTAGACACCCTGACACCCCGGTGTTTGTCTAACCAGATCTTAAAAAACTCCAGTGACTGAGACTCCACAACCTCCCTAGAAAATTTGTTCCAGTTCTTAACTACCCTTACAGTTACGAAGCTTTTCTTAATAGCTAATGTCAATCTCCTTACTGCAATATAAGCCCAATACTTCTTGTCCTGTCCTCGGTGATTAAGGAGAACAATTTATCCTCTTCTTCTTTATAACAAACTTTTACATACTTGAAAACTATTATGTCCTCCCTTAGTCTTCTCTTCTCCAAGCTAAACAAACTTTCCTCACAGGTCACGTTTTGTAGACCTTTAATCATTTTTGTGGCTCTTCTCTGGACTCTCTCGTTTGTCCAAATCTTTCCTGAAATGCAGTGCCCAGAAGTAGACACAGTATTCCAGCTGAGGCTTATTAGTGTTTAGTAGAGAGGAAGAATGACTTCTTGTCTCTTGTTTACAACACTCCAGGTAATGTATCCTAGAACGATGCTTGTGAGTTTTATTTGTTGTTGTTTTTCTTTCCCAGTGTCTTTCCTAGACAGTCATTTCCCTTTTTTTTAATTTGTGCAATTGATTGTTCCTTTCTAAATGTAGTACTTTGCATTTCTTCAGTTTGTCAAGATAATTTTGAATTCTAATCCTGTCATCCAAAACCCTTGCAACCCCTCCTAGCTTGGTATTGTCCGCGCATTCTGAGTGTACTTTCTATGCCTTCACCCAAATATGCCCTTTCAGTTCAATTATAAACCATTGATAACTACTCTCAGAGTAGTTTTCCAGCCAGTTGTGCATCCACATTATGGTAGGTTAATCTAGACTATATTTCTCTCGTTTGTTAATGAGAAGTTCATGTGAAACAGTATTATTTATTTGGCATATGCAGTCCAGTCAAGAAAAGTCACAGTGTTCTTATCAACAATGTTCAAGGCACGAAGACCCCCAGGAAGTCAAGTCATTTTGTAGTCCTCAACAGTGTGTGTCATGGTCTCTAAAACGCCATTGAAATTCCACTGCAGCATAAATTCTGTGTCCAGTATGAAACCGATTCAGAAGGCTCCCTTGCCTTCGCAGTAAGTCAAACCTGGGTTGACGTTGAGTGGGGTCCAATGAAGCTCGCCCTGCATCCTCTATTGTAAATCTCTCACCCAGTAAACTTATCCACAATGGGAGATGTGAGGGCAGATGACCATGCTGTGCATTAAACAAGTCTTTATCAATAAATGTGGCATATCACAATTTCTTCACAAACTTTGCTGTGCTTTCCCTTCTGTGAACACTGGGCGGAGCAATATTTCAGAGACAGTATCAAAACCCTTACTAAGGTGAAGATATGACCTCATCTGCTTCATCCCCATCCACAGGCTTGTTAACCTGTTAAAGGAGGATATTAGGTTGGTTTTTTACATGTTTTGTTATTGATAAATCCATGTTGACTCTTACTTATTACCTTGTTTTCTTCTGTATGCTTACAAATTGATTATTTTATTTGCTCCATTATCTTTCTGGCTCCCAAAGTTAAGCTGATGGGTCTCTGCTGACTTGAAGATATCTAAGTAATTCTTAACTTGGGGTTTTTTTTTCATATTTTAGCTGGGCAAATCCTACCCCATTTACACTGATATTCACTATGTTAGTTGTCCAATCACTGCAAACTTTTTTGGTGAAAACTGAAACAAAAAAGGATATTTGGCTTTGGCTATTGCTGCTTTTTCTGTTGTCTTTCCCTCTTTATTTAGTAATGGGTCTACTCTATCCCTGGTCTTCCTCTTGCTTCTCATGTAGTTGTAAAACTGCTTTATTGTTACTCTTTATATCCTTAGCTAATTTAACCTCATTTTGTGCCTTTGCCCCTACATACTTGTGGTGTTTTTGTTTTTTTTTCCTTTTGTGATGGTTGTTTAACATTCTTCATTTGTAATGAGATCTAGTTTCCACTTCTTCTATGACTCTTTTGTGTTTCAGGTCATTGAAGATCTCCTGGTTAAGTCAGGTGGCCCCTTATCTTTTCTATGGATTCATGTAGTTTGCTCTTGTGCCTTCAGTAATGTCTCATTAAAATACTGCCAAGTCTCCTGAACTTTTTTTCCCTTAGACTTTCTTCTCATGGGATCTTACCTACCAGTTCTCTGAATTTGCTAAGCTCAGACTTCTTTAAGTCCATTTTCTTTATTTCACTGTTTTCCCTCTTACCAATCCTTAGAATCATAAACACTTACTGTTTCATGATCACTTTCAGTGAACTTTCTGTGAATTAAAATACTAAAATATTGCACCAAAACCTACAGAAAGGATATCATTCTTTGTTGAATTCTGTAGATTTTAGTGTAATAGCTAGAAAATCCTATTAAGTTTATATAGAACCCTATTGGTTTTCTCTTATTACATTTTATAGGACAATCCTATAAAGGTTAGTTTTCCCCTTAGCCCTTTTCCACTTCTTTGGCTACAATTCTCTATTCTGTTTTTAACCTCGTTCTCAAAATATTTTTTTTTAAATCCCTCTCTCACAAAATGCACATTAAAAATTGACCATCCCTTTTGTGCAAACTTTATCTAACGGCTTCAAAACAAAACCAGAAACGTTGCCCTTTGTGATGTGAGAACTCTGTCTCTCCCTCTCACACCTAGCTAAAGCAATCATATGAAGAATTTATTTTCCTACTTGGCTAGAAAGCAAATATCCATTGAACAATTTTTTGCGGCTTTAATAGTAATATAGTTTTTTCCTCTGCAAACATTAGGGCAGGAAGGAAAGGCTCACTGTCTACCAAGAAAATAAAAAAGGGAAAACAAAGGCCTTGCAGCAGGTGTCAATTCCAAACTGAAAAAGGAGCAGGGGGAGGGAGGGAGGGAGGGATTATTGTCTTTGTTGAATTGTACTGTGATTTAATTAAGGACAGTGCTTTCTTTTTAAAATATTTTTAAGCATTAGGGTTAGACTGATATTCTGTTCCCTGATTGGTTTTGTTTTGTTTTAGAAGACTTAACGCTTGCTAGGCTGTAGAGTTGTTTTAGTTCTACCAGGGGCTTTGGAGCTTCCTAAACAGTTTTTTACCAGCATTATACAGCATTATGGTTTCTCGGTACTGGCTGCCAAGTATGTTTTCCAATTGACTCTCAAGGTCATTTGTGCTGAACTCAGCCATCCAGCTGTTGCTTTTTATTTAACCAATGAGAGAACCTGCTGCACTATTTATCTCTTCCTTATGGGAGCAAATGCCAACATGGTTATGTTCTCAAAACATACTGTTTGACACCAGATAGAAATGTCTTGCCCACCCAACAGTGATAGAATCTCTGTGGAAACAGAGTGTAACTAAGTGAAGCATTAGGTTGGTTAGCCACTGCATTGGTTTGGGAATTTCTTTTGTTCACATGTCTCTAGTTAAGAGTCCATATTGGATGAATGTATACACCCAGAATTAGGGAAATCCCTCAGTCCACTATTTTCTTGTGATGCTTTGTGTGAAAATGGTGGTTTATAAACTACAATTGGAATATAATGTTGTTGTGAGTGAGCATTTCTGAACAAATCTAACTGGAACTCCATAACGTTTATGTTGCACAGGTGATTTGCAGTACTTTTCTTAACATATTTAATGACTTTTCTATGGCACTCATCACCATGCTGTCTGAGTACAGAATCTCTTTAAATATTGAATATGCCACACACAAATAGAAAATCATACGGCAAGTGTCTTGAAATTATAGTCACTGATCATGGGAAGAATCATCGACTTGACACATTGCTCCTCACTAAACCTGAACAGCACAACTGTAAGACCAAATCTTCCAGTCCTTCTCACTGTGTGTGTATATACCTGACAAAACTCCCCTGAAGTAAGGACTATAGAATTTGACTTAGAGACTAAAGGCATCATTTCTTTTCTGTCAGTCTTTTCTTCAGTGTCAGAAACTCACATCTGCTCTACTTCTTTCTTGTAGTATTCTGTCAGTTGTTTCTCTAACCGTCAGGTTGTAAGAAATGAATATAATGCTCTGCTTTTACTCTTGGTAAATTTAATTACTCTCTGACTAGTGCCAATATTTCTGCATAAGCACAAAAACCATGTTCTGATACTTGAGGCCACGTGTTGGAAAGCCACTCAGCATGTTACTGAATTGAGATGACTGATTATTGCAGGACCAAACCAAAATGCTATTAAATAAACCTGGAAGAGCATATATATTGATCTCCATTGAGTATTTAACATGGCAGGATACAGTACTCCTTCAGAAGATGCTTCTATGAAGACCAAAGGCTTAAAGTTACAGAAAGCACGAAGCCATTCTGAAACCCCTGCATTGTTGTCTGTAGATTCTTTACCTAATGACAGGTTTCAGAGTAGCAGCTGTGTTAGTCTGTATTTGCAAGAAGAAAAGGAGTACTTGTGGCACCTTAGAGACTAACAAATTTATTTGAGCATAAGCTTTCGTGAGCTACAGCTCACTTCATCGGATGCATTTATGAATGAAGTGAGCTGTAGCTCACGAAAGCTTATGCTCAAATAAATTTTAGTCTCTAAGGTGCCACAAGTACTCCTTTTGTTCTTGAGATTCTTTACCGTATGTCAGAGGAGGCATTCTGGTCTTTCTGATTTTCTTAGCCAGCAGCAGGAGGGAAAACCTTTTAACAAGAATTTACAAAATACAAAGAAAGTTTAGATTTCATTGCTGGAGAAAGTTTAGATTTCAGAAGTGTGGAAATGACAACACGACACTATTGCTCAGTTTAGGTCTCTGGTACAGTGCCCTGAGTTACCATAGCACATTAAGGTGAGTTTTATACAACAAAAAGCAATTCTCATGCTCCTTCTTATGCACCTTGACATTTTAATTTTGAACTTATGGTATTTTTACCAAACATATTGATTGATTTCTCATCAGAGATCTCTCCATAATATGTAGTTTGTCTGCAGGTGATATATTGATGGAATAACACCATGACACTTCCCATTATGGATGCTTTCTGTGATCAAAATGCTATTAAACTGGTATCTTTCCTAGATATCTCCATCACTGACATTGGGCCACTGTATTTAGATAGCTTGAAAACTTATATGAAAATATATATGACTGACAGCATCTAAAGGAGGTTGTTAATGAGGGCAGGACTGCAAGTGCAGAATTTAAGCACATTAGCAGGCAGAAGCAATAATAACAATTTTCATCTGTGGTAAAACCACAGGAACCAAATCCTGTTTATCTTGCAGGAGAAATCTCAGTGAAATCAGTAAGACTGCTTGTGTGAGTTAAGCTGAGCAGGATTTGACACTGAATGAGAAGCAATCACATATTTCAGTAAACATTATGAAATGCAAATCATTTATTAGTCTAGATAACATTAGTGTATTTGTCTTTGTATTAGAAAAGGGAAGTTAAATGAGAGACTAGAATGAATTCTGTATGATGGAATTCATAGCTACATTTCTTTTCTGTCCCAAGAACATATTTATACAGGCTCGGAGTAGCTATTGAACTGCTGTGTTAACTGCAGATTTCCTTCATACATATTGAACCAGCACAGTACTGTTACGGACACAGTAGCCTTTGGCACATGCATAGGCAATTAAAAATAACAATGATAACTGAACATCTTGACACTTTCTCCTGCTATTGTTAGCATTTTTCTCATTCTTCATCTTGCTATTTCTTTAGAAGCAGAATAGTTAACAGCTGTGGCAACAGACATAGCATATTTGGCAGCTGGAAGATCCAGATGCCAGACTCTGGAATTAACCCGTAAACTGTGGTACATAGATTTTTGGGAGCAAAGTTTGGAGCTGTTGCTAGCAGCACTTCTTAACTTTATAAAAACCTCTTGTCACAGGGTGGGTAGCCCCTGCAAATAAAGTAAGTCCAGCTCCCCTGTGTCTGGATAGGTATTCTCATTTGGTGGAGATGCATCTGGGGGCTATAAAGGACCAGGGAGAATCAATGAGTTTGAAGAGATGCAGTTTGTGAGTATCAGTCAGGAAACTGAAGGAGGTCCATGGGTAAAGCTGTAGAGAGCAGAAAGCTCTCTGCAAGCTGTTCCTGGGAAGAGGGAGCAATGGGTTAGGAGACGGCTGTAGACAAAGAGAGCAGTAAGAGGGGTTTGTTGTCCCCGAGCCAGGGGACAAAGGCTTCAGAGGACTGAGACAGGAGGAGCAACAGCAGAAGGAGATGCCTGTTGGCTACAAGCTGGAGAGCTGGTACCAAGGGCCAGAGAGGGCTGAAGGCAGGGCAGCAGAGGAGAGCTTACCTGCTGACATCTCTAGGTGGACCCAGGGAACAATGAGAGTGTCAGGATGATCTCCTAGCAGAAAGCCTGAAGGGTTCCAGCTGGGAAGAGTGAGGTAGCAGTCCAGCTGGGATGACTGTCCTGCCAGAGAGACACAAGAGGAGATATGCTGGGGCTGTGCTGGATAGGTGTGGCATGATGAGGAATGCACTGGGACTGTGCTAGTGAGCTAGGGCATGATGAGGGATGCTAGGACTGTGAGTTGTATATACTGTTTGGACTATGCTAGGGATATTCTGGCCATGGGACATGTTTTGTTATCATGTATTTGCATGGGACTTCTGCAGTAAATGAACCCCACAAGGGCCATATGCACTAAGAAAGACTGGACTGTTGGTGAGGACTCAGGATGAGGGAAACTGAGGCAGACGTGCCTGGCATGCTGATGCCTGCCAAAAGAAGGTGCTCCAGGCAGGGCCCCCCATGACATCTCTACAAGGTCTTTGCTTGGCTTCTGTTCCGAGACTTGTGTAGCTTTCCAGAAATTGGACTGGTTCTAACTATGGCAAGAACTTCATGCCTGTATGACCATAAGCTACTTTTTTTGTCATAAATCTTGATGCTGAAAAATATGTAGCCTAACAAG